>NC_142310.1:2900000-4150000 GCF_054855325.1 Carica papaya | reverse complement strand
AATCCATGAGAAACCAAATGAGTCGGACAAGGAAATGAAGCCGACTAGAGGTGATGAGGAGGCTTCTCCTTGGCATGTACTTACAACAGGATGCACAGTGGGAACTTTGATACTCTCATCCTTTCCACTGGTCTGGCTTGAAAAAGGGAGAAAATGCAATACTATGGAATCAATTCCACCATCATGAAGGAAATAAATTCTTTCTGGCATCAGCGAATCAACAAACATTGTAATTGTGGAACCACCTTCAGTTTGTTTAGGAAAGGCTAAATCCACTATAGCCAGTCTCAACAATGGTGGTGGATGCCCCAACCAGACTGTATGGTCAAGTGGTTGATCAAGTTTCACAACAGAAAGTTCACCCGAAATTGATTCACAAATCATGGCAAGACCAAGAATATGGCCATGCGCATCCACACGAAGACGAGGTGGACTTCCGAATATCCATACTGGCTGGATTTCATCAGCTAGGGCATCTATTTGCAATTGCCCACCACTCCAGGCAGTCACCAAAATTGAATCCTTGCTGACCAAATTATAAAGAAGACTGACTGCATGACCTTCACACTCTGCTCCCTGAACTGCTAAAGCCTCATCCTCTTTGCTAATACATACTTTACGTAGAGGACCCTAGAGAGGCAGTGCAACAAAGATGTGAATTAGTTTCTTCATGCTTTGAAGGACCAGTCCACAACACCAGATTGCCAAAATAAAGCACTAGAAAAAATTCAAATCCAGAATTAAAAGTAGCAATAAGTTGGAGAAATAATTTCAATTTACAAACACAAGAGTGGTTATTGTTTTACCTAATAAAACCTACTTACAGAAAACTTGGTGCAAATGAAGTAACAAGGAAACAACCTACATTCTTTTTCTGAACCTTAAAACTGTAAAGGGATTCTTGATAAGATCGCATTGTCCTCAATCACGATAAAACAGTTTGGTTGCATCTATGTGCACTAGCATTTAAGAAATTTAATCACATCAAGCTAACCGAACTGTCAGGTCCTTTCAGACACTATTTCTGAAAGAATACAACTAGAAATAGTTAAAAATCTCATGCAGTAGCACCTCACCATATGAAGTTCGACCATTCTGATCACATTCACAACAATTTACGAGTTTCTAGAAGTTTCAGGAAACATTTAGCAAGCTGACAACAAACTTATCGTTTTCTTTTGGTGAACATGTTTATAGATAATTTACCTGACAAGAGGCATATCCAACATATATCCTTCACTCCTATCTATAATCTCTTCAATTTGACACAGGTATTTCAAATATAGTACAGCATGAATGCAATATAGACAATTGTAACAAGTGTATGGTTAAGTAAAAGTATAGATAAACACCTGCAGAGCCAGTGATGCATCAAATAAGGTATGAGGATGAGCTTTTAGCATAGGTAGATTCCCATCATCCATTTCTCGTTGAGCTAACTCCGGAAATGTCGCTTCCAACCAAGAGATTGCAATATTAGAATTACGAACAGCTGTTGAATTGGCTGATTTCACCCCGAACACTTGAGCATCATTATAAATCTCCAGAATTGATTCCCATTTGTAAGCACTGTTACAGAACATTTTTTTAATCTAATACGGAATCATACTAACAATTGCCAGCATCCAAAAAAGCAAACTGATAACTAATATGTCTCTTTAGTTATCAATCAATTATAGCCGTTAATGTCATATTTAAATGACTGGGAACAGAGACAGCAAGAAGCATAAGGTGGCAGCCTCTTGAATTTGTGTATGGCACTAAGATATACAGGATGGCCACTAATGTAACAATCTTTTTTTTTTTTTTTTGAGGAACTACAATCTAACAATTAACTGAATCCCAAATGGATCAAAAGAATGACGTAAAAATCTTTAAGATCCACTTTACAGCATTATTACGAATCAGCAAATCTAATCATCCTCATGGTCCCAATTTCAATCATCTGACTTTCTATAAGTTAAAGCATAATATCCCAAAAAAGAAAGAAGCCAAAAGAATTATGAAGAGAATACCTTCCAAATGGAACCACTGGGCAAATTATGTAAATTGAACCGTCACTGAATAATATAAAGACCTGCAAACAGCATAAAGCTGGATACTCAAGAAATGACAAGGTTGCTAAAAGACTGGACAAAATCCTAATGCCCAAAGATAATGAATTTAGAATCACAATAAAGAAGAGAACTACCAAAGTAATACCACAATAATGAATAACCCCATCAATGTAAAAGCAAAAGAGCACTAAAATACTTAAATTGGCAATCCAACAGGAAATTAAAGTTGGACTACCGACTCTAACGATCTATACGTTCCATGGAGAACAATAGCACCAAATGATAATAAAGTAATTTTAAGTTCTGAAACTACCAATTGCAATTAAGAACAAGGAAGTTTTGGAGCTTTAGGCATTGGTAAAATATATTTTGCAAGAATACAGAACCATAATTCTCATAAATGCACAGACCAGAACAGCAATGAGACTGCAGATGAAGAAATATAAAGCTGTAGATGTTCCAAATTTGATAAAGATTTCATCAAGTATCTAATTAGCATCCTTGTCTTTATAATGGAAAAGGCAGCCTACAGAAAGGTAATAAACCCGAAATAAACTGGACTTACACTGAACCTGTCCCACAAGTGGTATCCCCCAAAACAAAAATCAACAGGGCAGATTGATGCAGCACTTCTAGATCTTCCCGGTTCAAGAGGCTGAAGAAAATATTCTTGCTCTGGTTGCACAAGATCTGAAGATAGATCAAAAAGTCTACCAAAAGGATAGACATAACAAGTTAATACAGAATATGCATCGAGAAGCAAAAGAGAACATATATTTATACAACAGGAGTACCTCTATCAAATCCAGTTATAACAATGAAGATCGTGATGCTTCAGATGAAGCTGGTGACAGCAAATACTTTTTAAAATAAATCTTATATATTTTCTCAAAAGGTTCTGATCTTAACCTTCCAGTGCTTACTTTGACAAACTTTTTTTTCCTTTCCATATAAATTGCTAACCAGCTCCCATAACCTACCTAATTGAAACAGTTCCATAAAAAAATGCCCCTACCTGAAAACAGAATCAGAAGAAATAATTCCTAGATGGGTATTGCTGTAAGGATGCCATGAAACTTGTAGCATGCGTATCATATTGCTGCTGTCGAAATAGAATTGTGCACCAACTTTAACAGTCCTGTAAACAAATAAATGTTGGAATAGTAAATTTTAAATGCAAAATGCATATCCACTGTAAAATAATTTCCAAGAAAGCAGGAATGCCACAAATGCTGCTATGTTAGCATATATCGTTAACCGATCAACATACCATTTCTGCAGGTAAATATTTAATCAACTAAGAAAAACAGGATCAATCATTCTCAAACGGGATCAATCTTCTTAAACTTTTGGACAAAAACTTCATAAGAGACCGATGAAATTAGCTACAAGAAACTCTATTTTCAAGCCGAACTTGGCAGCAGCAAGACTATTATTTCAAAGAAAAATGAGCTCCACACCCTAAGCAATCAACCTCAAGACAAACTAAGACGACCAGATAAAATTTTTGCCATATCCATCACTACCTGCAAATAATGTTGTTGTCCTTCCTGGAAGTGCGTCCATAGAGATACATGACAGATAAACCACTTGAACCAGCAAGGAGTAAGGCGGATCCATCTCTATTAATGGAGATTTTCTCCACCGCGAAATCCAGCTCCACATCTGCTTGCATTACCTATAAATTAATTTCCATCGCAATTATTCCTTTCAAGCTCTATAAACATAAAGCAAACAGTGTACTATATAAGCATGGTAGTGCATATATAGGTGCATATACACAACTCTGCATACATATACGATGACAATATAGGCATGGCATAAAGCATATCTATACATATGTGTGCGTTTGTAGTATATGTGGGTGTGTTTTATTGTTAAAGAGTATTGAGAGCTGAACATATATCTCCTGCAAATCAACAAACTTGTACTGAATATTTTAGTATCTTTTCCTATTTCCATTTCCTTCCCTTTTCCTACACTTTCTCGGAACCAAAGAGAAGACATTGAGAGAGAGAGAGAAAGAGAGGACCTTAGAAGGGAAGGCGGCGAGGACCGAAGTAGGCTCGGGTTCACCTAATCGAAGAGATATGCGGTGGAGGCACTTCCTAGCAGAGTCCCAGAAGTAGAGTCTAGACGCTCCGTCCCACGCAATTAGGTTCCTGGGGAAGCGCGAGAGGATGCCATTTTTGTTGGCGGCCACAGGAGGAAAGGAAGATGAGGCATCGGGGCAGAAGACTGGGTGGTCCTTGAGCGCGACCCACTGGACTTCCTCTTTCGGCGTCAGGGATCGGCTCTCCTCCGACTTCGACACCGGTAACTCGAAATTAAGTCTCATTCTTTTTCAATTTCACTCCCTTCTCTCTCACTGCAGTCTGAAAGAGAGAGCGGGACGAGATGGTCTTGTTCGAAGAACAAAATGCGAGGCGAAAGGGAAGACGAGTCAAACGACGTCGCTTTTAGAGATCGTAAATGGGTGAGGAACGACGACGTTTTTCTTGAGAGGCTCGGCTTTGTCCCAGTAGATTCCATACAAAAATATGGCTGAGCCCAATCCGGCCCAGCATGAGTCTGATTCATGTTGAAATTTTCACAAAATAAAATATTCCTAAAAATATTTAAATTTTCAAATCAATCCAGCAGTAAGCTTAGATTCGTACTTGGATTCTTTTAAGATGAGAGGGCAAAGAAGTTTTACTAAAAAATTTCCACTATAAATTTAGAATTACAATAAGATTAAAACACTTGGCAACGTGCCTTCTAATTTCTTGAACATGATGATTTCTTGCACTTCCTTGATATACAAACAAACTATACAGATGGAACCATGAACAAATGATTTATTGAAGAATCAAGAAATCATATTCATTATCCTCTATAATCATTTATACATCTGATTGTAATAATACAGGATCTGACACTTTCTGTACAATTAATCCGTATCTGTATTGGTGTATAATAGTATCTTAAAGGTTATTTTTCTTACTAATCTCTACCCATATATCCTATCTCCAGGTAATTCATTTTCCTCCTTGTGGAATGGATCTGCAACAGAAGCAAGAGAGAGTTTGATTTAGTGCATATTTACAACATAAACATATACATATATATATATATATATACAAGTGTATGTATGTGTCTGTGCTGCAATTTATGCAGAGAGGTAAAGATTGATTTGAGTTGACTTTACCTGAAACCTGAAACTCGGGGATGTGATGGGCCAATAAAACAAGTTGTAAGAAAAGTCATGTTAGCATTTGATTTGATTAGTTTTGATGCATGTTCACTTCACTCTTTCTTCGTGGAGAATCTTATGATACCTAGGAAACCCATTCTTGCAAGCTGAAATCTGCACATGGCACCCAAAATATAATATAAATATAATGTATGTGTATATATATTTATGTATATATCTTTCTTATAAAGAATAATAATCACATAAAATTAAGAAATCTTTCTTCGTCCTATTACATTTGTGTCATGTGTGTTTCTTCTTTGCCCTTAATTAAGGGTCCTAATTAACTTTTAGAAATGGATTAAGCTTCTTAGTTGTTAAAATAAACACAATGCATATCTTATTCTTAAGCATGTAAGATATCTAAGAGCGAACTTCACTTGACTTTAATATCAAGTTTCCTCATCTTGTAAAAGTTCAATACTTGATTTCAAGACAAACCCATGAAAGTTTGGTTAAAAGCAAGTCGGTGTAATTTATATATAAATACGGGATCACTTGAGATTATCGTACTATAATTACTTATATTAGGTTCACCTAATAGATACTGAGATATGAGTATAACATTTAGAGAAATACCAATTATAGGTAGCCACCTAAGAGCATATGTGGGAATTGAATTGGCATTTTGCGATTTTGATTACAAATTTCATTCTCTAGAACCTTGGAGAAGAATAAAAGATGGGTTGGCAGTTGGCCCATGAAAGCTCCATTGATGGCGTATATATGTGAACAAATAGGGACTGCCTTACTTATCTATATGACACGGTTTCTACTCGGAAAATAGGATGCTTTGAGAATAAATAAACTAAAATTACGAACATGAGACAGATGTAAAAAGTTGTATTTATTCTGATGTGACAAAGTGTGGGGGAAACAGTACCAAAATGAAATGGGAACATGCCAAATAGTCAAAAGTATAAAATAGTCTCCTATTCACCAAGAGCAGTTCCCCATAATAGATTCTCTGATAAAGGACCAGTTTTTATTTGTTAATTTTATTGTTTTGACTTAAGAACAGAAGAATCAAGTGAGAAGAAAACAAGGAAATAAGGAAAGTGAATAAGAATGAATGTAAAGATCACATGGGTATATCTGATTCTCTTTTATATTGTTTATATTGGGAAGTGGTGAGTTTTGATGAAAAATTATATTAAATTGATAACTGAGTATCACTGACTACAAATACAAAATCTGGGTTGGAGCCTTCAAAATAGACTGGGAAGATTTTGAGCTCTTACAGATATGGATCAGGTCTGAGGTCACTATCAAAAATTCATAAAAATTGTGAGGTAAAATAATCTTAAAATCAAAGCAAAACTAAGAAAATTCTTTAGGTTATTAGTCAATAATTAACAGAGTAGCTGTTTTGACCTTCTAGAGAACTAAAAAGGGGGGGGGGCGGGGAAAAAAAAAAACTCAAACCATCGAATAGTTAGGTGCTGATGCTGGACTCAGGAAGTTTCCTAGCCCTGTAACTGTTAAGACTTGATCTTCTTCCCAGGGAATAGTTATGTAATGGTAGTACAGACTCTACCTAGTCATTAACACTACGTACTAATCAAGAATTTAAGTTGATGACTAATTATTAATTAAATTATTTAATTACTATGAGAGAGAGAGAGAGAGAGAGAGAGAGAGAAGGGGAAGGAGGGAAGGACTTACAGCTTCAATGTCAATCTTGTAAACAAGGAGCTTCCTTCTCTCTCTGCAACTTGTCTTATATGCCACAAATATATGCCCAATAGCCAAAGCCAAGGAGCAAATAAACAAAGCTATCTCCATGACTCTATTGTACCCTTCTCGTTGCAGGCTTGAAGAAGCACCAAACACAAACGATGCTTTTAATGAAACAAAAATCAGAGATGAGACAGAGCAAATCATTGTAATTCCCAAATAAGGCCCTCTGGATAGTCTCGGTCCATCACATAAGCTGTAAACACCTGCAACAACCCACATCATCATCATCATCAAAATCATCAAAAAAATCCCAAAAATGGCATAGAACTAAGTAACATGTATATGCTTGAAAATACCTTGTGGTATGATTTAATATAAAAAGGGTATTAAAAACAATAAGAAACCAGAACCCAATCATGAAAAAACAACAAGAAAAGCAATATAAAGGATGTTTAGTCATCCGTATCAGAAGATGATCACTGGGTGTTTTTCCTTCGTTTGGTACTCCAGAAAACAGATTATGATTCTGCAAAATTCCAAAGTAGGAATGTCTTGTGTTCTCTTTATTGGGAAAGTATTGAAAGATTTAACATAACTCACAATCCAATCATGAAAAAAAACCAGACCAAAAAAGTCATTTCTTTCAAACCTTGAACATTAAGAGTGTCAACTCAGTTGGGTTTACTCACAGATTATAACAGCGGATCGTATAATAGATATGAGAGGAATATCGATGAGAGAATATCGAAAATCATAATCACTAAGATGAGCCGACACGGTAGCCATGGACAAAGACGACGGCCACAACGAAGCAGATAGCAAAGCCGACGGAAGAAGCGTATCGGCGATAACAAGCAACACGGGAGCAGACAACACCAGCAAAGAAACCAACATGGTGATCAAGAAAAACACAGTCTTAACACCTCTCAACACCTTCCTCGACTTCTCTTCCTTCGAAAACCCCATTTCTCGCCCCCAACTTTTTGTTCTCCGAGGAATTTCCACAAACACCTTACGACCCGAAATGGAAAACGAGGACAACCCGAGCTGAGAGGCCAAAAGCGTATGACTTTAAAGAAGAGGAGAGAGAGAGAGAAAAGTTAAAAAAACTTACAGTGGGGATTTGAAATTAAGGAAATGAAGAGAAAAAAAAAATGGTGGGGAAGGGGAAGATGCAATGGCTTGACTGGACTTTTTGCTTGGAGATCAGAGAAGGCGATGACTTATGGAGTACACGGGGAAGTTACCGGGTCAATTTAAGAAAGCGCTTCTCTCTCTCTTTCTATCTCTAGCTCTTTCTCCATTTTAACATAATAACGGTTATACCTAAAAGGTGTTTTTACAAGAACAACTAACGACATTTTTTTAAGTATGATTAAATTTTTAATTAGGAAAGTAAAAGTACTGATCTAGTGAATTAATTAATATATAGTGGATTTATATATATATATATATATTTTTATTATATTTCGAATAGGATAAGAAAATTATTTTTTTAAAAAAAATATTGTATGTGTATCCAAATTTAGGTTTTGTTACTATATATGTAATTGTTGGAGGTGCTAATAAATTGTATATGGTTTATATATTTATAAGTTATTATAATTTGATTATACTATATGTATTATTATTTGTTATTATTTTCTATAATTATAAAAAGTAGAGTGCATGGTGCATGCTGAAAATTAATATCAATAAATAATAACCAAATTATGATGATAAATAATATTTGAATTGTAATAAAATGCAATAAACTAATAACAAATATTTCAAATATGATATTTTTTCAATACCTTTATGAATAAAATAAATTCCATTTTTTAATATTTATTAATTTTGTTTATTTTCGTTACGTTTATTGACATTTATAATTTTAATTAATAATTTTTGTAGTTTAATTTTTAATAAACTTTTTTATTGTAACAAGAATTTACTTTTTTTTTGTTAATGTGTAACTTTTAATTTAATAATATAAATCAATTTATCAAATAATCAAAAATTAAAATATATATATAAATTTATCATTACCATCAAAAGTATCCAACGCATGTAATATAACATTATCATAAAATAGTTGACCATTTCAGTTCCAATGCTACTTCTGTTCTTATTATAAAAAAAAAAAAAAAAATTAAACTAATTTCAGAATTGAGTGTTGGCAATATATTTTTTTAGTTTATCGATGTACTTTCTGATTAAAACTTAATTAAACGATAATTAAAACTTAATTAAACGATAATTAAAACTTAATTAACTAACTTAATTTTTAATTAGATGATTTGTGGTGTCCGTTGCTAAAATATATTTACGACCATGAAGCCGGGTATGGAGGAACCGACCGATTGATATCATGTGAGCACATGCAAACAATTTGTCTTTACGAATCTTGAGATGATTTTTTTTTTTTAAAGGTTCTGAATTGTAATTATATATATATATATATATATACAAATATATAAATGTTTATTTTATGTTTTGTTTTTATAATTATAAGGTATGGTGGTTGGATTTCTCCAATGTGGTCACACACAATAAATTGTTCTGGTATATAATAGATTTATTAATGTAATGTTTTGTTCTAAATAAAAGTTATTAAGAGGCTAATCATGTAATACTATTATACTAAAAAAAAAAAAAATTGAGCTTTTGTGAGTTAGCAATTTATACTTCTAATTTGATCATATAAATCATATTTGTACCAACCTCAATGTTTTTATTTTAAGTAGTTATTGATAACAAATTAAATAAAATTTTAATCCGTTATAATTATTATATATAAAAAAATTTAATCACAATAAATTGTTTATTATGACAAAAAAAAAGACAGTATTTTTTAAATATTTACTTACTATATAAAAACTACATATGTATATGTTTAATTAAATGATGAAACTATTTTTCCCACATAATTAAATTCATGATTAAAGACTCAATAATTAAACTCAATGACTTATTAATTTCTGATTGTGTCGAGTTGTATAATCTCTTCTAATTTTATTTTTTTTATGAGTTATGTACATAGATATATGTGTATATTGAAATTTTTTATTTTAACGTGAATGAGATGTCTTTAAAAAATACTAAACTTTAAACTATAATACAATTAACATGTTCTTTTCAAAAAAATTAGTACTAAAAATATATCTAAACCAAATTATCTATGAAAATAATATTTTTTAAGTATAATCGATGTTAAAGTAAATTCATTATTTTTCATTGTATTTGTTGTACCTTTCAGACATCCTATCCCACAAGCCCATTTCATTTTACGATGATTTATCATATGAGGAGGTACCAGTAAGCATTATAGACCGAAAGAATAGAGTACTTCGCAACAGAGAAATTTTCTTCGTCAAGATCCTATAACAGAATCACACACATAAATAGGCCACATAGGAGATAGAATCGGACTTCAGAACCCACTACCCCAACTGTTTGACTATGTGAGAGAGTGACAAATTTGAAGAACTAATTTTTTTCTTAAGAAAGAAGAGTTGTAGGGCCTAGGATAAACTTTCTTATTTGTAAAGTATATATAAATAATTATAAATATTATTTTAATTTAGTTTTATTAAATTTTTTGAGAGAATAAGTTATTGATGAAATTGAAAGCAATTTTGAGGAAAATGGGTAAAATTTTAAATTCGTATGGTATTTTCAAATGAAAAATTAGAAACAGGAGGTTAAAATACAAAAATAAAAAATTTGACCACGTGGGATGACTCAGTCAGTAGCCACGGCGAACTAGAGCACAGCGCGTAGCAAAACACGCTGACATCGACGCTACGTAGGCGATTCGTGTCCTCAGCGATCTGACGACCTAGATTTAATCTCACGTATATGAACAGTTCAGATGCATTCTCTCTTTAGGTGTGATCGAACAGACAATACCAATCGCAATAAACGATCCAGATTCGCCCATACAATCGGCCTAACCAGGCAACAATGGCTTTATTCGCTTCACATCGGCGTGAATGGACGATCCAGATTAACGTGAGATAAGTATTTAAACATCGCATCATAGAACAACCATAAACCTAGCCGTACTTGTCCTCGACGGCGAAGAAAGACCAGCCACTGGAGAAGAAGATCGACCCTTGGTCGCCGCAGCACCGGAGCCACCACCACATCAGAGCCACTAACGACCGTCCAAAAAGGTAAAAAAATTTCTTCATACTCGAAGTTCAATTTCGAGTCTTTGTGTGGTCATATCGGAGTAAAAAGGACGGCGGGTGAGCCAAAAACTATGGGCAAAATTTGACAGATCTACTACAGTTGAAACCCTAAAATCTCTCCGATGAGCCACTTTTCGTTTTCCGTTTCACACAATTTTCTGACCATTGTGTTCACCATCCTTTTTTGCATAGGTTAGCCAAAGAAAAAACCTCAATCGTGAAGGAGAACTGGTGGAGCCGCCGCACCTGGAGTCCCCTCACTGGTAGGTTTAATTTCTTGTGATTTTCTAGCCAACTGAGACCTCCTAACGTATTTTTTCGTAGGGATACGTGTAAAATATGCCAAAACTGACAAAAATTAGTCAAAACTGATCAGGCCGAGGTTAACCTCCATTGTGAAACGACGGAACCTATGCTGAAACACGGCGGCGACGCTGTGCCGAAACTCTAAAGTTGGCTGTAAAAGTTTTCAACATCAATTTTAATTTTTAGAGTATTTTTAGGTACGTGACGAGTATTTTGAATTTTTGCAAGAAAAATATAGGAAATTCGAAATCCGTTAAGAGGCGTAGAAGATAGTACGGTGTTCTGAAATACCAATCTGAGTAAAGATCCATCACCCTATTCTTGGTTATGGTAAATTGATGACTAATAATCGATAATTGTGTGTTTTGTAAAAAAATTAGAAAAACTATAAAAATATTACAAGTCACTAGTGGAGCTAGAACTGTTTAGTTCACATTTGTCCTGATTCCCTGTTTATTTTCATATATTGCATAACTTACTTATTATTATATTGTGCATGTTTAAATTGATAGTTTCTATGGTCTTCTTGATTATCTGGTTTATTTGGTTCTTCATGCATTGTTCATTTGGTTATCTGGTTACTCGGTTATTGGTTATGATAAACTATATCGTTTACTTAAATGTCGTTAAAATTGATTAGTGAATATGAAATGAAATGTTGGTATGCTTTAGTGGTTATTTGGATGATGAGAATCTAAATAAATGAAATCTTACTGGGCATCCTGAGAAATGATAGACGGACCCGGTACATAGGAACCCTACTATGGGCATTACTTTAGTTGGACGAAACTGAGAAGTCTCATACCAGATGAATTTTAGGAGATATGGTTCACCCTCATACCGAACGGAGTATTGAGAAGACGAACTGACCTCTTCAAAATAGAATGCCCCTGCAAATGTAGGTGAGTTTAGTCTCTTGTACCTCTCAATGTGGCTTGATTCCATCATGAATGGAACTGGATCTCATATAAAAGGAACTAGATGGTGCTGGAGAGGAACCGGGTGGCCCTGTGGCAGTACCGGATGATATGGTGAAGGCATTAGATTGTACTGTTGCGATACTGGATAATGCAGTGGAGGCACCAAATTGTACTGTGGTGGTACTGGATAGTTCGATGGAGGAGTAGGGTCGTACCGGGGTGGCTCCAGATCTTCTCGCTGTAAGGGTAGCTCAAATTATGGTAGCCGGGGAGAGTTAGACAGCTTCCTCATTTCCTCCCCGCCCTGCAGGGTAGAGATGAATCTCTCCAGCATCTCGAAGAGTTGGTCAAAATCCTCTCAAAGTGAGTCATCCCGGGCTGCTCGGTTTAGTAGAGATCTTTCTCTCCTCATTTCTTGTACTTGCATTTCACAAGAAAATATTGAATGATAATTTTGTATTTTGTGTTTTTAAGTCTTTATGTAAGGAATGGTTCCGATGAACACGGCTCTGGTACCAACTGAAACATCTAAGAACTAGAAGGGAAATAAATTCATAAATTTAATGCGGAAGTGTATAATAACGTTAGAGTTTACATTCGTTACACATAAATTATCGGACAAGGTATGAGGTATGAGGACGATCTCGTTCACCCTCATACCGGACGAGATATCGATGGATGATATTTTTGGCGTTCATACCGGACAGAGTATGGGGATGGCCATATAATTGACAAGTTTAGATATTAAATTCACACGTAAGGGAACATCCTTATAGACCCCCAGAGGTACCAATAAGTAAATAAAAAATGGAAAGTTGTTATTTTTACTCACTTGTATAAGAAATCATAATGTTATTTGAGTTATTGTCTTTATAAGTTGATTTTGAAAATCTCATAACGGTAAGTTTGTAATAAATAATTTTTCTTGTGACAAATAAACTTACTTAAATTAAGAGCTCAATTAGTCGTTTTATGTTTTGTTACCAACCTTCAATTTCTGTATCGGTGAGTAGTATGATATTCTTATTGGGTTAGTGTAGCTCACCCCTATTAACCATTTCAGATCAAGAAGATCAAGACCCACATCCTGATCAGCAGGAGGGCTGTAAATAAGTGTCATCCGAATCCCATCAAGAGCTAATGGAGGTTTACCTCCCTACAATATTTATTTACTATTTTCATATGTTTATTTCGTTTTTTTATGAACCGCTATAAAATAGACATTTCTGTAACCTTATGCCCATCTCTTAGGATATCCAGCAAGACAACCATTTATTATTGACATCAGCAATCAATTTCCTATTTGTATATTAATTTCACGTTTCACAATCAACCGTAAATCACGCAAAACAAGTTATATATGTATCAAAGAAACACAACTAAATTATTTAATTATTTCAATATATTATCATGTATTTAAAGTTATACAAATAAATAATCAGTTAAACATGACAAATAAATAATTAACCGGTTCTGCCTCCATCAGTGACCTGTAATTATTCCCAAAATTTTCTAAATTCCATAGAATACTATATTATTGATTTTTAAGCTTCAATTCTATAACAGAAAATAAAGTGAGAGATTCTTACCCGAATTAGTGTCTGAAATACCGTACTTTCTACCGCATCTCCTAGCAGTCTTTGAATTTCTTAAATTTTCATGCAAAGATTAAACACGCCCTACATACCTAAAAATACCTCAAAAATCTAAAATTGGTGTTAAAAATTCTTTTCGACTAATTTCAGGATTTCAACACGGCAGCGCTGCCGAAGAGTATCGCCACTCGCGGTGGTGGTTTGCCTCAACCTAGCTATTTTCGATCGGTTTAGGCCAGTTTCGGTAGATTTTACGCATATTTCTGTGAAAAAACACGTTAGAGAGCCTCGGTTGGTCGAAAAAATCAGAAAACTGAAACCTACTGGTGGTGGAATTTCTGGGTACGATGGCTCCGCCGACTCTCATTTGTAGCTGGGATTCCTCATTCGGTCAACCTGCAGAAAATAGAACAATGAACACAGCGATAGAAAAATTACATGAAACAAGAACCGAAAAATGGCTCATCGGAAGAGGTTGCAGGTTTTGGGCCGCGACGGCCCCGTTAGGCTGTACTTGCGATTTTCAGCTCACCCGCCGTTTGTTTTGCTCGGATATGGCCACAAGGGTGCTCGGAATTGAATTTTGAGCTGATAGGAGAATTTTTACCTTTTTTGACGGTCGGAGATGGCTCCGATGCGGCAGCGGTCGGCGATCGGCTTCTTTCTCCAGTGTCTCGTCCTTCTTCTCCAGTGGGGGAGAGGGGGGGGTTGGCGGTTAGGGTTCAGATTTTGTGTAATGCAAAATATTTATATTCATCCCACGTTAATATGTACTGTCCATCGCGATCGATCTCGTCCGTCCAATCGCGCCTAAGAAGGAAACGAATATGGACCATTCATCGCATTTGATCTCGATCATTCGATCACGCATAAGGAAAAAACGAATTTGAACTTTTCATCGCGTTTGATCTCGACCGTTCGATCGCGCCTAAGGGGGAAGCGGATCCGGACCATCCATGTGCGCGGGATCGATCCTGGGCCATCCGATCGTGGGGCACGCAGATCGTCAGCATGGCCTCCCGCGGGGCGCTAATGTCAACGCGTCTGGCCACGCGGCGTGCTTTGGTTCATCGAGGTTGCTGAGTGGGCAGTCCCACGTGGCCAAAAATTTCTCTAATTGCACTTTGATTCTTTGTTTTTAATTTTTCTTTCAAAAACACCATTTAAACTCAAATTTTCATCAATTCTTCCCAAAATTATTTTTAATTTTGTCATCAATTCGTTTTTTTTCTAAAAAATTCAATTAAATTAAAATAAAATAAAAATTTTAATTATTATATATATTCATAATCCGTAAAAATTATCCCGGATCAATTTTTGGGTATGGGTATTATATGTGTAAACTTCATTTTCTTCAAATGTCGAAGGTGCTTTGGGAAGTATTCTGTATTGAAGGCCATTAAGAATTATTCCCAATTGACTGAAACGGATAAGGTGGCCTGTTTGAGCTGCCATCAGCGACCTGCCTCTCCCACAAACATGTAGATGATAAGTACAAGCTTCTGTTTAGGAACGACCCCAAGAGTCGCGAAGGTCTTCTCTGTCTTAACTAACTAATACTCGGCCTCTTTGAAAGAGGATGCCCTTATAAAGGTAGATAGGTTTAGTCATTTGTACCTTTTAATATAGTCTGGGTCTATCATAAGTGGAACTGAGTCCGTAGAAGAGGGACTGGATTGTGCTGTGGAGGGACTGAGTGGCTTTGTGGCGGTGCCAAATGATATGGTGGGAGTATCATATTGTACTGTGGTGGTGCCGGGTGATACGGTAGAGGAGCAGGATTGTACCGGGGTGGCTCTGGATCTTCCAACTGTAAGCGTGGCTCAAATTATGGCAGCAGGGGAGGGTGAAACAGCTCCCATCCTATTCTCTCAGACCTGCTGGGCAGAGATGAGTCTCTCCAGCATCTCAAATAGTTTATCAACATTCTCTTGTAGCGAACCATCCCGGATTGTTCAATTTAGTGGGAGTCTTCCTCTACTCATATCCTTTTACCTGCATTTCACAGTGAATGGTTGAGCGATAGTTTGAATTTTGTATTTTTAAGTTTTCGTATAAAAAATGGTTCTGAAAAACGAGACTCTGATACCAACTGTAAAATTTATTATCTACGAGGAATTTCCAACTGTAATTTCCTTTAAAGTTCTGAATCTTTATATTTGTTGATCAATTAATTTTTCGTACAATAAAATTCTATTTCACAAGTGAACAAATTAGTAAATAACACATTCATAGCCCATTACAATGTTTAACTCGGAAGAAATAAAATTTAATAAACGTTTATTGGTTGTATTACAAAATACCTTGTAGAAGATTAGCATATTCTATAGTTCTTTATTGGGTGTATGCCGCGGAAATTAATAATGGAAGATGGTTGTGCGAGAAGTACTCTCCATGTAAGTTGCTTTTGTGAATAATTATGGTAGCTAGAGAAGATACAAAACTGTAACACATAATGACAAAGAGCAATATATGACATATACAATATATTTGGTGTTGGTATTTTATGTTATTTAATTATGGTAAATTTTATAAATATCAAATTTGAAGTTGTGGGTAAATACATCTTTTATTATTATAATAATTATTTATTAACGGTATATTATTATTATTATTATTTTGATTGGTATAAAAAAAATATTGTACTTATAAATTTTTGCTCGCTGAGAGTAACATGTTATTAGCATAATTTATTATTTTTTATAAATATTACATTGTGTTGAATTTTGATTAAATTTTAACTCGTTCGTTATAAATTAAAAATATAATAAAAATGAGATATAAACTTTAATATAATTAAAATTATAGGTACTTGTAATTCATCAATTGATAAAGTAAAATACAAATTTATAATATTGTTAATTAAAGTATGCATAAAATCAATTATTTATACATCAAATATACAAAATTATAAGTAATATTTACGTATTGAATGATCGATATCCAATAATTGAATGATGATATAATAAGTTTAGAGAAAACCAGAAAGCATACGATTACGGTTACTCTTTTGTGAAGTTATCATAGCTATAATGTTGATACATACTGTTACATCATTCAGCTTGCTTTTAACAATTATATTGAATGATTTTAAATAATTATTTGTTAAAACATTTTACCCACTTGCATTCCATGTAATTAGTGAATTGAATCTTAATAATTCAATTAAAGTTAACCAGTAATTAACTTAACCCAATTCAGGTTCTATCTACAAAAGCTTTATAGATTTTTTTTTTTTTTTTAAAAAGTAATTTATTAGATATTAAAATTATTTTATGATTACACTAAGATTTTTACCACAGTAACTAAAAGTAAATTTTTGTGGCAACATTTATCACATGAAATTTTAATTATAAACTTGATTGGTACAATGAACCCAAAAAATCATATCACGTAATTATAAATAACAATACAATTTTCTTATAAAGATTCTATAAATTACTTAAAATATATGTTGGGTTATCTTTTTTTTTTTTTTTGTTGCTTGAATTTTATTGAGGGATTGACTATTGAGAATAGCAGCCTAATTTTAATAAATTGTTGGTCAAAACTCAGGTGGGCTTGAATTCATATTCTTAATTATTTTAATTAATTTAAGTATATAGACATGTAATATATATATATATATATATATTTGTATGTATATATTTTGAATTCTTCTTGATCAAGCGGTCAAGCAAACAAGATCATGTGTCAGCATGGAATAGAGCCGCCTTTGGACGGGCTATGAAGAGTCCAAGATCGCACATTGCAAGCCACTCCCTCTCTAATTTCTAGAATTGCACCATGTGTGAGCCATGCATATTATAATGGGTGGAGCATGTTGTGATACACATATTATTTACGTACATACACACACACATATATATTATATAACAATATTTCGATTTCAGTTACATTTTAAATGAAGATATATAAATATAAATATAAATATATATGTCTAAGTACATTGTATAAATATATTATTAAATATTATATTCATTAGTATGAATATATATTTTGTACTTTTTATCATATGAATTTAATTTTATAAATATTAAAATAAAAAGATTAATCTCCGTATCTTGAACCATTTTTTGTAATTCTATAATTATTTAGATTTTTTTTTATTTCAATTTCGTGAGTTGTATAATAAAACTGTGACATTACCAATATTTTAAATAATAATAATATTTTAATTTGAAATTAATCAAATCTTTATTTAAATAACGTATTTTTTTCATTCAACAATAAATAAAAAATATAAATTAATAACTATATAATTGAAGACTCCTGTGAATTCAATTCAATCACACATTAAATTTGTAATATAATATTAAATCTCTCTCTCTCTCTCTCTCTCTATATATATATATATATATATATATAAACTAGATAATTAAGAAGTCATAAAGGAATTACTAACTATAGTCAAAATATATTTTTTGGTAAATTTCCTATTGTTAATTAATTATTATTTTTTTAAAAAAACATGATACGTAATCTATAAGGTACACGTTTTTCTTTTTTCTTTTTTCTTTTTTTTTTTCAAAATTTGGCTAACTATAATATTGAGATGGAATTATAAAGTACAAACAAAATTAACGTTTTCAAATAAGAAACCATATTGAAGCTTCCACTCCAAATTACCCAAAAACAACAAAATAAGTACCAACATTTATCCACCACGTATTTTATTATATAAATTATGGCAAATATTAAATCATAATTAACTTGTTATTCCATAAATAATAATAATTAATTTATGTAATATTAATAGACAAAAGAAAATTATAAAAAAAAACAAAAAAAATGGGTTCCTTAATCAAGTGTCTAAACGGAATAAGGATTAAGTCTATATAATTATAATTAGGTGAATAATTAAATAATTAAGAAAGGGTTTTTGATTTTGCGTTGTACTCTTTCTAGAAAAGTAAGACATGACAATACCTTTTTTTTTTTATAAAATTTTTAATTTGTAATGGAAGGACTTATCTTGTAAGATATTTTTAATATTAATATTGTTTTTCAAATATTGATACTAATTTTTTTTTTCTTTCCATTATAATAATTTGTACATAAATTTATATTATAAGATTTTACTTATCCAATTCGGGCCCATTAAATTTTATATTATAAGATTTTAGGCATGCGAAGTGGTGTGTTGTGTATTACCATCAATTGCCATTTAGGAGTAAACCTTTTTTTTTTTTTGAAGTCTAAATATCTCATGTTTCTTTACATTTTTTTAGTGTATATATGCTTTGATCATCAGATTCAATACATCATCTTTTGGATATTGATCACCCATCTTATTATTATTATTAATTCTATGATGACATCATAAGAAATTAGATATTTATTTATTTTATTTATCATAAATTAAATTATTTATATAATCGATCACTAATTTTATTTAAGAACTAAAAAAAAAAAAAATTTATTTTGAGAATTACATGTGATTAAAAAAATAAGATGTGTGATCCTGACAAGTGTGATAATCGTGTGTACAGGTATAAATATATATGTATTAAATTAAATATAGAAATATTGATGTATAATGTGTAGGTACACTATAAGAGGTATAAATACACAAACCATATTAGGGTTTTCTTGGAGTAGTTGTCTGTTTGATCTCTCTTGCATATTTTCTTGTATTTGCTGCTCATTTTTCTTGTAGATCCACGCAAATCATGACAATAGTTATAGGGTGTTATCTTGCATTACAAGATATATATATATATATATATATGCACACACACACACACGCACTTATATGTATATCTATACGAGGGTTTAGGATGTTTTTAATTTTTTTTATTTAGTTGGTTGTAGTGAAATGGGCCATAAAGAGATGCTGTTACAGAATTCATAAGCGATAATACACTATAAATGGGAATTCAAATACTCCTAAAGAGGTCAGAACCGCGATGTGATTTAATATGGGCCCGAATACAGGATCCTAACAATTAAAACGCACCGTATGGTTGCCGAACTATATACGGTGCGTTTTACGTTGAGGCGAAGCTGGCCTGTCTCCGAAATTCTGTTCTCTCCGCAGAACTACTGAACTAGCTTTTGATCGTAGGAGAGAAGACAAGGTAAGATTCAAGGCTCTGAACCTAACTAAGATTTGAATGTGATGTTTGGTTCCCGAAAAAGAGGAAGCAGAGAATATTATCATACCTTGGCCGGGTAAAATCAGTCTCGTGACATTGTTGGTTTGTGTTATGACGATTATAATTTACATTGCACGATAAATGCTCGATGAAATGCCTGTTAGTATTCACAACTCGTAGCAGAGAACTTTCGATAACCCATAAGAAACCATGTTGTTTAAATCGTGATCAAGCCTTATTTGTAAGTTAAAAAGCTAATTGTTGCAGTTTTTTGAATTCTAGAGAGTGATATTCCGAGAAGAAAAAGGAATCTGCCATGGCTGCTACGAGGATTCGGGGAAGCAGCTTTTCTCGTAATGTGTCGGCTGCACCCGCCTGCCAGACGCCAGGGCTCAAGTATGGTCCTAATGGGACGACCTTTGTCTCATCTGGGATTCCTGACCTTGATAGTAATTTTCTGCATTTTCAATTTAATTGTTTCTTCTTAAAGTTGAATTGAGTATTGATGAGTAAGATTGCTTTTACAACTTTATGTGAAGTTTGCAGTTTAGATTTTTGTGTTCTTGCAGGGTGTTTTTGGAGAGATTATAAACCATCTGAAGTAAAAGCTATACCCAACAGTTCTTTAAAGATGTTGTACTATCTTATAAACTATTTGTTATTTACTAAATGTGTGATATAATTTTTTAACGTGCCATCAGAGAGTTTACATTGTCACCTTTTGAAAAAGATAAAGCTAGCCAAACATTCCCTTAGAGCTGAAACTTATTGTCTTTTATATGTAGAGATACTAGGTGGAGGGTTTCCTCTGGGAAGCCTTGTCATGGTGATGGAAGATCCAGAAGCACCTCATCACATGCTTTTGTTACGGAATTTCATGTCTCAAGGACTTGTTCATGGGCAGCCTCTTCTTTACGCTAGTCCGTCCAAAGACCCAAGAGGGTTTTTGGGTACTTTGCCAAGCCCTGCCTTATCGAAAGAAGATAAGTCGCGTGAGCGTGATTTGGATCAGGTGCATTTCATCTTCAGTTCCTCGTGCCTGTCATTTGCAAGTTATTTGATTTGCCAACATGGGTGAATGTTAAGAATTCAGTAGTATTTCTGCAAAACATTGTAGGAGAAGGGGTTGAGAATTGCCTGGCAGTACAGAAAGTATTTTGGTGAAAATCAGCAGAACTTCGATGTTCAAAGAGGTAAGCTTGTCTAGAAATCTCTTAACTATTGTATACTCGTAAATTGTACAAATTATGTATGTTACTTTTTGGTTTATATCAAGCTCAAAAGATAAAACTGTTTCTAAATGGTATTATGTTACATGGCTCTTGAGCTACAAGTCTCATGAAACCTTGTCATACAGACGCCAAGCACGAATATTGCAATGACTTTGACTTGCGAAAGCCCCTAGAGAGGCACTTTCTTAGTGGGCAGCGTATAGATTGTGTTAGCATCCAAGATTCACCAAATCTTGTTTCTCTTCGGGAACGTATTTCCTCTTTTTTGGCTCAATTTCCAAGGTATGATCATATGCTTCCTTAAGATATTTATTCATGCTTTGAATTGAAAGCTATGTTGCTCGTCTTCAGTATGCCTTGCTTGCTTTCCCCTGCCCCCGCTTTCTTCCCTCAGCCATGGTTGTTTTGTTTCCTTTCCCTTTTTCTTTTCCTCTTTTCTCCCTCAAGTTTCTCATTAGATTTTATATGTTCTATGTCGCTGTTAACTGACTTTGTTAGATGCTCTTTGTAGTATTGCTGCTGTAATGCTTATTATTAAATTGGTCCATATAGTGAGATTTTTTTCCAGTTCATAATTTACTCACTTTTATGCCCTTTTTTCTTGCCTTCTTCTGGAAACATGCTGCAGAAATGATGAGAGCATCTCAGGAGTTGGTCGAATTGCCATTCAGTCATTTTGTGCATCACAATGTGAATACACCAACAAGGTCAGTTATGATTGCATTTTGCTCTTGAATTCTTAATAGCTTGAGCCTCTGTTTTAAAGTTTCTTATCTTCCATATTTATCTTGAATTGTCATAAATTATTGCTCTTTTCCGTTTGAGAAACATTCTTGAAATCTGTTTTCACTTTCCACACAATCGACATTCCTGTTGCATTTTCTTCTCATTTAGAACCCATTTTGATAATAGTTCTGCTCTATGTAGATTTGTTTTGCTGTGCTAGCTCCAATATTGACTTCTGACCATAAATTTATTAACTTTTGCAGGAATGGGATATTCTTTCGTTCATTAGATTTCTGAAAAGCATGTTATCATCTTCAAATTGTGTTGCCATTGTAACCTTTCCGCCTTCCCTTCTTTCAGCATCCTTGTCTAAACGATTGCAGCACATGGCAGACACCTTACTTTCTGTCAAAGCAATTCCAGGTTTACTGTCAAATTGCAGCTCGTCCATCTGTTTTCATTTTTGGTCTCGATTGCATGTAACTATAGTTCTTAATGGATGCTTCTCCTCAGATGAAGACAAAGAGTTGGCGAAACTCCTAACTGGTTACCAAGATATGGTTGGCTTCCTCAACGTACATAAAGTAGCACGGATCAACACACAGGTACCAAGAAAACCAATCTTTGCTTCAATTTTTTGTTTACGGTACATATTCCAGAAAGAACACCAGTTGTTGTACATTTTGGGCAAATTGCAATTTCATTTCTATGGTTTGACCTAATTGTAGTCCTATCTCTGTGTTTTTTTTTATAACAGTTCAGTATCTTGTGGTTTGTTTTTTCGTCATTATACACAAAATACTTACTATTATCTTGTAATTTTATTTGCTTCAATTGTGATTTAGTTAGCTTTGAACTTCAATGAATACTTGTTTAGAAATTCAAACAAATGTAAGTGTCATCTAAAGACTAACAGTTTTATGCAAAAAGATAAAATATCAACTGTCAAGATATTGAATTATCAGAAAAAATTACATATAAATGAATTATAATGAGGTCAAATCAGAAGAGTTAAAAATGTAGTTTTACCTAAAGTTTTTCAAAACAAAGATGAGATTAAGAAAAAGAAAAAGATCAATACCTTCTGTAAATACTTTTATATTCGAGTTTGTATCCTCTTAGTACTTTGAATGTATTACCATATTTCTTTATGCAGAGTAAAAAATTAAGAAAAAGGAACTTTTGAAACTCAAAATTTGCGGAAGGTACAACTGTTTTACTTGTTATGTTCATTGGTTTGCTTGAATTTGTCAACAGGTGCCTGTAATTCTCGAAGCAACAACTTTTTCATTCAAGTTACACAAGCGCAGGTATTTGGGTTTAGAATGTCTGAATCAGGCTCCAGTTGATGGCTCAAGTGGGACATCATATGGGACATCCAGCACTTGCTCTGGATCATCCAAGGGTGGAACTCTTGATTTTTAACATGCTGCAATTAATATTATGACGAGTTTAGCTTGTCGAACTCAGGCATGTAAACTAGCTGACTGTGAGAAATAGTTTCAACACTTAGCTGCAATAGGATTTGGTGTTTCCAATATCTGATCAGCAACAAAAATGGCCGGTGCCCGCTGGTAACCATTCTCATACTGACTTCTAGCTTTGGTTTCCAGTTTCCTTTGGATGTTTCCATGTACAGTATAGGAGGGTGGAAGTTTAGGGAGTGATTCTGAAACAGGTCCAAGCTCTCACCGGTAGTGATTTCATGGTTTATTTCATTCTTGCTTGCAGATAGAACTTTAAGCAGATACGTTTCATTTTCTTGATAAGATCTCTACTTGATAATTTTTTTTTTTTTTTTGAAATTTGGCGGTATGACATAGAAAAAGATATCTTATTTCATTAAATTTTTAAAAATTAGTTATTTAGTAATTAAAAATTAGTTATAATTTTTATGTCTCATATGTAATTGAATTATAATTTATTACTTGATACATAATTAAAATAAACTTTATTTATATTAAAATTTTGTAATATTATTTGTATTCTTTATAGTTAATGAATGAATTATAAAAATTTCTAATTTGAGTTGGAGATCGAATTAAATTGAAATTAAAATATTATTTTTTATTCAAAATTTTACCATATTCATTTTGTTTCCCCCTTCGGACATGTATTAATTAGTTACGAGAAAAGACATCGTATCTGAAAATGACTATCAATTTTTAAATCTAAAAATTAGTGAGAATAGTTTGAAAAAATTAAATTAAATCTAATGGTTTAATTTCTAAAATTTGAAAAATAAAAATAGTGAAAAAATATAACAAATAAAAATTAAAAAAGAATATTAAATTTAATATTTATTTATTTTAACATTAACAATTGAGAATTAGACAAACTAATTATTTTAATTTCACAATAAAACCCAATTCACGTTCTCGGACTCTCAGATTCCAAAAATATAGGATTTAGTTCCCTCCTTGATCTACCTTGTTTTTTGGGCCGAGAATTACGCTTTTCTGTTCGTGCGTTGAACTGCTTTCGTGTTTTTGCGTCTTCCTCCTCTCTGTTCTTCCTAGCAGCAGAGATGAGCACACGATCCCTGTGGCGCGCCCGAGCCAGGCTGGCCGCGGCCACCACAGCGATTTGTGCCGGAGCTGGAGCAGCCGCCGTTGCTTCCTCCGAGGATCCAGCTACCACTCTGAAGCTCTGCACTGCCGTTCCCGTCCGCCTTTATCGGGACGCCTTGACCGCCGCTTCTATTGTTTTTGGTATATAACAACGCTGCACAAGATAATTTTTGCGCTTTAAATTTGAATGCTATGAGCTTCTGGTCAATTATAGCTTTTGTTTTTCCCTTTCTGGAGTTAATTTGTCAGATTATGTTTGCTTCATAGTGATGGTTCTGTAATAGGTGAAGAATTTATCGGAACTCTTGCTTTTGTTCTAAACAAGAAATTAAGGATGCTCTGTGTTCATAGAATATGAATCGTATTGACAATAAGATACTTTAAGGAACATGTAGTTGATGGATTGCCCATCATTTTTTAGTTTACAACTACTGGAAGAGGCTTTTTTTGGTGCATTGTGAAGAATATGTTTTTGTCTGTCGTTATATGCGTTCTTTTCATATAAGTGTGAATATGTAGCGGGTTATTGGAGCCGAGTGTTGTGATCATGCTGTTTGAATGCGCATTATTAGATTATCAATACTCTTTATGGGGTTTGCCGGAAGGAAGTGGCGAGAGGTTAAAAGTCAAACATGAAGTTCACCTGAGGTCAGCACGGAAACTTCAAGAACTTTGTTTCAAAAATGGAGGAATATATATAAAGCTTGGTCAACATCTAGGACAGCTGGTATGCATTTGTTCTGCTTCCTTAATTATCTAAAGCAGGGAAATGGGTTTCTATTGTGTTAAGTTTGAAAGGAGTTTTATGTAATTGCCTTTATTCAGTTGTTGGCAACTTAGCATGAAGCAATGGACTTCTGTTTTTCGGTATGTAGGAATACTTGGTACCTCAAGAGTATGTCCAGGTAATGAGGGAGAGCATGCTGAATAAGTGTCCTGTTTCATCATATGATCAAGTGTGTGAAGTATTCAAGAAAGAGCTTGGGGAGACACCGGATAAAGTATGTATTATTTTTATTTTTGTTTTTATTTTTGCAGCATATCATGGAATAACTATAATTAAGTTGCATCTATCCTTCTGATTTGAAAGCTAGCTGACTTCTGTTGTTCACATATTTCATGAGAAAAAAATTCTTTGAATTGAATTTTTATACTTGCTGCCTGATACAAGCCTTTCGATGTATAGGTTTTTAAAGAATTTGACCCTGCTCCTATAGCAAGTGCTTCCCTTGCACAAGTCCATGTTGCTCATACAAATGACGGCCAAAAAGTTGCTGTGAAGGTCTCAATATTGCCTTATTTACACCAAATTGGTTTATATTTTCTAGGTGGAACCACATTTATCACAAATATGCTTACTTAAATCTCCAATTTCTCATGAGACCTTTCATGTCCAAATATTTCTCAATATTCAGGTTCAACATGCTCACATGACAGATACAGCAGCTGCAGATCAAGCCACTGTGGAATTCATCGTAAATACTCTACATTGGTTTTTCCCTTCATTTGATTATAGGTACAATTATAACTGGTTTCATTTGCTACTTATTGTACCTAGATTGCCAAAAGTTATAAAATGCTTATGGTCATAAAATTGCTAACATTAAGTTTGCTGGTTCCTTTTTTTAAATCTGTATATGTCTATGTTTATGTTGTCTTAAGCTTGTTCTGAACTGCTATTTTAATTTTGAATTTCCTTGATTTGTATGTGCAGATGGTTGATTGATGAAATTCGTGAAAGCTTACCTAAGGCAAGTAGCTTTCCACATTCTTATTTGTCAGTTCATCTCTTTCCCTGGGCTTTTCATCTAATCTACACACACATGCATGTATGCACTGTATTCCAACTCAAAACAATTTGATGTTTTTCCTCTTTTTCATTAAAGATTGACCATCTCTCTTTCTTTTAAAGTAATTTCAGATATTCATCTTCTTTTAAATCAAATGCTGAGGATCACTATTTCTCCAATTATTTTCAGCATAATATCCTTTGACAACTGATTTTGGTTCTTAGAAGTTTATAATTTTGCTAGGCTACCTATTCTCCTTTATATCACATTAATACAATTTTATTTGCAGTAATTTTCAATAAAATTGATCAATCATAATTGTCACAATCAGGAACTAGATTTTTTTGTTGAGGCCAAAAACAGTCAGAAATGTATGGATAATTTTCGGAAGCTGTCTCCTCATCTTGCAGACTATGTTTATGCACCATCTGTATACTGGAATTTAAGTACCTCCAAGTTGTTAACCATGGAGTTCATAGATGGTGCTCAAGTGAATGATGTGAAGACAATTCAAAGACTTGGAATCCGACCTAATGAAGTCGCAAAGCTAGTAAGTCCATGAAATTGATATTTGCATAGTGAGCTTCCTTGCAATACTTTTATCATGACTTGGCTTGTAAAATTTAGGGTCACTTACTTTTTCCTTTCCAGAGATATATTAATTTGAAAGGTGGCCAGGTTTTTCAATATTACTATACCTAACATATTTTGGCCGTAGAATATTGGTCACTTTCTTTTTTTGGACCATGAAATGAGGAATGATATTTTGACTTCAAAGGTATACGATTCAAGGTGGCATATGATAGTCTGCCTATTGTTTTATTTGACAATGTTGATTATGTAATCAAGACAGAATTTGAAGTTGGGAAAAATGTTATAGTTCAATTTTAAGTTTGATATTTTATCTCAAAAAAGAAAGGATATAGACTTTATTATCAAATACTAACCTTTCAGAATAATAAAAAGATTGATTTTGATTTCCATTTCCCTCTTCCAGGTTAGTCAAGCCTTTGCTGAAATGATGTTTAAACATGGATTTGTGCATTGTGACCCACATGCTGCCAACTTGCTTGTTCGCCCATTGCCTTCTAGTAAAAGGAGCATACTAGGTAAGGGTTTTCCTTTGTTTTGGCATTTTCATCATCTCTTTGACACATTTTAAAGTTACTTTATTTTAAAACTATTTGTGTAAAAATCTAGAATTTAAATGAAAATAAGGTTATAAATTAAATGCGGAAACGTATAATAACGTTAGAGTTTACATTCCTTACACATAAATTAGCATGTTCAATAGGGTTACAGAAATATTTATTTCTCAGTGGTTCATAAAATAAAAAACGTAATAATATATGAAAATAGTAAATAAATATTGTAGAGATGTTAACCTCCACTAATTCTTGATAGGATCCAGAGGGACACCTACTCACAGTTCTCCTGCTGATCAGGATTTGAATTTTAGTTTTTTTGATCTGAAATGGTTAATAGGGGAGGAGGTGAGTTACACTAACCCAATAAGAATATCACACTATTCATCGATACAGAAACCAAATGTTGGTAAAAATTATAAAAACAACCAATGAACCTCTTAATTTAAGTAAATTCATTTAGTATAAGAAAAACTATTTATTGCATGCTTATCGTTGCAAAATTTTCAAAACCGATGTATAGAGACAATAACTCGAATAACATTATGATCTCATATTCAAGTGAGTAAAAACAACAATTTTCCCTTTTTATTTTGCTTATTGGTATCCCTAGGAGTTCATAGGGGTGTCCCACTACGCGCGAACCTAATATCTAAATTTGTCAACTAACCGACTGTTCTCATACCCTGTCCGGTATGAGCGCAAAAAATACTATCTCTTGATACCCCGTTCGGAATGAGGGTGAATCGGGCCGTCCTCATATCCCGTCCGGTATGAGGATGAATCGGGTCGTTCCCATAACCCGTCCGGTATGAGCACCAAAAATACCATCTCTTGATATCCCGTCCGGTATGAGGTAACTTTCACGGTAGGGTTCCCTATGTATTCGGTCTGTCCACCATCTTTCAGGATATCCAGTAAAACAACCATTCATTAATTCATATAACCAAACAATTTCCATTTGCATATTATTTTCAAATTTCACAAATCAACCATAAATTACGCAAGGAAAGTGATATATGCATCAAGAAAGCACAACTAAATCATTTAACAATTCCAATATATTATCATGTTTTAAAGCTGTAAATTCAAATAATCAATTAAATAGGAAAAATAAATAACTAATCAGTTCCTGCTCAATTAGTGACTTGTAATTATTCTCAATTTTTTTTTTAAATTTCACAAAATGCTATATTATTGATTATTAAGTTTCAATTCCATAACAGAGAATAGGGTGAAGGATTCTTACCCGAATTGGTATTCGAAACACCGAACTTTCTACTGCACCTATTAGTGGTTCCCGAGTTTTTTGAATTTTCCTGTGGAAATTAAAACATGCTTCACGTACCTAAAAATAGGGTGAAAGATTCTTACCCGAATTAGTGTTCGAAACACCGAACATTCTACTGCGCCTACTGGTGGTTCCCAAGTTTCTTGAATTTTTCTGTGGAGATTAAAACATGCTTCACGTATATAAAAA
Organism: Carica papaya; assembly: GCF_054855325.1. Lineage (NCBI taxonomy): Eukaryota > Viridiplantae > Streptophyta > Magnoliopsida > Brassicales > Caricaceae > Carica > Carica papaya. The sequence continues at coordinate 4,120,991 of NC_142310.1, read as the reverse complement.
TATCCAAAAAATCCAAAATTAGTATTAAAAATTCTTTTGGGCCAATTTTGGGATTCCAGCATGACGGCACCGCCTTGCTCCGGCGATAGCACCTCCGCTTGTGGCGGTAATTTGTCTCAGTTTGACCGGTTTTTGCCGGTTTTGGTCGGTTTCGGCCGACTTTATACATATTCCTGCGAAAAAATACGTTAAGGAGTCTCGGTTGGCTAAAGAAATCATAAAACGGAAACCTACCAGTGGTGGAGTTTTCTGGGTGAGGCGGCTTCGCCGGCTCACCTTTGCGGCTAAGATTTTTTTCTTCGATCAACTTGTAAAAAACAGAATATGAACATAACGGTGGAAAAATCGCACGAAATGGGAAACGGGAAGTGGCTCATCGGAGGAGGTTGCAGGTTTTCCCGCGGCGGCTCCACCGGGCTTTGCCCGCGGTTTCCAGCTCACCCACTGTTTTGTTCCGATATGGCCACAGGGGTGCTCGTAATTGAATTCCGAGCGGGTAGGAGAATTTTTACTTTTTTTAGCTATCAGAGGTGGCTCCGGTGCAACGGCGGTCGGCGGTTGGCTCCCTTATACGGCGACTGATTCTTCTTATCCGGCAGGAGGCTGGCGGATAAGGTTCGGGTTCAGTGTGATGCAAAATATTTATACCCATATCGCGTTAATTTGGGCCGCTCATCGCGTTTAATCTCGACCGTCCGATCTCGCCTAAAGGGGAAACATATCCGAACCGTCTACGTGTGCGGGATTGCTTCTGGGTCGTCCGATCGCGGGGCACGCAGATAGCTAGTGTGGCCTCCTACGTGGCGCGAGTTAGCGTGCTTTGCCATACAGCGTGCTCCGATTCGTCGAGGCTGCTGACTGGACAGTTGTGTGTGACCAAATTTTTCTTATTTGCATTTTGACTCTCAGTTTCTGATTTTTCTTTCAAAAACATCATTCGAACCCAAAATTTTCACAATTTTTTTCCAAAATTGTTTTCAGTCTCATCTTTAATTTATTTTTTTCAAAATATAACAAAATTTTTCCCGAGTCAATTTTCCGAACTCAGATATTACAATTTGAATCAGAGCAAAGATGGTGTTGAATCCTTTTCTTTTGTTAGTTTAGACCAACCATCTATGAGAAAATGCGTCCATCTAAGCTGTTCATGGCAGCTAGAAGCTCTCTCATTGACATTTCTACATTTCAGCTGCCTTTAACTTGAGTTTTGTAAGTTGTAACGGCAATGCAGTTATACTGTATAGTTTCATCATGTTTTTATGCGAACGGTGTCCAATTGGGATTTAGAAAGGCCACTTAGGACTAGTTATGCATTCTTTCACCATTTTAATATTTTGAATATTCTCTCTTTTTTCAGGCATGAGAAAGCCTCAGTTGATACTTCTAGATCATGGTCTATACAAGGAACTAGATTTCACCACAAGATTTAACTATGCTGCACTATGGAAGGTATTTAATTGCTTCCTGTAAAAGTTTCTCTTAGTTCATGATGTGCTTATGTTTTCTTGTCATCAGCAACTCTACTTTTATTTGTCGTTTAAAATGTTACAGGGTTTGATATTTGCTGATGCTAATGCGATAAAGGAAAATAGTGTGAAATTGGGTGCTGGGGAGGATCTATATGCGCTATTTGCTGGGATTCTTACCATGAGGCCCTGGAATAGGGTTGTTGACCCTGCTGTTGATCATTTAGTCATACAAGGCACTGATAGTGATTGTTCTGAATTACAGGTGAAAATCCATTGAATAGATGGTGCTTGTAAGCTTTGGTTATTTTAATATTTATGCCAGAGAAAGACTTTATGCTCTTACTAATGATTTCCTTCACCTGTTGCTTTTACTATCATTGGTATCCAGCCATGGAAATTATATGAAGTAAAGACTGTCTTTAATTTATTGTTATTTGGATGTGATGGATGATTGCTAGAAGGTTTTCAGTCTTTTGACACGATGACTTTCTCTCTTTGGCAGATGTATGCATCTCAGTATTTCCCTCAAATTACAGAGCTTCTTAGAAGATTGCCCCGTGTAATTCTGTTAATGTTGAAGACAAATGACTGTCTGCGGTCCGTTAACAATGCACTGGTACTTTTCTATTGCTTCACCTCTTTTTTTGCCATTGATTTCTGTTCTGCCTTTCTTGACCTTTGAGATTCCACATGGAAACATGTCCTGGCTGTTTAACAGCACAAAATGAGACTGGTCTAAATTTTAATTTTATGGAATATGAATGAGGATATAATACAAGGATGATAGGCATTTGAATAAAAAAAATTCTAAATTAATTTTATTCTAATTCAAATTATGTATTTTTGTGATTCATTAATGGACTAGTAGGCATAAGCAGTTTTTATTGGGAAATTGAAAAAGTGAAAATTACTTAATTATTTATTTAATGTATAAACTATGATTAAGTATATTTTAGAAATTGAATGGAATATAATAAATATGAATGAAGCCCAACGCAGATGTATTTGACTCAAATACTAGAGTGAAAAAATTAGGTGCAGATGGCTTATTAGTGCTTTAATTGGGAGCATTCTTGGGTATTCTCTGGATGAAGCTTGGTTTTCATTTTCTCCATTGGGAAAAAGATTTGGACTCTTTTTGCTGAAATGATTTGTGAACAGTTGCAGGGTTCTTCTCTCGAAACATTCTTGATCATTGGAAAAGTTTCGTCCGAGGCAGTTGTGGAGGCAAAAATGTTACAGAATAAATCTTTATTATGTTGGCTAAACATCTGGGCAGGAGAGATGGTATTGGAAGCTAGACTTTTTATAATGCGGATGCTTTTATGGCTCTTACAACTTAGGAAAGCTTTGAGATGGCGAAAATGAGAAACAAAGACAAAAACTTTTCATATATACAGAGAGTTCCTTTTTCGTTATTGCTCCTCATTTTTTTCGAACCCCACATGAGACTCTCATAATCTTTGTCTCCGTGGTTCAGAACTTTCTTCTGCTTGCAGGATGGTTGAGGAAACGGACCATCAGCGCAAGGTATTTCTTCAATAGACAAATATGAAATTGTATTTTCCACTCTTGTTTGCATACAAAGGTTCTTACATTTTTTCTATAGAGTTTTACTCAAAAGGTGTAAAATTCTTTGCGTGGGGTAAAATAATGAATTGTGTAAAACATTAATTTGGTAATAAATGAAAACCTTTAGAGACGACTCTGTCTATAACTCATTGATTTGCTTGCGTTGAAACTAGAATGGAATGATTGTAATTCAGGGATGTTGTAGTAAGCTTGAGTCTATAATATTTGATATTTGAAAAGAAATAATTGTTGGAAATTATAATTAACTATCAGAATATTAATAATCACAAGTAAAATTGTGAACTTAGTTTACGAAAATATTATATTTGTATTCAATATTTCTTGTTACTTGAAATTAATCCTATGAGTCTATTAGTTACGTATCTTATCTTCACATATGTTTATGTTAGTAGCAATATGGGTGGTTGGGTGAGGGAAGTAATTGTGTAAGTATTTGAGTTCACCTTACTCCAATGTTATATAACTTAAAGTTTGTTAGTTGTTCTTAATTCTCCAGATTGGTTCATATAATTAAAAAAATTATTATTTATTTTTAAAATTATTTATTTATGAAAATAAATGGAGATGGAACCCATAAATTTGTACTTTCTAAACTATGATGAAACTTCTTAAAAAGAAAGTGAAAAAAAAAAAAACCAATTTAATTCCTCTATTTTATTAAATCTCTACTTCAAACTAGTACTCCTCTCAGAAAGAAAAAACAAAAAAACGAACATGTGTAAAATTTAATGTGGAATTAAAATAAAATATTTTAAAATTTTTGTTAAAATTAATAAATCTTAAAATATTAAGTTTGAGTTCTATGCATAATTTCATATGAATTTAATTTTTTATCATCCAAGTACTATTCTCATAATGATATAATTAAAATAAGTGTGTATTTTAAGCTTATTTTAAATATACCCTTAAAAATAATGTTATACATATATATATATATATATAAACATAATACTTTCAAAAATACCCTTAAATTTTGGAGCAATTTTATTTTTGGCACGAATAAATCATGAATTTCAGATAGAAATGGAGTACAAAGATGAGTCGTTTTTCAAAACAATTTATTATGGTGAGGTTGATTTTGATTTTTCTCATTTAAATTGTTGTAAAGTCAGGGCTCATCAATGTGCTGCAACATACAGTTGGGCTGTTTGGTGGATCATTTACCAACCCTTAACACCACATGCTTTTCCTGTTGCTCTCAATTACCACTTGAATTATTGCTTTATCTTTGAAATAGACATATATTTATATATATGTATTTAATTAAAGTTTTGATCGTATAAAGTTTTATATTCTAATTAGTTTAATTAAAGTTTTGATCTCTAAACTTCAAGGAGATGAAAAAGATTTCTTTCAAAGGAAAATCTATAAGAACTTGTAAGCTCTACCGGTATATAAATTTCACTTACTTATACGCCGAAAAAATAAAATAAAAAAAATCAAATAAACATATTTCTAAAGACGTTATAATAAATAAAATGGTATAAAAAAATTAATTTTAATTATTTAAAATCACTTTATTTTTAAATCGAGTTGAAAAGACAGGTAGTTGAAACGGCCAATGCCTGGCAATTTATGGAAGCGAGTGTAGTTGTCTTCAAAAACGCAGCCGTATTGATGGTCTCCTTTCTGCTCTGCTCTGCTCTGCTTTTACTCTCTCTTCATTTAAACCCCACTCACACCGTGAAATGCACGCGAGCGCCCTCTTTCCCTTTCCTCACCAACCGGAGTGTGAATTGAGCTCGGTGATTCCTGTCTCTTGCTTCTGCGTCTTCATCAAGAAAGAGAGATGGTGGGACCGGTAAGACCTCAATTCGTTCTCTTCGGCTCCTCCATCGTCCAGCTCAGCTTCAGCAATGGTGGTTGGGGCGCTATTCTATCCGATATTTACGCTCGCAAAGTATGCATACTTCTCTCTACGCTCTCCTCTTCATTTCCGTTGTTTGGTTTTACACATGTTTGGGCACACGGCTAAGTTGATATACCTATTGTATGCGGATAGACATATATGTATTTGTATGTAAATGTGTGCGTGTGAGTGATTATGGAGGATTAGGCTTTTATTTTGTGTGTTTGCTTTGGTTTTAATTCGAGGAAAGTCGGGGAAGATCACTAGGTTTTGTCAGGATGTGTACCTGTTTGTGCTGTGTAGCTATGGAAGAATTTGTTTTTTATGCTGTGAATTTCCTCTGTTTTATTATTGGAGGCAAATCCTAGAAAAATGCATGTTATGTTTAGATTTCGTGACTAAAAAAAGGATTTCATTACGGCGCTTAGTTTTAAGATTGCCTCATGTAGTGAGCATACGTTATAGTGTTTAGAATATTGTAAGAACCGGGCAATCAAATTCAGCTACGGGATGAGAATGAATGAGATTCTTTCCCTTCAAATTCAATTATTAGTTTGATATGGATCGGGATTTTTGTAAAAGAAATCATGTGGGAAGACGACCCAAATTTGAGTTCTATGATTATGAAGAATTCAACACTAGTCTAAACTCATCGGTGAACTGAATTTTAACATCATAATACTAGGACATTTTGAACCTTAATTCTCTGATTTGGTAAATGAAAAATCATGGAGTTGGTCTATATATTACTAAAAGTTGTGAGAGGATTGTAGTAGAACCAAAAAAACTCAACCTTGCCTGACCTTTGGAAACAGCAAAAGATAATTCTTATAATTGAGTTACTTTCCATTTCAAACCCTTTAACCCCATGGAGTGAATGAACTTAATGTTTCCAGAAATTATACAGTAATAGCCTTGCGAATGAGACAAGTTGATGATGATTAGTAATGGAAGAGTATCTATTATGCATTTCTATTAGTCCTAGTGTGACCTTATCATTTACTTGGTCTACTGTAGGCAGATGTAATCTTGCGAGGATACTATGGCTGGAACTCGACACGCGCTGTACAGTTCCTCAATGAAGTTTTCCCGAAGGTATTCCTTGAGGAACTTTTTAACAAAGATTAATGCATTAATTAAGTAGAGCTTTATTGGAATACAGTTTGGGAGCATATGAAAAATTGAGATGCTACAAGGTTTTTCCCTTTGATAAAAGAAGGGCTTGCAGTTTGATATATTTGCTAAAATGCATGCTGCAGGTGCATAAACACATTTAAGTATCTTAATTGTTGCGGCCATTGTATGTCATAAAGGCTGCTGTATTATGCACTTTTTTGTACTCAGGTTGAACTTCTTGGTGCCTTAACTGGGATATTAAGTGATAATGGGGAAATAATCAGATACAAGTTCCTTGAAATTTCTTAAGGACTATTGAGTTCCCTATTAAATTTGTCGACATTAGAAAGGGGGGTCTTCTTACTAGATGCTCTTCATGTTTTTGGACTTGGTAGTGTGCTATGTTCCATTTCAGGAAATTATATAGCAGTTGGAATTTTTTATACATAATATTAGATTGCCTCAGGTTTTTGTTTCCTTCCATATTGGTACTCTGGAACTGACATCAAATTTCATTTCCCTCCCCTAGGATGCAGCCATACAGCCTTCTTTGGTGATTGTCTATTTTGGTGGTAATGATTCAATGGGTGCTCACCCATCTGGCCTCGGCCCCCATGTACCACTTCCAGAATATATTGAGAATATGCGAAAGATTATAGTTCATCTGAAGGTAATCTCTTAATGTTCATGTGGTACTGCATAACTATTTTGCCCCTGGTTGACATGTCAAAGGAGTAGTCATTTTGTGAAGAGAGAGCATGGAAGAATTCTCTCTATTCTTTTTTGGCATAATATCATATTTGGATATTTAGAAGTTAAATGTATATGGAATAATTCACTTTTGTTTCATTTTATCACAAAAGAAATGAGATAGCTTGGGATTGATCTCTATAGGATGATGGAAATACATGATGGTGATAAACAGAATCTCACCGAATGTGCTGGTATTTTCTTTCTTTCTGAAAGGGCGGAAAAAGGAAAAGAGAGGATGATATAGTTTCTGAGAATGACATGAAATCGAAAAATTTACATGTACAAAAAAATTAATTTTTAGGGAAAAAGCAACTGGCTTCTGGAATGCTAAGTGTAAATAGGCAGAAAATTTCTCTGTGTTGGACTCACTAGCTATTCAATACATTTTTAATAGTTTCCATGTGAAAGAAGTGAAACAGAGAAGGAAACCTTAAATGCAAGTATAAGTCCAATCTTATGTGTTTTCTGCTCGTTTGTTGTTTTTGGACCACCTGAAAATGGAAAGAGGAAGGTCATTTTCTAATTATGAACTATTGTCTATACTCTTACACATCAAAATTTTTATATTAGAGTCTCTCGGATTCAATACGGATTATTGCTCTTACTTGTCCTCCTGTGGATGAGGACAGAATTCGTGAGACCAGAAGGTGAGCTACTTCATATTTGGCATCCCTTCCTTACCTTGCTTTCTTTGAAAATTTTTCTAATGCTTATGTCATTTTCTGAACCAGTAAATTTCTAAGTGAGCTGGTTAGGACAAATGAGCTATGTGGAATGTATTCAGAAGCTTGTATAAAGCTCTGCGAGGAACTGGATGTAAAAGTGGTTGATCTTTTCACTGCACTTCAAAAAGGAGATGATTGGAAGACTTGCTTTACGTAGGTTTCTTGCAATCCTTTTTCTTATGCTGTGTCACCGCTCTATTCTTCCTGTGAAAGAGAATTGTTTCTTTTTAGTGTTTGCTTCTGGAATTATAATAACATTCACTATTACATTTGGTAATTTAAAAACTTGTTATTAAACTTAAACGCGTGCCATAATCAGGAAAAAGTTGAAACTGGTTAAATTTTGGACAAATTTTTATAACCTGGACAAAAAACATGCTTAGCCATATATTTTGTGCACCAAATGAAGGAGAGGACAATATTTGTTTGATCTTTTTTCCTATCTTTCTTCATGCTGCTCTGTATATTTGTTCGATGTTATGTTCTTGACACTACCAGATGCTACCTTGCAGAGATGGAATTCATTTATCTGCCGAGGGGAGCAAAATAGTCGTGGAGGAGATACTAAAAGTGATAAAATCCGCAGAGTGGAAGCCATCTCTTCATTGGAAGTCTATGCAGACTGAATTCTCAGAGGACTCACCTTACGATCTTGTCGCTGCTGATGGGAAAACCACGTTGAACCCTTCTGAGTGGACAATTCACCGTGAGATCCAATGGGACTAAGGCTGCTGAAATACCTGCAACCTGGAGGAGCTCCATTCAGGAAATTGAAGAATGAAATGCTTTATGCATGGCCATGCTTCATAAAAAAAAAAAGGGAAAAGAAAAGAAATTGAAACTAAGACGATAGAGGTGGACAGACAAAGAAGTGTTGAAATTCATATCTAAACCCTGAATGGTTTCACATTACAGTTATGCTTATGGGAAAAAGTTTATGCTTGAAGTTGTATAATCTGGTGAAGTAGAAGTTGAGATACAGGTTAAATTTAGAGAGAGAAAAAATTTACATGTAGGGTATGTTTTCTCAATTTTATTTTCCATTCTTGAATCCCACTAACTAAAATGTTATATATATATATATATATGTACTAGAGATAGAGGGAGATTGGTTATCCAATACTGAATCTTTTGGAAATGGAAATAAAAAATTTGATTTTGAAAGATTAAGGGAGTGATAATATTTAAAATGTGAATGACAATTCAATCCTGTACTAATTTCTGAAAACTTCATTAACTTCTCTACTAATCATTAATAATTGAAAACTGATTCTCTACTGGGCCAGGCCAGGCTTAATTCCTAAATTCTATTTTAATTTAAACAAGACGTTCTCCAGCCCAAACGCAGCGTTTCAATGATATGGCACCCGATTGATCTTCATCTCCTAATCGAACGGTTCATATTCATTAAGGGCAATACTTCAAACAACCGCGATACATACAAGCATCTTCGCTAGTTTTGTGTTTTTTGAGTTTCCCTCCATTTTACTTCTTGTTCCTCCCGCCACCCCAAGCCAAAAGAGAAGAGCTTGAACAATTCAGGCAAGTCTCTCTCTCCCTCTCTCTTTCTCCTCTTCGCATTTTCGCTTAATTTGATTCCTAATTCAATTGAGAATCATGAAATTTCTCTTAGTTAAGCGTTTAAATTCAAATTTCATCATCAATAGCTTGATTTTGTCATTTTTAAGTGTGATAAAGGTATACGATTTCCTGATTTCCTCTGATTTTAAACTAATTTCAGCTAAGCATATGTGAGACTGTGGATATATCACTATGTATCACGTTCACATGTATGTAAGTAGTTCTATAGACTTGTTCGGCATCGGATTTGTGAATTTAGGGCTGGAATTGGACTTGTGTGTCCCGTGAAATTGGGATCTGTATATGATAGAAAGTTTTCAATTGCGTGCTTCTTTATTTATAGATCGTGTTTGAATCTCGAATCTTGCTTCGCATAAGATCAAATTTTCTTTCACGTAGTCTGTTTGATAGCTGTTTTCTTTCAAGAACGAGATTGCATCTTTTTATTTTTTGTTTTCCTTGTTTTTGGAAATTGAAGTATGTGTACTATAGTAAGCTTTCGGTTTGCAGCTCGGGGAGCGAGTTTAAATTCAGGAGCTGGCAATACGTTAGTTTTGGTCCTACTGCAACTCAGTTAGTGCTGTTTTGAAGAGCTTGAGAAACTAACGGATAAGGAACTGGGGATTTGAGGATGGCCAATTACTATAATATTGATGACATTCTTATGGAGGAAGAGGTTAATGCTTTGGCTCAGCATCTTGGATAGTCTTCCTTCCCACTCTCGGGTTCTCAATTCTAGTATTGTGGTGGTTTTTGTTCTTGCTTGCAGTTTGTTCCGGTTGTATTCCATAAGGCTGTTAATGGAGTGACTATTGATCCCAGTTCAGAAACAAACAGTGTAAGTTTAAGGACTTGAAGTGTGATGGAGTGATGAGCAACGGCTTGTTTTAAAATGTTCGTATTGTGATTCTCAGGTTGAGCAGGGTGCAAAGGTGGAACTTCCTTTCTGGCTTGCTCAGGAGTTACACTTGAGGCAAGCGCTATCAATAAATGTCCCCGCCTGTTTCAACCAAAAGTGAGAATCCTAATAGCTCCTTGTGGCATTTACATTTCCCACTTGAGATAGTAATCCTAGGGAAATTATTAAGGAGTGAGTCTATTGAAGAAGAATCTTTTTCATAGTTTTTGAAGTATGGATAATAAACGACCGAATCCAGAATTGCTTTAGTAAAATTTAGATCTTGAAGTCAAGCCACAAAATATTAGCAAATACTGTCCTTATTTAACATTGACATAGAATGTTCATTTTGCTTTATAGGCATACAAATCACTTATTCTTGTTGCACTAAAAAATCTAGCTGAAAAACATGGGGATTTATTTGATATGTTCTTTCCTTTTACCTATTTGTGGGTGGTACTTAATTTCAGAACAAAGCTGGAAATCCAGGCTGATGCTGCATGTGTGGATCTTAACTCCCGATGTCCTTACTTTTATGAATTTGGATGCAAGATAGAACCATTGTAAGTAATTGTTGCAAGCCAGCTTTTCTTGTTTGTGCATTTCTAGTTGTTTAATCTTTTTCTTGGTATTCATTTTCTAATTTCACATTTAAAAGAGGTCTCTTGCTTCTTTTTTTTTGGTCTTAATTTTAGGGAGTGACTACAGAACTAAGGACATGTAAGTTATCCAGTGTGCATGATGCCCTGAACCATATGAGTGTTTCACCTAATATGATGTCTAGAAACTTTGTTTCAAGACAGTCTTTCACAATTGTCCTGTTGCATTTTTTTATTGATTAATCATTCACTATCAGTTTTACTTGTTTCAAACTTAATGTTTTGCCATTTGGATGTGAATGAGTCTCCCTTGTTTTCTATTTCCATGTGCGGGATATGGATTCGAGGACCACTTATTTCTGGAAAATGCATCCAACTGGACTAACTGGGCTCTAGGTTTTGGATAGAGGAGCATTTAGAACTTATTTTCTCAAGATTATAGAGGCAGTACCTAACAATAACTTTCAGACCTGGGGAAGAATCAATTTTCCGAAAATGTGAAGCGAACAAGTTTTCTCACAGTGTTTCTGTTTCTATTTCAATTATTCAATTGTTGGCAGCTTCTTCTTGCATTTAACATATCTTGGTTCATTGAAATACGGCAAACATGTTTAGAACTTTTATGACCAATATTAGACACAAGCTGATGTCTATCACCCCGATCTTGCATAAAAAGACAAAAAAAGCTATACCCTAGTCTTTTGGCATAATGATCTACAAAATATGGTTAGCATGTCGGAGACCATAAATAAACTTGGATTGTCAGAGAGGTGCTTTTGGTGCTCTGGAGCAATTATTTTTGCTACATGTGCACTTGGTAGAGTACATTTCCTGTCATCATATCTGATGCAATGCACATAGCAAACATAATCAATTTATGCTCAATTGAGCTTCTAGCTTTTGTGTGGAAAAGAAACCAAATTCCCACTAAGCTTTTTCTGTTAATTTTGTTTTGGATAGAGTTGGTGATAGAACCATAGCAATTTTGCTCTCAACTTCCTTTAAGATCAGATATAAGGAAATACTGACCAAGGCGTACACCATGGCTTATGCAACAGCTTCCAAATTCATGTCACTTTTAACAAGAGAAGAAAAAAACTGTGAGATTCTTTTTACTTTTTCAAAGAATAGATCTTCTAGATTTTTACCATGTTTATCTACATGGCCGCCTATGTTCTTATTATGCCTTTTTTCAGTGTATGAGGCAGCTCAATCCTCTATGGTAGCTTTCAAGAAGTGGAGGAAGGGTGGCCCCAGATTTCAGAGAGCTTCAATTCTTGGAAGGAAGAGAAAACCGACTGATTAGATGGTACTTTAAACATGATGATAAACTCTCCTAATCTGGTAGTTGTTCTAGTAGCTATTCCTCTCTTCAACAAAGTTTTAGGTGTGCGTATGACTGATGGACTTGCTTGTATAGATGTATGTGAAATAATGTACCATACAAGGGCTGCTGGGTTGAGAAAAAGACTTGGCATTTTTCTGCCTGTCAACTTATTTTTCTTAAAGAGCCAAAAGAGTAAAAAGATGAGTGTTCTAGAGACTTTGCAAAGTTTGGAAGCCAGAGAGGTTGATGTAACCAAATGTCGAATAAGTGGATATAGAAAATAAAGTGCTTGATTCTCTAGGAGAAAAAATCTTGCGATGGAAATAAGATATTTTTTTCATTTTTCATTTCTCTATGTTTGCATTCGGGATCATTAGCTTTTTTAAACTTTTTTTTGGGATTAAGAGGGATAATTTTTTTGGTAACTGTAAGAGATTAGAATATCTAATCCTTCTCCAATGTGTGCTCCGCACTTATCTTGTTGTCTAACATGCTTTATTAGTATATGTTAATTCTTGAACAATGATTAAAGATATTTTGTAAAAACAAGTTTTATTTGTAGAATTTATATAAAATAATTATATCTATTTGTGGAAATTACTTACAAGACAATAAAAATTTGAGTTCCTAACAATTTTAACTATAAATTCTGATAGAATTTAAGATATGTCATCTTAATTCTATCTAAAGTTGTCTTGAAATTTAATTATTACCATTTGATCAACAATTTTTTCATCCCGAATAATTTTTTTAAAAAAATATATAAATATTTATTTATTTATTTCAAACATAGCATAGAAGTGTATGGAAAAGGTGATGATGTTAATTGATTTGTACTGAATATTTCTTTTATTGTAAGTTTTTGTTGAATTATATTTTGTATATGTATCATCTATTTAAAGAAAAGATCCATTTCTTTTTTTTCCTTTTTTGTAGAAAAGAACATTCCAGCCGATAAGAACTCCTAACTGCTCCATAATTCTCACTTATTCATTCTTTTGTTAAATTTTAATAGTTTGCATGTAGAGGAATCTTCTATTATATTTTTTGTTTGTTTATGCGCTTAGGGAAAAAGAAGAGAGGAAAAGAGTGAAAGAGAAGGAATCCAGATCCCATGTGAGCACTAAGGCAAGTAGGCATTTATTGGTATTCTTTTAAGATATTTTTGATTGGAAGATATTTCTGCTTTGACGGTGCAAAAAGAACTATTAATGTATTGACTTACTTTTTTCTCTTTATTCTCTCCCAATCCGACTCCACCATTAGATATTTCTCTTTACCTCTTTTCTCCACTCCCACCACTAACGCGTGTCCTTCACCGTCTCACCCGTTGATTTTCCCTCATTCAGTTTACACGAACCTGATTTTGTGATTAGATTATATAGTTTATCATAATATATCTTCACTATTTTTTTTAATACAGTTTTAAATATATAATAAAAGCAGATTTGGTCTTAAATTTTTGTACAACATAAATATTTGTTTTATTGAGTATAGGTGATTTTAGTTGAGTTGAATATCTAACATTTACTTTAAAGTTTCAATTTACCTTGAATCTTGACTTGGGGTTTTTTAGTTTCGTTTGGAATTAAATTTAATCAAGAAATAAGTGATAGACTTGAGGTTTAATCAAGTTTTCAATAAGATTCATTTAGAAGTACATATATGGGTGAATACCAATAGAAAGTTACAGTGTGTTTGTATTCATGCATGCATATATATATATATATATATAAAATAGAATATCTTGTTGTCTTTTAGGATTTTTTTGGGTATCTGTTATTAATTGAAATAAAATTTTTCTGACAATTTTAAAAGTATATTTATTCAATGTTAATTCCTGAATCATTGTTTAACAAAATCTAATCAAAGTGGAGTATATTTTTTATTAACTAGTATAAATTGTGTAGCTAGTGTAACTTTAGCTTAAAGTTCAATTTAGAATTAAATCTAAATTATTTACTAGCATATTTGATTTAATATAAAATTATATGAACTTGAAATTTTTGATTAATTTTTTTCTAGTGAGTACTTAAGTTAAAATCTTAAGATTGGTTAAATAATTTTTTTTTAAAAAAATGAAACGACACATGTAAATATTTTACTCTTATTTATAATATAGAGATGTTTAAATGATAGTACCAAATTAGCAACATGTTTTTAGTAATTAGACTTTATTCTCTTATGTATTGTCTTCATTTATGCTAATATAGTAGGAAGAATTGTTTTTCATTCAAAACTATTTAACATTTAATAGGAAATTATTTGAATTTGCAGGTACAAATATTTTTTTCATTCTCTACCGAAATTGAATTAGTTGTTAGCTTTTTTATTTTAAATATTTTATTTTGCTGAATGAGAAAAGTAAACTAATTTAATCCTTAAGTAAAAGTTAATACCAAATCATGCAATTACATACATAATTGAAAATTGGGTTATATTCAAGGTATTAAATTATTTTCTCAAAAAAAGTACTAATGAGAAAAATAAACACATTTTTTACTTTTTTTGGTTAAAAAAAAAAAGAGAATTGACCTTTTTTTAAAAAAAAAAAAAAAAGAGAGTCCTGTTCACACCCTACTAAAGGCGCGTGAAGTCACTGCCGCCTTCATTGTGATTCATCCAATCCATTTTCGAGATGTGTCCCTCTCTCTGAAAATATCCCACAAGAACACAGCGTCCCGCCAACAGAGCAGCAACATAGAAAATGCTGTCGGATAGGCACCACTCGAGAGATTCACCGTGAGGAAGAAAAACCCTCTCCTATATAAACCCTTCATATGAATTCCCTCGATTCATCATCCCTTGAATCGACCATGGACACCGCCACCGCTTATAAGAACAACAGAAGCTCCAAGCTCAAGCGCCAGAGACCCCACCTAATCGATACCGTTTCCGATTGCGAAGAGGAAGGAGATTCTCAGGTCTGGGAGACTCTCGACCGGAATTTTCGTCACGTGCAGTCCGTGCTCGACCGGAACCGAGTGCTGATCCAACAAGTCAACGAGAACCACCAGTCGAAAACACCCGATAACATGGTCAAGAACGTGGCGTTGATTCAGGAGCTTAACGGGAATATATCGAAGGTCGTGTCTCTTTACTCTGATCTTAACGCGAATTTCTCCACTGCGTTTCACCAGCATTCCAAGAACGGGACTGCCAATGGTAAGTGATGATCACAGGAGAGCATAAGCATCAAAGGGGCGAAACTGGAGTTCCCTGTCTCGTCTCTCTCTCTCTCTCTCTCTCTCTTTATACTCTTATCTCTAGAGTTCTTTTTGATCCGTAACCTACGATAATTCAAAGTTCAATCTAATTATTCTTACTTTAGAATAAAAATTGAATAATCCCACTTGGTGGGTGGTGATTTAAGTGCGACTAAATGAGTTTCTCTAGCGATCTGGTATCTACTATGAATAATTCTTGTTACTTGGTAGTTATTAGTTAAGAAGTCTTGGGTCCCTGGTTCTAATTGCTGTCTCTGGTTTCTTCTTTGGTATTGAGTCATATAATAAGAAGTGTATATGACCTGTTGAAGCAGCCAGCAGTTTGATGTCCTCTTTGATCTTGATAATGTAATGAAGTACTTGTTCATCATTTCTTTCTTTTTACTTGGTTGTGTTGTGCTGTTTTCTCTATACATGCTTTTTCTTTTTCACTTTGAATGTTTATTTCCGGGTTTATGATTATTGGTGATGTATGAGGAACTGTTTTCTTGGAGTAGATGTACATGAGCTGCCATTGGAGATGGACATTTTTAATGGGTAGATTAAACGGCAAAATTATTATGCTTGGGGTTTTTATGTTGGATGAGGGTGAATTTCTTTGCATAAAGCATCCGTTGATGTAGTCGAAGTTAGAAGTAAAGTTTCCGTCTTTACCCAAAAAAAAAAAATTTGAATGGAAGTAGTTTGCATCCAGTTATAAAGATACCTAGTTTAGAAACAGGGGATTGAGTTTGTGCTTATAATGTCATGTAAAGGTATGCAGTGTAAGTATTGCTGATTTGGTTGGACGCTGGTAGTTTCCTCTTAAGCTCAAGTAATGAGATGGCCTTGTACTGAGAACTTATAGGTCATACTACCAAAACTGGACAAACTATCCACCAGTCAGGCTGTCTCTCACTCAGGATGTTGATGAATACCTGTTAGAGTTAGTTTGGTTTTTGAATTTCTTGTCGTTGTGCTCAGAGTCGATAACCATAAACGAGTGATATCAGGATAATATTTTTACTGTTTCTTACTCGGGAGCTGAATACAGTTAGAGTTTGTTTGGTTTTTGAATTTCTTGTCATTGTGCTCAGACTCGATAACCATAAACGAGTTATATCATGTAAATCTATCCATCTCAGTTCGTTATTCTTGAGTTTTGACTGAATATATGTGTGCTTGAATTGAACTCTTAGTGCGTACCGATCATGAACTAAGTCTTTGATTGACTCTAAGCTCACGATATCATCTGAGTCTTAAAAGGTTAACTATGTAATTCATTCCTTGATGAGTCCCTTTGGTTAACATTCTTTTAGTTAAATAGATTCAACTTCTCTTGATTAGTGTTTCCTTCGAAAACTCTGTAATAATCTGTTTCTTTTTCTACAAGAAGAATGGCCATGCCGCTTAAACGTACCTGTTCAACCTCCTAACTAGCTGAGTAAGCCTCATGTTCTATTTACTCATTTCTAGTGCTTATGTTCTTTGCTCCTTAATTGATATCCTCATAACTAGCTGCTGTACCGGAGAAGACACGCTGCGTCGCTAGGATGCTTTTATCGAAACATCCTTTGGTTGATGAGTCTGTATTTGCCTTACAATATTTGGCTAAAGTGGTCTAATGAGCATGGTTCCTTAACAAAGTTTTGATGGGAAAAGCTTCTATGGCTTTTTCTATGAAGCTTGAAGGGAAAAAAATAGCTAAATATAATAATGCAGATTATGACTGTAATTTATTATTATTTTTAATTTAACTGATAGAATATCTTTAGTTCAGCTTTTGCATATAAAATTCCTCTAAGTTCGATCAAAAGCAGGCCATCTGTGGTGCTACCGAAAATTTATGAAGAAAATTCTTTTAAATCTTCTCTAAAATCATCCTTTGCTGATGCAATATACTATTTCACTAATAATTTGAAAATAATTTTTTTAAAGATAATTAATGAAATTATAATAACTTCAATCAAACTATCAATCAATAAGATAAAATAACTGAAAATGTACCAAAGCATTAGAAAAATATGGTAAGTTGAAATTAATTTTGGCTCCATTGAAAGAGCTAGTGGTAATAAACCAGATTGGTACTCTAGACATTCAAAGGAGAGAAATATAAAAGCTTATATTTCTTATGCAATTGTATTATACATTTGGAAAGACCACTGTTATTGAACCTTGACATACAGTATTCATGTATGACAAACAAAAAATATAGCCGGAGATTATTACAGTGGCATTTCACCGCTGTCTAAAATGACAACTTTTCTTTTTGGGGTCCCGCTCTTTCTTCCTCCTGCTTCAATTTTGTACACCACATCCATCCCAGAAAGCACCTTACCAAACACCACGTGATGGCCATCCAACCTTGGAAAGAAAACAAGTGCAACCATGTGAGTTTAATAGTTCCAATAATATTTCGAATATCCAATCTTATCAATCCATGTGATAAATACAGTTCCGATCCACTGAAATACTCATCTCAAAGAAGATGACCTAATTCACGACTGTTATCATGTTTATACTACCAATCTAGTCTACAAGTGGGTTCACAATGCCAGGTTCCCCAATTTTTCTAGGAAACTGAAAATTGAAGATTTCCAACTATAAGATAGAAAATCTCCCTAACATTAAAACATAAAAACCAGCTCAGCAGCAGAAGACAGAACCAATACTGTACCAGCTTGTTGTTATCGTTGTAATGAAGAATTGTGATCCATTGGTGTCTGGCCCGGAATTTGCCATGGACAAGACTCCTGCTTGAAGAATACTAAAGGGTCAAAAGGAAAGTAAAAGAGAAAGACAACTGTAAATCTGAACCATTAGTACACAGATGTATAGCTTCACAGATGACAATAAACTTAGATGGTTTCTATGAAACTAGTTTATGAGGAGAGGGACTAAGGCTGATGAGAAATGCAGCTTACCAGGTCCAGTGTGCTTGAGCTGGAAGTTCTCATCAACAAATTTCTCACCATAAATTGACTCCCCACCTCGTCCATCACCACGAGTAAAATCACCACCCTGAATCATGAAGCTAGGGATAATTCTATGGAAGGTGCTCCCTTTGTAATGGAGAGGCTTTCCGCTCTTTCCAACTCCTTTTTCCCCTACAATGAGATTGTTCTCCAAGTAGCGTTAATAATAACACAAATTCATACCTAACTAATCAATTGGACATCCAAAGGAGTAATTACCTCTATGAATACATAATTAATTTAGTTGCCCTGAATCAGATGCAACAATGCTAATTTCAACAAGATAATCTCACACACATTTGTTAAAACTCGGTTTAAATCTAGTGAAAATATAAGATCTTGAATTGTATTCCACAAGCAAACATAGGGGTTCTTGAATAGCATAAACATTTCTCTTGCTCACACAACTTCCACAATTTTATGCCCCTCAGTTAATTGGAGCTCCAGATTTATACACTTCTTTTGAAAGATGCAAGCCCCATGGAGAGGAATAAATACAAGGAGGGAGAAGTTACTTGGATACCCGTGCAAAGTGCTCGAAAGTTTTCTGCAAAAAGAACATCATACACAGTGATTCCATGCTTTTGAAACAAATAAACCCAATGGAAGGATAAGGCAGTGGCTTCCATAAATTTGGATGGTATACCTGCAGTTTTAGGAACTATTTTCCCGAAGAGGCCCATGACTACACGACCTGGAATAAGAAATCACATTGCAGATTACGATCATCAGTAGCAATCCTGAAAATTTTTTTGTCTGCAAAACAATTCATTTGACACATTCATCAAATGAGTTCACAACAAATGTGAAATAACAGAAGAATCAATTTGTTCAAAAACTTTAGCTAAACAAAGAGCCCAATCTAGTCATATTCTCTTCTTAATGCACCTCTTCTCAGGCAAACAATATTTTTAACCTTTAGCACGTAGACGAGAAAGAGAGGAAAGAGATCAAATTCAAAAGGAGGTTGACTGAGTTTGCACCGCTTCAAGCCAATAGTGGGCAGAACAGTGGTGAGAAAATAATGAGGAGAGATAGGCCTTTGATATTTGAACCTGTGACTTTAAAACCTCTAACTCTAAAAGCTTAGAGCTTTTTTTACACCCACCAAAACCTGCTTAAAGAACCTTTGACCGAGAAAATATGCCCATCAAACACCCTCATATGACCGCCTATAAAGAAGACATTCATTCTAAGGCAATAACCTAAATACATTAAGAGGCAAAATGTTAAAACATTGTTCTTTGCCGTTCAACCACTTATTTTTGTTCATACCCCTGAGATACAAAAACATGAACATGAATTTAGCACGATAAGAAGTGCAATAAGCTATAATACTTATTACACTCCAAAAACGAACATTCATTGTACTTCATATAAATTTTTTGACATCTTCATTAAGCAACTGAAGTAGACTGCAAAAGAATTTACCTCGAATATGGTTCAGTTCAATTATATTTTTATTCAATACTTACGTCTTATTTATTTGACATGTGAAAGATAGTTATTTAATATTTAGACAAGAATCATAATTTATAACTTTCATATAACTAAACCGATTCCACATTTTCAAAATCTATAGTGGTGGATTTGTATTCCTCCTTATCAAGGGTGTAATAAAAAAACTCTTTATGTAAATTGGATGTGAAATTAATTTGGAAATATAGTGCTTTTTCCACTCAAATTTCGTCTCATTTATATTGTATTATCATTTTCTATTTTATGGAATCAAAATTTAAACCAAGCTCAATCTTAAAAGGAAATGGAAGTGTTTTTCTTTGTCCAGAACAAATAAACCATACCCACTGGTTTTCCATCAATCTCGATATCAAAGAAAACTTTGTGTGTTACTCCTTCCATATCCTTTTCTACCTGTAAATATTAGAAATTATTAGGAAAAACAAACCCTAATTGCGTAGGTACATACATATACATGTATCTATCTATCTACATACCAGAAATGTATTGGGATACACAAATAGGATCAATTTGTTTGTATAAAAACAAGATTCGGGAAAGTGTAATAACAAAATTGGTGAATTTCTCACCTGATTAAGGTTATTATCTCCAATTTTCTGCTCTGTTGAGATTCCAGCATCGCTCAGTCGATTCTTAAATAAGGAAAAAAGAAAGTGAATTGGAGCATTAATAGATAACACAATCTTCCAAATAGTCAGAGACAATGAAAAAGAAGGATATAATAATATACATATATATATATAATAAACAAGCAAAAAAATTGCCTCTGTTTCTCGACAATTTTCGTTTTCTTTTCGATTACCCAGGGAAACAAACAGAGATGAAATCAAAATTACCTGGATGAGAACCAGTACTCCAAAAAGAAAAAGAAACCACAAGATAATAAGCGAAACCAATCTTCCCGTGGTTGTAGTGGTTGCCATCTCTGCTCGCTACTCCGGTACTGGGCTTCCAAGGCCGGCGGGACCTTGACTTTTGAGTTGACTCAGGAACGAATCGGGATCCAAAAACACTCGGAGAATTTTTGGTGGTGTTAGTATTGGGCCGATAAGAAACGACGTCGTATAAAGCCACGATATAGTAACTGTCAAGCCGTTAAGTTGACGGCCGGAAAGTGGAACCTTTTCGCGCGTTAATGAGAAGATTGGACTTGGGCAGGTATTACCTTTATCATTTTACCATACCGTGGTAATAATGGCATGCACT
Organism: Carica papaya; assembly: GCF_054855325.1. Lineage (NCBI taxonomy): Eukaryota > Viridiplantae > Streptophyta > Magnoliopsida > Brassicales > Caricaceae > Carica > Carica papaya. Next base: position 4,100,215 of record NC_142310.1, on the reverse strand, counting down.
TTGAGGGAATAAAAGAAAATTATTTGGAGTACAAATTTTGTGACTTCTAAATTCAATTTCATTTTATTAAATTGTGTAAATCTTAATTTTTTTTATGTATGTTTCCAATATTTTAATTTATTATTTTCAATTATATCAATAAAAAAAATTATAAATAAATTATAAAACATAATATTTTTACAAATAAATATTAATAGAGTCGATCTAAATAATTAAATAGAATATATTAATTTAAAAAAGTATAAAGTATAAATAGATTTAATTTAAAAATAAATATGCATGTGTACAAAATTTTAAATTCAATATTTTTATTCTTAAATTTATACTGTTCAAGTAAATTATTTAATGTACATCAGAATTTTATTTAAAAAAAAAACTTAAATTGAGGTTTAACTTTGGTTTAACATAAGTTTATTTAAGATTGTGCAACTAAAATTTTGAATGAGTTGATAAATTTATTTTTTCAAGACTATTATGAAAAATATCTCACCCTACAAAATTAGCTAAAAAAATTACCATTATAAAGATATACTATAATCCCATATGAGTCAATATCTATTATAGCTTAGATGGATCCCAAATCCCAATTTTATTTGGATATAAATCATAATTATTAGCTTAGATGGATCCCAAATCCCAATTTGAAAATGTTAATTTTAACTATTTGGATATGACTCATAATTAGCGAGTCTCATTTATTAAGCAAGGTATAATTTGAAATAAAAATAGTGAATTATACATTAAAAAGTCATTAATAATGTATATTAGTAATAATAATTGAAGATTAAAAACGTAAAATTAATTAAAAATTAAAATAAATAAAAATAGAGACAACGATCCCGCTTCAAACACTCCTGTTTTATAGGCTCTCTTCTCCTCCTTCCTTTGTCTTTTAACATTTTTTCTTTTTCTCTGGTTTTTCCTTCATTTTCTTTCTTTGAATCCCCAACATTAGAAAGAAAGACAAAAGAAAGATTGGTAAAGATGGGGAAAGAGAAGAAGGTCATGGCGGGGAATAACGAGCAAAACGACGACGCAGGGAGTTACAACTACAAAATGTTCAAGTGCTTCAACAGGAAGTTCAAGATCAACGAGTTGGAGCCTACGGCGGAAGTCAAGGAGGCGTTCCAGCGGTTCGCGGAAGGCGAGACCCACATGACGGCAGATCAGTTCCGTCGGTTCCTGGCGGTGCACCAGCAGGAAATGGACCGCACCATAGCTGATTCCCAACATCTCCTCGAACTCGTTATCCACCGTCGACACCACATCACGCGCTACACGCGCCACTCCCTCGACCTCCTCGATTTTTTCTACTTCCTATTCTCGGAAGACCTCAATGGCCCCATCTCTTCTCAGGTATATTGCACATTCACATCTATACATCCACCCATGCACTTGTACGCGCGCGCGCGCGTCTATGTATATGCATATATACATACACACGTACGTTACTGGCGATCATGTGCAGCATTTTGATTTTACTGATTAATGGAGTTTAATTACAGTAATTATTTATATTTGTAAAGAATAAAATTATACTGAGTTCTGTTTTTGTTCGTCTAATGAGAAAACAAGAGGGAAAAAAGAAAACGAAACTTAATTAAATTTGGCTAATTAGGGTTCTATTTCTTTGCTGGTATTTAATTTTGTGCCTTTGTTTGGTTTTGGAAAATGCACCTATGTTGTTATTTATTAAGCCATGTATGCATGTCTCTCTCTCTATATATATATTGACATAGACATATGATATATCACATACATATATCATATGTATATGATATATGTATGTGTTGAATATATACGATCATGTATGTCTTTGACAATTATTATATTACTTCGTCATGTCAGGTACACCATGATATGAGTGCTCCATTGTCACATTATTTCATATATACAGGGCACAATTCCTACTTAACTGGCAATCAACTCAGCAGTGATTGCAGTGAAGTCCCTATTATAAAAGCCTTGCAAAGAGGTGTTAGAGTCATTGAGCTTGATCTATGGCCCAATTCCACCAAAGATGATGTTCACGTTCTCCATGGAAGGTATGTACATACATATGTACACACAGAATTATTTTTCCTACAGTATATAATCTGTTCAATTCTTTGAATTTCATTCAGCAAATGATGAAATTCTTTGAAAACAATGTCAAAATATAAAGGGATGACAGTTTGGGTCAACAATCGTGTTTGTTTATATATTCATGTTTAAACTAATATGATCGAGCAACAAAACTAAATCATATTGAATGAAACTGTACTTTGTCCTATTTAAATACTCTTGTAAAGTTGAGAAGTTTCTACCATTTGAATTAAGTGGATTTAGATAATTTTGTATTTGATTTTATTTCAATGATTTTATGTCATTGTTCGACTTTGTGATTTTATTGTGTCTAAAACTCAAAACCAAGTTTAATCATGGAAGTATCTTTGAATAATAATTTCAGGACACTAACTAGTCCTGTGCCTCTTATCAAATGCTTCAAGTCCATAAGAGACTATGCCTTTGTTACTTCTCCATATCCAGTCATTATAACTCTAGAGGATCACTTAACACCAGATCTTCAGGCCAAAGTTGCAGAGGTCAGTCATGGATTCTTCATTCTTTTTCTTCTTGGTATATCAAATTGAGGATTCAATCAATGTATATTTGACTCAAATTGGTTTTCTAATATATAGATGGCCAGCCAAACGTTTGGTAAAATGCTTTACTACCCTGAATCAGATTCCTTAAGGCAGTTTCCTTCACCAGAATCACTCAAACATCAAATAATCATCTCCACAAAACCACCAAAAGAGTACCTTGAATCCAGGCACATTATCAAGAGAAGAGATAATTCATCACCGGATGGACGTGACTCGTCTGATGAAGAAGGAACTTCAGGGATGGAGACATCAGATAATATGCCTGAGATAGGGGAGGCTGATGACAAAGTAAGCAGTGAAATTATTATTATTTTTCTTTTAATTTTCCCTTTTTTTCTTGGTTTTGTTTGGTTTTGTAATTGTTTTTATGTATAGCTTACTGACAGTGATCAAGATGATGAAGATCCTGTTAGTGAAAGTGATCGAAAACCAGGAGCTCCAACATACAAACATTTGATCACAATCCATGCCGGTAAACCGAAGGGACTATTGAAGGATTCTCTGGAAGTTGCAGCCGATAAAGTTAGACGCCTTAGTTTGAGTGAACAGTTGCTTGAAAAGGCTGCTGCGTCTCATGGAACTGATGTTGTGAGGTACATCAATATCTAACCAGCCCTTTAGATAAATTTGCATAATGTACTTGATTCTTTTGAAATCTTTCTATATTTTTGGGTCCTTTGAAATCTTTCATCCATATTTTTTAAGTTTAAAATAAATTTCAAAGATGTATGGTTAATAAATATAATAATTATTATAAATATCTGTAACAACTTATATATTTGAAAGAACAATCTAATTATCATCGTATAATTTTAAGATAGAACCTAACATGATATCATTGTCAATTCTATTTCGGTTTTATAATGTTTCATGTATGTGTCTGTCTGTTTATGTATACGCTATGTAATGGTATTAAGAGATGATTATGCTAGCTAAATAAAGACAGTGCAAGTTCAAATTGACACTTTAGATTGAATGAACATAGAATTTCTCATTCTTCTATGTATTATTATGTCTATGACATGCTTGATTCTTTTACCATATACAATCTTCAATTGTGTGATTCGACATGGCTTGGTTTAAATTAAGTTCGGTAACTTGTTACATCTTGAGATTCTTTAGGGAACAATAAAAAGAGTACAAGTTATACAGTTTGATTTTATTTTTAGATAATCATAAAATTTTTATATTCTTTAGTTTTGAGTCACCGAATTTGTTTTCATGCTTCTATATCTGCTAGGTTTACACAGAAGAATCTCCTTAGGATATACCCTAAAGGAACTCGAGTTAACTCCTCGAATTACAAGCCGCTTATTGGGTGGATGCATGGTGCTCAGATGATTGCATTCAACATGCAGGTTGGTTCACAATTCAAACATATCCTTATTTTCTTAAATGTAGATTCATATATAAATGAACATAACCCATTGGACATATCAGAGTATAAAAAATAGATTGAATTATTTTCTATCAGTGTAACCTTTTAAAAAAATCAATTTACTTTATTATAACCGTGAAGTTATAATAACAACTGATATTTGAGGTAAATAGGGGTATGGAAAATCACTGTGGTTAATGCAAGGAATGTTTAGAGCAAATGGAGGATGTGGGTATGTCAAGAAACCTGATTTTCTAATGGAGAAAGGTCCTCAAAATGAGGTTTTTGACCCAAAAAGGAAGTTACCAGTAAAGAGTACCCTAAAGGTAAGAAAAAACTATCATAAAACTTAAGTTTAATTAGATGAATTGGATTAACTTTTAACGAATACCAATGAGAGAAATCCTGGTTAATATACAGGTGAAAGTATATATGGGTGATGGATGGCGCTTGGATTTCAGCCACACACACTTTGACGCTTATTCACCACCAGACTTCTACACAAAGGTCATACTTGCTCATAGCTGACTTCATGACTGCCTCCTAATTTTTTATTATTAACCACAGATTATCTGCTAAAAATGGGAACAAATAGAAAAACCAAATTGAATTTTGTGTATTTTAGAAGTATGCAATGGGATTGAATACTGATAAATATATATATGTTTATGTGTGTATATGATAGCTTTGCATTGTTGGGGTGCCTGCTGATGCTGCAAACAAGAAAACAAAGATAATTGAGGATAACTGGTATCCAGTTTGGGATGAAGAGTTCACATTTCCTTTGACAGTTCCGGAACTAGCTCTGCTTCGGATCGAAGTACAAGAGTATGATATGTCCGAGAAGGATGATTTCGGCGGACAGACATGCTTGCCTGTCTCGGAGCTCAGACCTGGGATCCGAGCAGTGCCTCTTCATGATAAAAAGGGTGAGAAACTCAAATCTGTAAGGCTTCTAATGCGGTTTGAGTTTGTGCAATAAACTGTATAGAATATTATCATTTTAGAAAAGTACATATATGATATATGATGATTACGACAACAATGATGATCGATGATGGTAATGATGATCATTGATGAGGATAGTGAAAAGGAAGAGAAACTCAAATCTGCAAGGCTTCCTTTGAGATTTTAAAGTGTAGTGTATTGTCTAAGGAAGATTCATGCTTTAATGGGTTCAATTCCCCATTGACACCAAGTCAGTTAGGTATATGCAGGGTACTAATTTTATACTTAGTTTAAAGAAAGGATGAATGAGTTTTTTTTTTTTTTTTTTTTTTTTGCACTTTTGCTTCATTTACAAGCTTTGTTTATAATACATATATCATGAATATTGTAGATTTTATCATTGCACGTTGATTTAGTGTAACATAATTCATGTATTCAAATCAGACAAAACATTCTTAAATAAGTTGCTAATTTTTAAATGACCCATTTTATTTTATTTTTAATAAGTATTTTAAGATACTAATGCTTCCTAAATCTTTTATTAATTACAATTATTAATTATCTCTATGTTATTAATATTTTGATTATAAATTATTACCATACAAATTAACATGATATCAAAATTTTAATGAAAATATATAAAAATACATAATTCAATTCGAATTTACAATCTCCTATACATATATAAATATAAGCCATTTTTATAGTATAGCAAGATAATTTATGGTTTGTATAAGAAGTGTTACGATTTAAAATAAGATGAACACCATGGACGGGGAAGAACGTACACGTCTATATGGGCCATGTCCATTACGTACCATGACCAGATCTGGATTTATACCGACAATCTTTATTGTTTTTTATGAACGTGCAGAACATGTGGTCCCTTTTGTTCATAAATTTTTTTACAATTATAAAAAAAAAAAAAAAAAAATCAATTAATAATTTATTAATTTATTAAAGAAATTTAATAACCTTATAATTATATTACATTATTATTATTACCCATTGTACTATTATATAATTATATCTATGTTATTAAAATTTCCTATACGATTAATAATATACATAATTATATACAAGCCCCCTTTTTGCCATTTGCAAAAATAACTGTTATATATTATATTACTATTGTCCTTATTATGAATATAGCTATAGTTATAGTATATTCCCAAAGTAAAGTAAATAACTCGCAATCAATAATGAAAAACAAAAAGGAGAAAATACCAAAGCCAAAGTATATGGCATTAGAAACAATCAAGATTCTTCTCTCATATATATAAATATATATATATATATATAATAGAAATTATATTTTTAGAATAAATTTTTTATCTGTCTCCTTTATAAAAGAAAGAATCATAGTATTATAAAATTAAAAATGTTATTAAGAAACTAATTTTTTAATTATAGTATAAACAAACAAGACTTTATCCTTTTCTTGTATTATAGATTATGACGAAAGTTAAGTTTTTATTTTTTTTTAAAAAAATTATAATATTAAAAAAAATAAATTAATTATATTTATATTTAAATAATTGAGATCTCTATGTAATTTATTAAAACATTATTTTATTAATTATTTATTTTAAAGAAAATAAATTATTATTGTTATTTTCATTTATGAACTATGTTCCATGGTGTAGTCAGATTTTTAAAAAAAAAATTATGAGTTTATTGTCAAATTAAAACAAAATTTCTCATATATAAAACATTAATATAAAAGAAATTAAATTTGACTTTTTACACTATATAGTATAAATTATTATTTCGTTTTATCCAAGGTGTGTATATATATGTTTTTTGAGAACGATATACGTACATATATATGTAGCTCCACATCAATTATTGAATCCTCCGATTTATTTATTTATTTGTATTTTTCTGTCTTAAAATTAATTCCAATGGCGATACAACCATAAACAAAAAAGTCAACAATTTAGCCAAAATTGCCAAAATAAAAAAACATAAACGTAGCTGCCAGCTGGCAGATTGGTCCCACTAACTACCCCACTATGGGTCCCACTCATCGTCTCTGCCAATATTTCTGGAAATCTCAACCAACAAAACATGAAGCCACAACTGCCATTTTCTTTTATCATTGTCTTCTTCCCCGATCATCTCTCTCTCTTTTGTCTGAACAATCTTTGTCTAGTTTCAGACAAAACCCATGTCCAAACAGACCTACAAAGTGTGTTTCTGCTTTCGCCGGAGGTTCAGGCTAGCCCAGTCGGAGCCACCACCGGAGATCAAGATCCTATTCGAGCAGTACTCGGAGAATGGGATCATGACCGTTGATCATCTCCACAGGTTCTTGACGGAGGTACAGGGAGATGATAAAGTTACCAAGGAAGATGCACAGGGAATCATTAACAGCTCTTCTATTCTCCACAGAAGAGGGCTCCACCTCGATGCTTTCTTCAAGTACCTCCTCAGTGATGCCAATCTTCCTCTCTCTCCCGTTGGGGTAAAATCTTTTATCTTTTTATCTGTTTTTTGAGGTTTTCCTGTTTGGTTGCCGAGAAAATGTTGGAGAACTAAATAAAGTTTTTACCTTTTTTTTCTCCAAAAAAAGTTGCTCCTGTGTTTAAATGGGTCTAATTCTTCTTGGATTTTGGTTGTGGAATGGAGTTTTCTTTTGATTTTTCCTGTTTGCTTGCTAGGAAAAGCTTGAATAACTGAGAAACAACTAGGAAGTAATGCCTATATTTTCTTTTGAAATTTCGCCCCTTTAGCACTTTCTTTTACAGTAATTAGTCTCTTTTTTTGCTAAAATACAGAACTTTTCGCCAATCAGACAGATCCTAGTTAAGATCATGTTGTAGCTAAATGCATATTTGCTTAGTTTGTTCATGACTATTGTTTAATTTGGTTTTTCAGGTGCACAGGGATATGTCTGCTCCATTGTCTCATTATTTCATATACACCGGTCATAATTCTTATCTAACTGGGAATCAACTAAGCAGTGATTGCAGTGATGCCCCAATCATACAAGCACTTCACAAAGGTGTACGAGTAATTGAATTGGATATCTGGCCAAATTCTTCGAAAGAAAATGTCGATGTCCTTCATGGAGGGTACAGTTTTAATGTGCAAATGCTGGAAACTTTAATTAGATAACAATAACGACATGTGACTTTATTTGGTAGATCTGCAATTGCTGAGCTAGTGAAGGAGAGAACCTATGATGACTTTGTATGGTGTTAAGTCACAATGATTTATAGTGTCCTTGCGCTGAATTTTGTTATATACTAACATGATAATTACAAATGTAAGTTAACGAGTCATCAAAGTTCCATCCTCGATGCAAAGTGTTTCCTATTATCGTGTTGTTGGTTCCTAAAGTATTTAACTTTCTCGTATATTTTGCATTACAAACCAAACTGGAGGAAAAAATGCTTGTTGTTACTGAAAGGGAATACGGAATCCTAAGTCTTAAAAGTCTTGGGTAATTTAGTGAATGCTGATATAGAATTAATGTTATATTGCTTATTTTCTCCTTCATTTAAGAGACCAGTTTCTTTTATGCAGGACATTTACTTCTCCTGTAGAGCTTATAAAGTGTTTGAAGTCTATTAATAATCATGCCTTTGTGGCTTCTGACTATCCTGTTGTCATAACTCTAGAAGACCACCTTACACCGGACCTTCAGGCTAAAGTTGCCGAGGTGAGTCTTTTTCATTCCTTCAGGAGTTTGAATCTTTGGTAGTCTTATAAAGTAGTGATTTTTCTCATTAATTTTTAGATGGTCAATCAAACATTTCGGGAGATCCTGTTTACTCCTGGTTCAGAATGCTTGAAGGAGTTCCCCTCACCACAATCTATGAAAAAACGGGTTATTATATCAACAAAACCACCAAAGGAGTACCTTGAGGCCAAAGAAATTAAGGAAAAAGAGAATGGTTCAGACAGAAGTAAGCCTTTAGGTGATGAAGAAGCTTGGGGTAAAGAAGTTCCAGACCTTGAAGGCAGTATCAGAGGTGATAATAAGGTGTGTGGAGATTGCAGCATGTGATTTGGTACTCTGAGTTTTAAATATTATGATTGCTGACAAACCATGATTGGGCAGAATGGTGATGACGAAGATCAGAGTGATGAAGAAGATGACAGTGATGGAGATCTAAAGTCACAGCAACTTGTGGCACCACAATATAAACATTTAATTGCTATTCATGCTGGAAAGCCTAAAGGTGGAATATCTGAAGCTCTTAAGGTGGATCCTGATAAAGTTAGACGTCTTAGCTTAAGCGAGGAACAGCTTGAGAAGGCTGCCAAAACTCATGGAAAAGAAATTGTGAGGTATTTACTATAAATTTCAGTGAATTCACTCTTTGGAGTGGGAATGGTAGATTTCTCAACCCTGCCATTACGCCTTTTTTAGCAACCTCAAGTACTCTCCTCTGATGACCTTATACAGGTCCAGGAGCTAATGTGTCTTTGTTTTAAATAGCTCATGTTTTCACGTTATGATGATTGGCCTCTACAGGTTTACTCAGCGGAATATACTAAGAGTTTATCCAAAGGGTATACGCGTTGACTCATCAAACTACAACCCGTTAATTGGCTGGATGCATGGAGCTCAAATGGTTGCATTTAACATGCAGGTTGATTCTTTTCTTTAACTCATTTTTCTCTCTTTTCATAAAAAGGTAGGAACCTGAAGCTTTGGGATGTGGCCTTTTCTTTTAAATTCCTTGAGTTGTGAATGGGCATAAAGTATTAACAAACTTTACCAATCTGAAAAGAAGACAGAAAATTTGGAAAAAAGAAACAATTTTCGTGATTGCTGTTTCATTAAACACTAATCTCTAACCGTTTTCGTAGTAAATCCAGATTAATTCCTGTCATGAAGTAAGTCAAACTTTTTCATATTCAAGGGAATTAACATTTTGAACCAAAGGGTAGTTTCTCGAAGTTCATTAGATGTTAAAGATGGTTTTTTTCGGTATGACAGGGTCATGGAAGATCACTTTGGATAATGCAAGGAATGTTTAGAGCAAACGGAGGTTGTGGGTACGTGGAAAAACCCGATTTTCTATTGAAGACAGGTCCAAATAATGAGATCTTTGACCCAAAAGTTCGGTTACCAGTGAAAAAAACTCTAAAGGTAAGTGTTAAATAGCCATTTACCTTAATAATCTCCAAAGTTAATTTCTCTGTTCTGAATACAGAATATTTCCTTAATTTGTTTAGACAGTAATTAAGATTTACTATTTGGGTTTTATTGAAAAAGGTAACTGTATATATGGGTGAAGGATGGTATCAGGAATTCCCCCACACTTACTTTGATCAATATTCTCCTCCAGATTTTTACACAAGGGTAAGTTTTTTTCATGGCCAACCTCCTGCATTTTACAGCAAATGATTAACCTAACAGTAAGAAACTGAGATTCTATACAGTATATTCAAAAGAAACTCACTTGGAATTTGATTCATCAATGTTCAGGTCGGCATTGCTGGAGTTCCAGCAGACACTATGATGACCAAAACAAAAACTCTAGAGGATAATTGGGTGCCTGCTTGGAATGAGACATTCGAGTTTCCACTAACAGTCCCAGAACTGGCTCTGCTTCGAGTCGAGGTCCACGAGTATGACATGTCAGAAAAGGATGATTTTGGAGGCCAAACATGCCTACCTGTTTGGGAACTCCGAAAAGGAATTCGAGCAATTCCCCTCTATAACCGGAAAGGAGAGAAGTTCAAACATGTGAGGCTTCTGATGCGATTTGATTTTGTTTGATTCTTTCAAGAGTTGAACCAAATAGTACTCCTGGATGGAAGATGTTCAAATTTGTTGTGCTGCTTTGAGCTTGATGTTATGGTGAACTGCTGGTTTGCTGTGTGATTTTCATCTTCTCCCATGTTCTATTTGTATGATGCATATATAAATAACATCTGCTCTGTTGCAGTTATGTACAAGTGTTATGTATTTGTCATGTAATTTATGTAATGATATAGAGAATATTATCCTTGTAATAAAAAACCGGCTCCAGTTTATACTTGGATTCACCTCCCTCATGTTAAATTAGATTCTAATTTTTTTTTTATTACAGTTTAGTTCTTAAATTTATAATTTTTTTAATTCATGATTTTCTGTATAATCCTAAGAATTTTCACAAGATTTTTTATTTTTTTATTTTTTTTATTGAGTTTAATAACATTATAAAGATATAATATATAAACTAGTGATAGAAAATAAAAATTAATAATGTAAATTATTTAACAATTATATACATATATATATATATATGTAAAATGTAATATTATATATATAATAGATGTGATAGCTATACCATCAAATTGTTCTCATATCTATTTCGGATTTTTAACTTTTTATCTATATTCATTTTGTTATTTATTAATTATGAAATCCCTATTTTCATGCAAATCACGTGCATGCCACGTGACCTAAAGTTCTCCAGTCTTCTGTTGGAAGTCTTCAAACTAATAAGAGACTTCAACTTCCAACAAATCCCACCTTAAATTTCCAGAAAATCACCAAAATGTCCTCCGCCATCAACCGCCGTCTTGCGCCACCACCACCAGCACCGGTGCCTGTCTCCGGATCCGATACTGACTCAGATTCCGACACTGGATCCGACCCCCACAATCGCCATGCAGATCTCTCGAATTCCATCTTCAAATCCTACCTTGACTGCCACCAATCCTCATCCTCATCAACTTCCGTAGGCCTCTCCAAAATCCAGTCTTTCCTCGCATCGTCTTCGTCCGGCGCTCTATCCTGCCTGATATGCCTCGAGCGCATCAAGCGTCCGGAACCCACCTGGTCTTGTTCTTCACTCTGCTTCGCGGTCTTCCACCTTGTCTGCATCCAGTCCTGGTCTCGCCAGTCGTGCGATCTCCACGCCGCACGGGCCGCCATTCGGCTCCCTATTTCCGCGGAGAAAGCCACCGAGTCTGCCATCTGGAACTGTCCCAAATGCAGATCCCCATATACTAGATCGCAAATCCCGAGGAAATATCTTTGTTTCTGCGGAAAACTCGAAGACCCACCCAGCGACAACCCCTGGATCCTGCCCCATTCCTGCGGCGAAGTCTGCGAGCGTCCCTTGAGCAACAACTGTGGACATTTCTGCTTGCTACTCTGCCACCCGGGTCCTTGTCCGTCGTGCCCAAAACTGGTGAAAGCCCGCTGCTTTTGTGGGTTTGTCGAGGATGTTCGACGATGTGGATTCAAGGATTTCTCCTGCAACAATCATTGTCGCAGAATTCTAGACTGTAAAATCCACAAGTGCACAGAAATCTGTCACGACGGCTCGTGCCCGCCGTGCAAGGCACGTGGGGTGTATAGTTGCCAATGCGGTAAGGTGAAGGAGGAGAGGGATTGTTGGAATAGGGTTTTTAGGTGTGAGAACCCATGTGAAAATTTGCTTGGTTGTGGCAAGCATGTCTGTGAGAGAGGCTGTCACTCGGGCGACTGTGGAGATTGTCCTCTTCAAGGAAAGAGGACATGCCCATGTGGGAAGAGACTCCATGAGGGAATTTCATGCGATGTTGCCGTGCCACTATGCGGCGCCACCTGTGATAAGATGCTGGGCTGTGGCTTCCACAAGTGTCCAGAGAGGTGCCATAGAGGACCCTGCATTGAGACCTGCAGGACTGTCGTTATGAAGTCTTGCAGGTGTGGAGGATTGAAGAAACAGGTGAAAAATTCTCAATATTTTTGCTTCCCTTTTACCTACTTTTTGGAATTGGGAGCTCTTAACTTACCTTAAAGTAGGTTCCTTGCTATCAAGATTTGACGTGTGACAGGAAGTGTCAGCGAATGAGAGATTGCGGACGCCATGCCTGTAAGAGAAAATGCTGTGATGGGGACTGTCCGCCTTGTGCCGAGGTGCATTTCATTGTATTATATTTTCAAGTTTTATCAATTTTTTCTACTTCCCCATGTGATAAAACGTTTGAATTTCAAGGTTTGTGGGAGGAGGCTTCGGTGCAAGAACCATAAATGCCCTGCCCCTTGCCACCAGTATGTTACCCTATCCTATACTTCACTTTTCTTTGCTTCCTGCATTGACTTAATTCATTTGGTAAAGATATGAAACATATGAACTAATTCCAGAATGTGTATCTACATGTAAGCATATGAAAAAAAATACATCATTACATTTTAATCAGTTGTATGCATTCGGTCATAATTCCATTTAAACGAAATACCTCGAGTTGAGGTTAGAGAGAACTTGGACAACTTAGATGTGGAACATGTTAAAGTCAGCTCCCTGCCTACTGACATTTGCAATCCATCATATTCAAAGAGTATGGTTTAATTTCAAATACTTGATAATTAGCTAGCTAGAGACTGCTCATGAATTGGTGGGGATACTTATTTTGCAAAGTCCTTATTAGTTATATAATGCCCTTTGTGATGATTGTTAGTTTGTTTTTGTAGAGGTTCTTGTGCTCCCTGTCCACTGATGGTGACAATTTCGTGTGCATGTGGCGAGACACATTTCGAGGTGAGAGGTTGGCTGGATTTACATTCTCTTTTCCTTCTTTTAGTCATTCATCTGCATGAAACTGGGCCTCAAAAGTATCGATTTCAAGTGTGGACGTGTAAATTACAGACAATCTGTTTGATTTTTCACTTATCTAAAGTATTTTCCTTTGTGCCTTTCTTTAGGTTCCCTGCGGCACAGAGATGGATCAAAAGCCTCCTAGATGTCGCAAATTATGCCCTATAGCTCCTCTGTGCAGGCATGGATCAAGTATCAAGGTACTATTTACCGCCTTACCTTATTTCTTCCTCGAATTCTGTGTTACCTCTGACCAATGTTTTTGGCTTGCTAGTTTTCTTCTTGGTATGAACGTGAATTCAGTGACTATTATTCTTTGTACTTGTGTGTTTCTTCTTCATAGACTTTATAATCAATTTTGCATATTTTGATTTGTCTAGAAGTTGTATATTTATCATGTACGTATCACTCATTAAGGTGATTAATACTGCACAGATTTGTTTCATAACTTATATTATTTATGGTTTGTTTTCCTCGAGAGAATTTTTCAAGGCTAATGTGTTTTCGTCCAGCCACATAAATGCCATTATGGAGCTTGCCCAACTTGCAAGTTGCCTTGTGATGAAGAATACCCTTGTGGCCACAAGTGTCAATTAAGGTCATTACATCCCTTTAGTTTTTTCTTCCTGAAAATTGTTATTATTTTGTGACATTTCTGGGTTTTGTTTGTCTGGTGCATTCAGATGTCATGGCCCTAGACCTCCACCTAATCCAGAATTCACTTTGAAACCAAAGAAAAAGAAATTCAATCATCAGAACGAATGTACTCCTGGTTCTTCGTGTCCTCCTTGTCCAGAACTTGGTTGGAGGTCATGTGTTGGTCAGCATCTCGGGGCAGAGAGGATGGTTGGTTGCTTTCCATTTAATCTTAGTTAGTATAGTAGTATCCAAACAATTCAACAATATCATAACTCGAGTTCGTTACTTCTATCGCCTTCTCAACCTTTTGTCCCTCATTTTCTTTCTCTGTTAACACCAGATGGTTTGCTCAGATAGATCAATGTTTTCCTGTGATAACTTGTGCGGAAATCTTCTTCTTTGTGGAAATCACTATTGCACAAAGACTTGCCATGCCTTAAATAACCAATCATCATCTTCTGATCGAAGCAAAATAAGCGAGTCCTGTGAAGAGTGTCATCTTCCTTGCCAAAAGGTATTCAAGTTTTTACTTTTTTCAAGTCATTTATGTGCTCCTTGCCCACGTCTACTGTCCTCATTATATTATTGGTTGAAATTGGAAGCATGCCATCAATAATCACTCATCTCATCCTTTAGAACTCGTTATTGTTAAGTTGTTTTGAGGATTCTTAAATGTGCTCATCCTTCAAATAATTGATCAGGAGAGACAACCTGCTTGTCAGCATCCTTGTCCTCTCCCTTGTCATTCTGGGGAGTGTCCCTCATGCAAAGTTCTTATAAAGCGATCGTGTCACTGTGGCTCACTGGTACATGCTTTCGAATGCATATATTATAACACCTTGTCCGAGAAAGAGCAAATGACAATTCGTTCATGTGGAGGGCCTTGCCACAGGTAATTCCTTGGTATTTTCTTTCATATTGTTTTTCTCAGCCTTACATTCAGGATTTACCTCCATCAGAAAACTAGTAGTAGAGTTGTGTTATCATCATGTGCACTTTTAGCAAAATTGTTATTACTGATATGATTTTGCTGGTCCAGAAAATTACCGAACTGTACTCATTTATGCCCTGAGACATGTCATCCTGGTCAATGTCCGGTGCCTGATAAGTGTTGCAAAAAGGTATTTTATTTGACACAGTTCACCATGACCGGTGATTAGTAGATAGCTTATTTTAGTTTAATTGAATATTAAAATCATCTTTCTAATTAACTTCTTTACATATTTAATTTATCAAGGTTACTGTTCGTTGTAAATGTCAAACCTTGAAGAAAGAATGGGTCTGTCAAGATGTTCAAGCAGCCTATCGAAATGCTGGTTATGACCCTAAAGACATATCTAAAAATCAATTTGGACTTGGCCTTCTGCCTTGCAATTCTGATTGTAAGAGTAAAATACAGGCTGTTGAATCAGTGTTGCAGCTGCGTAAATCTAAAGAGATTGAGGTTAGGCCTTCATACCCCAGAAATCTCGTTCTTTATTTGATCTAGAAGCCTGCAAACTCGTTCTTTATTTGGTGTAAGAATAAATGGAGAGTGGAAAAGCAAGTCTCTTTCGTAACTCCTTGACATTGAAACCTTAATGCAAGCCACAAAAGAAGGCTGCATCTTACTTTTGCATGATAACTATGATTTCCGCGCAAGAACTAAGCCAAAGGTTCTTCACTGTATTTAGTTGCCATATGCTCTATTTCCGGATCGATGCTTACTGTTTCGAACTCAAAATTGTTCACCTCTTCAACCCGGTTGCTATTTTTAAGTTTTGAGTTGCGGTCCTTTCCATTAAGCAGTGTGATTGTTGCATTGATCACGATATCATAGCTTTCTGGTGAAGTAAGTTTTATTAATCTGAGATCTAATCTAATGTTTGCTATATCATGTGTCTGTTGAAGAAGGTGGAGACAGCTATCGAGAAAAATGCACCAAAGCGTCGGAGGCGGCGTGACCGTACCCAAGAAGCTAAACAAGCCTCAAAATTGGAGGTAACTCTGTTCTTCTCGAGATAGAAAATGAGCACTTTCGCCTTTCTCTTTACATAACATCCTCGTTTATTTGGTGACAGAAACTCGTTGGCACCGTGAAGCGGCTGCTTCTGTGGCTGACTCTCGTGGCAGTTGTGATTGCAGCGATGTATTATGGTTACAATGGCCTCCTTTGGCTTTCTGATTGGATGAATGAAGTTGATGGACGGAGGCAAAGAAGAAGATAGCCATTAGCGTGAAGGTTTCATACTTCAATAACATCCAGATATAGACAAATATTTATACATTAGGAATTCTTTCTTTCTTTTTTTCAGGAAATAATATGATTCAACTCCCTAAATGGGTTGGAGAAGTTAGAATATGGGGAAAAATTTTGGATGCTATTATTACACAGTAAGTTTTAAAGAATTTCTATTATTGTAAGCTTTATCGTGCACAAGAAACATAGATTTTTATTAAATAAATCGCTAGAGGCTGCTGGAAGAGAAACTAAACTTTAACCTTTGTTAATATTTATTAAGAAATTAAATGGGATTTGACATATGTTTGTTTGTACATGAATTAAATTATTATTATTATTATTAAATCTAATTACGATTAAACCAAATTTAGAGGTCGATGTAGTGCGAAGTCAGTATGATTTAATGAGAGGATGGAGACATTCTTTCAACGTCATTGTTGTTGGGAGGAAAAACCGAAATGCAAAGAAATTTAAGAGACGCGGAAGACACGGTTTAACCAAAATGCATTTGACCTCTTTGTTGAAACGCTTACATCGCACATCGTTACGACGTCGCTTTGAAATGTCGGTCAAATCTCGCGATTTCTTTTTAATGTGTGTACATGTACATATATATATATATATAATTATAATTATAATTTATTATATGTAAGTGATGATAGAATAATTAATTAGACTGAGATTTACCTAATATATATATTAACTAACCAAAGCATATTTTAAATTAAGTCAGAACAGAAAAAATTAAAGAAATCATAAATTCGAAATCAAAATGACGCTCTCATGTAGTATACATATATATATATATAATATTTAATTAATAAATATACAAATTTAATCAAAATGTGTATGTATTATAATGTATAATTTAATATTATTGCCATTTATTATTTTATGAAAATGTATTACGATTAAATAATAATAAATGTGAACCAAATCACCACCTAATTATACCCACATTCATAAAATCAAATAATTTTTTCACCATTTTATATCATGGAATAACAATTAATTCGGAGGCACCGGCGAATTAAATATGATTATAATTTATTATATATGAACCAATTAGAAAGTAACCATCAAATCTTGGGCTTACACGTGTCCAGGATATCCATTGACGTGCTTTTACTGCTCCCCTTTGATTGCTTCGCCCAGGTCAACCTTTCTCATCTGACCGCGCATAAAAGTGTGAGCCTTAAATAATATACGTACAAAAATTGGGCCCCATGTTTTTATTTTATCTTTTCTTTTTTTAAAAAAAATTACAATTAGTTCGTGGATATTTAAATTGCAAATTAGAAGTTTTAACATTTTAAATTTCTAAATTACTTATCCTAACTTTTATATTTTATTTATTTGAAAGTATTTTTGATAAAATACTTTTAAATTTTAGTAGATAAATAAGAATGTGACTGAAAATATTTTGATTTGTTTTTTTTTATAAAAAATAAATTTAATTGTAAATTTTCTTTTGATTATATAAAATTTGATTTAATATTATTTTAACGATTAAATAATAAAATTAAATTTAAAAAATGAAAAATAAGAAAAATATAAGCTGATAATCCTCTCTTTTTGGTATTTCTAAAAGAGATTCTTTGTTGATAAAGAGAAAATTTCAAATTTGAACAAACAAAAAGAACATAAACTACACATAATATTCTCTTCTTTTATCTTATATATATATATATATATGTAAATGTATATGTAAATGCATATATATATATATATATGTGTGTGTGTGTAGGTATATGTTTGTTTATCTGTTCGTCTTTGAGTTGATGTCCCTTGTCTACATTGATTTTATCAAAGTGGCAAGTTACATGGTGCTTTCTCTTTTTGGTTCAATGATATGAAACCCATCAATCAATGAGTCATGTCCATTGTCTGCCGACCTCCTCATATGCATCCCACAAAAAGCATATATATATATAGCCTACACAATTTTTTATTGAAAAATAAATAAATTTTATATTATGTAAGTAATTTCTAAGTATACTTGGTAAATAAATGTTCATTTGTGTCTTTAAGATCAGGGTTAGTTTTAATTTTAATTGAAATAGTCTACTTTGATATAATTTTTGAAATATAAAATAATAATAATAATAATATATGATACTTTTTTTTGTGAGCATGATATGGAAGTAATGAATGGTTATACTTATATATGTAATAATAATGGACGGCACTTAATTTTATGCTATAATCATATAATTCACTAACTTTAGAAGAATATAAAATCTATAAAAAAAAATGGAAGCATAAATTTATTCTTTTTTTTTTTTTGTTCCACATTATAAAAATAAATCATATAACAATTATCCTTGCTGTTAGTGTTCACAAAATCCTACACTTGACAGCTCAATGTTAAATCATTAAAACACCTAAATTCTTTACATTCCCATCTAAATCATTCTCTTCTCCCCCAAAAAAATAAAAATAAAATTCAACCCGAAATTATGTAATTCCCTCTTTACTTTCGAGATTCGAAAGTTCAATCCGTTAAAACAAGATTTCGAAACTGTAATTTCCCCAATCATTAGATTCGTTATCTCGAAACATATTTCTAACGAATCTAACAGCAAAAAAAATTATCATGACATGTTTACGAATTGGATTGGATTGGACTCGAAACCGGGCGCCGGATAGATATTTATCGGGGTGCAATTTCACTCTGAGATCACGGAGATTGTGCCACTAGAGATGCTGCCATGGCTGTCATCACAAAGTGCCAATGCTCTTTCCAAATTGGCAACAATGTCTGAAATAGTAGGCCTATCTTTCCCTTCCAAATTTACGCAATGCATAGCAGTATAAGCCACCAGCTCCACTGCTTCTGCTTCACTGATCCCTGGCGTCCCAACTCTCGTATCCAAAATCTTTTCCAAATCCCCGGCCATGATCGGCGGCACTGCAAAATCTACCACACTCACTGGAGTTCCACTCTCGTCGCTACCCTTAAAAATAGCTCTCTTCCCCGTCAAAAGCTCCAGCAACACCACGCCAAGCCCATACACATCACTCTTTGCTGTCAACACATTAAGACCGTAGTACTCCGGATCAATGTACCCAACTGTCCCGGCCGCCTTCATTGGCCTGCATTCGCGATCAAACTCCGGACCCATCAGCGATAACCCGAAATCCGAGACTCTTGCCGTCCATGTAACATCGAGGAGAATGTTGGAGGACTTAATGTCTCTGTGGATTATCGGAGGAACTGCATAATTGTGGAGATACTCAATGCCTCTGGCCGCGTCTAAGGCAATTTTGATTCTTATTTTCCATGAATTCAACACGCTGTTGGATTTCTCTACATTGTTTCTATCATGTAAATGGTCGTATAAAGCGCCATTTTTCATGTACTCGTAAACCAGGAGCCGCTCTTCGTGTTCTTCGCAGTACCCAACAAGGCGCACCAGGTGTTTGTGATGGAGTCTGGATAAGAAAGCGAGTTCTGAATCAAACGCGGTTTCTTTTTCTTGAAATTTCTTGGTTTTTGATCCGGTTTCGCCTCTCTTGATTGCTACTTCACGCCCGTCTGGTAGTTTTCCTTTATAGACAATCCCGAAGCTGCCGGCGCCGATCTTGTTTTCTTTGGAGAAATTGTTTGTGGCAGCGGCGAGCTCGGCGAGGGAAAACTCCTCTGCTTTATCTGCGTGTTTTGTCGATGAGGTTCCACTCCTTTGTCGTCTCATTGTCAGGACTCGTGAGCCTTGCCGCCGTATTGTGGAGGAACGGGATGGTGGGCTATTACTTGATGATGGATTGCCGCCATTGGAACCTGCTCTGCCGATTGTGGGTTGAACTGAGTTGTGCACTTTCTTCTTCCCGAAACAGACCCCGGTCCATAAACAGTATCCTACGGTGCAGAGACCTGCAAAAGCTCCGACTGATCCGATAATGGCGAATGCTAGTAACCCTCTTGTTAGTTCATTGGAAGGAGGAGGAGGAGATGAAATTGAGGGAGATGGAGCTACTGGGTCTGCTGATGGTGGTGATGGTGATATCCATGATTGATTCAAACAAGGTTTACAGATAGTACCAGAACCGGAACAAAGGGTTTCAGAATCAGGATATACACCACAATTACAGGAAGATTGTACACATGGGCCTGGTAGAATCTTAGGAAGAAGAAGCCCTGTCCCTGAAATTGACCCATTTGTCGTCCATGAACCCCAACAAATTATCGACAGATTTGCTGTCGTCAACCCACAAGTGAAATTCGAACCAGAAACGATTGATTCAAAATGAACCTCCTCTGTTCTTTCACGGCCGACAAGGATTGTATCCGCTCCCCAACAAATCACTGACTGGTTCCATCTACGTATCGCGCAGGTAGCATTAGCACTTAGAGCCAATCCATCAAACTCCATAGCCGAGCTCGACGGAATGTTCAGTTGCCCAGATTCATTATTCCCTTTACAAACAAGATACCCAGTTGAATTCAGCCCACAAACATGTGACCCACCAGCAACAATTGTCGCCATCGTCATGTTACCAAATTCGGATTGGATCCGACCCGCCACCGGGTTACTACCCCAGCACTGAATTCGGTTACCTCCCAATAAAATCCCACAGGAAAAACCGAAACCAGATGATATCGACGAGAATGTCGCGACCGGTGGCTGATGGGTGACGTTATCACCTCTCCAGCACCTGACATCGCCGGTGCCGATCACGGTGGCGCAAATCTGGTCATCGCCGACGGAGAGGTTCTCTAGCAAAACGGTTTCGTTG
The DNA here is from genome assembly GCF_054855325.1 of Carica papaya. NCBI lineage: Eukaryota > Viridiplantae > Streptophyta > Magnoliopsida > Brassicales > Caricaceae > Carica > Carica papaya. Next base: position 4,079,110 of record NC_142310.1, on the reverse strand, counting down.
TTGTATAATCTCTTGGGGGTAAAATTGGAATTTCGGATGTCATCCCAACAAAGCAGACTAAAACCTCCAGAGCGGAGACCGCAGAGGACGTTATTACCGGCGGCGATGGAGGAAAAGGAGACGTTGGGTTCAACGAATCTGATCGTACCACGTAAGTCCTGGCAGGCGATGCGCTGGGTGGATTCTTCGGCCACGATGGCGCAGACGGTGCCGGAGCCATAGCTGACGGCGACGGTAGAGCCGGAACCCAAAGCATGGGCCGGCAATACTGAAATGAACTTAAAGATAACCGCGAATAAGACGGAAACTGCGATGGAGACGGAGAATATTGGCGGTTTCGTCATCAAAAAAAGCGGAGCTCGACGGCGGTCGTAATGGTTTCTTGGTTGGTTTGCTTCATTGGCGAAAGTTTCAAGCTTTCAACAGAGAGAGAGAGAGAGAGAGAGAGGTGTTTAGAATTCAATTTAAGGAACGTTCAAAATTATTAGGCCGCGTTTGGCATAAAAAGTTAACAAAAATGGAAGAGAACATTAATTTAATTTTTAAGTTTAATGATAAATTTTAATTTATTTAATTCTCCGTTTTGGGATATACCAATTGCCGCACATTTTAAATATCTTTTTGATAAAATAATTTTTCAAATAATAAATGAAAGAAGATAATTTTTTAAAACAACTAACTAAAAATTGACAATAACTTTAAAATTTTAAACATATTATAAAATTAAAAATATAGCATAGATATTTAATTATGTATGTAAGTGTATAGTAGCCGACAAAATAATTAATTGTCTTTCAAAAATATTTGCTGCTCATTCTTAATATTTTCAGAAAACTTTTTTCGGTAATTAAAAAACACCATGATATACGTATACGTTAATACATAACACTACAAATTACTTTGTTTGATGTTGCGTACCATTTTAAATTTTATTATTTCTTTTTAAAAATGTGTTCATTAGTTAAAACACCATGTAACATATATATATATATATATGTATCAATGTATAACAAAATATAAATTTTCAAAATATTTGGTACGATAACAATATAAGAATATATTTTCTTGTAAATGCACAATAACCAACAAAACAATTTATTAGGAAAATATTAGAGTTTTTGTTGCATTTTCAGAATGTAATAGAGATAAATTACCAAGTTAGCCCTTAAAAATTATTATGAATCAATTTGTAATTAGTGCCTAGAATTGATGTTTTATCCTATAATAATTTACAATATAATATATATATATATATATGCATAGTAACTAATAAACCAATATTTGATGTCCTGTTTATTTTGAATCTTGCTTTACTATTTTAGAAAAATTGTTCACTAATTAAAAAAAAGTAAGGCCATATATAAATTAATGTATAATAAAGTAAGACACTTTTAAAAAATAATAAATTATTTTGGTAGGTAATGTGCATGATATTTCAAAACAATATTTATATTTTTATATAAATGTTTAATAGTCCATCATTAAGTGGTTTATTTTATTTCAATAGTACGGGACTTATTCTTTTTATACAAGTGAAAATATAATTTACAACTAGTTTATTATATGATGAGTATATGATTTGTATTCATTTTTAATTTTCATTATTTTTAATAAATTTTTTTTTATTAATTTAAAAGACCACGAAACACATACATGAATGCATTAAAAAATAAAAGTTACGCACGTTATAATAAAATTAAAGTTTCAACGTTTTTAGAATATTATAAATAATTTTATTTACGTAATATATTATAAATAGTACATCCAAAAAAGAAACTATATATAGTAAGACATGAGTAAAGTGTTACGCACGTAAAATTTTTACATGGAACGACATAGTAAATGTGACGTTAACAAGTAACTATAATCAAAATAGATGTAAGGTACTAATACTAAGATCATTATGTTCTTATTAAAGATATTAATAATCAAATCATGTTGATCATCATTAACACTAATATACCTAAATTGCAAAGGTCATGGTGTTTAGTCATTAATATTATATACGTTAAGATTATTGTTATGACAATATATGTTATGAGATAAATAACTAATACAAAGATTGAAATACCCTTTATTCTTTTTGAAAAAATCACAATTACTTCTTTAAGTTTGTATATCTTTTCTATATAGGAACTTGCATGTCAATGTTTCTAAATAGTGCAAAATTTTATAGTTTTTGTTTGTATGTCTTGTAAATAAATAATATAATGTACTCTAAATGTTATATATTCTATTTTTTAAAAAAAATTAATTAATTTATAAATTAAAATAATCTTATGACATACATAGATATATATAACGAAATATAATTTGCTAACATTTTATTGATTATTAAATAATTATAATAATTAAATTCCTAGTAATGGATCATTTTACCATGCTCATACTTAAATTAAGCTTAAGACAAGGACATTAATTATTTACTTAATTAAAACAAATGTTAACTAGGTTGATTTAATATTTTATATATTTTTATTTTTTTAGATAAGATGAGAAATAAAATTCAAATTCAAATTTAAATTATTAAATTTCATATTATCACAAAAATTATTAATTATTATTTTAATTTGGATAACCAAACAAGTTATTGAGGTTTGTTGAGGAGAGACCGGAGACTGGAGAATTTTTGTGGGAAAGAAATCAGGTGATTACAGAAGTAGTCTACTCGCCCGAATGGACCGCCACGTGTAGAATATAAAAAAGGAAAGTAATGAATTTCGCGCCTAGAGAATGAAAGCACGTGCAAAGTCAGAGAAGAGGAACACGTCGACACCTACAGTACTTATGATACAGGTGGCCATTGTTGACCAAAAAGACTCCTCATTATACATATGTTTTCTTCGTATAGTATTTATATATATTCAAATTTATAAAAGTATAACTCATACGCTATGAGTATGCTTCGTCATTTGCATCAAAATTTGAATATTGAAGTGTAACGATATATATATACATATGTATTTTATAATTAGATGTAATAAGTTAGTGCAGAACTGGGTCAGAGAAAAATGAATTGTTTCTTGTGGGACTGTTTGGTTGGGGAGAAACAAAGACAGAAAGAAAGAGAAAATGCGAGAAAGTGATGTCTAGTGGGGGCTTAACTTCATTTTTGGTTGGTTTCAATTTGGGTCAAACACGTTTGAGTTAGAAAAGACCTTCACCAAAATTGGCTGCAAAATTTCCAAAAACCATGTCTTGCCGGTTTCTATGTGACATATACGAAGTAAATTTTAAGTTTGGCTACTGTATATATATATATATATATATATTGATGAAGCCAACTTAAAAATTTACTTGACAATACAAAATGATGTTATCTTAAAGGAAAATTAAGTTGATGATCATAGCCCATGTTATATATATATATATATATGTATATTTAACAGTTTTAATTTGACTTTTTCTTTTTCCAATATTTGGGTATGTATCCAAGATTCAAAAAGATTTGGCATGCATGTTGAATTATTTGGACACTTACAAAGATGAAATTATGTTGTTTACGTAATTATTGTTAGAATTAGTGTATGTTATTATTTGGTGGAAACTAAAAAAAAAATCATTCAAATTAATCATTTAGTCCCCACTTCAATTTTATTTGGAATCGAATTTAGTATTTTAATATTGGTTTAATTTTTTGGATTCTAAAACTAAACTAATAATTTTTAATATGTAATAAAATTATTTTATATTTTTTGCATAATTAAGTATTATATTATGTTATTCTATTCATAATATATCAAAAAATAAATAAAGATAATTGAAGAAAGCAAAAAATGGGAACTCAAAAAGATGGAGAAAATTTTTCGAGTGTACTTATGTTTTCTCGATAATTCTTCATACGTAGTAGTGTTTTACATATGTATATGAAGAAAGTTGCATAACTACTTTTTTTTTTTTTTTTATATCTTATTTACACTGTTGATCCACTTAGCATATAATTTATATCATTTTGGGTATCAATACAATTTATAGCAAGTTTCAACACTGTGACACTAAAAGCAAACTGATTTATTTGTGTAACACCCAAATATATATATATTTTTTGAATATATTATTTTTATTTTTATTTATTTTTCTTTTTTGTATTTGAATTTTTTAGAATTTAATTTAATTTAATTTAATTTAATAAAAATAAAAATAATAATAATGATAAAATTGGGTAAAAATATTATTTGAATTTAATTGAAAGTGATTTTGAAAAAAAAAGGTGAAAATTTGGATTATGGAGTTGTTTTTGAAAAGAAAATCGAAAACCGGAAGTCAAAACACAATTTAGAAAAGTTGTGCCACGTCAGCAGCCCCGACCAACAAGGACACGCCGTGTGGCAAGAAAACGCTGACACGGGACGGGCCACGTGGGTAATCCGCATGCGTGCGATCGGACAGCCCAGATCAAATGTGCGCACGGACGGCCCAAATCGCATCGCGATGGACGGTCTAGATTTAATCCTAATTAAATCACAATCGGGCAGTCAAGATTTAATCTTGATGGACGGTTGAGACTAAAAGGCAAAGGGTATAAATAACCCAACCCACACCTGATCACAAAACCCTAGCCGCCAGTGCCTCGCTGGAGAAGAAGAACCAGACGCCGAAGGAGCCGACTGTCGCCACCTGCCGCCGCACCGGAGAAGTTTTCGACCGCCAATCAAGGTAAATTTTCTCTCTCTGGCTCATTTTTCGATGCTGAATCTGCCTATAGCCAAACCGGAGCCAAACTACCGGTCAAACGGCTGAAAAACTCCGCCGAAGTCCGGCACCGCCGTCGCAACTCCCCTATGTTTTTGCCTCCGATGAGACCCTTCCCGGCCTCCGTTCGATGCAAATTTTATACCACTGTGATCACTGTTCTTTTCTCTACAGGTTGATCGGAGCTAAACATCAAAACGCGACTCACACTGGAGGAGCTGCCGCACCCGAGAGCACCGCCACCGGTAAGTCTCGATTTTTCTTGATTTTTTTGCCCACCGAGGGCCCTAGGGTTGTTTTATCGCAGGGACCGATGCAAGTTTGGCCGAATTCAGCCGAAAATGGCCAACCCAAGGTAGATCGCCGCCGCAGGCGGTGGCACCGTCGCCGGAGCATAGCGGAGCCGCTGTGCCGAAATTCTGATATTGGCCGAAAGGGGCCCTAGGTCTGATTTGGAATTTTTTTTTAGGACACGTGCAGGTACCGGTAGTGCGTTTCAGTTTTCCGAAAAAAATTCAAAGAAATTAGGGACAGCTCGTAGGCGCACTATAGAGTCGATTTCAGACCCCGAAACAAGTAAGGACCCCTCACCCTATTTCCTATCACGGTATTAAAGCTTAATAAATAATTAAACAGTATTTTGAGACTTTGTAGATGTATAATTGATTGAGATTGCCAATGGAGCCCGAGTCTGATACAGTGTTGGTCTGTTGTTATTTGATCTAATTTTCAGTATTAAATGCAGTATGATGTTTGATGTAATTATGTTATGGTCTCGTATGCATGAATCATGATTTCTTTTATTATAGTTTGTATTATGGTGAACCCGATACTGTGTTATCTTATTTGGTGTCAATTACTGGTTTACATGTTGTGTATGATTGGATGATTGAGATTAAGGAAAAAGGCAAAAAGGTTATGTGAATTGATAAGTGAAAAATGTGGACAGTCTGACTAGATATCTTGGGAGATGGTGGATGGACCGGGTCCGTAGGGAACTCTACCGGGAACGTGTCTCTCATACCGGACGGGGTATGGAGACCTTATGTGTTTTGGTGCCCATACCGAACTGGGTATGGAGGTTTATGGTTTTGGCGCCCATACCGGACGGGGTATGGGGACGGCCCTGGAATTAAGTTATTAATGTTAATAGTTCACGGGTAGCGAGGACCCCCTATGGATCCCCATGGATACTAGTAGGTTGGTAAAAGAAGAAAATATGTTGTTTAATGATTAAAATGCAAAGGCGTGGTAAGTGTTATGTTATAAAGTCTATAAAATTTCATGATGATGATAATGTTATTGCTTTCATATATTGTTTTCATGGATCTCACCGAGGTAAATGGACAGTAAAAGTTTTTACGTTAATAAACGAGTTTGTTATAAATTATGCTCCATTGGTCATTTTTGTTTTCTACCCACCTTTACGTCCATAACGGTGAGATAGTATGATGTCTTTACTGGGCTGGTGTAGCTCATTCTTTATTTAACCATTTCAGATCAGGAAGACGTTGTTCCCGAGCCCGTTCCGCAGGAAGACGGCGAATGAGACGCCTAAAGACTTCATAGTTATATTTATAGTTTTTATTTCGAGTATCTCTTTTAGTTAGTTTGTTCCTTCATGTTTTGAGTACATTTTGGTTATTGTGTAAGGGATGTTAATCAAAGTTTGTATTACGCTTCTGCATTTGAGATTTTTAATACATACATTTCATTTAAATTTCCGGGGCTGTTACAGTTGGTATCAGAGCCGCGTTCCTCGGACCCATCCCTTATACAATAATGCTTAGAGAAATACACACCGATAAGTCGTTACTCAACCATTCCTTATGAAATGTAGGTGCAAAGAAATGAGGAGAGGAAGACCCCCACTAAACCGAACGGCCTGGGATAATCCGCTTCGGGAGGATGTAGACAGATTATTTGAGATGATGGAAGGGTTTATAGCTGCCCAGCAAGGGCGAGAGGAGAGAAGGGAGTTACCTGACCCTCCTCCACTACCGCAGGTTGAGCTTCTGCTACAGCAGGCTGATCCCGAGCCACCCCGGCACGAGCTTGCTCCTCCACAGTACCACCCGGCACCACTGCCACAGTACAACCTGGTGCCCCAGCCACGGTACTACCCGGCACCGCCACAGTACAGCCTAGTGCCCCCACCGTATCAGCAGGTGCCATCACAGGACCCCCCAGTCTATCCCTAGCCAGGTCTAGTCTCTCTTCCACGGGACCCCGCTCATTCCTTAATCGACCCGGGCTATATAGAGAGGTACAGGAGACTGAACCCCTCCACCTTTGCAGGGGGATCCTATTTTGAAGAGGCCCAGTACTGGCTGGCGGAGACTGAGAGAGCTTTCAGGACCTTGGGAGTAGTTCCTGAGCAGAGAGCTGCCCTTGCTTCCTACATGTTGGTAGGGGAAGCAGGACGTTGGTGGGAGCTCAAGCAAACCACTCTGCCTACACCAGTCGCTTGGGAGCAGTTCTTAGCGGCCTTCCATGCGGAGTATCTCCCTGAACACATCCGACACCTAAAGGAAATGGAGTTTGTTCAATTGGTGCAGTGAAACATGACAGTATCGCAATATGCTCGTAAGTTCCTAGAGCTGGGCCGATACTCCCCGGAGACACTGATGGATGAGGGCCGAAAGACCAGGAGATTCCAGTGGGGTCTCCGCCCGGAGATCAGGCAACACTTGTTAGTATTGGAGCTCAAGACATATTCAGCAGTCCTAGCAAAGGCACAGATTGTAGAAAGGAGCTTCAACACCCATCCTCAGCCAGGAGGGAGTTCTCGACCCTCAGCTCCATTCCGCAGGCCAGCACCTACTGCGCCTGCCCAACCAAATAAAAGGCCCAGACCAGCCATCCAGGCCCCTCCTCAGGCTCCAGGGGCAGCACGTGGGAAGATCTGTCAGCACTGCAGTAGAGATCACGGGGACCGACCCTGCTACCGCCTCAACAACACTTGTCGCATATGTGGCAGTGCCCAGCATTATGCAAGAGAATGTCCGAGGAACCAGAATCAAAGAAGGCCTCCTATCCAGGGCAGAGCTTACAACTTTACCCAGCAGGATGCCGACACCGACCCGGATGTGGTACAGGGTATGTATACTATCTGTGACCATACTGCTCATGTTTTATTTGACACTTATGCATCGCACTCTTTTGTTTCACATGCTTTTGCTTCCAAAATTAATGTATCACCTGATAAACTTGATTCATTATTGTTTGTGTCCACTGCCGGGGGTGAAACACTACTAGAGGAAGTTATCTACAGGGCTTGTGCCGTGGAGATAACAAATAGAAAACTGAGTGTAGACCTGATAGGGTTAGACACGGGGGATTTTGATGTAATCTTAGGAATAGATTGGCTAGCGGCGTATCACGCCACCATAGATTGCTTTAACAAGAAAGTTGTATTTAATCCTCCTAACGAGGAGCCATTTACAAATTAATAAAATTATTCAGTACTTATTCCTTGATGGCAAGTTTTCTTAACTTCTAGTGCCTTAATCTTGCTGTTTTCTCTAACTAGGCAAGCCCAAGAAGGAAATTTATATTCAAGAGATTTCGGTAGTCCGAGACTTCCTAGATGTGTTTTCAGATGAACTGTCCGTCTGCTAGTGGACAGAGAAGTCGAGTTCACTATAGACCTACAGCCAGGTACCCAGCCCATTTCGGTTGCTCCTTACCTCATGAGCCGCATTGAGATGAAAGAGTTGAGGAAATAAATCACTGAATTGCAAAACAGTGGGTTTATTAGACACAGTGTGTCCCCTTGGGGTGCTGGAGTCACTTTTGCAAGGAAGGGAGATGGAACGTTGAGACTGTGCATTGATTATAGAGGATTGAACAACGTTACGATCAAGAACAAGTATCTCCTTCTCCGGATTGATAACCTCTTCGACCAGTTGCAGGGTGCACAGGTCTTTTCTAAAATAGACCTGCGATCAGGTTACCATCATGTGAAGATAAGAACATAAGACATCCCCAAGACGGCCTTCCGAACCAGGTACGGACACTATGAGTTTCTGGTCATGCCATTTGGGCTAACCAATACCCCGACAATCTTTATGGATATGATGAACAGGGTCTTTAGAGAATTCTTGGATCAATTCGTTATCATATTCATTGATGACATCTTAGTCTACTCGAAAAGCAGAGAAGAACATGCTCACCATCTTGTCCAAGTTTTGCTGGTCCTCAGAAACAAGAAGTTATATGCCAAGTTGAGTAAGTGTGGGTTCTGGCTTGAGCAGACTGCCTTCCTAGGACACATCATATCGAAAGAAAGGATATCAGTGAATCCCGAAAAGGTTGAAGCAGTACTTGGCTGGGAGAAGCTGACATCAGTTAAGGAAATCTGTAGCTTCCTGGGAATGACAAGTTATTACCGCAGGTTCGTTGAAGGATTTTCCAGTCTAGCAGCTCCTCTAACCCGACTCACAAAGAAGAATGCCAAGTTTGAGTGGAATGAAGACTGCGAAAGAAGTTTTTTAGAATTGAAGAAGCGACTGACTACTGCACCCGTGCTGGCTTTACCGAGTGGATCGGGAGGATATACAGTTTATAGTGATGCCTCCTATCTAGGCCTGAGTTGTGTTCTGATGCAGCATTGAAAGGTTATAGCATATGGGTCCAGACAGTTAAAGAATCATGAGAAAAACTATCCCACCCATGACTTAGAGCTTGCCGCAATCATACACACCTTAGAAACTTGGCGCCATTATTTGTACAGAGAGACCTTTCAGATCTATACCGATCATAAGAGTTTGAAACACATATTCACTCAGAAGGATCTTAACATGCGTCAGAGAAGGTGGATGGAACTCCTTAAGAACTATGATTGTGATATCTTATACCATCCGGGTAAGGGCAACGTGGTAGTAAATGCTCTCAGCATGAAAAGTGCAGGTATCTTAGCCTATTTGATGGTTTCAGAATGTAGACCAATTGGGGCCACGCAACAGGTTCGACTACAGGATCTGAAGAGAGTCACATGTTTGGCCCGCCTAACAGTCCAGCCCGAGTTGATCCAGAGAATAAGGGAAGCCCAGTCAGTCGACCCCGCCCTGGTAACCCACAAGAAGGATGCAGAATAGGGAGTGAGCTCAGAATTCCGAATCTCTGCCGATGGATTACTTCGTTTCCAAGACAGGGTGTGTGTCCCAGATGACAGTGAGTTAAAAAGAGACATCATGACGGAGTCCCATAGCTCGAAGTTTGTCATGCATTTAGGAAGCACCAAAATGAAGGGTCCGTAAGGAACCCTACCGGGAACGTGTCTCTCATACCGGACGGGGTATGGAGACCTTATGTGTTTTGGTACCCATACCGGACTGAGTATGGGGATGACCCGTTTCACCCTCATACCGGACGGGGTATGGAGGTTTATGATTTTGGCGCCCATACCGGACGGGGTATGGAATCAGGTTATTAATGTTAATGGTTCACGGGTAGCGGGGACCCCCTATGGATCCCCATGGATACTAGTAGGCTGGTAAAAGAAGAAAATATGTTGTTTAATGATTGAAATGCAAAGGCGTGGTAAGTGTTATGTTATAAAGTCTATATGATTTCATGATGATGATAATGTTATCGCTTTCATATGTTGTTTTCATGGATTTCACCGAGGTAAGTGGACAGTAAAGGTTTTTATGTTAATGAACGAGTTTGTTATAAATTATGCTCCATTGGTCATTTTTGTTTTCTACCCACCTTTACTTCCGTGGTAGTGAGATAGTCTGATGTCTTTACTGGGCTGGTGTAGCTCATTCCTTATTTAACCATTTCAGATCAGGAAGACGTTGTTCCCAAGCCCATTCCGCAAGAAGACGGCAAAGGGGACGCCTAAAGACTTCATAGTTATATTTATAGTTCTTATTTCGAGTATCTCTTTTAGTTAGTTTGTTCCTTCATGTTTTTAGTACGTTTTGGTTATTGTGTAAGGGATGTTAATCAAAATTTTTATTACGCTTCCGCATTTGAGATTTTTAATACATACATTTCATTTAAATTTTCGGGGCCGTTACAATTTGGGTCAGTCTTAAAACATTGTTCAAAAGAATGTCAAGAGATTTTACAAGACTAACAAGAATACTTATTATAGTTTAAATTTGATCCAACTGTGATTTGACTACTTGTTTGATTCTTTTATTAATAATGCAAAAGCTTCATTGATAAGAGTATTAAAGGATATTTCCCTATGTTTTTTGTAACGGTCCCGGAAATTAAAAGGAAATATATATATATATATATTTATTCTAAATGCGGAAGCGAAATAAAATAGATTATGATTTTTCAGGTCCGTTACATTTTTCCTCATACTGTATAATGGAATAAACCTTATTAATTCTACGGAACAGTTTTATAATTAAAATTTATGTCTTTAAATCTCTTCTATGTATCGTTGAGGCTCGCAAGAATTTTATCATTCAATTCTTTTATTGATATTTAACTACGATTTTTAAATTGTCACAAGTACAATAAAGAACATACTCGTAATTCAAAAAATCATCAAATAAAACTTTCAACTTAAAGAAATAAATGCTTACAAAATCTTGATTTTACATTAAATTAGTTATCTCCTATGTTTTCTTATAGATTATAGGAACATTTTGTTGTACATAATAATGTTCTAGCTCCATGCATTGCGGACAATCAATGTCTGCAAAAAGCATAATGCAGTTAGTGTCTATAAAAAGTACATTTTACAACCGCATAATGGCAATATCATTACATTGAAGTTAGTGTTTCATCAATAGATAACTTTGATATCTGGGTTTAATGATCTTATAACCGATGAATCTCAGTTTGTTTTTACCACATAATATGTTTGTTTTATCAATTTTGTTCACGTATGATAATTACTGAAATTAAACAATTGAATCACGAAAAAAAAAAGCTCTTTGAATTCTTATTTACTCCGATATAGCAGGAACTGCTTAGATAGATGTGATCGAAAAAAATTATTGAACTATTATTACTTTGATATCATATCAAAAATTTAGGAGAAAGCAGAAAAGGGGAAATTAGAAAGATAAAGAGAGAATTATTTTGAGAGTATATTCATTTTTTTTTCCGATAATTCTCCACGCATAAATTTCCATACATATATACGAAGAAATCTATTTTTTATTTTATTAATAGGTAACCTGTAACGCCCAAATAATTTGGGCATTTTTTTGTTAGTATTAATTTTATTTAGTTTAATTTATAAAAAAAAAAGAGCGTCATGTCAGCAGCCACGTCAGCGGTCCAATCAGCAGCCCTGGCCAACCAGGTCCTGCCGCGTGGCAAGACCACGTCGAGGGAACGGGCCACGTGGGCGATCCGCGTGCGCGCGGATTGGACGGCCCAGATGCTTCCCCACGCGTACGGACGGCCCAGATTTAATCAAAATGGACGGCCGAGATCAAAAGGCAAAAGGGTATAAATAGAACCCCCACACCTGACCACAAAAACCCTAGCCGCCTGCCCTCCCCGGAGAAGACGCTTCAGACGCCGGAGGAGCCGGCCGCCGCCACCCGCCGCCGCACCGGGGAGTTTTCCGACCGCCGATCGAGGTTGATCGAAGCCGAATCACCAAAACACGAACCTCGCCGGAGAGCCGCCGCACTCGAGAGCACCGCCGCCGGTACCAGTAGTGCGTTTCAGTTCCCCGGAAAAAATTCAGGAAAAATTAGGGACAGCCTGTAGGCGCACTATGAAGCCGTGTTCGGACCCCGAAACGAGTAAGGACCCCTCACCCTATTTCCTATCACGGTATTAAAGTTCAATAATGATAAAACGGTATTTCTTGAATCAACGAATGTGTGAAATTGCTTAAGGTCGCTAATGGAGCCCGAGTCTAGTGTGTTTATCGGTTAACTGTTATTTGGCATATTTTACAGTTTTAAATGCAGTATGAGGTCTGATGTTTTCCTTTCATAGTTTCATGTGCATATTTTACTGTTTTATTGATTATGGGTTGAATGACTGAGTAACCGATGCTGTATGTTGTCTTGTTTGGCATAAATTACTGTTTTGCTTGTTTGTGTGTGAATTGATGATGTTGACTGAGGAAAAGGGGAATGAAAGGTTATGTAAATTGATAATTGTATAATGTGATCAGCCTGACTAGATATCCTGGGAGATGGTGGACGGACCGGTCCGTAGGGAACCCTACCGAGATTGTGGTCTCTCATACCGGACGGGGTATGGAGACCTTATGTGTTTTAGCGCCCATACCGGACGGGGTATGGGGACGGCCCGTTTCACCCTTATACCGGACGGAGTATTGAGGTTTATAGTTTTGGCGCCCATACCGGACGGGGTATGGGGACGACCCTGGAATCAGATTGTAAATGTTAAAGGTTCACGGGTAGCAGGACCCCTATGGATCCCCGCGGATACTAGTAGGCTAGTAGAAGAGGAAAAATATGTTGTGTAATGATTGAATTACAAAATGCGTGATAAGTATTATGTTATACAGTTTATATGATTTCATGATGATGATAATGTTATTGTTTTCGCATATTGTTTTATGAATTTCACCGAGGTAAGTGGATGGTAAAGGTTTTATTATTGATAAAAGGATTTGTTGTAAATTATGCTCCATTAGTTTTTTTGTGTTTTCTACCCACTTTTACCTCCGTGACGGTGAGATATCGTGATGTCTTTACTGGGCTAGTGTAGCTCATTCCTTATTTAATCATTTCAGATCAGGAAGACATTGTTCCCGATCCCGTTCCGCAGGAAGACGACGAAGGGGACGCCTAAAGACTCCATAGTCATATTCATAGCTTTTACTTTCGAGTTTCTCTTTTAGTTAGTTTGATATTTTATATTTTGAGCACGTTTTTGGTTTTAGTGTAAGGAATGTTAATCGAAATTTTGACTTGGCTTTCGCATTTGACATTTTTAATACACATATTTCATTTTAAATTTTCGGGGCCGTTACATAACCCATTTCTCGAAATATATTATATATAAAAGAATAAAACAATAGTGCGTATATGGAGGTGACGGAATGAAAACAAATTTAATAGAATGGTTATAAGGGTTGAGGAGGTGATATGTTTGCGAGAGTTTCCTTCTATAAGCTCTAACATTTTTATATGCATCGTTGGGTGACTTATACAATGATTAGAGTTTGAGCATATTCATAATTCTATTTTTTTTCATATTATAAATCTAAATTTTAGTGTATATATATATATATATATATATATGAACTTAATGGTTTTGTTTTCGTCTAATTTATAAATTACTTTAGATTATTAATGTTGTAACATACATACATACATACATATATATATATAAACAAAGAACTCCGAAGTTATGGGTTTGTATCAGCAGGTGTCGGAGCATGCACGCTCCAATCATTGTCGATATTTCCAGGTGGATTTTCCCAGTCAACTCGTTTTAAAAGACTGATTTTTGTTTTCCCAAATAAGACCTATAAATATACATATATATGTACATGTGGGTTCAAAGCTGGTGACGTCATCTATCCGGTAAACTTTTGACCAGATGAAAAGGCGAAGACTGGTTCAAAACGATTTTCACCCACAGAAAATAGATGGCAAAGATTTTCAGAATCAATTAACCACAGAATCAATTCAAGAATCTTTTTTTTTTTTATTAAAAAAAAAACAAAAATTAATTAACAACCTCATCATGATTAATTAAGAGGATTAATTATAATTAACATACATAACATAATAATATATGGAGCAATATAACGTACGTTTGTAAGATAATTAATAAATAAAAATAAAATTAATATATAACATTTAGCCTTCAAATATTAAATTAGCTAGGTAGGGTTGTGTAGGTCGAATAATTTAATTTCCTTGTAAAACAGAAACATTTTGTTTGATTTGGATTAATTCATCCTTCCAACCAAACTAAAAAGGCCATTTTTCAAATCATTATACAAGTGTGTGTGTGTGTGTGTGTGTGTGTGTGTATATGTATGTATGTATGTAAAACATCAAATTAAGAAGAAGAAAAAAGACAAGTGAAAAAGGGTGAGGCCAACACAGTTTTATTAATTAATTAATTAATAAAAAAGGTTAATGATAAAATATTATAAGAAATTTAACCCAAAATTAGTTGGAAGACAGAGATTAGTTTAATGAATTAAATGTGTTTTAATATTATATATATATTATAATAAAGTAATTGTGGAAAGAATATGCTTAGAAAGTAGAGACAGGCATGTTAAGGTAATTAAAAGATGATTTTATATTATTAATTTAACAAGTAGATAGCCGGAAGGTCATCAACAGCTCAAAAGCAATGTAAAGGTGGAAAGAAACACGTAAATTTTGCTAAGAAAATGGTAAGACAAACTAATAACTAACTATATTTTTTGTTACATATAATATAATATATATAATATATATATATATATGTATATGTGTATATGTATGATTTCGAGGCACGACATATTTGTTTAGTATTAATGGATAAAGAGTACTGAGATATATGCTTGCAAGTTTCATAATATATAATATTAGTTTAACAATTAATATTTTATCATTTCTGAATTTTTTTTTTTAAAAAAAAGTTAAATGTCTGTAAGATTTTTTAACTAATGAATATATTTTTAAAAGTATAAATACACGTAACAAAAACTAAGTCTTAATATATTGATATAAATTACTCTTTTGTAATGTTTTATTTAAATACAATTTTTTTTCTATAAAAAATAAAATAAAATAAAATAAAATAAAAGTTAGTGTTTTAAAATAAATAAATAATATTATAAATATCAAATTTTATAATTAATTTACTAATTTATTTGAAAAATAATAATACTTTTTTTCTTTATTAATGGGATTATTCTAACACAATCATAATTAGTATTTGTGCAAATTACAACATTGGTAATAAAATTTAATTATTTAATATTCTTTTAGGAAATTAAATACTTGGTCAGCTTGTTTCAACTTCATATAATCAGGGGTTTGACACAAAAATTAAACAAATCTCGTACGTATACACACACCCACACATATACATATACACAACTTTGTAAGCTAATTAAGTTGCATATTTCTTTATTTGATTTGTTCAACCATGTGAGATTGTACCAAATCTTTATTGTCAGGGATTGAATGGATTTGGAGGATTATAAGTTTAAGTAGGGAAATATTAATTACTTATTAAGTTTTTTTATAATGTTCCAATTGTTATTTATTTATTCCAAAGTCAATTGTGGTTCAAATTTTAATTTCATACAAGACTAAATTAATCCATATATATATATATATAATAAGGTGATATTTTTTTTATTAATTAAAGTATTTGGAGTAATTAATTACAATTAAGCATTTCAATATAGTATTAAAGCCTATAATTTACATCGTCTTTTAATGCAAACGTGATACTCCATTAATTTTCACAACTCCACTTTACCCAACGCTAAAGGGGAAATGATTTTTTATTTTTATTTTTAGTGTATATATATATATATATATATATATATAAGGGTATACTTTTAGTGTATTATAATCATTTTAATTTTAAAAAAATTTTAATTATTATAAAATATTTTTTTTATTAAAAAATATAATAAAATCGTTAATAAATTAAAATTTTAAATTCTACTAAATAAAAAATTATTTATTTACAACCTGTCTGACCTATGATAAAAGTATGCTATGAAACAAGGAGAGATTTGGGGTATATTCCATGGCTGCTCCGTCCACAGAGCTTAATTCAGATGGCAAGTAATTAGCCTTGCTAACTTTTCATGAAAACCCTAAAACATTAAAACCCTAATCTTTATATTTAAAAGAGGCAACAAGACAAAGGATGTCTGAACTACAAATAATTATTGATCATTAACAAATTTTACAAAATTCTGATAACAAATAAGAGAGTAAAATCTGACAAGGCTTGCATCCATATGAACAGAGTTTCACAAGAATCACTAGCTTCAAACAAAATCTACATAAACTAGCGGTATATCTATTTCGCTGACAGCTTCGAGAGCTAGATGCTTCTTCCCTGTAAAAACTTTCAGCTCTCAAATGGCTTCCGTTGCCGCCATCAGCACATAATCAGATGCTGTACCAAGAGCTGCCAGTTCCACCACAACACAATGCTGCCTTCGAATAAGAAAAGAATTGTTGGGGATTGTACAGAAAACACCAACCTTGACAGAATGATCTTCATCATCCTATGATGTCCAGCTAGAAGCAGGTATTCCCTGCTTCTGAAACCATTCGGGCATGCGGAATCTTTCATACAACACAGGTCTCACGTCGTTCTGCTGAGAAAGATGCTTAAGGAGCGGAAGCAGGACGTCCAGAAGCTTATCAAGACGTAGGAAGAAGATAAAGCAGTGGTAAGTAAACAATCAAAATCAAACCGATGAATAGGTATTTGATCACCAATAAGCCACTGTTGATTTAGCTATGATTTTGGCCTAAGCTCTCTAACAATGTTCTGAATTTTTCTTTATGGGTTTGAGAAACAAAAGAATTTATAACTTAATCAGCTTACAATTTCCAAACATCCTAACAGCTCTTTTAGAAGAAATTGTATATACTTCTGCCATATTAAAGAGCTTATAAAGTGAGCCAAATACCCTTTAAACCTTGAGGAAGTAAAGGCCGGTACCTGGGTGTCATGTGGCTGCCCAGCAGAAAATGGAACGCACGGAATTCCATTTAATGGCTGCAGTAAGAAACTGAAGGGATTGTTATCAACAATAACTGTTCGACCCAGATTCTTCGACAAGCAGGAAATATCCTTCACATGCTCACGATACTCCCTGTTTCCATGAAACAATGAGAGGTTTCAGTACACAAACATCAACATGCTTACCAAACGTATATAACAAAATTAACACTTTTAAGGAAAGGGATAGCTAAAATGGAAGTTCGGAATTTAATACACGTAGAGAATGAAACACCAACAAGAATGAAATGGAAGTTTTGAATTTAATACATGTAGAGAATGAAACACTAACAAGAATGAACAATCATCATAATGCTTTTACATTGTTCACCTTTATAGAGATGATAAATAATTTCCTAAAATGAAAATTACAAAGAAATGAATCAAAATTTCCAAACTAGTATTCAATCCGCAAGAGTAAAAAATTTAGAGACCAAATTCTCTAAGGCTAAAAGAAATAGTAGGGAGAGTAAGACTATGTTTGGAATAGATCAAGAAATCTATATACTTTATTTGCAAATCCAAATCCACTCTTAGTTCAACTAGAAACTGATGTTAATTCTACTAGGATGATAAAATAATTACCCTCATATAAAATTTCGTACAAATTAAAATAATGTAGCAGAAATTCATCAAAATTGATAGAATGCGGAACCATTGTTCTACTTTCATATGAAATTCCACGATTATCTTTTATCACTTTCGACTGACTTTCATCATCTTCTAATTGAAATAAGTATGAATTTACACATGAATCCTACAAAAATTCTAAGGCTATGTTTAGAAAAAATCGACAAATTGTATGCAATACATTAGGAAAAATGTAAATTCTATTAAGAGATGATAAAAAAAAAATTTAATATAGAATTCCGTTGAAACTAAAGTAATGTATTCAAAATCTCAAAATTCTGATAGAATTTTAAATTTTATTGTTTCAATTCCACATAAAACTTCATACAAGCTCAATTTTTTTAGACCATACATTTGTTATCTATTGACATAACAATTGAGCCAAAGCGAACAAATTCCTAAAGTTGAAACTACAATTAAAGAAAAGTTATATTTGTGTGACAAGTCAAGACTAAATAGGAACTGAATAATAAATTAGAAATTTTAAACCAAATAGGACTTTTGCATGCTTACCAAACATATATAACCAAATTAATACCAAAATGCTCAAGAAGAAGCCATGCAACTGATACATGAGACACTCAAAAAATTTAAAGTGAAACTCAAACGATCGCCAGTTTCAATTTAAGTTGCCAGCTTTCTTTCTTTGTTGTTTTATTCTCAAGAAGAATGCATTTGCTTCCATTTCTAACTAAATGCTGAAACAATTGCAAGAAAAATAATTTTCTTGTTTAACAAGGCCACAGAGGAAGAACTAATAAAGACAAAAACATACGTGCTTATCGTTGAAGGCCGGTAAAGTCGAAGAATAAACCGGTTCTCAGCATCTATTCTGTCAACAAGAGGTCTAGCATACCCTGCGAAATACAAAGAACCTTTCAATGAATCGAAGAAAAATAATCAATATAAGAAGAAATAACAAAATGGCAAATCAGCAAACCTTCAAGACCAGCTGTAAACAGTACAAGATCTGCAAATTCACTAAGCTGTTGTAAAAATTCTTGGAGTCCTGGGCGCTCAAACACCGTAACATAATTGATCTTAGGTTTTCCCTCAAATTCCTTTGAACGCCAACATGTGAAAAATCAAGTTACTACCTCGCACATAAATGTTGGAAAACCAAGCAAATAGAAAATCAGCCATGTTAACAAGAAACCTTGTCTGAGGATACACATTCTAACTCGAACCACTTAAGTCCAGCTTCGGTAGCTTGATTTCGGAGAGTAGCAGGCAGACTAGATGTCTCATAAGCACATACTAGGGTTTCATCCAAATCAAGAACTACCTGCAAGTGTGTGACTCAAACTCAGTATATTCACAAGCAATTGTACTAGAAACAAAAAGAGGAAGATTATTTCAAGAGAAAACCCTAAACCAAAGCAGCAAAAAGCTAAGGCAAAAGGCAAAACTCTTTAGGGTTGCCAAACAAAGAAGACTAATTAGCAATTTTGAATTCTGGGACTATCTTTACTACTGCTTCCCGAAAATCCTCTTTCATTTCCACCTCTAAATTTCATCTTCTCAAACCACCTCTCACAACTCAGCACATTTCCCAACTGATTCACAAGTAGTAGAACTGTAGAAGTACAACTACTCCTATCAGAAAACTTGATTAAACAGTTGTAAATATGTGTCTTCAAATCTTAAACCGTTTTAACCTAAATCTTAACTCACCTCTAGAAAACCTACAAAATTCACTTCTCTAATCCAATCAAGTACATGAAAGGAACCAATTTAATGGAATAATTCACAGAACAAGAAAAACCCAGGTACCGAATCCGAAATCCCTAACTGTTCTGCTTCACTAAAACTCGATCAAATCATCAAACACCAATCCATAATCCGAGAGATATCCTTTTCGTTTTTGGTTTTTCGTTTATTTGAAAAGGAAGCAGAGAGAAGGATATGAGTACCGTGAGTTTCTCGATGCGGTCTTCGTCGCCGACGTCAGAGCATCTTCCATCGGTGATATCAAGGGTAGCCGGAGACTCCGCCTCCGACAACTCCACCATGGGCAAGGGCTTGAACCCATCAGAAGAAGAAGGAGACGACGACGAAGAAGAAGAGAGCAGAGGATGGTGACCCACGGCTCTCAGGATCTGCACGAAGATCTGGAAGAAAAAAGCTAACCAGTTCAACAACGTTCTCCACACTTGCACGGACCGCGGCGAGTACACCACCTCGGCCTGAGTCAACTCAGCCATCGCTCACCACCCCCAAACTCAGCGATAAAATGCTCCTTCCCAAACTGGTGCGAACGATACTTAACGTATCCACCCAGGAACCAGTTCGTTATTAAACCCTCGACGAACCAATCAAAATCGAAAATGCATTCTCTCCTCCGTCTCCTTCGATGTCTACACGTTTTATTATTATTATTTATTTATTTATTCTTATTTTCTTCCGATCACTAGTTGGTGATTCGACGAAGTGTAGAGCGAAAGTGAAAGTGAGGGAGGAGGTGAGCCAATCGCACGCGCTCGTTTACGCGTGGGAGGCTGTGTGAGAGATGATGAGGTAGGGCTCACTCGTGTTAATCCGAGTTCGCGAACCGAGTTGGGCAATTGGTTGCACGCGTTGGATAGGAGAGTGGAAGGAGGTGTTTGAGTAATCAGCCAATGAAAAGAGACAGTTTGGGGTTCTCGTGTCCTGGATGGTAATTATTGACATGGATACGTGAAAGATTGGAGAAAGTATATGGTGTAACTCAGGTGTACGGTGATTAAGGGTTCATTTTCTTGCCACGTCAGAGTGGGACCAAGTGTAGAGTGGAGTAATTGGACTTGAGTTGCTGACAAGGCAACCAGCTACTAAGTCGATGTCTATCCCTCAATTTTTCTTGGAGTACTCGCACTTAAATTTGATTGAACCGCTACATGAAGAACAACAAAATGGAACAAGGTCCTCAATTTAAGAATTATTATTATTATCATCATCTTCTTATGGATCATTCTCGGATAATTTGTTAAGTTGAATTGATTATTTAATTCGTTAATATATTAATAATATTATAATAAATAAATTAGATTAATTTTAAATAAATTTATTATATTTTTTAATAATATAAAATTATTATTTTATAAATATATATTAATTAATTTTAATATTTAATTTAATTAAACAAAAAATTTAATTTATTAATATAGTAATTCAATTGTAATAATTAATTTTAATTAAATTTTAACGAATTTATAAATAATATTTATAAACAAAATGAACATTCGTATATCTAATTAATATCGTAATCTTTATGCGTTTGTTGTTATTTTTAATTATAATCCATAATTTAACTTAAATTTATATTTTTATATAAAAATAAAATAAATAGGTATATAATAATATTGGAGAGAATGGGTTGTAAATTATTGTTTGAATATATAGCAACAATGTATTAAATGTAGAATTTAATTGGGTCATCAATATGAAGTAAAGAAAAATCAAATTAATGTCAAAATCATACGACCATGGTTTTACCCTAATTAGGTGCCGTGGCGGTTCAATTAAGACTTTTCTTGTGAATACTCACCAACTCTCAAGACCGGAGACTGATATTTGAAAAGACAGTCAAACCCAATAAATTTTTCATTTTTTCTTTAAAATAATTATTAACAATCTATATATATACATACATATACATATATATATATATATTATAATATAATCTTTTGCAATAAATATAAAGTACAGTAACGCACAACTTAGAATTTTTTTATAAACACAAAGATGTATTAATTATTAAACCAAAGACTAATTATTTTTTCAAAATTATTAATTAATTTTCTAAGACTAATTGCAGCTTCTAATTGTTACGGTATGATCAGCAGTAGAATGCATTTGAGAATGTAATTAACTGATCAATGCAAAAGAAAATCTGCACTGTACAAAAACTAGCTTTTCACATAACTGGCTCCAATAACCAAATCAATGAATCCATCAATTCTTATTGCATCTTTCTGGTATGTTCAATCAACAATCACTCTTTACAACATCCAGCAAAAGGGATGCGGGAAAAAAATATCACCCATATATGTATTATATATATATGTACAGAATAAATGTGTACGTCTTTTGCTGTGGGAAAAAGCTGGTGTAGTTGCATATATGTCAGAACAAGATTGAAATCAAAAATTCAATTCAGTCGTGGATTAGAGAGGAGGAGAGTACGTACTCGTTTGCACAACTGCACCAGAATGGTGACTCCTCTGGCTGCTCATTGGTAGAACAAGATTTTATTAGTAGGAAGAGGTGAGCCATGGGTCCTCCAGCGCCTCCCTTGCTGTTGGGCGTCTCTGGGGATTGATCTCAAGCAGATTTTTGACAAAGTCAATGAACCCGGCATCAGAAACTTGCAGGTGATGCTCCAACGAGGACTTCTCGGGAATTATGTACTCTAGTTGATCAGTCTCCTGGAAAAAAAAAAAAAAAAAAGAGGTCAATTTATCACAAGGCAAACAAACTTTTGAACATGGATTTCATATTCAATTCTGAAGTTAAACAAGTAAAATTTATGATTGGAACTTTCTTATTCCAGTATTCTATTTAGAACAAACTGGAAAATAGAAGCTGCGTAGAACACTCTAATTTCTGTTTTTGAACTTAATCTTTATAAGATACAACCGAAACAAACCTCATTTATATGGTAGAGATCGTATTCTTTTGTGAAGTACTTGTGTGTTTCCTGCCCCATTACCAACATTTCCATATCAATAGGACGCAGCATTCCAATCATTCGAGCAAGGATCATTACTACAGCATCATTAGGAAACAATACCTGATGAAGACAAAGAGCTCGGAATAAGTTGCAAATGGAAGTTACCTCATAATGAAGGATTCTTCAAATACAGCATGCGAAACAAACACATTTTGCAGTAAAGGCTACAAACAGATTCAGACTTTGATCGAAATCTGCTAAGGCATAAAAAATAGATTCAGTTATTTCCCATAAACTCAAACATTTAGATAATTAACAATTATTTTGCACTTTATCAGATTCGGACTATCCCATTTTTTGTTGGTGAAATTTCAGCACAAGATATGAAGAGTATGTGCTTGATTTTGTCTTTAGCCAATGAACTTTTGTGTGTGGGGACATTCAAAAGTATAAATAATAGATTGCATATTTTCTTATAAGTTTAGGATTTTGAATAATTGACAATAATTAATTATTTCACGAAATCAACCATAAATGATAAAAGATCATCACACTAGTTCAAGTGAATGAGTGAAACGATGCAAACTAAGACATACTTCTCCAGAGCACAGCTCAGCCAAAATACACCCGAGAGACCACAAGTCAATCTTCTCATCATATGGGAGGCCTAGAATTACTTCAGGGGCTCTATAGGAACGAGATTGTACATATAAGCACAAGTTGTCATTACGGAAACAACTGCTACCAAGATCAATGATCTTTATCTCACACCTCCGGTAACTCTTAATCAGAACATTCTCAGGCTTAAGATCACAGTGGATAATTCCCATGTGGTGCAAATACTCCAATGCTTCTAAACACTGACGCGCTATCACCTGCTCGAAAAACCAGTAGAAAGACACATTATTTTGTCTTATGTTGGTTTTCTTACTTTGGTCCTTTTACAAGGAAAATAGATAATATGAGAAATTTTCATTTGATGGTTTTACAATTTAAATGAAAAAATAAAGTAGGAAAATCAGGATGTTATCCCCATAAGAAACAAAATAACCAAGCCACAGTTAAAAATCACAAGGTTGCAAGACAATAGGTGGCAAAACTACTGTCCTTGTTACTGAAAGAAATAATTGGACAGAAGAGCACAATCAAGCTAGAAGCAAAATTGGACAAACCTGCAATCTGCTCGGGTTAAAATATGGTTCCCCACCAGATTCCTGATTGAATTTCTGAAATTCGTACAAGTTTGCGCGAAGGAGTTCACAAACAATGAAGAGGTGTTCCTGTAAGGTTTTTAAAGCACTCCATTCAGTCATTTTCCATTGTCATATCGAGAGACTAACATCTTATACAATCATTATTCACGTTTTTCAACGTTAATAGGAAAATTAGACCATTCTGAATTCTAATCTTAAAAGCATTTTGTATTATCAATTTAGTCAAGTATACTGAGTAACAATTATCAGAAAGTGAGATGAAAATTTTGAATATCGTAAGGGATGCTTATTATGCCACTGAATAATTCTAACTTCTAAGAAGAAAAATGCAAGAGTTTAAGGACATAGGGTGATGAAAATGCAGACATTGAAGCTTCTTACAGCATCTCTCCAGTAACATGAACTTAGAAGGGAAAGGAAAAGTTGTAGATGCATGTGGCAAATAACAGAAAGTTAAGCACAGATACCAACATGAAGAACGTATGATGCAGGAGAGAAGGGAGCTAATAAAAAGTATCAGAATGCCAGCGGGTCGATCCCTATGCAATTTTCTTCTCTATCCTTAAGAAAAATCTTAAACTACAAAAGAATTTTGAATCTTGTAAAAACAGCAAATAACCAAGGAAGAAAAGGCTGGTTTCTTCTCCCTCACTTCTCCCTCTTTTCTCAAAATAATTGAGTCAAATAAGAATAATGAAATCAATTCAAGAAGCAAATCTTCCATATAAAGTTTGAATATGTTCTAAGCAATTCAATCTAAGAAGTATGTTATATACATAATAGAAGATTGAAAGAAGCTCACTATATTAATTTGTAGAAAGCTACCTGATGGTAGAAGTAGTCATACAGTCGCAAAATATGGCGTTCGTCACCAGGGTCATGCTTGTTCACAAGCTTCAAAAGTTTAATTTCATCCAGACTCTGGTCAAAGAAATCTTTATCGTTTTTAATGATCTTCAGGCAAACATCTATTCCCATGTGAAGATCATGTGCCTGAACAACCTTACTAAAAGCAGCAGAACCAAGGTATTCAGTGACATAATATCTGCCTCCAATCACTGTGTTCAGGACAATAGGTAGATCCTTGTTCTCTTCAAACCCTGTCCTGCAGATAGCACATCATATAAACACTAATTGCAAAACACAATTCACCAACTTACTATCTCCAGCAAAAGAGTGCAGAAACAAGTAATTCAATGACAAAACAACGAAGTCTAGATCCTTTAAAGGAGATAAATTTCAAAAAATGTAACTTAGCCGTTAACAATTAAGTAATAGTAGAAAAGTTACATAAGCTAACAAGGGAGAACAACTCACTGCTGCTAAACATTTCAAGACATGCATCAATTTGATCAAATCATATTGACCCCCACAAAATTTAAACCAGCTTACTCAAAATTTTTTACCTGCCAAAATTGGAACCATAACAGAACAGTGTTTAGCAGGAAGATTATGTACGCAGACAAACCTGTTTTTTCTGTGGATGATTCGTAGATTGAATACTTCATATTCATCCTCATTAGTGTCATATAGAAGATCATCATCATTGTTACCATCTTCATTTGCAGCAGCCTTAGGCTCATTTAATTCTTCAAGTACTTCACCATCTCCATCGTCATATGCATCAGTTCTATTTGGATCAACTTTGTCCTCGGAAACCTTAAAAGACATGTCAGAAGCACCTTTAGACACTCCAATATATTTGCTTCCAATATCATCCACATCCTTCATGTAAAAATGACTATACTTGGTTTCTTTTGAGCTTCCATAATCCACAAAATCCCCGGCATAAAACCCTCCTGATCCAGCATGGCATTTACAAAGTGGGGCTGAACAACTGTAACAACTCAGTTTCCCCTCCATGATTCCTTCAACTTTGTTAGGCTTATCAAAATGATAACAGTCTTCAGCATTATCATTATCCATAGGGAGCATATTGAAAAGACATGGCTTGTCCAGGTAATCGCTGCCAGCTTCTGTTTGATATCCTTCATATTTATCATATAAAACTGGTATATTTTCAAATTGCTTCTCTGAGTCTGAAGTCATGATGAACTTATCTTCACTCGGACAGCCAAAGAAATCAGGACCCGTGAAGACAGGAGTCATAAAGTAGTCTTCATCTTTTTCATCGTACCAGTAAGAACCATTTATCTCGGGATAATCACGAGCTGTACCAAATTGAGATAATCTATCGGATGATGACCCATCAGAATCTGCCTGAGCTGTAGAATGATGACCATATGGATTCGTGAACTCTGCATACGAAAAAGAAATTTCACCTACAAACTGAAAGCAATAAAGAAGGATGATGACAGAAAGCAGGGAAAAAAAAACTCCAACAAATAATTAGAAAGAGTTCATTGGTAATTTGTGAATATCTATGTACTGCACTGTCTTTGTAATATCAGCCAAGCAATCTTAAAGGTCAAGGGATGCTAAATTTCCAGTTACTGGGCTGTGATGAAGGTACAAAAACCTATCTTCATAACCTGAAACAAAGAAAAAAAAAGAAGTCCCTCCAGTCCAGCCATTAACAACATAGAGTAACCTTACTGGTTTTCACCCAGTGGTTGCGAAAATACAAGGCAGTAACGCAGCTTGTTCAACAACAAAAATCAATATTTGAACTTTTGGAATCATATGACAATCAGTCCAGTAATCAATATGAACATCACTGACAATACATACATATATATATATATATTCACGCACATACACCCATTTAAACATAATAGAGCTCTTATAAGAAAAAAAATCAATTGTTTAACTATTGGAGATATAGCAGCAACAAAGGGGAGAACAGGAAACTGTACTCAATTATATAAAATAATAATCAAGACCTATAAAAAAATCAGCAAAAAGACCAAGAAAAAGGACTCTACCCGAAGAACAAGCACCACTAGTAGAGGAAACCAAGCTAACAAACTCATCATCTGAACACGACCCATCGCCACTCGATCCAGATTCTCCACGATTACCACCATTATCGACTTCCAGCCGCCGGATACTCGCCGGAATCCTCACCGGAGGCGGCATGGGGAAGAAGAACATCTCATAATCGAACGAACCCAGTCGGCTCCTCTCGCTGATGTCCTCTCTAAGAGCAGACTCGGCCTCTTTCAGCCCGTTGATCCTCAAGAGTTCCAGCACAGCTTCAACATCCGTTACCGCCATGAGAAAAATAATTCAAACTCGGGGAGAGCAGAAGAATAAGAAGAAGAAGAAGAAGAGCGAGAAAGTGCGGAGGAGAGAGTTTGACCATGCGAATTGCGTAGAATTGAAAAGTAAAAAAGTGGAAAACAGGTAAGGTTTGCATGCTCTTCCTTCTGTCCTCTGTTTTTCCTGTCTACTGTAAATTTGAAGCTAACGGGTATGGTCTGGTGTGGTGCTTCTTCTTACCAACTTCAAAAAAGTGAGATCTGGGTTTAGGGTGGGTTTTGGGTCGGGTGGGGACAGATAAACGTGGGTCCATCATGACTGTACACGTGGAGAGTTTTGATTGCTTGAGTAATTTTTGGGTCCTTTTCTTGTTTTTTATTTTTTATTTTTTTTTTAAAAAAAGTTTGTCCTTTTTTTTTTTTTTTGGTTCAAAAGTCAAGTATTCGTTTAAGGGACCATTTCAATTCAATATCTACCTTTCTTTTCTTTACTTTCTTTATCTTCAAATAATATATAAATATATATATATATATATAGATGTGTGTGTGTGTGTATATATAGATTTCTCTTTTCTTTTCTAAGTCATATTTTCGTGTCTTAATTATATAAATTAATCAAGTTTCTACATTTGGGTTTTATCACAATTTTTTCAAAGGCAACAAACTTCATAGTCTTAATGTTGATTAGTTGAGAATTCTCTATTTTCAAGTATTAAAATGCCTTCAAATTTTTTAATTAAAAAATGGGTGTATTTTCCGAAATTTCCAAATTATTATATTTTCATTTTTTAATATTACTCAATATAATTTTTAAATATTATATTGACTAATTGAATTGTAATATCTAGATGGAATATTACTTGATACTTATTTGGCTTATGTCATGCCCTTTATTTTATTCTTTTTATTTTGGACAAAGTGTTTAGATTTTTCTTTAATATATTAAAATAAATAAAATTAGGTAATAATTAATGTTATTAAAAAATGTATTAAGAGAAATAATTAGTAACTTAAGAAGAAGACAAAACCTCATTTTAATAATGTTTTGGTTGGTGCCCATAAATTAAAATAAAGGTACTCATTACCAATCAATAATAGTATGGTTGATGTAGGATTATATACTTCAAATGAAGGCAATAATAATAATAATATATATACACACACACACACACACGTTATGATAATATTGGTAATATATATGCTTCAAATGAAGGCAACTCTATATATATATATATATATATATATATATATACATAGTGAAATCTGAAAAACAAAATGGAATTAATTAACAAAAGGGTCGTAAATTTGTGCATCCATCTTAAATTCTTTATCTAATTAAGTAATTATTTATGTGTAGATTAAATTTAAATACAAAATTGGAGGTGGGTCATTTTTGTAGTGGAATTTTCATGGGGTCATGATATGCCAATAACACATCCATCACCCACCTCATATACTAATAATGCTGTTTCCCCCATGAATACTGTGAGAGAGATAAAACATGAACAGCTTTTCACTTTTTAATAGTCTTTTTTTTCATGTGACCCCCAAATTAAATAATTTATTTATACATATATATAATTTTCCTCTTTTTAGTAATAATAATTATTGCTATGTCTTTTCATCTTCTGTTCTTCGTGCTTAAGGATCTTAAGTTCACTGGGGTTTTGAAATTTGAATCAAACTTGCAATGCTCGTAAGTTTATTGTTTTTTGATTTTTAATTAAGGGTCTGTTAATGGGTATATTCTAAGTTTACACAAACCATACCATATATTTAATTAATAATTAATACATGTTAATTTTTAATATAAAATATGGTATTATATTTCTTTGTTTTGATCAAATATTATTTATGACACAAATCATCCATGCATTACCCAATTAGGCACTTTTTTAATTTAAAAATTAAAGCCCAACCCAATTAACCAAATCAAGTGAAGCCCAGAACTAAAGCTCACTTCTCTTATTCAAAACGGCGCCGTTTAAGAGCGAGAGAGAGTTGGTCTTCTCTGTTTCTGGCAAGAAGTAAGAAAAAAGGGAGAGGGGTGGCAGAGTGATCGGAGGCGAGAGACGGAGAGGTGTGTGATCCAGGGAATTGAGTGGAAGAGAAGAGAGCTGTAAAAATGGAAGAAAACAGAGAAAATGAGAGGAAACTCGTAGGAAGAGGAGGGTTCCGGGTTTTGCCGACAGGGAAGCAGCTTCTTCTCTCTGATTCTCTATCGGTCATGATGATGGAGCTTTGAGGGTGAAAGGGGTTTAAAGGAGGTAAAATCTGCTTCTTGTCTCTTTTACTCATTATCTGTATTTGCAATTAAGGATGGATGTGAAGTTGAATTATTAGGCAATTGAGGAATGCATTGAATGTTTTGTGTTCTGATTTTATGTTTTCTAGTTCTAAGGCTATTGGTGTTTATTGCGGGTTAACTGCTTGATAAAATGTCTAAATGAACTCTGGACTTATAAAACATTCTTTGGACGAATCTCATTACGAGAGCAGGACCTGTAAAGAAGCATATAAGCTATTAGAGTGAGTAAATATTTTATTAATTTAGTAATTAAATATTTAAAAAAAAGAAATATGATATTAATTCACTATTAAATATTTGGTATTTGTTGTAAATTATTTAGGTAATATGTATTTTAAATTTAAATAATTTTTCAAAATTAATATTTATATTGAATCAGATAAATAAAATAATTAAACTAAAATAAATATTTTAAAATAATTTAAATCATTATAATATTTTTAGAATAAATAATATTATCTAAATATCTATAGTTATTAATTTTCATTATTACGAAATTTTTTTTATCATTTTGTAAGTTATTATTAAATTTTATAACATAAGTAATAAAATACCACATCACACTCTACATTGAAATTAGTCTTTATAGCAAAAATTTACCAAACAATATACAGTTTTCTACTTAAAAACTAATGTTATGGAAATTCATTTTTCTTTCATTTATAAGAAAGCCAAAAGCATCTTTAATATTCACTTAAAAAAGCACTTATTTGTTTTTTTTAAAACATTTGGCTAAATTTCTGCCTTTTTGTAGCTACAGCAGAAACATAAAATGCAGCCAACAAGCACTAAGCTAAGAGCAAACTGTTAAAATTTGGAAGAGAGGACATTGTAATCTACTCGTAGAATTATTAGGTTAGAATAATTTATTACTTTCTGACTTCCTAATCTATCATGAAACTCCATTTGGATGCTTCATATCATTTGGCTTACAACTACCCTTTAAGGCATTCAGAAAATTTTAATTCTCCAACAATGCCTGATTCCTCCTACCATGCCTCTCTCTGTGTCTTGTCTGCTCTTGAGCAGTTTATTTCTGATTGAAAGCAGCTGTGCTTGGACAGCACCAATGCTCATTCTTTCTTTTGGCAACCCTAAAGAACAAGAAATTCCTACTTCAAATACAGAAACCAAGCATGACTTCATTTCATCACTCAACAAATTGTTTCTGTTACAGATCCGACACTTTTTGAAGACGAAGGTAGAGAGGGAGGGACAAGTATCAGAAACAATTTGTTGAGTCCTTATATTGGGTAATGCATGTACAAATTGTCTTTGCTCGGATATTTTGAAGTAGCAGATAACCAACTTCATGGAACTCTCCTCCTGACTATGATCAATGTATTTACAGTGATTTCATAATTAACCAACATTATCTAAATTACTCTGCTTAATTAAAGAGAAGAGAACAAATGGTAACAGGTTTAATTTAATTAGACTTCTGGTCATCTATTGGCTATTCTCACCACATTTCCAAATGAAAATAGAATCTTGGATGTGAGAAGACAAATTAATTTTAGTATGCTAAAACTGGTTGAAAAATGCACTTAGAGCTAGACAAAACGGAAAAAGATAAAAGATAGTGTAATAAATTAGTTTTATCGAGCATTAACATTCTGAAATCCTAAATCACCTTTGGTAGAGGAATTTTTTTTTTCTCTCAATTTTTATTTTCTATATTCAGTTCTTGCCGACTTCCGATTTCATCGGTGAGATAACTCTGCTTTCAGCTTTTTCTGCGTTACGAACTCATTTATGCTCCTGGAGTACATAATAATTATTTAACTTACATGATAACCTGAAATTTTGATCTGAAAGAGAACATTTACTATCTGTGTATTGAGGGTTCCTCCTCTGGTTCTCTCTGAATTGTCTGCTTTTAAACAATTTTCTTCTGATGGATTGCAGCTGAGCTTCAACACAAATCATGAATGATATAAGCTTTTACAACGAAACAATGTTTAAATGCTTAAATGTTTTTCTTTCTAGATAAATCATGAAAGGGAAAAGGTAAATTATCAAATTATTTTTTAAAATTTGACATTTATTATAATTTAGTTTTAACATTTTTTTGTGATAATTTAATTTTCAAATATTTTTTATTTATTTTAAATGTTTAGTTTCTCTTTATTTTTAAACAAAAAAGAATTAAAATAATTAAATTACATTTGAATGTTTTAAAAAATAAGTATTACTATTAATTCAAAATTTATATTGACTTGACTTTTAAAAAGTATCGTTTTTACATTTTCGCCACCGTAATAGTGACTTGAGTTTCGCTTCCTTGTCTTTTTTCTACTTGACTTTCAAATTATAAAGAACAATTCATATAAAAGATTTAATTTTGATTTTTTTCTCTCAATTAAATATTCCTGAAGTTTTTAGTTGTAGCACCCGGAAAGGAGGAGGAAAAAAAAAAAAAAAAAAAAAAAAAAAAAAAAAGGGGGGGGGGGGCCACGTCAGCAGCCACGTCAGCAGTCCCGGCCAACCAGGGCCTGCCACGTGGCAAGATCGCGTCACTCCGAAGGGAGCCACGTTGGCGATCCGCGTGGGTGCGATCCGACGGCCCAGATCAATCACGCGATCGGACGGCCCAGATTCAATCAAAAACGAACGGCCCAGATTAAAACGAAATGAACGGCTGTGATCAAAAGGCAAGGGGTTATAAATAGAACCTCCACACCAGACCAAAAACCCTAGCCGCCAGCCGCTCGCCGGAGAAGACGAACCAGAGGCCGACCGCCGCCACCCGCCGCCACTCGCCGCCGCACCGGGGAAATTTCCGACCGCCGATTGAGGTAAATTTCATACCCCCGACTCGTTTTTCCCCGCTGATTCCTCCTGTGGCCAAATCGAGGCCGAAATCCCGGCCAAACGGCCGGAATACGCGGCCGAAGCCCAGCGGCGCCGCCGCGCCCCCTCTCGGTTTTTGCCTCCGACGAGGCCCCTCCCGGCCTCCGTTCGATGCAATTTTTATATCACCGTGATCACCATTCTTTTCTCTACAGGTTGATCGGAGCCGAATCACCAAAACACGAACCTCGCCGGAGAGCCGCTGCACCCGAGAGCGCCGCCGCCGGTAAGCTCCGTTTTTCCGTGATTTTTTGGCCCCCCGAGGGCCCTAGGGTTGTTTTCTGACAAGGACCAATGCGAGTGTGGCCGAATTCGGCCGAAAACGGCCGAAAACAGTCAACCCGAGGCGACTCGCCGCCACCAGCGGCGGCGCCGTCGCCGGAGCACGGCGGAGCCGCCGTGCCGGAGTTGCGATTTGGTCCGAAAGGGGCCCTGGGCCTAATTTGGATTTTTTTTGGAACACGTGCAGGTACTGTTAGTGTGTTTCAGTTCCCCGGGAAAAATTCAGGGAAAATTAGGGACGGCCTGCAGGCGCACTGTGAATCGTATTCGGATCTCGAAAACAAGTAAGGACCCCTCACCCTATTTCCTATCACGGTATTAAAGTTCAAAATGATAAAACGGTATTTCTTGAATTAACGCATGTGTGAAATTGCTTAAGGTTGCTAATGGAGCCTGAGTCTAGTGTGATTGATGATGTACTGTTATTTGGCCTGTTTACAGCTTTAAATGCAAAGTGAGGTTTGATGTGTTCATTTTACAGATTTGTGTGCATGTACTACGTTTTTATTAATTATGGGTTGAATGACTGAAAAAACTGATATTGTATGTTGTCTGTTGGTATGAATTACGATTTGCTTGTTTAAATGTGAATTGATGATGTTGATTGAGGAAAAGGAAAATGAAAGATTGTATAGACTGATAATTGTATTATGGGGGTCAGCCTGACTAGATATCCTGGGAGATGGTGGACGGACCGGGTCCGTAGGGAACCCTACCGGGATTGTGGTCTCACATGCCGGACGGGGTATGGAGATCTTATGGTTTTGGCGCCCATACCGGACGGGGTATGGGGACGGCCCGTTTCACCCTCATACCGGACGGGGTATTGAGGTTTATGGTTTTGGCGCCCATACCGGACGGGGTATGGGGACGGCCCGTTTCACCCTCATACCGGACGGGGTATTGAGGTTCATGGTTTTGGCACCCATACCGGACGGGGTATGGGGACGGCCCTGGAAACTGATTATGAATGTTAAAGGTTAACGGGTAGCGGAACCCCTATGGACCCCCACGGATACTAGTAGGCTGGTAAATGAGAAAAAAGGATATGTTGTACAATGATTGAATTACAAGAGGTGTGATAAGTGTTATGTTTTACAGCTTAGATTATTCAATGATTATGATGATGTTATTGTTTTTCTCATATTGTTTTCATAAATTTCACCAAGGTAAGTGGATGGTAAAGGTTTTCATGTTAATAAACGAGTTTATTGTAAATTATGCTCCATTGGTCTTTTTGTGTTTTTCTACCCACCTTTACCTCCGTGACGGTGAGATATCGTGATGTTCTTACTGGGCTAGTGTAGCTCACTCCTTATTTAACCATTTCAGATCAGGAAGACATGGTTCCCGAGCCCGTTCCGCAGGAGGACGACGAAGGGGATACCTAGAGACTCTGTAGTCATACTCATAGTTTTATTTTCGAGTTTCTCTCTTAGTTAGTTTAATCTTTTATATTTTAAGTACGTTTCTGGTTTTTCGTGTAAGGGATGTTAACTGAAATTTTGATCTCGCTTCCGCATTTGATATATTTAAATACTCATTTCATTTTAATATTTACGGGGCCGTTACATTAGTAGCTTAATCTGATATTATCTTCTAAAGTATGCTACGTATGGTAAAGTGTGGACATTTTGCAGATGTATATGGTTTCTGTGTCCTCATATTAGAGCACACCTGCAAATGAAATTCTCCAATAAAGTTTTAATCTTCTCAAATTTGTTGAGATTGCTTTCCCTGAATTGTTACAAGATTTTACAGATCCGGCATTTCTACAGAAAATATAAGAGGAAGAGATCAGTGGCAGAAGCAACATGTGCAGGGATGGAACTTACCAGCTCTTGGTTTCTCTGTTTGAAGTTGGAACTGCTTGTTCTGAAAATTTTCCAAGAAAATGAATAAGAATTCGCGAAGCTCAAGCTCGGCTACATTTGATTACAGACAAATTTCTAAGAAATGATGAAGTTTGAGAGATAGAAACTTGGGAGGGTATGTGAATCAATATGTAATTATGTGCAAGTAATCTTTTAACATTTTAGTAGCAAAAGTCATCTCATGCTTTCCCCTTTATTTGCTAAAACATGTATCCATATAACAATATTTTATGCAAAAACATGTGGAAAATAAAAATTGAAAAAGAAAATATTTCTCCACCAAAGGTGATCTAGGATTTCTTTAGTTATAAGTGCACTTTTGAACCAGTTTTAATTGTAATATCCGAACTCAAAATTTAGTTCGGCATTAATTTTAATATTAAAAAAAATATATAAAAATTTATTGAAATTAATAAATTTTAATTTAATGTAAAATTATGGAAAAAATAGGTTGACATTGAGATTGAAAACAATTTTAGGAAAAATGGATGAAAATTTGGATTCGTAAGGTGTTTTTGAAAAAAAAATCAGAAACTATGGATCAAAATACAATTAAGAAAAATTTTGCCACGTATGACCGCCTAGTCAGCAGTCTTGATGAACCGGAACACGCTGCGTAGCAAGGCACGCTGACTCGGTGCCACGCGGGAGGCCATGCTGGTGATCCGTGTACCCCCCAATCGGACGACCGAGAAACATTCTCGCGCGCGTGGACAGTCGGAATCCGTTCCCTCCTCAGGCGCGATCGGACGGTCGTGATAAATGCGATCGGACGGTCGAGATCAAATACGATGAATGGACCAAATTAACACGAGACAGGTATAAATATTTCGCATCATACTGAATCCAAACCCTAGCCGCCAGCCTCCCGTCGGAAAAGAAGAACCAATCGCCAGAGAAGGGAGCCGACCGTCAACCGCTGCCGCGCTGGAGCCATCTCCGATCGTCAAAAATGGTAAAAATTCTCCTATCCGCTCCGAATTTGATTCTAAGCACCCCTATAACCAAATCGGAGCAAAGAAACGGCGGGTGAGCTGAAAATCGCGGGTAAAGTCCAACGGCGCCGCCGTGGGCAAAACCCGCAACCGCATCCAATAAGCCCCTTCCCATTTCCTGTTTCGTGCAATTTTTTCACCGTTATGTTCATCATTCTGTTTTCTACAGGTTGACTGAAGAAAAACACTCAACTGCGAAAGTGAGCTAGCGGAGCCGCCGCATCGTAAAATTCCACCACCGATAAGTTTTCGTTTTTTTATTTTTTTCGGCCAACCGAGTCCCTCTAACGTGTTTTTTGCAGGGATATGTATAAAATCGGCCGAACCCGGCTAGAATAGGGCGAAAACGGTCAGGTCGAGGCAAACCACCGCCGCAGGCAGCAGTGTCGTCGTCGGAGCATGGTGGTGCTGCCGTGCCGGAACCCCAAAATTAGCCAGAAAGAGTTTTTTTTTCATCGATTTTTGATTTGTAGGGTATTTTTAGGGACGTAAAGTGTGTTTTAATCTTTACAGAAAAATTCAAAAAATCTGGGGACCATTAGTACGCGCAGTAGAAAGTTTGGTATTTCGGACACCGATTCAGGTAAAAATTCATCATCTTATTATCTGTTATGGAATTGAAGCTTAATAATCGATAATATGGTATTTGTATAATTTAGAAAACTTTGAGAATAATTACAGGTTACTAATAAAGGCGGAACTGGTTAGTTATTTATTTGTTTGTTCTGTGTAACTAATTGTTTCCTTTTACAGCTTCAAATACATGAGAATATACTAGAATGGTTAAATAATTCAGTTGTGCTTCCTTGATGTATATTGATTGTCTTACATGATTTACGGTTAATTTATGAAATTGAAAATTAATATGCAAACGAAAAATTATTTGGTCATGTAAATTAATGAATGATAGTCTTACTGAATATATTGGGAGATGGTGAACGGACCGGATATATAGGGAACCTTACCGTGAATATTATCTCATACCGGACGGGGTATCGAGAAATGATATTTTTAGCACTCATACCGGACGGGGTATGGGACAGCCCGATTCACCCTTATATCGGACGGAGTATTGAAAGATAATATTTTTTGTGCTCATACGGACGGGATATGGGGACGACCGATTAGTTAACAAAGTTGGATATTGGTTCACGCGTAATAAGATATCCCTATGGATCCCCAGGGATACTAGTAGGCAAATAAAAAGGGAAAGTTATTATTTTTACTCACTTGAATATGATATTAGAATGTTATTTGAGTTATTGTCTTTATAAGTCAATTTAAAAAATCTCGCAACAGTAAATATATGTAATAAATGGTTTTCCTTATAATAAATGAATTTACTTAAATTAAGAGCTCCATTGATTGTTTTTATGATTTCTATCAACCTTCAGTTTCTATATCCGTGAGTAGTGTGATATTCTTATTGGGTTAGTGTAGTTTACTATT
Organism: Carica papaya; assembly: GCF_054855325.1. Taxonomy (NCBI): domain Eukaryota; kingdom Viridiplantae; phylum Streptophyta; class Magnoliopsida; order Brassicales; family Caricaceae; genus Carica; species Carica papaya. The sequence continues at coordinate 4,042,329 of NC_142310.1, read as the reverse complement.
TCATTAATTATTTCAAATCAAGAGGATCATGACCCAAATCCCGATCAATAAGAGAATTGTGCATAGTTTACTACCCACATTTCTTTCAAAAATTAGTGAAGGTCGTTGTAAAATGCTCAGTATATTGTCTTTTGTTTATTTTTTTAATTTTCTTTTGTTCTTTTAGAATGAACATTCTCGTATCTCTATTAAATATTTTAAATTATTATGTAAAAAATGTAAACCTTAAATTTTATTAATTCGCTTTTGCATTTAATTTATGATTTTATTTTTTTTTTAAAGTTTCGGACTTTTACATTAATATACTAAAATTACTTTTCTCATCTCATTATCAGTGGTTTATCTACACTTTGATTAGGAAATTTTGGAGAAATTTCCTTGCAGGTGACCTCAGAAAAGTTAAATTGAACAACTTACAAGTCAACATTTACTTGGTCTCTTGAAGTTTGGCAATTTCAACTAGTAGCATTTCACATCTCCATCTATGTTCTTTGTAATGTAAAAAAATCTAGGCTGTACACAGTTAGAGAGTTTGTCTTCTCTCATCCAGGCTTGTCTTTTTTCAATAATGTGGTAGGAATAGTCCAGTAGATGATTGACAGAACTCAACTTTAAGTTTAATTAAATTTAACTTCTTACCAATTTGTTAATCTTGTCCAATTAAGCAAATACAACTCTGCCTTGAATCTCTCCCAGTTATGGAGTTCCTCTTCTCCCGATTTATGCAGAGTAATTTGGATAGTGTTGGTTTAATTATGAAATCACTGTAAATTTGAGAAGAAATTTTCTTGTAACATTGGAGAAAAATTGTTGCAGATAACCTCAGAAAAGTTAAATTCAACAACTTAGCAGTCAACATTTACTTGGTCTCCTGAAATTTGGCAATTTCCACTGGTAGCATCTAAAACTTTTTAATATAAAAATCTAGGCTGTATACAGTTGGAGGGTGTCTTTTCCCATCCAAGATTGTCTTTTTTTCATTTGCAACATTGTGGTCTGAATAGTCCAGTAGATGATTGTCAGAAGTCAATTTTAAGTCTCAATAAATTAAACCTGTTACCATTTGTTATTCTATTCCAATTAAGCAATTGAGTCTTTGCCTTGAATCTCTCCCAGGTGTGGAGTTTCTCTTCTCCTTATTTATGCAGAATATTTTGATAATGTTGGTTAATTATGAAACTACTGTAATTTTTGGAAGAAATTTTCTTGTAATATTGAATACATAGACCATAGAGCAGAGCAGAAGCTAACATGCATATTTTTAACTCAGAAAACGTGCAGGTCAAAATTAAAAGTTGAAAGCATGAGTTTGTGGATGTTTTGGTTGATTTATATGCAAGTATTCCAAGTCTCGCTCGGTTCTTCAATACATCAAGGAAATAATACGGATAAACTTTCCTTATTGCACTTTAAGGCTAAAGTTCATGATCCTCTCGGTGTATTGAGTTCGTGGAATGAGTCTATACAATTCTGCGAATGGTATGGCGTTTCTTGTGGCCATAAGCATCAAAGAGTGACAGCACTGAATCTAAGATCATCCAAATTGGTAGGTGAGCTAAGTCCTTATATTGGGAACTTGAGCTTTTTAAGGTCACTTGACCTTGGAAACAATACTTTTAACCATGTTATTCCACGTGAGATGGGTCTATTGCGCCGGCTAGAGATACTTCGCCTTGATAACAATAGCTTTAGCGGTGAAATACCAATCAACATATCACGTTGCTCTAATCTTTTTCTTCTTGGTTTAGCTTTTAATAACTTAAGTGGGGAACTCCCTCCACAGCTTAGCTTATTGTCCAAGCTACAAAACTTTTTTTGCGCAAGGAACAATTTAGAAGGTTTAATCCCACCCTCATTTGGAAATCTTTCATTGCTTACAAAAATAGCTGGAGCAGAAAATAATTTCCGTGGAAGTATTCCGGAGAGCTTTGGGGATTTGAAGATGTTAACTATTTTCATGTTTGGTGATAATAGCCTAACAGGAAGAATTCCACCTTCCATGTACAATTTGTCTTTGCTCACATATTTTGAAGTAGCGGAAAACCAACTTCATGGAACTCTTCCTTCTGACTTGGGTTTCACACTCCCAAATCTTGAATTGTTTGGAATTAGTGATAACCAATTCAATGGGACAATTCCAGATTCTCTCTCTAATGCTTCAAAACTTATTTTTCTTGAAGCAGCAGTTAATCAGTTTTCTGGGCGAGCGCCAAATTTCACAGGCTTCAATGATTTGCAATACCTCAATTGGGAAGCCAACAACCTAGGAAATGGCGAAGATGATGATTTGCAATTTCTCTACTCTATAGTTAATTGTAGCAGTTTAAGAGGTCTTAGTTTTGAAAGCAACAATTTGGGAGGTATATTGCCTCGTATTATAGGAAATTTCTCTAATAAGCTCTCAGAACTTGGTTTGGGAGATAACCAAATACGTGGAAGCATTCCAAGTGAAATTGAAAATCTCATTGGACTAACTCGATTATCAATGAAACAAAACCGACTGTCTGGTTCTATACCAAGTTCAATAGGTAAGCTACAAAGTCTCGGATTTTTGGATATCTATGGGAATGAATTCTCAGGAAGTATCCCATCATCTATAGGGAACATTACTACTTTACAAATACTTGACTTGTCATTCAATAATTTGCTGGGAATCATCCCATCAACTCTCGAAAAATGCCAAAGACTGTTTCTCATACAGTTTAGCAACAATAAATTAAGTGGCAAAATCCCAATAGAAGTAATGGGTATTTCCTCTCTGTCATGGGCTTTGGACTTATCAAATAATCAGTTAGTTGGTTCAGTTCCTGCAGAAGTTGGAGAACTCGTCCATCTTGGGATTCTTGATCTTTCACATAACAAGTTAACTGGTGAAATTCCTGCAACTCTTGGTAGTTGCACAAGCTTGGAAAGTTTATATCTGGATGATAACTTTTTGCAAGGGAATATCCCTAAGGCTTTGGATTCTTTGAAAGGAATAAGAAAATTAGGTTTTTCCCTCAACAATTTATCAGGAAAAATTCCAGAATTTTTGAGAACCATTAAGCTACAAAGTCTGAATCTATCATTTAACAATTTCGAAGGTGAGGTACCAACTGAAGGAATATTCAAGAATGCAAGTGCTGTTTCGCTTGTTGGAAATACTAACCTCTGTGGTGGCATTTTTGAATTACACTTACCTCCTTGTTCAGCCAAAGGCGACAAGAAAAATGGCGGTTCCTCCTTGAAGCTAATATTAGTCTCCGTAATACTTTCAGTACTTTTACTCATCGTGGTGCTGTCTTTGATAATTGTTTATTACTTATGGAAGAGAAAACTCAAGGCCTCTTCTACACCACCATTGTTGGTTTCAATGTTACAAGTTTCCTACGATAATCTACTCAAGGCCACTAGTGGATTTTCCTCAGACAATCTAATTGGAAAGGGTAGATATGGTTCTGTGTATAAAGGAATTCTTGATTATGAGCAACAGACGGTTGTCGCCGTGAAGGTATTTAACCTTCAACATCAAGGAGCAACTCGGAGTTTCTTAGCAGAATGTGAAGCCTTGAGAAATATCAGACATCGAAATCTTGTTAAGATCATAAGTGCTTGTGTTAGTATTGATTTTCAAGGCAATGACTTCAAGGCTCTTGTTTATGACTTAATGGTTAATGGGAATCTCGACGAGTGGCTACACCCCGTCAATGAAGCAAGCGAAGCACCGCGACATTTGCACATTCTTCAAAGACTAAACATTGCCATTGATGTTGCATCTGCACTCGCCTACCTCCATTTCCATTGCCAGCCTCCAATTGTTCATTCTGATATTAAGCCAAGCAATGTTCTATTAGATGACGAAATGATTGGACATGTAGGTGATTTCGGGTTAGCAAGATTTCTTCCGCAAGAAACATCACAAAACATTTCTTCTAATTCTGCAAGCTACACAGGAATACTAGGAACCACGGGCTACACTGCTCCAGGTACCATATATGATATTTAGATTGATGATTTGAAATTTTATTTTTCTGCACTGAAATTATATATACATGTACTAGAAACAAAAAAATATTTGAATTCAAATATACTATTAATTTGATATTTTTCTTGAAGAGTATGCTATGGGAATCAAACCATCAACATCTGGAGATGTGTATAGTTTTGGCATCCTCATATTGGAAATCTTTACTGGGAAAAGGCCTACCAATGAAATCTTTAAAGATGGTTTCAATCTTCACAATTTTGTTACACCTGCTTTGGCTGAAAATTTATCAGAGATTATCGATCCAATGCTGCTGCAGGAAGTAGCTGGTGAAAGCAAGATGTGGATCAATGATGAAATAAAACAATGCTTGGTTTCTGTATTCCAAGTTGGAGTTGTGTGTTCTGCAGAATTTCCAAATGAACGACCGAGCATTTGTGATGTTGAAGTTCAGCTGCAATCCATCAGGAAGAAACTTGTTAAGAGCAGAGGATACAGAGAGAACCAAGGGAGGAGAAAAGCTCCATCAGCAGGTGCTTAACATTGTTCTCTTTATAATTTTTCTTTTTTCCAAGACAGAAGCATATAGGCTTATATAGTAAGCTTTTGTATAGACTTATATCCATTTTCCACGTACTTTGGTTCATTGTGTTTCAATTGATTTGTTCTGTAATTTCAGGTGTTTAATATAGCCAATATCCGAGAGAGAATCAATTATTATATGCTAGTGACCAATCAACTAGCCTAGCAACACATTAAATAAATGACCAAGTATATTGGAAAATACTATATTTGTTCATTTCCCGTCAATATAAATTTTTTGGATAATTGATCAAAAATTGATAATTTCCTGGGAATAAATTTATTGTTTGGGCAAAAACCAAAAATACAAAACTCGGTAGCAAAACAGAACAGCCTATAGAGATCACTCAAAAACAGAGTATTACAGAAAAGGTAGAAGCTTCTGTAAGGTATAAACAGTTCAAGATGAGTGTCAACTGGCTGAAACTTCGGAAACAGTTCTAGTTTCCTGAATTTGCAAAAACAGAGAAAACCCTGTTTGACTTTTAACACTCTTGTCAGGATAATCTGCTCATGTATTTACTTGGAATAGTTTGTAAGAGTAGAGATTTAGCATAATTGCAGAGATGAGAGCGAAGAATTAGAGCAGAGAGAGTAGACTCTAAATATGGAAGTTTACCAGTAATACAAATTGGATCAAATGACATAAATTTTCTTAATTTCTGCCAATATTCTCATTTTGCAATTCTCATGCTACTGTGTTTTTATCTTTACCAGTAACACAAATTGGATCAAACGACATAAGTTTTATATTCTCTAATTTCTTTCCTCGATTTTTTGGATTGCTTGGTTTTTTTATACGTGGACACAGAAGTATCGAAGAATGCTGAATCTGCTGGTTCCTTGATATGTGATTAATGATTAGTAATGTGGTTTGATGAGAATCCTTTGCCTGAACTGTTACAAGAGATTACAGATCCGGGATCTCTCTAGCAAACAATAAGAGGAAGAGGTAAGTGGTAAAAGTGACGTGCTTGGATGATTATTTTATTTATAAACATGTATGAATAAACAAAATAAAAATTGAAAAAAAAATAGTCTCCACTAAAAGGAGATTTCGGATTTCAGAATGTTAATGGTTGATAGTTTTATAGCTTATGGGGGAGAACTTGCATAATTTAGTAAGTTGATTCAACAGGAACAGAAGAAAACAGAACAGAGAAGAAACAGAGAAGAGAAATTCTTGAAAAAACTCTTGTACTTGTGTATCTTGATAAGCCTTTTACTTTGAATGATTCACTGTAAAAGTGATCTAAAACTATCAACACCTGACACATGAAACATATATAGAACAACTATCAGCATCTTACTTTTGAGTAACCAGACTTATTTGAACTCCGTAACAGCTTCAATAACAACTGAATATTACTTATGCCAAGTGCCCACTTTGTACACCAGTACATGAATTCTATGACTTACACCACACATAGAAAGAAATCTGTAAATAATGTATGTATATAGAAATCTGTAAATAATGTATGTATATCTATATAATACAACATATTAAACAAAATACTATGGTTTCTTGTTGTGAAGGATGTTAGGAGGGGAAGGAGGAAGATGTGGTATCCATGTTTTCGGGTCACCAAGATTAAAAGCCGGAGGAGGAGGGGGAGAAAATGAGGGAAAATTCGGAATCCAAGTCCTCGGGTCTCCTAGGTTAAATGCGGGTGGAGGAGGAGGAGGAAACAGAGGTGGGGCAGAAGGAAAAGGAGGGAGGGGAGGGAAAGGGAAGGGCAAAGAAGGGAAAGGCGGAGAGGGTGAATTCGGAAATGGAAATGAAGGGAATGGAAACCGAGGGAAAGGCGGCAATGGAGGAAAATTGAAGGAAGAAAGAGGTGGGAAAGGAAATCCATATGGGGGGAAAAGAGGCCAAAAGCATTTAGAAGAGTTTAAGGATGATATTGCAGGCTCCAACATTTCCTGGCGCTTTTTGTTGCCACACAAAGTAGCATTCCGCTTAGATGGTCTGAAATTGAGTGCATTCATGTTGTAAATGCATAAATTGTCTTGCTTCGACTTGATTGATATTTCTTCAGTCGTGGTATGCAAACCAAAGACATTGCATTCAGAATTTGAACTCCCGATTAGGCTTGCCTGGCACGATGATGCAATTGCCAAACCATCCAAACAATTAACCCCATCAACATTTGGTATCTCCATCTTGTATACTCCATTCTTACCAGTTGTTCTATTCACCGAGAAGTTTATCTCCTCCGCCGTTTTTGGGGAATGAGCTTTGAATTTGCATCGAATGTTAACTTCTGCGCCTGATCAGTAAAATCCATAGGCAAACAAATGGCTTTCAACTTAAAAGAAAGAGAAACAAAGAAACAAAATCGACTCTGTAATTCAGGCCTAATTCAATTGACAATAAGGGTCCTCCCTTTATCAATTTAAGTTTGGTTATTATAATATTTTGAAGTAAAACTGTAAATTCAATGATTCCATATATCATGTATGGGAACATATTGTGCTTATGAAAAATTAAGCAAGGCGATAGATGTAGGAAAGTGAAATATAGAATTTACTACACAAGATGGATAAATCTGACTCTCTAATGGGAAATTTATAAAACTTATAATGTATTTTCAATCTGAATCTCAATCCCGACAACAAAGTGAAAAGCAACAACCGAGACGTAATTCCAGTTCAAGAAATGCAGAGATACATATATACATATATCTATGGACCCTGACTTTTCTTACGAATTAAAAAAGCTTTACAATGGTGTAGAATTTGTAATTAATACCTGGCAAGAAGTAACTGTGTCTGGAAAAGCTGTTGCTGGAGCAAGTATCGCAATAGACAACGCCGACCACCGTGATCCGGGAGGATTCCGGCCGCTTTTCAGACTGAGCCATCTTGTGCTCAGCGAGAGCTGCAAGGAGGAGGAAGGCGAGAATGCTGATTGACCCCATGGAAGAAGCAGACATGGGAGAAGTACAGAGAAGCTTCTGTAAAACCTTAATAGACTACATGTATATATATATATATATTATAAAGGTTGAAAGTGTATAAAGAGATAAAGACGAAGCAAATATGAACCCGTGAGTAGTTTGGTGCCATGACTCACTGTAACCAGCGAGGTCGAAAATGGTTAATCTATTCGCTAAAGACAGAGACATGTGAAGAGGGGTTTTGGAAGCTAGTGAAGACACTGGGGAGAGATAGATTGACAGGTGGTAGGGATTGATTTGGAGGAAGAGCGGGTACAGATTTCCGCCATTGGAAAAGAAAAGTGGCAGAGTGGTGACAGAAGAAGATCGGGATTTCCTTAAGTTAACAATCAAGTAAAATAATAATTAGTGAATAGATTTACTATTAAATAAAAAATAATTTGTTATATTATTTTATTATTTTCCTTTATTTTCATGATGAATAATGATTGAATATTATATCGTTTTAATATTTTAATTAATAATTTCTTTTTCTAATTTTATTGGAAAAAATTTATTTTATTTAATTGTATTGTATATTTTAAATTAAAATGATTAGAGTTATCATAGAATAATTAAGAAAAAATATATTTATTAATACTTTATTTTCTAAATTAATATATAGTTTGTCTGGGCTATGTGTATGTCCATGTTCGTAAGGGCCATCATGGAGGGAGGCCCATTAATTGAATAGGAGAAACGCATTTGATTACCCACAATATTTTAAATAAAAATAAATATATAACTAATATACATAATCAGCAATTCATAATTTTTATAAAAAAATTATATAATATTCAGTTAAAAAATAATAAGTAATTATAATAATTAATTCACTTAGTAAGTGTAATTATAAATTATATTCTATAAAAATCTTGAGTACAATACTTTACCCATGTGAGATAATTGCTAAAGACAATTGTTCATTTATTTCTGACCTAGCTAATTACTATATAAATGAGATTAACCAATAATATTAAGGATTTTAGGAGCTACAGGCAAACAGTTGACAATATAATAATGTTATTTTCGCACAAACTATTTCTAATCGAGTCAAAGTATGCTCCTGCATGTAATTGATGCATGTATGAATTTAAAAAAATATATAGACATAATGGGTCATATACTTTGTATAAATATATCATAGATAGAATTAATACACATAGAATAAAGTTATTATGTAAACTTTTACATGCTTGTGAAAGCATTGATTTCCAAGTGAATGAATTCAAAGCTGGGCTTACGAGTTTTTTCTTGGAGCTTTTGACTTAACATACATATCCAAGCATCTAAACAAAAGAGGCTTTGTGTAATACCCAGGCTCAGAAATTGACTGAGGATAAAAAATTTTCATTTATAAAAATATAAGTAATTAAAAAATTTTATTAATTTTTTGAAAAAAAAAAGAATTAGAGACAAAATTTAAAACAATTTTGAGAAAAATATGTGAAATTTTGAATTAAGTTGATTTTTTTGAAAAAAAAAATGCAAAAAAAAAAAGTTTAGCCACATGGGACGGCCCGGTCAGTATCCACGGCGAACCAGAGCACGCCGCGTGGCAACCACACTGACATCTGTGCCACGCAGGAGCCCACGTAAGCGATTCGCGTGCCTGGCGATCCAACGGTTCAGATCTCATCTTGCGTGCGTGAACGGTCCAGCTGCATTCCCTCTTTAGACGTGATCAGATGGATGAGATTAATCGCAGTGGATGGTCCATATTCATCCACGTAATCAGCTTAAATAGGAAATCATCAAACGACTCTCCTTGCTCCACATCGACGCAGATAGACGGCCACGATCAGAGGGAATAGAGGTATTTAAACCTCTCTTTAATCGGCCCTAAATCCTAGCCGACACCCAGCTGGAGGAGAATAAGAAGGAGCCAGTCGGAGGGAAGACTAGCAGCCGGAGGGACACTGCCACAGCCGCACCGAAGCCATCACTGAAAAAGGTAAATTTTTTTCTTCATGCTCGGAATTCAATTCTGAGTCTCCCTGTGGCCATATCAGAGCAAAAGGGACGACGGGTGAGCCAGAAACTGCAAGTAAAGCCCAGTTAGTATGAATATGAAATGTTATTATGAAATTGATGATTAATTGATGATATAGATATATGTATGAAAGGCTTATTGGGTACCTTAGAAATGGATGGACAAACCTGGTATATACGAAACCCTATTGTGGACATTACCTTAGCTGGATGGAGCTAAAAAGTCCCATACTAGAAGAATTTGAGAGATATGGTTCATTCTCGTATCGGACAGGGTATCGAGGTAATGGTGTGTTTGGCATCCATTACCGGATAGGTTATGGGGACGACCGGGTTAATTGACAAATCTAGATATTGGATTCATAAATAGAGGAATATCCATATGGACTCTCAGGGATTCCAGTAAGCAGGTTAAAAAGAGAATTGTTGATCTTGTTCATTTGTACATGAAACTGAAATGTTATATAGGGATTTGTCTCCATAGGTTGATTTTGGAAAAATCGTAATGGTAAGTATGGAATAAATATTTTAATATTAAATGAATTTATTTAAATTAAGAGCTCTATTAGTTGTTTTGTCATTTTTATCAATCTTTGATTTTTCGTATCAGTTATTAGTGTGATATTCTTATTGGGCTAGTGTAGCTCACCCATCTATTAACTATTTCAGATCAAGAAAACTAAGTTCCAAATTCCGATCATAAAAAAAGTTGTGAGTAGTTTACCTTCTGGACTCCCTTCAACTACTAGTGGAGGTTAACCCCTTAGAATATTTATTTATTTATTTTCAATAATATATTTACTTTTTTTTATGAATCTCTGTAGAAAGGATATTCTCATATCCCTATTAGGCATTTTAATTCAATTTGTAAGGAATGTAAACCTAACTTTATTATTTGCTTCCCTATTATAAATATAAATTCGTTCCCTTTAAGTTTTGAGTTTTTACAATTGGTATCAGAGTCGCACTTCTCGAAACCATTCCTTACACAAAGATGTAAAAATACTAGAATACAACCCGACAATAAACCCTCTCTTATAAAATGCAGGTACAAAGATATGAGGAGAGGAAGACCCCTACTAAATTGAGCAGCCTGCGATGAGTCATTTCGAGAGGATGTTGATCGACTCTTTGAGATGCTAGAAAGACTTATCTCCGCCCAACAGATCCAGAAGAAATGAGAGAGCTGTTTGACCCTCCATCCCTGCCACAGTTTGAGCCACCCCTGCAACAAGAAGATCCGGTGCCACCCCGATACAACCATGCTCCTCTCCCATATCATCCGACACCGCCACAATACAACCTGGTGTCCCCACCATACAACCAGGTGTCGCCACAGGGCCGCCCAACCCCTCCCCAGCATAATCCAGTCCCTCTTCCATGGGACCCAGTTCCACACATGATAGACCCAAGCTATATTGAGAAATACAAGAGACTGAGCTGAAATGATTAAATAAGGAATGAACTACACTAGCCCAGTAAAGACATCACGATATCTCACCGTCACGGAGGTAAAGGTGGGTAGAAAAACACAAAAAGACCAATGGAGCATAATTTACAACAAATCCTTTTATCAATAATAAAACCTTTACCATCCACTTACCTCGGTGAAATTCATAAAACAATATACGAAAGCAATAACATTATCATCATCATGAAATCATATGAACTGTATAACATAGTACTTATCACGCCTTTTGCAATTCAATCATTACACAACATAGTTTTCCTTATTTACCAGCCTACTAGTATCCATGGGGATCCATAAGGGTCCCGCTACTCGTTAACCCTTAATACTTGTAATCAGATTTCAGGGCCGTCCCCATACCCCGTCCGGTATGGGCGCCAAAACTATAAACCTCAATACCCCGTCCGGTATGAGGGTGAAACGGGCCGTCCCCATACCCCGTCCAGTATGGGTGCCAAAACACATAAGGTCTCCATACCCCGTCCGGTATGAGAGACCACAATCCCGGTAGGGTTCCCTACCGACCCGGTCCGTCTACCATCTCCCAGGATATCTAGTCAGGCTGACCACATTATACAATTATCAATTTACATAACCTTTCATTCCCCTTTTCCTCAGTCAGCATCATCAATTCACACACAGACAAGCAAACCAGTAATTCACGCCAAACAAGACAACATACAACATCGGGTTCTCAATCACATACAAACATGCAAACCGATAGTTCACGCTAACAAGACAACACATAACATCGGGTTTTCAGTCATTCAACCTATAATCAATAAAACAGTAAAATATGCACATGAAACTATGAAATGAAAACATCAAACCTCATACTGCATTTAAAACTGTAAAATAGGCCAAATAACAGTTAACCGACAAACACACTAGACTCGGGCTCCATTAGCGACCTTAAGCAATTTCACACATTCGTTGATTTAAGAAATACCGTTTTATCATTATTGAACTTTAATACCGTGATAGGAAATAGGGTGAGGGGTCCTTATTTGTTTCGGGGTCCGAACACGGCTTCACAGTGCGCCTACAGGCTATCCCTAATTTTCCCTGAATTTTTCCTGGGGAACTGAAATGCACTACTGGTACCTGCACATGTTCCAAAAAATCCCAAATTAGACTCAGGGTCCCTTTCGGCCAATATCGCAATTCCGGCATAGCGGCTTCGCTGTGCTCCGGCGACAACGCCGCCGCTTGCGGCGTCGATTTGCTTCGGGTTGGCCGTTTTCGGCCGTTTCCGGCCGAATTTGGACACACTTACATCGGTCCCTGTGATAAAACAACCCTAGGGCCCTCGAGGGGCCAAAAAATTACGAAAAATCAAAGCTTACCGGCGGCGGTGCTCTCGGGTGCGGCGGCTCTCCGGCGAGGTTCGTGTTTTGGTGATTTGGCTCTGATCAACCTGTAGAGAAAAGAATGGTGATCACGGTTATATAAAAATTGCATCAAACGGAGGCCGGGAAGGGCCTCATCGGAGGCAAAAATCGAGGAGGGGCACGGCGGCGCCGCTGGGTTTCGGCCGTGTTTTCCGACCGTTTGGCCGAGATTTTGGCCCCGATTTGGCCATAGGGGAACTCAGCGTGGAAAAACAAGCCAGGAGTATGAAATTTACCTCGATCGGCGGTCGAAAAACTCCCCGGTGCGGCAGCGGGTGGCGACGGCCGGCTCCTCCAGCGTCTGGTTCGTCTTCTCCGGCGAGGGCAGGTGGCTAGGGTTTTTGTGGTCAGGTGTGGGGTTCTATTTATACCCTTTTACCTTTTGATCTCAGCCGTCCATTTTGATTAAATCTGGACCGTCCGTTTTTTATTGAATCTGGGCTGTCCGTGCGCGTGCATCTGGGCCGTCCGTGCGATTGCATCTGGGCCGTCCGTGCGCACGCTTGATCTGGGCCGTCCGTGCGCGCGGGGACGCATATGGGCCGTCCGATTGCACGCACGCGGATCGCCCACGTGGCCCGTTCCTTGGTCGACGTGGTCTTGCCACGCGGCAGGTCCTGGTTGGCCAGGGCTGCTGACTGGGTCACTGACGTGGCTGCTGACGTGGCGCTCTATTTTTTTTAAATTAAACTAAATAAATAAAATTAATAAAATAATAACAAAAATGCCCAAATTGTTTGGGCGTTACATGTTTTTAATTTATTGTTTCAATGGTCTTATTGACTTATCTGATTATTTTGGTTATATATTGTTAACATGAATGTAGTTTAATTGATCTGTGAATGTACTATGAGATATTAGTATGTGTTTGTTAGTTATTTGTTGATGAAAATCTGCATGTGAAAGTGTAACGGCCCCGGAAAATATTAAAAAAGAAATGAGTATTTAAATATATCGAATGCGGAAGCAAGATCAAAATTTCAGTTAACATCCCTTACACGAAAAAACCCAAAAAAAAACGTACTTAAAATATAAAAGGTTAAACTAACTAAGAAAGAAAACTCGAAAATAAACTATGCGTATGACTACAGAGTCTCTAGGCATCCCCTTCGTCGTCCTCCTGCGGAACGGGCTCGGGAACCATGTCTTCCTGATCTGAAATGGTTAATTAAGGAGTGAGCTACACTAGCCCAGTAAGAACATCACGATATCTCACCGTCACGGAGATAAAGGTGGGTAGAAAACCACAAAAAGACCAATGGAGCATAATTTACAATAAACTCGTTTATTAACATGAAAACCTTTACCATCCACTTACCTCGGTGGAATTTATGAAAACAATATAAGAAAAATAATAACATTATCACAATCATGGAATAATATAAGCTGTAAAACATAGCACTTATCACGCCTTTTATAATTCAATCATTATACAACATATCATTTTCTCATTTACCAGCCTACTAGTATCCATGGGGGTCCCTAGGGGTCCCGCTACCCGTTAACCTTTAACATTCATAATCAGTTTCCAGGGCCGTCCCCATAACCCGTCCGGTATGAGGGTGAAACGGGCCGTCCCCATACCCCGTCCGGTATGGGCGCCAAAACCATAAGATCTCCATGCCCCGTCCGGCATGTGAGACCACAATCCCGGTAGGGTTCCCTACGGACCCGGTCCGTCCACCATCTCCCAGGATATCTAGTCAGGCTGACCCCATCATACAATTATCAGTCTATACAATGTTTCATTTCCCTTTTTCCTCAATAAGCATCATCAATTCACATTTAAACAAGCAAATCGTAATTCATGCCGAACAGACAACATACAGTATCAGTTCTTCAGTCATTCAACCCATAATTAATAAAACAGTAATATATGCATTCGAAATTATAAAATGAACACATCAACCCCCATAATGCATTTAAAGCTGTAAAACAGTGTAAAACATGCCAAACAACAGTAAATCATTAATCACACTAGACTCGGGCTCCATTAGCAACCTTAAGCAATTTCACACATGCGTTAATTCAAGAAATACCGTTTTATCATTTTGAACTTTAATACCGTGATAGGAAATAGGGTGAGGGGTCCTTACTTGTTTTCGGGATCCGAATACGATTCACAGTGCGCCTGCAGGCCGTCCCTAATTTTCCCTGAATTTTTCCCGGGGAACTGAAACACACTAACAGTACCTGCACGTGTTCCAAAAAAAATCCAAATTAGGCCCAGGGCCCCTTTCGGACCAAATCGCAACTCCGGCACGGCGGCTCCGCCGTGCTCCGGCGACGGCGCCGCCGCTGGCGGCGGCGAGTCGCCTCGGGTTGGCTGTTTTCGGCCGTTTTCGGCCGAATTCAGCCACACTCGCATTGGTCCTTGTCAGAAAACAACCCTAGGGCCCTCGGGGGGCCAAAAAATCACGGAAAAGCGGAGCTTACCGGCGGCGGCGCTCTCGGGTACGGCGACCCTCCGGTGAGGTTCGTGTTTTGGTGATTTGGCTTCGGTCAACCTGTAGAGAAAAGAATGGTGATCACGGTGATATAAAAATTGCATCGAACGGAGGCCGGGAAGGGCCTCGTCGGAGGCAAAAACCGAGAGGGGGCGCGGCGGCGCCGCTGGGCTTCGGCCGCGTATTCCGGCCGTTTGGCCGGGATTTCGGCTTCGATTTGGCCATAGGAGGAATCAGTGGGGAAAAACGAGTCGGGGGTATGAAATTTACCTCGATCGGCGGTCGGAAATTTCCCCGGTGCGGCGGCGAGTGGCGGCGGGTGGCGGCGGTCGGCCTCTGGTTCGTCTTCTCCGGCGAGCGGCTGGCGGCTAGGGTTTTTGGTCTGGTGTGGAAGTTCTATTTATAACCCCTTGCCTTTTGATCACAGCCGTTCATTTCGTTTTAATCTGGACCGTTCGTTTTTGATTGAATCTGGGCCGTCCGTGCGATTGAATCTGGGCCGTCCGATCGCGCGATTGATCTGGGCCGTCGGATCGCACCCACGCGGATCGCCAACGTGGCTCCTTTCGGAGTGACGCGGTCTTGCCACGTGGCAGGCCCCGGTTGGCCGGGACTGCTGACCGGGCCTGCTGACGTGGCTGCTGACGTGGCCCTTTTTTTTTTTTTTTTTCCTTTTTTCCTCCTCCTTTCCGGGCGCTACAGAAAGACTTGCTAGTTACTCAGGAAAAGAGCAGACGAGTCCGGTATATAGGGAATCTTACCGTGAACATTACCTCAGTTAAAGAGGGTTAGGAAGTCCTTTACTGAAACTGTTTGAGAGATATGGTTCACCCTCATACCGGACGGGGTATCGAGGTGGTAGAATGTTTGGCGCTCATTACCGGACGGGGTATGAGGATGGCTGGTTAATTATAAAATTAGATATCGGGTTCACGAGTAGGGGTGACATCCTTATGGATCCCAGGGATACCAGTTAGCAAGTAAGAAAGGAAAGTTATTATCTCTTGTTCTCTTATGCATGAAAGTGAAAAGTGGTATAGATGTGGGTCTTCATAGGTTATTTTTGAAAAACTCATTACGGTAAATATCAAACAAACATTTTCGAGTTTAAAAGTATTTAAATAAAGCAAGGGCTCCATTAGTTATTTTTCTAATTTTTACAAATTTTAAGTTTTCCGTATATGTGATTAATGTAATATTCTTACTGGGCTAGTGTAACTCATTCTTTTATTAACCATTTCAGATTAAAAGGACCAGGATCCAGATTTCGATCAGCAAGAGGGTTGTGAGTAGTTCACTACCTGAACTCTCTTCAAGTGCTAGTGAAGGTTGTCCTACGGCACTTTTGTATTCACTTTTTTTTTCATTTATTTAATTAATATTTTTTTTAGAGAAGACATTCTCGTAGCCCTATTGGGTATTCTAAATTATTGTGTAAGGAATGTAAACCCCAACTCTATTAATCGCTTCCGCATTTAATTGTACAAATTCATTTCTCTTAAGGTTCTGGGCTTTTACAAGATGTATTCTCTCTTTAAACACGATCGAACATACTAGATTAATCGCGATGAACAGTTTAGATTCATCCACGCAATTAGCCTAAATAGAAAATCATCGAACGACTCTCCTTGCTCCATGTCGACGCAAACGGATGGCTAGGATCAGAAGGAAGAGATGTATTTAAACCTCTCTTGTGTCAGCCCCAAACCCTAGCTGACACCCAGCCATAGGAGAAAGAGGAGGAGGCGACCGGAGGGAATACTAGTTGTCGTTGCATTGGTGCCACCGCCCACTGCCGAAAAAGGCGAATTTTTTCTTTCCACTCGGAATTCAATTCTGAGCCTCTCTATGACCATATCGGAGTAAAAAGGACGATGAGTGAGCTGAAAATCGCGAGCAAAGTCTAGCTGAGTCGCCGTTACCAAAACCCAAAATCCTCTCCGATGACTCCCTTCTTATATTCCGTTTCACGCAATTCTTTGACCGCCGTGTTCACTGTCTCTTTTTGGTATAGGTTAGTCGAAGAAGAACCCCAGCCGCAAAGGAGGACCGGCGGAGCCGCCGCACCCGGAGACCTCCCCCGCCAGTAAGTTTTAATTTTTTTATTTTTCCAGCCAATTGAGGCTTCCTAATGTTTTTTTACTGGGATACGTGTATAACCGGCCTAAATCAGTCAAGTCAAGGTGAACCGCCACCGTGGGTGGCAGAGCCGGCATCAGAGCATGGTCGTGTTGCCATGCCGGAACTCTAAAATTTGCCAAAAATATTTTTCAACACTAATTTTGGCCTTTTATGGTATTTTTGGGTATATGATGAGTATTTTAATTTTTGCAAGGAAACTTCAGAAAATCTGAGAACCGTTAGGAGGCGTAGTAAATAGCACGACATTTCAAAACACCGATCCGGATAAAAATTTCTTACCTTATTTCCTGTTATGGTAAATTGAGGTTTAATAACCGAATATCTTATGTTTTGTAAAAAAAAAAAAATTAGAAAACCCTAAAAATAATTACATGTCATTAGTGGAGGCGAAATCGGTTAGTTAACATTTGTCCTGATTTACTATTTATTTTCTTATACTGCTTGAATTATTTTCTATTATATTGTGCGTGTTTAATTGATAGTTTTGATTATTTTCTTAGTTGTTTGGTTTACCTCACTGCACATTCCCTTATTAGTTTATTCTGAAAATAAATATCTCAATTATGTTCTTAATGTACATATCATCTGTTTGCATAATCTAATGTTGATCTATGAATGTGAAATGTTAATATGAAATTAATAATTGATTGATGATATATATATATATATATATATATGTATGAAAGGCTTATTGGATACCCTGGGAAATGGTGGACAGATTCGGTACATAGGGAACCCTACCGTGAACATTACCTCAGCCGGACAGAGCTGAAAAGTTTCATACCGAAAGAATTTGGGAGATATAGTTTACCCTCACACCGGACGGGGTATGGGGACGGCTGGGTTAACTAACAAATCTAAATATTGAGCTCACAAGTAGGAGAATATCCCTATGGACCCCTAGGGGTTCCAGTAAGCAGGTTAAAAAGAGAATTTTGAATCTTGTTCACTTGTACATGAAACTAAAATGTTATATAGGGATTTGTCTCCATATGTTGATTTTGAAAAACTCGTAACGGTAAGTATGAAATAAATATTTTAATGTTAAATGAATTTACTTAAATTAAAAGTTTCATTAGTTGTTTTGTGATTTTTACCGACATTTGGTTTTTTGTATCAATAATTAGTGTGATATTTTTATTGGTATAGTGTAGCTCACTCTTCTATTAAACCATTTCAGATCAAGAAAATTAAGATTCAGATCCTGATCAGCAAGAGAGTTGTGAGTAGTTTACCTCCCGGGCTCCCTTCAAGTGTTAGACCCCCTAGAACATTTATTTGTCTGTTTTCAGTAATATATTTGATTATTTTTTTGAACTTTTGTAGAATGGATATTCTCGTAATCCTGTTAGTTATTTTAATTCATTGTGTAAGAAATATAAACTCTAATTTTATTATTTACTTTTGCATTGAAAATATAAATTCGTTCTCTTTTTAAGTTTGGGGTTTTTACACTTTGAGGAATTAATTTCGTGAAGCAATTCTTAAACTAGTAAATAATATGTTTATTTTTTTTAGTTAAATGCCAACTTTTTTCTATTTTAATGAGTTTGCAATACCTCTAATTATTTGACAGTCATCTTTGTCAAGAGCTTTATACCTACTTGAAACCCAATTAATCGGTCTAATTCCTTCATAAGTCAGTAACTTCGTGAATCTTGATAACCTGAATCTTTCCAGTAACAGGTTTATTAGGTGAAATTCCTGCAAGTCTAGGCAATTGAAAAATATATATTTTCATAAAAAAAAATTTGCAATGAAAAAGTTTTATAATCTTTAGTTTTTTTTAGACCAATTCAGACTTTTAGATCTCCCTTAAAACAACTTAACTGGGTAAATTTAGGAATTCCAGAGAGAGTTAAACTGTTGGAAGAATCTGAAATTTATCTTCTAACGATTTCGAAGTAGAGTTAAATTGGATTAAAAAAATTCGAGTGTTGTTTCACTTTCTGGAAACTATAAGCTCAGCGGCGGTATTTCTGAACTACAAGCATGTTCTACTGGTGCAACGATTGATCTTCCAAGTGATTTCAGCATAGCAAGATTATGATGTTCGTCGTTATATATTGTATGTATATGTGCGGGTAACAGACGTTGAGGTGGGTAATCAATAAGAACAATAAACTTCCATTACAGCTGTAGCTTACGAAGGAGTGAATACTTATACTGTAAACATAATCTCATATTACACACACAAAAAAAAAAACAAGTAATCGATTTATTACGTTTCTGTGTCTTCCACATCTCATGCAAAAATTATGATAATTACATTATAAGTATCTATGTATTATTATTATCATCTATCTTCGTAAGTTTAATCTTGACATTCAAGGTGTGTTCTTGAACAATACCAACTTTTTAAATCTTGGGTGTGAATTAAATTAAATTGGGTTTAATTGAGTTATATGTTTCAATGCAGCAATTCAGTTGTGTAAGTATATGTCATCTTTTTTTAATTAAGACGTTATAAATACATCATAATCCAACAATTAAAAGGTGTGCTTATGTAGTGCTTCTGTTTAGAATGCCAATCAAGTGTGTGTTTACCCATAGAAATTTGAGATTATATTTTTTTGATGCTAAATTATGTCAAAATTAATAAAATTTAAAATATGTCGTTTTAATTTCATATCATGTCATACATAAAGTTTAATTATAATAATTTTAGACGAAAATTTCACAATATTTTTATTTAAGCTATATATGAATTTTTAATTTTTAAAAAAATATAAAAATTCTTGATTTGTTTCAACATACCCTTAGATTATTGCCAATGTCAATTAATTAATGAATGGACTAAATAAATATAGAATTACCAAATTTCTAAATTTTTTTAATTCAATGGAAGGTGACAAATATTCCTTATAAAATTAGTGGTTCATAATAAACAAGTGTCGTATCTATTTAAAGAAAATCATTAATATATATATATATATATATAGGAAAAAAAAATTAAAATAATAATAATAATAGTCAAAATCTTAAAAGGAAATAAAAGAACTAGGTTCCCCCAATATCACAAGACATAAAATTCCTATTTAGGGTAAAATCCAAGGCAAACAAATACTATCCCACTTTAGCACACCCCCCACTCCCACTCACCTTATATTTATATATATATATATACTTTTACTTTTTCAACATCTCCATAATTGCTTCTTTATGTGGAAAAGAAAAACTTTTTCCACAGTTCAAGGATCATTTCGCTCCATGCTTTTGCAATGTCACACGCATTTTCAACTAATAAATAGAGACGCCCACAAAATAAAATGACATGATTGGATATATTTGTTGTTTGACTTTTAGTGTTTTGTTTGTATTTGCATATAAATATACACAACTATTTTGATTGCAATATTATTACCCGATAATTTATACTTTATTTTTATGTTTATGTAATTGTTTAATTAAAACATTGATGAAATTTAAGGTGATTGTGCTTTTTTTTTTCTTTTTTCTTTTTTTTTTTTTTGAAATCTACCGTTCGGTTGATTAACTATTATATATCGATTACTATTAACTCAGTAATATATTTATAAAGTAACGAACGTTACATCTTCAACAAGATTTCAATTCATAACTTTTAAATAAAATACAAATATTTTAATTATTATATTATTGTATAGTAATTATAATTCATACTTGAATAAATACAACATCTTATTATTAAGATGCTGATTGTATCATTTTCTTTTAATAAATAATTATTTTTTAAAAAATTAAAAAAACAACTAATTATAACTTACTAAATTCAACTCATAAATGAGCAGCGCATGTTCCGATAAGGATGCTGAGCGCATATCATTCTCTTGGAGTATTCATTTTACAAAAGATAATGTGTTACAATATTGCATCTAAATGTTCAATTACTTTATATCATTTAGAAATTCGTGTTTAATATTCTGATAGATCTCTTATTTTTTTTCATTTGAACAGTTAAAACTCATATTAAGAATTTATTTTAAACATTTTTATATGGATCTTTTCTTTCGAATAATTAGAATTTAGATAAGATAATCTAACAAATTTATATAATTTTATATTGGCCATCGATTCAAGAAAATTGGTACGACCATCATACTAATATATGGAATTTTTATTTCATCTTGTAAGTAGGAGGTAAGTGAAGTTAAACTATATACGTTCATATACATAGTGTACCAAATATGGAAAAGAATCTACAAGTGGAGGTGTCGTGGTTTTATATGTATAGGGTTGGCAATGGTGGTGGGGTTTGGTTTGAACCATGCCCCCCCCCCCCCTATAAAATTATTTATTTGGGGTTAGTGATGAGTGAGCCACCTCATTTTAGGCAAGTGGGGTGTGCCCTTGTCTATTCCCTTTTGACAATTTTATCACATTGGTGTCTTGTCTTCCCTCTTCTTTTTTCCTAATCATAATTACTGTCCCTTCCTCTCAACACTTAAATTTTGATGCAATTTTATAATTAAACATGCACATGCCTACATAATTATAAATAAATATTTTTATAATTTTAATATAAAATTTATATATTTTATTAATTAAACGACATAATAAATTATAACACAATTTTTTAATGTATAATAGAATTCTTTTATGTTATTTATTGGGAATTATTAATTAAAATATTAGTAAACTATAGCCCATTTTGATGCAATTATTGTTATATACGTAATAATGGGGAAATGACTACCAAATTAAGGAGCCATTAATTAATTAATTACCCTTTTCTAAAAGGAAAAAAACATGAGAAAGAAACAAATCACTGCATTTGGGAAACAGACAAAGAAATAAAGTGGAAAACATTAAAATTTGGAGTCATTTCTAATTACCCCCTTACGCGACAAGCATATTCATTGATGGTGCCAACAAAATTTTCAAGCTTCAAGTGATAAAAACTTTGAACAAATATATTATATTATATATATAATATCATTTTTGATATTCTTGGCTTGGTTTAATTGGAATTTAGATGCCTAGCTAGTTAAGCCATTTGATTTAAATAAAATTCAATATTTAGAAGCCGCAAATCTATCACATAGATATGGTTCCTTTTCATAATTTTATTTAAATCAACACCATGTTCTAGAATTTGGTTTAACAAAAAGAATATATAGGCTCTTCAAACTTCACTCCTCTTTTTTGTGATTTTTTTTTTTTTTTTTTAGTTTTAGATTAAATATTCAATCTCTTTGTGCACGAACAATACCAATTTATATAATTGATCTATATAAGTTATAGGGTGTGGTTTATTTTAATATTATGAAATATTTTGTATACAAAATTTATGATTGTTCTAAAGAATTTGGATTGAACTATACACGTTAATTGATATAATTCTACAATTTTGGCTAGTATTTTTTATTTCTTTTAATTTAAATTGCTTAAAAGATAAGTCTTTTAAACTTTATAGTTATATAATTAAAAAACTATAGGACAAATCATAAATTTTTATTAATTAATCAAATAATCAAATACGACAAGTAATTAATTATTAATTAGATTGAACAATAATTTGCCACGCTTATTGATCGGAATAGGCTACATTACATATGTAGAATTTCTCATTTTTCTTAAAAATAAATAAATTACTAATATATAATAAAACTAAACAAACAAAAAAAAAGTGAAGATTTTTAACCCAACGAGATCTTCCATTTTCAGATTCTTTCAATCAAATTACTTCTTTACTTTTTTTTTTCCCCAATTTATTTATTTACTTATTTACTTTTATTAATTATTATTATATATATATAAATATAAATTTCTTTTGATTATGGGTGTGGTGGGGGTCAAGTCTTTATGTCTCTCTTTATCATAATAGACTTAAAAAAGAAGAGCATACAGTATATATACTTATATACGCGAAAATGACATAAGCTGCTATAAATACAGAGGCTTTATTATACAGAATATTCACTTTTTAATTTCTTTTTTTTTTTAAATGAATTTTTTCTAGTTTTAGTTTCTTTCTTGTTGTTTTGTGTTGTGTACACTGAATATTAAAAGGGTAATTTTATATGTGTGTATATATATATATACATACACATCAATATTATATGCATTCTTTCAAGTCTCTTCTTCTCTCCTCCTCCCTCGAGACAGAAAACAATAATGTGCGGACAAAGACTATTACACGTACCCACCAAAACTTTTTCTTGTGAAAATTCTTATTTGATTCTGATATGATTTTGTGACAATGAACTTAGATCATAGGTTTGATTTATTATATAGTTTAGGAATATGTTTATGTGCGCATAATTTAATATATAATTGTCAGGAGTAATAGAGTTATCGTTAGAGTTGTAATTTCTTATTTAGTACAACGTATTATATATTTATTTTTATAATATTTAACTTTTACTTTTGTAAAAATCGAGAAGTATTATATATTTTAAAAATTAAAAGTATTTTAAAGTAGTAATAGTAACTCACGTAAAGAGTATAATTATATTACTTACTTCTATTCATTATTTTATTTTAATTAAAAAAAAAATTGAGTCATCTTTTATAATTTATATTTTTTAAAAAAAGCCACGCATAATTTCGTTAAATTGAATCATAATAGGCAGGAGGTAACCCCTCCCATACATGAAAACTTGGATAATTTCGAGCATTCCGAGCAAGCCAACATGCCAATACATTTCCTTGTCTTCGGATTCAGCTAACTTATATGTTTTGTTGGCTCTTTAGCATCGCTCGACAATCCTCAATGATGAACAAGAATTTAAAATAAACTTATTCCGCTGAAGTAAGTGCTCGTTTAACAGATAGGGCGTCAACTTCCAAGATGCTAGGTCCTATCATGTTTAACAGAATATATTGCAACACTTTACGATAGTCGATGAGCTCCGTTAGGAAAGGATCTTGCCAAGTTTCTGGGTCGGGTGGCGCAGGGTTATAGATAAGATTACCCCCAAACTCTGATAGTTAATTATTTGGTGTTAATATTAAAAATAAAAATCTATAGTTTGAATTTTGAGTCTTCCATTAATTTTATCAAAACTTATGACAATTATACTATAAGTTGTAGAGTGATTATCTTAATTTTATATAAAAGTTTGATTTTTTTTTACGAGTTGACTTTTTCTTTGGGTGCAACGTAATGTATATCAATTTTATATTAATTAAGTGTAAAAATCTGAAACTAAAATAAAAATATTTAGCATCTAAATGCGGAAGCGAATAATAAAGTTAGAGTTTACATTCCTTACACAGTAAATTAGAATGCCCAATATAACTACAGAAATATCTCTTATACATTAGTTCATAAAAAAAAACGATAATTAAAAATAAATAAAATAGATATCCTAGGAGGTTAACCTTCACTAGTACTTGAAAGGAGTCCGAAAAGTGAACTACTCACAACCCTCTGTCTGATCGGGATCTAGATCTTGATTTTTTTGATCTGAAATGGTTAATAAAAGGGTGAACTACACTACCCCAGTAAGAATGTCACACTAATAAATGATACGAAAGATTAAAAGTTGGTAAAAATTACAAAACAACTAATGAGCCATTGATTTAAGTAAATTTATTTAACTTTAAAATGTCTTATTCCATACTTACCGTTACAGATTTTTCCAAAATCAACATATGAAGACAAATATAACCAAATGACATTTTAATTTCATATATAATATTAGTAATTCTTCATTTTTTCCTACTTACTAGGACCCCTGGGGGTCCATAGGGATATCCCCACACGTGAACCCAGTATCTAGATTTGACAATTAACCCGTTCAGTAATGGGCGCCAAAAATACCATTGTCTCGATACCCCGTCCGATATGAGAGTGAACCATATCTTCTAAACCCTTCTAATACGATACTTCTCAGTCCCGTCCAACTGAGGTAATGTTTATGGTAGGGTTCTCTATGTATCAGGTTTGTCTAACATTTCTCAGGGTACTAGTAAGCTTTCATACATATAGATTCTCATCAACCAAACAACCACTAATTGCATACTAACATTTCATTACGCATTTAGAGATTTATTTAAAAGGCATATAAGTAAGCAATACAGTTTAACATAACCGAATAACCAAATAACTAAATAAACAGTACATGAGAAACCAAATAAACCAAATAACTAAGAACACAATTTAAACTAACAATTTAATGCAAACAATGCGATAGTAAATATTTTAAACAAAACATGAGAAAATACGCATGTAAACTAGGATAATCGTACACTGACCGGTTCCAACTCTACTAGTGACCTGTAATTATTGTTAGAATTTTTTTAATTTTCACAAAACATAGGATTATTAATTATTACGCCTCGATTTACCGTAATAGAGAATATAGTGAGGGATCCTTACTTGAATCTGTATTTTGAAATGCTATGCTACCCACTAAGCCTCCTAGCGGGCCTTAGATTTCCTAAATTTTTCCTGCATAAATTAAAATATTCGTCACGTACCCAAGAATACCCCAAAAACCCAAATCGATGTTAAAAATCTTTTTCGACTAATTTTAGAGTTTCGACACGGTGACACCGCTATGCTCTGGTGCTGACTTCATCGCCCACAGCAGTGGTTCATCTCGGCTTGACCGATTTTACACGTATTCCTATAAAAAATACGTTAGAAAACCTTAATTGGCTAGAAAAATAAAAAAATTGAACTACCGGCAGGGGATGAGGGGTCTCCGGGTATGGCGACTCCATCGGTTCTCCTTCACAACTAGGGTTTCTTATTCGGCTAACCTGCACAGAAAGGGACGGTGAATACAATGGTAAAAGAATCGTGTGAAATGGGAAATGAGAAGGTTGTCATTGAAGGAGATTTAGGGTTTTGACCTCGGTGGCTCCTCCGGCTTTGCCCGTAGTTTTCAGCTCATCTACCATTTTTTTTGTTCCGATATAGCCACATGAAGACTCAGAATCGAATTCCGAGTAAGAAGGAAAAACTTTTACCTCTTTTGGTGGTCGGTGGTGGCTTTGGTGGAGCAGCAGCCAATGGTCGGCCTCCTTATCCAGTGTCTGGTTCTTCTTCTCCGGCAATGGCATGACAGCTAGAGTTAGGGTTTCTTATAACGCGATGCTTAAATATCCATCTCGTGTTGATCTGGACCGTTTGTTTCGGGAGACGTAGCCCTCTATTGTCCGTTGGATCTATCATATTCGGAGAATGAATCTGGACCGTACGATCAGATTGAATTTGATTGTTCGATTGTACCTAAAGAGAAAATGCGTCTAGGCTGTTCATGCACGGGGGATGAGATCTGGGCCGTCGGATCGTTGAGCACACGGATCGCTCGCGTGGCTTCCCGCATGGTGCCAATGTTAGGAGTTACCATGCGATGTGCTCTGATTCATCAGGGACTGCTGATTGGGCTGTCCCAAGTTGCTAAACTTTTTTTTTTTTTTTTTTGCATTTTGACGCCATATTTTTAATTTTTCTTTCAAAAATATTTTCGAATTAAAAATTTGACCATTTTTCTCCAAAATTATTTTTAATTTCGTCCCTAATTCAATTTTTTTTCAAAACTTCAATAAAATTAAAATAAAATAAAATAATTATTTATATAATTCTTTTATAAATAAAATAATAACAAAATCATCCCGATCTGATTTTCGAGCCTAGGTATTACATTAAGAGTCAAAATTAAAACTTACCTTAAACCAAAATTATGTATAACTATGTAACAAAAATCCACTAATTATATAAAAGTTTGACTTATAAAGTGCAACAACCAAGCCCGAAAATTTGGCCAGGGATAATTTTTCAATTAATAAAATTATATATTTAAATAATTTAATCTTTATTTTAATTTAATTTTATGAAATTGTTGAGAAAAATAGAATTAGGGACGAAATTGAAAATAATTCTAAAAAAAGGGTGAAATTATGAATAAGGGTGGTATTTTTGAAAGAAAATTTAAAAATAGAGGGTAAAATCGCAAAAAATAAAAATATAGCCATGTACGACGACCACATCAGTAGCCACGGCAAGCTAGAACACGCTGTGTGGTGGACACGTTGACATCGGCTCCACGCGCGAGGCCACGCAGACGATCCAACAGTCCAAATCGCATTCTGCGTGCATGAACAACCCCGATCTGTTTTCTCTTCAAACGCAATCGGAGGATGAGATTGATAGTGATGAACGATCTTGATTCGCACACATGATTAGCCTAAACAAGCAACGATCGAACGGTTCTCCTCACTCCATGTTGACTTGAACGGATGGTCTGGATCGAATAGAGATGAGTATTTAAACTTCTCTTTGTAGGGAACTAAAACCCTAGTCGACAGAGGAGTGATCGGAGAAAAAGAAGAAGGGCGATCAGGGAAAAAATCAGACACCAGAGAAGGAGACTGACCACAGTCGCCGCTGTACCGGAGTTACTTCCAACGCTGAACATGTACTTTTCCCCCCTTCTAAGTCAGAATTCAATCCTGAATCTCCCTATACCCATATCAGAGCTGAAAGGTCGACGGGTGAGATAGAAAACACAAGTAAAGCTCGTCCGAGCCGCGACGGCTAAAATCTAAAACCCTCTCTGATGACCCCCTTCTCACTTCCCGTTTCGCGTGATTTTTTAACTGTTGTGTTCTCCGTCCTTTTTTATTTAGGTTAGCCAAATGAGAACTTTGGCCACACAAAAAGAACAGTGACGCCGGTGCACCTGGAGACTCGACGATTTTGCTTTTTTCGACCAACAGAAGGCCCCTAACTTGGTTGTCGCAGGTTTGCATACAAAACCAGCCTAAACCAGCAAAAAATGACTAGGCCGAGAGGAACCGCCGTCGTGCCAGAATCCTAAATTGGTCGAAAAAATTTTAAAACACCTATTTTGGCATTTTGGGATATTTTTAGATACATGACAGGTATTTTTAATTTTCGTAAAAAAAAAATATAGAAAACCCGGGGCTCACCAGGAGGCACAGTGAAAAGTGCAGTATTTCATACACTAATCCATGGTAAGAATCCCTCACCTTTTTTTATGTTATGGTAAACTGAAGTTTAATAATCAATAATGCTATGTTTTATAAAAATTAAAAAACTCTAAAATTAATTGCAGATCACTAATGGGTCAGAACCGGTCAGTGTATATCTGCCCTAGCTTGTTGTTTATTTTCTCCTATATTGCCTAAAATATTTATTGTCATATCGTGTACTTTAAATTACTAGTTTTAATTGTCTTATTGGTTATTTAGTTTATCAAACTGTGTTGTCTTCATTGGTTGATTCGCTTGTAATAAATGTCTTAATTATGTTTCCTTAATTTACGTATTGTATAAATTGCATGACTTATTGTTGATTGGTTTACGTGTTATTTATTTGCATGACTTACTGTTAATTGGTTTACCTGTTGTCTATCTGCATGTTGATTGGTAAAAATATGATGTTGGTATGATGCTAGTGTTTGGTTGATGATGTGAATTTATTTAAGAAATTCATAAGGTTAAGTATGAAATAACAATTTTTAAGTTAAATGAATTTATTTAAGAAAGTGAATAGCTCTATTGGTTGTTTTATGATTCTTTTTACCAACCTTCAATTTTCTTTATTGGTGATAAGCATGATATTTTTACTGAGTTTGTGTTGCTTATTCTCTTATTTAATCATTTCAGATTAAGAAGACCAAAATTCACATTTTGAACAGCAGAAGAGTTACGAATAAAGGTTACTTCCTGGATCCCATCAAAGTTGCCTATTAGATATTAACCCTATTGAATTTTTATTTCGTTTGTTTGACCATTTATTCAATTACTATGAACTGCTGAAAAATGGACATTTTTGTGGCATCATAATTTACTGTGTAAGGAATATAAATCCTAAATTCTAAATTTTTTTTGCTTATAGTTGCCATAATTCAATATTTTCATTTCAATTAAGTTCTGGTCATTTACATAAAGAGATTAAGATAAACTATAAATGAATTTTCTCTTCAGTGCATGAAAACATATAGGCTAAATGTTTTTTCATGTCCAATATCTTAATTTAAAACCCAAAAAAATAAAAATAAAATTTTTAATTCAATAAATGGTTCTTATTTTTAACGTGAGTACATTCATATGGATTATATGTATATAAATATGGGTATGATAGAAAGAATCTGTGTAATAGAAAGAAGTGTTGAGTGGCAGGTATTAATTAATAAAAAAAATTTTACTACAAAGTCTTGAATAAAATAATATAGATTTTGACTCAATGAGTGAAATAGTTGTAGACCTTTGTAAATAACAAATTAAAAAAAGCTTTCACAAAAAAAAAAAAATTAGAAATATGTATATATATATATATGTATATGTATATTAGAGGGTGAGGAATAGAATAATAGGAATGGAGGAAAAGGTGACATCTAGGGAGGGAAGAGTCTGTTTGGTATTTTGGGAAAAAGAAGCTGAAAAGGGTTTTACATAAGTGGACAAATTATGTACCAACAAAACAACACATTAAATCAAACACCTTTTTACACCTTTCTCTCTCTCTCTCTCTCTCTCTCTCTCTCTATATATATATATATATATACACACACACAAGATTTACATACGCACCCATACATACATATATATGTATATATATATATCTTCATTATGTGCGTGAATGTGGTTATACTTAACTGTTATGGAAAGAGGAGAAGAGAGTGATGGAAAGGAACTTTGGTGGAGGGAGGCCCACATCTTTGTTTTTTAAAATAATTAAAGTGGATATAAAAATTTTAGGTCATTCAATCATTAAATTCTTTTTATACATGTAATTAATTCTTTTTTATTTTAAAAATATAAATATTATAATATTTTATTAATTATATAATATTTATGTAATTATAATATCATATTTTTTATTAATAATATACGAAAATACACTATTTGAAAAAAAAATCAATAATTTAATCAAAATCTTGATAATTTTAAATACCCTTGTCATGAATTGTTTGATAGGTGGATGAAATATAATTTTTTTATAAGAATACATGAGAATACACCATATTTAAAAAAAGACTTACCAAAATTTTGTCAAAATCTTGACAATTTTGAAATTATTTTTGATGAATTATTTGATATTCGCATGAATCATAATTTTTTAATAAAAATATAGGATATTGGACAATTTGAAAAAAATGTACCAACAATTTAGTTAAAAATTAAAATTTAAATCTCTATTTTAAGTTAAGAATCACACAACTAAATAAAAAATCTAGTTAGATAAATGTGTGAAATTCACTCAATACTTAATAAAGGATAGAAATTTTGGAGTGTAATTACATGTATATATATATATGAACACACACACACATATGTATATATATATATATATATATATATAGAGAGAGAGAGAGAGAGAGAGAGGAAGATCTGAAAATGCCTTTGCTTCCTCTTTCTCTCTTACTCATTCTCCCTTTTGGAAGAAGGAAAGGAGAGTCAAGGGAGTCCACCTTAGTACAAAAGTCTTTCATATTCCAAGGTGATGGTGATGGTGATGGTGATGGTGATGGTGATGGTGATGGTGATGATGATGATAATAATGAACGGTATGTTTGTGGTGATCGATGGTTATGGTGGTGGTTATGTCATGTTATATTCTCCTTTTTTTTTTCTTCATCCCCATTTGTCATTTTCAATCTTTTTACAATTTCAAGCAACCTTCTTTTTTTTTTTTTTTATTTTATTTCTCTATTTACACTCAACCCATTTGACTAATTGCCCATATTAATCTATATAAATATAATAACTTATATATTACATACAGAAATATATATATATATATATACAAATATACATTGCAATTTACAAGTAAGCAGACAGTGATATTGACTGTCTTTGTTGGCCCACTAAAAGTCAGTGGACTCAGCATCTTCCCCCTTCCTCCTCCCCTTCTCGCTCTCTCTCTCTCTCTCTCTATGCCCACAACACAACAGAAAAGATCTTCAAGATTTACACTTGTATTATGTAATATAACAGAATCTATGCTCATCCTCCCTTCTAGTGGGCCCATGGGTGGCCCCACCTATCACCACCTCCACCACCTCTCCACCCAACATCTCCTCACAGTGCCTCCTCCCTACCCCATGACAATAAATAAATCAAAACCCACCTCTCTCCCTCCTTCATCTCCAAAAACCAGAACCTATTTTCATTATTATAAAAATATCAGATTTATTTTTTAACTATTCTTATTCTTATTACTTGTAGTTATTCAACAAATAAGCTTAATCGTACATTTAATTATATGTTTCCTTGATATATATATATATATTTTATTGTATATCTTTTGGGTGTGTATGATTGCCGGCGATGCCAACGCCGGTGAGTGTAGCAAGGCAATGCTTGACTCCCGACGCGGTCCACGCGCTGGATGAAGCTGTGGCGGTGGCGAGAAGGAGGGGACACGCTCAAACGACGTCGCTTCATGCGGTGTCTGCACTTCTTTCACTCTCTCCCTCGGCTCTACGCGATGCCTGCGCGCGTGCGCGCAACACTGCTTACTCCCCGCGTCTACAGTTCAAGGCTCTGGAGCTCTGTTTAAGCGTGTCGCTCGACCGAGTTCCGTCGAGTCAACTCAGCGACGACCCGCCCGTGTCGAACTCGCTCATGGCGGCTATAAAAAGGTCGCAGGCTAATCAGAGGAGACACCCCGAGAATTTCCATCTCTACCACCAAATCTCGCAGCAGCAGAACCAAAATTCCATCTCCTGCATCAAGGTGGAGCTTCAACAGCTGATTCTGTCAATCCTCGATGACCCGGTGGTTAGTCGGGTGTTCGGGGAAGCTGGTTTTCGGAGCTCCGAGATAAAGCTCGCCATCACCCGCCCACTTCCGCACCTCCTCCGCTATCCCCGCCACCGTGGCCCCCCTCTGTTTCTCTGCAACCTTAGCGAAAATCCGGACCCGGGTCCCAACCCGAGTCGACGTGGATTCAGCTTCCCTTTCTCGGGATTTCCTGCGTTTTTCCATGGAGACGAGAACAGCAGGAGGGTCGGAGAGGTTTTAGCGAGAGAAAAGGGAAGGAATCCCCTGCTCATGGGTGTATGCGCTTATGATACACTTAACGGGTTTATACAGAGCATGGAGAAGAAAGAGAACGGACTTTTGCCGCAAAGGATTTGCGGGTTGAACATAATCAGCATCGAAAATGAAATTTCGAAGCAGATTAAGGAGAATTTTGACAGAGGTTTCATCGATTCGAAATTCGAGCAGATGGGTAAGATTGCAGCGCAGAGTTCAGGACCTGGGTTTGTGGTCAATTATGGCGACTTGAAGATGTTTGTTAATGGTGATCATTGTAATAACGACACCACCGACAGTGGTGATGATAACAGTAATAACGACGTTAGTGGCGGATTAAAAGAAGCTGTGAGTTATCTTGTTGGAAAGTTGACGAAGCTGATGCAGATTCATGGAAGTAAAGTGTGGTTGATGGGTGCAGTGGCCAGCTATGAGATTTATTTGAAGTTTGTGACAAGATTTCCTTCGTTAGAGAAGGACTGGGATTTGCAGATATTGCCCATCACCTCTCTTAGGCCTTGTTTGGCTGAATCTTACCCAAGATCAAGGTAAAAGAAAATAGCATGCTTGTCTTCCCAATTTGTGAACTTTTATTGTTATTGCTTCATATATGGTTCGCTAGCTTTGCTTATAAAATTATTATACTGGAAACTTACTATTATTTGATTTGGTGTCCGCTTCTGAAATCCAATTTTTCAAAAACTCTCTTGCTCTATAACTTGTCTGTGAAACTTGGTAATTCTATTGATATTAGTTGCTCTAACTTGTCTGTGAAGCTTGGTAATTCCATTGATATAAGTTGCTCTAACTTGTCTGTGAAACTAAGTAATTCTATTGATATTAGTTTATTTTTCTGAGGGCTTCAGTTCACGTAGAGGACGAGTTTTTGCCTGAATTCAAATGTTTATTTGTTGTCTTGCTCTAACTCGTGACTTCTGAAGTCTGATTTCATTGTTGGAAGACTCTTATTTCATTTTATTAAGATCCTTGAGTTTTAAGAATCGATGTACATCTAGTACCTTGTGAAAATCTTTTGTAAATTTCATTATAGATAGATGGGAATTCTCTTAGAGGAAAAAAACAAATAGGTTTTTTTAAAGGAGGAATCAATTAAAAACCAGTCACTCTGTCTTTCATCGGAAAAAGAAAAAAAATATTAATTTGTATAATCAGGTAATGGATTGTTATGGCAGAATTATGTTTTGTTCTAATTAGGGTCTGGGTTGAAGAAATCCTTGTGTGGATATGTTGGAAAAGTTCATGCGAAGTTGCATATTGGCTGTTTTTGGTACAGATGCTATATCTTTTTGGGTTCACGAAATTGACATTCACCCACGATTCTTAGCTTGTGCTTGTTTTTGCTTAGTTTCATTTGTCAATGCAATTTGCAGTTTGATGGAGTCATTTGTTCCATTTGGTGGGCTCTTTTCACTGCCTTCTGAATTAAAAGGACCTCTCAATGGCTTGTATCAAAGTGCAGCCCAATGCAATGAGAAGTCTCAGCAAGAAGTAATTGCAGTGTCAAAGGAGAGATTTGCAGCGTGGGTATCGGATCAATACCAATCTAGCTTACCTCCTTGGTTGCAGACATCTGAACCTGGTACAAACAAGGATATGGGTGCAAAGGTCTGTATCCCTCGCAAAATTATCTGATGTTAGTGGAAAGATGTTTTGTTGAATGTGCCGATTCTTGTTTTTAAAATAGCTGAAAAATTTGGATGCTTAGATGTTTTTCTAGATGATTTCCATTACTTTCCTTACCTAGATAGAACATGGCTCTCTATAGTATATAGATTCAAACTTCTGATTGCTTGTTGCGAAGAATTTGTTAATCATGTAAAAGAAGTGTGAGTTTCTGGAAAAAAAGATTTTCAATCACTAAACATGTCACAAGTCAAATAGTTTTGATAGGGAAACCATTGACTTATTGGCTCGGCATTATCATCTTGTTGTGTATGGTTGACTGTTTTCTGTGACCTCTTTCATTTGAACAATGTGCAGCTCGAAAATTGTTATTTTCGGGAGCTTTACAAAGTTTATGTGAAAATCAGTTTATATCTTCAGTGCAGACCAAAGATGATGGATTGTTATCAAGGGTCAACTTTACAGGACTGCAAAAGGATGATTCAAGCCAGCAGCATTTCCAACAGAGTTCATCATGTCCAGAGTCAAACACTCGTGAAGTAAGTGCAAACGTTCCGACCATTGTAGGCTTTCGGTTTGCTGAAGACAAGAAAGAGATCACTGAGAAACGTGCAGATGACAACACAAATACAGCAGCAAGTGAAAATTATCAGAAGAATGAGAATTCGTTAATGTCCATTAATTTGCAAAAGATGCCTTCATTGCAATCAGGTTTTCATTTCTCTATTGTTCCCAAGTCAACAAACCAGAGTACTCCATCTGAAGTTCAGGAGAAACCTTTGAAACCCAAAGATCTTGACTCGGGTGACCTTAAGTCCCCAAAAAGTTTTTCGAATTCAAGCACGGCTGATGGTAGTGGAACATCTCCTACATCTGCATCTTCCATCATCACAGATTTGGGTCTTGGACTTGGAATTTTATCTCAAGTTCCTGGAACTACTGAACCAACAAAACCCACAAATCAAAATCAACGAGAGAATACACAGGATCTCTCAAGTTGCTCTGCAAGTGGTGACTTGGCCAATGGGAGTGTTTCTAATCCTCCAGTCCGATCTTCATCTTCTTCTTGTCCTGATATCTGTGGGAAGTTTGATTCGAACAATTTCAAGATGATTTTCAAAGCTCTCACCGAAAGAGTTGGCTGGCAAGATGAAGCTGCAAGTATCATCAGTCGGACAATAGCTCAGTGCCGAACAAGGAACAGTAGACGTTCCAGAGCAAGTCCACGAGGTGATATATGGTTCAATTTTACTGGACCTGATAGATGCAGTAAAAGGAAACTTGCTGTTGCACTTGCAGACATAATGTATGGAAGCAGAGAAAAGTTTATCCATGTGGATCTAGGTGCCCAAGATGGAATTTTCCCTGCATATAAATTCTCTAATCATCAAGAAGTGAATGGTTATGACTTGATTTTCAGAGGGAAGACTGTTGTTGATTTCATTGTGGGAGAATTGTGCCGAAAACCCCTTTCTGTTGTCTTCCTTGAAAATGTGGATAAGGCTGATGCACTGGTTGAGAAAAGCTTGTCTCAGGCTATTCGAACCGGTAAGTTCTCTGACTCCCATGGACGAGAAGTCAGCATCAGTAATACAATTTTTGTGACAACAATAACATCTGTTAGAGATAAAGGGATGTTCTTTCCGTGTAAGGTTCCCATGAAATATTCTGAAGAAATGATTTCAAGAATCAAGCAATGGCCGGTGCAGATTTTGATTGAACACACATATGGGCACAAAACAAGTAGCCCCAATTTAAATGTATCCTTTGCAACAAGAAAATGCAGTTCGAATTCTAGCTTGGTGAACAAACGAAAGCTGATTATTATCAATGAAATATCCGAGCAGGGAGAGATAACAGAGATGGCAAAACGAGCTTATAGGATATCAACCAAGAACCTAGATTTGAACCTTCCGGCTGAAGAGAATGAATCTCGAGACACCAATGATGGAAACTTTGAAGATCTTTATAAGAACTCCAAGCCTTGGCTGCAAGATTTCTTCAAACAGGTTGATGAAAATGTCATTTTCAAACCCTTTGATTTCAACTTATTGTCTGAGAAAATATCAGGTGGTATTCTCGAGAACTTTCACAAGTTTGTGAAACCAGACTGCCTGTTAGATATTGATTCGAAAGTCATGGATCAACTGCTTGTATCTGCATATTTATCTGACCGGGAGAGGGTGGTGGAGGATTGGGTGGAGCAAGTACTCACCAGAGCATTTGCAGAAGTCTCAAAAAGGTACCACCTCACCCCTCAATCTGTCGTGAAACTTGTTGCTTGCAAGCGCCTTTTAACGGAGGAACAAACTGCAGCGGGCTCACTCCTTCCAACCAAAGTCACTCTCAATTGAATTGTCTTGAAAATGCTTCTCCTTGTAGTTTTAGATGTATAATGTAGAAATGTAGTATATATATATATATAGTCCCTGGTTTTTAGCCTGTTAAATCCCATAATAGCTTTATTGGGGTCTTTTCAGGTTAGACTTGTGTTAGTTATGATATGCATAATCTGTAGTTAGCCCTTTTGAGCATCTTCTGTGTATTTTGAGATGGAAATTTTTGTCTGGTCTTTTATCAATTCTTGTCAGTTCAATTTGTACCAGCATTCATTTCATCCCTGGAAAACTTGAAATGACCACAGATTTTCTCAAGAAAAAGGAACATTGAAGAAAGTTCAAAGAAACCAGAGAAGAATTCAGGAGCCATTCCCTGGTGAGATCTGTCTAGTTGCATTCTATGCAATTGGGGTTGCCTTCTGATGCAAGAATAATATCATAATATACCGAGAGAGCAGGTTTACACTGAAATTTCTTCTGGGTTGGGCTTATAATAAATTTTATTTAAGTATTTATTAATATAATTTTATTTCTTTATATCATATTAAACTCGAACACAGATTATTTGAATTTGAATTAAAAATAGACAAACAAAATGAATTAAATAGAACTAAGTAACTCAACTAATGTTAGCTCGATCCGTACATTATAAAATGAATATGAAAAGAAAAAATTCTAATCAAAATATGAAAAAATGATCATACTTTAATTTTTAGCATAAAATTTACAAAATAAATAAAATATGAGAAAAAATGTATGATCGAGAGTTTGTATAGTGTATAGTTTTAAAGTTTATAATAAATTAAAAATAAATTGTATAAAAATATAATCATACTCAAATTTATTTTTATATTTAAAATATTTTAATAAATAATTATTATATATTATCACATTATATAAATAAATAATTATTACATATTATGATATTAAATAAATTAATAAATATTATTTATATTATTACATTATTTTTATTATAATATTTTTAAATAAATATTATATATATTTATGTTAAATATAAAATTATTTTAAAAAATAAAAAATTGAAGCATATTAATTTTCAATATTATTTTTATATATGTATTGATAGGATATCTTCTACGTTACAGCAATATGGGCTAGGCCCAAAACAAAGAAGGGCCTCTTTTAATAGCGCTAAAAGTAAGCAACCAGCTCCTTCCTCCCAAATCCGAAATCTCCAGTTCCAAACCTCGCCTGACGCCAAACTGACAAAACCTTTTTCCCTCTCTCCGTTTCCTGTCTATCTGCTCTTTCCGTACGCCTGCTTCTCCAAATCATCGATCATGTGGTCTCCGATCTCTCTTTGTAACAACTGATCTCCTCTCTGTTTACATATATATACGTATAATAATACATATATATACTCTAAATACACATATCGCGTATACATAGGAAGAGACACAAACAATTCAAAGATGGCTTCAGTTTCTTCGAATCCTCGCACTGTAGAAGATATCTTCAAGGATTACAATGCTCGTCGCTCTGCTCTCGTTCGTGCTCTCACCAAAGGTGAGACCACTCTCTCTCTCTCTTTCTCTCTCTCTCTCTTTCTCTCTCTCTCTCTCTCTCTCTCTCTCTCTCGCTCGCTCGCTCGCTCGCTTGCTCGCTTGCTCTATCCCTTTCTCTTTTTAAACCCTAATTTTCATCTGTATGCGTTTATCTGTGTCTGTGTTAGACAGTATTTGCGTGTTGTATTGATAATTTTGGGTGCAACTGTTTTGATTTTGCTTGTTTCCATAATTTGACCAGATGTCAATGACTTCTATTCGCAATGCGATCCAGGTTAGTTCGTTCTCGCTCTTTGCTGTTTTTTTTATGGGGAAATGTATGTATGGTTTTTGGGGAAGATGGGGGAGAGAAGCGGAATAGGAAATATAATTTAAACTCTTTTGAGTCTTACCTTCATTTCCAACGTCTATCTTGCGCTGTTATTATTGTCTGAGTGCTTGATTATTTTGGATTTGATTTACTTCGTTTCATTTACGTCGTCCTGAACCAACTTGAGCATTGTTCTTCTGGTAGGATGGTGCGGAACTTAGGGTTTGTGATTATTGGTTTAAACTCCTTTTGGTGCATCTGAGTGATTCTTGATATGATTTCTGGTTAAGATGCGGTTATGTTTTTTTGTTGCTTTGCTTCTTATGCATCAGATAAGGAGAATTTATGTCTGTACGGGCACCCAAATGAGTCATGGGAAGTGAATCTACCTGCAGAGGAAGTACCCCCCGAGCTCCCTGAGCCTGCACTGGGAATCAATTTCGCAAGAGATGGAATGCAACGAAAGGATTGGCTTTCACTAGTTGCTGTGCACAGTGATTGTTGGTTGCTCTCTGTGGCTTTCTACTTTGGTGCTCGGCTAAATCGTAATGAGAGGTAAAAATGTTCTTTCCTAGTTTTTGCTCACTATGTGCTCTGAAGTTTTTGAATTAAATGTTACTTCAAGTGTATTAGAGGTTAGATACAGATGTGCTAACTTTTGCAGGTTTACGAACTCAAATTTTTGTTTCCTAGTAATGTGTTGAACCACTTATCTTTGGAAATAAAAAAGGTTTCTGGTTTGACCCCTACCAGTGGGTTTCCATTTGTATCATATTTTCTTGTTGAAGCCTTTGTGGTAGTAGAAGATCTGTATCTACCGGAGAGAAATTACATTATCCAACTTAGAAATTACTCCCTTGTGGTAGAAGCTATAAGAGAGTAATTGATGTGTAAATTCGTCATTATCTCAGTGATCAGTGCCCTTTTACTTTACAATTCTTAGAATTAGAGTTTCCTTTTTGCAGTTCTTACGGTTAGAATTTCCTTCAGATCTTTTCAATTCTCAGTTCATTAATTGTATATGTTTTGCTTCTTGTTTGCTATTTATGAAGTTTTCATGCACTGGTATGGAGTTATTAACCTTTTTTTCCTTTTGTGTAACACGGGGATTGAAACCTAGACCCTGTTTAAAAGCTTTATAGGTGGGCATATTATGCCATTCAGCTCCAGGGGCTTGAGCGAAATGATTAACCATTTTGAGACGTTAATATTTGTTGGAATTCATTTTAATGATATTGGGGTATATGAATTATACTCCATTTGTTGTGTTTGGACCCTTCAAATTCGTATATGTGATATAATTTGTTGATGGTCATTGTCTTTCTAATTTGTCTCACTTCGACTTTCCTGGAGAAATGAACTTTCTTTAATTTCTTGTTTCACATCTGTTCTAATGATCCTATAAAATGCGTGATTCAGAATCAAAGGTGGTTACATGTAGAAGAAACAAATTCGGAATATAAATCAAACTAGTAAGAAGCTTGTAAAGGATTTGATTAGGAGGAGTTTGGCTGTTTTTTTCTTCTTTTTTTGATGTAGGTCTGTAATATTTTGTCTAGGAGTATTGGTTTTAGTTTTAGTGGTGTTAGTCTCTTTTGAGTTAAAGTCTTTTGATCTTCCTATTCTAATTATAGGATTATATTATGGTCTATAAATACTCTTGAGATTGATCTCTCTCCCAAGATCATATTTAATACAATTATTTCAAAAATCTATCCAGAAGCTATGTTCTTAGTGATTGTGTGCTGGAATAAAAGGTCCTATTCGCACCACCCAAAGAGCCGCCAAATTTCCCCAGCTTCTAATCACTGTTGCCTTCTGACATACATCAAATATAGCTTCAATCCACCTACTTCTCATCCATAATCCTTGATCCACCCAATAAAACTGTAAACTCGATCTATTATTTCCTAAGTAGGTAGATCATATCAGTTTTATATCAAGTTAACTTTAAAGGGCTGCAAGCATCATTACTGCAGTCACTACAGAAACTGGATACAACTAGCAGGAAAATTTTTGTTTTTAAGTAAATTAATGTGAGGAAAAAGTCATGAGCTATGCTTAATTTAGCAGAAATCACATTATGCTCCATTTTGTCAGAGAAGCTGATAATTTATCTTCATACCTAAGTCACATTGTTATCGTATTTTTCTATTTTCCCTTGTAGATTTTGTCGCAAGAAATGTCTCTGTCATTCTATTTGTTTAAGTTCGCCCCCTTTTTTCTATTAGAAATTTGGTTAAATTTATCTTGGTGCAAATATTTCGTTGTAATTTCCTCGGTACTAATTTATGTTTGATTCAGAACCTCATTGTACTCTAGAAGCCTGCTTGATAGTACTACTACTAGCCTGTGATCTGTGGGGTACCAGTACCAAGCTCTTTGGCTCACCCCAAATATTGAATCAAGGATCTTGACCTTATGGTTCTATTGAACTTTTATTGAATCATATTTTTTAATTACTAGCATTATGCTTGCTTCGTAATATCATTAACATTGCCCTCGTAATTTTAGCTTTGTATTTTTAACCATCTATATTTACAAACTTTTCCTCCCTACTAAGTGGCTTCAAGTTGGCTTAATCTCAGATTTGATGCTATGCTTTAGGTCGGGGTTGCTTAGCTCAAGTTTTGAGTTTAGTCTGATTTAGCTGGTCCTTTTTGCAGGCTTATATAATCATATTATGTTTTCCCTTGGTATTCTCTCTAGCAGTTTTGTTGTGTAGGATTCATGGAAGTGACTTGAAGCTTCTGATAGGAGTGGAAAATTTGACAAGAGAGGCACATAATGGCAATATTTTGTGGACAAGGGAAAATGAGACAAAAAGCATACATTTTTAGTGCAGGAGCAAAAGGGCAGTTTCTGCCTTATTCTTCTTTAAAGTTTGCATTTACCGGTTAAGGCTATTGTGGTTATTTTAGTGCTTGTCAGAATTTCCAGATTTAGTTGAATAAAGTTTTTTCTTATGTTCTTTTAGTTATGTTTCTTAAAAATTTTCTCTCAGAAAAATTACATTAGGTTTGTCTTATGTCAAGTTAGGAGTGTCTAAAGGTTAGTTTATTTCAGTTTCCTGGCATGAATAGGACTAGAGTTGGTAGGGTATGAATACCTGTGTCATCTCTTGAAACTTGAGATTTCAATGCAGCAAAGATGCATACAAGAGAGATATTTTTTCTTTATTTTCTGGGAAAACCAGAATTTTTAAACCCAGCAATTTGGGATCTCAATCCCTAAAACCAGTTTCCTTGTCTTATTTTCAAGTACAGGCTAGGTTTGACCCTCGACCAAGTGGGCAGGCTCTAAGATTCTAACTTTGTTCTTCACAGAGAAACTGGTGGAAAGGGATAGTAAATTTGGATCTGTCATTCTGGGTCCTTATTGAGTTTTAACTTTTACCTGCTAGGAGCAGGCTTCAAAACCATACAAGAATATTTTCACATACAGAAAGTTTTCTTGCCCTGATATAGATGGCGATTAGGAGGGTGATCTAGTAACCTGTTCCCCAAATAATATTTTATGTAATTTTTATAAAATATTGTTGTGTACCATGTAGTTTGTGAAATTAATATAATAGATGTGTCTATAGTATCTGTATATTGAATGATTAAATACTTTCATTATGTTTTCCGAGTGTTTTGGATGTTCAGTTTTTAGATGGAATCTAAAATCTAAAAATAATTTTATATGAACAACTTTGAAATCTTAAATGTTTAAATAGGAATGTTGGATAAAAACTTTCAAGTTTTAAGATAGTTTTATAATTGCTCTCAAAAAAATTTAAATTTAGGATATAAAACAAATAAAACAATCATTTGTCAGGGAATTTCCACCCCCACTTGGGGTGGGGTTGGAAACGGGGTTTTATTCCCATTAAGGAAACATGGCAGGACAGGGATTGCTTCCCTAGGTGGAATGGAGAATATGATCCTTGGTTCCATGCCCTGAAACCACTCTGTTCACATTCATGTCCATATTACTTCCTTTTTTCCAACCAGTTTTCATTTGTAATATTCTTTACATCCTGTTAAGTCCACGTTGCTTAATTTCTAGTGGCAACTTAAAGTCACGTTGATTCCCCTTCTCAAATTTCAGTTTCATGATATTCTTGGTAGTCAACTTTTTAACTGGGCCCAAGAAGATTGCCTTTTACCATTGATTTGTATATGGTGCTATGCTGAACAGGAATATCTTGGGAAAACTTTAAGTGAATGTTATAGTCAAGCTAACATTTAGAATCACTTGAATTTCTCTGTTATGGATGTCTGCACAACCATGCATGTGTCATTAGGAATGGAGTTACTCTGATATGTAGCACCGTTGAGGAGACATCTGATTCCTAATATATATGTTTTGTCCTAGACTGCAAGTTTACTTTAATAATTTACTTCACATTAGAAAATAGGGATTGGCATTGGGGCTTTGGTTATGGCAGGTAGTTGAGATAGTCTCTGCTGGTTATGCTCTGACGTTCTGCATCTTCTGTTTTTTATGTTTTGAGAATTTGAGAATGATAACATTTCAAAAGAAACTTTTTTGTTTGTGCCATCAATGAGAATTTTTATGCGTTTTTGCCTGACAGGAAGCGTCTGTTTAGTCTAATCAATGATCTGCCCACCCTTTTTGAAGTTGTGACTGGTAGGAAGCCTATCAAAGACAAACCTGGTGTGGATATTGGAAGCAAATCTAGGAATGGAACAAAGGTGAAATTTTTTATTTCCTCAGTGAGTCAGATTGATAGGAAGCATAGTTACTGCTAAAACTTAATATCTTTTATTCCCTAAATCATATCTTGATTTTGGGTTCCTGGTTCTTGGTGCTCCTTGTCATATTCAGAGATCACTGGATGGTCAGGTAAGAAACAACCCAAAATTGCTTGATGAAAGTTACGAGGATGAGGAAGACGAGCACAGTGAAACCCTCTGTGGGAGCTGTGGAGGTAACTACACTAATGATGAGTTTTGGATTTGCTGTGACATCTGTGAGCGGTGGTATCATGGAAAGTGTGTGAAGATAACACCGGCCAAGGCTGAAGGTATCAAGCAGTACAAATGCCCTTCTTGCAGCACAAAGAAGGGAAGACAGTAATATCCACAGTAAAAATTCCTTTGCAAATGTAGGTTGAGTTGGGCGTTGATCTCGTATCTATTTCGGCTCCTTGATATCTAAAGGCACTCTTATAGTTGACTGGGAGGTCCAAATTTGTCTAGGTATGTTGATTGACTTTTAATGCTTCACAACTGAGGACCTAATGATGGAGCTCATTGTAGATTAAAACCTGGAAAGATATGAAATACATCTGTCTTATTACCATTATTATGTACTGCATTTGTAAATGCGGCTAATTATAGAATGAACTTGGGAACTTTATTGAGGTAATAGTTGACCATGGAACGAAATGGGTACAGGTAATATGCAGACATGTTTATTATTTGCTCATAACTGAACTGATATTCATCCATTTTTATGGTACTGCCTTAGTTTCATTTTTTACTATTAGATCATGATCTAGCATCGGAATTTTCTTTCTATCCTGCTCCCAAAATTTGAGGTAAATTCTATTGTAACTTTTTACTGGTGAGTTATAGCTAGTTACTGTTGACTTGGCTTCTAGTTCTACAGTTAGATTTATGGAAACAGCTTTCTAAGCTGCTTTTATCTGAGTCTAATGGTAATTAGTAATTTAAGTTACAGTGACTTGTATTCACTGCTAGGTTTTATATCTGACAGTATATATAAATTACATATTACTGCACTGGCTGCTAAGCTGAAGATGATAACTGAAGTTTTTGATATCAAATCCATTTTCTTAAAATCTGGTCTTTTGATTTTTCTCTTCTTTGCTTGCTATTAAGTTTTTTAGCATTTATTTTTTGGTAAAAACTCTGAAGAGCTCCGTTTTTTTCTGTAGTATTTTATTATTGTTGTCCTATTTTTTGCAGGGAAAAAAAGTTATTTCTTGATCAAATTTATAGGTGCAATTTATCACGTTTCTTTGTACATTGAGAATTTTCACTCTTTGTATTTCCCACAATCATCTTAAATCTGTTTTCTCAACAGATGATCGTAAAAAAAAAAAATTAAAAAAAAAAAAAAACTTTTCTTTGGATGTTAAGATATTTTGTTCCAACTTTATTTATCAAAATTAAGTTTTCTGTTAATCAATTTTAATCATTTTTATATATAGTTAAGATCTTACTTTTGGAATATTACTAACGATACATCAATTTAGATAGTTAAAATAACTCTACAAATAATCTTTCTAAATATCTGAAGGACGAGCTTTCTAATGTACGTGTGGTCTAAAATATTTTGCTTTTATTTGGTTACCCATATTCTCCAGGATCTCTCTTTAATTAGAACTAGAGAAGAGAACCATTTCTGAGGTTGGAACTGTCATTATATTGCCTTTTACAATCATGAGTAGGACAAGGTTTATGGGTTGGTGCCCTTGTGGTCCGGAGGAATAGCATATGAAAAAGTTCAGAACCTACAAATTAAAAATTAAACCTAGAAAGTACAACAAGATTCTCATGAAAATTTTCATGTGAAGATTTTTTTCCAAATTGTTTAAAATTACAAAATATACCCAAATGATTTCTGCTGTTACTCTTCCAATTGAAACAATTCTGATCCACTATTTGGTTAG
The DNA here is from genome assembly GCF_054855325.1 of Carica papaya. Taxonomy (NCBI): domain Eukaryota; kingdom Viridiplantae; phylum Streptophyta; class Magnoliopsida; order Brassicales; family Caricaceae; genus Carica; species Carica papaya. Next base: position 3,997,996 of record NC_142310.1, on the reverse strand, counting down.
GTAGATTTACAATATGAAGTGGCCTAAATTAGATCCACAATTAGTGAAAAAATACATCACCAATATATAAAAGGTTACCGACTAGATATTGGATTAAGTTACAAGTTTGATAAGATGAGTTTCGAACATTATCTTATCAACCCAAACGAGTCGTTTTTGGATATATATATTATATATATATACATATATATATTTCACCATAAGTCTCTTATACGTATATATATTACTTACCGATAAATTAGGCGGATATAGTAAATGGATATTTTTGTATTATCACGGTGAGAAAATTTAAGTCTCAATTATTTGGAATTAAAAATGAAAAAAATCAGTAGAAAATTGAAACTTTAAAAATGTAAATTCTCTTATGTTCAAGTCAAATAATAACTTTTTTAAAAAATTAATTGGAGCTTTAAGGAGCTTATAGAAATAAAAAAAGGTAACATATGTATTCTTGTGAAGATATGTAAGGATTTCAGAGCATAATAGTAAAAAAATTATTGAATATCATATTTATTTAATAATGTGATAGATTTAATAACTAATAATATGAACATTAATTCTTCTGCAAATTGTTTAGTACATTAATAAATTTTAAATATTTAGGAATCAGTAATTTTTCTAAACTGAGTATTATATTAAAACCTCTTTAATTCAATTCAATCTAGATTAAACAACTCAGTCAAATATAACTTGGTCCGAATTGAAAAATAAATATTAAAGGAGCCGATAATTTAGAGGTTGATTTTCATACCAACTGTTCTAAATATATTTTAAATTGCTTGCAATATGCTAAGATAACATGTTAAGAATTTGGTTAAATATATTTTAAATTGATCAAATATAAAAAAATAGTCATCACTCGCTTAATATAAACTATACTTAAACATAACTCAAAATTAACTAAGACCAACATAAAGTATTTCAATTTAATGCTAACTTAAATACAATAACTTGCTTTTAAATAATATTAGTTACAAGTTGATTATTTTTTACATTATTTCATCATATAGTAAGATAATATTGTATTCCAACGTGACTACAAATTTAAATTTCATAAAATAGAAATTAATGAAAATATTATGAAATTAAGATAAAAATTAGAACAAAAGTAACATTTTAATTTTGAATTAATTTTATATTTAATTCAAATAAAATATTTTTTTTACAATTCCTTCACGAATAAACAAATATATAAAATTAACGTGAAAAATAAATATACGAATTAAATTAATTTAACTATGTATTAAATATAAAATTATATGTCTTTTACATATGTACGAAAATGTAAATTTTAACCAAAATACATAGAAATTCATTATCTTATATATGTAAAGAACTAACCCTGTCTTTATCTTCAAGTAAAAAATAAGTAATTCACATAAATATTATAGAACTTAAAAATAATATATCTACCCAAATTTCAAATCAAGATAATGTCTAGAAAAACACGCAACCTTTGAAAACATAAACAAATACAATATTATATATATATATATATATATATATATATATATAAACTACTTGTTCAAATCAAGTTAGTCAAAGACAAAAAAAAAAAAAAAAATCTTTTATAATTAACTGTGTGACACCTGCAATCTAAATCACTGACAATGATACTCTGCCCACCTCCACAAAAACACATTTTAGGAACACGTGATGAAATTGTATTTGTGCACGTGTTGATTGACGTGGTTTCAAGTAACAGATATACATCTCCTGCAAGTTGACAGACATGGTCCCCTTCGTGACCTAATCATGATTTGTTATTTTTTTAAATGTTAATTAAATCATAATCCAGAATTAAAACGAATATTAATCGATGTAATGGTCAATCAAAATTAACCTGAAAATGCCAAAAAGTTGAAGACTAAGACGAGTAATAATTTGCCTTCTGAAAGACGACTCTAATTTTGACAGAATTCATAAATATCATTACTGTATTTTAAATTTTATTTTTTAAATAATTTTTAAGAAAAATTTAGAGTTAATCAATCATGTATATAATATTTAGAAATATTAATTAATTAGTATTTCTAAATATTAATTAATTAATTTTTGCGAATATTAAACCAAGATTTTAGTCTAATCACAATGAACTTAATTTTGTTTTTCTTCTGTTGATTGTTTGGAAAATTCCATTTCGTCTTAAACTCTATTTATTTTTTTTTTAATAATCAAATCTAAATCGTTACACACAAAAAGAGCATCTTTTTTACCAACTAAATTAACTAATCCTCACCAATTGTTGTTGAATTATCTATAATTATTAATTAATTGATCACAACTAATTATCATTAAATGTTCTTACCTATTTAATATCTTTGGTTAGTTTTGAAATTTTGCTTCCATTGAATAAGTCTTTTGTTGGTAGATTTTGCTTTAATTATTTAAGAGCTTTCTCATGGTTCTTTTTCCGTAGATTTTGCTGGGGCCATCAATTATGATATCATCTACACGAAGTAGTTTGGCTTGTATTGCATAAAGCCGAACTATAGAAGAGCTTCAATGAACTTGAAGAATTATTTTCTAGATACTTGATTTAGACTGTAGATTGTGGAGATGATATTGTAGAGATCCAAAACTTAAATAAAAATAAAGTCATAAATTAAATACCGAAGTGAAATAATAAAGTTAGGGTTTACATTCCTTATACAATAATTTATAATGCCAAATAGGGTTACATGAATGTCATTTCTAAAAGAACAAACGAAAATCAAAGAAATAAATGAAAAACAAATAATTAAGCAATCATAGGGCAACCTTCACTAGTTTTTGAAGGGAGTCTGGTTGGTGAACTATTTCCAACCCTCTTGTTGATCAGGATCTGGATCTTGGTCATTTTGATATAAAATAGTTAATGAATGGATGAACTACACTAACCTAGTGACAATATCACACTAAGAACAAATACGAAAAATTAAAGATTGGTAAAAAAATAAAAAAAACAACCAATGGAGCTTTTAATTTAATATAAATTCATTTACTATAAAGAAAGTCATTTATTCCATATTTGTGTAACAAGTCTTTCATAACAATAACTTATGAAAACTTGTATTCATACACTATTATTTATCACATATAAGATAATAAAAAATAATTATTTTACATTTCTACCCACTTACCGATGCCCATAGGGGTCCATAGGGATGTCATTCTACTTGTAAACTCAATATCCAATTAAACAATTAACCGATCGTCCCCATATCCTGTCCGGTAATGGGCGCTAAATATTCTACCACCTCGACACCCCGTGCGGTATGAAGGTGAACCATATCTTCTAAACCTTACTGGTAAGGGACTTCTCAGTCCCGTCCGACTGAGATAACGTTCACGATAGGGTTCCCTATGTATCGGACCCGTCTACCATTTTTCGAGTATCAAGTAAGTCTTTCCCATACAGATTTTTATCAGTATCACAAGCAACTACGCCATAACCATATCTCATTTTATACTCACAGTTTACTTAGATAACAATATAGTTTAACACAGCCAAATAACCAATGACCGAAATACCGGCACAATGCAAGAGAAACAAATAACCAAATAACCAAACAGATTCTAAAAATCATCAATTGAGTTACGTGTAGTATAATAGTAATCAAATATAGGTAATAAAGGAAAATAAATAAGAAATCAAAACGACCATGAACTAACCGGTTTCGCCTCTACTAATGATATGTAATTATTCTTAAGGTTCTCTATTTTTTTATAAAAAAATACAATTATTAATTATTAAGCCTCAATTTACTGTAACAGAGAAAAATGTGAGGGATCATCACTCAAATCCGTGTCGAAACATCAAACTTTCTATGCATCTACTAACGGTCCCTAGGTTTTCTGAATTTTCATACAGAGATTAAAACACGCTTTATGTACCTAAAAATACCCCAAAAATTTTAAAATCGGTGTTAAAAATCCTTTCAAGCTAATTTCGGGGTTCCGGCACAGCGGCACCATCGTGCTCTAGTAATGGCACCACTGTCCGCGGCGGTGGTTTGCCTCAGCCTAGCCATTTTTCGGTCATCTTTATACATATTCCAACGAAAAACCACGTTAGGGGGCCTCGATAGATCGAAAAAAATAAGAAAATGAAAACCTACCGGTGGTGGAGTTTTTCGGGTGCGGCGGCTTTGTCGGCTCACTTTTACGATTGGAATTTTTGTCCGATTAACCTACAGAAAAAAGGACGGTGAATACAACAATGAAAAAATCGCACGAAACGGGAAACAAGAAGGAGCTCATCGGAGAGGTTGCAAGTTTTGCCCCCGGCGCTGCCGCTGAGCTTTACCCATGGTTTTCAACTCACCCGTCATTCGTTTTTCTCCGATGTGGCCACAGAGGTTCTCGAAATCGAATTCTGAGTAGGTAGGAGAATTTTTACCCTTTTTGGCGGTCGAAAGTGATTTCGGTGCGGCGATGGTCGGTAGTCGACTCCCTTCTCCGGCGACTGGTTCTTCTTCTCCAGCGGGAGGCTGGTAGCTAAGGTTTGGGTTCAGTGTGATGCAAAATATTTATACTCATCTCGCGTTAATCTGAGCATTCATCGCGTTTGATCTCGACCATTCGATTGCCTTAAAAAAGAAACGAATCTGAACCGTTCATCGTATTTGATCTCGACCGTCCAATTGCATTTAAGGAGAAAATAAATCTGGACTGTTCATCGCGATTTGATCTCAATTATCTGATCGCATTTAAAGGGAAAACAAATCCAAGCCGTCCAAGCGCGCGGGATCGATCTTGGGCCATTCGATCACGGGGCACATGAATTGCCTACGTGGCACCAACATCAGCGTGTCTTGTCATGCGGCGTGCTCCGGCTCATCGGGGTTGCTGACTAAGCGGTCTAATGTGGCAAAAAAAATTTTATTTGCATTCTAACCCCTAGTTTTCGATTTTTCTTTCAAAAATACCACCCGTACCTAAAATTTCACCAATTTTTCTAAAATTATTTTCAGTTTCGTCACTAACCTATTTTTTTTTCATAAATTCAACAAAAATTAAAATAATTTTTTTTTATATTTAAAATATTAAAATTAATCATAGTCTAAATTCTCGGACCAAGTACTACACATATACTAGCTTATAGATATAGATTCCTTTTCCCTTGTTTAGGATATCCAAGTTGAAGCTCTATGTAGACTTTTTTTCGTAGATCTTTATTAAAAAAAACACAGTTCATATCTGATTGAGCTAAGTGCCATTACTAACTTGCAGTTAGGGCCAAATTACGTTGATAATATCTAGTTTTGCAACCAATGAAAAGGTTTCAGTGAAGTCAACTTCTTATTATGAGTGTAGCTTTTTGCAACAAGGCGAGCTTTATAATACTCGATAGTTTTTGTTTGACTTGTAGTTGATTTATGAAACCAACAACATCTAGTGACATGTGTACCTAGTGGTAATGGATCATTGTTCAGATTTTATTGTCCTTCATGGCCACAAGCTTACTTGCTATAGCATCATGTCAGTCTTAATGAGATATAACTTGATAATAGAATTTGCGTTCAAACTTTATAGACACCACTCTGGTAAAAGCCTTGTAGCTTGGAAAGAGTCTAATAAAGAATAAGGTACGTTAGATACACCATGATTACACAAATATAAATTGTAATGAAATTCTTTGAGATAAGAAAGAGGTCTTGTAACTTGATTGATCTACAAACAAGTATTGGAGTAGATGAAGATATGAGAAAATCATCTAAACCTAAAGGAATATAGGTAGTAGAATCCTCTCATAACTTCATGTGATGGAATAGAGATAGGATTTGGAATAACTAGTTTATGAAAGGAATCCACCAAGGCATCTAAAGATGTGATAAAATGATACAAAATTTGATTTTTAAGAAAAATTACATCCCGTGATATGAAAACTTGTTTAATTTAAAGATTAAGCAACATATAACCTTTTATATCTACTGTGTAACTAAGAAATATGGATAATATCGGCCGTGGATCAGACTTGCTTCTATTTGTTGTTAAGGTGGATGCAAAAGTCATAAAACTAAACACTCAAAAATAAGAATAATTGGAACTATTTTTATATGGCATATCAAATCGTGATTTATTATGTATTAGAAAAAGAGTTCTATTAATGAAGAAAATAATAGTAACTACATTTTCATTCTAAAAATGGGGAGGAACTCAAGATTAGAAAAATAAAGCTTTATAGCATTTAAAAGATTTTGATATTTCATTCCAACTACTAATTATGTTGTGGAGTTTATACACATGAAAACTGATGAATAACACCATGCTCTTAAAAAAAAAAAAAAACTTAATAAGAGGAAGCTCTCGAGCATGATTAGACCTTAAGGATTTAATATTAGCATAGATTGTGTAGATACTAATTGAAAGAAAGAATTTATTACAATATGCACCTCTAATTTATTTTTGAGAAAGTAAACCCAAGAAAAATGAGTGGAATCATGAACAATTTTAAGAAAGAATTTGTATTATATATAGATACATTAAAGGTCTTTAAATGTCATATGGACAAGATCAAAAGCATTTAAGGATAAATTATTATGTGAAATAAAAGATAATTGCTTTTGTTTAATTAAAAGACAAATATAACATGTTTGTTGAGTAACACTATGGAAGTTTATACATGCTAGCATAGGCTACAACGATGCAAACGTTTGACATGATAAATGTCATAGCCTTGTATGCCACACATGAGCAATAACTTTATTAACAAAAATTGATTTCTCTAAATGATGTTACCCACTTGAAGAATATGTAATCCATTCTATTTCTTAGTCATGTCAATCATCTTCTTGGACTGAATTTCTTGAATCATACAATGATTAGGAAGAAAAATAACAACTTGAGACTTATTCAATAAAACACTCACTGGGATCAAATTGACTTTGAATTGAGGCATGTATATATCATCCTTAATGAGAAAGGAAGGATTAATCCACACATCACCACATACTCTAACTTTAAAAGATGTAATGTTGCTTAGAATTTGTAGTGGCAGTCAATAGATGTTTTGGTAACAATCTCATTAGTTATTGATATTATGATGAGTTGAGATTATGAATAAGTAAAACAATACCAGCTTATAACATGTTTTAATAGTATGCCCATGAAAATTGCAGTGTTAATAATAGGGCCTATTGTTTCTATTATTTCTATTTCCATTAGCTTCCTGATGTTTAAAACAATCAATTTTAGCTAAAAATGCCAAACTAGTGGCATCAACATATTTAACAACATTGTTAATGTTTCATTGTCGCTCATCCTAAATTAGTAAAGAGAAAACCTTATTCATTAGAGACAGAGGATCTAATAAAAGGATTAACTCTGTATTCGAGAATAAAAATCATCTACCTTTATCAAAAATAAAATAACATATCGTTCAATTCAAAAACACTGCCACAAGTACATTTACTACAAGAACAAAGAGCTTTTAAATTATTCAACTCCTTCATTAAAGCTTTTAGCTTCATGAAATATAGACTAATTGAATTTTCACCATATATATGACTAATTAAATCCCTATACAACTAAAAATTCGAAGACCATTACTTTATTTAAGACTATCTTAGAGATTTGCTCGAATTTCAACTGTAGAACTAAACACAAGATACTAGCAGAAATTTCTTTAGATATAAAATTAAAGATCCAAAAAATAACGATATAGTTGTACTCAATAAAATTTAGTGTCTATTGTATGATTTCGTGATAGATCCATCAAGAAACCCTAACTTCTTTTTCACATATAAAATAATAAACATAACTTAGCTATAAAACACATAGTTATCTATTGCAATAGCCATAAGAGTAATACAAATGCAGAACTATCTGAATAGGATAAGAATAAGGCTAAAAGGTCATCCACTAAGGATTTACTTGATCGTAATTGAGAGAAAAATAGTTTTCAATGGCCGGTGCCATATTCCAATTCCGAGAGAGAGAGATTAAAACTTGTTTTCCATTGAATAAGAATATGTATACAAGTGGCCCACATATGATAAATGCTGTTTAACAAACACAAATATACGGATATTAAAAGAAAAATAAATTAACGTGTGTCTAATATGCATTAATAATTTTCCTAATCAATGACATTAATTGATATTTGAAACTCTTCACATTAAATATACAAGTTCCAGCGTATGAGATAAATTTGTAGCTTCTTAATTTTAAACAAACTTATTAATTAAAAACCATTTTTAATTTTACTATTATTATTAAGTAATTATGTATGTATGTATGTATGTGCCTTAGTTTGAGTAATAATGATAACCCAATCAGCAAATTACGATCTGATACTTATTCCATTACTGTTTTATGATAGAGATCTTAGTTTTGTCTCTTACTTTTAGTAAGATCAATATATTTTACGATATAATAATAATAATTATAATAATAATAATAATAATAATGATAATAAGCATCTTTATCTTTTTCCAACTATTTATATACACCTCCGATCATCCCCGTAGGTTGCATTTGGTTTCGCCGGAGAGGAAGGTGACGTTGGCGGCGGGACAGAGGAGGAAAGATCCCGGCATCGACGAGAGGGTTCGAGTTTCCACGAAGCAGTTGAAGAATAGTTCGACATCGTTTTGGCATTCTTCGCCATTGCCGATTCTTTTTTCTTAATTTTGGCTTATCTGCTTCATCCTCCGGCTGTCGGACAAGGCGCTGCTCCCTCATGGCATGCCGAATTCCGATTGGGCGATCCTGTTGCTTAAATGATACTTGCCGAAAAATTAACTGTTAATTTATGCTGTGTTGCACTGAGGCCTTGAATTTGTATATTATATATTATTTTCACAAAATATATGCATATAAATAAATATTTAGTAGAAAGGAGAGAGTGTGTGTGATTTTTTTTTTTTTTTTTAAAAAAGTTTTACATTCTAATTATATTTTTTAAAATGACAATTTAAAATATTAATATTTATATATAGTTACATTTATTTAAATCTATAATAATTTATATATTTGTTGACCATTTTTTTTTTCAATATAACATATATATTTTTTTTTTGGGGGTTAAAAACTTTGTCCTTCTTGATTCACCATAATTACTTTAGTTTTATGATTAACTACGAACATCAAGCATCTAATTGAATAATTAATGGTAATTAAAATTAAGCCTACTAATACATGTATCCATACATGTGTGGTTAATAATTTTTAATTACGCCCATTATCATTCTCACTCTTCCTCAATAATTAACGATTGATTCTCAAAGTCATTAAAATATGATTTATTAATTTTTTTAGCATAATTAAAAAATTAGTCTCTTTCTAACTTTAAAAAAGTTAGCTAATATTCAAGTATTGACATATAGACCAAAATTTTTCTTTAAAAAATGACTTGTAGTTTTGGCATAAATAATTAAATTTTAAAGATAAAATAGCCTCAGCACCTGAATTTTGACCCAAAAATTATAATCACTAAATTAAAAAAACTATTTTCTTAGTTAAAAATTATTTGAGCACAAGCCAAAATTTTATCTACTCTGTTTTTTCTTAGTCAAATTATGTCTGCATAAAAATATAACGTGCAATTTTAGTGTTTGTCAAAAAATAATTGGTCAATATTATTTAAATATATGTAAGTGCAAAATACACATGCCTATGCAATATATTTTCAACTTACACACATAAAAAATTTAAAGAATTTTTTTTTTTTTTTTTTTTAATTTAAGTGAAGTCTTTTCACTATGGTTAAGAGGGTATTTTTTATATTTAATTCTCAAAATTCACAGAAATAAACATGTGCATGATTTAATTAAATAAAATAATGTATTCATTTTATAAAGAACCTTAATAGTCGGCAGTATTGACTTTGCAACATGATTGATATATAGAAATTTAACACTAACTACAAAAGTGATTTTGAAAAGAAACAATATTAATAAGATTTTCGCACACACAAGTAGAGGGGTGTATGTATATATATATATATATATATATATATGAATAATATCATCCATCCGTTTACTTTATGATATATATATATATATACTTATCAAATTCTAAAAGTTTAAATATGAGCATTGATAATTAATCTTTTGTTCTTTCATAAAATACCCACCATCAAACATATGCATATGGTATAAAAGATATAATAATTGAGAATCATTTTGTGCTATATACATGGGTGTGTTGGCATACACCTTTCTATTATGCTTATTACCATGATTTTCCTCCACTAATGCTAGCTAAATATGGGCGCGCATAAGGATTATTATATTGCATACATGCTTTAAGTCTAATCACTCAGAAAAAAACATTAATGGATTAGCAAGCAAACACAAATACTTATATATATACATATACATATACATATATACTATAGTTGAGAGTTTACAAAAACCAATCTTCACATTTCTTCTCCCATTAATTAGCAACTTGTCACTTCAATCAATGGAAATTAAATACTATAGGTACGAAGTCTAGTCAATAGATAAGTGAGGAATCTTTTGGGCCCTAAACTTTTAAAGACAAGAGCTAAAGTTGCATGAATTGCATGAAAACAAATAGAGAAGTTACCGTCCGTGGTAAATATTTTGTAATTAATTACCATGCTGTTTTAAATTATTAATAAGATGACTTTTTTTTTTTTTATCAAATTCAATTTTTTTTAACATCAATTTTAGATTTTTTGTGTTCATGTTATTACTTCTTAAAGGTATTTGTAAGCAACTTTCTTAAGAGGCTGGTAACTAACTTTTGATAGGATAAGCATGAGCATCAATCAAAGCTCCACTAGCTGTTTTTGTTTTAGGAATTTTGAGTGTTTTAATAAAGTATTACTTGCTAAATAATCATGTCAACTACTAAATAATAGTAATACCCTTTTATCCAGTTGCTGATGTCAAAATATTTTAGAGAGGATAATTTTTTTTTAAATTTATATTGAGCTGTCGATCTAGTTATGTATATAAAAAAAGTATATTAGTAGGAAAAGAGTCACTTGAAAAAAGTATCTTTTGAAGGGTGGGGAATAGTGAAAATATTCAAGTATAAGAGGATAAATGGATCCCACAGTAGCCTAATGGTAGGATGTGGAGTTGGAGACCAACTCACTTTTTACCTGTTAAAGTTTCAAATCTTATTCTCTCTGCGGGGTTATATTATGATTCTATTATTTTTAAGACAGTTATTTCATCCACAAAAAGTGTAACTAATGAGAGTATCCTTTGAGTTATAAATAACCTCTTAACAAGTTAGGATGGGAGGATGAATCATCTAGCAGATACTTTATTAAGTCGAATGTAACAAGAGGCTTGAAAACTAAGGCTTATGCACAAGGAAATGTCATCATACGAGAGATTGTCTCTATGTTGGAGAAAGATTTGAAGTGCAAATACCAGTTCAGGAGTTAAATCACTTTATTTGGCATTTAATGAAGAACATGGCTTCAGTAAAGTGTCACTTGGCTAAAAAAAATTGTGCGTGGGGACATTATATGCTCAATGTGTTGGATAGTGAAGAGATTAATGATCACCTATTTAGAACCTTCATGTATATAAAGAATTTTTGGATATTAAGCCCATTTAAGAGATTTTCAGTGAATCATGTAAGTCAATTATCTTGACTCATAGAGGGTCTCTTTCTTCTCGACAATATGTCTTTGTTTAGTTTATTTATACTTTGTGTGATATTTAGTGGAGCCACAATTTATGGGAATACCAACCAACATAAGTACCTCTGTATGAGATCACTATATGAGTGCAGCGGCAGATTACTGAGGTTGAGTTGTCAAAGAAGGAGAAATTGCACAATAAGAGCAAAGTTGTAAAGACCCGGAACCTTAAAGGAAATAAATTTATAATTTAAATGCGAAAACAATTAATAGAATTAAATTTATATTCCTTACACAAAAATTTAAAATTTTCAATAGAGCTACGAGAATGTCCCTACTAAAAGATAAATGGTAATTAAAGAAATAAAAAAGAAGAGCAAATAAATAAGTCTCATAGAACAACCTTCACGAGCATTTGAAGGGAATCCAGGTGGTAAACTACTCACAACATTTTTGCTGATCGGGATCTGAATCTTGGTCTTCTTGATATGAAATGGTTAATGAAAAAGTGAGTTATACTAGACTATTAAGAATATCACACTAATCACATATACGAAAAATTAAAAAATTAGTAAAAATCATAAAATAACTAATGGAGCCCTTAATTTGAGTAAATTCATTCAATACAAAGAAAATCGTTTATTCTGTACTTACTGTAATGAGTTTTCTAAAAAAAAATCTATGAAGACCTATATTCATACTACTTTTTATTTTCACACATAAGAGAATACGAAACGATAACTTTTCTTTGTTACCTGCTTAGTAGTACCACTAGGGGTTCATAGGGATGTCCCTCTTACTTGTGAATCTAATTTCCAATTTAAACAATTAATCGGTCGTTCCCATACCCCATCCGGTAATGGGTATCAAACATTCCATCGTTTTGATACCTCGTTCGGTATGAACGTGAACCATATCTCCCAAACTTTTTCGGTAAGGGATTTTTTAGCCCCATTCGACTGAGACAATGTTCGCGATAGGGTTCCCTATGTAATGAGCCCGTCCGCCCTTTTCCTAAGTATTCAGTAAGTCTTTCACATAAAGATTCTTATTAACAAAACAACCAACCACGCACACCAATATCTCATATTACATTTATAAATCACTTAAACTATATTCATGCTGACGGTATATAACTTAATAAACCAGATAAATTGATAAGGGTATAGAAAATATAATTTAAGAATATGCACCATATTATAACAAATAAATAGAGCAATACAAAAAAATAAACAGGAAATTGAGACAATTATGAACTAACCGGTTCCAGCTCCATTAGTGACTAGTAATTATTTTTAGGGTTATCTAATTTCTCATAAAAATATGAAATTATTATCGTTGAGCCTCAATTTATCGTAACGAAAAATATGGTGAGGGATCCTTAACCGGATTGGTGTTTTGAGATGTCGTACTGTCTACTATGTCTCTCAACAAGTACTAGATTTCCTGAATTTTTCCTGTGAAAGTCTAAAACACTCGTCACATACCTAAAAATACCCCAAAATCCAAAACGAGTGTCCAAAACTCTTTTTGGCCAATTTTGGGATTCTAGTATAGCGGTGGTTCACCTTGGTCTAGCCAGTTTTGATTGGTTTTGCACGTATCCTTGCAGAAAAATACATTATAGTGTCTCGGTTAACCGAAAAATCATAAAAATTGAATCTACCGGCGAGGAGGACCTCCAGGTGTAGCACTCCATCGATCCTCCTTTGCGGCTGGGATTTTTTCTTCGGCTAACCTGTATAAAAAGGAACAGTGAACACAATAACCAAAAAATTACGTGAAACGAGAAGCGAGAAGGTGCTCATTGGAGAATTTTTTGGGTTTTGTCAGCAACAGCTCTGTCGGGCTTGCTCACAATTTTTGGCTTACTTGTCGTCCCTCTTGCTCTGATTTGATCGTATGGGATGCTTGGAATCAAATTTCAAGCAAGTAGAGAGAATTTTTACCTTTTTTGGCGACCGGCGACGGCGGCAGTCGGCCTCCTTCTCCGGCCAATGGTTCTTCTCCTGCAGGAGGGTTGGCGGCTAGGGTTTGGGTTCCCATGCAAAACGAAGTATTTATACTCATCCTGCATCGATCTGAACCGATCATTGCAATTGATCTCTTCTGTCTGATCGCATCTAAGGAGGAAATGAATATGGACCGTTCATTGCGATTGATCTCTCCGTCTGATCGTGCCTAAGGAGGGAATGAATCACAGCCGTCCACGCGCGTGGGATCGATTCTGGGTCATCCAATAGCTAGGCATGCGGATTGCTCGCGTGACGCCAACGACAGCATGTCTTGCCACATGGCGTGCTCCGGTTCGTCGAAGCTGCTGATTGGTCGTCCTACATGGCCGAATTTTTTCTTTTTGCATTTTAACCCACTGTTTCTAATTTTTCTTTGAAAAATATTTCAAACTCAAATTTTTACCCCTTTTTCTAAAAATTATTTTCGATTACATGCCTAACCTATTTTTTTCAATAATTTTACAAAATTAAATTAAATTAATTTATAAATAATATTTTATTTATTTTTAAATTTCCAAAATTGATTCCATACCAATTTTTGGATCCAGGTATTATAACTCTCCCATTTTAAGAAGAAATTCGGTCTCTCAAATTATTTACCCTCTCACTTAGTCAAACAGTTGGGGATACTTGGCTCTGAAATCCGATTCTATCTCCCATATGGCCTCTTTCTGTGTGTGATTTTGTCATAGGACTTTGACGAAGAAAATTTCTCTGTTGCGGAGTACTTTACTTTTTCAGTCTACAATACCTACTAGTATCTCCTCATAGGATAGATTATTCTGAAGTGAAGAGGGCTTGTGGGGCAGGATGTGTGAGAGGTTCGGGTTGTACTTGCGTAGCATGGATATGTAGAACATTATGAATCCTGGATAGCTCTAAAGGTAGTGTCAGTCTGTAGGTGGTTGTATCAATTCGGTCTAAAATCTCAAATGACCCGGTGAACCGGGGATTTAATTTCTCTCTCTTGTCAAACTTACTGATCTCCTTGAAAGAAGTGACATTAAGAAACACTCAATCACTTTTCTCAATTTCCAAATCCCTCCTCTAGGTGTCTGTACAAATTTTTTGCCTACTTTAAGCTTTTTGGATGTTCTTTCTAATCTTAATTCTCTTGGCTATAGTCTCCTCTACAAGATCTGAGCCGAATAATTTTCTATCACTTACATCTTCCCAATAGATAGGTGATGTACATGGGCGGTCATACAATGCTTCGTACGGAGCTATACCGATACTTTCCTGGTAACTGTTATCGTAGGTGAACTCTATCAAGGTAGGTGATCATCCTAATGACCTCCGAAATCTAGAACACAAATTCGAAGTATATGCTCTAGTGTGCGAATCATTCTCTCCGATTGTCCATCAGTTTGAGAGTGAAATGCAATACTAAGGAATATTTTCATTCTCATAGCTTACTTAAAACAAAAATAAAATTGAGAAGTAAAATTGGGTTCTCTGTCGGATACTACTGACACTGAATTTTTATGTAACTTGACTATCTCCCGGATATATATTCTTATTACCTTGTCCAAAGAGTTAGTCATCTTGATAGCTAAAAAGTAAAAAGACTTGGTGAGCAGGCAATAATTACTCAAATGGTATCATGTCCTGAGCGTGCCTTAGGGAACCCTCTCACAAAATCAATTGTGATATATTCCTACTTCCACTCCGGGATCAGTAATGGCAGAAGTAGTCTGCTTGAGTGTTGATGTTCTGGCTTAACCTGTTGACATATTATACATTTAAAAACAAAGTCGGCTACTTCTCATTTTATCCCGCTCTACTAAAATCATAGTAGCATACTTTAATACATTTTAGTACTTTCGATATGTATGGCACTTTTGCCTTAGTCAGAACGACTGAGTAGGTACTGAGCTCAAATACGTACAGCTGCTGTCTAATCTCAAGACGGATGCCCCACTCAAACTTTCTTGTCTTTCTGCCTTTATCCATCATGTTTTCATGGGAATACCAGTCTAACTCTAAGAACTTTTGAGCATACTCCGATATAGTCATATCACCCTATACTAGGTGTGCAAACTCTATTTTTTTCAAATGTTGGAGGTGCTCTGAGAGATACTCTGTATTGAAGGACATCAGGAATTTGTTCCCAAGTGACTGAAATGGGCAGGGTGGCCTACTTTAACTGCCACCAGCGACCTGCCTCTCCCATAAGCATGTAGGTAGCAAGTACAACTTTTTGTTCGAGAATCACCCCAAGAGTGGCGAAGACCTTCTCTACTTCAACTAACCAATAATTGACCTCTTTAAAAGATGATACCCCTGCAAAGGTAGATTAGTTTAGTCTTTTACACTTTTTAATGTAGGTAGGGTCCATCATGGGTGGAATTAGATCCAGTGAAAAAGAGACTAAATTGTGCTGAAAAAGGACCGGGTTACTTTGTGGTGCTGCCGGATGATACGATGGAGGCACCATATTGTTATGTGGTGGTACCGGATGATACGGTGGAAGATCAGGGTTATACTGGGGTGGCTCTAAATCTTTTTGCTGTAAGGGTGGCTCAAACTGTGGTAGTGGGGGAAGGTCAGACAACTTCTTCCTTTCCTCTCGGGCTTGCTGGGCTGAGATAAGTTTCTCCAATATCTCAAAGAGTCGGTCAACATCCTCTCGAAGTGAACCATCCATAGCTGCTCGATTTAATGGGGGTCTTCCTCTTCTCATATTCTTGTACCTGTATTTCACAAGGAAGATTTGGATGATAGTTTGTTTTTTTTTAGTGTTTTTAAGTGTTTATGTAAGGAATAGTTCTGAAGAATGCGGCTATGATACCAACTGTAAAGACCCAGAATCTTAAAAGAAATGAATTTATAATTTAAATGCGGAAGCGATTAATAGAGTTAAGGTTTACATTCCTTACATAATAATTTAGATTGCCCAATAGAACTACAGAAATATCCCTACTAAAAGACAAATGGTAAGTAAGAAAATAAAAAGAAGAACGAATAAACAAACCTCCTAGAACAACCTTCACTAACATTTGAAGAGAGTCTGGGTAGTGAACTAGTATAATTTAAGAACGTGCACCATATAATAACAAGTAAATAAGGCAGTATAGGAAAATAAACAGAAATTTCAAAAAATTGTGAACTAACTGGTTCCAACTCTACTAGTGACCTGTAATTATTTTTAAGATTCTCTAATTTTTCATAAAAATATGAAATTATAAATCATTGAGTCTCAATTTACCGTAATGGAGAACAGGGTGAGGGATCCTTATCCAGATTGGTGTTTTGAGATGTTGCGATGTCTACTATGTCTCTCAACGGATACCAGATTTTCTGAATTTTTCCTGTAGAAATCCAAAATGCTCGTCACATACTTAAAAATTTTCCAAAATCCAAAATCGATGTTCAAAATTCTTTCTGGGCAATTTTAGGGTTCCAGCATGGCAGCGTTGCCATACTCTGGCACAGGCTTTGTCGCCTACAGCGGCGGTTCACCTCGGCCTAGCCAATTTTGACTAATTTTGGCCTGTTTTGCACGTATCCTTGTAAAAAAAAAGTTACGGGACCTCAGTTAACTGAAAAATCACAAAAATCAAATCTACGGGAAGGGGGACCTCCGGATACGGTGGCTCCACCAGTCCTCTTTTGCAGAAAGGGCTCATTGGAGAGATTTTTTGGGTTTTGGCTGTGACGGCTCCATCAAGCTTTACTCGTGATTTCTGTCCCATCCATTATCTCTCTTGCTCCGATTGGGTCACAAAGATACTCGAAATCAAATTCCGAACCAATATGAGAAATTTTTACCTTTTTTGGTGGCCAACAGTGGCTCCGATCCGGTGGCGGTCGGTGTTCGGCCTCCTTCTCCGACGTCTGGTTCTTCTTCTCCGATGGGGGGCTGCCAGTTAGGGTTTGAATTCCCATGCGATGTGAATTATTTATACCAATCTTATGTCGATGTAGGTCGTTCATCACGATTGATCTCGTCTGTCCGATTGCGCATAAGGAGAAAATGAATATGCACTGTTCATTGTGGTTAATCTCGTTCATTCGATCACTCTTAAGTAGGGAACGAATCTGAGCAGCCACGCATACAGGATCAATACTGGGCGGTCCGATCACTGGGCACGCAGATTGCCCGCTTGGCCTCCTACGTAGTGCTAACATCATCGTGTCTTACCACGCGAAGTACTCCGTTTCGTTGGGGATGCTAACTGGACCGTTCTACGCAGACAAATTTTCTCTTTTTGCACTTTAACCATCTGTTTCTATTTTTTCTTTCAAAAGTACTATTTGAACTCAAATTTTTTTCTATTTTTTTCAGAATTATTTTCAATTACATCCCTAACATATTTTTTTTAATAATTTAACAAAATTAAATTAAATTAATTTATAAATAATATTTTATTTATTTTTAAATTGTCAAAATTAATCTCATACTAATTTTTGAGTCCGGATATTACAAAAATCAACTTAGAATATAATTGTCCGTCACTACCATGTATGTATAAAATCGAATTGTGATATCTCTATTGGGATGTTGGATGACCAAGTTTGGTATGTCTCGTGATGTCGATGGACTGGTGTTGTTTACTAATTTTAGAAAAATTCATTCACCCTCGTACTAGAGGATAAACAGTTAGCAAGAGATGCGGTTCATCTTATTTGACTTGATGGATTTATTTTTCTCTCAAAAAAAATATAAAACCTGAGATATATTAGACTGTAATTACTTTAAATATGTTTAAATTAATATATATATTGTAATCATTAGTATCCCAATAAATAAAACTAAGAGATAAGAAGGAAATAATTTTTCATTTTTTTGCTATATCTTTCACTATGTTCTTTATAGCAATTACATATCATGTACAATTTAATAAAATCAAATCAATTATAAATTACATATGGAGTAGTATTTTAACTACGTACAATAATAATAATAATAATATGGTTGACAATTGAAGAAATAATAATTATATAGTATTTTAAATTATATTGTTTTGAATAATTTTCTGAATTGCATTAATTAAATTATAATAAAATTAAATATCTCATCGTGGGGATTTTAAAGATTCCACTTGAGATTTACCACGAGGACCCCTCATTCTAATGAAAAGTCTGTACTCATCGAATGTCATAGTTGTATATAGTGCAGGTCTATCTTCTGTAACAAGTTCTTTTATTGGCTCGATAGGAATATCACTCTTAGGATTGTAGAAGAAGGCAAGAGAGACACGATCTTGTGCTGAGTTTACCATCACTCTATGCTCTACACTCCTGTAAATTGCATTGCTTAATACCTAAATCACATATTGAGAAGTACTAATTAATGCAATTATATTAAATAAAATATTACTTGAATGTAATACGAGCTTGAATTTTTTTTAAATATTATTTTACTTTTTACTTAAATTTCAAAATAAATTTTGAAAGTTTTGAATATTGATTTATGAGACATTATATCTAAATTTTTTTAAGGGTCAATTAGGATGATATACTTATATATATATAAGAGAGAGAGAGAGATTTCGAAGAAAACATTTATAATATAGTAAAACCATATATAACTAATGACAAAAACTTGACGTAATTACTTACATTGCATGATTAATGAATAGTGTCCAAAAGACATCAAAATTAAATATATATATATATATATAAGCAAATTGATGAGAGATGTTTAAGTAATTTCTAATTAAATCCAAAGGAATAATATATATTAGCAATGTAATCCAAATTAAAGGGTAACAGGGTAAATTCATATATATATATACTTCATGTTTATCCAGTTTCATTTTTGAAAGAAAAAAAATTGAAAAATACTTTATTTAATCATATCCAGTATTTTTCATTTAACTCATTATTATCCGTAATATTATATAAGCATCTGTACATTTTTTTGCTAAAATATTTTAATTGAAGAAAAGGACAACTAATTTCTCTTTCGAATCCACTCTCCCAAAAAATTCATGGGATGAATAAATTTCCCATGATTTTCATCGCCTCACACGTGAATGTTTTATATATATATATATATATATATATATATATATATATATATATATTTTCATCAAATATATGGTTTATGTACAATAATTAATATACATACACAGAGTAGAAAAAAAAATATGTGTATATATATATATACACACGCATATAAGAACTGATATTATTGGTCCATCTAACATTTTATATGACTAAATTCATCTAACCATCCTCCAAAAAAGGAGAAATTGAAATGATATGTCAAGAATTCAATAACTGACTCCTCTTAAGAGTGTGTGTGTGTGTGTATATATGTATATGTATACACACACACACCATCCATTCAAACGGGACCGCTCCACGTGCCCCGGTTTGAAGCATATCCATAGCCAAACATTTTTTTATTTCTATGGATAACGAACAGAAAATTCAATTGCATTAATAAACATAGCAAAAAATCAAAAGAAGGAAGAAAAAAAAACAAAGAATGAATCTTGATCAGAATTACCTGAATTTGATCGCCAATATTAACGATGAATGCATGTTTGGCGGGCTTCACGGTGATCCACCGGCCGTCTCGTCGGACTTGCAGGCCGAGGACCTGGTCATCGGGGAGCAGCAGCGTCAATCCGCCGGGATCGGAATGTGAGGACAAGCCAAGAGTCAAGTCAGGCTGCGGACACTTTGGATAAAAATTTACCCTCAAACATGCTCCAATATTCTCCCCTCCAAATGCATTTTGAAGATGATCTTCTCTTAACCCAAGATTTATTGATAAAATCTTCATTAATCTCCCACATAACTTCACCAATTCTCTCCCGTAATCATCTATGATTTCCCTGCATAATTTGACAAAACCCAGTTCATTGAATCAAATTAATTAATGAACCCAATTATTGTCCGGTTAAATATAATTAATAAATACATAAATAAATAACACCGCCAATCTGGCAATTACAATCTTTAAACTGGAAGTCTAAACTGTATTTTTTGATATACTTTATGTACGTCGCAATTATAAATTACCCACAAACGAAAACCCAATTTACTGTATGGTAAATTTTAAGTAATGTGTCAGGTTTACGTAAAAATTAAATTTTTTAATAAAAAATGATTAAAAACATAAAATAAGTTCAAAATTCAAGTACTAGATTAACTGAACCGAATAAAAAAAAACGTGATTAATTGAGTAATTAATTAATTAATTAATTAATTACCTGGAAAAAGGAGGTGAAGCAGGCCATTTGTTGAAGTCTTTCAAGCACAAAGGAAGATAGTGAAGATAATAATAATCACTCCAATCAAGAATCGCACCTTTCTCGATCCCCAGCCTGCTACCATATCCTTCATAAGTTCTTGGCTTATTAGCATACTTCTGTTTCTTCTCCATCGGCAAATGGAAGAATTCCCGCCATGCTTCTCGAGCTCCGTCCATTAATTCATGGCTTACACCATGGTTGACCACCTGGAAAAATCCCCATTCACGACATGCCACCGAAATCTGACTAAACGTATTACTATTACTACTATTATTACTACTCGTAACTATTAAATCTCCATTTTTGTTCTCAAACAAGCCGGAGAGGTCAATAATTGGGATATTGGCGTTGTCGTAATTAGAGGAAGTATTCTCGAACGTTGGCCTATCTGACAAAGGTTTGACATAGCGAGGGGGAATGCATGAGAGGCCGCTGTCGGACAAAGATTGAACACGAACCACTGGCTCAGGCCAGTCCTCCATGTTGCTCATGATTAGAAAAGAATAGTAGTGGTTGTGAAATATATATATATATCAATAACAGGGTTGATTATGATAAGCACAAGAAAGTTGTACTTTTTTTTTTTTTTTTTCTGGGAAAAATTGAAGGTTGAAGAAGGATGAGTGGGAGAGCAGGAGCAGTTAAAAGAAGGTGTGAAGGTAGTGGGGATGGGAAGTGGAGGGAAATTGAAGTGGACGTGGAGGAGAACGTGAAGGTAATGAGGATTTTATATAAATGTGTATGTATATATATATATATATATTTGGATGTAGAGAGGGTGGAGGATGATAGTCAATACTCTTCTGCTTTTGACCATCAATTAGTTTAATTTCCGGACGCAAGTAGGATTCAAGTGCTAAAGTGGAGAAATTTGTTTTTAGAATGATCTAATCTCAGGTTAGACAGAGAGAGAGAGAGAGAGAGAGAGAGAGAGATAATATATATATATATGCCTTTTAATCAAACATAAAATGAAAAAAAAAAAAAAGAATTATAACTTAGAATTAGAAACCAAATTTACTTAGTGTTAAAAATGGTTTTGATTGATGTATTTTTTTATGTAATGTTACAGTTTTATATATATAGATTTTTTAGGACAAAAAATAAATAAGTAATTATAAATTATATAATTTTATTATTTAATTTAATTTGATTTATTTTTTCTTTCTAATATACTGGTCTATTTTCTCTTTTAGCACCCTTATTATCTTTCTCTTTAATATTATCATTTTTTTCTCTTTTAGCATCTTAATTTACTTCTCTTTAATACAATAATTTTCTTCTACTTTAACATATTAATTTACTTTGTCTTTAAGTACCCTGAATTTTTTCTTCTTTAACACTTATAACTATTATAATTATTATGTTTGTTTTGTATTCTCATTTTTATTTCGTAAAATTGAAATTTAAACAACTCATAATAATTACTCAACTAAAACAATATAAGAAAAAAAAAAATTAATAGCAACTCACTCTACTACAATGCTAAGATCACTTTTAGAATGTATTTATCCTTGTTGTACGAAAATGAATCTTGAAGTATGCACATTTTCACTAAAAGTCAAAAAAAAAATAAAATAAAAGAATTTGAAACCAAATAACCTTTCAAAAGATCCATTAGGAAGGCATACGAAAAAAATGAAGAAATGAAACATCACCATCTCATACAAGATGACCTGCACCTTTAGTATCACATGAATAATACTCTCATCTGGTGTCCTGTGAATAGTGAGAGTATCATCCATGTTATTAGAGATTGTTCGACATCCAAAAAAATATAAAATGAATTTTTTTTTCTTTTTAAAAAATTAGCAAATAAAAGATAATTATAGTTCGAATATAAATACAAAGCCACTAAGCAATACACTTAATTCATAAAAAAAAATACAATCAAACTCAGAAAGTACACATGAAATAGCACAAACAGAAAATAAAGAAGCAAACCAACAAGGCAAAATAACACCACCCACGAACAAAAAACACCAAAGCCACAAATAGGGATATAATAGCACGAAACTCAAGGTTGTTCATAACCAAGCCAATAGGTCGACCTCTCTATCCATGACCAACCTAGCCAAGAAATCTACAAGCGAATTTCTTTTTTTGGAGAGGGTTAATTGGTATGTATATTATTTAATTTTTTTCTATTTGTTTAATAAACATATTAAATAAAATATTCTTTTGAATATGAGTGCTCGTGATATAGTGAGTTGGAAAATAACATTCTCCGCTATGACATGACTACTATGAAAATGAATGAATAAGTTCGTTCATGAAGGCCAGAAAGCCGTCACGACGTCCTTAAAATTTTACAATTGTCAAGCTTGTTCTTATTTTAAGTTGTCCATGGATGGAGTACCCCAAGAGCTTGGTATTAGTGAGGAACCAAAAGTCTTGAAATAGGTTAGATAGCCCTACCAACATATTAGATCAAACTTAATATGGATGATTAAATTAATGGCGATCATGTCAATGCAATATACAGTAATTTTATTCGAAATAGTAATAATGATAGATGGTAGAGTTCATGCGCAACTTAAGTCAATCATTAAATTACTAATATATATTATTTGAAAAATCTCAATTTTTTTAAAATTAAATAAAAAAAATTCCTTGCATTATAATTTATTATACAATTTACCTTCTAATTGTTAAATTTCAATGTTAGATCTTACTTTGATACCTAAATTTATTATAATAACCTTATACTTGATAATAAATTATTTAATACTTATGATTATAAATATAAATAATTTCCATGCAAATACTTTATATATATATATATAAATAATAAACCAATACCTTCTCTTTATTTAGGTCGACAAACGGGGGCACAAAAGAAAGGTCCACAACCATTTTCGGTCCATCACACTATAATTTCATTCATATATAAATACATACATACATACACATACACTATATATGAATCATGACATGGGAGCTCGCGGGAACATGAGCGATGGATGACTCATGAGCATAAGTGAGCGGGACTACATACATACATATATATATATATATATATATGTGAACCGTGATGTTAGGGATTCACGTGATCTTGAGTGATGACATAAGCGTAAGTGAGCGGGCCTCGCGGGTGGCCATTTCGGCGCCGTGTTGAATTTTGATTTGCTCTCTCTCGCTCTCTCTCTCAGGGCAAAATATCTTGTATATATACACACACACACACACATACATATTATAGCCACATATAACATACCGAACACCATTTTATCTTTGAAAAAGATATCGAACATCGCTATGGCATATGACCCCTAGCACCCATTTATTTTTGCTATCGCAAAAGGGTCCACCAACGATGGTACCATAAGTCTCACTGTAAGCTAAACCATCAATATTAAGCTTGAAAAAATTAACAGAAGGAGAAAACCATTTTTCTCAAAATTGCAGACTCTCATCTCTCGATTTTGGATTCATTGACAATGTGAAACTTAAGGGGTAAGATTAATAATCTTAAAGCTTGAAGGGACCATGAAGCTGTCTTCATTATCACGAACGAAATTGTTCTTTCTCCCTAAGAGTCAAGCTGGCATTGCCATTATCACTAATCTTTATGTGGAAATTTCATATGATTCACAATTTTAGAAAAAGAAAAAATAAATAAATAAAATAAGAACATTAGAATGTTTATCATCGGTTAATTTTTAAACCGATAATCTAATTTATAAAAATTATTTCAAATATAACTTTTTGTTTTTTTAAACTTACTTAATAACTCTTAAATATTAAATAAAATAGAATAAAAAAATCTTATTAAATATTTATCCTAACCCCTACTCAATAATATATTTAAACCTAACAAATGTCATATCTTATATTAAAATTATTGTTTATCATGATTTCACCGCTTTTACAACAAACAAAAATATCTTTATTAAAAGTTATTTCTACAGTATTTATGAGTGAAAATAAAAATAATTTTTTTAAAATGGAGATGAATAATTCTAAATGTTTTTTTTATTTTTAGTATGGTATAATAATTAATAAAATTAAGAGAATTAAAAACTTAAGTACGAATTAGAATTAAACTCCTGTAATTAATAGTTAATGAGTGGAAATATCAATTGATTGATATTGTTTATCAAATATTATAAGAGAATGTGTACAAAAAAAAAAAAAAGTGAAAATTCAACAAAACCCACCATATGTATATTAATATATATATATATATATATTTTAATCTTGTTTATCTCTTAAAAAATTCAATTGCTCATGTGACAAAATTATGAGAGTGGAATTTAATAGCCTTCGTATTTTGGTTGAAAATTATGGCCCTACTAATATAGGCGTACGAATTTAACATTAAAGGCTCTCTGACCAATAATAATATGGGTGGCCATCACGTATTTGCCAATAACATGCTGAAGGAAATATGTACACACAACACATATATGCACACGTGACAAATGAAAAATACACATGTACATAACATAAATTACTGTTTTACTTTCATGATTTAGTTCATTTTAAAAGGTAAAGAGATATGTACAAGATATGTGTAATAATTACTGTTACTTTTTTTATATAGTATTTATTACTGTAAAAAGTTTAAGAGTACAGTTTTAATTAAATATTTAATAAGTTTTATACAAATATATATATATATATATGTAACACATATATTAATTTTTATACTTACATTTAATGGATAAAATCCTTTTGAAATGTAAGTTAATAAATTTGAAGATAAATTGTTCTCAGCTAATTAAAATCCTTACTCTTTAATTTTTTATTTATTGTATATCAGTTTATGTGTATATTATATTTTCTTTAAAATCCATTTTTAACCAAATGGTCAAAATTAAAACCTTTGACCAATATAATACACACACGCACACACACACACGTGTTATTGTCTTTAGACAAATCAGTTTTGTTTTTTAGCAATAGCTTAACATCATCCATGACTTAAACATGACATCATCACCACCTAGGAATCGCTATCAGTATTATTACAGTAAGAACCTCCAGATGTTTTTTTTTTTTTTTTTCAAAAACAATATATGAAAAAATTCAAAAAAAAAAATAAGAAGAATTTCCAATATTATAATACAATTAAAAAAAAAACAACTAACCCAATTTTAATTCAATCCATTTGACGAATTCAATTGAAATATAATTTTATTTTTTAAAAAAATATTTTATTTTTGTAATAGAAAAAACTATTAATATATACATATTATTAAACGTACAAATAATAAATCAAAAAATAAAAATAAAGCAATAAAGAAACGTCATCCTCAATCCTTTTTATATGGTATGAAGAATATGAAAAACATTAATTTTAAGTTTAATTTATAGTTATGATTCTAATGACTTAAAAAGTGTATTCCTTAAGCTAAGGAATTTCTTATTAGAAGCTAAAATAAAATTAGATCTCACACTATTGATTTTCCGCATTCATGATAATTAGTCAACTTTTAATATCAAATCATTTAGAAAATGTATGGTTCGATTTAGTTTTTACGTAGCTTCTAAACTTTTTTTACCGATTATAGAAATATGTTGGGTTATAATTTTTATTTTAGCTATTATATTTTTAAAAGAATTTTTTTTTTTTATATTGGCTGTGATGTCTTAATTTTACTTTTGAAAGATATATAATTGTTGAAATCTATATAACAATTCAAATCACATAATAAAAATAATTTGAATTTGAAGTTTTTACCATTAGCGATTTGGATTATAAAGATTATTAGCTTAATAGTGTTTGAATGCCCGATCTTTCACATATTACTAAGGTATGTATTAGTTTTTTGAGGCCGTATCGGAGTAAAACAAACAACGAGTGAGCTAGAAACAGCAGACAAAATCCGGCGACGCCGCCACAGGCAAAACCTGCAACCTCCACCGACAAGCCTCTTTCTGATTTTTATTTTACGTGATTTTTTCACCGTTGTGTTTATTGTTCTATTTTTTACAAATTGACCGAAGAAAAAGCCTCAGCTGCGAAGGTGAGCGAGCGGAGCCACCGCATCCGGAAAACTCTACCACCAGTAGGTTTCTGTTTTTTGATTTTTTTGGCCAACTGAAACCCCCTAACGTATTTTTTCGCAGTGATATATATATATAAAGGCTATCAAAACTAGCCAAAACCGGCCGAAAACAGCCAAGCCGAGGTAAACTATCACCGCGGACGGCGGTGTCGCTGTGTCGGAACCCCAAAATTGGCCAGAAATGATTTTTAATACTGATTTTAGATTTTTTTTAGGTATTTTCATGTACGTAAAGCGTGTTTGAATCTCTGCATAAAAATTCAAGAAATCCAGAGACCGCTAGTAAGCGCAGTAGAAATTTCAATATTTCGAACACCGATTCGACTAAAGATCTCTCACGCTTTTTTCCATTACGGTAAATTGAGATTTAATAATTAATAATTGTGTATTTTTATAAAAAATTAAAAAATCTTAAAAATAATTACATGTCACTAGTGGAGCCGGAACTGATTAGTTGACAGTCGTTTTGATTTTCTATTTATTCTTCTGTATTACCTATTTTTGTTTACTATTATATTGTGGGTAATTTAATTGATGGTTTTTAGGGTCTTTTTGGTTATTTTGTTATTTGTTTTCCCTGCATTACGTGCTGGTATTCCGATAATTGGTTATTTGGTTGTGTTAAACTTTATTATTATTTAAGTGAACGGTGAGTATCAAATAAGATATGATTATTGCATAGTTGATTATTATACTGATGAAAATCTGTATGGAAAAGATTTAATGGGTACCCAGAAAAAGACGGACGGGGTCGGTACATAGGGAACCCTACTGTGAATGTTTATCTTAATCGGACGGGGCTATCAAGTCTATTACCAGTAAGGTTTTGAAGATATGGTTCATTTTCATACCAAACGGAGTATCGAGGTGGTAAAATCTTCAATACCCATTACCGGATGGGGTATGGGGACGACTGATTAATTGTTTAATTGGATATTGGGTTCACGAGTAGGAGGGCATCCCTATGGACCCTCAGGGGTATCGGTAAGCATATAAAAATATAAAATGATTGTTTCTTATTATCTTTTATATGATAAATAATAGTGTATGAATATAAGTTTTCATATGTTATTATTGGGAAAGACTTCTTACACAAATATGTAATAAATAACTTTCTTTATACTAAATGAATTTACATTAAATTAATGGTTTCATTGGTTGTTTTTTATGATTTTTACCAATCTTTAGTTTTCTGTATATGTGATTAGTGTTATATTCTTACTGGATTAGTGTAGCTCACCCCTTCATTAACTATTTTATATCAAGATGATCAAAATCCAGATCCCAATCAACAAGAGAGTTGTGAATAGTCCACCATCCGGATTTTCTTTGGACTCCTTTCAAAAGTTAGTGAAAGTCGTTATAGGATTGTTTAGTTATTTGTCTTTTGTTTATGTAACGGCCTCGGAAATTTAAATAAAGATGTATGTATTAAAAATTTTAAATGCGGAAGCAAAATAAAAATTCTGATTAACATCCCTTACACAATAACCATAAACGTATTCAACGTATGAAAGAATAAGTTAATTAAAGAAAATACTCGAAATGAAAAATATAAATAGAACTATAAAATCTTTAGGCATCTAACTCGCCGTCTTCCTGCGGAACGAGCTCGGGAACCACGTCTTCCTGATCTGAAATGGTTAAGTAAGGAATGAGCTACACTAGCCCAATAAAGACATCACACTATCTCACTGCCACATAAGTAAAGGTTGGTAGAAAACAAAAACGACCAATAGAGCATAATTTATAACAAACTCATTTATTAATAATAAAAACATTTACTGTCCACTTACCTCAGTGAGATTCATGAAAACAACATATGAAAACAATAACATTATAACCATCAATAAAATCATATACACTTTATAACATAATACATGTTATACCTTTGCACTTCAATAATCAGACAACAATTCTCCTCTTTTACCAGCCTACTAGTATCCATGGGGATCCATAGGGGGTCCCCGCTACACGTGAACCATTAAAATTAATAACCTGATCGCAGGGCCGTCCCCATACCTCGTCCAGTATGGGCGCCAAAACTACAAATCTTAATACCCCGTCCGGTATAAGGGTGAAACGGGCCGTCCCCATACTCCGTCTGGTATGGGCACCAAAACCATAAACCTCAATACCTCGTCCGGTATGGGCGCCAAAACACATAAGGTCTTCATACCCCATCCGATATGAGAGACCACGTTCCCGATAGGGTTCCCTGCAGACCCAGTCCGTCCACCATCTCTCAAGATATCTAGTGAGGCTGTAGACATTATCCATTATCAATTCACATACCTTTTTACCATTTTTCTTAATCTCAATTATCCAATCAAACACAAACACGTAAACCAGTAATGGACACTAAACAAAGCAACACAACATCGGGTTCATAATAATTCAAAGTATAATAAATGAAACTGTGATTCATGTATACTAAACCATAGAATAAACACATCAGGTACCATACTGCATTCAAAACTGCAAAATAAATCAAACAACACCTTACCGAAAATATATCAGATTCGGGCTCCATTGGCAACCTTAATCCATATCTATTAAGTCATAAATACCGTTTTATCATTTATTAGGCTTTAATGTCATGATAAGAAATAGGGTGAGAGATCCTTACTTGTTTCGGGGTCTGAAATCGGCTGTACAATGCGCCTACAGGCTGTCCCTAAATTTTCTGAATTTTTTCCGAGAAACTGAAACGCACTACCGGTACCTGCACGTGTTCCAAAAAACTCCATATTAGACCCAGGGCCCCTTTTCGGTCAATATTAAAATTCTGGCACAGCGGCTCCGCCGTGCTCTGGCGACGGCATCGCCGCCCACGGCGGCGATCCACCTCGCGTTGGCCATTTTCGGCCGAATTCGGCCAAACTTGCATTGGTTCCTGCGATAAAAAAACCCCAGGGCCCTCGGTAGGCCAAAAAATCACAAAAGATCGAGACTTACCGGCGGCGGAACTCTCGGCTGCGGCGGTGCCGCTGGACTTCAGCGGTGTTTTTCGACCGATTGGCCAGTGGTTTGACTCTGATTTGGCCATAGGCGGATTCAGCATCGAAAAACAAGCCAATGGAAGAAAATTTACCTCGCTTAGCAGTTAAAAAACCCTCCGGTGCGGCGGCGGGTGGTAGCAGCCAGCTCCTCCAGTGACTGGTTCTTCTTCTCCGGCGAGAGTACTGGCGGCTAGGGTTTGGGGTCGAGTGTGGGTGAGGTTATTTATAACCTTCACCTTTTAATCTGAGCCGTCCGATCGCGATTAAAATGGGAATAAATCTGGACCGTCCATCGCGATGCGATCTGGACCGTCCGTGCATGATTCAATCCGTGCGCGTGAGATCTGGGCCGTTCGATCGCGTGCACGCGGATCGCCCACATGGCTCCGTCCCGCGTGGCCTCTCGTGTCAGCTTCCTTGCCATACGGCGTGTTCTAGTTGGCCGTAGCTGCTGACTGGGCTGCTGACATGGCACAACTTTCTTAAATTACGTTTTGACCACCGGTTTCTGATTTTTTTTTCAAAAACACCCACGGAATCTAAATTTCCACCATTTTTTTTCAAAATCAATTTCAATTAAATCCCAAAAATGATTTTACCATATTTTATCAT
Organism: Carica papaya; assembly: GCF_054855325.1. Classification (NCBI taxonomy): domain Eukaryota; kingdom Viridiplantae; phylum Streptophyta; class Magnoliopsida; order Brassicales; family Caricaceae; genus Carica; species Carica papaya. The sequence continues at coordinate 3,967,588 of NC_142310.1, read as the reverse complement.
TATTATTATTTTTATTTTTATTAAATTAAATATTGAAAAATTAAATTAAAATTCTAATATAAATTAAAAAGTAAAAATAATAAAATTTGGGTGTTAAAGTTTATTTTTTTAATTTTTGTTTATTCTTTTATAAAAAACATTATTGTATCTCTATTGGGTATTTTAAAGTATTGTGTAAGAAATGTAAACCCTAACTCTATTATTTCATTTCTCTATTTAATTTATAACTTTATTTCTATTTAAGTTTCAGACCTTTACAATTGAATCTTATATAAAGATCAAAATAAAATGCTACAAATAATTCATGTTTTTAATATATGTTTCTTATTTTTTAAAAAAGATTTTATTTATATTTATTTATCTATTTATCATGTGATGCTCGTTCAGTGATAATTATTATATATGATACGATACATGTTAATATCGTTTTAGCTTCTACAAAAATATACGAGGTTAGTAAAGCCTAAGATTTTGAGAAAAATTTCATTTTTTTCACGTGAATAAATTATATATCAAGGATTTGTATTTTGAATATAAAGTCGAGTTAAATGAATTTTTTTTTTCAATATCCATTGATTAAAGTTTTATAATTTTAATTTTACACGCACATTATATTTTTTTTACAAAGGAAAATAAGTTTAGGATATTTGAAGTGGATGATTTTCTTTAAGAAAAATTCATAACATATATATATAATTTACGCATGAGGGTAATAAAAATTTAAGTATAAATAAATTTTAAGTGATAATCGAAATAATAAACTTTAAAACTTAAATTTTCATTCTCTTCTAGATATAAACGTGAAAAATATTTCTATTATTATCCTATCCAAATGAAGTGTATAAAAAAAGATTATATTCCATCATATCTCCCAAACATGGTCTTATGAACCATTTCTTATTATTGTCAATTACATTTGATAAATAAGCCACCAAAAAAATAAAAATAATTTTCTTCATTTATTATGGTAATATATTGGGCTTGTAGAGAACTTGAGATGTGAATATATATATATATATATTTGGGCCTCTATAACGTGCGATAATAAGCCCAATAGACCAATATCAAGATCACTATTATTTGAATTTTCTTTATACTTAGTTCTTAATTTTTTATTTATTAATTATAAAAATTAAAATTATTATATCACCTTTTGATTTTTTCTTAAAATAAAAAATAAAAAAGACTAATTATTAAAATAATAATTAATATTTTTTAAAGAAACATTTAATATTTTTATTAATTTATTAGTTATTTAAAATTATTTATATTATTTTTTTAAAGAATATTTAAATATGATATAATAATTTTAATTTTTTTATATTTAGAAAAAAATAAGTATCTGAAATAAATAAAGAATGTTAAGAATCAAAGTTTTTTTAAAAAAATATTTTACATAAATCAAACTATATAATAAATCTACAAATTTGTTTAAAAAATCTAAAAAAATTTGAACCTTAAGGTCAGCCCACAAACCAATACTTTACTTACCAACATAAAAAATTTTAGAATCAAAATTTAGATTTAACTTAGTGATCTTCGGTTAATTAATCAAATAATTAACTTTAATTCAGTTAATAAACCAATCTAAGGTCCCTTAAGAAGTTGATTTTTAAGGAGACCAACTTCCCAGTTTATGAAATTTAACTCAAAGGTTGGACGAACATTTAAATCAATTTGGCCCAATTTAATCTCTGAAAGGTGGACTCTTTCTGGTCTTGGGTCAGCCCAAATTAAAGCTTATGTGGATTCCACATGGGGGAAATACATATAATCATATATGTATCGCGTGTATGTATACGCTGATTCGCACACATTTTCCACGTGGCCTAAAAGAACCGAACCAATTAAAAATTGAGATTGCTCGAATCTTTTTTACAAAAAAAAAAAAATATTTGGGGGGATGGGGAAGTTTGTAAGCAGTATAAACAATTAAAAATTAAGTTTGATTAAGTGACTTAAAATATTTTTATAATCGCTTAAATTTTTTTTTTCTTTACGTGTAATTCAGTATGAATTCACATATTTCGTATAATGTAATATAAAATTATTTATATTGTAAATTTAGTAATTTTATATATAATAATCAAACTAATTCAGTAAATTTGTTTTGAAATGATTATTACCAACATGTCATAACTTGGGGCAAGATTGTTATATTTTTTACATTATGCTCCAAACGAGTGATTTGTCATTGAATAACTTAAAATAATTGAATTTTTACAGGTGTTTGTATATGCTAAGACGTGTGTCTGTATGAACTACTTCACTAAAAGTATGTATATAACTTGTCTGCAAATTATAAACTATTTTCTACTGCACACAGTCTCTTGAATTCAACCGAACCACTCAAGCTACCAGTGTTTATATTTATATTAACTTTTTAATATGTACTTTAATTTCATTTATACAATAATAATTCGTTATTACTCAAATATTTTTAAAAAAAAAATGAAGTTTAATAGTTTGAATCTAATTATATCACTGCTACTCAAATTTAAAGTATTAAAATTAATATTATGATAGTATCTCTTATGTTTTAATTTTTTTAAAAAAAAATTAACATCATATTAAGAGTTACATAAATGTGTTTATAAATATTAAATTAGTCATATTGTATTTATCAATTACCTAAAATACCTTTTTATTTATTTTTTTAATAATGGGTTTTACATTTTCAACACTCTTAGATAGTGCAATGACCTATTGAATCCATTGAAATCATATAATAAAATAAAAAAAAAAAAACAGAGATGCCAATTTCTTTTTTTGTGTTTGTGTTTTTAGAAAAAGTAAATCATGATCTCTCCTATAAAAACCCAAACTTGATTGTACTCGTTCAAATTCCAAATTGCAAGTCACTGCCTGCCAATAAAATCATTGACTTATTTCTTCATCATTCCAGGAAACTATTTGAAACTCTACAGACAAACAATTCGAAGAAAATAACTTGATGGGTCTCCTCCCATTTGCCAAATACAACAAGAGTTATTGAACAAAACAATAAATTTTTTTAAAACAGTTTTTGGGATTGCCCAGATGAAGATGCTCCTATACAGATAATTTATATTTTAATGGGATTTCAATGACAAATTCATTTAAAACAACGATTATAATTTAAAATAGCTTAAGAATAACCGTACTAATATTTGTTTTGTGAATTCTTTTTTTTTTTAATTTATAAATTAAATAAAAGGATGGAATAATTTTAGTGGAATTTAATGGGAGGGGGAAAAAAAAGAGAGCTAATTAAAAATAAAAATAAAAATAAAAAGAATATAATTGAGAGAGAGAGAGAGAGAGAGAGAGGAAGTGGAAGGATGAGTCAGAGGCATATCCTGTCACCCACCTACTGAGAAGAGAAGCGCGTGATGACTTGTTTACAACTTGGAATATTTCCATCCGGTCACCCTTTCATTCACGAGCACTCTCACCCCCCACTCGCACAATCTTAAATCCCACTCACACCTTCCTTTTCAAAAATAAATTAAATAAAGAATATAAATTTAACAAATAATCTTTTTATTATAGAATTTTAGTATATACTTTAACATATTTTTTTGAAAATTTTATATTAACTAAATAAATTTCTTCTTAATAAATAACCTACTCATAAAATTTTCTAAAATTATATATTTTTAAATATCTATAAACTATTATTTTTTATGTTTTAAGTGTATTTTTATTAAAAATGAAAAAATAAAGGTAGTTAATTGATCCAATTTAATTATGTAACACCCAATAACATTTTTTAATTTTATTTTTCGTTTTTTTTTTATTTATATTTATTTATTTATTTAGTTTTAATTTAATGAAAAAAAAGGTAAAATTTGTTAATGATTAATTTGAAAATAATTTTGAAAAAAATATGTGAAAATTTGGATTCTGCGGATATTTTTGAAAGAAAAATCGAAAAACAAAAGTCAAAACGCAATTTAGAAAAGTTACATAAGGTCAAATGCCCGGTCAGCAGTCCCAACCAACCAGGACGCGTCAGGTGGCAAAGGCGTTGACGCGGGAAGCTACGCGGGAGGAGAGCTACGTGGGCGATTCGAGTGCGCGCGATCGAACGGCTGAGATCTGTTCTCGCACACACAGACGGCCCAGATTGAAAATGTGCATGGACAGTCCAGATTAAAAACGCGCACAAATGGTCCAAATTGAATTGCGCATGGACGACCTAGATTGAAAACACGCACGGACGGTATAGATTAAATCGCGCACGGACGGTCCAGATTGAATCGCGATCAGACGGTTCAGATCAAAAGCGATGAACAACCCAAATCAAAAGCGGATGGGTATAAATAACCTCATCTGCACCAAAACCCTAACCCTAACCGCCAAAACATATCGCCGGAGAAGACAGCTCAGCCGCCGAGGAGCCAACCGCAACCACCCGCCGCTGCACTGGAGCAATTTTCGACCGCCAAACGAGATAAAAAAATTCTCCTCTTGCACGAAATTCAATTTTAAACCCACCCATAGCCAAATCAGAGTGAAAGAACTAATCAGTTGGCCGAAAAACGCTACCGAAGTTAGGTGGCGCTGCCACGGGGTGTTTCAGAAAATGCCTCCGATGAAGTTTTTTCTGATTCCCGTTTGATGTGATTTTTCCACCATTGTAATTATAGTTTCCTTCTCTACAGGTTGATCGAAGCAAAACACCCAATCGCAACGTAAGCTGAAGGAGTTGTCGCATCAGAGAGCCCCACCGCTGGTGAGTTTTTATTTTTTATATTTTTTTGGTCCACCGAAGGTCCTAAGTGTGTTTTATTGCAGGAACCGATGCAAATTTGACTGAATTCGACCGAAAACGGTCAAAAACGGTCGAAAATAACCAACCCGAGGCAGATCACCGTCGCCCGCCAGAACACAGTGGAGTCGTCGCGCTGGATTTTCAAAATTGGTCGAGTAGGCCATGAGACTGATTTTGGGTTTATTTGGGACATTTGTAAGTATCATAAGCGCATTTTAGTTCCCAAAGAAAAATTTAAGGAACCTAGAGACCGCCCGTAGGCACAGTAACCACTTAGCTTTTGGCGTTGAATCAAGTAAAGATCCCTCACCCTATTTCCTATCATGGAATTAAATTTTAAATAAATAATAATACGGTCTTTTGTACAAATTAAATGTATGCACTTTATTAATTACAGATTGCTAATGGAGTCCAAATCGGATATTATTTTCTGTCAATTTTTGTTGATTTATTTTACAGTTTAAAAGCATGATGATATCGGATTTATATATTGTATGGTTTAAATGCATGTATTACTGCCTTACTTGACCACTATTTGATTTTGAGAATCTAAGATATGATTGCATTATCGGATGCATATTTACTTGTTATGTATTTATGTTTGATTTGGTAACGGAGACTAAAGAAAAACATAAAATTAATGTGATCTGATAAATGGATAAGATGACAGTCTCACTAGATATCTTGGGAGATGGTGGATGGACCGGATTCATAAGAAACCCTACCGTGAACGTTGTCTTATACCAGACTGGGTATAGAGACTTAGTCATTTGGCGCTCATACCGAACGGGGTATGGGGACTACCCGCTTCACTCTTATACCAAATGGGATATTGAAGTTTAATGTCTTGGCGCTCATACCGGACGGGGTATGAGGTCGGCTATGTAATTAAGACTGTTAAGAGAAAGTGGTTCACGTGTAGTGGTGACACCCCTATGGATCTTCATATATACTAGTAGACTAGTGAAACGAGAAACGGTTACGAGTTCGTCTATTGTTAATAAATATGAATTTATGATATGTTCTATGTTGCTGGTCGTGCATGAAGTTATGATCTGTATGATATTAATTGTCTGCATAGATTGTTTTCATAAATTCTCTAATGATAAGTAAAATAGTAAATGGTTTTATTTTAAATAAATATATTGGTTTAAATCTACTACTCCGTTGGTTATTTTAATTTTTTATCAACTTTTACTTATGTGACGGTGATATAGTGTGATATTTTTACTGGATTAGTATAACTCATTCCTTATTTAACTATTTTAGATCAAGAGGACCTGATTTCCTATTCCGATCCGCAAGAAGACTGCGAGTAGATGCTAGATACTTTATATTTACTTTTATTTTTCTCATTTCGCGTGTTTTTTTCAGAGAATTCATTCCGTGATGTTTATTAAGTACTTTTAAGTTATTGTGTAAATGATGTAAATATTAATTTTTTATTTCGATTATGCACTTAAATTATTATATATTTCTTTTTAGATTTCCAAAGTCGTTACAAATTATGTTTATGTACAAATAGAATTAATTATAGTTGAGATGATAAATTAAATAAAGTGTTTTATGGTGAGCAATTGCCAAGCACGCGCGGCGGCTTTCGTATAAAGCAAGAGCTCACACTCAGTCACACACGTGAAGGGCAACCCGCTGAGTCGGTTAGATATTGCTGAAAAAGGATGGGGCCCACCACCTACATTTCATATGCATTTGAATTTCATTTCGCGAAATTTAATTTTAATTTCATTTCTCATTTCATTTTCATTTCAGTTTAGCAAGTAAGCAAAACAGCGACCTTTGGCTCCGATAGGGGGAAAGAGAAGATAGCAGTGGCCTTCGCTTTAAAGATTTGACTTTGACCATAAAAAAGCTTTAACCCAGAAAGAGAGAAGAAGAAAAGTCACACCTTCCTCCCTCTTTCTCCCCCAAGGCCATACATAAAAGGAGCCTCCCCCATTCATGGTCTTCTCCTTGTAAACCAACCCACTTATTCTTCAAACCGAGTTCTTCTCGAATTAGCTCGCTTACTTTAACAGAAACTTCAGCAAGAAGGAAAAAAAACTAAGAACCCATATTGCATCTGCGGTTTTCTCTGCTGCAAAGTGCTCAAAGGTATGTTTTTTCCGATGAAAATGGAAGGAAGTTGAATAAGAATCGTGGATTTAGTTTGCTTTGAAGTTTAGCTTTGGATTTTGTTGTTGATCTGGCGGATTATTGGGTTTTTTTTGGTGGGTCTGTGAAATTCTTTTTGGGGTTAAAGAAGTTTTGAATTTTGTTTACTGTTTTTTTTTGGGTGTAGTTCTTTGGTTTGTTAAGGATTTCGAAACAGATCAAAATGTTGATTTCAAGTATGAGATATAATTTTTTTCCCTTCTTATTACGGTTTCTTTTGGTGTATTCTGTTTCGGTGCAAAGAATTTCGAAAAAAATTTGGGATTCTAGGTCCTTTCTGGGGGTTTTGGTATGTGGAAAGGTTAATCTTACTTAAAACTAGGGCAGATCTAGGAGGGTTTATATTTTCTTGGGGTATCAAGTAGTGGATTTGGGTTCATGTTCTTTCATTTTCTCATAAACTAAACAGAACTTTTTGTGTATATAGTGTTACTTTCAGTTTTCTTTTGTTTGAAATGAGTGGAAATATTTATTTATCTGTTCTCTTCATGTATGCAGGACTTGTTGGGTATGTGCAACGGTTCAAAGAGTGAGTTTTGCTCATCAAAAGTCCTTATGGAAGCTGAACCCAAGAAGCAGAAAGATGGTAGCTCGTGTAGATGTTCAATTTTGCTCGAGTTAGCAGCCTCAAATGACCTGGCTGCATTCAAAACCGAAGTAGAAGAGAAAGGTTTTGGTGTTGATGAGGCAAGCTTCTGGTATGGTAGAAGAATTGGGTCGAAAAAGATGGGTTTTGAGGAGAAGACTCCTCTCATGATCGCTGCCATGTTTGGTAGTATTGAGGTTTTGAAGTACATAATTGGAACTGACAAAGTTGATGTGAATAGGATTTGTGGCACTGATAGGGTCACTGCCCTTCATTGTGCTGCTGCTGGTGGTGCTGGTTCCTCCTTGGAGATTGTCAAGTGCTTGCTCGATGCATCTGCTGACCCGAGTTGTCTTGATGCCAATGGTAATAGGCCTGTTGATCTTATTGCCCCTTCTTTGAAATCGACATCAAATTCAAGAAAGAGGGCTATTGAGATGTTGCTAAAAGGTGATAATTCAGTTAGTGTTGCTGATCAGATTCTTAACCAAGAAGAAGAACAGAAGATCACAACTACTCAGTTGTCAAAAGAGGGAGCTGAGAAGAAAGAATATCCTATTGATTTATCTTTGCCGGACATCAATGATGGGATATATGGAACTGATGAGTTTAGGATGTATACTTTCAAGGTGAAGCCGTGCTCGAGGGCTTATTCACATGATTGGACCGAGTGCCCATTTGTTCACCCAGGGGAGAATGCAAGGAGAAGGGACCCAAGGAAGTACCCGTACAGCTGTGTTCCTTGCCCTGAGTTCCGAAAGGGAGCATGTCCTAAGGGGGATGCCTGTGAGTATGCACACGGTGTTTTTGAGTCGTGGCTGCATCCTGCCCAGTACAGGACCCGGCTTTGCAAGGATGAGACAGGTTGCACACGCAAAGTCTGCTTCTTTGCTCACAAGCGCGAAGAATTGCGTCCTGTCTATGCATCTACTGGTTCAGCTATGCCCTCACCAAGGTCTATTCCTGTTAGTGCAATGGATATGGCGACCCTGAGCTCACTGGCACTTGGTTCATCATCTTTGCCACTGCCTGCTGCATCAACACCGCCAATGTCTCCTTTGGCTGCTTCATCATCTCCAAAAAGTGGAGGTTTGTGGCAGAACAAGGTTAATCTTACACCACCTGCCTTGCAGCTCCCAGGTAGTCGGCTGAAGACTGCTTTTAGTGCTAGAGATTTGGATATAGAGATGGAATTGCTTGGTCTAGATAGCCACGTCAGTCAATTGCAGCAGCGGCAATTATTAGAGGAGATGTCAAGCCCCTCTTCCCCATCCTACTGGAATAAGGAGTACAGTAGGCTTGGAGATTTGAAACCTACTAACCTTGATGATATTTTTGGATCGCTCGATCCATCCATTTTGTCTCCTTTGCAGGGACTCTCGGTGAAATCTACAACACCAACTCAGTTGCAATCTCCAACCGGGCTTCAAATTCGCCAAAACCAGCTTCGTGCCAGCTACCCTACAAATCTCTCATCCTCTCCAGCAAGGAAACCTTCTTCCTTTGGCTTCGACACTTCTGCTGCTGTAGCAGCAGCAGTGATGAATTCGAGGTCTTCAGCTTTTGCAAAACGAAGCCAGAGTTTCATTGATCGAGGAGCAGTGACCGGTCATGCTGGACTTGCTGCATCTGCTAATTCTGCATCAATGATGTCCAATCTTTCAGACTGGGGCTCGCCAGATGGAAAGCTTGATTGGGGCATTCAAGGTGATGAGCTAAACAAGCTTAGGAAGTCTGCTTCCTTTGGTTTTCGAAACAATGATCATGTTCCAGTAACTGCATCAACGGAGTTGAACTCGATGCCATTGAGCTTCGATGAGCCAGACGTATCTTGGGTTAATTCCTTGGTGAAAGATGTAACGCCAGTGAGAGCAGGGTTGGTTGGCACCGAGAAGCAGCAATACATTCTAGGCAAAGGCCACCACGAGAAGCTTCCGCTTTGGTTGGAGCAAATGTACATGGAACAGGAGCAGATGGTGGTGTAAGCAACATCAGTTTGCTCCTCAGTCTGACTAGTTTTTTGATATTCTTATTTAGCATTCTATAATTATATGAAAATTGATAGAAGGTGAACTTAATAGGTAACCCAAAAAGAAGAAAGAAAAGTGTAGAGCCATCAAGAAAATTTAGGAGGACATGAATTTAGATGGAAGACCAAAGTAGAATTTGATTAATTATTATTCTATATTCTTTTCTTGTTTGTAGTTCCCTAATCTTGGGTTTTTTTTGTTTTATTTATTATTATTTTTTCTTTTGTTGTTTCTTAGTAAGGGAAAGGCCACAAGAATGAGTGGCATCGGAAGGATTTCCATTTTTATCTGATCAAGTTATTATTTATGTAATGAAAATAGGAAATGGATCCATAAGGGACTCTTCCTCTTCCTTGTAATTCTATCAACGACACATTTTTAATCTATATAAAAGAATATTATTACATGTTTTGTTCAGTTCTTGACCTAATTTTTTAACTTTTGAAGTTCTGAGGATAACAACGCATTGCTCCTGCTCGTGTTTATACGTTGTAGCTCCTTGCACAACTTCTGGATTGCTGTAACATTCTGGTTAGGTTATGTTTTTTTCAATTTTCAGCTAACAGCATGATGAAGAACATATGTAAACGTTTATGTATACATAGATTCATGGATTACTAACTAATCAAATCATAAGACTGGGATGTTATAATAAATTTGTTTGTAATCTAAACTTTTTTTATTTTCAATTATATTCCCTGAAAGACGTTTTGCGAGGTGTGTAAGTATGTAGATAGCTTAACGAGATCTCTCTCATTGCACTGCCACATTTGGTATTGAAATTATTTCAAACTAAAAAAATTTAACCACCATTACATACAATTATAAGTCACATTGTAATTTACTTTGAATTAGTGACATATATATATATATATATATATATATATATATATATATATAACAACAATAAATCAAAATTAAAAAAGTTGATACTATCTTGTTCAATGCAAACCTAACGCATTAATTATTCAAATTTATTTAGAATAAATCAAAATCTATTACTTTATATTTAATTGCAAATAAAAGATACAATTTTTTCCCCCCCTAAATAAAAAGTAATTTTTGACTAAATAAAAACATCTTAATTTTTTTTATTTTTTTTTCAATAATTTTTGATCTTTAGCGGACTTCAATTTTAGAATTAAAATGAGAAATACATTAAACCTATTGCATTAAGAAGAAAATAAAAATGGTATTTACCAAAAATACATAATATTCTTTAATCACTACACACCAAATTCACACCTCAACCACCGCCATAAACTTAATTCCCAAGTAAATTTATTAAAGAGAAAAAAAAAAAAAGAAAAAGTCGAAAGGCTAATAAATCAATTTCAACTACTCATCTCCTAAAGTAGATATTAAATTAATAAAAAAGAAAGTTGGTAATCCAAAGTTGACCGTCGATTTTATATATGCGAACCTTATTAACTCCATCAAGAACATGAACAAATTTAAAAATCGAGACAAGACTTTTTGTGTTCTTTTAAAGTCCTTCTTCTTTATTTATTTATTTTTTAATTTTCTTTTGTGATAAAGATGAATATTATGTCTGTCAGAAATATTGTATGGACAGGAATTTTAATTTTAAATAATGGGTTTTCTGTATTTTAATTAAAAAAAAGTACAATTTTTATTATTGAATAATTAATTTCTTTTGGGTTACAACCGATCCATGTGACTTGTTTTTTTTTTTTTTTAAAAAAATTATTTTAAACGAAATTATTGTTGTTTTTCGTAGTTTTTTTTATTTATTAATTTATCTTAAAATTAATCCAAATACGTGTAGATATTGTTTCACACAAAATAAAATTTTAGTTAATTACATAATTTCCCAAATTAATAAAATTATTATCTCATCCAAAAATTATTAAAAATTGCTTGTAGGTCCCCATGTTATCTTTCGTCATTTGGTGGTCTCCTAGGAGAAGAAAAAATTTGATTGTTGAAATCAGTAGCCGCCCATGATGTCATTGTTTAATATTTAATCATTTAGGACGACACAAGTTTCTTTCATGCTTCATTTATTAATAATAATAATAATTATTATTATTTTTTAACACTTTAACTCAATAATTTATGCTTTTAATATTTATTTATTTAATAATAATAATAAAAAATTAACTAATTAATTTAATTTGAATTCGAATACCAATTCAAGCAAATAATTTGGTCATGATGGGCTTTGACCCGGCCCAACATTTGGCCCGGACTAAGAGCTTTTGATTTCCGTTTCCTGTCCGCCCAACAAGAGAAATGAACGTTGCTTCTCGCGTTGCTTATACTCGAGACTCTTTAACAAGGTTTTCACGAGCAACTTTCTCTGCTCTTTTATTCATCATCCTCCGACCAATAATCAATCACCTTGTCGCGTGAAAAGAGAAATTCTCAGGTTCGATTACAGAAGAAATGCTCAGAGGTGATTATCTCTTCCCGGGTTTCTGTACACATGCATTTTTCATTTTGTTGCAGCTATCTTGTTCGATGAATTTCCCCAGAGAAATGCCAGCGGAGACTGGATTTTCTTAATTTTTCTTTTCACTTGAATTTCTCATTCAGTCGTGAGAAATGCTTATGTACTTATGTTTGGTGGAGCAATGTGATTAATGCATCGTGTATGTACACACAAACACACACACAGACCGACGTATATATGTATATGGATGTGTTTATGATATATTTGTATGTATATTTTATTCTCAGGGGTTGCAACAGAAGTTCATTTTCAATCCAGAATACAAACTTTTACACGAAGGCCATTCCCGGGTAATTTTTCTTTTTTTACTTTTCTCAGCTATTCAGATGCAGTTAGAATTTAAAGTTGCATAATTTACATGTAATTCTATATGTCTTGTGCTCAAATTGTATTGGAATAGTTGAGTTATTTATTGAGTGTCAGGTGGTTAATTACTTTGTATCTCAAGAGTCTTGGTTAATTTGCAGGTTTGCAGGGTGAGAAATCATGCTTTTCAAAAGCCTGCTTCTCTCCAAACAATAAGATAACTTGCAGCTTATCTCACTCCGAAAAAGTGTTCCCTATTGGTGAGGAGCGTGAATCACATCTGGTAAAGATGTGCGGAATCACATCTGCGAAGGATGCTGCCATGGCGGCAGATGCTGGTGCTGATTTTATAGGGATGATTCTTTGGCCAGGTTCAAAGCGTTCTATTTCCGTTGCAGTTGCAAAGGAGATTTCCAAAGTTGCAAGAGAATATGGTGCACAGCCGGTTGGAGTATTTGTGGATGATGATGCAGAGACAATATTGAGAGTTTCTGCTACTTCGGACCTTGAACTCGTGCAGGTTTATGCTTATTTATTTTGATTACCTTGGTTGAGTTTGTCGTAAACTTTCAACCTATGAAACAGGAACGAGAGTATGGTATAAATGGGATAAAGATCTGAATGGAAATAATATCTAATTCCAAGTTAATTGCATCTTTAATTCAAGTTAACTTTTTCCGGTTTCGTCCTAGTTAGTGTAAAACATAAATTTATCATTGGAAATTAAATATATGAGGGGAGTTAATTTATCCATCATGAATAAATATGCACATTAAAAGAATCGAGTGGGAACATAATTAACTTGAATAAATGTATGTGGTAACATTCTTAACCTGGTAATTGCATTGGGTTTATGCAGCTTCATGGGGACAACTCTCGTGCAGCTTTTCCAGATTTAGTGAAAGAGAAGAGGATTATATATGTTCTTCATGCAAATGAAGAGGGAAATCTCCTAAACAAGATCTCAGATGAGGAAGGTCCTCTAGTTGATTGGATTCTTGTTGACAGTGCCAAGGGTGGAAGGTATTAATCTTTAATTCCTTATGTTGAGTCCTTCAACTTAAATAATCGATCTTTCAGAGCCAAGAGGTTCTTCCTTCATGCATACTCCTACTTTATCTATACATATCAAACAAACACACATGTATATAGCGTGATTATTGCTGACTTCGGTTCTTCTGCTTTTGGGATATACGTCTTAGTGGTAAAGAATTTCATTGGGCTCAGTTCAAGTTACCCCCAATTAGAAGCAAACATGGATGGCTCTTGGCTGGGGGAATGAATCCTGAAAATGTTTCTAAAGCCATTTCTATCCTCAAACCTCATGGAGTTGATGTCAGTAGTGGCATTTGTGGTGCAGATGGAATTCAGAAAGATCAATCACGGATATCATTGTTTATGAGTGCAGTTCAATCAGCACTTGATCAATCATGAGTAATGAGCAAGGTAGATCCACTCCTGCTTTTCGTAACTGTAAGAATGCGATTGAAGTGCCTAGACATCCATATGTTCTTTTTTTTGCTCTCGTGCTAAATGTTGAGCAGATTTTAGCTTGGAAGGAGCATGTGCTAGTGCAAACTTTGTAATAGTTCCGCTTATTTTATTCATGACCCTTTCGAGATGTGTTCTTAATGTAATAAGAAGGAAGATGTACCATAGCATCCCTGCATAGACTCAGGAGACCTGTTCTTGTTTTTAACCGAGAGAGATTCTAATAGAAAATTTTATGATTTTATGTAATGTTGTTACAAAGTACTGAATTACTGTACGAAATTAATGAAATGTTAGAAAGTTATTATGAAGGCATCATGGATTTTCCTGTAAATAGGTAGACATTTACACATTACACCGAGAGATTCACTGCTTGAGCTGGTGAAATGCATCATTTATGTATGAACACATATTATAATTTATCTGTTCTTCCAAAATTGTAACTGTAATATCAATATCTTAACAGGCACCTATTCTTCTGTAGGAGAAAGAATGGTTGAATTGTTTTCTGGCAAAAATGGCCATCAACCTAACGGTCAGAACTCAAGTATGAGCTAGTAATGAATCTGTTAATAATGAATCTGTAGATTTGGACACTTCATGTCATTCGCTAAATACTTAGAACTTCACTTGGATTCATGGAGCTTGGGGTCTGTTTGGTAATACACAACATCTCCAGTGTCACTCACGAAATGATCTTTTTTCATACTTCTAATGAGACTTCCCAGTAAATGAAATGGAAGAGGTCTCGATTTCTCTGGCTCTCGATAATATTTCCCGAGCACAGGCCTTGCTGCCTCTGTCTGGAAGAGATCGAAAAACAGAAAGTAGAACCATGTTGAGCATGTTTAAAAGCCGATCAGTCATCAGACAATGAATTTGGGAGACAACTTACTGCTTCTATCAAGTGATAGTGTGGGATTTGAGGGAATAGGTGATGTATCACATGCGTTCCTATATCATGGTGGATGTTGTTGATCCATCCATAGTCACGATCCAGCGTTGTAAGCCCTCCTCTTAGGTAACTCCATTCCTGTTCCATAATTACCAAAAGAAAAGATCAGCAAACATCCAAAAGCTTCTCTGCATTATTGATTGAAATGCTAATTTATGACAGCAACTTTGAGTAATACAGAGTTAAACCATTGTTTGTACACTAATTCGTTATCTCCTGCAAAAGCCTATTAGGTTAAAAGCGAGGATCAATTACAGATCCTCCATCATGCTTTATACTGATTTGATAATGGTAGCCAGTTCTTTAAAAAAAAAAGGATAATGGTAGCCAGTAACCAAAACACAAAATCTAAACCTCTGACTTGGTATTATGACAAATAATAGATTATGATCATTATGTCAAAAGATTAAACATAGTAGAAACTTGATTTCTTACATATGAAACCTAATAGAAAGAAATTGCATACCCTTCCGCGGTACCAGGGGAGTTTCTCCTCATGGCCGTGGTGATGTAAGTAAGTTACAAAATCCAACCACATTACGAATATCTGCAAACAAGTTGCAGATTTTCAAAGCCATGCATCAGAATATGAAAGGAGGAAGTGTCAGTCCAAAATTCAAGTAATCTTCCAAGGAAACTGGACGTACCCAATAAGGGATGCCATAGAGTTTGAGCATCTGGACAGGACCCATTACAAAGGATAAGGAAACAAGCAGTACAACCATGGCAGTCCAGCAAGCAGTAGAGGTTATGATATCTTGTCTCTCACTTGGGACAAATAAATCACTATCTGGGTGGAAATGAGAGCCTTTCTTTCCGGGACTGCGAGTGAACTGTAATTGAAACCAGCATAACGAGTGAAAACTAATGAAAGCTTGATCCCTCTAAGCTCATCATGGAGATATATACAATCAATTCATTGAAAACTAAAAGGATTTACCAGATAGACAGGGTAAGCAAGCATAGGAAAAGGCAGAGTAAACCTCAATTTTCGAGTAACATTATCCAGAGTGTTGTAAATCTTTTCAGATAGCTGCAATAGAGAAATGGTATTTTTCACTAAAATTCCATCACTGAAAAGAGAAAAACAAGACATGGGTAGATTGAATACAAGCAAAACAACTTACTGGGTGCCATGATTCATCATTTTCTACATGACCGTGGTTTTGATGATGAGTTCTGTGACTAATTCTCCTGTGTTCATCATAATAAAAACTCCAATCACTTAAGCTATTACCAGATGCATCAGAGAGTTAAAAAGCATCTAAGAAAAGCCAAAAGCAAACAAGGAAAAGCAAGTAAAACGAGAAAGTAACTCACCAGCCATGGTAGGGAACAAGAATTGAAGAATGAAGAATATGACCCACAACACTATTCAGCTTGGGATTAGTAGAGAAACTACCATGACCACTGCATAACCCAAAACCGAAACAGCAAAGACAACCCATGTTTGCAATTCAATCACGTAGCAAAGCAATCAAAGAGCAAATTACAAAATTTCAGAGCTGGAATGAAAATCAAATTACAGCCAAATGAAACTTTACCAATCATGGCCAAGAACAAAGAGAGCCCAGAACATAGTTCCCTGAGCAAACCAATAAAGTGGCCAAACGAGCCAGTTATTGAAATGAGCAGCAACAGCAGCCAATCCAAAAACAACAGCAACATCTCTTACAACATAGCTCATTGACCTCCATGGATCCCTCACCCAACAATGATTAGGTATAGCAGCTCGTACATCAGCCAACCTAAAAGGCGGCGGAGCACCTGGGTCAAATTCACCATCATCTTCCCCACCGTTAATAATCTCCGTCTCTTTGTCTCCTCCATTGGCAGTTGATACAGACAATGGAACACTCACATTGAGTGCCCATCTTCTCTCCACAAACCCACCAGGGACCTTGGAGGAATAACCAAGAAAATAAGGTTTAGAGGCTGGCAACCCTCTGATGTTAGTCGATGGGAATCCAGTTCTGGGTCTGGTGTAGATTCTGTGGAGAGGTCTCAGGCCACATTCTGACAAGAGGAGACCCGCCATTGAAGACCCAGATGAGGGAATGTCAGGGAGACGATGGGTCAAGTTGTGACAGGGAGAACCACAAAAAGGCAATACGAGTAGGAAGAAGATAAGAAGAGGAGCTCTCTTCTGTATAATACTTCTCTATCTCTCTAAATAATAAATAAATTTCGCCATTAAAAAAACTCGTGCTTCCTGTTGCTTGTAACTCCGCGCCTCTACCTTTGTTCTTTCATTCTCTGCCCCACTCCGCGTGTACACAGCAAGTGTGGTTGACTCAAACTTGGACGTTGAATTTATTACCTAATAAAAAAACTCCTATTATGTTATTATTTAATGTGAATTAAACTTTATTACTAATTATATTATTATTGCAATATTAATATTTATAGGTAATTAATAACGGGTAATAAATGAGTTGTTTATTTTAACTATTTGCATTTAATTACTCTTAAGAAAAATTAAATTTTGTTCCTAAAATAATTTAAAAAAATGATTTAGTCTTGATGGTAGAAATGTTTGAAAATATTTTTACTCCTGAAATAAAAAAAAAAAGAAAAGACAAATGATTATAATATTATATGTAAACTAATATTCTACCCTGTCTGTGTTTCTGCGTTATTTACAAGGTGGGGAAAGAGGGTGTAGTTTCAAAGCCGCCTTAGACTAACTCTAAATGTTTGGGTTAATCATTCCATGTGAAAAGTGCCCAACTTCAAAAACTTCTTAGTTTAAATTCTGAAATAATATATATATATATATTAAAAAATTTCTATGTGACTTATTTTTCATTAAATTAATTAAAGTTCATGCATTAACACTCAAGGATTAGTTAGCTGTTTAACCAAAAAAAAAAAAAACATTTATATCGATTATAATACACCCTAATAATCTTGCCTTAATGACTTCAATTCTTTATTATATTATAGTCAGAACACACACAAGTTATTAAATATCATTAATTCCTTAATATGTTTCATAATCGATCTTAATTAATTAATTTATTTTTAATGTATTATTTGTTATTTTGCACATTTATTTTTTTATTTAATCAATCCAGTCGTATGATTCACCCAAAAGTGTAAGGGTTAGGAAATTGAATCTCTTATTGAAAAATAAAATTGCAGATTAAATTAAGTAATTTAACGTCTCATTCAAAAAAAAAATTAATTTAAATATTATCTTAAAATTACTTGCTAACCTAATTGAATATTAATAAAATGTATCCTCGTCAAACTTTATTTTATCTTGTTGTCTTCACATGAACCGTCAATAGCTTCTCGGTCAACTTTGGAAATGCCACGGTACCTAACTAGTTCGTATTCAATTAGGAATCTTTTAGTTACAAAATGATAGTTTGGAAATTTATATTTAGATTTGCATATTTCAAAATAAATAAATAAATTAAAAGTTTACTCGAACATTAATGCTGCGGTGAAATAGAACAAGTTCACTATGAAAACAATTAAGATTAAATTATATAATTCTTTAGATTTTGCAGATAATAACGATGAAATTCTCTATTTTCAAAAAATAATAATTAATTAGCATTTGAATAACAAAAAAATTAAATCTAATATTTGAATAAATGTCAAATGTAAAATAATGTAAAGTAATAAAATAGTTATTATCATTTGACTATACGACTAACATTTTATTTAAAGAGGTTATAACTTCAAATTGAATGTTTTCGTCCATGCCCGTTAAAAAATTTGTTATAATTAATACACATATTTTATTAAAATATATAAATTTACACTTAAAAAATAGATCTTTTGGTATCTCTTTTTTTGTTTCTCATCCAAAAGAGTGGCAGTGGTGATACACGAGTGGCACGTGTAAAAAATCATAAAAGCTTGTAGTTTGCTTTTGGACCTCAAAAAACCTTGTAGCTTGTCATGTCAGTGTATAAATTCCATTCAAAGGTATGATTTTTGAACAAGAAAAACGTGGGCATTTCAGGATTTACGAGTCAATCATGACATAAAAAAATATAATAGTTTGATTCAGCCCTCACCACCGACACAAAAAACAGTCATTTTAACATTTTACAATTTGATAACTTGTACCACCATCTTTCTTTTCCGTAATAAATCAACCAATAACCAAATAATTAAACGACAACATTAACCAATATTATTAAGCTTGAGATTACAATATCAATACAATAACTTACAGAATCAAAATTATCTGCAACTCGCCTGCGTTATATATAAGTATATCATGGTTGGCATAAGTAAAAAAAAGAAAGAAAGAAAAGAATTCGGCAAGGTGAAAAAAAAGAATTCCAAAAAGAAGATAAAGTCATAAAGTTGTAGCATATCTTTATTGTTGATTCATATACATATAAACTATAACGTGTGTATATGACGGGAAACTTTTTGCAGGTATTTTTGGTGCTCAAGTTGCATCTGAATCAAACAGCATATCAATGGGGGCTTCAAACCAAGATGGGATGCCGTGTTCCTCATATCTCGGATTCAGTTACCTATCTTACTAGTCAAAAACTAAAAAAGAAAAAGAAGAGAAAAACTAATGGTGGATAATGATGATGGCCATCAATGTATGGTTTCCGGCTGTATAGAATTTGCACTGATCCAAATTCATTGATAGAATTCCAGACAGTAAACAAGCATGGTACCTTTGAACAATGTAGGATGAGTCCTTTCTGGGGTCCAAATAATGTAAGGAAGCAGGCTCTTGTTAAGGCCAATAATCATATATTCCACCATTTACGCTTTTCCATCTGTTTGGCTAGTTCTTGTGCCATGGATGCAAAGTTCTCAGCACCACTTTGCAGCTCTTCCGTACGTTGGCTGAGTCTCTGGCATAAATACACATAAATTTTGAAGGGGAGAAAATTAGTTGACAAATTTAGCAGTTACTTTATTTACTACAAGGAGATTAGTTCAAAGAAAAAATTAAATAAAAGAGTATCGTCAAGGGATTTTGGTTGCATCCTACCTCAAGTTTTTCTTTACGTTCTAGAAGCTTGTCCCTTGCCTGTGAAGCTATTGCAGATGTATCCTGTAACCATCAGCAGTATCAGAAATAACATCCATTTAATTGGAACTTTTGGCGATTTTCCAACTATTCAAATGAAAATACCTTTGCCCTCCCGTATTTAGCCTTAATTTCTTCAGCTGTTCTTCCTCTTGGTTTTGTATCAGTAGTTGCACCTTCAAATAATCTTTCCCTCTCAGTGTTCATATCTACAAACCAGTATTAGATAAGTCATGGCACTTAAAACAGATTACTGGAGTTACAAAATATATATATATATATATATAAACAGTACACCTGTCTTGTTAATCTTGCTCTTCTGCGATGAAGATGCCACAGCCATAGCCACGGGTTCATCAATTTCAATGTCATCTGCATAAAAGTAGTAGCAGTCAAGCGAAAGGAGGTACAGATGGACAAAGGAGAAACAGCATGGGAAGAGATTGAGGACCTATGTTTAGGTTTATCTCCAAGGATTCTTTTCCATCTTCGATGCAGGTAGAAGGCTTCAAAAAGGGTGAGCAAGAAAATATACTCTCTAAATGCAAAAGGTTATTCCCAAAAACATCGAGATGATCCACATTCTGTTCCACATTACCGACTCTGAAGCCCTTAATAATGCCACCTAGTATTCCAGGGGCAGCATTCTGTGGCTAAATAAATTAGATCTATGATCCAAAATTTAAAATAATAAACAAAAAATGCAGGTCACAAATAATACACAACCTGACTTTTTTTCTGATTTGGAGACAAAAGGACACCAGCATCAGCTGCAGCCGCAAGAACTTTATCATGAAGACAAGGCAAAGACTCCGGTATCCTAAAGGTAAACCATTCATTTAGATATTATCTTGAAGTCGTGACTTAAGTTGCGAGCTTATAGCTAAAGCAATATGTATACACACAGATGTGCACTCATAACTCATAAAAGGGTGTGAAGAGAGAATTTGATACCTGAAGTCATTTTCATGAGCCAACATAGATAAGATTGCAAATTCACAACTATTTACCTGTAAAAGCAGTGGATCATAAAGCCATTATAGGAACTATGATAGAAAGAAATTACATGACATATTGAAAACTCAATAATCTTTAATAAAATTTTGACAATGGAACTTTTTCTTATATCTAAGGAATTCAGAATTATTTGAAAAGAAAAAAGATATATATATATATATATTAAGTCTTGAGATATATATATATATATATATATATATATATTAAGTCTTGAGACCTTAGCTCCATTGACTGGTGAGATTTGAGAGGGGTAAATGTTATCAACTGTTTCATTTTAAAAATAAACTATAAGACTGAAAGAACTAACCACTACAAGATGCCCTCTACCAGAAGAACACAATGTTTTGTCCATGTTGGTTTTGAAGTTCCACCTCAGAATTGATGTTAGAGAGCTTTCTCCCACAACTTCAAGATGTGGAAAGGACCTGCACATGAAGGACATCAACTTTCATTTATTGTCCATTATTTTCAGAAAACATCATTTTGGCTGAAAGATAAAAAGAGATCCCGGTAGGGGACAATATTTGTAGCAAATGCACTGTTCTCTCTCAATGGGGCATATGCTTGGATTTCTACCAAACTCATCTTATGGATTGCAGGATCAAAGCAAGCAACAACAGCAATTCAAGGATCACATTGCCTTATTTCTATGGCTCCTGTCCGATAAAGTACAATTAGCCCACATTCTTCATCGTCTTTCTTCAATATTGTTGTCCAACAACACGGCTTTAAGAGATTCACTTCCTTTATGCAATCAGTGTCCCCCTAGAAAAGACACTTTAATTATCAGTAAAAGGCAATGTATTTATGTAGATTCAGAAGAAAAATATGTAAACAAATTACACCTGAACCACAGACTTCAAAGAATACAACTGCAACAAATCCTCACAAACAAGACAGATAAGTAAACTAGTCTCCCCAAAATATTTGGTTGCTACGAGGGCCTCTGGTTCGCCTTCAAGTGGATTATCATCACAATAAGCATTAGTTTGAGAGGGCTCATCTCCAGCTTCACTATCCTGAGGTGAGCGCAAAGAATGCTTTTCCCCAAGCATATCAGAGATTAAACTGCCCCCCTCTGCAAATAGGAAGTTATCAAACTGCCAAAAATCAAACACGAATGGCAACTCACTTTTTCGGTTTCATTCTAATAAAACATACTTGCCTATGATGTACATAGAAACTGCAGTTAACTCCTTTCCATGATTTGACTGAGAGATGAGAATATGACCAGAGCTGCCATCCAAAACAACAAGATGTGCATCCCTGGTCATCACAAATACTGCCAATCTTTGAGAAGAATCTAGACTCTTAGATTCAGAAACCTCTGGTTCACTATTTATGGAGTGATTCACCTCTGTGAATGATTTAACAGACAAAGAACTGATTGGGTAATTTGGGTTGGATATGTTGTCGGTAACAAATAACACTGATGATTTATTAATGTCTAGCATTACAACCTGCATTTTGAAATTTGTAAGTGCAAATAACAAAACTTATTCATTGAAATTACCATTCAAAATTCAAAAGAAATTAGTGAATTCATCAAATATAAAAGAAAGTAGATGATTCTTTACTCTTCCACATTGGAATCCTATGGCAAGCCTGGTCCCCAAGTCCGCAAATTGTAAAGCACGTACAGGCGAATTAAGAAGGGAAAACACAGCCGTGCACTGAGGCCCATCCCCTTGATGCAAATTATGAACTATAACCAGGTAAAATATCGAGATAACTCAAAGTTAAAAAGCAGTACCAAAATCTTGACAAAAAATTTGCATGGGTTGTTAGAGAATACAATTACTTATTCCATGTTTTAACACCATCACAAGCTGAGGATTATTAGACTTGTTTTTGAACTCTTGCAAAGGTAGAATTCACCAACTAATTACTAGAGATTCGAATTTCAAACACTTACAAACATGTTCCTAATGCCTTCACCCTAACTTCTCAAGCATCATATATCTCAGGAAGTAAACATGGAATCATAAAGAGAACACCATGTGATGTATTAAACTTTCCTCTATACATATATAACTCTTGGAATAACATGAGAAAATATTGACGACTTGCTGAAGAAAAACAAAAGGTAAATAGAAGAAAAGGGATGGACATATGTAAAGAGAGGCATCAGGGATGATACTTGAATGGTTTGCTAGCTTAGCATGGTCATCTGTGTCAGGGCTCTCCAATAATATTTACCCTCGATGTGAGTTTATCACCCACATCCAATTAATAGTTTGATCCTTATTGTTTTTTTCTAGCTGGCAACTTAGATTTTAGCAACTTCTGGAAATCACTAACACTATACTTGGCCCATATCAATATAGAAAAAAGAGTAAGGAATTCTTTTGCAGATCTATATTTTTACTAGAGTATAAATATAAAGAGGTGGAATTGCAGACGGATTTCACTTTCTTGTTTTAAATTCATTTGTTCCAAGCATGGCCTAATAGATGCCTTGAGGTCACATTGCTATATTCAACCTAAGAGTGCTTTGAACCTGAGAGCGTACCTAGAATTTGCTGCAGAAAATTTTTATTTCCACTCATATTGACACAAAGTGATATGGTTCAGCATCTAAATTATCTCATTGCAACTTACTAAAACAAAAAACTTTAAACTGGAAAGAACTATGCAGATACATCATGCATCATATTGAATTTGCTCAAAGTCACACCTTGTTTATCAGTATCCGTTACAATGTTCAGACTTGTCTCCCGCATATGGCCTACTAGTGTATATAGACGTACCTACTCCCAAAAGAAAACAAAAGAAAGATAGAATCAATTGAGAAGAATTGTTGATTGCCCAAGAGAACACATACAAAGGGAAAAAAATCTTACCGTACCACATTCACTGCCTATTGCTAGAGCCAAAGTAAGAGAACACAAATCCAGTTCAGATACTGATGCACTTGCACCCGCAACATTTATAACCTTCACCTAACCATCATGTAATATCAGTTTCCATCAAGAATGATTATCTCCATGGAAATAAAAACAAATTCTGGTTAATATTATCCGCAAACATGAGAAAATTAGTAAATACATTCAAAATTCAAAATTTCCAAAATTATGAAACATACTGACCTCAGATTCAATGACATACATAAGTGATAAAGTAGGACATGTGGCATCCCATATTCGAACAGATCCATCTTGGTAACCTGCTATGTACAATCTCTCAACTTGATAATCTTCAATGCCAAAAAGTTGGCTAGGAACACCACCAGTCAAAGGCCACTTTGTACTTACTGCCAATGAAGTATTTGTATGGTCTGATGCTTGGAGTTTGGCAGCGGAGACTATCTAAACAGGGAAAGGAAGTGTAACTAAATGTATTGTAGTTTGAGTTTGGCAGCGGAGACTATCTAAACAGGGAAAGAAAGTGTAACTAAATGTACTATAATTTGATTTTTCCTTAAACAAAAGCAAGAGTTCAGTTTGGACTTTGAAACTAATCAGATGTTTGGTCTAGAAATAAATAATAAAAAAAATACTATCGCACTTTTATATTTTTAACAGATTACACCTTATGTTTTCAATTGTATCAATCTGCACATTAAACCATTACATAATTCCAACCCTTTTATTAATAATTTCTGCAAAAATTAACAAAATCTTTTTTTACAAATTAAATGAATATATTTAAGATAAAAAAACATAACATGCTAATTTCTCTTATTTTTCTCATGCTTTTTTCTCTCTCTTCTTGAGGTAATAATATTTTTTTTGGTTCTAATAAGATTTTTATTTACTTAGTAAAAAAATAGAGTTCTATTAACTTTAACGGAAATTACTAACAGAAGGGAATGATTTGATTAAATTATAATAGTTTAAAGTGCATATTGATACAATTAAAAATGCAAGGTGCAATTTGATAAAAATGTAAGAGTGTGAGAGTGTTTTCTCATGTAATCCTTAATAAAAAAATAGTACCTTGGAAAGGCTCCTTGAAATGTTCCCGTGTCTTACCAAACCAAGCTTTGCTGTTGTCATGGACGGTTCCATAGTTGGTATAATAATGGGATACTGCACTGGAGAAACAGATGCCGCTTTATCTTGCTGAGATTTCAGGGTAGACAAGAAAGCATCCTCATAAATATTTAATTCTCCAGGGTTTGTCAGTATAAATAGCAGAGCTCCGTAACTGTTTGTAAAACCAGCAACTGGTGATAGAAGCATATCAGCAAAAGAACCATTAAGTGTCTGGTCAACACGGCCAACACATTTGAGACTTTCCAAACCAGATGCCCAGTCAAGGCTCAAAATCTGCAGAGGATAGAAAATTTGTCATGCCAACATTAAAAACAAAATGCTCATTCATATTTTTCATCTTTATTTTGAATGTTCATCAACCATTCCTTAGTTTCCTATATCATGACAACTCCAGAGATTAGTTTAGATAAGCAACAACTCTCCCAGTAGAGATATGAGGAAGTTCCATTTTCTCCTCAACTAAAATGAGTAAAAAAGATCAATGTGCTATTAGCTAAATTATTACAAAACCAAGATGTGAAATTCCAGTTTAAGTCAAACACTCACCGTAAGAACTTCTTGAGAACCAATTTCATCACCACCATAGACAAAGAGTTGTCCACCACAATCATTATATGACCTGTCTGCAGACCAATGTATGACAATGACAGGGAGTCTTCT
Organism: Carica papaya; assembly: GCF_054855325.1. NCBI lineage: Eukaryota > Viridiplantae > Streptophyta > Magnoliopsida > Brassicales > Caricaceae > Carica > Carica papaya. The sequence goes on along the minus strand of NC_142310.1, from coordinate 3,942,121 downwards.
CTCGGCTGAAGATAACTGTAGCTTAACAACCTTAGTATTTGATGACTTCCCAGAATGGCATTCTTTGGAAGAGGCAACATTTGATAAATTCCAAAACAATATATCTCCATCTACATAACCAACAGCCAGAATTGACCCATCATCGGATGCCCAACAGAGAGAGCTTATTTCTTTCTCTTCTAGGTTGTGATCAAATGAACTGTCAGAAAGCTGGTCTCTTCTTCCTTTAGGAGAATCTGCTACTCTTTCACCCTCAAGTGCTAAATCTTTATTGCCTCTAACTAGTACAACATGATCTTCTGAAGCATCCCAGAGAACAATCAATCCATTGCCAAATGCAATGAGAAGTCTGCAATAGTAGTAATTTTTTTAATGCATCAAGAAAATCTTGTAAGCAAAGTGAAAGAAGATGCAAGTCTCGTCACTATTTCCTGCTCACAAGGGGAAGATATTTAAAACTTACAAGATTAGCAGCACCATTGTGTGTGCATGTACATGCATGTTTGAGAGAAAGAGAAATTATGCACTTCATGCTAATGAGTATTGTAAATAAGACATAGTAGGAAACCTCTCCCATAATAATCAATGAAATTCACTACCAGAAGCAAGATTATCTTGATTAATAAATAATAATAATCTATGAACTTGGAAAAAGAAGTGAAGAATCCAAGAAAGAGACAGGAAGGAATCTTGACGTCAAAACATTATTTTTGCTTATATTTTGTCATGATGCTACAAACAATAGTAAAATGGGTTTCATAGATATAGAATTGCTGGGAATCACAATCTGTTACAAGTGTCTTTAGAGATTGTCCTTTTAACTACTCAAACTATATTATCATAATACCTAATCCATCTTTTCTGATCCAGCCATTCTTTCCAACATATCCATGTTGACTAATGTTCCATCCTAGACCATTACTTTTAAGCTGGTTGCCTTTACACTGTAAGGCTAGTTGACTGAGCAACAATAAATAAAACTTTCAAATAGTTTGACATGAACCAGAAACAATATGCTCCTACGGAGCGTTTCCAACTTCTAAGCTAAAGAGTCCCATGTCAGGAGCCTTTGACATGTATTCCAGTGATAGCTTAGGTTGTGAGAGTTAAAATGAGAGAAAGAAGAGAATAGAGAGGAGAGGTTAAAAAAAGAGAAGGAGAGAGTGAGAAGAATAGTGGAGGAAGAGAGAAATTTGGCAAGAACTGTAGAATTTAGATAGATTTTCTATTAATCATACATCATACATGAGAATAAGGTTACATAGCTACTCTATTCTTCTACCAGACTCAGGTAAGAAAAAAAAATCTAAATGTAGTAAATGGTTATAACAAAAAGGGAATCCTTAACTAAAGTCAATGTGTCAGAGAATTTACTTTGTTCCTCACTCAAACCTGGACCACAAGCCATGTCAGATTGCCCTAGCATGCCGTTTGTACACTAGTAGGGATTTGTTTATTCTGCCCTCAAGTGCAGTCTTCTTATCCTGTGCCTTAGTCGTGACATCCGTTATAGATAACAACCTACACCATCTGGACTATCCATTACAGATGTTTTTTTTTTAGATGGAAGTTAGAAATATTGATATATTGGCACCAAGGGGATGCCACCCATTTAAAAAAGATTTACATATCAGTGAGTATATTTACAATAGAACCAAAATCATCTAGGCTAACCAGAGTGTCCTAAAACAATAGAACCAAAATAATAGAGCCATTTGTCCTTAATAGACCCAAAATCTAGTCCTTTCCCCTCAAAAGCTCTACAATTTTTTTCTCTCCAAATGACCCAAAGGACAGTAAGGGGTATGAGACTGTGGTGATTATTATTCCTGCTGAGACCTTCTCAGGCCAGAAGCTCATCCTTGATTGAACCAGCAATGACCCAATGAACTCTCAACAGGCTGTACACCAAATTCCATAAAGATTGAGTGACCGGACACCACAGCAGTAGATGATTACATGTTTTCATACCAACCTTGCAAAGATAACATCTGTTAACCATGATCACCCCTCTCTTCCTTAGATTGTCTAGAGTGAGAATGCATTCCTTTGCTGCTTCCCAAGCAAAAAAAGAGAGTCTGGGAGAGGCATGGGATTTCCAGATGTTCACCCTCAGTCTCTTCTTGCATGAACTTCAAAACAATCAGCATTCTCTGAAATGTCCACGTTATGCTACATTTCCACTATTTTTGAGCATTTAAGTGAAAAAACACATGCACCCTCTGGAATGAGTCAAACATATCTCACTAGCTCAAAGCAATATCCTTTGATGTAACTTGTGGCATATTTTATATCATGTGTTGCCATGTCATTCTTCTTCTCTAAGACCCTAGCCAGTTCCACTTACAGTGTTAGGTCAAACCTAGTTATTCTGATAAATCATAAACCCAAACTAGCACAAGCCCTCTTAACAAGGATCTTAAGAGAACACTATAATTGCCGCTCCTTATGATTCAAAGTAATATATTATCCAGACAAATGTATAGTCGTTTGCTTCTAGATCTAAAATCCTAAAAACTCAAAGCATGAGTTGTCTGCTCTGCAGGAATCACAAAGGTCAACCACAAATACATGACAATCAAAACTTAGAAAAAAAATTAAAAATTATAATGGAAACTTCCAAGTAAAACTTTCTTGCCTATTCCCCTGAGAACAAGGTTGCGGGAGAACTCCAACAACAGGATAATTAATAGATGATGAAATCCCAGCCGCTTCTACAAAGCCAAAAAAAATTTGTTAGCTGAATGATTATTCTGAGACAGAATCCAAGGAAATAGCCCCAGGGCATAGCATTCTTGATTACTAATATAAGTTGAAAATAGAATCAATCAGTAGAGAAATAATAATAAACTTATCACTAAAAAATTGGGCTAACCAACAGTGTCATATGACGACATTCTTCTCACAAAAAAACACAGAACTGAATTAATTTACAGCTGTTATATAAAGTTCTAGCAGAAAACAGAATTCTTGGGTAAGATTGGAAAAAAAAAATAAAAAAAAAAAACAGAGCAATGACATGAGCTTGAATTATTTATACATAAAAATTTTTGAAGTAGACCACTTAAGAGTAACATTTAAAAGAAGGTGCTACGTCAAATCATATAAAATACATGATCACAAGCACCTAATCCATGGTCATAAAAGTGAAGCCATTACCAGCTAAAATGTTCGTGGGAACATAATATGGCATCATCATAAGTTTCGCTTCTTCAGCATCATACTTTAACACGGATACCATTCCAAACTCGTCACCAACATACCTAAATGTAAATCATATGGAAATAGTATTAGAAACCAATGTACCTAGGAAATTTTCTCCACTTGCAGTCATAACAATGATTCAGAATTAAGATGCTGTCTGGAAATTATTTTTCTGAAGTATCATACATGTAACTGGTGCCATGAATAACTGCAAAAGCAGTTATGTTGGACTCCCACTGTAAACTAGAAGACAGTTGCCTGTGTTCCAAATCCCAAACCTGTCCACAGCAAATGAAAACACTTGTGCATGTGAATAGGAAAGAAGGAAGAAGTAGATAAGAAGAAAATATAAGCAACGAATTAAGGATGGGGCTGAAGTTATGCCAATATTATTATAGCATCTCTTCACAAGAAATTTCAAAGCAAACAAAGAGTTAATACCTGAATTTCATTTTCATTTGAGATGCCGGCAAGGAAACCTTGATTCCATATGAACTGTTCCAAGATATAAAATTACAAACAATTATATTTTTGTTGTGATCAGCCACTAAATTAAGAAGAAAATATTGTATATTAAATTGTGAGACTATTGGAGATTCACTCAATGAATATCCTTCCATAGATAACCCCAGATAAACTTCAGTTAAGTTCAGTCACTTGTTAATCAAATTAACAGTTGTTCATATCCTCTTTGAGGAGATATGAATCACATCCTTTGATTCAAAAGAATAGCTGACAATAAGAGTTGATCTGCAACTTCACACCAAAACCAGAAATGAGCATTATACAGCCTTATGAAGCTCCAAAAGGAACATCAGAAGACTACAAAGAGGGAAAGTGCATGCATACACAAACATAAAAGTTAGGAAATAAATAGTTCCATGGCAATAAAGTTGATATCCATATGCAAGGCAGATTAGAATGTTTTCCCAGGAAGCATTAGCATTGAAGCAAACAGGACAAATAACATGACAGAAGGCAAAGCCAACAGGAACCAATATCCATATCATATGCACCTACAAACCTCCAAATTTTTGAAGGGTAACTGCTTAGGAGACACAAGAATCCCTTCAATATTGTCACCACCAATCACTTTAATCCTACCATCTCTGCAAGTAAAGGAGAAAGAACTATCAAATTAAGCAACACTTTATAACACAATAATCCCACTAGATAGTTTCACTAGCCAACTCATGGTGCAAGTGATTTATCCTATAAACATGGCAGCTACAAGTAATTTCTTTCACTAATTTGGACTAATTTACAAGTCGTAGATTCAGAAATACCAAGACTGAATATAAATTCGTTAAGACATTTCACTTGGGAAGTGTGGGAAGGACTAAGAAAAAAGCCAAGTCTGGGATTCAGTCAGAGGAACACAGTTACATTCCATGCTCTCATAACAAAAAAGACAAAGCATCTACTCACAGTGTTCCTACTGCCAACAAGCATTGAACAGGGTCGAAAGCCAGAATAGATGCAGTTAGTGGTATCCCATAATGAACAACAACACGCGGATCCAAGTCAGCTGCTGCCAAACATCCTTGCTGTACATCAGTCTGCAGGAGACAATTTAAAATGTTATTGCATAATTTGAGAAGAAAATCATTAAGGGAAAAAGGAAGAAGAATCAACAAACAAGGAATACGCCAGTAACTCGTTCAGCATGTAAAGTACTAATGAGGAAAATAATCCTGCTTCAGTTAATCAGCAACATTTCTATCGACAATAACAAGCCAACAAAACTTTAAAATGAAGTAATCATATTGGCCATAGTTGACTAAATTATACAGGGAGCATCAAACAGGAGTTAGCACCGGTGAACTACGTAATCCAGGATGCGCAAATTGTAAAACTTGTCATGCCTTGGTGCTTGGCAATAGCCTTTCACGAAAAGAAGGATTAAAACTTTCCATTACTGTTTTGCATTATGGTGTGTCAAAAACAATTCTTTCAAAACAATTAGAAAAACTTGGGCTACAAAGCTTAAGCCAACAATTTGTTACCATACGAAGTCCTTGCATACCACAAATAAAGATCTATCAAACTAATTTACTGCATAAAACATCCATATAAATGCATTAACACAAAGAAAATCCGAATCTTTGATGTGATGTCGAAAATTCATTTACATGTTAGCTAAAGATTCAAAATCGGTACAAATATAAGCATTAAATCAAAACTGTAAACAGTTCACTGACACAAAGCCACAAAATCAGCTCATTCATCTCTTCTTTCCAAATCCGAAAATTATCATACATAATTGGCCTAAATTTTCAATATTTTGCATCCTAAAACAGTTTCCAATCTAAAACAATCAAGTATCAAAATGAAAGACATTATTCCCTACAATCTCTATTAATAGCGTAATCACAATCGTCAAAAGTCGAAACTCAATCAAAATTATCAATTAAAAAGTACTGAATATGTATATATATATAGAGAACAGAAACAGATATAGAATACCCGAGGAGGAGAAGGAGGAAGCGGATGAGACGCCAATTGCTGAGAGGCAGCTTTCTGAAAAAATCGCTTAGCGAACATGGAGCTGGGGAAACGACGACGTTCTGCTGTGTTTTTTTTTTTGTCTGTTCTTCTCCTTCCCGGAGGTTGTAAGGAACGAGCGAGCGAATCAGTTTTCAGTTACGGTTATTTGACGGCGGTGACTTGTTTCGTGATTGCGGATGGTGGAATTTTACCGGAATCGTATTTTTTCAACGGTGGCTAATGACATTTTTCTGGCCGTCCGATCATCTTTTTTTTTTTTTTTTTTTCTTATTGGCTAAATGCACTAACAAACAGAATTATATTATACTAATTGTGAGAAAAGACACAACTACAACATATGAAAATTTAATTTAAAATATATAGATAAATTTAAAAGTTACAAATTCTCTAAAGCAAAGAATGGTTCTGTTCCATTTCTCAAGGTATATCTTTATTTTCTCTAAATTATTATAAAAATTTATTCAATTTATTATTAGGATTATATATCTAAGAAGCCCTTGTATACATTTTTTTATCTCTATGTTTTTTTTTTTTTTACTTTTTCCAATTGTTCATTATCTTAATTATGCATTAAATAAGTTTCTATATTTTCTAAAAAAATTAAATTAAATTTATCTTTCTTTCTTCCAATAATTTTTTCTATTTTCTATTAATTTTTTTTTTCAAACACAAAAATAATAACATAACAAAAAATATAAAAAATACATGAACATTATCACTGAAACAACCACCGAACCACAACATCTTATAAACCATGATCCTTGAGTCTAGCGCTATCCCTTGTAACTTACTAAAATAAAGTGACTTTAATTACTGTTGATCTATCGACAGATTATCAATATATGGATGTCGTTGTCTTGTGAGTTATTATTAAAGATTCACTTTATAGATATCATATATAGGTTAATTTTTACTAATTTTAATTTTTTTAATTTTTTTTAACAAAAGTAATATTGAAATTGAAAATACTTTATTTTTTGTTTCTTTTCCATCTAATCGGATAACGATTTATGTTTGAAATGATATAAATTTACCTAAGTTAACAATTTTAAAAATTTTAAAAAAAGATTGATAAAGTCAAATTTAAGTCAAATTTTTTTTGGAATATTACTTTTTTTTTTTTTTAAATCTTAAACCTCAAAAAAATCACTAGTCAATGGTGGTAGAGAATCTTTTCATCAATAATTTTGTTTTTGTTTAAATCACTAAGTAGGAGGTGTGTTAGCAATGTGGAATGGTTGGGTATTAGAAACAACATCTATGCCTTAGCATGTGTGGGTATTTACATTGATACTTATAATTGGAATAATGAATAGGAGGGTTTGTCAAATTTTATTTTGACATGCACTAATTTTGATTACAACATATCTTTGCATAATAGTTGGTGAAGTGGTTGAATTAAGAATAAGGGTCTAAATTGATGAAATTTTTGAATGGGTTGGGCCTAAACTCTTAAATTATTGATGAGATTAAACTAACCGAAGGAAATGTCAGTTAATTTTTTATAAGACAATATTAAACCAAGCATCAATATACATTCTTTTATGGGAATATTAATTTTTTATGCACATCCCTAATCTTTCTTATAATACTTCATATTTAATATGTAGCACCCGGAAAGGAGGAGAGAAAAAAAAAAAAAAAAAAGGGGCGGCCACGTCAGCAGCCACGTCAGCAGGCCCGGTCAGCAGTCCCGGCCAACCAGGGCCTGCCACGTGGCAAGACCGCGTCACTCTAAAAGGAGCCACGCTGGCGATCCGCGTGGGTGCGATCCGACGGCCCAGATCAATCACGCGATCGGACGGCCCAGATTCAATCGCACGGACGGCCCAGATTCAATCAAAAACGAACGGCCCAGATTAAAACAAAATGAACGGCTGTGATCAAAAGGCAAGGGGTTATAAATAGAACCTCCACACCAGACCACAAACCCTAGCCGCCAGCCGCTCGCCGGAGAAGACGAACCAGAGGCCGACCGCCGCCACCCGCCGCCACTCGCCGCCGCACCGGGGAAATTTCCGACCGCCGATCGAGGTAAATTTCATACCCCCGACTCGTTTTTCCCCACTGATTCCTCCTATGGCCAAATCGAAGCCGAAATCCCGGCCAAACGGCCGGAATACGCGGCCGAAGCCCAGCGGCACCGCCGCGCCCCCTCTCGGTTTTTGCCTCCGACGAGGCCCTTCCCGGCCTCCGTTCGATGCAATTTTTATATCACCGTGATCACCATTCTTTTCTCTACAGGTTGACCGAAGCCAAATCACCAAAACACGAACTTCGCCGGAGAGTCGCCGTACCCGAGAGCGCCGCCGCCGGTAAGCTCCGTTTTTCCGTGATTTTTTGGCCCCCCGAGGGCCCTAGGGTTGTTTTCTGACAAGGACCAATGCGAGTGTGGCCGAATTCGGCCAAAAATGGCCGAAAACAGTCAACCCGAGGCGACTCGCCGCCGCCAGCGGCGGCGCCGTCGCCGGAGCACGGCGGAGCCGCCGTGCCGGAGTTGCGATTTGGGCCGAAAGAGGCCCTGGGCCTAATTTGGATTTTTTTTGGAACCCGTGCAGGTACTGTGAGCGTGTTTCAGTTCCCCGGGAAAAATTCAGGGGAAAATTAGGGACAGCCTGCAGGCGCACTGTGAATCGTATTCGGATCCCGAAAACAGGTAAGGACCCCTCACCTTATTTCCTATCACGGTATTAAAGTTCAAAATGATAAAACAGTATTTCTTGAATTAACGCATGTGTGAAATTGCTTAAGGTTGCTGATGGAGCCCGAGTCTAGTGTGATTGATGATTTACTGTTATTTGGCCTGTTTACAGCTTTAAATGCAAAATGAGGTTTGATGTGTTTCATTTTACAGATTTGTGTGCATGCACTACGTTTTTATTAATTATGGGTTGAATGACTGAAAAACTGATACTGTATGTTGTCTGTTTGGTATGAATTACGATTTGCTTGTTTAAATGTGAATTGATGATGCTGATTGAGGAAAAGGAAAAATGAAAGATTGTGTAAACTGATAATTGTATTATGGGGGTCAGCCTGACTAGATATCCTGGGAGATGGTGGACGGACCGGGTCCGTAGGGAACCCTACCGGGATTGTGGTCTCACATGCCGGACGGGGTATGGAGATCTTATGGTTTTGGCGCCCATACCGGACGGGGTATGGGGACGGCCCGTTTCACCCTCATACCGGACGGGGTATTGAGGTTTATGGTTTTGGCGCCCATACCGGACGGGGTATGGGGACGACCCGTTTCACCCTCATACCGGACGGGGTATTGAGGTTTATGGTTTTGGCGCCCATACCGGACGGGGTATGGGGACGGTCCTGGAAACTGATTATGAATGTTAAAGGTTAACGGGTAGCGGAACCCCTATGGACCCCCACGGATACTAGTAGGCTGGTAAATGAGAAAAAAATATGTTGTACAATGATTGAATTACAAGAGGCGTGATAAGTGTTATGTTTTACAGCTTAGATTATTCAATGATTATGATAATGTTATTGTTTTTCTCATATTGTTTTCATAAATTCCACCAAGGTAAGTGGATGGTCAAAGTTTTATTATTGATAAAAGGTTTTGTTGTTAATAAACGAGTTTATCGTAAATTATGCTCCATTGGTCTTTTTGTGGTTTTTTACCCACCTTTATCTCCGTGACGGTGAGATATCGTGATGTTCTTACTGGGCTAGTGTAGCTCACTCCTTAATTAACCATTTCAGATCAGGAAGACATGGTTCCCGAGCCCGTTCCGCAGGAGGACGACGAAGGGGATGCCTAGAGACTCCGTAGTCATACGCATAGTTTTATTTTCGAGTTTCTTTCTTAGTTAGTTTAATCTTTTATATTTTAAGTACGTTTTTGGTTTTTCGTGTAAGGGATGTTAAATGAAATTTTGATCTCGCTTCCGCATTCGATATATTTAAATACTCATTTCATTTTAATATTTTCCGGGGCCGTTACAGTTGGTATCAGAGCCGCATTTCTTCGGACCCATCCCTTACACTATAGTCCTTTAAAGAAATACTCACCGATTGGTCGTTACTCAACCATTCCTTGTAAATGCAGGTACACAGAAATGAGGAGAGGAAGGCCCCCACTAAACCGAGCGGCCCAAGATAATTCGCTTCGGGAGGATTTGGACAGATTATATGAGATGGTGGAAGCTCTCGTAGCTGCTCAGCGAAGGCAAGAGGAGAGAAGGGAGTTACCCGGACCTCCTCCGCTAGCGCAGGTTGAGCCCCCGTTACAGCAGGCTGATCCCGAGCCACCCCGGCAGGAGCCTGTTCCTCCACAGTACCACCCGGCACCACAGCCGCGGTACGACCCGGTACCACAGCCACGGTACCAACAGGTACCGCCACAGCACATTCCAGTGCCCCCACCCCATCAGCAGGCGCCACCACAGGGTCCCCCAGTTCACCCTCAGCCGGCCCCAGTTCCTTTACCTCGGGACCCCGCTCCCTCCTTGATCGACCCTGGCTTCATAGAGAGGTACAGGAGACTGAACCCTTCTACTTTTTCGGGGGAATCCTCTTTTGAAGAGGCCCAATACTGGTTGGCGGAGACTGAGCGAGCCTTTGAGACCTTGGGAGTAATTCCTGAGCAGAGGGCTGCCATTGCCTCCTACATGCTGGTAGGGGAAGCAGTACGCTGGTGGGAGCTCAAGCGGGCCACCCTGCCTGTACCAGTTACTTGGGAGCAGTTCCTAGCGGCTTTCCATGCGGAGTATCTCCCTAAGCACATCCAACATTTAAAGGAAATTGAATTTGCTCAGTTGGTCCAGGGTAATATGACAGTGTCGGAGTATGCCCGCAAGTTCCTGGAGCTGGGCCGACATGCCCCGGAGACATTGTTGGATGAGGGCCGAAAGGCCAGGAAATTCCAGTGGGGTCTCCGCCCGGCGATCAGACAGCACTTGTTGGTGATGGAGCTCGAGACATATTCGGCAGTCCTGGCAAAGGCGCAGATCATAGAAAGGAGCTTCGACACCCGCCCTCAGCTAGCGGGAAGTTCCCGACCTTCAGCCCCGCTCCGCAGGCCAGCGCCTACCATGCCGGTCCAACCCAGCAAGAGACCCAGGCCTGCCGCTCAGGGCCCTCCTCAGGCTATGGGGGCAGCTCGTGGGAAGATCTGCCAGTACTGCGGCAGGGATCATGGGGACCGACCCTGCTACCGCCTCAACAACACCTGTCGCATATGCGGCAGTACCCAGCACTATGCGAGGGAGTGTCCTAGGAACCAGAATCAAGGGAGGCCTCCAATCCAGGGCAGAGTTTACAACCTTACCCAGAAGGATGCCGATGCAGACCCGGACGTGGTACATGGTATGTATACTATCTCTGGCCACATTGCTCATATTTTGTTTGATACTGGTGCATTACATTCTTTTATTTCACATGTTCTTGCTTCCAAAATTTGTGTACCACCTGATAGACTTGATTCATTATTGTTTGTATCTACCGCTGGGGGGGAGACATTACTAGGAGAGGTTGTCTACAGGGCATGTGCCGTGGAGATAGCAGATAGGAAATTGAGGGTAGACCTGATAGGGTTAGACACAGGGGATTTTGATGTAATCCTAGGAATGGATTGGCTGGCGGCGTATCACGCCACCATAGACTGCTTTAATAAAAAGATTGTATTTAATCCTCCCAACGAGGAACCATTCACAAGTTAATAAAATTATTCGGTACTGATTCTCCCTAATGACAAATTCTTTTCTTCTTAATTCCCAGTGCGTTGATATTGTATTTTCCCTAACTAGGTAAACCCAAGAAGGAAGTTTGTATCCAAGAGATTCCAGTAGTCCGAGACTTTCCAGACGTATTTCCGGATGAACTGCCCGGTCTACCAGGGGACAGAGAGGTCGAGTTCACCATAGACTTACAGCCAGGAACCCAACCCATCTCGGTAGCTCCTTACCGAATGAGCCGCATCGAGATGGAAGAGCTAAGGAAACAGATCACTGAGCTACAAAACAGTGGCTTCATTAGACACAGCATTTCCCCATGGGGTGCCGGGGTTACTTTTGCAAAGAAAGGAGATGGAACGTTGAGACTGTGTATTGATTATAGAAGGATAAACAAGGTAACAATTAAAAACAAGTACCCTCTCCCCCGGATTGATGACCTTTTCGATCAGTTGCAGGGTGCACAGGTCTTTTCTAAAATATATCTACGATCAGGTTACCATCAGGTAAAAGTGAGAGCAGAAGACATCCCCAAGACGGCATTCCGAACCAGGTACGGACACTATGAGTTCCTGGTTATGCCGTTTGGGCTAACCAACGCCCCGGCCATCTTTATGGATCTAATGAACAGGATCTTCAGAGAGTTCTTGGATAAATTTGTCATCGTGTTCATCGATGATATCTTAGTCTACTCAAAAAGTAGAGAAGAACATGCTCATCATCTTGCCCAAGTCCTCCAGGTACTCAGGGAAAAGAAGTTGTATGCAAAGTTGAGCAAGTGTGGATTTTGGCTCGAGCAAACCGCCTTCCTAGGACATGTTATATCGAAGGAAGGGGTGTCGGTGAACCCCGAAAAGGTTGAAGCGGTACTTGGTTGGGAAAGGCTGACAACAGTTAAGGAAATTCGCAGTTTCCTAGGGATGGCGGGTTATTACCGCCGGTTTGTCGAAGGGTTCTCCAGTCTAGCGGCCCCTCTAACCCGACTCACAAAGAAGAATGCAAAGTTTGATTGGAATGAGAACTGCGAAAGGAGTTTTTCAGAATTGAAGAAGCGACTGACTACTGCACCCGTGCTGGCTCTACCGAGTGGATCAGGAGGGTATACAGTTTATAGTGATGCCTCCTATCTGGGCCTGGGTTGTGTCCTGATGCAGCATGGAAAGGTTATAACATATGGGTCTAGACAGCTAAAGAATCATGAGAAGAACTATCCTACCCATGATTTGGAGCTTGCCGCAATCATACACGCCTTGAAAATCTGGCGCCATTATTTGTATGGAGAGACCTTTCAGATCTACACCGATCATAAGAGCTTGAAGCACATCTTCACTCAGAAGGATCTCAACATGCGTCAGAGAAGGTGGATGGAACTCCTCAAGGACTATGATTGTGACATCCTATACCATCCAGGTAAGGGCAACGTAGTAGCCGATGCCCTCAGTAGGAAGAGTGCAGGCACCCTAGCCCATCTGATGGTTTCGGAATGCAGGTCCATTGGGGCTACGCAGCAGGTTCGACTGCAAGATCTGAAGAGGGCCACATGTTTGAGCCACCTAGCAGTCCAACCCGAGCTAATCCAAAGAATAAAGGAAGCCCAGTCAATCGACTCCGCCATAGTAAACCGCAAGAAGGATGCAGAACAGGGAGTGAACTCAGAATTTCAGATCTCTGCCGACGGATTGATTCGTTTCAAGGACAGAATGTGTGTCCCAGACGACAATGAATTAAAAAGAGACATCATGACAGAGTCCCATAGTTCAAGGTTCGCCATGCATCCAGGAAGTACAAAAATGTACCAAACTATGCGACCCCGATTCTGGTGGAATGGGATGAAGAGAGATATAGCCGACTTTGTATCTAAGTGCTTGGTATGTCAGCAGGTCAAAGCAGAACATCAACGCCCAGGGGGGTTGCTTCAGCCTTTACCGATTCCAGAATGGAAGTGGGAACACATCACCATGGACTTCGTATCGGGACTACCCAAGGCACGATCGGGACACGATGCCATATGGGTAATTGTTGACCGACTCACTAAGTCTTCCCACTTCCTGGCCATCAGAATGACTGATTCGTTGGACAAGTTGGCAAGAATGTATGTCCGGGAAATAGTCAGACTGCATGGGGTCCCAGTAACAGTGGTATCCGACAGGGATCCCAGATTCACTTCTCGGTTTTGGAATAGTTTCCAGCAAGCTATGGGAACAAAGCTGTCCCTCAGTACTGCCTTCCACCCCCAAACCGATGGACAATCAGAGAGGACAATCCGTACGCTGGAGGATATGCTCCGAGCTTGTGTCCTTGACTCCGGAGGCCATTGGGACGACCATCTACCCCTGATAGAGTTTGCCTACAACAACAGTTACCAAGCAAGCATCGGCATGGCCCCATACGAGGCGCTTTACGGGCGTCCGTGCAGGTCACCGATTTGTTGGGAGGAAGTGGGCGATAGAAGATTGTTTGGCCCGGATTTAGTGGAAGAAACCACGTCCAAGATAGTTAAGATCAAGAAGAACATCCAGACAGCTCAGAGTAGGCAAAAGAGCTATGCTGATACCCGAAGGAGGGACCTGGCCTTTGAGAAAGGTGACCGGGTGTTTCTTAAAGTCACCCCCTTCAAGGGAATTAGTAGGTTCGGCAGAAGGGGAAAATTAAACCCCAGATACATTGGACCCTTTGAAATCTTAGACAAGATTGGTACCACTGCCTACAGACTTGCACTGCCCCCTGAGCTCTCCCGGGTTCACAATGTGTTTCATGTATCTATGCTGCGCAAGTACAATCCGGACCCTTCTCATGTCGTGGCTCATGAACCGCTCTCACTCCGAGAGGACTTGTCTTATGAAGAAGTACCGGTCAGTATCACGGACCGAGAAAGCAGAATACTCCGTAACCGGGAAATATCATTTGTAAAAGTCTTGTGGCAGAACCACACGCCTAGGGAGGCGACTTGGGAGCTGGAATCAGAATTTAGGGCCCAATATCCTCATCTGTTTGATCAAGAGTAATGAGGCAAATTTGGGGACCAAATTTCTTTATGGGGGGGAGAGTTGTAGCACCCGGAAAGGAGGAGAGAAAAAAAAAAAAAAAAAAAAAAAAAGGGGCGGCCACGTCAGCAGCCACGTCAGCAGGCCCGGTCAGCAGTCCCGGCCAACCAGGGCCTGCCACGTGGCAAGACCGCGTCACTCTAAAAGGAGCCACGCTGGCGATCCGCGTGGGTGCGATCCGACGGCCCAGATCAATCACGCGATCGGACGGCCCAGATTCAATCGCACGGACGGCCCAGATTCAATCAAAAACGAACGGCCCAGATTAAAACAAAATGAACGGCTGTGATCAAAAGGCAAGGGGTTATAAATAGAACCTCCACACCAGACCACAAACCCTAGCCGCCAGCCGCTCGCCGGAGAAGACGAACCAGAGGCCGACCGCCGCCACCCGCCGCCACTCGCCGCCGCACCGGGGAAATTTCCGACCGCCGATCGAGGTAAATTTCATACCCCCGACTCGTTTTTCCCCACTGATTCCTCCTATGGCCAAATCGAAGCCGAAATCCCGGCCAAACGGCCGGAATACGCGGCCGAAGCCCAGCGGCACCGCCGCGCCCCCTCTCGGTTTTTGCCTCCGACGAGGCCCTTCCCGGCCTCCGTTCGATGCAATTTTTATATCACCGTGATCACCATTCTTTTCTCTACAGGTTGACCGAAGCCAAATCACCAAAACACGAACTTCGCCGGAGAGTCGCCGTACCCGAGAGCGCCGCCGCCGGTAAGCTCCGTTTTTCCGTGATTTTTTGGCCCCCCGAGGGCCCTAGGGTTGTTTTCTGACAAGGACCAATGCGAGTGTGGCCGAATTCGGCCAAAAACGGCCGAAAACAGTCAACCCGAGGCGACTCGCCGCCGCCAGCGGCGGCGCCGTCGCCGGAGCACGGCGGAGCCGCCGTGCCGGAGTTGCGATTTGGGCCGAAAGAGGCCCTGGGCCTAATTTGGATTTTTTTTGGAACCCGTGCAGGTACTGTGAGCGTGTTTCAGTTCCCCGGGAAAAATTCAGGGGAAAATTAGGGACAGCCTGCAGGCGCACTGTGAATCGTATTCGGATCCCGAAAACAGGTAAGGACCCCTCACCTTATTTCCTATCACGGTATTAAAGTTCAAAATGATAAAACAGTATTTCTTGAATTAACGCATGTGTGAAATTGCTTAAGGTTGCTGATGGAGCCCGAGTCTAGTGTGATTGATGATTTACTGTTATTTGGCCTGTTTACAGCTTTAAATGCAAAATGAGGTTTGATGTGTTTCATTTTACAGATTTGTGTGCATGCACTACGTTTTTATTAATTATGGGTTGAATGACTGAAAAACTGATACTGTATGTTGTCTGTTTGGTATGAATTACGATTTGCTTGTTTAAATGTGAATTGATGATGCTGATTGAGGAAAAGGAAAAATGAAAGATTGTGTAAACTGATAATTGTATTATGGGGGTCAGCCTGACTAGATATCCTGGGAGATGGTGGACGGACCGGGTCCGTAGGGAACCCTACCGGGATTGTGGTCTCACATGCCGGACGGGGTATGGAGATCTTATGGTTTTGGCGCCCATACCGGACGGGGTATGGGGACGGCCCGTTTCACCCTCATACCGGACGGGGTATTGAGGTTTATGGTTTTGGCGCCCATACCGGACGGGGTATGGGGACGGTCCTGGAAACTGATTATGAATGTTAAAGGTTAACGGGTAGCGGAACCCCTATGGACCCCCACGGATACTAGTAGGCTGGTAAATGAGAAAAAAATATGTTGTACAATGATTGAATTACAAGAGGCGTGATAAGTGTTATGTTTTACAGCTTAGATTATTCAATGATTATGATAATGTTATTGTTTTTCTCATATTGTTTTCATAAATTCCACCAAGGTAAGTGGATGGTCAAAGTTTTATTATTGATAAAAGGTTTTGTTGTTAATAAACGAGTTTATCGTAAATTATGCTCCATTGGTCTTTTTGTGGTTTTTTACCCACCTTTATCTCCGTGACGGTGAGATATCGTGATGTTCTTACTGGGCTAGTGTAGCTCACTCCTTAATTAACCATTTCAGATCAGGAAGACATGGTTCCCGAGCCCGTTCCGCAGGAGGACGACGAAGGGGATGCCTAGAGACTCCGTAGTCATACGCATAGTTTTATTTTCGAGTTTCTTTCTTAGTTAGTTTAATCTTTTATATTTTAAGTACGTTTTTGGTTTTTCGTGTAAGGGATGTTAAATGAAATTTTGATCTCGCTTCCGCATTCGATATATTTAAATACTCATTTCATTTTAATATTTTCCGGGGCCGTTACATAATATATATATATATTTCTAATAATTTCATTATTAATACAACAGATTTAGTTCGAGTGTTTTATGAATTAATCAATGATAACTAACTCATAATGTGATTAAGTTATACTCGTAGTTTAACTCATTAATATATTGATAAAATTATAATGAATAAATTAATATTATTTTTAGCAAGTTATGATATATTTAGGTAAAATAAATATTCATTATCGTTAAATTCTTTTTGTCAAACAATTACAAGTGAGTAAAAAAAATCTGACAAAACATTTGATTTTCTTAAAAAAAATTCATTATATAGTTTTATATTTAAATTATATCTATATGTACACTTTCGTAGAGTGCACACCATGGCGTAGTATGGTTCCCTTAGCTTGGAATAAAAGTGATGTTCCTCTCATCAAACTACCAACAAGATGGATAAGTGAAGTGATCGAAAGTACACATAAAAATCAAATGAGACTATGATCGTTTGATCCAATAACTGTATATATATATATATATATATATATATATGTATGTATATACATATATTTCAGATAAGTTTCTTAGCATCTACTTTTCTCAAACATAAAGTTACAACACAAATTTGTCTTGCTCCTTTTTATTATTATTATTTTTTCTTTTAAGAGCTTTAGTTTTGAACTAATTATAATTTAATGACGATGATTATCGGTTAATATTTGGCTTAATTATTAATTAATGCATGAGTGAAACATTGAATTTGTTAGGAAAAATAAAGATCAAATGACTTTTAATAATAAAAAAAAGGTGCAATATTAAATTTGAATTTACTTGGGAGTAATTTGACATCAAATTGAGTGGGATAATCTTAATTGATTATTGAGAATTTTTTTAAAAAATTAATTTATAAAAAAATTCCGCTCTTTTTTATTATAGTGATAAAAAATACTACGAGATTAATTTTCATATAATGAAATTAAGTTTCACTTTTTTTTTTCAACTAATTATTCAATAGTTAATAATTAATGTCTCTAAGATTTATACCATATATTTATAAATACCATATACCATATATTTATAAAAAAAATATATGCTTAGGGTGTCACATATGCTTAGGGACATGTTTTACTAATCGATTTGGTTCCGTTCTTCGTCTATTATTAAAAGGGTAGATGTTTATTTTGATAATATTGGAATATTTATAATAATTTATCATTTGTAATAAATTTTTTTTTTCAAAAAAATAAAAGCTATTATATTTATTAAGTATGAACATAATATGCATTTTAAAAAAATAAAAAGATAAATATATACGTATCTATTTCTAATAAAATAAGCCATTATAATTCTACCAAAAGCTATCAAATTGCGTTTTTAATTTGTCCTTTTTTTTTCTTCAAATAAGTAGAAAATTTTGTTTCATTAAAAAAGAAATTATTGCGTATTAGAAGTAAATGTGTTTTGAATCATTCTATTTTAAAATAATTTATACTTAATTAGGTTTGAGGATTATATATACTGCACAAGATTTTATTTCTTTTAGGAATCTGTTTTTTAATTTTATAGATTATTTTTATTAGAATTTTTTTAATTAGTTAATGCGTAATTAATACTAAACTTTTCTCAAGATAATTTTGAAAAGATAATTCGTGATATATTTAATATTTTTATCTCATACTTATACGATAAATGTTTTTATTAATACCATTTATTAATATAATAAACATAAATATAAACTAATTGAATATTTAAAAAAATCAAATAACTACTATGGAGAAAAAAAGAATTAATATAGCAATTTGGTCTCTCTTTGTTTTTTTTCCCTAATTTCAAGAAATGTGATATAATTGCCTTATTTTTTTGACTTGGGATACATATATGGCAACAATAAGCATGTGTGTATGAAATTAGAAAAAATAAGAAGAACAAAAAGTCTTCCTTACCGACGAACACATTAGCAGGCCCTTTTAGTCCGCAAAAATTCTGGGGAATAGTCCAAAAAACCGTCACATTTTCTAGTCTTTATTATAAGAAAAAATATATTATTATTATTATTACTACTAAGAATGTTGAAGCAGGTGAAACAAATAAAAAGATGATGTTGTGATCGATATTAATGGATCAGGACCCTTTAATCTATTACAACTTAAGAGAAAAACCCACTAAGACCCAAGTGAGAAAAACTCTGCATCCAACGGCTGACAACTCTCGATCTATAACCCCCACCAACTAAACCCCCCCCCCAACCCTTCCATTTCACTCCTCTGGTTTTGCTGGAGGTTGAAGACGACCAAGTAGTTAACCAAATGGGTCATGAATGAATTAGTAAACTGACCAGAAGCCTAACCAGTTTCTTCAAGAAAAAACCATCTCACCAAATCAAAAAATTAATCAAACCTAATGCAGGATTCCAAGTATGTCTTTTTCTTTCTTTATCACTTCTTTATCGTCTCTCCTCTCTCTATATTTCCCTCTGTTCCATCTCTGTTTTTTCTTGCCACAAACCTTGATTTTTTTTTCTTTCCTTCTGATGCAGCCATCGAGAAGGAAATTGCCATTGTTTGAGTCGTCGGCAGCCATAGCCATGAAGCACAGAAAGAGCAACAACCTCTCTGTCTTCATCGTCGTTTTCTCTGTTTTTCTATTTGCTATTTTCATGTATAATGAGGACGTGAAATCAATCGCTGAGTTTCCGTTCTCCAAGTCCGAGCAGGAGCTGTCCAAAAACCCAGTTCAAGAATCCATGAAAGGAACTTCGGTTTCGCTGAATTCCAGGGCCTCGGTTGAGGACAGAGAAGAAAAAGAAGGTACGGAAACGGCGAAAACAGAGGACTCGAAGGGACAAATCGAGGCGAAAGAAGAAGACGACCGGCGGAAGATTGAATTACCGGTGGTGGTCGAAGAAGACGAAGGGGAGGAGGAGGTTGAATTGCCGCCGGAGGACTGTGATTTGTTCACCGGAAAATGGGTTTTCGACAACGAGACTCACCCTCTGTATAAAGAAGATGAATGCGAGTTCTTGACGGCGCAGGTGACTTGCATGAGAAATGGAAGAAAAGATTCTCTGTATCAGAACTGGAGATGGCAACCAAGAGACTGTTCTTTACCCAAGTCAGAATTTTTACTCTTCTTTTTAATTTCTTGGATCGTTTTAATTAATGGGTTTCTTAAATATATACATATATGCATGTCTGTATAGGTTTAAAGCAAGATTGTTGCTGGAGAAGCTGAGGAACAAGAGGCTGATGTTTGTTGGGGATTCACTGAATAGAAATCAATGGGAATCAATGGTGTGTTTGGTTCAATCCGTGGTTCCTCCTGGCAAGAAAAGCTTGAACAAAATTGGGTCTCTGTCTGTGTTTAGAATTGAGGTAAATTTAATTTAATTTAATTTTTTACTTCCACAAGTATATTTATTTTTTTAAAAAAAAATTGAAAAAATAAATATTGAATTTTATGTAATTTTCTAATTTTGCTGGATAAAGAACAGAGTTGATTGGAATTGAAGTTATGTCTTATTCTTGATTAATTAGATATCTTTAAAAAGATGTGTCAAATGCTCTTTGAGATTTACTGTTATAACATTAATTATACTTTATACGAAATAATATTTTAAATCAAATAATTGTGTTCGATATTTTGTGTATTATTTAGACATTAATTTTAATAACGGGGAAATTTTGGCACCACTTGAATTTTTTTATTTTATAATATATAGTTTCTTGGCATTGGGATTTTGAACCTCCCCCCTCTACCCCCCCCCCCCCAAAAAAAAAGACAAGAAATTATTATTTATGGCTATACATATTTTTGTCCCCCAAATCTAACGAGATAGAATGTAGAGAAAATATTTTGTGGACCTACTTGTCTATTAAATATTATGTTCATGATTTTGAGTTTATTCAATTCAATTTTGTAATTTCAGGATTATAATGCCACGGTGGAATTTTACTGGGCCCCATTTTTGGTCCAGTCAAATTCAGACGATCCCCAGATGCACAGCATTTTGAACCGGATCATAATGCCTGAATCAATCAACAAACACGGAGATAATTGGAAGGATGTGGACTACTTGATCTTCAATACTTACATATGGTGGATGAACACTTTCTCTATGAAAGTCCTGTAAGTATATATATCAGGCTGATTTTGAATTTTACCCAATTGATTTTTTTTTCAATTATGATGGTAATTTCGACTTTTTATTGTCGGAATGATCGATAATAAGCCGAGGATCGTTCGATGAAGGAGACACGGAGTACGATGAGATCGGACGGCCGGTAGCGTACGGGAGAGTGTTGAGAACATGGGCAAAGTGGGTAGAGAATAATGTTGATCCAAATCGCACCACAGTTTTCTTCAGCAGCATGTCTCCTCTTCATATCAAGTAATTAATTTCTTAAACCCTTATATTTTAACAATGCCATTTTTAATAACTTTTAAAAAGAGAATTGAATGCTTTAATTGGGTATCAAAACTAATACTTCAAATCGAAGCAATTAAAGTTTGATATTAACAAAAATATTTTTTGGTACGACAAAAAATTCATTCAGAGAAAACTACACTTTCAATCTTTATTACAATTCAAAATTTGAGATTTTTTTTTTTTTTTTAAAAAATAAATTTAAAAGTTTAATTATTTGATTTTATTTAACTCGGGTATTGTTTTAACTTAAAATTGTTTGGCTTTACATGTAGATGTCTTTTTTAGTATATAATAATTATTAAAAATTATACTTAATATTTTAAGATGTAATTTACTCAAAAATTAGTCAAATAATATAATAGTGGGGCCTACCAAGAATTGTATGATAAAATGATCACACCAACTTGTCTCCTTACATCTTACCCTCTATGTTGGTTGGTAAACCAATTAATTGAATTATTTTGACATCGATGCCAAATACGCATCTACCATATATGTATATGTACACACACACACACACACACACACTGACTGATATAATAAATATTTATGTAAGTGTACACATGAGACCTGTAGTCGTACATTTTCTTAATCCATACGTGTAAACAGGAGTTTGGATTGGGAGAACCCAGATGGAATCAAGTGCGCCTTAGAGACCACACCAATTCTCAACACTTCAAAACCAATTAGCGTCGGGACAGATAGAAGATTATTTGTAATAGCCAACAATGTGACGCGGTCTTTAAAAACACACGTTCACTTTATTAACATCACTTCTCTATCAGAATACAGAAAAGATGCTCATACTTCGGTATATACCATTCGACAAGGTAAAATGTTGACGCCAGAACAGCAAGCCGATCCAGCAACCTACGCTGATTGCATCCATTGGTGCCTTCCTGGATTACCCGACACGTGGAACGAATTCATTTACGCACGTATTATAACTCGCTCATGACACGTCTACCGCGAGCACATGTATCTGCGCGTGTGCGTGTGTGCGCGTGTTTTTTTTTTTTTTTGGCAATTATAATATTCAGTTTGATGTAATTTTCTTCAATTTTTTTTTTTTTTTTTGGTTCACATATAGGTTGAGTATCGGTAGACATGCATATTTTTTTCTTGAGGTGGGATCTAAGGATGCCAAATTGTTGTCAAAGTGCTCAAAGGGGAGTTTAATACGCTCACCCGAATCGTACAATGCAAAGTTGAAAAACAAAAATTTGAAAAGAAATAAAGTCACAACAAAATTGTATCTAATGAGACTCTCTCTCTCTCTCTCTCTCTCTATATATATATTTATAGTTATAAAATTACAAAAATTCATCAGAGTATTTTGTTATGGTAAGTAAATTATATAGCAGTAACAACAATAGTAAAATTACTTGTAACAAATTTAAAAATAAGATGATATTTATTTATAAATTTATAATTTAATTAGAAAATATTGAAATTATATTATAAAAATTAAAAAAAATTAGATATGTAATAATCGGAGGTAGGGCAATCAATAAAAAAATCATATCAATTGATTTCAATTCTGACTTATCAATTTAAGATTATACTAAAAAATATATATTCCAACTTTTTTTTTTTTTTTATTTTCTTCAAATAACTTGTGTAATATATTGGAAAACTCCAAAACGGCACTGTTTTGGGTAAAGAGAAAAGAAAACAAAAAAAAAACCAGAGACGTTATTGCCTCAGGTTGGAAAAGATGAAGAGACAGAGGCGTATGTACTTCTACCACCGGCCGAAAAGGACGAAAAGGAGACTTGTGTGGCGAAGAAGAGGGGTCGTGCAGGACTCCTCTCACTTCTCCCTATAAAACACGAAGATAGAGAGAGAGAGAGAGAGAGAGATGCAGAATTCCAGTGGTTGCGCACAGTGAGTCTTAGGAGGCCAGTTCGTGTAGGTGAGTTCAAAAAAATTATGATGGTTTATTGTTTTAGATTTAAAGTTAATTAATCGTATTTAACTTTAATAAATTATATATCCAGTCTAAAATCAAAAATAAGTCTAGGTATGAGTGTTAAAATTAGAGGGATAATCAAGTCATTACCAAACTAATATGAATATCATTGTAACAAGTTAATTTTGTACATGAGAGATAATTTCAAGAACAAAATTTAGACAGAAATCAGGTAAGTGCGTAAGTACTTATAAATGTAGTTTAATCTTTTTAAAATATTAAAACTGTGACGTTTAATAATTGATAATCATACGCATGATTATGACAAGATTTCACTACTAATTGTTGTATTTTTATTTATATTTACTACTGAAATTGTTAATGAATTATTTTATTATGTTTTGGTAACTAAATTCGTATATGTACTGGTTGTTATGTAATTGAAAGTATATTAAGGATATGTAGAAGAATTTATTATAACGGTTCCGGAAATTTAAATGAAATATATGTATTAAAAATCTCAAATACGGAAGCGTAATAAAAATTTTGATTAACATCTTTTACACAATAACCAAAACGTACTCAAAATATGAAGAAACAAACTAACTAAAAGAGATACTTGAAATAAAAACTATAAATATAACTATGAAGTCTTTAGGCGTCCCCTTCGCCGTCTTCCTGCGGAACGGGCTCAGGAACAATGTCTTCCTGATATGAAATGGTTAAATAAGGGATGAGCTACACCAGCCCAGTAAAGACATCACATTATCTCACCGCCACGGAAGTAAAGGTGGGTAGAAAACAAAAATGACCAATGGAGTATAATTTATAATGAACTCGTTTATTAACATAAAAACCTTTACTGTCCACTTACCTCGGTGAGATCCATGAAAACAACATATGAAAACAATAACCTTATAATATTATGAAATCATACACACTTTATAACATAACACATATCATACATTTACATTTTAATCATCAGAAAACAGATTTCCTTTTTTACCAGCCTATTAGTATCCATGGGGATCCATAGGGGGTCCCCGCTACACGTGAACCATTAACATTTACAACCTGATTCCAGGGCCGTCCCCATACCCCGTCCGGTATGGGCGCTAAAACCATGAACCTCAATATCCCGTCCGGTATGAGGGTGAAACGGACCGTCCCCATACCCCGTCCGGTATGGGCTCCAAAACACATAAGGTCTCCATACCCCGTCCCATATGAGAGACCACGTTCCCGGTAGGGTTCCCTACGGACCCGATCCGTCCACTATCTCCTAAGATATCTAGTCAGGCTGTCCACATTTTCTACTTATCAATTCACATAACCTTTTTGTCTTTTTCCTTAATCTCAATCATCCAATCATACACAACATGTAAACCAGTAATTGACACCAAATAAGACAATACAGTACCAGGTTCACCATAATACAAACCATAATAAAAGAAACCATAGTTCATGTATACGAGACCATAACATAATTACATCAAACATCATGCTGCATTTAATACTGGAAATTAGATCAAACAATTATACATCTATAAAGTCACACAGTACAGTTTAATTATTTATTAAGTTTTAATACCATGATAGGAAATAGGGTGATGGGTACTTACTTGTTTCGGGGTCTGAATTCGACTCTACAGTGTGCCTACAGGCTGTCTCTAATTTTCTTGAATTTTTTCCGAAAAACTGAAATGCACTACCGGTACCTGCACGTGTCCCAAAAAATTCCAAATTAGACCTAGAGCCCCTTTCGGCCAATATCGAAATTCCGGCACGGCGGCGATCTGACTCGGGTTGGCCATTTTCGGCTGAATTCGGCCACACTTGCATCGGTTCTTGCGATAAAACAACCCTAGGGCTCTCGGTGGGCCAAAAAATCACGAAAAATCGAGACTTACTGGCGGTGGTGCTTTCGGGTGCGGCGGCTCCTCCGGCGTGAGTCGCGTTTTGATGTTTGGCTCCGATCAACCTGTAGAGAAAAGAACGGTGATCACAGTAGTATAAAATTTACATCGAACAAAGGCTGGGAAGGGCCTCATCGGAGGCAAAAACAGAGGAGGGTCGCGGCGGCGCCGCTGGATTTCAGCTGGATTTTTCGACCGTTTGGCCGGTGGTTTGGCTCCGGTTTAGCCATAGGCGGACTTAGCATCGAAAAACGAGCTAAGGAGAAAAAATTTACCTCGATCAGCGGTCGGAAACTTCACCGGTGCGGCAGCGGGTGGCGGCGTCTGGTTCTTCTCCTCCGGCGAGGCACTGGCGGCTAGGGTTTTGTGGTCAGGTGTGGGTGGAGTTATTTATACCATTTGCCTTTTAATCTCAACCGTCCATCAAGATTAAATCTGGACCGTTCGATCGCGATTTAATTGGGATTGAATCTGGACCGTCCATCGCGATGCAATCTGGACTGTCCGTGCGCACGTTTGATCTGAGCCGTCCGTGCGCGCGGGAATGGATCTGGGCCATCTGATCGCGCGCACGCGGATCGCCCACGTGGCCCGTCCCGTGTCAACGTTTCCTTGCCACGCGGCGTGGCCTGGTTGGCCGGGGCTGCTGACCGGGCCGCTGACGTGGCTGCTGACGTGGCACAACTTTTTTAAATTGTATTTTGACCCATCGGTTTCCAATTTTCTTTTCAAAAACACTCATAGAATCCAAATTTTCACCATTTTTTCCCAAAATTAATTTCAATTAAATTCAAATAATATTTTTACCCAATTTTATCATTATTATTATTTTTATTTTCATTAAATTAAATTAAATAAAAATCTAAAAAATTCAAATAAATAAAAAATAAAAATAATAAGATAAAATAAGAAAAAAAAAACACTTGGGTGTTACATTTATGGTGATGAATAGTTACAGTATACATGTTATATGCATAGAATATATTAAATAATAAAAATTAAAAAATTTATTAGTGAGTTAAAATAAATAAATAAACATTAAAAAATTTGAGAAATTCATTTAACTAGTATCACCAAGGGATAGGTGTATGTATAGCCTTTTAGCGTGCGACTATGGTGAACCCTACCTGTGAATACGACTTTAGCTAGATGTGACAAAACGATAAAAACTATGAACTATATATTGTGTGCTAGAAACTGTAAACTATGAACTGAATTGTAACGTATTCACGAGTTAGAATGATTCTTACTGTTCTTATTGATACCGGCGAAAATGGCACTGGGCGATAAAATTATTTTAATAGAATATAAACTAATATGAACGAATAGAAAGTCATGTGTAACGCTTGTAATATTGAAATACTAAATTAGTATCTACTGAACTGCTTATTGTCTAAATTGTGATACTGTATACTGTATTATGTTATTTGTTGAACTATTTACGTACTGAGTTATGATACTAAAATAATAAATTATGAAAGTTTACTGAATAAACTGATTTATAAAAATTGGTTAATGAATTATGGTGTAAATACCACGTATTTTCTGAATTAAAGAGAAAAGTATTTTGAAGTATCTCCGTCGGCAGTTTTATATTTTTTACCTACTTGAACAGATTATCTTATTATTTGTTGGTACTTACATACTTACTGACCGTATTTAGCTCATCCTATTTATTATTCATTTCCTCCAGATCAAGATATTTAGAACTTCACTCCTGAATAGTGAAAAACTTGCTAAAAGATCGTTTAATTTTTATTTTAATTTGAATAGTATTTAATGTTAATTATTTTATTTTTAGTAAGTATTTATTTTAAAGTTTAGATATGTCTTATGAATATTAGATATTTTGAACTAAGTATGTAAGAGATGTACTTTTTTTTATTTTAAAATTTGTTGTGCAAAATATTCTTATAGATTATTTTATTATGATATAGTGTGCGTATGGTTAGATTCTGAATGAGAGTTCGACTTGTCACATATATATTTCAGTTTCCCACATAAAAATTCAGTACAGACCAACAAAAAAATCATGAGAAGCCAAATACTTAGTCAAAATAGCATTATTTTCTTAAATGAAATTTGACTCAAATGTTTGTAGCTACTGATCGAGTAGAAATAAAGCATGCGGTACACACTTATGTTCTTTAAGCTGCTCTTTGGTGCATGATGTCTCTTTCATTAAGGTTTGTCTTTGTTGATATTTTTGGGTTAAAAATTCATTACTAGAAATATAATTATCAGTGTCGTATTTGATATGTAGTGTTTATTTATTGATAATTTATTTATTTAAAAGAAATTTTATTGTATTTAAGAAGTATTTTGTTCATTAAAAAAAAAATCCATATTTTAATCAATTCAATCATCCTATTTGTTTAAAAAGTTGATCAAAATGGTAAGATGTTCATTATACATTATATGATTTGAAAAAATAATGCCTTCAAAAAACTTTAAGATTCCGACCTGCCGGATTCGAACCAGCGACCTAAGGATTACCTGTTAGACAACTACAGTCCTCCGCTCTACCAACTGAGCTAAGGTCGGCGTGTGACTTTCTGGCTCACAAATAAGTAATAGCTAATAATGTGTTAAACTACTAAACATACATGATCATAGAATCTATAATAGCAAATAATTTGATATAATTTTTTATAAGAAAAATTTTAAAGGTCTGGTAATACGAATCTATTATGTATTTAATAAAGATATTTTCTATGTTGTTAAATATATTCTTTAAAAAATTTATTATAAAGGAATAGAGTAACTTATATATATATATAAGAATTTATAAAAGATTAAAAATAAACCAAATTAATATTAATAATTAAAATTTTAAAAACCATTAAAAAATTACTGATACACCAGAGCCTTGTAGCTCATTTTGCAGACATATTTCATTATGAACTTCAACCAAATCCATTTTTTTTATATACAAAAGTACTAAAAAGGAGCATTTTCAGACTGCGCAGGCTTGCAACTCCAATGGCTATAATGATTATACATCCAAAAAGTTAAAAAAGGTTGCTTGACCAAGCCAAGAAAAGCACTTTTTTATATAAAAAATAATAATAATAATTCATAATACTAGAATTTAAAGCCACATAGGAGATTAATTAACTTGTAGGTTGGATTAGATGATAAAAACCTGGTTAAAAATTTCTATTTTCACAAGGAACATTAATTAGTATACTTAATTAAGCAATTCCTTATCATGCTTATAGATTGTTTTTTCCATATTTTTAAGGTAGTAGTTATTTATATTTTGAGATTATTTGATAACGAAATATTTTTCGATAGAAATTTTATATATTGATAATAATATAATTAATAATGTTAAAATTAAAAATACATAAGGACATATAATATTATAAAGGTATGAATGTACAATAAAAAATTTCAGCTAAAAAAATACCAAACAAGAAGTGTTTCCCCTCTCACCCAAAAAAAAAAAGGAAAAAGTAAAATTGGTGTCCAAAGACAGATATTGATTAAGCATATATAAAGAAGCTAAACCTCTACTCTAGGTTAGTTTTTCTCAATACCCAGATTTCCAATTTCGTTTGTGTGTGTATATATTTTCTTCTTCTGATAAAATGCAGCCTCAAACACTAAAACTACTTAACCACAAAACCAGTAAATCATTGATATTTGTTCTTGTTTCCTTGGTGTTGATATTTGTAGGCAAATGTTTCTTCATAATTAGGAATAAAGAAGAGTTGAGATCAGTAGCTGAGTTGGTTGTTTTGTCAAGGCACAGAGATGAGTATAAACAAGAAATGGAGATTAAATTGCCACCAAAAGACTGTGATCTTTTCACAGGGAACTGGGTTTTTGACAACACATCACATCCTCTCTACAGAGAAGATGAGTGTCAGTTTCTCTCAGCTCAAGTCACTTGTTTAAGGAACGGAAGACAAGATTCTCTGTTTCAGAAATGGAGATGGCAGCCTACAGATTGTTCATTGCCCAAGTATGTACACTTCTTTCGACTATTCTATTAAGTCAAATTACAGATACTCATCTTTAGGCTAATGGGATTAACATATCTTAAACTTAACCAATTTAGATTTACAAGAGAAAGCTTTGTAAATTTCCGATGCTTTTTTTTTTTTTGGGTGGGGGGAGAAAGGTTCAATGCAAAACTGTTGCTGGAGAAGTTTGAAGGGAAAATAGTTATGTTTGTTGGTGATTCATTGAATAGAAACCAGTGGGAATCCATGGTTTGTTTGCTTCAATCTGTAGTTCCTCATGGCATGAAAAGCTTGAGAGACACTGGCTCTGTTTCTGTCTTCAAAATTGAGGTACAAGTATTTATTAATTTTTTTACTTCTCTCCTTCTGCCAAATTAGAATATAGGTTGGCAAACATATATATATATATATATATATATATATTGAGGAACAACCAGAAATTTGAAAGATGAAAATTTTAATGTGACCATACAGCTTTTGATTTCCTAAAAACAACTTATGATTTATTACTTTTCTATGTTAATAATCTTATAGAAGTACAGTACTACATTGGAGTTCTACTGGGCACCATTTTTGGTTGAATCAAATTCAGACCATCCATGGAAGCACAGCATATTGGACCGGATTATCGCACCAGAATCAATCAAGAAACATGGAGATAATTGGAAGAAAGCAGACTTCTTGATCTTCAATTCGTATATATGGTGGATGAATTCTCCTACCGTGAAAGTTCTGTAAGTACATACGTATACTTTTAATTGAATAACTAAAGGTTATTATTGTTGTATATATGAGTATATATGAAGATTATAGTGGATTTATTTTTCTCTTATTATGAGGCTGGTTTGAGAAGAAGAAAAGAGAGTTTTGATGAAGGAGGATCATCAATGGAGTTCGATGAAATTGAAAGGACAATAGCTTATGAAAGAGTTCTGTGGACATGGGCTAAGTGGGTTATAGAGAATGTTAACCCTAATCACACTTCTGTTTACTTCATCACCATATCTCCTCTTCATATCAGGTAAATTCTTTTTTTCTTCATCTTCTTTAAAATTAATATACACATTTAAGGTATTTGTAGCTTATTTCATCTGCATGATGAAACAGGAGCATGGATTGGCAAAACCCAGAGGGAATCAAGTGTGCTAAGGAGACAACTCCAGTAATATCTATGAACAAATCTTCTCAACTAAACATAGGAACAGACCGCCGGCTTCTGAAGATTGCGGATAATGTTATCCGATCAATGAAATTACCAGTCCATCTTCTCAATATCACCACTCTATCTGAATATCGAAAAGACGCTCATACCTCCATTTACACAACCAGGCAAGGCATCTTGCTCACTCCACAGCAGCAAGCTAATCCAGCAATTTATGCAGATTGCATTCATTGGTGTCTACCGGGATTACCCGATACATGGAACGAACTTTTATATACTCATATCATTTCTCGTTCATGACTTCTCCGTCCTTATTCTAAGTTATGTTTACTTCAATTTTTAGTTTTTATATTAGTCATAGTAAGAATGTAATTTATTTTGTTTGGGAAATACCACTCCTATGTTGAAAATTTTTACCATCAATTCAATAAATTATAGGCACAGTAGTAATAAAATGTAAAAATTAATATTTTAGTTATGTATACACGAGGACTAATTTAACAATTAGAAATATACAATTAACTAGGTATTAAATGAAAAATTAAGCAGATTTAGTTAACTGTAAATTGAGTAGTAATTATTATTAGTATTGTTGTTATTATTATTATATATGCTTCTCACTATTTAACGTATTATTAGGTTACCTTTCAAAGAAATGTATGTTATTGAGTTGATTTTTTCTTATAATTAAATATTGAATCAATAATTAACGAATAATACGGCAGTGTAATGCTTACACTTGTATTTTACTCTTGAAGTTCATGGTTTAAAACTCATTAAGAAAAAATAATTTGTCACTTAATAAGATGAGTTACTCAATAAAATAAAAAATTTAAGTTATTAGTATATTGTTAATTAAATATCATCGAACCTATTGCGTTTATAAATGAAAAGAACATCCTATAATAATTAAATTATTTTAGTTAGAAATAACTTAAACGTTTATTTCATAAATAAATAAGAAATTCCAGATTATAGAATTTAAGATTTAAATTATTTAAATTTGGTTAAAGAAAATTCTCTCTTTATATATACACACACACACGCACACGTGGATCTAACTGATTTAAAAGCATAAAATGAAGCAATAATACAATAATTATCAAAGATGGTTATTAAGAAGTTGGTAGGTACTTAATTCTCAAACGCGATAAACTTAATTTCTTTAATTCTTTCCCTTTTATTTCTCGTCCAAAAATTTTTAAAGTAAAAAATTGAAAGTGACATGTTCCAAACCTGCTGCTCTGGTTCTCTCGTTGGTTTTATTTGGTAACCAAACGACCATATTATATATATATATATAGATACCCACTTTCCTGCATGCAAATATATATATATATATATATATATATCAGTTTCTTTGTATAAATACATATAGATATATATATATATATATAATGGACTTGAAATAGCATCGATTTTCTTGGTTAACAAAAACTAATCACTGGAGCAGGTAGAACCAATTCCACAATTATGAAACCTGTTATCATTAGTGGAAAAAAGAAATCAATTTGTTGACTTGGCTATAAACTCAACACAATTCAATGGAGTAGTTGGGTGAAATTAATTGAAAAATATTTAATTATATTATACATACCCATAACTACTCTTCAGGTTTTTTTTTTTTTTCTTTATAGTACCCTTGTGAAACTGCAACATGTTTCTATGCATTTTTATTTGAAACACGAAGTTCCAAATAAATCGCTACATGGAACCAAGTCAAAATATTTTAAGATAGCCTTATCATCATTGTTTTTAGCATTAACCAGAGGTTTACATATACCATTCTCTAGTGGTATTGTGTTTTTTTTTTTTTTTTTTCTTCTTTCTTTTTTTTGAATACTTTAGGTTCAATACCAAATTACCATATAGAGATTTATATACAAAAAAAAAAATAACAGGCTTGGGGTGAAATGCAAACTGCTTTTTCTTTATTTTCCGTACATCTCGAACACAGACATAGTAGTATCTTTATTTTAATATTCAAAAATGGATTCACCGTGTCCATGCAGGGTGCAGCAATTTCTGGTCTTGAACCTAAGCGCATGCTCTTGCAGTTTTTAAAATCTTCTAGATCGTGAAAACTGACACCTCAACTTCGTAGAAATGAATAGACAAAAGTAATTGCATGTTTGAAAGCTGACACACAAATCAAAGATGAACAATAAACTAATTGCATGAGCAGGTAGTACCAGTTCCATAATTACAAAACATGTTATCATTAATTGGAAAGAGAATTGATTTGTTGACTCGTATAAACTTTTTAGGGTTCGTTAACATATCAAATTCATAGGATCATAACTCTTTCTCCGCCGCCCGATGAAAACTTCTTTGTGACAATGAAGCAACCAAGTAACAGTCAGAGTTTCAATTATCTCTACCTACTTGGAATGGTGGTTTTTCTTGCATCATTTTTAGGATGTTCTCTCTATAAGGAACAAATAAAGAGTACTTGGTTCCAAGAACCTAAACAGCAGAACATCATACAAGAAGCAAGAAACTTAAGCAACCGTGCAGATCGAGAAACCGGTGGGACAGATGATGACCCAGAAAAGAACCAAAACAGCCAAGGACAGCTTTCTGTAGGAGAAAAGGAAGAGAACCAGGTTCTGCTGCCAATGAAAGAGTGTGATATCTTCACAGGAACATGGGTTTTTGATAATTTAACACACCCTTTATACAGAGAAGACGAATGTGAGTTTGCCTCAGAATGGGTAAGATGCACTAGAAATGGAAGGCCGGATTCTTTGTACAAGAAATGGAGATGGCAACCAAGGGATTGTTCTTTGCCCAAGTAAGTTTCTAGACCCTTTTTTTTTTTTTTTTTCTCCATTGTGATTATCTAATTTTTCATTCTCTTTAGTTCTTTTGGGAGATTGAGGAGCAAAGTTAATGACCTCATAAATTTGTTTACCTACAAGGTTTGAAGGAAGGGTGTTGCTAGAAAAACTGAGAGGAAAGAGGCTTATGTTCGTGGGAGATTCATTACATTTAAACCAGTGGCAATCTATGGTTTGTATGGTCCATTCTATCCTTACTTTGGGCAAGAAGAGTGTGAGCTATGGAGACTACATCTATGTCTTTAAAGCAGAGGTTTCTCTCTCCTTTCATCAAAATTCACAGTTCCATTTCTATTAACTTTATTTCAGATGGAATCTACTGTTCAAGTCCCACTTATGCCAAAAGGCATCTGCTAGCTAAATTTTGTCACAGATGTTTCCTAGGCAGAACATAAATCATGACATACATACCCTAGAAGCATGCGTGGGACTATTCCACTAAAATCCATCTTTTTATCAACATCAAGAGGAACGTATCAATAAGTTGACAACTTTGACTAAGAAAAATGGGCATAGCTAAATATGTTTAGCAGTAACTTTTGTTGTGAGAATAAGAAGGAAAATCACCTGATAGTCTCTATTTCATTTGAATATATAGGAGTACAATGCAACCATAGAATTCTACTGGGCTCCATTCCTGGTTGAATCCAACGTGGACCCTCCAACAAATAGAGATGGAACATCAGACCGAATAATCATGCCTGAATCAATCTCAAAGCATGGAGATAACTGGAAAGATGCAGACTATCTTATCTTCAACACATATATCTGGTGGATTAACTATCCCACTGTAAAAGTGTTGTAAGTACATAAAAGTTTTTAATTTTTCCACCAGTAAGAGCTTTATACCCCAAATCTTTCTGTTCACAATTTAGTTTAGCAATATGATCATGATTTGATCTTTTCTCTTTTGCATTTGACAAATGATACGAAAGACGAGGATCATTTCAAGAAGGCACAACAGAGTACGACGAACTTGAACTGAATAAAGCATATGGGAAAGTGCTGCAGACATGGGCTAATTGGGTGGATGGAAATATTGATCCTACTCGTACTTATGTTTTCTTTAACAGCATATCTCCAATACATGTCAGGTAAGCAAAACAGTCCTACTTCATTGGAAGTCAATTTATCAGATATAGATAGTTAAACCAATATCTGGTCCATGAATTGCAGTGATTTCTCTTCAAAATCTTTAATCATGTTAATTAATATTTATGTGTTTAAAAAAATGCAATACAATATTCATTCTCAGGAGATTTTGAGGAAGAACTTACATCGTGTCTGCAAATGCAATAGGAGCTTGGACTGGAACAACCCAGATGGAATCCAGTGTGAAAAGGAAGACACACCAGTACTAAACATGTCAATGCCACTGGACGTAGGCACAAACCAAGACCTTTTTGCAATTGCAGCGAACTTCACTAAATCAATGAAAGTACCTTTATACTTCCTCAACATAACAACCCTTTCTGAGTACAGGAAAGATGCACATCCCTCAGTTTATAGAGCTATAGGAGGCAAGCTGCTCTCTCCAGAACAAAGGTCCAATCCTGCCGTCTATGCAGATTGTACTCACTGGTGCCTCCCTGGATTGCCTGATACGTGGAATGAGTTGCTCTATGCACATATTGTCTCAAAATCATGAGTCCTGCCAAAATGATTTCTACCATTGTTTTTGTGTCAGAGAGTGGTTATATCTTCAATTGAAAAGAATCATTAGATCTGAAGCATTAAAAAGGCATAACTTTAGGCATCCAACAAAGATAACAGAGAATTCTTCAATGTATTATCACCTGCTATAAAGTGGACATATTTTGCTATTATCTTTTTCATCAGAAAGCAGTCTCTTACATGTCTGTCAACTTTCACGAAAGTGGATTACGCCTGGCAGTGGATGTGAGAAAGATACTTCCATTTACAGTTTCCTACTATTTAATTTAATATTGTATTGAATTTAAAAAAAAAAATAGGAAATTCTCCCATTTTCCCGACATATATGTATGAAAGTAAATAGAAAAAACTTCAAAGTGTATTTCTTACTTCAACCCATGAAATGTGAAATGAAAAGATATATTCTGTAATTTTATATTCATCTGAAGGAAATATAATAAGGAAGACAATAAATAAAAGAAAATGAAAGAATAAAGTATAAAAAATCAAAATAGTTGATACTATTGTAATTCAATACACAGAGAAATTAAAGGAAGACAGAAAAATCTACCTTCTCTATCTCCTAGATTGGAAGGAACTGTGTTGTAACCTAAAAAAACTTCTTGACAAATTGGGATCTAAGTGTTTACCACATGCTATCAAACTGTATAATGCACACAAAGATCGGTGCATATGCTATCAAAAAGTATAATACAAGGAAAGCTGGTGCATGCATAATTCATTGTACTATTAATATTATGTAATAAATATCTTTAAGAATCACCCAGATAGTCACAACTATGTTAATATTGCTACAAAATTGATAACTCCATTGTACCTTTTCTTTTCTTTCCCTTTTTTCGGCCAAGTAATCCCTTTTTACATTGACATTCAAATTTCCACATACAACAACAAAAATTGATTGCCTATTTCTAAGGCCAACATCAACTATAACTTAACCAAAAATTATTTGCAGAGACTGTTAACCTGAAGTGAAAGAAAATGCATTCCTATTTTCATCTTTTGAGATATGAATTGTGAGAACTGAAGCTAGCACACCATCGGCAGCAAAGTAAACCCGGGCTTTTCTTTCCCCTTTGTGGAACCTAATTAGCCTCAGTTACCAGGGGCACCACAGAAAAGGACACAATGCTCTTCTTCAGAATGCCAGTTGCCAGGTCTTAACTGCTACCTTGGGTAGAGAAAAACCTATTAATTTCACAGATTGCATCGATATGAGTACTAGGGAACAACAGATGCAAGAAAGGAACTGAAGAGGACAACTTGAGCTTGGGCTTGATTTTCTCCATTGCTGTCTTGATTATTGACGGAGCGGGTACACCAAACCACTGCAGATACCAAGAAAGTAGTACTGAATTCTTCTGTCCTAGGGTATCGTCCATGGGCCACCTCCCCGAGATCAAATAATTACAAAAATCATTCTTCAATTGCTCAGAAAATCTTAGGATCTCTTCCAACCGCTTCCTTAAAGATGATAAAAAGATTGCTTGCAAAATGCTACCGCTTGAAGAGGTTAGTCTTCCACTTGACACGGCCTTGTTATAAGTCAGTGCAAGCTGAAAAATGATTAGCAATGAGAATTTTCTTAGTAATGTAGCCACCAAAAAAATTAGATTTCATCATGAACCAGAAAATCAATCACAAAAAGAAACTTGTTTGAACCATTAAAACTTTTACACCCTTTTATGGGGACCGTAACCCACCAAGTCCAGTTACCTGGCTGATAAAAGTTTAGTTTGGACAAGTACTTTCAATTTTATTTGGCAAACTTAAGCAAAAGATAGTCTTTTCATTTTAGGATCAAACTTAGTTATTAATATTTCAAGACAGGGCTGCTCAACCAAACAAACAGCCCTAAGTAGAATTATCTCTGTTCATCAGTATGCATCAAGTCATATTAGTAAAACCATCTAATTTTACTATTGACTTTGTCCAGCATTATTAGTTTCACTACTGCCATTCAATATACAAATATTCATGCAAAATAAAGATTGCAGATGGTCCACATGAATCTAAAAGATTGGTTGATGACTGGACTATGAAATGCAGTCTAAGATTGGACCCCTCTAGAGGTTAAATAGAGCCAGGGCGGTGGTCTGGGAATAGAAGAAGACCAGACTGTCTGACCTAGAGGCCATATAGATTAGCTTATTCTTTTTGGTATTTTAAGCTAATATGGCCTTAAACAATAACGATAGTTTTGTATTTAAAATCTTCATAAAATTTTAATCTAATTAGGGTATATAAATCTAACACATTCTGGATAAGGTACACTTTTAATTTTTAAACTAGCAGAGTTGCAAATTTTCATTTTGATGCAGAATAGTGGTCCCAAATAATAGTTAAATTAGTTAAAAGTTCTCAACTTAAAGCTCTAAAAATGTAAGCACTGAAGTCTTTTATTTTGGAGTAAAAGCTTAGTAGCTTTTGAACACTTGATATCTCGCAAAGCACTCCATTAACTTTTTTTCTTTATTTGCTAAAATGTACTTTTACGTACCTTTTAACTAAGAAAAAAGGTTACTCAAACACTCTCTCAATCCAAACTCAAACAATAAGCCAAATGGTTTTTGGAACCATGGTTTGGAAATACCCTTAATGACTGCAAACAATTAATTAGACACATGTTGAACAATAATAATTAAGTTATAAAAACACCATTTAAGTTTCTCATTTCCAACACATTTAAGATGTAATGTTCTTGGCTATCTATGGTTCTCCTATATACTAATTTAAAAAAGTTGATTTTCTAATCTAATCTGCTATTTAATCATTAAAGGATTTGAGATCTTATTACTGATTTTTTTTGTTTTAAATAAGTGATCTTATTACTGATTATTTTTAATTTCCGAATTGTTTTACTAGTATTTGAATATAAGATTAAGGTTGTTCAAATAATCATTCAAAACATGGAAAACTGATCAAAACCAAACTGAATTAAATTATTTTCTCTAGACTGCTGACTGAATTAAATTCTGTTGGGTCTAGGATCCAAATTTTGAAAATTCAATTTTTGGTCTGTCTGTTCCAATATGACTGAACATATTTGTTTCATTAAGTTATTTATTATTTTCATTTTCTTTTGCATTCATTTTAACCTTGCTCTAGTTTTATAGTTAAAATAGTTATATAAAGACAAACCTAATTTTATTTTAATATTAAATATTATTTTATATAGAACGGACCAAACTGATGTATTTTTAGTTTGGACTGATATACACCATAAAGACAGTTGACTGAAATGAACCACAGCGATATGGGTACTTTTAGCTGTTTATCAAACTATAAAAATAGAGTTACTTATCTAGAAAAATACCACCATGCACTGTAACTTGGAAAACAATATTTTTTAATTGTTAGGATGAGTTTTCTGAGATAGTCCAGAAGTACCGGGATTAGAGAAAATTACCTTCAAACTAGAGATAGATAGAGAATCAACAATGATATTTTTACCACTGAAAACCTGCTCAGTTATTGAGCCAATTGTTGTGTACAGCGACAAATAAACCTGCACATCAGAAAATATGGCATGAAAACTGTACAGCACGAAATGGAGAATATTGAAATTTCATGGAAATAAGAATATATTAGTTGTCTTAAACATTTACTTGAAGCTGACTAATGCCAGTTAAACTGGGTCCCTGAGTGTGTAGATTACCTGTAAAAGGGCTGGTCTGTCCTTGCTTACACACTCAAGCAACACTTGCAGGCAAAATTCCTTGAAATCAGCATCAAATCTGCACCCATGTGAATGACATTTTATATATAGAAGCCTCCGGAACAAAAAACAATCGCTTCATAAACATGAAAAATAGCTGCATAGACAAAGTAATATTATTCATTTTCCCATGATAACCACTGTTAAGAGCATAGAAGATCACATCGCATACTTCAGGCACTCAGAAAAAGTTAGAATTAATTCCACATAATATTTCAGATCATTATCATCCAAAAAAAAAAAAAAAGTTGTTATGCTACATAAGCAAATTTAAACCATGACATTCCTGAACCTCAGCAGAGAATACTAGACAATCTAGAGAGAGAGAGAGAGAGAACAAATAAATACTTGCCTGTTATTCCAGGATGGATCACAGCAAAGTTGCGCAAAAACAATTAAGCTAGGATCAGAAGAAAATGTCCTGACCAACTGATCTACAGTATCAGAACTGAGTCCACTGTTCTTACAATTACTTGGATTGGATGCTCTTATAGTTTCCAAACCAAACACCTGGATTGGGAAAGAAAATTCAAAATCTTTTACCAAATCCAAGATAAACCACAGAATTATATCACACAGTGGCAACACATAATAAGAACACAACCTTGTGCATTGCTCGTGACAGTAGCGACTGACACCCAATGGGATCATCTACATATGAACAAGCTCCAACCTTCCGTTTGATATAAAGAACACCAGAATTAAATGGGTCATTCTTGTCTCCACAGCTCCACCAAGGTCGGTCTAAAGAAAAGGGGGATTAGAATAAAGCCGTTGAATTCCATTCATCTAAAATAAATAAATTCATGTAAACAACAGAAATATAGTGAAGGCATCCACTACCTTCTGGAACGAGCTCTATTACTTGAGGCCAGTACCGAGGGCCACAGACCGTAATTCTCTTCAACTGTGAAAAGCATGTTAAGAATCAATAATCCACCAAAAACATCAATTCTCACTACTAAGATAACATGAGACAAAATATTTTGAGTTTAGTGGGCTAATTATGATAGCTGCAATAGAGTAGTCCAACATGCACAAATTTTATGACAACTTTTCTGATACTTGTCCTCAGCTCCCAAGAAATTGATAAATTTACACAAAGCAGCAGAATTTCTCTTAGACTTGTATTATTTAATTATACTCTTACATTCAAATAACAAAAAGTTCAGGAACCATAGAATTCCAAGAACTTTGTTTTCGGGACTTTGAACTTACAATAGCACGTTCCGGTAAAATGCAGGGGGTAACCTCACAAAAACTTGTTTCTGAATAAAGTTCAGTTTCCTCTATGGTAACTTCAACAGGTGCATAAACAGGGAGGCCAGTATCAACATCAACAGTCTGAATCCAGCGAGCCTCATTTGCAAGGACATACAAATGCCTGAATGCCTGGACAACAAACTTTCTTCATGAACAATGAGTTCGCTTTTTCAGATATGATCATCATGCTGTTCCTCATAATTTATTGAAAAAGTTAAACATAGACAGAACAGTGTGAAGGAAACCCAAATAGATTTACCATGGATCAATAAATTCTATAATTCTTTGATATACTTTTTAGTGTAGAGATAAAAAGCATCTCTCTTTGATACGCCTTTTGGTGCAAACTATAACAGACTTAAATGGAAGGATTAAAATATTACCAAATACTATAAAAAATAATAACAAGACTAATGAGATTTCTATACAACAAGATGAATGTTTAGCTTATTCAGGAATCTTATGTGGATAAGGAAGTGGACGAATGATAAAAAAATTCAGCAATTAAAAGGTGTTTTAGGTGGCTAGCGAGATTGAGTTACATAGAATTTTTTTCAGTTTCTTTTGTAACTTAGTCTCCTATCATGGTTCCTACTAGGTTAGGTTTCATTGCCTTATCAGTTTGTATTATATAACTTAAGTGATACAACTTAATTATTTCACAAGGTATCAAAACCATATTGGTCTGTGCTTCAACTGCATTTGCAGGAGGTTGCAAGTGAAGGGACATTTTAGAATATAAATAAAATATATTTAACTTAAACTTTGAGATAAGTATCCATCCAACTCAATTACTTCACAGCTGCTACCGTTACTATTAAATATAATCAAGATTTTCTCTTAGTTATCAAGTTCTGGAATCTCCATTTTCCATTTTTTTTTTGTTAGTTTCTCCCTATTCTATCCATTCTACCCTTGTCTTATAATAGAGTTTCTAAGTCCTAACTCCATTTCTCAATTCATAAGTTACCATCATTACATACTTCCTCATACACAACTGATTTGGTAGCATTCAGATTTACCTGAAGGTGGCAACGATTATCATTTGGTCCAGAAGGCAAGCGCGGGTAAAGTGTAATTAGCAAAGCAGCAATAGAACTGCTGTTTGTCGAAAACGTCCGCATTCCTCCCCCAAGAAACAAGAAACCAATTGCTAAGCTTACCTAAAGTCATAGCAGATACGGCATTCAAAGAGAAAAAAAAAAAAAACTGTGTCATAATTTATTTCTTAGATAAATATATGGTAGCAGTCTAATCAACAAAGCTCCAAATATAACTATTGCTTGTCAAAAATGTCCACATTCAGAAACAAGAAACCAATTCCTAAGCTTTTACCTAAAGTAATAGCAGGTATGCATTCAAAGAAAAAAAGAATTGATTATCCTAACTTATTTCTCAAATAAATACATGCAAGCAGTGTTATCAGCGAAGCGACAACAGGACTGTGGCTTGTTGAAAATATCCGTGTTTCTCCCCCAAGAAGCAAGAAGCCAGTTGCTAAACTTACCTAAAGTCATAGCAGGTATGGCATTCAAAGGAAAAAAAAACTGATCGTCATAGTTTATTTCTCAAATAAATACATGCAAGCAGGCTTTGCTATTTAACAAAGAGAAATACATGCAAACAGGCCAGAATTCGTCTTTGCAAAAAAATAATGAAATAAATCAATTCAAATGATGATAAAACCTGATATTCCCATATCAAGAAAGACTATGAGACAAACTAACACACATACAGATCTCACAGGTTGTTCATTGGTGTTAAAAATCTTTAAATAGTAATACCAATAAGATATCTAAACTTCCACAGAAACTTTCATTTTACTAGCTGATATAAAACCAGAATAATCACTGAGTTCATAATACTCACACCTCTTTCCCAAGTAGGATAATTTTCCAGCCATTCTATGATTTTAAAATCTCAAATTTTTTAACTAGAAGGAAGAAATCAAGATTGACCATAACCAACAAGATAGAGACATTGAACGTCTCAGACTTGGGTGGGAAAAACAGTATAAGGAATTTGGATTGAGAAAGGACCCTTTCTAGCTTGTAGCAAAATGTTAAGATCCCAGAAAAATCAGACAAAAATGTGGCTGGAAGCATGGGTGTATAAAGGAAACAGTGAAATCAGCCGCAGGTGATTAAAAAAAAAAAAAAAAGCAGAGTGCTACCATCTGCAGGGAAGCAAAGCCCAAAACCCCAGGCCCTGAACCAGTCCCTAAACCGGCAAACCTTCTCTTCTCCATGCAGTGAACCGGCCCAACCATTTCAGATTTTCTCTCTCCAGAAAACACATCCCTTGCCCGAACAGGCAGCTTTTCTTCATCATCCGGCAGCGTTTGACAATGCAAATGAAGATTTTCATACCGATTCATTTATAACGGATTGTATCATAAACTCGGATATGTATTTTTAGAATAAAATCTCATATCATCTTCTTTCCCTGTTCTCCTCTCTCTAAAACACACACTCCCTCTAAAACATTCTCTCTTTCTCTCTCTATTCTTTCTCTCTTCAGATCTTTCTCTCTCTAAAAAATATCTCTTTTCTGTCTCTTCTCGAGCTCTCATTTTCTCTCTTCCCGATCTCTCCTTTCTCTAATTTTCTTTTCTCCCCCTACCATTTCTTTATTTCCATATTCTTCGCCCATAATTTTATTTTTTTTTAAATTACCCATATTTCTCAATTTTTACCATAAAGATTACAAATTAATTTCTTTTGCCAAAATTAAGATTCCAGTGAATTACATGTCAAATCTGACTCTTTACAACTTGGTATAAAAGCAAGTTGATTTTAACGAAACTCTTACAAGTTTTGTGGCCATGGTGAAAAATAAGAGTAAAACCACGGTTTTCGAACCTCAAAAGATGGTCACTATGGAGGAAAAAAAGTGTGAGGTGGACCACAAACTTTCAGATTTGAGATCCGAAATGTACGAATCACAACAACAAACCCAAGCATTAATGGACCAGCGACTGGCTACATTTGCCCAACGAGTCTAACTCTTGCAAGGCAAAACACAAATTGGAGAGACAGCCACAAGGATAAGTCCATGCGTCTCTGCTTTAAATATTGATAAAGGAATTTAACCAAATCTTAGAGTAAAAAAAATAAGGGTTGGCAGTTCATACTAGAGGAGTAACCGACTAGGAAGCCCTACCCCAAAAATTGAAATTCCTATCTTTGACGAAAAAACTTAAAACATGGATCAAAAGATGCAACAAGTATTTTCATCTTTTCACATTCCCGAGAAGTAAAGTGAAAACAGGTTCAATATATCTTTGAGATGATGTAGAAACTTGGTACTGAGTTAACAAATGACCTAAATATATTTGAATGAGAAATATTCGAGGTTGAACAGTGTAGAAGGTTTGGAGGATTAACTAGAGTTGACATTATAGAGGAATTTAAC
The DNA here is from genome assembly GCF_054855325.1 of Carica papaya. Classification (NCBI taxonomy): domain Eukaryota; kingdom Viridiplantae; phylum Streptophyta; class Magnoliopsida; order Brassicales; family Caricaceae; genus Carica; species Carica papaya. The sequence continues at coordinate 3,899,121 of NC_142310.1, read as the reverse complement.
AAACTGATTCAGAAAAATACTGTCTACTAATATCAAGAAAAATTGAAGAAATAAGATCCTCGTTATTAACAGAGAACTCTGGATTTTGTGAAAATATTCTATTTCCAGTTTTGTAAATAGTTTGAATGAGGTACTTAGACTGATACTAAGGATGTATAGGCCGCATATCTTGACTAAAGCAATTTAGTTGGCTCTATGGCAAGAACAAGCATTAGATGTCATCTACCGTTATAATAAGCTGAAGCACTTTATGACTTCTTCCAAAAAAAGTGTTCTCATCACTAAAAATTTCTTGAAAATTCAGAATTTTCAAGAACCAGTACCCTTAAGAGGTCCAATCATATGAGGAACAATCTTTGCTACAGATGTGAAGAAAAATACTTTTCAGGGCATCATGTAAAGAAAAAATAGTCATGGCAATGGAGATATGTGAGGGAAAAGAAGGAGAAAGTGAAGAGGATCAACCTCCAGATGACAAGTAGTAGAATAATGCAAAATATCCACAAGGAGTCCTTTGATAGCATAATAAATATATATACATATATAATATATATAATAATATACATATATATATAAGAAATAGAAGTAATATTCTTGAACATGAAATGTTGGACGCTGAATCACAACCTTGAAAACAAGATTGATATCCAAAGGGAGGGAATTGTTAAGATCCCAGAAAAATCAAATGAAAATGTGGCTGGAAGCATGGGTGCACAAAGGAAACAGTGAAATCAACCACATGTGAATAAAAAAAACAGGGAGCAAAGTGCAAACGGAGCCATCTGCAGGGAGGCAAAACCCAAAACCCTAGGCATTGAACCGGTCCATGAACTGGTGAACCGTTTCTTTTCCACATGGTGAACCGGCTGAAGTGTTTCAAATTTTCCCCCTCAAGCTGACGCGTTCCTCACGTGAATAGGTGACTTTTCTTCATCACTCGGCGGCGTTTGATGATGCAAATGAAGATTTTCATACCGATTCATGTATATAAATAATGAATTGTATCACAAACTCAGATATGTAATTTTTGGAATAAAATCTCAAATTATTTCATCTTCTTTCTTTGTTCTCCTCTAATCTAAAACACATACAATCTCTTTAAAACATTCTCTCTCTCTCCAGATCTTTCTCTCTCTAAAAATATCTCTTTTCCCTCTCTTCTGGAATTCTCATTTTCTCTCTCTTCTAGATCTCTCCTTCTCTCTCTAATTTTCATTTCTCCCCCTACTTTTTCTATGTTCCCAGATTCTTGCCCCATAATTTTAATTTTTTTTTCAAAATTACCACTATTTTTCAATTTTTACCATAAAACTTATTATTTCAAAATTGCCCCTACATGTCAAAGCTGGGTCCTGACAGAAAACTTACTGCCATCTGAATGCCATAATTAGCATGCCCATCTGCAGAGTTCCGGCTGCGAAGAAATCTCAATAACCGAAAGATTTGAAGATCTCCAGAGCCAGCCATAACCTATTCTCTCAGAAAATTAGCCACGTAACAACCATGTATAAATAATTGAATTTTATTACACAAAAACCTGTAACTCTTACATACCACAGAAAGGGAAAGAACAACTAGATGAAGGCATATCTCCAATGTGCCACGATCGACATAGGGAGACAGACCTTTAGGAAAGGTATTCCCACATGTAGCAGAAACAGGCTTGATCTGCAGACATTAACAAAACTAATTTACCACTAATGAACAATTTACAGAAGCTATAAGATTCAAATTGCAAGTTTATGAGACCTCATTCAAGAAATAGATAGCATAATCATAAAGTAATTCCCGTGCATTTCCGTCCTTCGTACCGGCAAACTTTAACCCTGCATCATTAAACGTGAAGAGCTTAATGTAAAATTCTCGTGAAGACCAAAAAAAGGTTCAAAAAAGGAAGTGTCGACTTTTAACTTCCAGAATCTAGCTTGGACAAAATCCAAGGGGGTGCCACCCATAATAAAGAAGTGACGAGATCCAACTAGAGGAAGGAAATTACCATAAATGTATTCCATAAAGTTGATTTATCCAAAAAAAAACATGCCCAAACACAACAACAAAATTTTGTTACAAAAAGAATAATCTCTAAAAATATTAACCATATATATGCACGGAAATTACCATGTCAGGTTGCAGAAAGGTTGGAAATAAATAATTAAGCACAAAACTTACTTGGAAAACAGTACAAGGAACCAGTAACCAAAACCACATATTAGAGAATCCTTTTAGCAAAACATCTTTTCCAGCTAAAACAAATAATTAAACTAAGAATCAATAAAAAAACATACCAAGAGAAATACATGCTCCAGTCACAATATTGACATATGCCTGCACAAAAGCTTCTGTATCCATTTCATCAATATCATCTCTGAGACCTTTGACTCCATCTTTGACAATTTCAGGAATCTGGGATTGAACCCAATCTTGAGAAGAGTGGACCCTTAAACAGAAAATCTTAAAAACTCAACTCCTTTGAGTATATGAACAGATAGAAGCTTGATGATCGACTAGTTCCTTTGAATAGACTACCTGCTCCACATTACCAAATTTCGAGCAATGACACGAAGCATTATAAAATCAGGTCTCACGTACTGCAACTCAAAGTAAGTCTGTGGGATAGAAATCCTAGATGCGACCACCTCTGATTCAGTCTGCAATAAACACAAGGGAGAAAACTAAGCAATGATTGTTGGGAAAGGTATACGGGTAAGAAATGCCACAAAACTGACACGATCTTACAGAAGTTTATAAATCAATTTAGTGTGAACTTCCATAAAATATCACCTTTAAGAACATTAACGCTAGAGCAATTATTGCTCCAGGAGCAGTAACATCAATATTGACTGTGGTGCCATCCATCATCTAAAATGCAACAGCAATTTGATTTTATTAGTCAAAAGAAATGTATTCTCTTTATTAATGTGCTTCAGAACAGTGATAAATAAATAGAAAGACCATTTAGTCAAACCTGCCCAGTACCACGGTTGGGTTCATCAGATAGCATCATATGGGGGGATCTTTCCTGCCAGAGTAAAATAAAAGGGGACAGTCAGGAAAACTATAAAGTTTTACAGAAGTGCCATGTGCCATATAGATTAAGATGGTGTAGCTCCTTTGCAAGGGATTTCAACAGACATGCTGCAGATATTTACAGCACTGAGTTGAAATTGAAAGTTCCCATTAGGAGTAAAATGGGTAAATGAAAGTAATATGAAATTAGAGGCATACATTATGAACTTCTTTGCCACCAATATAGTAGAATAATCGACCAACCAAGTTTTCCACGAAACCAAGTGAATCTCCTCCACGGCCTTCAGTTAAAAGAACACGATCAACTAATACCAAACTCAAAATAAAGAAGCACTGGAAGTCACAAAGACATACCCAATGCAACAAGACCTAATGACAATCCCGCAGAAACAGCATAACCCTCTCGCTCAAGTACATTATCACCTCCACTTCTGCGGCCAATTTCACCCTGAAATACAGCATGCACTGTAAATCTATCAAACTATCCTTAAAATTCTTTACCTTTTTTCTGCAACAGAATATGCAGGCGCACGCTCAAATCATTGTGGAACTGTATACAAAGAAATGATATGTATCACCACTGTATAAGGATGTGGCAATCAAACCAAACCCCGAAATGAGTCAAATGATTTTCACCGATAAGCTTTTAACAACACAAACAAGTATCAGAAATAAACAAACATAATATCCTAAAGAATGACTGGGACTTCGAACAACTAAATCATTCATGAATCTACAACAGAAATTGCCAAATAACTCAGCCAACTAGGATTGTAATAATAAGAATCCAATTAAAGAGATGGTACAACAAACTGATAGAGAATATCAACTAGCTTTTCAATGTATACCCATGTACGTGCAAGCATATAACATACATATATATATCCACTGTCATAACGCTCTAAATTATCCCTTGAAACTCCAAGGCAGATTCCAATCGTTGTTCATTTTACCCAATAACCTAAGTTTTAGTTACACAATTTCCTTATGAATTAGGATGATGCTGTATGTACATGCATTTTCCCTAATTAAATGATAATTCTGCATAATTAAAAGCACAACATTTGAACTTTAACAAGATGAAACATAGTACCAAAAGAAATTGCATCGTCGGTGGATGTGCTGATCCTTCAAAAAGAATTCCAACTGACATTAAAGCTGCAGACTGGAAATCAACAAAAGCAATTGCATAATCAAAGTTATTGTTTGGAAAATAAACCAAATAGACAAAATTAGGCAATTACAGCATCTAGGCCTTGGGGGAAGGAACAAAAATAAGAATAAGCAAAACTCTAATAGGTTGTCCTAGTGTTAGTAGAGAACTTCTTCTCCTCAGAAAGCTCGTAATAAAGGTAGTTCATTGTTTGTTGTGCTAAGTTACATCACCTAGTCCCAACTGAGAATCTCTGTATGTTGGGTCTAACAATGAAGAGGGAGGTCAAGTTTCTTTTTGCAGGGCAATCTTAGCCAAATTGTGGATAATTTGGCTTTGAGAGAAAGGCAAGAATGTTTCAAAACTACAATTCACCTTTTATGATTTTGTGGGATAAAATCTGTTTTCTGGCTTCTATTTGGGCTAAGATCAAGGGCTGCTTCAAGGACATTATTTAACAGTTTGCTATAGAGATTGGTTGGCTACTCTTTATACTATTTAGCTAGTCCTTCTCATTTTCCTTTCTTTGGAGCTCTCTGTTTCTTGGAGGATACCTAATCCTCCATATTTGCATCCCCTTTATCTCAATAATATCTCTTCTTTTTCTACCAACAAAAAGGAAAAGATAAACTAAGCAACTCAAGAAGAAAACAAAATTACATCCATTTTACACCAACTTTTGCATGATAATTGACAATTTTAATATCTCTATCATTCATGCTCACCATCCACACCATACTGGTCCATCAAGAAATAATCCAGTGAAAGGAACACAATTTCCCCAAAGAATAAAATTCAAAAAGAAATCAACGAACCATGGCAATCATCCATACCTGCAGAAGGGTTGGTATCTCAAACTCTGGATAAGAAGATGGAAATCGAGCAGGAATATGAAAAAAGAGAGCCTGTTACATAAAAAGTTTAAGTTTTCACCCAAAATAAAAGCACCATTTACATAGAAAAATTATTCTATAACAAAAGGTTTAACTTACTTCGTCAAGCTTATTGTCAGGCCCTTGTATCGCAATAAATAAAGAGCTAACATTTCCCCTCATATGGTTTTTCTTATTTAAGGAGTAGCACAAAATTATTCCTCTCCTTTTCTCTGAAGAATTAAGAAACTCACATTATTTCTGACTTTCCTGTTTATTTATTTGATCGGCCTTATTCCATACAGCATCTTTGCACTCTACCTAGTGTTCAAAGAAGGGTAAAATCATATGAAAAAGTAAACCCAACAAATACAGCACCACAAGAAGGTATCCATGGTTGAAAACATAGAAGTTGTCGACAAAGTAGTGCAGAATCTTTCAACCCCATTCTTCCTTGCTGCCGGTATACTCATGACATTTGGTCTTTGGCCTATGGTTTCTTGGGAAAGGACTGGGTGATAGCTGGTTCAGTTAGGAAGGAGTTATGAACATGGAGCAGAATCAAAATGATAAGAGATTAAGGCTTATCTCTCCAGCTACCTTTTGAGTTATTTGAAAAGAGAGAAATAGAATAGTTTTTAAAAGGAGATAATCTAATTTGACAGATTTGATGATTTATGATTCCAGACCCTGAATTTTTCGTTAAGGGTTCAACCACTTTATACTAGAAAGGACTTGAGGGATCTAACTGATATCCTGATTAATTTGTAAATACTTTTAAATACAGGTTTGAATCCTTTGGTACCCTTGAATATATTTCCATAGTTTTCCATTCAAAAAAGAAAAGCTTAGAAGTTGTTAACAGCACGGAGACCTGCACCTGTAAGCAAAGATAAAGATAGAAAAAAGGTCAAAAACAAGCATATTTCTCTACCTTTGATATTGCTGGTTGCATTGTCCCCCTATAAGAAGCTGCCAGACCAAGCATTAATCCTACAGTTGTGTTTTCATGTTCCTAATAAAAAGCAACAGAAAAGTGGAATAAGGAAATGTGGCTAGCATCCAGGTAAAAAAGCATTTTATTTTTTAAAAAGGAAAATGGAATAAAGAACAGACAAAAGATGCTAAACTTAAGAATCTAGTTTAACAGAATGGAAGGGACAAGCATATAACGTCCATTCATCCTTCTCTCTTTGCTCTTCAGCCAGCACATGATGCCTTATGGAAGAAGAAAATCTTGTAGAGCATAATGCCAATCCAAGAAGTTAAAAGAAAACGAAGCATAAGCTGCAAACACTAATCAATAAAGTATTGTCAAGAAACAACCAGCAGGCTGCAACTTGTACAGTCACGTGCCTAAAATGTTTCATAAAGGTATTATCTATGTCAATACATCATCATGCTGGATTCAGCTTGTGCGTTTACATGGTTATATTAGACATATATACTACATAAATACCTGTATATATATCACACATGCAAGTTTAGGCAAGTAAGAACCATGACTAAGATATTAAATAAGCGAAGTTGAGCAGAATTTTTAATACTAGAGTTTGGTCACTACCAAAAAAAGGATATTCTAGCTTGGCTCAAATTTCGAGTAGAGCCTTACACTTCTACATTTAATTTAGTACTTTAATTACATGAAATAAAAATAAGAATTTCATGCAGATTGAATAAAAAATTTGAATGAAAATACCATTTCAATCCAAGTTAATTTCATATCCAATTTAAGTTAGGCATTTCTTACTCTTTTTTTTTTTACATGTGTGAATGCAAATCTATAGCTGTGGAATTAGAAATAATAAAGAAGTTATTTTAATCATGCATCAAATGTATACATTATAACTAATTTCTACGTATCGAATAACTAGGATAATAATAAAATAATTCTGAACCAAACACAATGTTACAGAATTTAACTTATAAGTATTTGTAAAATTACTTATTTCCTCCGGGATATATCAGTTGTATTCATTTTTCAACCTTCAAAGCAGAACACACATGTAATAACATGTCAAGCACGAGCAGCCGTGGCAGCAAAAGTGACCTAGGTACATAGTAGCATCTAGACTATGTATGTGATGACAAGCTATACTTGCCACCAATCAGCAGCTTGATAAGTGAAGTGTACAAGAAGTGATAGTACACTGTGTAAACCATTAAATATAAATAGAGGTATCTTTAGCAGAGAAGAAAGAGGAGAAAACTAGGGGGCTAGCATCTTAAATATTTAGTAAACTTTATCAACTGGACACATTGAATAACACCCACAAATAAGTTTGATATAGGCACACTCAATCACATACCATTCTAAAACTACAGATGAAGAGTAAATAGTCTGAATAATTACATGTAGAATGAAGTAACTAAATGTAACCAATCAATACAAAGAAAAAAGAGCCATGGAGCACTAAACCTGTGAAAAATATGAATAGATGTCACTAATACTTAAAACACGAAGATATCCATGTAGCCCCAGTGCAAGAAGAAGTCCGGCATGAACAACATTTGGCTCTGCAGGTCTGTTGTATGCTATCCATGTTCTTGACACCTTTCCCTACAAATCAGCAAAGTACCACATCAAATTTTAGACATGCCTCAATAAGAGCATACAATATAGTTATGCTTACGTATAAAGGTGGCACGAAAAAGTAACTGAAAATTGTGACCAAAAAATATGCTTTAATTCAACGATTAAGTAATGCAAGACCAAAAAAATGCAGCAACACTAAAAATATAATTGGGTGCATAAATTTTGGGTCTAGAATACTCAGTTCTTAATATATAAGGACAAACCTGAAGGGGGGCCAGTCTTAGCCCAGCAGCAACGGCATTGTGAAACTCTGGCCAGGATCTTAATTCCTGTATATTCCTTATGTTTGGATCCAGATTAACCTGCAACAAAAAGATATGAAATGATAAAGTATAGAAGGTAAGAAAGAAAAAAAAAACTTGGATAGAATACACAAGGTATACTTAGACAAACAAAGTTATGAACACAACCACAAATGTAAGTTAAAATTACAACATTAGAAAAAGAAATTTTTCACCAAAATTAGCAGTTTCTAATTGAATTCAGATTATAAGAGGCCATCTTAGTATGTTAAAACCATGCAGCAGAACAATAAATTTCAAGAAGAAATATAATACTAGAAACATTTCTTCTAAGCTGTAATATCTTTTTTTTCTTTTACTTGCACATCCCCATTAGCACCCAACTTCCAATAAATCATAGTGCCAAGCTCCTTAGCTATGTACTCAGTCAAAGAATCTGGTAGAGAGTTGTTAGGGTTCTGGGTAGAAGAAAAGAAGAAGGAAGGAAGGAAAGAAAGAGAGGGGAAGAGAGAAGAGAGTAGAGATAGAAAGAAAGAAAACCTGAAAGGTTGCGAATTGGAATTTAGGGTTTTTGCATATGTATTTCCATACCTCATTCTCATTATGTTCCTTCCTTTTTCTACTGATTTTCATCATAGAACAAGACAAAAGACAATAACAGAAAAGTAGAGAAACAAGGCAGTACACCACATCCTAGGATTCGAACTAATTAACCACAATTAACTAAGTAATTTTTTTTAAAATAAAAAAATAGAGTATTATTATATCATAGCACCAAGGGGATGCCATCTATGTGCAAAATAATTTACAAATCAGTTAAGTACGTGAATAAAATCCTCAAACTCTTCAACAGAAAGAATAAGGTGCCCATCACCAAGAAACCCAACACCTTTAGCTATAGATCTCTAACTCTAAACAAATCCGCTTCCTTCTCCTCAAAAGCTTTCTCGTTTCTCTTCTTCCACAAAACCCATAATTTGGTACGAGGAATGAGATTTACATGTTTCCTTCCGTTGCTAATGTCTTTCCAAGCCCATAACTCATCTCTTACCAAGTCGTCCATTGCCCAGTTTATTCCTAAAAATTCATAGACCATAGTCCATATCTGTACATAAACAGAAAGCAAAGCATGATATGATCACAAGATTCTACCTCCCTCTTGCATAAGAAACATCTATTTACCAAAATTTTCCCCCTCCTCATCAGTTTATCTATTGTCAAAATACACTAGTGTCTTGCCTCCCATGCAAAGAAAGCAACTCTGAAAGGAGCATTTACCTTCCAAATTTGCTGGAATGGAAATTTGGTCTGTACCACTTCATTCTCAACTAAGTACTTATAAAATGACTTGATCATGAATAAGTCACTACTCTTGAGATTCCATAATGGCTGACTGTCATTTCCATTAAATCTTACTGTGCAAAGTTTGCTTAGTGAATGCTCACCTTCCAGTCATTTAAGTTTCTCACAATATTTACACTCCATTTACTATTCCTTCCGTTGTCTCTGTATGCCTCATAGACTGTGCTATCCTTGTAGCATGCAATAGTGTAAATCCGAGGGAATTGATCCTTGAGAACTCTCCTTCAAGCCAGCAATTCTTCCAGAAATTAATTATATCCTCGCTGTCTACACTCCACCTGATACATTCTTGAAAAATGTGCTGACTCATGCTTATTTTTCTCCATATCCTCTTACCATGCGATCTTGTTGCCTCTCTAGAAAATCAATCCTTATCTACAGTACTGATTTTGTCTCAATCACTCTCCTCCAAAGGGAAGCATTCTCTTTCATGAATCTCCATAATCATTTGCCTTGTAGTGCCTTATTCATCTCTATAAAGGATTTCAACCCCGAGCCACCAAGAGACAAAGGTTCTTTAACCTCCTTTAAACTCACCAAATGATACTTCCTTCTTTCCCACAGATCGCCCCAAAAGAACCTCTATTGAATAGATTCCAATTTCTTGGCAACCTTAACTTAGATTGTCAGGAAAGACATATAAGTAAATGGGTAGCTTAGCCATCATACTTTTAATAAGTGTCTATCTTCCCACCTTTGATAAAAAAAAAATTTCTTCCAATCTGCCAATCTTCTCTCGAACCTCTCCACCACCGGGTCCCAAATTCTCACCTCATTAAAACTAACAAAATTAAAATAATGAAAATGCAAAGAAAAAAAAGAAAACTCTAAAAACACACATAAAATGAGAAAAAAAAATGTAACAGGACAAGTAAAGAACAACAATCTATTGATGTAGTTTCATATGTACATACTGTTGCATTTTGTTGGGCAGGCAACCGACCTGCTAAAACAAGCTTTGGAACAGTAAAGGCCTACATATAATTCCCATAAATTCTGTTAGAGGAAGAGTCTTTTCTTGAAAAGAGAAAAAGAGAGGTCTATTTCAAATAGGAAATGCCATTAGATAGTTTCCTACAAAAACTAGGCCCACAGGCACTAAAGAGTTAATACCTCTGTTAAAAGTGTATTTATGGTTGCAAGAGTAAATGCACCACGGCCAAAAGGAAGAGCAGTAGTCCTCTGGGCGACACGCCAGAGCTGAGCCTTTGCCAATCAAAGAAGAAGGTGAGGAACTAAAAAAGACAACAAATTGGGGAAAAAATACTCACCATGCAGGACTTAGGAAAAAAGAAAAAAGCATTTGCAATGCTGGGGAAGTAATAGAAAATAGAAGGCATCACGCATAACTTTCACAATTGTTTAAATTTAATGATGCAGGAGACTTGATGATGTTGTGTTAGATGATGATGAATAAACAGATATTGAGACAGACATATTTGAGGCACAGTGCCAGTTGTAGATGGCAGGTTAAGGAATTTTATGCATTTTCAATTAGAACAACCCAGAGTTAACATCATTTTATCCTAGAACCATCTGGAACGTTAGGTGATACAATGGCAAATAACAAACAGGCAGATCCAATAGGTTATTAATTGTAAAAGCGAAGGAAAGAAGTCTGAAGGAGCCATTAAGAAAAACAATAAAGCGAAAATGTGAATCTGTGGAATCTACAAAGATAATTAGATGGAAAACTTTAAGGAATAACATGTAGAGATTAGAATAGAGGACAAAGATATTTTTAGGATCAAATCCAAAAAAGATGCAGTCTTTTGCATTTATCATTTCTACTTGATAATAGATCTTGAACAGTATCTATGCATCAAAAGCAGTACTTAAATATTTCGGAAAAAAAAGTATGTTCATTTTGTTGTTGTTTATAATTAATTCATTCTTAATACTGAACAAATAATTATAACAGCTTAAAATCCTATATCTAAACGATTATCTACAGAGCTTTTCATATCTCTAGGATGAGAAACCTACCTGTTGCTGGTCCTGATCAGAGGCACTAGGGTTAGGAGTTGTTTGAATTGCCACAGGTCTTGCAGAGCAAAGAATGCGCCTAACCTGTCATAAATTGAAGTAGTAAAATAAAACGTAAAATAATTTTTTTTAAATAAGAAGTAAAAACATACTCATTAATTATAAGCACTAAGAGGGTGCCAACCTGTGTATAAAATATATGTACATGTCAATCATACAATCAATAAGGTTGCCTCAATTCTCCATGAAATACAAAGAAGTACCAGTAGCCAAAAAGCCCAAGATTTGATACCATCTAACTTTAACCTTATCAACATCCCCTTTCACTCCTTCAAAATCCCCTCTGTCCCTTTCTTTTCACACCAGCCAAAAAATAGTACGAGAAATAAGTCCTAAATGTTTTTTCCTACCACTAACATTCTTCTATGCCCATAACTCATTCCTAATGTTATCTACCATTACCCAACTGATGCCCAACAGCCCATACGCCATACACCATAGTTTATGCACTAGGAGACACCATAGTAAAATATAATCTCTTCCCACTGTCAACTCTCCACTTGATACATTTCTGAAAACTCTCTCTTCCTACACATAATTTTTTCCATAACCTTGTTCCATGCAGTCTAATTACCCGCCTAGGATACCAAACCCTAATACATTGTGCCATATTTTGCCTCAATAACCCTCTGCCAGAAAATCCCAATTTATTTCATGAACCTCCAACTTCACTTACCCTGCAATCTTGTTTCATCTTTACTACCGATCTCAGCCCCGAACTGCCTGATTCAAAAGTCTTTTTAACACAACCTACGCCACCAAATGGTATCTCTTGTTCTCCTTAGAATCAACCCATAAAAACTTGCACTGAATTGATTCTGATTTCCTTGCAACACTCACGGAAATTGTTAGCAGAGACATAAAATATATAGAAAGTTTGGACAACGTACTTTTGACAAGAGTGAGGCACTTGCCTTTGGATAAAAAGTTTCTCTTCTATCCCGCCAATCTCCTCTCAAACCTAGCTACAATAAGATCCCACATTCTCATGTCTTTATATTTTGCATCCAAAGGCATTCCCAAATACTTAATTGGAAGCTTCACAACCTTGCATCCTAGCACTTCAGTCAATCTCGACGTATTCAACCCATCATCCAATCTCACCAGCTCTAAGGTTAATTTTAAGGCTTTAAACCAGTTGGAAACAAAGTAACACATCTTAGGCCCCATGCTCTTCCACCTTATGTCCAAAAGAACCCCTTAAAAATGCTAAACAACCGCTCAACTTCCTTCGCCCAAAACTCAAATGGAAGTTTGAAAACCCCTCCCATTCTTGCAAACTTGTTTCCCTTCCTTGTCACATCCTTCTCCAACAATTTTTTTTTGAAAAAAAAGTAAAGTAATATTATGCACAAGGTACTAAGGGAGTACCGCCCACATACAAAATAGTTACAAATCTATCAATTGATCAATGACCACACCCATATCATCAACATCTTTAATATTATGGCCTAACAAAATAGCTCCAAAAGTATGTACCTATCTATTCCTAATGATACCAAAGTTAGTATCTACCCCCTCAAAACCTCTAACATTTCTTTCTTTTCAAATTACCTAAAAACTATTAAGTGAAATAAGAAATAGACGTTTCCCATTTTTTATACACAATCCCTCCCAAGCCCAAAGTTCACTACTTACACTACCCGCCATAACCCAATCCACACCAGTCAGCCTCAGCACGGCATACCAAATGTTGTAAGTGACAGGGCAGCCCAATAACAAGTGGAAACAGATCTCTTCATCATCTTTGCATAAGAAGCACCTGTTAATCAGCACATTTCCTTTTTTCTAAGCATATCAATTGTTAAAATCCTCTCTTTAGCCGCTTCCCAAGCAAAAACCGATTATGGGTGGTGCTTTAGATTTCCAAATTCGTGTGAAATGGGCTGAATGGGTCCTGTTGTTCTCTCTCTTAGTAATGAAATCATAGTATGATCTAAAAGAGAAGCCCCTCTTTTTGTCCAACTTCCAAATTCTTTTATCATTATTCTCGGTTATGTTAATATTAGATAAACACAGCAACAACTCCACATACTCCTCAACTTCCCAATCCTGCAAGTTAAGCTTGACTGGAACATTCCACACCCTACCCCCTCCACCAACTTCATAGGCAGCCTTCACACTCATCTCCTTGTTGCTGGCCATAAAGAAAATTCTGGGAAATTTATCTTTAAATTTGAACGCCCCAGCCCATTCATCCACCCAAAATTGAATATCCTCTCCATTACCAACCTGCCAACCCAAACATTTCTCAAAAGAGTTGTTTCCTTCCCTGATTTTCTTCCATAACCCCCTCCCAATTGGTCTGAACTTCCCCCTCCTCCCTCTCCCAATCACCCCATCTCGCTCTTATAACTTGCTTCCACAGCCGCTTCTTCTCAATAGAAAACCTCCAAAGCGACTTTCCTTGGAGAGCAATGTTCAACTCTCTAATGAATCTAATCCCCAGTCCCCCATCTCTAATGGGCCTCTTCACATCATCCCATTTAACCCAGTGGTACTTTCTATCACCCCCATCATCACCCCAAAGAAAATGGCATTGAATCTTCTCAAGTTTATGCCCAATGCTAGCAGGGATGGACAGAATAGAAAGGTAATAGATAGATAGATTTGCAAGGGTACTCTTAATCAAAGTGAGCCTACCCCCTTTAGATAGGAAAGCACTTTTCCACCACACCAACCTCCTCTCAAAAAGATCCACCATGGGATCCCAAGTGTTACCATTTTTATATTTAGCTCCCAACGGGATCCCAAGATACTTGATTGGTAAAGTAGACACCTTGCGCCAGCGTCCTTTCAAACCTCTACTCCCGATTCTCACCAATTCCATCTTTCTCATATTAATCTTAAGCCCCAAAACCATTTGAAAGCATAGTAATATGCATCTCAAATGCAGTAAAGCGTTAACATCAGGTTCACACAAAACCAAAACATCATCAGCAAAGAATAAATGGGAAACTCTCACCTTATAAGCCCCCACCCCTACCGAAATACCCCACACCAACTCAAGTTCCCCCGCCCTATCCATCAACCTACTAAAAGCCTCCATTACGGTAAGGAATTAGAGAAGGGAGATGGGATTCCCTTGCCTAAGCCCTCTTGAAGCTTTAAAGAATGACGAAGCCCCACCATTCACCATAACAGCAAAAGAAGTATTAGTGATGCAACATCTAATCCATTTCCTCCATCTACCCCCAAACCCCAATCTCATTAGCATGTAATCCACAAAATCCCAACAAACCCGGTCATAAGTTTTCTCCATATCAATTTTGCAAATAATTCCTTCTTTATTCTGTCCTACCATATCATCCACCACCTTATTAGCAATCATAACTGCATCAAGAATTTGCCTACCCTCCACGAAAGCATTTTGATTCTCTCCGATCACTTCGCCAAGAACACTAGCCATTCACTTCGCTACAACCTTCGAAATCAACTTATAAATGCTACCCACGAGACTTATAGGTCTGAAATCTTTAATGTCCTTCGCATCAACTATCTTGGGGATAATAACTAAGAAAGTAGTATTGAGGGACTACACAAAAGATCCTGATTTATGAAAATCGTTGAACACAGCCATGACATCCTTTTTAATGACATTCCAAAATACTTGAAAGAACTTCATATTAAATCCATCAGGCCCTGGAGCTTTGTCTCCATTACACCCATCAAGACACCCCCGGTCCTCCTCCTCAGAGAAAGGAATCTCCAGCCCAGCCCTACTCCCTTCACTAAGCTGTTTAAAATGTAATTCATCAAATTTTGGTCTGCTGCTATGATCTTCACTGTAAAGGTTCTGAAAAAACAATCTAGCATTTTCCCTTATAGCTTCATTACCTCTCACAGCCTCCCACTCCACCCAAAGTTCTTCCACATAGTTATTTTTTCTTCTATAATTTGTCATACTATGGAAATATCTTGTATTTCTATCGCCCTTACTCAACCACTTTTTCCTAACTTTTTGTCTTCACGAGATAGCTTCCAAATGCAGATTTTCAGCTAATTCTTTTTTAATATACTCCCTTCTCTCCCTATCTCCCTCCCCTGAGTTTCCCCTCCATTTCTTTTAGATCAAGTAATTCCATTTCCTTTAAATTGTAACTGATTGTCTTCTCCATTTTGTCCACCTCACATCTGTTCCACTCCTTAATCTTATTTTTTAAAACCTTTAATTTATGAGCAAATGAAAACTGGTTGTTCCCTTCACATTTAGTTGCTGCCAAGTAATGGACACCAATTCTTTGAACCCATCCACCCTCAACCACTTATTATCCAACCGAAACGGACCAGACCCCCAACATATATCATTCGGAATTAAGCATATAAGGAAATGGTCTAAAATATCTGTTTAACATTTTCTGGCTTAAACCTGCAAGCTGCATTAACAGATCGTTTGAGATAAAGAACCGGTCAATTCTTGACCATGAAGGCTACTCCCTCGAATTAGACCAAGTCTATCTTCCACCCATTAAAGGAAGATTCACCAGGTTGAGTTTCTCCACCACCTCCCTAAACTCCTCAATTTTAGAAATAGTAGTTCCCTCTCCCAACCTCTCATTAGAATGGAGGACCATGTTGAAATCCCCACCGATGACCCATCTCTCCCCCCATTTGGATTTACAGCATTGCAGATCTTTCCACAACATCTCCCTCTCCTCCTTACTCCCCCACAATATATACCAGAAAACACTCATCCATCACCACCCCCAAAACGTTGCATACTGGATAAAGACACCCTCTCTTTCTCCACCCCCTTACAACTATATTTTTCTCCATCTCACATAATACGAATACCCCCGGCCAATCCAACAGCAGGTAAAAAAAACTCAATTCAACCTTGCATTCTTTCCACAGACTTTTGACAATCTGCCAGTCAATTTCCTCCATTTTAGTCTTTTGTAAACAAACAACATCTGGCCTCCACCTTCTGATGCACCCCTTGATAACCCTTTTTTTCCTCCTATCATTCAGCCCCCTAACATTTCAAGAAATTATCTTCCCTATCATGGATGCTTACATCGTTGCACTAGATCCCCTCTCCCTTCCTTCCACTCTTTTTTCTCTCATAATTTATAGACCACTCCAAGATTTTTAATTCTCTACTCCCTCCTTCCCCCTGTTTCTTTCCTATTTTTTTCCCTTTCTTATTACTCTTCTTTGTTTCAGTAAAGTTTTGTTTCATTTCCTCAAACAACTTTAAAATTTTAAATTCAAAACTATTAATAGTCATGCTGAACATCTTACTAACCTTTGAGAAGTTTCTCTAAACCCAATCAGAGTATTAACTCTCCAAGCTAACATCTTCCTCCACCCGAACTGCTTCGTTCACCGGTCCACACGTGGAATCACGTTCAGCCTTCTCCCAACACATCAATCAGCCTGGCATCCGTCAGTGGAGACCCTTCCCCCCCGGCACATGCTAACGCCAAATTTTATCTCTCCTCTTCCCCCTTCTTGTAATCATCCGTACACATCGAAGTACCTTCCCAGATCGTGACAGCTTTCGTGTTGTCCTTATTCTCGCTGCTCCCACTAGTTGTATCCTCCACGCTCGTCATTAGCACCTCCTCTTCGCGTTCCTCCCGAGCCCTAGCCAAGCCGAGCCCCATGACTTGATTTTCTCGCTTATTCTCTTCATTTAACTCAGAAAATTGTGTCCCATCTGAGGAATTATAATATTTGGACCAGGTTTGGCCCGTTTGGGCTACTAAAATGTTTTAACCCGTTTCTTTCCCATCTTCTTGCTCAGCGCAGGATGGTCGATCCACTTAGCTTTTGGTCCACATGAATCTTTTCCTTCCTTCCCCTTTCGGCCAACGAAAAGAAGTACGCAAATCCCGCCCAATCTCCCACATGTGACCAATCTTCTCTGTATTTTTTAAATTCAAGCTTGTCCGACCCCCCTCTTCCCGACCCGGCAACCTCCTCTATCCTCCCCATTCCATGGAAATCGATGGTTTACAAAGGATTGCAGCAAATATCACCGGTTTCTGCTCTAATCAAAACTCCCACTCCAGTTTGCACCCTGGGCACCTCACAACCATCGTTGAAGCCACATCATGACAAATCTTCTATGATGTTGCCACCCTACTCTTACCCTTAAGCCACTCCGAAGGAATTAGATCGATCATCGCTACCTCATGAAAGGCCTCCATAAGTTGCTACCAATCCTCTGCTTTCTCGCCTTCTGGAACGAAAATTCTATTGATTCTCCCTCTAACCCCTTCCTTACTTTCCAAGAACACCAAAAATTTCCCTCTCTGTTACCACCAAGTGCCATCCATAGCGTTCTCCATTTACAATCGCGACGCCTTCCCCATGCTCCCTCTTCATACTTCCACCTGAACTCTTTGAAACAGTGGAACAGCCAATCCAAATCTTCTCTTTGATAGAAAATGGATTTTCGAAACCCCCTCCTATTTTCGTACACTCTTACCCCTTTTCCTTCTTCTAAAACATCGAATGACTTTTGCTCAACCAATAAATGTCTCCTAAGACCCACGACCATTCTGGCCAGGTCGTCCGCTGCGTGAGGTGGCAGTCACTTTATAAATATATTAAAGAGAGAGAGAGAGAGAGAAAATTTCACATCCTTCTCCTACAATGTCAAAGGATTTATTTTCAATAACTAAAAAGCATTTGCATTAGGCCAGCATATCACCACCTTATCGTCGTTGCTGCTCGTCGAGCTTGCACAACCTCTACCAGTAACTGGTGAGCAAAGGATACGCCCTTTCCTCTACTAGGCCCGAGCCCCCTATTGCCTCACCTTTGGCCGACTGCCTTTGCCTTTGTCTTCACCTTCTCGTATTGATGTCCTGCTAATAGACGTTTGTCTTTGGTCCCATATTCCACTGCTTCAAATATTAAACAGAAGAAGAAATTACTTCTAATGTGCAAAATAACTACATGATTCAACTACCTATTTAACTGATTTCAATCTAGTTAAGTTAAAAACCACATCCTTAACCCACTAGATTAAATCAGAGGTGAGTAGCACAACCACCAAAGCCAAGTCTGGCTAGTACAACTAGGCTGTGCCTACCCTAGGCAAAGTCCCATCAAAGTACGCTGAGCTTGGCCCAGCAAAAGCAACCCAAAAGCCTCTACTGTTTCAACAGGATTAAAAACTTTTACTGTTAAGGAGATCCAATCTTGACATGCTTGTTTAGGTTGGGGAATTGTAAGTATGGCTAATGATAGGGCTTAGTAGGTCTTTGGTAAGCATATTAAATTCCTCAAACCCAAGCAAAGTCCTGCATGTTCAAATGATGACTATTAAATCCCACCAAATGCAATATAAGGATGCCAAAGGATACCCCATTTATTGAAGACTGAACTCCATACCTCCTCCTGGAAAGGAAAAGGGATGAGCACTAAGGTCCTAGAATTATGTACCTAGTAACAGCTGAACTCCTCAATTTTCACAGCAGAAAAATAACAAATTTCCACAGCTGGTCCAAGAAGCTAGACCAGAAGAGCTAATATCAGATCCTAAAGCAATGTAGCCAGTAAGAACTGAATCCTTCAATTTTCATGGCAGAAAAATAACCAATTTCTGCAGGTTTGATCCAAGAAGCTTGACCGGAAGAGCCAATTATAGTTTTTCACCTAATTACAAGACCATCTTTAAACAAAATAAAAAGAAAAAACAACTCAGCTTCTATTTGGCTCCAATTCAACCATATTTTTCCTCTCTGCCCAAGCTATAACAAGCACAAGCAAATTCTGACATCATTTCCCAGAAAGAGGTGTTTGGATATTCAGAAATTTTAATTTTGTAAGCAGCAATTGCCTGCTCCTTGGTTAACCTTTAAAAAAACGAGATTTTCAGAATTGTTGACTTGAAAAAACAGAATGAACGTATCTGAAATCCCACTTTTCTACATGCAAGAAAATGAAGCATTTTGACTACTTATAAGATAACCTTGATAAACATGAAGGACCACAATCAAACCTCATTTAATCGTAAATCTCGACCATATCGCAACTGTGTGCTAGAGTTGAAGATATGCTCCATTCCATCTGTTGTGGAACCATCAGTAGAATCTATATCTTCAAACTTAGTGCTGTCTGATACGATAGTATCCGAAAAGGAAGAAGGAACCATAACAGGATGCATAGGTAGCATGTAAGGGGTAGACATAGAGATTAAATTCAGATTGGTTTGTGTTTCAAATTCTTTAGACTTGCAAGAACGTGTGAAAAATGATAAAGCTAGATCTTCCCGGCCAAGAAGAATGTATGCTGCCCCAGGCCAGTTAGTTGGAGGTGATTCTCGACATTTATCCAATGCCTACAAAGCACAAAAGCCAAATTGTGTAAGGAAAAAGAGAATAATAGACTAAAAGATAGTTGAAGACTATTTCAAGGATGATTGATCATATGTATGAGTAAGAAACTAAAGATGTAGGAATAGAACAGTGTAATTAGTCCGATGAATGACAATTATTTCTTCAAGAGAATACACAAGTTCAAGGAACAAATATATAAAAATCATATCCCTAAATAGATAAAAATCATATCCCTAAAGTAGTATTGCTCCAGCTCTATGTCCTTGTGACTTTCGGGTAAACCCAATAGACAGTTTCAATGCATAAATAACTGTTCTGAAACTTTATATGAACAATTATGCGCTCAAAGTTGCAACTGTAACTCACGTGTCGCAAAGGAAGGGATACACCAAAAGGCAATAAGTCAAGCTGCTGAAGCCCAAATCTTTCCCCAACCATTGCCAAGACAGTCAGTTCCTCATTTGTGCTATATGACCCTGCAGCAATTCTGCAATATACACCAGATGAAAGCTTTTTCCCCACCGGTTTTGCACCACATAATACACTATAAAAGGAGATAATCTTCCGTGCCCAGCTCACAACAGAGTTTCCATCTTTATGAATCAAATCTGGAAGATCACATTTGCTGGCAGAATTACATCCATGTTGCAAGCAGTTGTCAAGCCATCTGAATAAACTAGGAGGTCCTCTCGAGGAGAAAGAATGTGTGCATATTCCAACCACTTGGGAGAGACTGGGGAAATCGCGGATATAATGGTCCAGATAACATTCGTCACCCAAACATTTGGCGAGGTTGCACAAAAGATCCGCTAAAAGTTCCAAGTCCCTGTGCAGAACCACTCAAAAGTGTTGGATAAACATGAATTTATAAGTAAAATATGCTAAACTTCCCTATTTCAAGAAAAATAAACTAAACTTCCCAAAAAGTTCAACAAACTTATGAGAGGAGCCATATAGATAGAGGAGGAATATCACAATTAGCATGAGCAGAAGCAAAATCGACATAGTCAAGCACAGTGCAGCTTAATTTAAGGAGCCATATAGATAGAAGAGGAATATTTTTTTTTTTAAATAAAGATAGAAGAGGAATGTAACAATTAGCAATGTGAACAGAAGCAAAATCTACACAGTCAACCATAATGCAGCTTAATTTAACCCTCGTAGCAAATCATTCAGCTAGGCAGAAGACAACACCTCATCCTAGGTCCATATAGCAAATGTTTTTCTATTTTTCTAATTTAAGACAAATTACAGCTAATTTGCTCGCTAAGAAGCAGCATAACAAGAGAAATCAACAAAAGAACAATTTTCAAGGGTAAATCAGAGAGAAGTTTCAGAACAGACTAAATCTCATGAAAGCACAAATTTAAGGGAAAAAAATGCACTTACCGTTTCCGCAGATTATCCAACTTCAAACTTTCATAAACAGCATGCAGAGAATCTAAACTCTTTATCAATAATTCCGAGTAAAAGGAATCTTCTATACTTTCTGAACCATCTATGTTCGAACTAGGTGAAGCCTGGAGGTCAAGTGATTTTCCAGAAGATCTTGCAGCAGTGGAGCTGAGCCCAACATAGTCCTTGTGAAATTTGCTGTTAAGAAGAAACTCCCAAGAAGACGCCTGAGCCGGCTCTGAGAGCTCTTTAGAAATTACATTAGACTTGCTGCACATCTGCTTAATAATGCTACAAAAAGCATCCCACTCTGAATCAACCATAGAATTAGCCTCTGATAAATAGACAGAATTACTGTCTCCCCAGAGAAGAACAAGGAAATGATTATAAAGATCAGAAGACAGCCCCTCAGCCATTGCTGTTATGCAATCATTCGCCAATAAAGATGAAGGACTTCTTCGTAATACACAGCGCAATAACTGGAAATGTAAGAAAGAAAAGAGTCAATAGCGACTATAAACAAATAGACCAGAAACATTATTTGACTATAAACTTTCAGTCACCAGCTACGAAGAATTCTAATTCGGTGATTTTTTTGGCATGTAAACTACTATACCAAGAAATCGACTAAGAAGAAAGCAATAAATGAGAACCAAGAAAGTCCTAGAGCACTTAAACCCCACGTACCTGCCCATTGTTTACTATCACATTGATTCGCCCCCCAACAATATCAGATAGTCCTATGATCTTCAACTCGTGTGCACCTGATGTTGTTTCCGAGAAATCCAAATTTTGAGAAACAAGACCTCTACCCAAGTAAGAAGGCAACATATATCTGCAGAGACATTGTTTCCCTGACTATAATTGCACCATGTGTAAGTTATATATACCTCTGGCAGAGGAAAAAAGAACTGAGATAAAGACATCCAAACTTTATAAGAAAGCATCAAGTTCCAGATATGAAAGAAACCGAAAAAAAAAAAGATGCTCAAACAGGAAAATTATCAAACAATTGAACATTAATATAGAAATATTTAGTGAAGTATGAAGAATAGCTTTCTATGTGAGAATTGCAGCAACAAAACATCTTCCTTATGATATAACTAATGAGATCCATCACAGATAAACACTCAAGAAACTACATGAAATAAAAGAACAACGACTCATTCCAAACAACAATGAGTAATACATGAATCCTCTCTCCAAAAAGCTCTCACCATGTGGCACATATATATTTTTCGTTTTCTACTCAGCAATTCTCATGACTAGGAAATAATAGAGTAATAAATGTTCAAATAAGCACTATAACAAACTAAAACGGAAAATAGGGGCTCCTTATGCTAGAGATAGTTACGAAATCCATAAAGAACAAACAGTATGGAAATAACTACTTTAGTACAAAAGAGGTATACAATTGAAAATGTCAATAACTCAATGTCAGAAACTCAACACTATTGTCTAGGAAAATATGGATGTTATCTGGGATGAGAATGCTTTAAGAGAATTGCAACATGCAATAAAAACCATAACTTATCAGATTTGAAGAGAACTTAGAAAGGAATAATCAGAAGCAGATAAATTAAAATAAGCCACTTATCCATCCAGCTTACATAAAGAAGAAGGGCATTTTCTTGAGACAAAATGATGATGTCCGAATATGGCAGCAGGCCCGCTTTCATTCTGAATATTGGAGACACACATGCTACTGCATCATTAAACAGATCAACCAGAATGGAAACTTTAAACAGATAATTGAACATTACTCCACCTTGGGTGCGTCACAATTACAGAGGCAGCAGCAATTGCAGGCAAGCTCCAGCCCATGCCTGGTCTGATATCAAAGATGATCTCATTATTGATTTCAAAGGTTTGAAGCGTTACTGACAGTAACTTCTTTTCTTCTTGGAGCAAAAAACAAATAACAGGAGCTCCATCATCATCAGTTGCCAGAAAAACCTGAAATCATTTCAACGAACTAAAGTGAAAAGAACTTAATTTTTTTTTATTTTGAAAAGAATTAATATTGAACTAAAAGAAAAGTTTAGAAAAGACACAATCCAGTTTTGAAAACTATACGTTCAAATGGTTAACTAAGCCATGATGTCAAGATAAATTCAATCCAGGTGGCATTGGGTGAGTGATGCCAATCACTGAAAGCAAAATATCATTATGACTGTTGTGGATAAAATGAAAAAAAAATATGGTGGAAAGGGGAAGAAGGAGAGAGGGAGATGAGTAACTATAAAGACCACTCTCTACTTTTTGCTGGCTAACTTAGCACCATGTATTGAGACGATTTTTACTCGGTATTTTTACCTTATTGTAAATAGAACATTATATGAAAGCTATTTTTTTAATTTTAAGTTGCATACTCGAGCGTTAGACTTGGAAAGAGTGCTTCAAAGTTTTAAGAAAATCTTAATTTGGAATAAACTTTCTAATAAAGAAATACTTTGTATTATTTCAAAAGAAAAAAATAAAGAAATATTTTATAATTATTACAATTTTATATTTTTAAGTTATTTACATTTCGTTGGGTACTAAAATATTTTAGTTCTGTTAGGTAGATTTTAAATACTCTAGCAATAAAAATCTTTTAGATTTACTCTTTTATAATTTTCCTTCTTTGTTTCAAGTAATGTCTATGTAAAGGCTAGTAGCTATCAACAAATGAGAAGACAATAATGAATTAAGAATTTCTTTGTTAGAGTTATATTCCTATGATCTCTCTTTGTTTTTGTTTTTGTTTTTATTTCAAAATAAAAAATCTCTCTTTGTTTTTGTTCTTCTGGTGTTATTCTAGCTAACCTATCCTGCTCATTTTGCTTCTCCGTATTTTCTTCATCTCGGTTCCTTATTTCCTCTGACCTATCTATATTTTTCTTTTTCTCACCTAAATTTCTTCTATTTCTATATTATCCTCAAAACAAGATAGTTTAGCCGCTACTTGTCCTGTATCAAATTATTCTTCTATAGTACAAAAAAAAGTTGTTCCCAAAAGATTCCAACATATCCAAACCTTTCTTTTTTCCCTTGAAATTTCCAAAACCTTTAAAACTCTCTATTTTCTTTCATAGAAAGGAAAATATATTAGATGATGAAAGATGAGATGTGGCCTATTGGAGAATAAGCCATCTGGACCTCTAAAGAGAGAAAAAGGAACATGCAAGAAAACAAAGAAAACCAAAATGTTGCTGCAAATTCCACAACTCCCTCTAAAACATAGAAGAGGAAACCCCCCCCCCCCCCCCCAACAAATACTGTGTACAAAACCCAAAGAAAAGCTAACCACACAACCCTATACCAAATAACATTTGAAAGAATAAGAATGGTGGTTAAAAACCTTGTGTCTCTCTCCTACTAATGATACAAAGGCCAGAAAAAAATAGCCTCTCTCAGAATAATAGAATGCTCTTTAGTCTTTCAGAAATCACATAAAGATGAATCAATGAAATCTGCAAGTTTGGGGCTCAAACCCAAACCTGCCAATAAGATGAAAAAGTTTAGTCCAAAACCTTCCAAGCCACCTAACAATGAAAAAAACAGATAAAAAACACATCACAGGAAAAAGTATTTTCCGGTCTACATACTCAAAGCAAATCATTGATATTAATTCTCCTGACCGTTCTCCAATAAAAACTCTCACCTTTGAGGGGGCTATCACTTTCCAGAATAAGAAGGGAAGAATAACATTATTGTTACTGCAGCTGATTATTGTTACTGCAGCTGTGGATGAGGCAACCAAAAAAAAAATTTCCAGTCCTAGGATCTTGAAGAATCAACAGAACAAATTCTAGAATCATGATAAGAAGAGGGAATAAAAGAATCCAACAAACAGTTCAAAGAAACCAAATCAAGTGTTTCCTGATCGGTAAGATTACTAAGAAGGTAGAGATCACAATTTACATGATTATCAGGAAAGAACAAAAAATAATGAACAGAAGAACTATATTCAAATTGATACAGTAAAAGAGAGGAACAACAGATTCAAGTAATTATCCTTGGTCCAGTGGTCTTCCAAAAGATAGAACAAGAACCATCCCCTGTGGCTCCACCCCAACCGCCAGAAGCAGACTTCTTCCTCTTTATGACCCATAGTTTCTCAATGTTCATCTATCTATATTTTCTTTCTCTAAAATTAGCTATTCGAATATACTGCTTAGTTTATCTTTTATTTTCTTTTGTTTCCCAGTGGTTTCACCCTTCAGAGAAGGAAGATGATGAAAATTATGGATTTTCAGGAAAACTATAAATTTTTTGGAGATATTTATGGGGAAAACAAGGATGAATTTTTAGTGGTTTTTCATTACTTCCTTTACCCCGTCAAAAGTATTCTTTTGCTCACGTATATTTACTTTATTCTTTAAATCTCCTATGTAAAACATGCATAAAGTACAAGGAAAAAATTATCTCATAAAAAAAATACAAGGAATGAGTTGAATAATCCCAAAGGAGCAAAGTATAAATAATTTTTGTAACTATTGAAACAAACAAAAAAAATATTTAAAAGAAATTGAATTAGTGAGAACGATGATTAATTTGTAAATGGAAAAAAATTGGGATTTAAAAATATTGCTGAGTTGGTAGCCACCAGCCTCTACCACCACCTCATTTCAGAGGAAGCCAACAAGAGGTTTGTGTTGCAAACCATATGCAAAAGCTCCAATGAAGTTAAAACCTGCCATGTCCATTATTTGATTGGACACTATATCTAGATATTATCACTGAATGAAGTTCCCCCATGCAAACTACTTACTCAATTCCAAAGGCAAAATTCTCCACAAAAGGTAGAAAATATATGCAGCAAACAAAGGAACTAAAATGTAACAGATAGGACAAAGTTGCAGCCAAAAATCAGACAAGTTTCTGGACAAAATTCTCCACTGCATAGAACAAAACAGACTAGACCAAGAAATATCAGATACATACGAAACCAGACAGCAATTAGGATAAATTAAACCTTGAAAGACTCAAAAATCATCCACCCTCATGAATGATTGTATTGCTACCATGGCATCATGTTAGTATCCAAGTTTCCCTAAGGGACCTCGACATTAGTAACGCATACGTCATGTATGATCAACCAACTAAAAGAACAAATGGGAGAAAGACAAACCACTGCATGGCAAAGAAAAAACAAATCAGATTAGCACCTTAGAAGCAGAATTCCGGGCACCTTTCCCCTGCCATATTCTACGGAAAGAGACCTGTTTTTGTAAGACACCAGCAGGAATTACTTTAGCCAAACTGCCATCTATTACTTCAGTGTTAGAATTAATTACTTCAGCAACCCACACTGAATGCTGCATTTTTCCTGCATGCGAGGTGGATGTTAGGTGGGAAAGGAAAATTCATGAAAAGCAACTTCAGTGTCCTAAGAAATAATATTAGAAACCTTGGTTATATGATGCCAATAGAGGAATTCTATCACTAGTCCAAATTGTTCTTTCGTCAAAGTCCTTCATTATCTTCAGCTTTCCTCTTTCTTCAATATAAGTCAACTGAAAAGTTCAAGTCATATAAATTATGCAGCTTATCAAAAAAATGTTAAAATACGCAACATGCATAGCTATTAAAATATAAGGAGATTAACAAAATATAAATCTATAAATGTATGTATTTATGTAAATACCTGCAGTTCTTCCAGTGGATCCTTTAGAATCAAATGTGAGGATGCTGAAGCTGTATCTTCGTTCATAATGTGATCATAGGGATGGAAAGAGCTGGAAATCTGTTGTGAACTAAACCTATTCTCTTTTCTAGGACGGGAAATGTCCCGTGCACCTAACATAGGATTTGAAAATGAAAAGGGTACATGTGGCATCGGATTAACATCAGCTACCTGCTGGAGTAGTAATCCAAATGGTAGAGGCCATATTGATGTTACTGTTTGAGGAAGTGGTATGGACACTAGGTCACCTGTCACCCAAAAGATCATGAGGAAGGAACATTGCCTGGTCTCACATTGCTTTGGACCAAAAAAATTAACAGAACAAATTCAACATTTTCATAGTAGTCTATCTTGCCCGAAAACCAATTGCATGCATTGACATAAGATGCAAACAAGTCCTACAAAAACTGCTTAATTTAACACTCAACTTCCTAAATATATATCATTTCAAGCCCTCTTTTAGCACAAGAGAAAATTAAAGAAAAGATCTGTTCTTAGTGCAGACCACCCAGGTGAATCAAATGGTTTATTTATAAAAGAAGAAATGTAATTGAAAGAATGATCCTATGTCCAAAACAGCAACCCAACATCTTTTAAAAGCAGCTAAAGAAACCCCCAAAAAATAAAAACATGCTCTTCACCAAAGAAAAGCAAAAAAACATCCCTCTGGAGGGGCTGAAATCAATCTTTAGAAACTCTTCCATTTCTCTCCAATTACAAAAGCAAAAACCGAACATAGAGAGACTCGGGATAATTAGATGGTGAAGGCAGGCATGCCAGGATCAGAGGATAACTAGTATCACTTAAGATACAAGATCTGATTTTTAACCAAATAAATTTGAAGCCCTAAGGAAAATTAAACACGTGTTAACAAGTAAATGAGTCTTCATGGAGTAAATTCAAGTCAGCTTACCTGATACACTATAGATTGTTAAACAACCAGCTAATAGGACACAAAGAAAAGCATCTGGAGAGTCACCCAGCCGACACCAGGATGCCTAAATTACCGCCATAAAAAGGAGAAAAAATCAAGAAGAATCCAATTGTGTCAAGATTGAGCAAAAGTCAACAATATGAAACAAAGACATTTGATATAATAAAACAAAGAACTCCTTTGCTTCATAAAAATACTTCTTTTATATATAAAAGGACAAAAAAATGTCACTAATGCATTAATGAGAACCAAGTGCACTGATGATCTCGTCAAATAGGATATCCACTTCCTTGATGAATAACATCTAGACACTAGTACAAAAATATGCCATACATACACACAGATACACATATACAAATGTGATGTACCATAATGACTGCAGCAGGTAAGGTGAATCTCTTGAACACACGCGATCCGATTGACCATATTATCCTATGGCAACAACATAAGCAACCAAAACCATTAGTTACTCAAAAATGAACAACATTTCACGTAATCACTATTGCCAGTGCATTAGAACATGATTTGAGTTATCATCCTGGCAATTGAATAGTAAGACTCGATAGATAAAATTTGGAATATTACTTCAATGGTTTCTGAAAATTCAATTTCCATACTGCAATGAAATTTTCATCACTCCTCATCACTAATTATGGATTTCCAAACATAGACTAAATTACTTTTTTAGTATAAATAAGATCACATTTCTCGTAACTGATAAACTACTAAGCCATTCAATGTAAATAAACTAAACAAGAAGATAAATAGTCGAAACTCAATTTCCATTTCCTATATTCTGCCGAAGCACCAGGGATCACAATACGACGTCGCGTAAAATAGCAAAATTCTTACCGGTTGCCTCGAATAAAAAGCTCGTGGTCGCTGCGGTCGGTTGGCGAGGAGCCCCATGCGTCGCGGACTTCCGAACTGTCGCGTTCACTGGCGATTTCGGGGTCGAATAAGAAGTAATCATACTTATCAGGGAGATTATCGAGCGGTTTCCCGTCGAGAGCTTCGGCAATTAAGCCAAATGGCTTGAACTCGCCTAGAACTGTAAGTTGCCTAACTCCGACGGACATGCTTTCCCGGCGATCGGCGCTTAAAGCGAGGATATTTTACTCAGTAGAGTAATTTAGCGAGGGAGGAGGAGAGTGAAGTGAGTGTTTTTTTTTTTTTTTTTTTTTTTTTTTTTTTGGTTTCTCTCCCGCTCTTTTTCCCGTATTTTAAGCAAAGTAGAAGATAGAACCCTAGAGCTAACTTAATGCGTAGGCCCATTGGGCGAGTTACCTAAAATAATAATTCTGGGCTACTAATATGGTGGGTCCAATTTTATCAACTAAATAATTCAGGAATTAGTTGTTCATCTCCGAAAATTGGAAGGGGCGGAGTTAGTTTAAACCTCTATATTATCTGTATATTATATTAATTAGTTTTATCTAAATTAATCTTTAAAAAACTTGACTAAAATTTTTATGCAAATTTAAAAATATAATTTAAAAAACTTCAACTATTATAAAATTATATCTAATAAAAAAATAAATTTAAAAATAATAATATAATTTTTACTCGATAAAACTTCAAAACTTATTGTTTTTGCATTATAGAAACTCAACTTTAACTATTTTTACTTTCAGTCTCTTCTTGCCTCACGTTGTCTTTCCATCGTTCACTTTTCATAATTTATAAGTTGTTATAATAAAAAATAAATAAAGTAGAAAATCTGGAATAGAATAAAAAGTAGATAAAAATATATTATTTATTGAAATAAGAATTTATACACATTAAAGTTGCACGCATTCTTTGAGAATTTGAACCTGTGCATTTATAATAGAGAGGTTTATGAATATAATTACTTGAAAAATTTAAAAAATAATAATAAAATAGATAGAAAATAAAATAAAATGAATAGTTAATCAAATTTTTTGGCACGACGGTTCTTTTTTAGTTTTACTGATCGAATATGTTGTTACTTTTATTTTTCTTGTACATAAAAAAAAATAATTCACACCTAACTAACTAAAAATGACATTATTGTACTTAAATTCCCTTAATCCAACCTCTCTAACACTATTTTGCTGCTAGAATACGAATTGAAATAAAATTCATTCATTACATTGGAACTAGAGTTTGAATTTCTAAACCTTGTTTGACCAAAACTTGCTAAATATATTTGTTATTATAATAAATATAAATTATATAAATATAATACTTATACATATAATTATAATTACATTATTTGATATAATTGATATAAATTACTATACATTGTCAATAAATATATTTTAAATTTTCATCAACGTAAACAATATTTATGTTGACATAATAATGAACAGCGGTTTCAGAATGTCCATATTTGCTCAACTAATTCAACGAAATTAGTAACGATATATAGATAGTTTATACGCGTATACAGTTATATAAATATACCGTCAACATACAGAAAATAATATGGCAACTTCAGAACAAAACTTCAGTTCGGATTTATATATTATATAGGTACGTATCTACTCGTATATAATTATGTAATGTATGACGTCAACATATGGAAAATAATCTACAGCTTCATGGATAAAAGTTCTAATTAAAATGCCATCTTCTACCACACTTGATCGAAGTCCCTCATTCTTCTCCTTTTTTTTCCCTCTTCTCCCACGAAAGTATGATGATACACACACTAGCGAATATATATCTCGCAAACGTTGTAGTAAACAAACACACACCACTGGATAGAGTACAACATATTTTAAGCCATCCATTATATTATAAAGATCACAAAGGCTACGTACATATATATAACGAAGCCGAACATATAAAGAACACAGTTGTTCGACTACATTAACGAAGCTACTGCTAGACCAAACTCCAACTGCCTCAGAAAACCTACATGCAAACGTGCACATAAAGTGCCCCTTAAAACTAACCCTTACAAGCCAACAAGGGAAGAAAAAGGACGACCGTCTTTATTACTAATTTTTATTAGACATTAGTAGTACATAGACTAATTTAGCTTGTGGTTCTGAACTTGGATTCGTCAATGGGGATTCCCTCCCTCTCCGCTCGCTCACCGCCGGACTCCTCCGTGCTGCTCAGCCCTCCTTTGCGTCCCATCTCCTGGTACCCTTCTGTTCCAAGCTGCTCTTTCCTCGTCTGCCCTCCCCTACTCCTCCCTATTTACCATTTCACGTTATCATCGTCAAACAAAGATAGGGTGTATATATATATATGTATATACGTTCATATAATATTTATGAATATATATGTATACCTTCAGCTAAGTGCTCCTGGGCTTCTAGGCTTTTTCCTCCAGTACCACCAGGCACCACCGTCTCTCCACGTCTAGCCCTCTCGTCCATCTCCTGCCTTGAAGCCATTTTCTCCTCTCTCTCTCTATTCGATCGCTAGGAAGCTAATAAGCACTTACGGGAAAGCTCACGACCAAAGAGCTATTACTTAAGAATCTCCCAAACGCTTGGATACCGAGCGACTCGTGTCACAAACAACGATCCTGTTGGTGGCAACGACCCGCCGGAGCTGGCAATTTATGGAGACGACCGAAACGTTAGGATATCAGGGTCGGAAGGACGCGTGTCGAGTTGACGTGGCGATTGGAGACGAAGAGGTTGAGTTACACGTAACTTACGGAGTCAAAACAGAATGACACGTGTCGTAGGAAAGACGTTATAGGTGTTGAACCAGGTGACACGTTTCCTGGAATTTTGTTCGTGAAATTTTGTCTTTCTTCAATCTTGTTTCTTATGTAAATTTATACATTAATTATTTTACTTTTCTCTTGTTTATCCTCAAATTAACGAGAGAGAAGAAAATACAATAATAATGGATATACCCCCAGCCGCATTGTATTATTTTATAAATACACTAAATAATTTTTTAAAAAAATTATTAATTTTCGGAGGAAAAATTTACTGGATTCCGCATTAACCGAGACCCGGCCCGAATAAACAGCAAAAAGTTGAATGGTGCTTGGTCTGGCCCAACCAAACTTGCACTTTTATCAAAAGTAAACTTCTTGTTACTCTTAAAAATGTTACAATTTTAATTAAAAAATAAATTACTCTTGTCTTATAATATATTTTATTAAAATTTATTTCAATTTAATTATTAATATTATTGAATTTATAAATTCAAATAAAACATTAAAGGTTTTAAGTACTATAACACTGTGTCATGCACGATACCCAAGTATGTAATAATTTGTGAACTACAATATCTTTATTCAATTTTAAAAAATACGTTATTTTTATATAATGTATCAAATTTTAGGATACAAAATGTAAATTAGATATGTATGTGTGTGTGTATAACTCAAGTATTGAAATAAAAGCCTTTAATCAATGCCCGCTTTTACCAAATAAATAGATGTGAGTCTTTTTGGGAGTTTTTAAAATTAACATTTCGAGGGACATTGGCCAAATTAGTTTTTCTTTCGTTCGTCACGTGCATGAGATAATCAAGAATCGTAACGTTTAACAAAACCATATATATTAAAAACGTATTTGACATTTGAAGTGAGTGATGTATTTTATTATATTTTTCTAGAAAGTAAGAGTTTGAATACCCTATAATATGTGCTCCTAGTTTAAAAAAACAAAACCATATACTAAAATTAAAAACGTTACCAGTCAATTTTGTTCCAGAAAAAATCATATCTCCATACCTTTAATAGTATAAAAAATTGAATTAGTAAACCAGCGATACCAACTACATATACTGCCGACTTTCTGTGACTTTGACCAAGTTTGTTTGCAAAAAAATGCATACGTGTCCATAAATAATAATTTTTAAAGTAAGATCCATGAATAATAAATGAGTTCATATTTTAAGAAATATTTGGGATAATGTTGAATAGGTAATACAACGAACAACTACAAATTTATTTTTTATTTAAAAAAAAAAGAAAAAGAAAATGTAATTACTTGTTTTATCTTTTTGATTATAATTAACGACAGCTAATTAATTAGTAATAAAAAGATTAGTTATAAAGACGGTTGATATGCATATGTATATATGTATAGACACAGATGAAAACTCCAAACAGAAAACGTCAACAAAATCATGCCAAGTAAAACTAAAATGTTAATTAATAATGTCACGATTACTTTTTTTTTATGTGGACAAAATCAGAGCGCACCCATTAAAAACAGCAGGCAAACTATCTGCATATGCTAATAGCCGCTAATTCGCTCGCCGGTGGGTTTTGAAATTCCAGAAAGTGGCACGTCGAATATTCTTCACTTATTCCAGAAGCTTTTGACTATTTATGTTATTCAAATTTTTAATTTAATTACAGAATAAGTTTTAGAAGATACAAAATACGTTATTTATAATTAAATTAAATAAGTTTTTATGAGCTAGTTTATAAGTATGATGTTAAGATTTTAAATGCGCAAATTCTCTTTCTTTTAGAGGAAAAATCTTGTAACAAATTTGGCATTATGCCTAAAAATTTACCAATCGACGTGGACCAATAAAAATCTAACACGTATGTTCAATATGTTGTATTAATTTTTAAGGTGACGGACCCGATCCCCGTCCAAACAGGATACAGATTAACGTGTTTGACCGTTGAAACATTTTAGTCGTAAAAACACACCGCCAAGCATTCATTTCCCTTCCCCTGTAAGCATGCTCCCCGTAATTTTGATTCCCTAAAAAAAGACAAATAACTTCCATTTATTCGTCCAATCATCAAAAAATACCCCTCCCCGAAGCTGATGCACACTCTCAGTTACAGCGCGTGTACAACAACCGGTCTGGAGTCTACTTAGACCCCGTCAACTGTCGCCGATCCAGTTATGCGAGTATCTCGCAGTCCGCTAAAAGAGCGTGAAAATCCCTTTAATTTAGCATTTAAAAAAAGCGTAGTCAATCACAAGTCAAGTCCTCTGCCACGAGACAAAGCGGCGTCATTTTTTATTACTTTAATTTATGTTTTTTGTTTTTTTTAACGGGAGGGAAACAGAGTACTGCATATATAAACCAGAGGGGCCTCCGTTTCTCCCTTCAATTGGTTCTGTCAATAAGAAGGCTAACAGAAAACCAGGAAGGGAATTGACAAGAAAGAGAAAGAAAAGAAAAGAAAAAAGGAAAGAAAGAAGCAAGATGCCGTGTGCGATGGTGGTACCAAACTCCCCGATATTCTCGTCAACTTCGAGAATTCCTCCGATGTTTTGCAAATCTTCGTCGTCTTCCCCGTGCTCGTCTCCCAGGTCACCGTTGCCGGCGTCTTCTTCCTCATCTCCGAAATCGCCGCTGTCGCTACGTGCACAGAGACAGGGAGTCGGATCGGGTATTGCGTCCGGACTTGGCTGGGGCTCCACTGCAGTTAAGAGGAAGAGACCGGCGCGGATAGATATACCGGTGCAGACGTGGAGTCTCGCTGTGGAGACGCCGAGAGGGGAGAAGACGGTGGAGGTAGGGGAGGAGGATGGAGATGGATACTCTGTGTATTGCAAGAGAGGAAGAAGAGGTCCGATGGAAGATCGCTTCTGTGCCGTGGTTGATGGTGCGGGAGATGATAAGCAGGTAAATTCGTCATAACTGATTTTTTAATTTGTGTATTCTTTTCCATCTTTATATGATTCGTTTTATGATTTGATAAATTGCTCTGAAACCATTGTTGTAAGAATAAGTATGTCTTTCAATTGGTAATTGGATGTTAAAATGAGTGTTTCTATTGTATTATTACAGGCTTTTTTTGGTGTTTTTGATGGGCATGGAGGGCCAAAGGCTGCTGAATTTGCTGCAAAGAATTTAGATAAGAACATAAGGGCTGGATTATTGAGCAGCAGATGTGAAGAAGGAATAGAAAGTGCTATTAAGAAAGGGTACCTTACTACAGATATAGAATTTCTAAAGGAAGATGTATCAGGGGGTACGTGTTCTGTCACCGCATTGATTCAGAAAGGTGATCTTGTTGTATCAAATGTTGGTGATTGCCGTGCTGTAATGAGCCGGGGAGGAGTTGCAGAGGCTCTTACCTCCGATCACAAGCCTTCAAGGAAAGATGAACGGGACAGGATTGAAGCTCTGGTAAATCCCTTGTTCATTCAATTCAATTCTTGAGAATAAAAACAAGTTGGTGATTGATATCTAATATATATATGTATATATTGTTTTGTTATTCAGGGCGGCTATGTGGATTGCCGCAATGGGGTATGGAGAATACAGGGGACTCTCGCTGTGTCGAGGGGAATTGGAGACGGGCATCTCAAGACATGGGTAATTGCAGAGCCAGACACAAAAATCTTAAGAATTGAGTCTGAATGCGAGTTCTTAATCCTAGCATCTGATGGTCTTTGGGATAAGGTAAATTTTTTACACTAATCCATATTTGTTTGTCTCATAAATCCGGATCCTGAATATAATGTAATATAAGGTAGCTGTTCCTCTTATTCCAGGTAACTAATCAGGAAGCCGTAAATCTTGTTCGTCCTTTATGCACAAATGCTGCTAAGCCTGAACCTCATCTGGCCTGTAAAAAGCTTGTTGACTTATCTTCAAGAAGAGGTAGCACAGATGATATAAGTGTGATGATAATCCTATTAGGTTGTTTCGTTTCGTAATTTATTATAGAAAATCTGGATGACCGCCAGTAAATTTTGCTTCAATTTTGGATGGAAGGCACCGATCTGTAAAGCAGACACCTCTCCTCTACTAGATAAAGAAGATAAGATAGTGGTTTTAAGAGTGGAGAAGATGGTTTTGATACTGACAATAGATTATATTTGTAAATCTTCTAGGTTGAGGCTCATGGTTTAATGAATCGTGATCATAATGCTTGTGGAAATTATAGACGGACTAAGGTTACCTATATAGCATCATGTTTTACATTAATTTTTAATTTTTTTTGTATATTTTGTTAATATGAATACGTATTATACTTCGATAATTATGCGTGACATATAAATACTTGTTAGAAGATAAACTCGTATCATAACACATAGAAATACACATTTTGATTATAGTTACATAACTACTCCGACAAATGTTTTGTGGGTAACAGTAATTAGTAATCACAAAACAAAAAATTAGTATAAATTTATACTATAACATGGTATTTTAAGACTTATCATCAAATATGTTTTCTTAAAATCTATGATCATCTGAGATATGCTCCTTTTTCTTATGGTAGAAAGAAGTGCCTCCTTTTAATCACTGATTTTAGGATGAAACAGCATCAATAATCTCCAAGGTGATTCTCATCTAACTGGAAGACAGATTTGCATAGGCATCAAATCCAGGTATTGTTTGTTAGTCCGTGATATATGAGCCTTTTTCGCGTATGAACTAGGGCTCTAGATCAAAAACAATTAGTGCCCGCATATTCCTAAAAAGCTAAGTTAAAAAACACTGTTGATGTTCATAAAGACAGTAAACTGGAAATTTCTTTTGACATCCTTATTTTGGATTTACATGGAAATAGCTAGAGCAGCCATAAAATTCCCTCTACCTAATATATAAATAATTTCACAACCCTGAGATGAGGAAATATATATATGTATATAACAGTTAGTTATATTGCAGGCTTACCTCATAAATGTATAGCCACTTTTGGAGGTCTGGTTGTTTTACTCTTTATCACAGTTGCTCCATCCCATTGTGTTTGCTAACCACGGCCAATGAAGGAAACTTCATAATACATATATATATATATATATATGCATGTATATAACCATCCAATGAAAGCAACCTGATCTTCTCAAGCAAAACTTCTTTGCTTTACCCAACATTTGATTAAGACATACATGTGGTCACTAACTGTTATGTGAAGACATTGGACCTTTTTCTTAAAGCCAATACATGTTTGGACCAATTAAATAATGGGTTTTATTTTGTTCCTATGGAATCAAATATGTATGGACTTCATTATGTATAAATTAAATTTTTTTATCCGATGTTGCCAAAGTTTAGCGGGAACAGAGGCAATATGGAGTAGATTATAGTTTTTCTATAAAAATACATTTAACATAATCAAGAACAATTGGAAAATTGAATAGTTCTCCAAGGACAATTGAGGAGTGGTTTTTACATTTTCATGTTTTATCTAACTCCAACTAGTAAAAATAATACAACGTAATAGGATGACCCTTGTTATATATTGATGTTTCTTTTTTTTTTAAAAAAAAAAAAAAGAAAAAAATAGAGATCCTTGTTATATTTTGAAATAAATTGACTCTTTTAATAAATAATTAATTTTTTAAAGTTTAAATAAAACATCGCGTTATATGAATTAATAAATTGTTGATAATCACATTGTTATTGGTTGACTTTAATAGTAATTATATTATATTAATAAAACTTACAACTTAGTTTAATAGTTGATATGTCTATTTATTTATAATAATCAATTCTAACATCGGCATTAAAAATCTTATTCGAAAACTCAACATTTAGATTAAGGATGTCAACAAGGCATATTTGTGGCGAGTTTTGTCAAATCCGAACTCGCTTTGACTACATAACATATCAATCCGAAATCATCTCGAACCCGAAGTTGGTTTAATAAAAAATGTCTTTTTTATACCTTGTGAGTTTCCAATAAAACCCACCTTACACTACTTATGATTTTCTCCAAACTAAATTCTAAAAAAAAATTAATTTAACCTCATTATTGTACAATATAGAATTACACTCAAAATTCAAAATACCATCGAATGCATGAAAATTGTTTGTATCTACATAAAAAGAGCCCATTTTGAATAAAATTAATACAAATGAATTATCACATGTGCAAATATTGAATTTAGTAATAAATTTTACCTGATTTGTACTCTCTCAGCAAAGTCGAGAAATTGTAAAACTAAAAAATAGAACATGTAACTATTTATGGTGAAGCTGTAAAATTGATGATGCTGAGTGATTTATCAGTTGTCATAAATTCACAGTGTTACCAACTCACCGTGATAGATATGCATTGAGTTATCAAATAAGTATGACTGAAGATAAAAATACTAAGTGTGAAGATGAAGATGAATGAAGGAGGTGTTGCGGAGGACACTCAAATTTAGTTTTAGTTGTTTTTTTTCAAAAGATTTTCCTTTTTCTCAATCTTTATATACTTTTATTTTTTATATAATTTTTTATTTTTTAAATTTAAACATATAAATATATTATTTTATAACATACATACACTAGCATTTCAAGTTTTGATGAATTTTTAATACTTAAATATGAACTTGCCTCATCCTAGCTAGCTAGTTTTTAAAAATCTAACATGATACAGTTTGGTTCAACTTATATTAGGTTAAAACCCATGACGATTTTCAATATGATGGATAATTTTGGTTGGATTACAACTTATTTTTTCATAATAATTCAAATATCTATATTAAATAAGAAGGATATGATGACCCATTATTTTCTTTTACTTATTATTTAAATCACATATTTTATAAATGAATCATTAATCATTAATATTTTTTTTTTCTTTTCTTAATAAAATTTTCATCTACTTATTTCTCCTCCTCCACTTGTCTTTTTTATGCTATTCTCTTATTTGATTTAAAGATTTTACTTATACGTTCAATAAACAAAATTTACACATGTTATGTCTAATAGCTGATCATATAAAATAATCTTAAATAAATTCACTAAGATTACCATATTTTAATTGAACTTAACTCATTAAAATATATATATGTTTTAATATTGACGGAATATTTTATTTTATACATTAAACTAATTAAAAATAATATATATTAAAATGTATCAATAACGAAAAGCATGATATAGTACAATATAATGCAATATGTGTTGTATGTTTTAGATTTAATAAATTATGAACTAGATAATGTTAACATTTATTTTAAATATCACTATAATTTAAATTAAAAAATAAAATAAAATGTTGAATGCATATAATCTTAGATTATTTATTATATAAAGATCTATTAGTTTTAGTAAATTTTCTCTACAGCTTTTAATATCATGGATTTTATTTTGCTTTTAATTTTTTATATTAGGTTTTACTGTTTACTTTTTTTTTTGTTCATAAAATATAATAAAACATAGTATATTAAGTACTTGTTAAAATAGGAAAAAAACTAATGATACCATAATTTTTGGCTTGAGTTTGAGTGAAGTAGCAAGTTAGACTATTGGTTGGACCTTCCTAATAAGTGGTGGATTAGCATACAACATCAAATTATTTCAGTAAATTTTATAATTATTTAAAATGATATAATCTAATTTACAAATTGAATATCTAATAGATATGCTGTAATTTTTAATTAAAATATATTACGAATTAATTTTTCTTAATAAACATTAGAATAATTATGGTATAAAAATATAACTATTAATACTCTAAACATGTAGAGATTTTATAATTGTTACTAAGTTTTAAATATATGATATTTATTTAAAAAACTACATATCATGTATGTTTTAATATATAAATGTCATTAGCTAATTATGGTGTTTGGAAATTTTTATGATATTAATTAATAAATTGTATCTTCATTAGTTAATTAATAAATGTCCACAACCACAAATAAATAAGTGAATTTAGTAAAAACTTTAAAATAATAATATATAAAATTTAAAATAATTTGAAAAAATAGTCATATATTAAGCTAAATCAAAAGTTTTAACCTATGTTATGATAACTTGGTGTTGGCATGTTTAATATTGTTTTTTTTACCATGTGAATAAACATATTTAATATTGTTAAAACTTAATAAACCAAGCATAATTGATCGTTATTATCTAAAAAAACTAAATAATAAAAGGTTATGATTCTTGAACATTAATTAAAAAAAAACATAAAACGGGTCGAATCATTACCGGACCCGGCGCTTATAAAACCGAAGCCAGCAATTGCCCAGGCACATTTTTAACACGTCCTTTCCCTTTTGCGGGGATTTTTTTTGTTCTTATATTTTTCATTTCTGTCTTCGAAGTGGTGCCTGAATTAGATCTCTCTATGCTCTTCATTGCAAAAATTTCCCATCTCTCTTTCTTCCTCTCTCTTGCTCGGAGCAACTTCAAGGGTCTTATCGCTGCTTCAGATCTCGCAGCGATTTGAATCCACTTCATTTTTATCTTCATCATCTTTAATCTCCTTTTGGTGTTTTGACTCTCAATTGAAGATTCAATCTCGGCCGTAGATCTGGTTCTGCATCTGGTTCTTGATTCTGAGCCGTCGATCTGAGAGACACCATGGCGGCCGCGAACGCTCCGATCACCATGAAGGAGGTCTTAACTGTAAGTTGCCCCTCACTCGCCTTTTCCATTTTCGCTTTTGCTTTTGGCCTGATTCATCGGATACTTGTAGTAATCTAGCTTAACTTTTTGCATTAGTTATGTTCTGAACTCAATCACTCAGCTGGTTGATCATTTTGTTGAGTTAGCAAATTTTAGAGTTTCAATTTCGTTTTACAGTCACGCAGTCTGATATAACTTCGCTTGATTCGCCGTATCAAGAGTTTCTGTAATGATTAGCTGGTGTTATGCTTTGTACAGATCTGATGAGGCCATTTTCTGTTCAGATCTGTGTATTTTATAATTTTGCTATGTGCAAATGTTGTGTTGTATATGTACATGCTTCAAAATAGTTAAAGACGCATAGTGATGCAAGAATGTTGAGGAATTGAGTGTTGAAATTGTGTGATCTGATATGTGGTTGCAGCTACCGAGCATTGGGATTAGTCCGCAATTCATCACATTTACAAATGTTACGATGGAGTCTGATAAGTATATATGTGTAAGAGAAACAGCTCCGCAGAACAGTGTTGTCATTATTGACATGAATATGCCAATGCAACCATTGAGGAGACCTATTACAGCAGATTCAGCTTTGATGAATCCAAACTCTAGAATCCTTGCCTTGAAAGGTAGGATATGTGGTATAGTTTATTTGGCGTTTCTGTTAGATTGCATGGAATATTTAGAGGTTTGTATTGTTATAATCAAGAATGGTCATATTTACAATAATGGCTTTCATCTTATAGGTGATGGATTTATCTTGCTTTTATTTGTTAGACGTACATTGAGATGCATCTGAATCCATGTTGCTTCAACTCCTTTATGGAATTGCTACAAACACTTAAGCTTGGCAAGATGTCATATAAAGCCCCAAGAGTATATATCATGTAATGTTTATTATGTTTGTGTTCACCTGACGGTGAGAATTCCTTTCTACGTTTTTCTTATCATAACGATTATCCAGATTTAGAATCTTCGCATTGCATAAATCGGTGTTAACCTTAAATGCTTGTAAAGAATAATCCACCAATGCTGGAAATTTAAATTTCCACAGTAGTGAATGAGTTAAATTCATAAAGAAACAATATGGTCTACTCAAGTGATATGGAAAGACTAAAACACTGTGCTGTAATTGAGTGATATGGTAAAATATATAATGCGGCAATAGATGACATAATATGTGTTCTGTTGTCATAGACTTCCACCCTCTAAAGCTTAAACTATGTCCAAAAAGATATATAAACATATTATATCTTTAAACAAGGTCAATCTAGAATGATCTCACCTTGTTCTTATGTTGGGGAGATGAATGGGGGATTTGTTTGCATATTCCAATTAGATCTCTATATTCAGCAAAGGTCCTTTGTCACTTGTTTTTTTTTTTTGCGGGGGGGAGGTTGAGCTAAGCTCTCTTGTCGATCAGGATCCTAGTTGGTATCACATAATTGTTTTACGGTAAGGATATTCTGATATTGGTATGAAATTTGCATAAAAGCATTTGCTGTATAAAAAAATTCAATAGGAATGTTGTCATAGAAAGTACTTGTAATCTATAATGCATTTATCTTTATTTTTGAGATTTTTATCTTAAGGTTTTGAGGATTTGTCCTAGCAGTCTGCCATGAAATGTAAATTTATTGTCCTTGATGAACCACTAAGTCAGAATGTCCAGCTCTTTTACTTAATTCAGCGGCAGAACTTGCTTTGTTTTTGTTTCAGAGAAGGCAGGAAAAGTGGCTTTCTATGTTTCTTTAGGGAATTCTTGATACTTGAAATAGCTAGTTAATATTTTGCAAGGAAAATTATTTTGTTTAATTTCATCCCAAATCTTATATTATTCAGTAATTATGTTGCGATTATTTTCATTTCTCATGGTTTTAGTACTCTGTTTGTTTGTATGTGCTCATGTTCCTTATCATTCTTTTGTAGCTCAACTCCCAGGGACCACACAGGATCATTTACAGATATTCAACATTGAGATGAAGGCAAAAATGAAATCACATCAGATGCTTGAGCAGGTAATGATCTGTCAGGCATCTCCTTTCACTTTTTGTATCATAGGCTCCTATGTTGACTGAGATAGTCCTTCTTTGGGAGTTAAAAAGTCACTCACATAGGCATTCTGGTACATGTCTAGGTTGTGTTTTGGAAGTGGATTAGCCCAAAGATGTTGGGTTTGGTCACTCAGTCCTCTGTGTATCACTGGTCAATTGAAGGTAATGTGTCTTTCTTTTGCATATTTTGGTGTATTGTTAAACTTGTTTAATCAAGTTCACTGTTGTATGCATTGCGACCTCATTTTGTCGTCATTTTTGCAGGTGATTCTGAACCAGTTAAGATGTTTGAGAGGACAGCAAATTTGGTGAACAATCAAATAATCAACTATAAATGCGATCCTTCAGAGAAATGGTTAGTTCTGATTGGAATTGCTCCTGGTTCACCAGAGGTGCGTGTATTCTGAAGCTCTTTCTTTTATGTTTCCTTTGCTAGGGTGCTTGTGTTCTCAGTTTTGAAGGACATGATGTTTTTTCTTACCGAGTGATTCTCTAGTCCAATGGCCTTTTGGTGTTCTGATTTTGGTTTTGTTCTCTTATTTTGGTTTACAGAGGCAACAATTGGTTAAAGGGAATATGCAACTATTTTCTGTTGATCAGCAGCGTAGTCAAGCTTTGGAAGCACATGCTGCATCATTTGCCCAATTTAAGGTGGAATTCGTTTTAGTTATGGATCCTTTATTGCTCTGTGGGGCTGTTCATTTAAACTTGGGCGTAAAATTGTGTCTAATTCTTTTTATATATTTTCTTACAATAGGTACCAGGAAATGAGAATCCTTCTATTCTTATTTCCTTTGCAACAAAGACTTTTAATGCAGGGCAAATCACATCAAAGTTGCATGTCATTGAGCTTGGTGCCCAGTCAGGTTGATTTACTATTTTCTTTTCTGCCCCTCCCTTTTCTAGAATAAAAAAAAAATTTATACCTGCCAGGAATTCTTTAACTGTGTTTCATGTTCCTTCCAAGTGGTTAAGAGATCTTTTCTTTCAGCTTTTTGGTTTGGAATTTGTCATTCCTATTATAACATTTGAAATGTGAGCAGGAAAGCCGTCATTTACCAAGAAACAAGCGGATCTCTTTTTTCCACCTGATTTTGCTGATGATTTTCCAGTAGCAATGCAGGTATGTGGTAGTTCATACTTCAAATGTCCTGTGTTTGTGCAGATGTTAAGATACTAATTTATTATTTGGCAGATCTCGCACAAATACAGTTTGATTTACGCTATCACCAAGCTTGGGCTGCTATTTGTGTATGATTTGGAAACAGCAACCGCTGTATACAGAAACAGGATTAGTCCAGACCCAATATTTTTGACAACTGAGGCTTCATCAATTGGGGGTTTTTATGCCATCAACAGGCGAGGTCAAGTTTTACTGGCTACTGTAAATGAAGCTACCATAGTGCCTTTTGTCAGTGGTCAAGTATGTTTTAGATACAACTGCTTTTTGTTGGTAAACAGATAATACTCTTTTTTGGTGTAAGGGAATGTATCATAAATTTCATTATCATGTTTCAGTTGAACAATTTGGAACTTGCTGTTAATCTTGCCAAGAGAGGAAACCTCCCTGGTGCGGAAAATCTGGTAACTTTTTTTTAGTACCTACATCTATTTATAACTCTTGGATTCTCATGTCATTTTAGAAATAAGTAGTTAGGGAATTTTTCTGAACCCTTTTTCTGAAGAGTGGGCATGTGTATACTCAGAACCTTATTGTTATCTTATCCAGATGTTGGATAATTATGGTATGAAGCAGCATTTCAAGAACCATTAAGTATGAGAATAAAGAACAGTTTAAACGATAAGGCTGTTTCCAACAGGTTTTTTAGAAATAATCCAAAAAAGCGGGATGTCTGTTGGATTTACATTGACATGTGATTTTCTTGTGCTTCTGTTGCTTGATTAAAATCTATGCTGTTATCTTGGATTTGGTCTGACATAATTAAAGTTGTTCATCAACATGCTTAATTTTGTGCACTGTGTATACTTGCCAAATGTTCTACATCAGCTGCTTTTGATGCATCTCCCTAGTTATATAGGTTTTTTAATAAAATTTTTAGTTCTATACATTGATATTGTTGATTGCCTTCAGCTTTCTGGTGTTCCAAGTAATTTGTCACATGCTGTCTTTTGTTTCCCAGGTTGTTCAACGTTTCCAGGAGCTCTTTGCTCAAACTAAGTATAAAGAGGCTGCTGAGCTTGCTGCAGAGTCTCCCCAGGGAATCCTTCGCACACCTGACACAGTTGCTAAATTTCAGGTTTTTCTTTTGTTTTCAACTGTGTCATTTAGGCGCTAGACACCACTTCTTTGTTGCTTCTTGTTCAGAAGAAAAATATACACATGTAATAGAGCAGATTAAGCTGTAACTGTAAATTACGTTGCAGAGTGTACCTGTGCAAGCAGGGCAAACACCTCCACTGTTGCAGTACTTTGGGACACTTCTAACTAGAGGAAAGCTCAATGCATTTGAGTCATTGGAATTGTCTCGTCTTGTGGTGAATCAGAACAAGAAAAATCTTTTGGAGAACTGGCTGGCTGAGGATAAGTTGGAATGCAGTGAGGAACTTGGAGACCTAGTGAAGGTTTGATTGAAATACAGAATTGAAAACTAAATGAATCTATAACTTCTAATAGTTTAATTTATGGCATTTCAAAAAAAATATATATATGCCGTTTCTGGTAATGTTGATTTTTGATATTGCAGACTGTGGATAATGATCTTGCTCTTAAAATATACATTAAAGCTAGAGCAACTCCAAAAGTTGTTGCAGCTTTTGCCGAGCGAAGGGAGTTTGACAAAATCTTAATTTATTCAAAGCAGGTAATAACATGATGTCTTTATTGTTTTAGCACACTATCTTTTTTTATCAACTATAAGATCTATCTTCTTGTTGTTCTCATTTATTTACATTATTGGATGCCAGGTTACTGATTTTTTTTCTTAATGTT
Organism: Carica papaya; assembly: GCF_054855325.1. Classification (NCBI taxonomy): domain Eukaryota; kingdom Viridiplantae; phylum Streptophyta; class Magnoliopsida; order Brassicales; family Caricaceae; genus Carica; species Carica papaya. The sequence goes on along the minus strand of NC_142310.1, from coordinate 3,854,300 downwards.
CTTGCTTTAGGTTGGATATACTCCTGATTATTTGTTCCTTCTGCAAACAATACTTCGGACGGATCCTCAGGTAATTGAATTAGTCTTAGAGGGGCTAAAAGATATTGAGTTGTACAAGCACTGATCTAGCAGGACAGGGATCATATGTGCTATCATGACATGCACACTTAGATAATGTGCAATTGTCAATGAAAATTGCAGGTTTTCAATATTATTTGGATGAAAGTAGTTTCATGTGAAAACAATATTTTGTTTTGATTTATAATAAATTATTCTCTGCTTCTGAATTACAGGGAGCTGTCAATTTTGCATTGATGATGTCCCAGATGGAAGGAGGTTGTCCCCTCGATTATAATACCATTACAGATCTCTTTCTTCAGGTGTATAAACAATAAGAATTCTAGCTTTGTGCTGTTTTATATAGAATTCTTGCGCTGTGCTAAATACCAGGCTACTTATGAGTTTCTTATAAAAATTTGCTGATTTTGTACTTCTCAGAGGAATTTGATCCGTGAGGCAACAGCGTTTCTATTAGATGTTTTGAAGCCAAATCTATCAGAACATGGTTATCTCCAAACCAAGGTTATCTAATTTCTGTTTCTAAGTGATTCTATTGAATCTTAACTATCTAAGTTAGTTAATTCACTATTTTGTTTCTTCCTTTCTAACATGTAGGTTCTTGAGATCAATCTGGTGACTTTTCCGAATGTTGCTGATGCAATTTTAGCCAATGGGATGTTTACTCACTATGATCGTCCTCGAATTGCCCAACTTTGTGAAAAAGCTGGGCTTTACATGCAAGCTTTGCGGGTGAGTACGGCCCAGGTGGTCTTTTATATTTTTGTGTGTTGATATCACAAAACTCATTTCAGTTTTCCTTTTCGTGCAGCACTACACAGAGTTGCCTGACCTAAAGCGTGTGATTGTAAATACACATGCAATTGAGCCACAGGTATATATTATCCTCAGCTAGATTCGTTGCTGAAATCGAATAATAAGCAGTTGCTGATGATCATTTGTTTTGCATCAGGCACTTGTTGAGTTTTTTGGTTCGCTGTCTCGGGAATGGGCCCTGGAGTGCATGAAGGACCTTTTATTAGTGAACCTCAGAGGCAACCTTCAGATAATTGTGCAGGTAAACGGTGTTGTTTCTTGTATGTCAATAATATTTATTATGTTAGGTTGTTTCAAGAAAAAAAGGAGGTATCTAAAAGAATTCTATTACATTAGCTGAGACAAACATGTTCATATTTCTGCAGACTGCGAAGGAGTACTGTGAACAGTTGGGTGTTGATGCATGCATTAAGCTATTTGAGCAGTTCAAGTCATATGAGGGGCTGTACTTTTTCCTGGGTTCATATTTGAGTTCAAGGTGATCTTTACCTTCTGTTTCTGTGGTCGGATTATAACTGTTTCAAGTCAGTGTGAATGTTTATGTTTTTTTTTTCTTTAAATTGTGGAGCAGTGAGGATCCTGATATCCACTTTAAGTACATTGAGGCAGCTGCAAAAACGGGACAAATAAAGGAAGTGGAGCGTGTGACTAGAGAATCAAACTTCTATGATCCTGAGAAGACGAAAAACTTTTTGATGGAAGCCAAGCTTCCTGATGCTCGACCACTAATTAATGTTTGTGATCGTTTTGGGTTTGTTCCAGATCTTACCCACTACCTCTATACGAATAACATGCTCCGTTACATTGAAGGATATGTCCAGAAGGTATTACGTAGTCTCTTTTCCCTTCTGCTGATGGATGGTTGTTCCATCTCTGCTGATGCATGATCATATCAGTTTGAATGTAAACAATTGTGAATTCTTTTGGTAGGTGAACCCTGGAAATGCTCCCTTAGTTGTTGGTCAGCTGCTAGATGATGAATGCCCAGAAGATTTCATTAAGGGTCTCATTCTTTCTGTCCGATCTTTGCTTCCAGTTGAGCCCCTTGTGGATGAATGTGAAAAGAGGTGGTTCCTACCATCCTCTGAGTTCTTGCTCAATTTTTTTAACTCCTTATGGGTTTTTTAGTAGCTCAAATTGTTTGTCTTAATGTTTATTTTTGTTGCCAGAAACCGTCTTCGTTTACTCACTCAGTTCTTGGAGCATTTAGTTAGTGAGGGAAGCCAAGATGTACATGTCCATAATGCCCTGGGTAAAATCATTATTGATAGCAATAACAATCCGGAGCACTTCCTTACTACCAACCCTTATTATGATTCTCGGGTTGTTGGTAAGTATTGTGAGAAGCGTGATCCCACCCTGGCAGTCGTGGCTTACCGGAGAGGTCAATGTGATGATGAACTTATTAATGTCACCAATAAAAACTCTTTGTTCAAATTGCAAGCTAGGTATGCGGTTCCCTTCATTTTAAATTTGTTTATTTGTGCATAAGTATTACTTTTGCTGGTAGTCTCATTTGCTTGTCCTTCAATTACAGGTACGTGGTTGAAAGGATGGATGCCGTGCTCTGGGACAAGGTTCTTGATCCTGAAAATGGCTATAGAAGACAACTTATTGATCAAGTTGTGTCTACTGCTTTACCAGAAAGTAAGAGCCCAGAACAAGTTTCTGCAGCTGTTAAAGCATTCATGACAGCAGATCTTCCACATGAGCTCATTGAGCTTCTTGAAAAGATTGTGCTTCAAAACTCTGCATTCAGTGGGAACTTCAATCTGCAAAACCTGCTTATTTTGACAGCTATTAAGGCAGACCCATCAAGAGTTATGGATTATATTAACAGACTAGATAACTTTGATGGACCTGCAGTAGGAGAGGTGGCTGTTGAAGCCCAGCTCTATGAGGAAGCGTTTGCTATTTTCAAGAAGTTTAACTTAAACGTTCAGGCTGTCAATGTGTTATTAGACAATATCAGAAGCATTGAACGGGCAGTGGAATTTGCATTTCGTGTTGAAGAAGATGCTGTTTGGAGCCAGGTGGCAAAGGCTCAGCTCAGAGAGGGCCTGGTTAGTGATGCAATTGAGTCATTTATTCGGGCTGATGATGCCACTCAATTCCTTGATGTTATTCGTGCTGCGGAGGATGCAAACGTCTACCATGACTTGGTTAGATATCTAATGATGGTTAGACAGAAGGTGAAGGAGCCCAAGGTGGATAGTGAGCTTATATATGCATATGCTAAGATTGATAGATTGGGTGAAATTGAAGAATTTATTCTGATGCCAAATGTGGCAAATCTTCAAAATGTTGGTGATCGTCTATATGATGAAGCCTTGTACGAAGCTGCAAAAATAATTTATGCCTTCATATCAAACTGGGCTAAGTTGGCTGTCACACTTGTGAAGCTAAAACAGTTCCAAGGTGCTGTTGATGCAGCACGAAAAGCCAACAGTGCCAAAACATGGAAAGAAGTTTGCTTTGCATGCGTTGATGCAGAAGAGTTTCGCTTGGCACAGATATGTGGACTTAACATTATTATACAGGTATTCCTTTTAAACTTTCAGTTATGACCCCCTTTGCCATGGGCCGCTGGGCCTAAGGACCTGCCAAAGGAGGTGGAGGGTGCTTTTTTTTTTCCCCTTTTTTGCCTTTTGTTTTGAATTAACTTTTTCCTTACTGGATTTTATGCTTAATAATTTCATTGATGCATCATGTTTGTTGCTTTTTATTCCACATGTTATAATATTATGATATGTTGTTATGTTCATAGGTGGATGACCTTGAGGAAGTAAGTGAATATTACCAGAACAGAGGATGCTTCAATGAATTAATCTCTCTAATGGAGAGTGGTTTAGGTTTAGAACGTGCACACATGGGCATCTTTACTGAGTTGGGAGTTCTTTATGCCAGATACCGTTATGAGAAACTGATGGAACATATCAAATTGTTTTCAACCCGTCTCAACATTCCCAAACTTATTAGAGCTTGTGATGAACAACAGCACTGGAAAGAACTTACTTATCTATATATCCAATATGATGAGTTTGACAATGCGGCAACGACTGTCATGAATCACTCCCCTGAAGCATGGGATCACATGCAGTTCAAAGATATTGTTGTCAAAGTTGCTAATGTGGAGCTATATTACAAGGCAGTGCATTTCTACTTGCAAGAACATCCTGATATCATCAACGATCTTCTCAATGTGCTTGCACTCAGATTGGACCACACACGCGTTGTTGACATTATGCGAAAGGTCTGTTCATGCTGGGAGATAATCTCTGTTCGGAAGTAACTGTTTTTCTTTTATGGGTCTAATTTCATTGAGAACTGTTGGTGTGTTTCAGGCTGGTCACTTGCGTCTTATCAAGCCATACATGGTTGCTGTCCAAAGTAACAATGTATCTGCTGTCAATGAAGCATTGAATGAGATTTATGTAGAGGAGGAGGACTATGACAGGTTGCGTGAGTCTATCGATCTGCATGATAGCTTTGATCAAATTGGCCTTGCACAGAAGGTGCGTTTCAGCTATTAACTATTTTGGTTGTCGTCTTTTAGAAAGTCTCACATTGTAAGCCTTTTTGGAATGGTTTGGGCAGATTGAGAAACATGAGCTCCTTGAGATGAGACGTGTTGCTGCTTATATCTACAAAAAGGCTGGCAGATGGAAGCAGTCCATTTCATTGTCAAAGAAGGATAACCTGTACAAGGATGCCATGGAGACAGCTTCACAATCTGGTGACCGTGAACTTGCAGAGGAGTTGCTTGTTTATTTCATTGAGCAGGTACTTTAAGTGCAACAAAATTCGTGTTTGATGGTGGATGCATATTTATTTCATTTTCAAATAATTCCAGCATGTGAAAAAGGGGTTTTTATGTGTAAGCTTGGAACACTACTATGATAGTGCGGTATCTTGATTAGTTTTTTATGCCTGGAATACCTTGTATATGTTGCTGGAGCAGCACCAAGATATCAGTTGGGACATTTCATATCCTTGGTCAATTATCATTTCTGTGATGTTCAATTTTCTGTTTCATAGAAATAGCTTAATGTAGCTTAGGTGATCAAAGTTGGACTATACTTTTTTTCCTCATTCATTACCATATTATTCTTTTATACATGCAATATATTAATTTAAAATGATTTTTTTTGGGCTTGTGCAGGGCAAGAAGGAGTGTTTTGCATCATGCCTCTTTGTTTGTTATGATTTGATTCGACCAGATGTTGCTTTTGAACTTGCCTGGATCAACAATATGCTTGACTTTGCTTTCCCATATCTGTTGCAGGTGATTTCTTTGTTTCTCTAGCTATTACATGTTTTTTAATCTTTTATCAAACGAACTGCAGATGCATCATGTTAATTAGGACAACCTTGATTCATGCACTCATTGTTAGGCTCCAATCTTCAGGAACTTTGGTCTCGTCTTGTGACCTTGGTGAAATTTTTATTATAAGAGTAGCCAAATTCTGTTATTTTTTTAAAAAAAGAGGAGTCAAATTTCTGTTTATTTGATCCTCTGTATGTTTTTTGTAGTTCATAAAAACAAGAGATAGTTGGCATCTTTCCTGACAGGGCTAGGAGTTTCTAGGTGGATCTCTAACCCTTCATACCTTTTTTGTCACTTGGTCTTAGTACATTGCTGGAGTAAGGCCCGAGGGGTAGACGTGCTTAGGTGTTGGATGTTGACGAATGCTTATTAGTTTTGCCCTATCCTGCATCCAGTGCTGTCCTGGGGGTTCCATTTTGTTAAATTAGGCATCGTTAGGCTAGGTGTTGAGTGTTGGAGAGTATTTGACATGAGCATCCTTTTACTCAGCTCCTGATCCTTTTCTATAAAAATGACCCAAGTATGCTTAGGTGTTGGATTTTGACATAGTATGGTAACTAGTTTTGCTCTATCCTATCATCCGGTGCCTTACTGGGGTTTCGTTTTGTGGAATTAGGTATCTTTAGGTTACTAGTTGTTGCCATGTTGTAGAGTATTTCACATGAGCATTCTCTTTCTCAGCGCCTGATCCTTTTCTGTACAAGATGAAACCCGTGTATGAATTTAGTGGTTCTCTGATCTTTTTTCTTCCCTTTCAGTTCATCCGCGAATACACAGGCAAAGTTGATGACCTAGTGAAGGAAAAGCTTGAAGCTCTTAAAGAAGTTAAGGCTAAGGAGCAGGAAGAGAAGGACGTTATTGCACAGCAGGTAATGCTTTTTCCTGTCACCAAGAAAAATGTTTGGTTCGTTTGCATGGCATGTTGGTACTCTCGAAGCATGTCAGAGGCTTGACCCATTGGTTTGCAACTGCATCTATGTAATGCTTTGCCCAGATTCATTTCACTTCACCAATTTCCTTTTTCTCTGTTGCAGAACATGTATGCTCAATTATTACCCCTTGCTTTGCCTGCACCCCCAATGCCAGGAATGGGTGGCCCACCTGGGATGGGAGGAGGCTTTGCTCCCCCTCCACCAATGCCGGGCATGGGGATGCCTCCAATGCCTCCTTTTGGCATGCCACCAATGGGTAATTACTAATAATGGAGCCACGATCATTTCTAAAGGAAATTACCCAGTCATCTTTTTGCTCGATGAACAAGAATAGGGAGGAAACACCTAGCAGTTTTGGGCTTTGGATCTGGGGGTGTTTTGTCGGGCCTTTTGTTCTTAAAAGATCTTTTTCGTGTTCCTTGTGTCAAGTAGGGTTGAAACCAGTCTAGTTTAATAATTGACATTTATTTTACCTCAATCATTTTAGCAGTGTGGATATGTTTTGTAATATTCTTTTGTTTAGCAGAGGCATTTTTTGGCTGCTGATAGAAAGCGAGCCGAGGATTTCATGTATTTGTAGTAATTCCAAAATTGTTCTTTTCTGGGTTAAGGGCTTGGTCAAGTATAATACGAAACTTTTCATACTTTGATCATAAACACAAACTGGTTTTGCTGTCTTTCCCACAATCATTCAAGAATCATAATCTTGTTGGCTTTAACGATTTATGGTGCTTATGGTGAGGCTTTCTACTGAATTGCTCAAATCTCAAAACTGTTGTTAATTTTCCCTTCATGATGTTTTTGGTTTTTATCTTATCCTTAAATTAGACTTTGTGTTGTTTATAACCTTTAAATATAACCTTTTTAAGTCTACAAAGAATTTGGAACTGATTAGTTGAAGTAGTACCATCTGAATGCTGATTATGAAACGATGGACCTCATGAAAACGCATGTTTGTGCTTTCTTTTTCATTTGGTCATGAGCTCTATGATTTTAGATTGAGTATGAAGATTGCATCAGGTTTCTAGAAAAAATTTGCTAAGATTGAAAGCGCTATGTACATAATCAGTTGAAAAAGCTCGATTCAGTAAATGCACGTAAAAAAAAACCTTTATTTAAATGTCTCTTACAAATCAGAAAAATAAGTGAGAAAATAACAAATGAAAGATTATGGAAACGACCTCCTGCAGTCGTAGGTAGGAAGCTATAAGTAAAGGATCCGGTTAAAGTCTCCTTAATGATTTTAAAAGAAGGGTTCAGTTAATTGCTAAACTAAATTTCGCCTCACTTAAAAAGACATCAATAACCAATATTGATCCGCGTCATTGATTAATTCTTCGCAGTTATGATACCGTAGTTACTGCGTCAATATAATTTTTCTCCTCCTTTCCTGGCTTCTTACTGGATTCTCTGCTAACATCAACTTTATCATCCCTTTTTACAAATTTCCAATCCGCTAACTAATGGAAAACCTACTAATGAAGGTAAATAACACGAAGAGACATTTTTTTTTTCTTACGATAATTTTAGCGATTTAAGGAAGAAAGTGTCCAAGGAAGAAGTAAATTTAACTCATGAGTAGTAGTTACCGGTGTGAGCAAAGTAGAGGACTTAAACATGCTGAACAAGACCAAAATTTAAAGCCCGTGTTTACGGCTATATACACAGGAACCGTACGGAAAAGGCTCCCGCGTCGGAACCACGCGCCATAAGGGGCTGTGGACATTGAAACAGATATTTCATCTTCTCCGTTGTGGTTCACTTCCTTGCCACAAACCCCGCAGGCTTAGATTCTCTTACCCGTCCCCCCCGCTTCCTGCATGTTCGGCCCCTGAAGAATCCACAATAATAAAAATGGCGATTTCTCTGAATTCAATCGTCGCCTTAAATTCCACGGTGAGTTTCTGGTCTCATAGAAATGGTGGTTTCTATTTATTTTTTGCTTATTTTTTTTTTTCCAAAAAATAAAATCTACTAGTACTCTGTTATTGTCAGCTCAAGTAGCTAATGTCTCTTTGTTTCGAGTTTTATCAGCCTTTATTAACTTATTATTTTCCTGTAATTACTATATAATCTGAAAATATTAGATGTTCTTGAGCTGAAACAATACTCGATAAGTAATTAACTAAATTTTGGATCACAAGGAGAGGGATTTTTGCTAAATTCAGCTTGTTAACGTAGATTTTCTTTCTATTTGAGTTTTTATGACAATAAGTGCGCCAATTCACGCCTCCTTAGTGAAATTTTGTTAGGACATTTTATCTGTGTATAGACCTTCATGTGCTGCTGGTGCTTTTGGGGTGTATTTGATCTTTAATGGCTTAACGAGTTTTCCTAACCATGAGTTGATGATAAGGAGGGATCAAGGTCCTAGAAATAAATGTTTATGGAGCCCAATTGATGGAACTTGACTATTTGTTTGTATGCTGTGTCGTGCTGGTGTGAGAAAGCTTGGTGACTTCTTTTACATAATGTTCTCTAGGAATATATTGGCGACTTCTATCCTTATGCTGATTATTTGCCAAAATGTTTCTCTGTTAAAAGTTCCAAGCAAAATCTCATCATTTCTCGAGATATTCAATCAACGCATCAACATCAAAGCTTACCCAATTGGCATCGTCCTTCTGGGTGTATGGTCTTAGGAGGCCTTTGAAGAAAAGAAGTTTAATCTTACCTTGTTCCATAGCAGATAGTGATTGTCTTGCCACCGAGAATGGTGATACGGGTACAGCAGATGCTACAAAATTTGTTTCTGATTCTACTGTTAAGCCCTCCTCTTCTGATTCTCTGGGACAAAGTGGTCAGATCCAAACTAGTGTTGGGGACAAGTCAGGGTCTCAAACGTCTGATGCTCTTAATGGTTCTATTGTTTCTTCAGATCTAAAGCAGGAGGTGGTTCAATCTCCGAACTTGCAATCTACAGCCAAAAGATCACCTCTAACAGCAAGAGAGAGACTGCGGGCAGCCAGGGTTCTCAGCCGTTACAATGAAACAAAGTTATCTAAATCAGCAACGGGCAACAAAGTGCTGGATGCGCTTACAGAAAGTGAGAAGGGAAAGAAGAGATCTGGCCTCCCAGAAGCTCCTACGAACTTGTTTGATGACAGGGACCGTGGATTGCCAAAGCAGGGTCTGACTTTTCAGTTTCCTGGAGGGATGGATCTATTCATCATTGCCTTTTCATTTGTTTTCATCAGCACAGTAATGTTTACAACTACTTACATAGTCTGGAAAGTTGGTGCAATACATTTTAATGAATATTGAGGTTAAACGCAGTGTTATTTTGCATTCTCTTAATGAGCTACCTCCTCAATACTTCCATTGAAGATCAAAACCTATCCTTGCTTGAGGTACCTTTGATGCTTATCTTCTGCAAACTATTCACAGTCAACAGAAATACATGAATGTACATATCGATATTTAATTTGTTCTATCTGTAAGAGCTTTTCTTCAGTGAAATTTTATGCCTAACTAATCAAATAAATGTGATAGAAGCTATTCAATTCCTTCTGACTCCACTCTCCCATAGGCTACTTCATCAGAAGAATTGAGTCTGGCTTTGCTGAATCTTTACTCAACCGAACTTCTATTTACATGTACTAACCCTAGAGGTAAAGCTTTTACTGCTTCAGTTGCACTTTATCTTTATCCTCTTCTGCAGTGAAATGTTCTTGAAAATACTTAAAAGTAGAAGCATATACTCGTGTGATCATTAGTCGTGATGTTTCGTAGGATTCCATTTGATGGAAAATATAGAAAGACGGTGCCTCCGTATATCTTGCCGCCATATCTTTTGAAAGGAGCACATAAATCATGTTTTGCTGTGCTGTCAAGTAGCTGAACTCTCAATATCAGATTTAGGTCTGATTTTATTGCAGCCTTTTTTTTTCGACACAGGATGCCTAACTACTCTATGATTACTTTGACAACATGTTAGTAAGAGTGCTTGACACATCTAAGCTAATTCACCGAGAATACAGTTTACTGGTGGGCTCTTCACTTTACTTCGTGCACTTGATTTGTATCCTTGTATGACCTAATTTTGAGCATGATTTGCGCCAATATTCTAACATTTACCTCTACCTCGTGGTTGGACATTACATCAGGTGGGCATCCCTATTTTTGATTTCCTTCTTAGACAAGGAATCTTGTTATCATATCATTGAATTTTATGGTTCAAAAATTATACTCTAATGTTCCCGTGTGATGCATGCTTTGCTTAAATTAGCAATGGAATACCGAGATGCACCGTAAATGGAAAAAAAGTCATTATATGATGTGATGCCAGCATGTGCTTATGCTGGGCCTGCTTCTCATTCATGGTTTATCCCTTCCCTCTCACTCCTCTCCCTTCCCCCCAGTTCCTTCTGGTTGCAGCTTGTTTACTATATGGATGTAAACTTTTATCGACCCCATACACACGTATAGATACATATAATCGTTTCGATATGTCGTAGAAGATCCTAATAATCTCTAAAGCTCATCCCAGAGTACAGTTGAAGCCAACTTGAGCAGTTAGATTGTTTGATAAGATCTTTTGTAGTCAAGTTCATTAAGAAAATATGTAGCTAGATTTAGCACATTTTCATTGTGATATATATATATATATATATGTATATATATGATTTATGTGAGAAGATCTGGAGAACCCTTCTTCTTTCCTCCTTTTTGATCTTCAAAACATGGGTTTTGGAAGGGAAAAATTAAAGAAAAAAAAAAAGAAAAAAGAGATCATTATCAGCAGTGGATACTGAGAGAGAACTTGGGAGTATAAATGGGTTGATTGATCAATGTTCGGTATCAATCTTTATAGTCCTTTTTCTTTTGTTGGTTGAGATGAAAATGCTGCCTTGAATCTTATTGTCGTTGTTATTATTATTGACCCTACCCTACAAAGTGACCAATTGGTGATTGTAATTGAAGTTCTCTTGTTTGCTTGCGTAGGACAGTAGGACTTCAATAGTTCTTGAGCACAGATGCAACCAAATGAAACTGGACAAAATAAGCCACCAAAAATTAAAAAATGAGTGGCCACTTTGGCATCAACTTGACTTTGTACTGATAGATGGAAATCTAAGTGGATTCAAGAAAATTTTATCTAAAGAAACAGTTCTTTAAAGAGCTGCCCCACATTATGACCCGTGTTTTACTTTGAAGGTTATTAATTTAAATTTTATTAAGAACATAAAATTTATTATTTTGTAAATATATTATACATTGACGATGATCGACTAAGTAGAAATAAGAATTTAACTCGTATCTTTCAAACAAAGTATTAAAATCTGAACCACAACACTAACATGTTATTGTTAAATTCTTCATATAAAATCTAATTGAAATATTTCCCAGTATGCAATACAACTCAACCTGAAATGTGAAAGTCCATGTAATGGGCACAGTGGTGAATGTAACTGTGGCTACATTCAAGAACTCGGCCAAGCTGATTCACCCAGTATATTGGAGGGTAGAAGAAAAAAAGATGGAGAGAAAAAATAAAAAATAAAAGTACTGCCTTAAAAGAGTTGAATGATTGTGACAAAGAGATTAGCAAATACAATACTAAAGCAAAAAAAAAAAAAAAAAAAAATTGCTTGTGGGTTCACCCACATCTTTTGTGTCTGCAGGAAAAAAGAGAAAAAAAAAAGATGTTGTTACTCTTTTATTATTTTAAGTTTTAACTTTTCTACATTGTATTTTTCTTATTAAAATTTTAATAATAAATTTTAAAAAAAAAAATTCTTACTGGATAAGCACCAGGGAACAAGAAAATTTTTCAAAAATTATTCATAATATCTAATGCTTCTGTGATGAAACAGATTGATGTTCTATATCTACCCACTTACCTTATTATCAAAATTTCTCATTATAATCTGCTAAAACACAATTTAATTTCTTGTTTATCCATGCTTCATTATAATCCTTAAAATGCCATGAATTACTTTGATACAAATCGTCAAAAAGGAAGTTCATATTGAAATGACAGCCGGATACCGCCAAAGAAGATTTTCATTTGACCAATTAAAGGTCTCTACATATCACACCAATCACCATCAAGATAATGAAGATCACAAAATTATTAGTGCATAAAACAGTGAAGCTCTCTTTTGCTTATGGATGGATGCCTTCATAAAAGCCAGAGACTTGTTATTTGTTAGGTTTTAGAAGAAACCCAGAAAGAATTTTTTACATATATAAAATACGCGTAACATATATATATATATACACATACACAATCATAGATAACTGCTCTTCTTTCTTATATTTCAGAGCATACCTGTCATCCATGGAGAATTCTTACTTTTATCATTCTGCTTGGCCTGAACTTACTAATTTCTCAGATTCCAACGATGGTGAGTCTCGATGTCTATTTCCATGGTCGGTACCTCCTTGCGTTTCGGCCTCTCCTGACTCGGTCCAGCTCCATGGATGCCCTTCGTGGTCAATTCCAGTCGAAGGAGTTGCAGAAGACAAGGCCGCATCGGTGTCGAAGAGCCATAGCCAAGCCGAGAAGAGACGAAGGGACAGGATCAATGCTCAGCTTGCCACTCTCAGAAAACTCATCCCTAAGTCTGATAAGGTAAAATTAAACTGATGATTCTTCTCTTACTCTATAATTTACACTAATCCCCAGTTTGGTTCAATTTAATACCTAACCATTTGGTTTACTTCGACTCAATTCAATTCGGGTGCCTACATGCTCCTTAGCAATCGAATGATAGATGAATTGTACATCTATTAGGTCTGGATTAAACCAGGAGGATCATAAAATCATTGATCAACTTGTTAAAAGAAGGAAAATTTCGATCTATGAGATCTACCAACAGTGGTATTGCTCTTCTAATAAGCTAAAAAAAATGCGATCACGGGTGGTGTCTAATTCATGAATTTAGGCAAAATTTATTGGGGAAATCTGGAATGCATTATTGTAATAGCATTTGAATTCATCGCCTTCCACTTGAATCAATACTAAATTTATGAATTTATTTCAAAAATAGCGTTACCTTTGATTTCCAAATCAAGAAACCGAATCTTGATTTGTTTTGTTTTTCAATTTCCCAAACCAAACAAACCGAATCTTCATTTGTTTGATTCTTCGATTTCCAAATCAAGAAACCGAATCTTCATTTGTTTTATTATCCAAATCTGCAGATGGACAAGGCAGCTCTGCTAGGGAGCGTAATAGAACAAGTGAAGGATCTGAAGAGAAAAGCAACAGAAGCGAGCAAAGCACTGAGTGTCCCAACAGAAGTTGATGAAGTGACTGTGGACGACTGTGCGGCCGATTCAAAGGGGAGCAGTGAGAGCGCCTTCTTCAGGGCAACCCTCTGCTGTGATGATCGGCCAGAGGTATTTTCCGAGCTAATACGAGTCCTAAAAGGCCTGAAAATGAGCATTGTCAGGGCTGACATATCAAGTGTTGGAGGAAGAATGAGGAGCAATTTGGTGATGTCCACTAAGGGAAGCGTGTCAATGAGTACTCTTAGACAGTCCTTAAATGTTTTTCTCAGTAGGATTGCTTCTTCTTCTGTAACTTCAAATTGCCGGATTAGAAGCAAGAGGCAGAGACTTTTCTTGCCTTCTAATTTCTCTCATCAATGATCAAACCACCACCTATACGTACACACTACAACATACGTAATTCTCTCCCCAAAATTTTTCTTTTTCCCTTCTTCACTAAATATTAAGTAGATACATCTATATATATGACATGCATATTGGAAAAAAATTGCTCTTGAATCCGTGTATGAGTTTGAAATTTTTCTTTATTTACTATTTTGAGAGTGAAGTGTAGATCAAATATATATCTATATTATCAATGTAAATTATGTTTTAAAATAAATCAAAAAATTATATGGTAGAATTCATTTAGATTAAAAAAAAAAATGATGCAAGAATTAAGTATAAATTTGAAGATAATTCTTACTAAAAAATTTTAAAATTTTAAATTCATACACTTAGACTTTTTGGGTAATATTTTAAAAATAACATTCTAAATATATGTGTCAAGAAAGAAGAATATACATTGATAAAAAATATATATATATATTTCTAAAGTGTTAAAATTAATTTAGAAATACTTTTAAACCTTTTTTTTATAAAATAAAATAAAAATAAAATTGATACTAAATATAGAATTGGACACATATTTGGTTACCAGAAAACGCACTTTTGCCTTACCTAAAATAATTATTTATTTTTCTTCCTTATAAATATGATAATCCTCCACTAATTTAAAACAAAATTAACCAAAAAATCCTTGTCACACTTACACTATCTTTATACATGATCTCTATAAAATCTCCAATCTTGATTTAAATAAATAAATCCATTATTTATACAATAAAATATTTTTTTTGCACAAATATTTCATAATTTTTTAAAATAAAACATAATTTAATCACCATAGGTCCATTATTAATTAATTAATTATCTTCTTTCCTGATATAACATGAACTTAGCATTATGAAATTATTTATTTAATTTTAGTTTTATTTCTATTCTATCTATAGCTAAATGTATCTTATGTTTTTATTTAAAAAAATAAATGTATTTTGTGTAATGAATTAATTAAATTTTGGTGCTTTTTTGTCAGAAATAAATCATAAGAAAATTTTGTCAACCCGCTAATCTCAGCAAAATTTTCAGAAAACTCATAAACTAATTGTATAATAAGAATTGAGTAATTAATTTAAACGAAATACTTACAAAGTCATACCATAATTAAACATAGTGATTAGTCCTTAATTTAAAATTAACCAAGTTATATAATTAATTAAATATGAGAAAATAGAGTAATTCCTGTCAAACCAAAAGCTAGATTCTAGTGCTTAATGAGTGGAGGAAATTGACTTTTTGTACTTGTGATATGAATTTATTAGGAAAATGGTTGATAATTAGACCAAAAATAATCTAATTTACCAAAATAATTCATCAAAAAAGTTGATTATATTTTTTGATTAATAAAAAGTTAAGATAATCCATAAATAATTATATTAAAATTTAAAATTTAACAAATTACTAAAGACCCACTTGTCATCATTTTAACTCGTGGGTATTTATATATATATATATATATATATATTGATAGTATATTTTTAAGAGAAAATAAATTTAGAAGGAAAAAAAAATAACTGTGAACATTCTTGTTTTTTTTTTTTTTTTTTTAAATATTCGAAAGAATTAAGATAAACACAGGTAACAGAAACCTAACCGTCACAGTTTCAAAGCCGTACTATCCGTTGAACACTAATAAAAACTAAAATCCCCCTAAACAAAAACCCGTTATTTTTAAAAGTCCGTTATAACTTATAACTCCCTCTCTCTCTCCCACCCACCTTCAACTTCAACTCAACCATTTTACTAATCCATGCAAATTAATTACTTAACCAGAAAATAAAAACGAAATAAAACGCGTCATAAGTTATAAACCATCTCTTCAATGTCTTTTTTTCATTTCAACGAGCCCCTTAATTTGCAGTTTATATAATTTCATATGTACATATAAATCCATTATTCTCTTCAATTTCCAACCACGGAAGTTAATAAACCCTTTTTCTTCTTCCGATTATTCTCTCTGTGTGTATTTGTATATATATCCGATCTGGCTTTTTGATGATAATGATGAAGAGAGAAAACGACGTCGTCGCCGGTAATGGTACCGGAGGCTGTGGCAGCAGCGACGAAGATAAAGTGAAGGGGTCGTGGAGCACGGCGGAGGATGTGGCGTTGATGAAGCTGGTGGAGGAGCACGGAGCCAGAAACTGGACAGTCATAAGCGCCGGGATTCCCGGGAGATCCGGCAAGTCCTGCCGCCTCCGGTGGTGCAACCAGCTAAATCCCGCCGTCCAGCACCGACCTTTTACCCCTACCGAGGACGCCGTCATCCTCCGCGCCCACGCCATCCACGGGAACAAATGGGCCACCATCGCCCGCCTTCTCCCTGGCCGCACCGATAACGCCATCAAGAATCACTGGAACTCCACGCTTCGCCGGAAACGCTCAGGCGTCGGCACTCAGAATCACTCCAGATCGAACTCCTCATTGGTCATGAACGGCAACAGTAGTAAAAGGCAATGCTTGCATGGACCGCAGGAGCACGGAGATTACAGCAGTGTCCCAGCATTTGACGGCCCCGAGACTTCACTGAGCCTATCGCCTCCAGGAAAAGGAGTTGTCTCTCTGGCTGCCGAGGAGGAGGAGGAGGAGGAGGAGGAGGAGGAGGAGGAGGAGGAAGAGGAAGAGGAAGAAGAAGTAGAGGAGAGATTAACGGTGGAGATGGAAGAGAGTTTGCTTAGCATAGTGCAACGGATGATAGCCCAGGAGGTTAGAAATTACATGGATAATAATTGGCAGGCCCATTTTGGACTTAGTTATGGGCCTAGGATCCAGCCCATGACCCGGAAAGATCCACAATGAGCACAATGGGGTGCCTTTTTTTTTTTTTGGGAGGGGGAGTGTGAAAAGTTTTATTAATTAGTTAATTTGGTGATGAGTTTTTTTTTATTTTATTTTATAATTATAATTATAATTTAGTTTAGGTTTCTTAAATAGTAAATTAACGAAGAGAAGAGAAGTTCTTATAAATTTATATAATGCATTATTAATCAATAATCAAATTTCAATTTTGTTTGGTTATTCTCTAAAAAAAATCAAATTAAATCCTAATAATCATAAAATAAGAATTATGTTAATATATCTAACACGTATATAATTATAATTTATCAAAGCTTGGAACTACCCTCTATCCTCCTTAATAGATTACGTGTAAATATTGTTCTTGCTAAAGTAAATCCCAATTTTATATTTCTCTCTCTCTCTCTATATATATATATATTATATATAGGTATGTGTGTGTGTATATATATATATATGTATGTATTTATATAGGTACCAAATCATAGTAAATTATTTGTAGGTCTTTTCAATAATGGCTCCATCTATATCATATTTTTCAAACTAAGCAATGAAAAAGTTGATTGATGCTTTAATTTCCATGGACAATTGTTTTGTACACATTACTTTGGAAGCTACTTTCTATTACTAGAAGTGTCTCGTAATATTAAACTTTTAGTCTTTTATATCAATTAAGTGAACCAAACAAAAACCCAAAAAAAAAAAAACAAAATTTTATAGAAATATTTTATTTAAACACATTAGCTAGCCGTAGAACTTGAGTTTTATCATGATTTTAGACTAATTATTAAAATTTGTACATTCCAAAAAATAGAAAAAACTTAGTACCCAAAGTAACTCTTTGTATAAGTTGGATTAAAATTATGCAAATTGCCAAAAAAAGAAAAAAAGGGCATGAGATTGGTAATGGGTTAATTTCTAATAATATATATATATATATATATGTCGTTAAAAATAATGTTTTAATTAATATATATTTCGTTAAATATTATACATCTATACGTACAAAATTTTCAGAATAAAAAAATGAAATAAATAATTAATTATAAATGATATAATATATCAATTTAACTTAATTTACGTCCCATCAATACCCTAATTCATTTTTTTTTTTTTACTAATATCTCAATTTATTTTCCCTTTAATAATATAATTTTCTTTATCTTTAGCACTCTATTTTACTTTTTTTTTTCTTTTAATATTATAGTGTTCTTCATCTTTAACATATATATATTTTCAAAAACTTGAAAATAAAGCAATTGTTATATATGTGTGTGTGTGTATATATATACATATTGAGTAGTTTATATTCAATTGCAGAATAGAAATCGATGCACAGTTGGGTCTGTATATATTCTCCCTACTGATACTGCACTCTTCTGTTCAAACAAACATTAAATTACAGACCTAATATTAATTATTAGAATTTCAATTAGCCAATCATGGATTCATGATAAGGATGTCCATTATCATGAAAAAGTATATTATATATATATATATATTATAATACATATATAATAATATACACATACAAAAGCACTCTGCCCATGGTTATCAACAAAAAGAAGTGGATTGTCAGCTTACCAACTCCTTTATTTATTTAATAACAATTCTTTGTTTTGATCATGGCCATTAATTTCTCTGCTTAAGATCTATGCAATTGATTAATTTTGTTATCTTCATTCCCCAGCAGGAAACACACTTCAACTCTGATATCACCAAAATGAAACAGGCTTAAATGCATATATATATATATATATATATATATGTATGTATACATACTTTTCCAAAGAGTAAATAATTATTTAATGATGCTATTAAGAGCATAAAACATTCATGTTTATCTTTTTTAGTTTTATAAATTTGGATAATGATGTTACTGACAATAAGATTAACCTATGATATTAATTACAAATAGTAGTTAATTTTTGAGCTTATTTGTGTTTAATCTTTCGTCAAACTTAATTTAAATCAAGTTATATAAGATAAGAATGAGAACATAATACAAATTATATTAAAATCTGAATAAAAATAACATTTTAATTAATTTCTTGAAGATTTCATCTTTAATTCATATAAAGAATTTTCTCTATCACGAATAAAATAATTATAAAATTAAAGATATAGAAAAATTAATTTAATTATGAATAAAATTTATAAATTAAATAATAACCCAATAAACTTGAACAAGAGTATCGTTATTGTAATTCACAGAAATAATCACATATATAATTATATAATTTGAATTATTATAAGCTAAAACTATGAGTTTTCCAATCATATCTAATTGCTTTTATATTAAAATATAAATTAATTCCACTAAAATGATCTCTTCAATATGAACTATCAAGATTCGTCTTACCAACTTTCGTACGAACACGCAGCATATACATTAACAAAATGGAAAGTAAATGGAAAGGAGAATCATTTGATCAAAACCAGTTGTAAGTATATTTGAAATTTATAAGCATAAGTCTTCTAAAACCCTAAATACATGTGTGTGTATACGTATTATATGAAAGACTAACAAAGAAAGAAGGTGTACAATATATACACACACATATATTTCTAAGTACGTGTGTGTATACATACTATATAAAAGGTTAACAAAGAAAGAAGTTATATAATATATACACATACATATATATATATAGGTGTGTGTGTGCGTATAAAAGGTTTAACAAAGAAAGAAGTTTATATAATAATTAGTATCCTAAATTCTTGGATTAGCAAATTGTATATTAGATTCTTTGTAATAAGACATCCATCAAACAGTTGGCAAACATTATCAGTCATAAACATGACTTTAACCTAATTAATTAAGTAGTTGGCCAACATAAGAAACAATAATTATTTCATTTTAATATTTTATATTATCATAACAAAGTCCAAGCAAAGCGTGTTATCTTGATTCCTTACTTATTCTAATAATTTTAGACTCCCTTTCTCTTATATATATATATATATATATATATATATATATACATATACATTGTGTTTTGATTTACCATGGATGATTTTAAAATGGGTTCTAAAATTAACGATATAATGACTATTCATTATGAATATATGTGTGTAATATGTGTGTTTTTATTAAAAAAAAAATTGTGTTTTTATTAATATGTACTTGAGATTTATTTAATTATTGAAATATATAAATTATTGATGAAGTGAAAAAAAAAAAAGCAATATATTGGTTTAATAAAAGGAAACTTGTCACTAATTTTCTTTTTTTCTCATGATTGGCGGTTCATGAGGGCGGTGACTTGACAATTAAAAGTTGGACCGGATTATTCTCAACTTTTTTTGTTGCACTCATTATTATTAGATAACTTATAAAAATCTATATGGAATTTAGTATAATATACAAAATTTACTTCATTTTTTTAAGATTAAACACAAATTTTTAAATTCAGTTTACACCTCAACTATTAAGTTTGTAAAACTTATTATTACATCTCTTTGTTAATAATAAAATTACCATAATAGACTTAATAATTTTTTTTTTTTTAAATCTCATATTTTCTTGTGACTATAAACATAATTTGATGGTTCCGGTAGTTAATATTCGTAGAGGGCTTTTACTTATTGGCTTAGTATTATTAAAAAGTTGTGTTTCTAGAGTATCGAAGGTAATTTTAATCTCATCGATGATATTTCTTTTGTCGTTAGAAATGATAAAAGAATTAGGTTTTAAGTAGACACAGAGTTGGGGGAGGTTGTTTTGAAAGATGATTTTCTAATAAATTTTTGCCATATAGTGAACAGAGATAGTGTGGTTAATGACTTTGTTCTTTAGGAAGTTAAGGATTAGTTGTGATCCATTCAATTCAGGAAGAATATTTTCGTTTGGGAATATGAATAATGGAGTGACTCAATGAAAACTCTTAAAAGAGTCAAGCTTAGAAGAGTAAAAGATGATAGACTTATATGAAAATTCGATGAACAAGTGATATATTATGTTAAATCTTTCAAGAAGGCGCTAGTGTATTTTCATGCTTTTGTTAAACCTACTAAATATGTGGTTTGAAAAACTAAAATTCCTTCTAAAGTTAAGACTTTTGCTAAGTAGTTGATCAATGGTCAATTATTAGAGACGAACTATCTCTATAAATGTCATTATAGGTTGGATATGCGAGATCTATGTCCTTCTAATAATATTACTTATGAAATTATTACTCACTTATTTCTCTTGTGCACTAAAATATGATGGATTTAATGCAGGTGTCTTGATTGGTGGAATATATTGTAACGACCCCGGAAAATTTTAAAAGAAATAGATTATGAATTAAGTGCAGAAGCGAAATAAATAGTTAGAGTTTATATTTCTTACATAATGACTTAAAGTACCAAGTAGGGCTACGGGAATGATCATTTTGAGATAAATACGAGAAATTAAAGAAATAACAAGAAAATAAATAAAATCGGCATCCTACTCGCAACTCACTTGTGGATCAGACTATGGATCCTGATTCTCTTAATTTAAAATGGTTAATAAAGGAATGAGTTATACTAGTTCAACAAGAATATCACGCTACTAACCGATACAGAAATGAAGATTGGTAGAAATAATAAAAACAACTAATAAAGCTCTTAATTTAGCAAAATCGTTTATCATAATAAAATCATTTACCGTCTACTTACCGTAACGAGATTTACAAAATAACTTATAGAGACAATAACATAACACATATCATGATTTCATATGTAATTAGTTGTAATAATAATTTTCTATTTTATCAGCCTATTAGTACCCATAGGGGTTCATATGGATATCCCACAATGCGTGAACATTTTCCTTTAATATTTTTAATTAACGGGTTGTTTCCACACTCCGTTCGGTATGAACTTTAAATTACTAAATCTCGATACCCCGTCTGATATGAAGGTAAAACGGGTCGTCACCATACCCCATCCGGTATGAGCGTCAAATAACCAAGTCTCGATATCCGGTCCGATATGAGGCAATATTCACAGTAGGGTTCCCTATGTACCCGGTCTGTCCACCATCTCTTAAGATATCTAGTAAGGCTATCGTTTCATCTATTCACTAAATCATACAATTTTCCATTTACCTTTAATCTCTAGTTTTTCAATTCAATCGAAATCACATAAAATAAACAATACATATATTCAAAACTAAAAAATCGATTAATCAAATACTACCATACATTCAAACTGTAAAATCAATCAACAGAATCAACGGTGAATAATTTTCAAATTTCGGCTCCATTAGTAACCCGTAATTAATTGTAGATATTTTTTAAATTGCACAAAATACTGTATTATTATTAAATTGACTTTAATTCTATAATAGAGAATAGGGTGAGAGATTCTTAATCAAATTAATGCCTGAAATGCTAAACATATTGACTGCGTCTATTGGCGGTCTCTAGGTTCCCTGAATTTTTTTTCGGGGATTAAAACGCTCTACAAGTATCTACAAATATTCTAAAAAATCTAAAATCAGTGTCAGGATATCTTTTTGGCCAATTCTGAAATTTTGGCATGGCGGCTCCGTTGTGTTCCGGCGATGGCACTGCCGCCCGCGACAGTAGTTTACATCAAGTCGGCTGTTTTCGACCGAATTCGGCTGGTTTTGCATCAATCCCTACGAGAAAATACATATGGGGTCTCGGTTGGCCCAAAAAAATAGAAAATCGAAACTCACCGGTGGGGGGGTCCTCCGGTACAGCGGCTCCACCGGCTCACTTATGTGGTTGGGTGTTTTGCTTCAGTCAACCTGTAGAGAAGAAAACAGTGATTACAATGATGGAATAATTATACAGAACGGGAATCAGAAAGGGCTTCATCGTAGGCAGTTTTTGTAATTTCTCGTGGCGGTACCGTCGGGCTTTACTCGCGGTTTTCGGTCAATCCGCCGATTTTTTTTCTCCGATATGGCCATGAGTGTGTTTAAAATTGAATTCTGAGCAAATGAGAAAATTTTGACCTCTTTTGGCGGTCGGAAGGGGCTCCGGCGTAGCGATAGGTGGTGGCGGCTTCCCTTCCTGGCGGCTGAGTCTTCTTCTCCGGCGAGGGTGTCTAGCAGCTAGAGTTAGGGGTTTAGTATGAAGAGGGTTATTTATATTCGTCTCCTTTTAATCTGGGCCATCCATCGCGTTTGATCTGAACCGTCTGATCGCGATTAAATAGGGAGTGAATCTAGACCGTTCATCGCGATCTGATTTGGACCATCTGAACTCGTTTAAATAGAAAGTGTATCTAAATCGTTGATCACATTTAAATCTAACCGTTCGATTGCGTTTGGGGAGGGAACGCATTTGGGTTGTCTGTGCGCGCATGAGCGCATCTGGACCGTCCAATCGTGGACACGCGAATCACCCGCATGGCCTCCTGCGTTGCACCACGTCAGCATCCCTTACCATGCGGCGTGTTCTGGTTCGTCGGAGCTGCTAACTGGGTGTCTTACGTTGCATAACTTTTTTAAATTGCATTTTGACCTCGAGTTCTGATTTTTTTTTCTAAAATACCTATAGAATCCAAATTTTCACATTTTTTCCCCAAAATTATTTTCAATTTCATCCTCTATCTATTTTTCTTCATTTTTACATTAAATTAAAATTCAAAAATTAAAAAAAAATTATATTTATAAATTAATTTTAAATTACATTAAAATTAATTTAGTTATTACATATATTAAGTATGTCTTAAGTCTATGACTAGCCTTCTTATCTCGTAGGACACTATTGATAGTAAAACTTTTTATAGAAGAATTATTAAGTTGCTTTTTTTTTTCTCTGTTATGTGGTCTTTTGGTTGGCAAAAAATGAAGTGATTTTTTATAAAAAAAACTTTTTGTACAGAGGAGGTGACTGACCTTATCAAGATTAGACTTATTTGGTGGTTAAGAGATCTTGACAAATATTTGAGTCACTGCTCTGTTAATGAGTTTTTCATGTCATTACTGCAGTTAAAAAAGTGGGAGGATAGATACAGACTAATACTTGGGTGCATCCGAATGTTGGTTACCTTAAGTTCAATGTTGATGCGTTTGTTTGTAGGAAACTACTTTCAGCTTGCATTAGGAATTGTCTTAGAAATTAAGAGGAGAATGTTGCTTATATTCCAAATGCACTGGGGTTCAAGATCTTAACACCGCAGAGTTATTAGCCATTAGAGAGGCTGTGACATTAAAGTCCTAAATGCTTAGTGCATGTTCTTTAAGACTTATTATAGAAAGTAACTCCTTGGTTGTTGTTTCATGTATCAAAAATTGAGTTTCTATCTTTTGCATTGTATTTTTGTTTTATTTCTTATTGAGGGTTGATATTCAGTTTAGTTTTATATTTTCTTTTATGTTCTGTTTAGTCTCGTATTTTTTGTTGTTGAGATTTTTATTTTTATATTATTTCAATTATCTTGTAGTGAAAAAATAAAATAATTTTTTAAAATAAACATATAAATAAATTATTATTATTATAAAATAGTAATCGATGTTAATAAAAAAAGTATTCACAGAGTAGGAGGTAATTTCAACATCCAAAAATTTAATGGTTAGGATGTAAATATTTTGTAAATTCAAGAGTTTTCTATTCCCATCTTAAAATGGAAGGATTTTTGTATTTCACATCAAATCTCAATTAAAGTTGATTTTGTCATTTACCCTCATTCACTATATAATCAATGAGATGGTATTAAGATTTGTGTATAAAATAAATTATCTTGCTATGTGGTTAATGCGGGAATTCATTGAGCTAATTATTTTGGATTGAACCTAGGCACAATATTTTACCCTCTCATCATCTTATAAAGTAACTTAAGAATAAATGAGAGACACATGTTAAGCAATATATATATATATATATATATATATATATATATATATACAATATTCTTTACCCGAAACCAAGTCAACAAAGTTATTTTCTTAGGTAATTTCAATCATTCAACAATTAAATCAATAATTGAGAACCAAAATGAAAGAAATAATTGTTTTAAAATAATTTTTCATTAACAAAAGTTGTATCATAATTAATGAACGTATTAAATTCTACTAATTAAATTAGCAACTAAGAATTAGCTTAAGCTTACTCTATTCCAAAATTTACCTACAAGAAAAGAAAAGTAAGGAGAATATATATACATAACTTGTTCTTGCTTTTCTCTTTTTCTTAAGGAGAATAGAAAACTAAAAAAGAAATCTTATGTATTAGGGTGATTAATTTATATCTAATCTAATGATTAAAATTAATGGAGGCAATCATGGACCCGAGTACATGATAGCACTCCCCCTTCTTTCTAAAGTGGCTCGTCATCTATCTGTTTGATAAAAGTCCACACAGAGATAACGCCACATCACGTCACAGAAAAAGCTGAAAATGAAAAATAACTCGTCCTAATAAATTATTTATTTATTTATTTTTTATACATCTCCTCGGCTAAAAAAACAACATACAAAACCCAGAAATTAAAAATTATTGAAAAAAATATATTAAACGAAAATTAATGCAATTTACAGATTCGATTTTAAGGGAAAAAATATGAGCTTTCTCTGTCGTGATTAATTTATTGTATTACCAATGAGATGGTTGAGTCGACTCGAAGAGAAGCTCGACAAAGCGGGCACCTTGACTCGGTACTGAGCCACTTATCGACGCATTCACAATGGTAGTAATGGCCACAAGGAGGCAAAACTTTAACCTTTTCGCCATCTTCGAAGACACCCAAGCATATACAGCACTCGTTTTGTCGAGTCTCACTCAAAGAAATAGCAGCAATCGTAGTACTAGTCGGAGACTGAAGCTGAGTCTTAGTCTGAGTCTGCGACGAGGGGTTGTGATGCAGCACGACGGGCAAGCCACGGATGACGGCGGGGTCAAGCCCGCCGCCGGCATGGCAGGTACTCTGACGAGGTAAGTTCCGCTCGAGCCCGGAAAGCCGAGAGTTCCGGCGGGAACGACAGACCCACCTGAAGTAGAGAAAGAAGAGGGTGACGAGGAGGACGACGGAGAAGAGGACGAGGACGGAGAAGAGAGTGCGGCCTTTGATCTGGAAGTTCTTGTCGTCGAACTCTGTGTAGTGCCAGTGGAAAGGTTCCGAGTCTTCGGTCGACGGTGAGGACGAAGAAGAAGAAGAAGACGAAGACGATGATGCTGACAAGAATTTTGTTGATGACTCGATTGAGTTGACTCGGGGAGGTAATGGGAATGACATGGCGGGTCAAGAAGCAAGATTTTTAAGGAGTTTTCTTCTGTGTTTGGTTGTCTTCTTTTCTTGGGGGGTTGATTTTTATTTGAAGGGGCAACTAGGTATAAGTAGCGTACTGGGATAATCTTGTGGGGGTTGAAAGACTTCTAATAGTGGAGAAGGTTTATATTTAGAAGATATTTTGGAGTTGGAATATGAGATGGTTTATATATACATGTATATATATATATGTCCGTTCCATAAGAAATTAATTCTTAATCTCATGTGTATATATATTCATATATTTATATATGCATATAAATATACGAGCTTTTTAAAAAAAAAAAAAACATATGAGTGCAAGGAATCAAGATATCTAAATAGATTTTAATCAAAAAATAAAATAAAATTGTACGTTTAAAATAAATAAATAAAAAACTTTAAAAATTAAATTGTAATAAGTGCCAAATTTTAAATACCAATTTTATAATTTACCCTAAAAATATACTATATACAAAGTTGAAATCCAAAAGTAGGTTAATGATCTAATTCTAAAATAATGGAATCGTTGAACTAGTATACTATTATAAGGTTAGATAAATGTAACTTTCCTATATTTATTATTATTTCCTTAAAAAAGAATTAAAATCAAACATTCTATTTAAGATATTTTTTTGGTCCTAGAAAGGACACTTACTATTTTTATGAAAGCAACACCAACCTTTTCCAATTGGCTCTTTCCCTAAAAAATCCCATCCGTTGATGTTGACCACGTGGCTCTCGTACGCCACATGGATAACACCACTTCGGGTCGGGACAACGACCCGGTTGAGTCCATCCATGAACTATCATCAATTGATTTTCCACATGAAACGACGCCGTCTTGAACCTTTCAAAGCATTTGGGTTTAAAAGAATATATGAGCCCATTATGTATATAATGTTATGGACCACTAAATTCTTTTATATATATATATATATATATATATATATAATAGGCTTGATCGACAAGAAACTAAAGATGGGTCTGATTTTTGATGGCCCATTTAATTATAGATTTTTAGACACTTATATTATTTTACATTTAGTTATTTCTTAAAGGAAAAAAATAAAAAAAAATAATAATAATAATTTTGTTACTTTTACCGTTTAGTCTTTAGAGGTATTCTTATTTATTCAATTAACTATTTTTTGTTAATATTTATTATTATTATTATGTAACACCCCTAAGTGTTTCATAATACACATCATACTCAAACTCCCTACTCATGAATTCATCCAAAACCAAACGTTACATGCATTACAATCATAAAGTTTATCTAACGCAATCTTCATAACTCGTTTTGCAATTAAATCATGTCAAAGTAGCAAATAAAAAAGAACCAAGAAAAGTTTCTATTTACTACAGAAACATAAAATGGATGAACAATTCGGTATCTTCCACTACGCATCCATCTTCTTGTTAATTCGCTTCCCCTAGGTATGGTCCTACTGGTTGGGGTTTTGGTTCCGTTTCCTATCTTATTACATCTGTAAATGACATACAGTGAGCATACTCTAATCCAATAAAATGAATTTCAAAACTTAAATAAGGTATGGAAATACATTTGGACCTCGAGCCCGGTGTTAAGTCTATACCTATATCCTAATGTCCCTCTTGCCCTTTTCTCTCTCTGTAACCTTACCCTACCACTCATTGGTTTACTCTACAACCTGTCTGAGCCTTTGTCAACATTATTACCACCTGTTAACCCACTCATCCATACACTTATTAGACACTTATTGCACTTATCGACTTCGTACACCAACTTCTTTATTTTTTTTATATATTAAGAGAATCCCTACAACCTCATTTCACCAAAGACTCTCATACCACAAGGGACATTCCTATAATAATATCTCTCTTGCACACATAACAACCTTTGCCTGGCCACCCATATACCTACTCTAGTCCTAACTCATCCCCAATGCCACCCATACACACATACCTCCAACAACTACACGACTGACCACCAACTATCAAACACTCCTGCAACATTAGTTCAGCCACACATGCCCATTATTCGGCTTTAATCCTGTCATACGCACACCCATGCTGACCTTAATTTTTGCTGCACTACCATCCACTTCACTTAGCCACACACACACACACACCCACCAGTAGTATACAACCATATACACCAGCTTCTATTTGGCCACACACACACATCGGCAATACATAACCACACACCCATCAACCTTCACTTGATGTAGTAACTGAAGAAAGAAAAAAAAAAGGAAAAAAAAAAGAAAAGAAAAAGGGGGGGGGACTTCATTTTGAAAGGGGAGAAACGACATCGTTTTGATGAGGCAGGAGAGGTATAAATAGGAGACGGGAAAACAACGTCGTTTTGATGAGGCAGGAGAGATATAAATAGGAGACGGGAAAGAAAAGAAAGAGGAAGAAAAAAAAAGAAAGAAAAGAAAAAACAGAGAAGGGAGAGAGTGGGAAGGAGAAAGAAAGAGAAAAGAAGGTTCGAGAAAGAGAGAGAAGAGTCGGAGCGGAGAAGAACGAGAAGGGAGAGAGAAGAAGAAAGAGGACGGTGACAGTGCGATAAGTGAGAGGAAGAAAGATAGAAATGGGAGGTACAGTAATTTTAAGTTTTCTGTTAGTTGATGTGGATTTGAGATTTTACTGTAGGTGGAGGAGCTGTGGAAACGGGAGTGGAGGCGTATGGAGGAGGTTAGACCACGGAAGGAGAGAGAGGAAAAAAAATGTGGCGTAGAAGGGAGGTCTGTGAGGGAGAGGTGAGGTCGTGTGTGAGAGAGGGCGTATGGAAGAGGTTAGACCGCGGAAGGAGAGAAAGGAAGGAGTGTGGTGTGTGTGAGTGCGGTCTGTGAGGGAGAGGAACTGTTGTGTGTGAGTGAGGGTGTATGGAGGAGGCTAGGCCGCGGGAGAAGGGAAAAGAAGATGTATAAAGTGTGAGTGAGGTGATTTCGGGATTTGAGGGTGGAGTATCTAGAGTAGGCCGTGGAGGGGAAAAGAATGAGAGATTTGGGAAGTGAGGTAAATATATGTAAGGGAGGAAGTAGGGCGTGTGGACGTAGAAAGTTTGGGAGGAGATAAGAGAGGTCGTAGACCATGGAAATGAAGTGTTGGTATGGAGGTATAGGGGTGTCTCTGTGTAGGACGAGGGAATGTGTGGGGTAGCTATGTAGTGTGAGGGTATGGGTCGTGTATAGGTTGGTATAGCTGCTGTAAATTTGGTAGTTGGCAAGGGAATGTTACAGGTGTGGGTATGTTGAGTGTTAGTGCGTGCTTTATGGGGAGATGGATGTAGTTTAGGTACACAGGTTAAAAGTATAAGAAAGCTTCAAGATAAGGTAAGGGAGTAAGGACAGGATGATGTTGTGTTGGGTCAGTAACATCGAGGGATGCCGATATTAGTTGTCACTACCTAGGAAAAGTAAGTTGATCGCCGATGGTGGTGATGGTCGGGAGACTCCGACAAGAATGGATTTGATCGCCGATATTGGTGACGGTAAAGGATGGTATTTCTGTGTGTGTGAGTGGCCTATTAGGGGTCGAGAGATAGAAAGTTTATTGGTGGTTGCCGATATTGGTGACGGGTGTGAATATTTGTACGTTTGGGGTGACGTTGGGGGTGGTCATACATGGTATGCATGGTATTTAAGATACCGGGGTACGTTTTAGTCCTGTGTAGTCTCATAGTGATGACAAGGTAGGCTTAGGTTGGGTGATGGGGTACATATAGAAATACTGGATTTCATATTTGATGCATATCATAATTGTAACTTAATTTTTACTATACTGAGTTATATGAACTCACCCTCTATTGTTCACAGACGATGTAGGAATGAAGTCGGGATCAGAGTTGCTGGTTTCCGAGCCTAACGTATAGAGCAACAAGATATGGATCTTTATGGACAGATTGAATGTGTAAAAGTTAGTAGTAGAGTTGATAGTATGTCTGTTGATAGTATATACGGCTATATTTCACGTGATGTTATATGTGTGATTGCCGATCTATGTTCACTCTGAACAATAGATTGTGATAGTGTTTCTATGTGCATGCCTGACTTGAAAAGAAATTTCTGTATTTGATCATGGATTTGTTGTAAACTACACCATTAGAAATTAAAAAAAAAATGGGGCACTACACTTGACCATACACATACCGTCAATACACAGTCACACACCCACCAGCCATCACTTGGCCACACACACACTGACAATACACAACCACACACTACCTGCCTTCACTTAGCCATACACATATTGGCAGTACATAGCCACACACCCACCGACCTTTACTTGGCCATAAACACACACACATAATTCATGCCACGTTACTATCATCTTCATTCAGCCACACACATCGGTCTTTCCTCGGCCATACTCGCACACACAATAGCCATATACAGCCACACACACACCCCAACTCTATTTCGCGTACGCACCGATCTTCTTCTTCTTCTTATTCCTTCATCGTCGTCTCTCTTCTTCCCCTCTCTCCCAGCCTCTATTTCACCTCCCTTACCCCTCTTTTCCTCTAGGGTTTCTTATGCCTGAATAGGTAGGGGAAAGAAAGCTTAAATATGGTGTCCCAGAACCATCCAATGTTTAGGACGAATCTGAGCCATCGATTTTCCCTGTTTTTTTAATAAATTTCCAAATTTTTTTATCTTTTTAAAATCTTTACAACCCAACCGTTATTCTATTTCCATATTGCCCCTCGTCTTTAAAATTATTTCTAGTTTGACCCTAATTTCCTTCCCCTTTTAATTCTTTATCGGGATGTTACATACTTCCCCTCTAAAAAAAAATTGGTCCTCTAAATTTGCAGTGGCTAGGTTTCGGAGTATCTTAATCCATTTCGAAGTTCCCTGTTCAACCTAATGTATCGTTGTAATGTTATCACCCATTCCTTTAGTTCATCTCTTCCTTTCTAACTCATGTAAATAAAACATTATTGCAAATAGTGTGTCTTTGCTAAAAGAATCATATAATAATCTTATCAGGATTGCTTTTATTTTAGTTATCCCATTCTTTGCAAGGGTAGGAATTACACCGTTGGTTTTTTTTTTTTAATCCTAAAAGCTCAAGGTGGTAGCCTTAGACTTGGCCATAAGATATAAATTATATGTTATAGCTCATGGCCTGCCATCATTCCATCGCGTTACTATGATAATATTCATTTTTGACCTGTGTATAGGCACAATTGTATTTGTCTCACTTGACATTCTACTAAAAAACAAGGTATTATAATATGGGTTATTCCATTAAGGATTTTGATTATGGAGAATGTTTACAAGGGGTTCTCCTTCTTTAGGGGTTTAAATTCAGGAGGAACAAAATCTTTTAGGAACCTTCCTTGTTAAGAGTATTCGTTTATTTGAATATTCGATTTATTATTATTATTACTATTTTTTTTTTTACAGAATACTAGAGTTGGTTGGGTTCGATTAGATCATTGACATTGTTAATTATCGTATCATATTTTAAAAATTTGTCCCAAGAATGTTGTGGTATCCTAATCGAAAATTGATCTTGTAGGATGTTCATATTTTGTTTGGTTGGTCTGTAACGGCCCCGGAAATATTAAAATGAAATGAGTATTTAAATATATCAAATGCGGAAGCGAGATCAAAATTTCAGTTAACATCCCTTACACGAAAAAAACCAAAAACGTACTTAAAATACAAAAGATTAAACTAACTAAGAGAGAAACTCGAAAATAAAACTATGAGTATGACTACAGAGTCTCTAGGCATCCCCTTCGTCGTCCTCCTGCGGAACGGGCTCGGGAACCATGTCTTCCTGATCTGAAATGGTTAAATAAGGAGTGAGCTACACTAGCCCAGTAAGAACATCATGATATCTCACCGTCACGGAGGTAAAGGTGGGTAGAAAAACACAAAAGACCAATGGAGCATAATTTACAACAAGCTCGTTTATTAACATGAAAACCCTTACCCTCCACTTACCTCGGTGGAATTTATGAAAACAATATAAGAAAAACAATAACATTATCATAATCATTGAATAATATAAGCTGTAAAACATAACACTTATCACGCCCCTTGAAATTTCAATCATTGTACAACATACTTTTTTCTCATTTACCAGCCTACTAGTATCCGTGGGGGTCTATAGGGGTTCCGCTACCCGTTAACCTTTAACATTCATAATCAGTTTCCAGGGCCGTCCCCATACCCCGTCCGGTATGGGCGCCAAAACCATGAACCTCAATACCCCGTCCGGTATGAGGGTGAAACGGGCCGTCCCCATACCCCGTCCGGTATGGGCGCCAAAACCATAAACCTCAATACCCCGTCCGGTATGAGGGTGAAACGGGCCGTCCCCATATCCCGTCCGATATGGGCGCCAAAACCATAAGATCTCCATACCCCGTCCGGCATGTGAGACCACAATCCCGGTAGGGTTCCCTACGGACCTGGTCCGTCCACCATCTCCCAGGATATCTAGTTAGGCTGACTCCCATAATACAATTATCAGTCTACACAATCTTTCATTTTCCTTTTCCTCAGTCAGCATCATCAATTCACATACAAACAAGCAAAACAGTAATTCATGCCGAACAGACAACATACAGTATCAGTTTTTCAGTCATTCAACCCATAATTAATAAAAACGTAGTATATGCACACAAATCTGTAAAATGAACACATCAAACCTCATTTTGCATTTAAAGCTGCAAACAGGCTAAATAACAGTAAATCACCAATCACACTAGACTCGGGCTCCATTAGCCACCTTAAGCAATTTCACACATTCGTTAATTCAAGAAATACTGTTTTATCATTTTGAACTTTAATACCGTGATAGGAAATAGGGTGAGGGGTCCTTACTTGTTTTCGGGATCCGAATACGATTCACAGTGCGTCTGCAGGCCGTCCCTAATTTTCCTTGAATTTTTCCCGGGGAACTGAAACACACTAACAGTACCTGCACGTGTTCCAAAAAAATCCGAATTAGGCCCAGGGCCTCTTTCGGCCCAAATCGCAACTCCGGCACGGCGGCTCCGCCGTGCTCCGGTGACGGCGCCGCCGCTGGCGGCGGCGAGTCGCCTCGGGTTGGCTGTTTTCGGCCATTTTTGGCCGAATTTGGCCACACTCGCATTGGTCCTTGTCAGAAAACAACCCTAGGGCCCTCGGGGGGCCAAAAAATCACGGAAAAGCGGAGCTTACCGGCGGCGGCGCTCTCGGGTACGGTGGCTCTCCGGCGAGGTTCGTGTTTTGGTGATTTGGCTTCGGTCAACCTGTAGAGAAAAGAATGGTGATCACGGTGATATAAAAATTGCATCGAACGGAGGCCGGGAAGGACCTCGTCGGAGGCAAAAACCGAGAGGGGGCGCGGCGGCGCCGCTGGGTTTCGGCCGCGTATTCCGGCCATTTGGCCAGGATTTCGGCCTCAATTTGGCCATAAGAGGAATCAGCGGAGAAAAAAGAGTCGGGAGTATGAAATTTACCTCGATCGGCGGTCGGAAATTTCCCCGGTGCGGCGGCAGGTGGCGGCGGTCGGCCTCTGGTTCGTCTTCTCCGGCGAGCGGCGGGCGGCTAGGGTTTGTGGTCTGGTGTGGGGGTTCTATTTATAACCCCTTGGCTTTTGATCACAGCCGTTCATTTCGTTTTAATCTGGGCCGTTCGTTTTTGATTGAATCTGGGTCGTCCGTGCGATTGAATCTGGGCCGTCCGATCGCGCGATTGATCTGGGCCGTCGGATCGCACCCACGCGGATCGCCAACGTGGCTCCTTTCGGAGTGACGCGGTCTTGCCACGTGGCAGGCCCCGGTTGGCCGGGACTGCTGACCGGGCCTGCTGACGTGGCTGCTGACGTGGCCCCCCCCCCCCCCCTTTTTTTTTTTTTTTTTTTTTTTTTTTCCTTTCCGGGTGCTACATGGTCTTTGTTTTAATTTTTTTTTGTAAGGACTCTCCGTATAAGGCCAAAACACGACTTGAAGTTATATCTAGAGTATTCTTTGTCATGTCACCTTAAAAGCATGACTCGATACTATAGTTTACTCTCGATTAGGTATTTGTTTATCGAGACATGAATTTCTAGTCTCCCACTAAAACTTTTTCTGGGCACTAATAGGGATCTAATCAAAATGATTCCTTTCCTTTTAGAAACGGGCCTTTTGGCTCCACTACATACCAAGGTAATTTCTTATCATACTTATTAACTTTAGCATCATTTCATGTCTACATTTTATCCAAACTAATTACATAATCTTAGTGGAGTTTTCTACTGGTTCTGAAATTAAATGTTTATGGATTTTGCGAAGTAGGCGGTTACATCATCAAAATTCTTCCTCCTTACTCAACGATTTGGTATACGAGTAATTTACTCCCCCTTAGTTGGTTCTTATTATTTTTAGACTCATCAAGGTCAATTATCTTGCGAACAGCTCAATCCAGATCCATTAATATTTGAATTTCATGAATTAGGAGACTTGTGACCATGACCCTAGACAATTGTACAAAGACCTCAATAAGATGTTTTCACTTTCCTCTTCCTTTATTAATTAGGGATTTTTTTTTTGGGATTTGAGGTTCCAAAGAAGTTTATTCATACTTGCTATGTTTGTCGGTGGTTAAGTCTTATTCATCTTTCTCAAACTGTTCCAGAGCAATGTCATATCTTCCTAATCCCTACATCCAATCATACCTCTATCTCTTACCCCTATTTTTTTCACACTTAGATCTTTTAGTTCGCAACTACCTTTCCCTACAGTATGTCTTAAAATTTGTATTACCTAACTTCCTAACTCTCACAAATCCTAAGTCTCACATTGTAAGGTTTTTTTTCCTAAAAATGTTTGTTCTGATACCAACTGTAACACCCCTAGATGTTTCATAACACATATATCATACTCAAACTCCCTACTCATGAATTTATCCAAAACCAAACGTTCTCTGTTCATTATAATCATTAAGTTTATCTAATGTAATCTTCAGAACTCGTTTTATAATTAAATCATGTCAAGGTAGCAAATGAAAAAGAACAAGAAAAAGTTTTTATTTACTACAGAAACATAAAATGAATGAACAATTTGGTATCTTCCACTATGCATCCATTTTCTTTTTAATTTGCTTCCCCTAGGTATGGTCCCACTAGTTGGGGTTTTAGTTCTGTCTCCTGTCTTACTGCATCTGTAAATGATATATAGTGGCATACTCTAACCTAGTAAAATAAATTTTAAAACTCAAATAAGGTATGGAAATACATTTAGACCTTTAGCCCGGTGTTAAGTCTACACTTATATCGTAATGTCTCTCTTGCCCTTTCCTCTCCCTGTAACCCTACCCTACTGCTCATTGGTTTACTCTACAACCTGCCCAAGCCCTTGTCAATATTATTACCACCTGTCAACTCGTTCATCCATACACTTACTAGACACCTATTGCGCTTATCGACTCCGTACACCGACTTCTTCATTCTTCCATACATTAAGAGAATTCCTACTATCTCATTTCACCTAAGACTCTCATATCATAAGGAAAATTCCTATAATAATATAACTAAAATAGAACCTTAATACCTCCTTTGCACACATAACGACCTTTTTTTTGGCCACCCATACACCTACTATAGTCCTAACTCATCCCTAATGCCACCCAAGCACACATATCTCCAACAACTATCCTCCGATCAACTATCAAACACTCTTCCGACATTAGTTCGGCCACACACGCCCACTCATCGGCTTTAATCCAATCACACACACCCGCGTTGACCTTAATTTTCCCCGCACTACCATCGACTTCACTCAGCCACATACACACATACACACATCAGCAGTATATAGCCACACAAACCAGCCTCCACTTGGTCACACACACCAGCAGTACACAGCCACACACCCACTGACTTTCACTTGGCTACACACACACTGAAAATACATAGGCACACACCCACCAGCCGTCACTTGGCCATACACCCACCAGCCGTCACTTGGCCATACACCCACTGGCTATCACTTGGCCACAGAAACCACTGGCTTTCACTTAGCCATGCACCCACTGGCAGTACATAGCCACACACCCACCGACCTTCACTTGGCATCACATACATACTTAATTCATGTCATGTTACTATTAGCTTCATTCAGCCACACACACTGGCCTTTCCTCGGTCACACTTGCACACAAACCAACCATATACAACCACACACACACCCTAACCCTACTTTGGTCACCAACACACCGGTAATTCATTATCACACACACACACCGACCTTCCCTTGGCCACGCACACATCGATAGTACACTGCCACACACACATACACCGACCTTCCCTTGGCGACATATACTGGCCTTCATCGACCACAACCATGCACACACCGACCTATTCCTGGCCACATGCACACGCACAATAGCAACATACACATCCTACATTACTCAACCCAAATGCCACCCAACCGTATGCACTACAAGTAAGCCACTATGTACTAGTACCAGAATCGGCGCCACAACCTCCCACTTCACCGTGGCCATTATCAGTACCCCAGTATTCATCTTCTTCGGTACTAATATTGGCACCTCACCAGCAAATCTCCCCCAAATCTTGCTATACCTCGAACTAATTTCATCTCTGCTGACTCCCTTTCTTCTCCCTCACTTACACTCAGCTCACTCACCATTCCTCACCTCCCTACCTCCTCCCGATTCGAACTCCTCCACATTGATGATCTGAACAGAAATCCAATCTATATCACCATAGCAACATCTGAGTATCATAATTTATTTACCTCTAAGCTCTATCTCCTCCTAGCTCGATAAGATCTTCTTCGCTCGTATGTTTCTCCGATCTCTGCTCTCGATCTCTCCTTAAATTTCTTCACTCTACCTCCTTCCCTGTCGACCTGCCTATGTTTCGCGTGCGCGTTGATCTTTTTTTTCTTTTTATTCCTTCATTGTCGTCTCTCTTCTTCCCCTCTCTCCCAGCCTCTATTTCACCTCCATCACCCCTCTTTTCCTTCATACATTCTTTGGATCGTAGTAAATGATAGAATTTTAATGTATGGTATTTCACGGGTGTGAGAAAATTATGTTTGTTTCTACTTCTAATGGTAACAAACGGTATCTGATTGATAAATTTGGAATGAATTTTAAAACTACCGAATCGGTAGTATGTGACTGACAAGTTACTTTTTTTTCCCTTTATACCCTCATATAATATATTTAATTCTATTTTTATCTTCACAATTTATTATTTATTTTATTAAATATAAAAATTTAATTTATAATAATTATTTATTTAAATACAAATATAATTATATTGGTAAATAATTTAATTTTTTTCATTATATACTTCTTATATACTATTTACTATTACATAAATAGGTATGGATAAATTAGTAATTTAACTAAAAATATAATCATACCATCCTATCATCCAAATAAAAATATGTCATTAACATACATTAATATACAATCATCTAAATATAAAAAAAATTTGTCAATCATCTAAATATAAAAAATTTTTGTCATTCTCATTTTATATCATTATCATCCAATTACTGTTATTACCATATATTAATTAACCATCATTAAAATTTATCCAAAACAGAGTGTTAGGATTTCTTCTACTTGAACAAGTAGGGGAAAGAAAGCTTAAAAATGTTGTCCCAGATCTGTCCGATCTCCGGGACGAATTTGAGCCATTAATTTTTACTATTTCTTTTTTTATTATTAAATTCTCAATTTTTTCTTTTCTTTTTAAAATCTTTACAATGCAGCTCCTACTTTATTTCCATATTGCCCTTCTTCTTTAGAATTAGTCCCAGTTTGGGCTTATTTTCCTAACTTTTTTTAATTCTTTATCGGGATGTTATATATTATGGCTATTTTTAATATTATTAAATTTTTATTTTTATTTTTTATGTAAATTCATTGAGGTTGATTCATAATTAAAAGTAATAAATAGTAAGTAAGAAACTAATAAAACACAGATAAATGGTAGAAATATAAAAGCAAAATTTACAAGATGTATTATTACATCTACTAGCTGGAGATATTATTGGAAAACCCACAATAAAAACAAACTAATTAAATTAAATATAATTTATTATATTTGCACTTGAAAAATTATTCAAAAATTTATAACTGGAAGAAGAGAGATCTTTAATCATATATATATATATAATGGGAAAAGACAAACAAAGGGTTGAATAAAGGAGTTGTGGCTGTGAATAGAACAGCTCCCCGCCAACCTTACAAGCCTGCACGCAGTGCAATATTTCTTCTTTAAAAATGGACGACAAACTCCTGCAAAACGACATCCAATTCACCACCATTAACCCATCATATATACATACATGTATATACAAACAGACACATAAAAACATGCATGTATACATTCATACACAGTCTCTCTCTCTCTCTCTCTCTCTCTCTCTCTCTCTCTCTCTGTATATATATCATACAGAGAGAGAGAGAGAGAGAGAGACAGTACATGTGTGCTTATCATGATCTTATAGGATTGAAATGTATCTTCAGGAAATAAAATATTAGACTGCTAGATAGTAAAATTTTGGTTATTTAACTTCGCCAAATAAGTTATCAATGGAGGTACTATATGTTGGAACTCTTTTTTTTTCATCTTTAAATGTATAAATATAATAGTTAATTTAAAATAAAAAATAAATTATCTTTTCTAATTTTTTTCTTATTTTATAAATCAAAGCAATAAAACATGAAGAAATTTTTGCTAAATAATGAAATAAAATTATTTAGTTTAAAATTTTACTAACTATTTAATTAAAAAATGTATTGTATTAACTGAAAATTTCATTAATTTTACAAATTTGAATTACATTACCATGTAATATTATATATTCCTTTTTCAATATTAAAATATATTTTTTAAAAATTTAATAAATTACATTACCGTATATATGTATATATTTATATATGGACATCTTTAACTTATCAAATTATGAAATTATGCTAGCTCTATAAACGTTTTCACAAAAAATTGAAAATACATATGACCCATGATATTGTACACGCACATATACTATTTTGCGTATATAAACTACATTATTATACATTGCATTGCCAACAATTAGTATTACGATGGTGTGCATGTACAGTTAATATTAATTCATTGAAGTTTATATTAAGAAAATAGGGAATACCCTTTTACAAATAAATGAATTTCTCATAAATTTTAATTTTTTTTTTAAAGATTAGATCAAGTATTAATATAATATAATTATTTTAATTAAAAAATATAGTAAATCTTTTTACTATAATTATAATAATTTATTGAAACAAAACTTTATTTAATCACTGTAATGTAACTAGCTTATGGAGATAAACTTATATAAATGTTAATAGATGCAAGATTTTGAATCGGTTGAATATAGTTTTTACATTATGGATATAGAGAGATATATAGATACATGGGTGATGATAAATATGAATGAATAAGTGGAAATGGATAAATACAGAATAGGGTTTTGTATGGTGACTGAGATTGGGAGTACCGAGGCCCTGGCTGGCCGCCTCATGCTCTGATCTGCTTCTAATTTTTAGTGGCTCCTCTTCCGTCCATCCACCTCATTTCTCCATGCAATTTTTTCTTTTATTATTTTCTTTTTGATACTCGTGAGAGTATTCTTCTCTTCTAAAGTTAAATTCCAAGCACTGTATCTTTAAGTTACGGATATATTTTTATAAATTACTCATAAAAATATTAATTAATTCAGAGTTAGTAGTTGTATATATGTATATAAGTTGTTTAGATAGGGCATGGATTCAATAACTGGGGATGCACATGTATATATGCTTAAGAAAGCAAAGGTGGCGGCTTGTGAATCAAATTGCTGAACTCCCAGCTCTTATCACAAGTTCCTGCAGCCTTGCTAAAGTATTTTTCCTCATGCTTCGTTTTTTGTCAGTTCTAGTCTTGGACCACAACTCCCTATCTTTTTCCTGGAAGATTATTGCTGCGGATAGAGGATGAGAATATATGTGTGTGTGTGTGTGTATATATATACCCTACATGTATGTGTATGAACACAGTTTATCTTCAAATTTATATGTAATTCATTTCCCACAATCAGATTTCTGTAATTTGATTTTTGTCATAACCATTTTATGTAAATTATTATATAAAGTAATATTTATTATAAATTATTTAATAGGTGGTGAAGTTAGCAATAACTTACATATTAATTAATATATAATTGAACAAATTCGAGTCTTACTGTCAATTACATATATATTAATAAATAAATCACTAAAATATAATTTTAACATATAGTTTTGTTCTAATTCTAAT
The DNA here is from genome assembly GCF_054855325.1 of Carica papaya. Taxonomy (NCBI): domain Eukaryota; kingdom Viridiplantae; phylum Streptophyta; class Magnoliopsida; order Brassicales; family Caricaceae; genus Carica; species Carica papaya. The sequence continues at coordinate 3,814,271 of NC_142310.1, read as the reverse complement.
ATATAAATATTCAAATAAAAACTATCAGTATTTAATTTTATGTCAATCTCATATCGAGTTCAATAATTAGATTTTTTTTCAAGATCAAGAGTGAAATTAACTCAATTATAATTAATAATAACACAAAATTAATAATTCTAATGTTAAATAAATAGCAAACTAAATTATTGCAAAATAACCTATAAATTTTAAGCCACAACAAAATTAAATTACAAAGAAAATTTTAAATTTTAAATTTATTTTTATATTATTGATTAACACTACCCTTTTAATAAAATATAAATATTGGTGAAGAAACTGAACGCATGCGATGCAACTTCCCAGTTTCTTCCTTCAATTTTCCAGTCTTATTGGAGAAGATTCAACGTCAATCCTTGACCTAATATCATCAGTAAACTTAATTATGACAGTTTTAATTAATTTCTTGATGATTATGAAACAAAACCCAAAAATAAAAATCACCTAATTGATATTTTTTGTCAAATTTAAATTTCATTTCATGTAAATAGGCATGAATTTCTTATTATATGCTATCATTAACAATAATTACTCCACGTTAAAAAGGGAAATTAAGTAGAAGCTTTAATTAAATTGGTATGCATTCAACAGTCTTTTCCTTATTGGCAAATTAACAATAGAAGTTTGAACAGTAAACCAGAAAACAAGAAACCTGCCAGGAAAACCAGAGAAAATTGCAGAGACTGTGATCGGTCTTCGGTCATCATATGAATGTTATATAGCTGGAGGAGACTGGTAGAAACTTAGCCAATTACAGTAAATAATAAATATTAGTTTATAATACGCACTGACTATAAGTTTGAGAAAAACAAATAATCTAATAGCCAATAAACCATAAATAATGTTAATACATATACAAATATAAACAATACAACATATCATAGTTGAAGAGAATTCGCAAATATTTTGCAGGGTTTGTCGGTTTAAAAAAAAAGGGTCTCGTTATCTGAATTTATTTTAAATAATTTTTTTTTTTATTATTATAAATTTTTAGATGGGTTGCAAATAATTTGTCTAAATATATTTTGGAATTACCTAAAATAAATTTGAGCAAATGAAATTACTAAATTATCATAAAAAATTATTATTAATATTAATAAAAATAATTAGTTCATATTAAAATTATATATCTCGTCCAACTCAGTTGATTCTTCTTATGTATATTCCAGACTGTCATATTATTTTTTTAATACTATTTTGCATAATTATTAAAACAATATTAATTATTGACCAAAATTCCATGAAATTACGTTATAATATACTCATAATTAATGTTAAAAAAACAATAATAATGCACGTAAACTCACAGTATAACATAACAGAATTAGAGTGAGATATTTGGTAAGAGATACATTTGATGTTTCAAAATTTCAGAAAAAATATACTTTAATTTTTTCAGAATTTTGCAAAAAAAAAAAAAAGAAAAAGGAAATTAAATAACTAAGAAGTTCTTTTAATTGATTAAAATTATATCATACGTTAATTCATTGTGACTGTTTAATTAAAATAATTTAATTATTATAATATTTTTTTCGAAATTATTATATAAAGTTTTAACTTAATCACGCAGTTTTTTAATTACAATTATTAATTTAAATAGTATATATATTGAAATAAATATTACCCAAAAGATCGTAATGGGTCAAGATTTAAGTAGATGTTAATCTTTAAACATTTTCCATTTAAGGCATAAACTAGGAACTTTTCCAGAAGGTGAAATTCCCAAAAAGGGAAATAATATATCAATTAATCCAGTTTGATAGACCATGAAAACAAATAAAAAAAAAATTCAAACTACAACATAAATGATTCCAAATTCCCAAACCCGTGTGCCCTTCCTTGGTCGGTCTCTGCTTTTCCTTAACTGCGCAGCAATCTCTCTCTTTCTTTCTCTGCCCATTTACCCAGTTTGCAGAACCTCTATATGTATATATCTATCTATATAAATATATATGCATAGAAACATCACCGCCCTGATCCACCATTAGCAGACATGACACTTCAAACCCACAACAAAGAGTGCTACTCGTCCCCTTCGCTACTTTCACGAAATCATTAACACACAACGAGGTGGCTCGCCAGCTTTAATTAAAACCGTAATTCTCTCTCTTTCTTCTTCTTCTTCTTCTTCTTCCTCTCTCTCTTTCTCGCTTATCTATGGAACCTCCTCTTCCTCCTCCAGAACCCAACAACACTACTGATACCAAAAGCAGTGATACCACCACAAGTGACAACACCACCAACACCACCAACACAACCAAAAACGAAGACACCGTCGCCAAAAATGACACCACCAACAGTGGCAGCAGCGGGAGCAGTTCGACCAGGAGGTGTAAAGGGAAAGGTGGACCAGATAACAGCAAATTCCGGTACCGAGGTGTGAGACAACGGAGCTGGGGCAAATGGGTCGCCGAGATCCGGGAGCCGAGAAAGCGGACTCGGAAATGGCTCGGTACGTTTTCTACAGCCGAGGAAGCCGCAAGAGCTTACGACCGCGCTGCTCTTATCTTATATGGATCAAGAGCTCAGCTCAATTTACAGCCATCCGGCTCGACTTCCTCCTCATCCTCCTCCTCTCGCGGCGGCTCTGCGTCGTCTTCTTCAACCACTTCATCGACTCAGACTTTGAGGCCTCTTCTTCCTCGCCCTTCGGCTTTTGCCTTCACTTTCTCTTCGGCTTCCTCCACTTCGACTCTCTTGATGAGTACTCAGCACGCGCTGCAGACGCCGGTGGCGGCAGAGCTGGCTGCTTCTTCCTCGGGGTTCATGCCGTTCGGTGCTTACCAAAACGTCGTCGTTGGTGGGTCTTCGGCTGCTCTGCTTTGCCCTAGCATGGTGATGACCAGTACTTCTACTGCTACTACACAACTCCCAGTTTTCTATCAACACTATCTTCAGCATCACCATCATCAATATCTACCGTCCGATCAGATTAACGTCGGAGATATTTCGACCCATTATCATCATCATGGACCTACATCTGCGACAACCTCGTATAATCAAAACCCTACACCCCACCGCCATCACCATCATCATCAACCACAACAGCAAGAAGAGCAAGAGGGCTGTGTTTTTGATGTCAACTCGCTCGTTGGCTCGGTGGATTCGAGTTTGTCTCTCTCGACTCAGTCTGCCGAAGCAGTTATTGCACCACCGCCACTCCCACCAGCTAATCCGGATCCGGGTTTTTCAGTCGGTCACGGATCTACTCCGGTGTGGCCTTTGACGGGGAGCGCCGAAGACGATTACCCACCATGCAGTATCTGGGATTACCCTGATCCCTTCGGCTTCCTCGATCTTGATTTTTGAGAGATGGTTCTTTTTCTTTTTACAGAGATTTAAACCCCCAAAGAGAAGTTCGAGATGGGTTTATAATACAATTATATACTTGTTCAACATTCCACACAAGGGATTGCATGCAAGGGTTTCAGGAAAAAGAAATTCGGAGGTGAAGATGATGATCGTCATCAACTTAAGATCTCTCTACAGGCAAAAGGGAAGGAGAGATCTATGCATGATGATCTCAAAAAGCTGCATGCGTTAGTTTGATTACAGATATATAGTTTTATATGTATACACGGGTAAGGCTCTATTTGGTTTAATGGAGTGATTTTAGGAAATCAGATTGATTGACTTTGCTTTTATCAGCTAGGGTTAATCAATTTAAAGCTGCATGGCGTCATAGGTGATAAAGAATTCAAGATTCTTGAGTCAAAAATGCATCTTTGCGTCAATCTATTTGATGTCAAAGATAAAAAGAAAATTTGTTAACTCTTATGTTACAATAAGAGAAGAGAAAAAAATATCTGAATCTTTTTTTCTACATGATTCAGTATTATGTGTTACGAATTACGAATTACGAATTATTTGATTTGAATTTCTTCATTTGATATATGTTTCTCAACTGTTGTTTTAAGTATATGCATGGATTCAATGTCCAGGTAATCCGTTTATTCAGTATTTTGATATGCGTTAATTTTACTTAAATTCTTGAATTCTTTGAATCATGGATTTGCACATATGCATGCAGTTTATATATTAGATGTTTCAATTCATGTTTATATGCACGTACACAAAATCTGGGATCGAAAACTGTATTCTTCTTTTTTAAAAGAAAATATTGTGAGTTAATATTAATTTGATGTTCTCTTATAACGCTATAGGGGGAGAAATGTATTCCAATGGCTTTTTCTAAATTGTGAATTCACATTTTATACATAAGTTGTAAATTTGTAAATGAATTGATTAATTTCTTAATTGTTTGAATTACAAATTCCATTGTTTTCAAGGCCGTATGTAGTTTTGATTTGGGTATGGGAAATTAGTATTCATATGTAAATATATATGTGTGTGTGTGTGTGTATATATATGTTCAGAGAGAACATTATTTTACCCTTTTTTTCCAAAATCTTTATTCTGTTTTTTTTTTTTTACAATTAATGTTTAATCTAACAGAGCCTTCAAGACATTGATTAAACTTTCAAAGGTCTTTTATAGAAAAATTTGAAATAGAAGGTTTCTAGTTCATGTGTATTGGGGAGGAAGATCCTTTAGCCAGCCTTGTGAATCTCTTTGTAATTTGAGAAGACATTGCAGAAGAGGAATTACGTATGAAGAGAAATAAGTATAGTATGTGTGTGTGTGTATACATATATACATATATATATATATATGTATGTAAGGAAATTGGGTAAAGCGGAGAAAGAAGAAGTATAATCTTCTTAAAATTTATCATATCACATATTTTCTTACAATGTCTATTTCTGCTGGTCAATAAATTATAAACTGATTAGGATGTTATGAGAGAGGAAGAAGCACTAACATTTTATAATTTATAAAATTTTAAGAATTTAAAAATATAAAAGAAATAAGAGAAAAAGTATAGAAAAATAGTCAATAAATCTTTATTCAAATTTATCATATCATATTACATATCTTCTGACAATTTCTATTTATAGAGATATATGAGATTATAAATTAAATTAAAAATAATTGCTTAGTATGTTTATTGAATTAATTTATTTTAAATAAATTAAGAAAAATATACTGTATTCTTCTGCAACCTCAAGGCCCTGTTTTAATAATAAAAAAAGCCCAATTTAAGTAAATCAAAGCTATTTGGGCTTCAATGCTTCCATCCATTTGTGATTTTATAACTTAATGGGCTTCAAAATTTTAATAAATTTTTGGAATAAACTAACAATTCTTTCATGTCTTATCTAAACTGTCTTTAGCTAGGATTTTATGTGAAATTTTATTCAAATTGATACAAAATGTATAATGTAATTTTAATTTCACTTGAAATTAATTTTGTTTTGTTATAAAAAATTCTTTATTATTTTTTAATTTAATTTAAATTAATTATTGCTAGAAGAGATCAAACAAATTAGAGGCAGACGGTATATTATATGCTTTCTTGTGTGGATAAAATTATAGTAATTAATCATCGTTAGGAATAATCTATAGTTTGAATGATGCAGCCCACGTGCTTAAAATTTGTGACCATTTATTATCTCAAATATGTAATTATAACATGAAAGAAAATCAAAGGAGAAAAAAGGAAACAAAAGAAGAAATAGGAAAGCTGGTTAAGGGGTGGGTGGGGGGCCCGGTGGGTGAGCTTTTAGGATCCTCTCGGCTGGTTGATGACTTCAATTGGAATTTTCAATAACATCCAAAACGGCAACCCTTTGCCAATCACCTCATAAGCCAGCCTGGTTCTCATCACAAGATTCTTTCTCTTTTAATATTTTTAATTAGTCTCTTCCTAATTACTATACAATATATATATATATATATATTATATATCAAAATTCGTTGTCTCACTCCCAATTTCTTTTAATAGGACATGCGACTGCGCCTTCTTCTTTTGAAATATAACGATATATGAGTATATTCTTGAAGTAAAAAAAATACAAACTAAAAATATTGATACAATTATGAATTTTATTAAATTTTCTTTATTTGATCGAACAATCCAAAATTAAGTTATTTTAATTACATTAAATGATCTTTCGGGTTGATAAAAAAAAATTTCAATTTATTATTATTTTTTTTTATAATAAGTTGACGATATCATTTTAATCGTTATAAATTGATAATAATATCGAATCTTAAATAAATAAAATTGACTTCTTTCTTTTTAGTAAGGTTGTATTAAAGGTGGGTAATTAATCAAAATATTTAAATAGGAGGATCGTAATCAAATTCCAATTCTTTCTCCTTTTTTTGTGGGTGTTGTTAACTTGTTCTTTTAATCCCACATCGAAGTGAAAAGTCATGTTCTTAATAAATCCACACTAAATAATGGTGTAGATGGGATTAAGATTAGGTTTTAATTGACTTGGGTTGTAGATCTTTACATGATTTGGGACCTAACAGAATATTTAGGTGGATGTGATGAAGGGGATACATAATCATATTTTATTTATATATGATAAATCTTTTACAACTAAGTAATTATATAATTAGTTGAATTTGAGACTCACATGATTAACAAATCTAATTTATCATGAAAGAAAAAATCTAATAATTAATTTTGCTAATAATGATTAATTGATTGTCAATGGTTTGGTGCAATCAAATTCATACATTTAGCTACCAACAATATGCAATGATTGAACTTTTTATAATCTTAATTACAATGAAATTTCTCCTTTTGAATTCTGATGAAAAATTTACATCTTTTTTGGGTAATTTAAAAAATTAGGAATAATTATAAATTTATTTAATATATAAAATCCATTAATTAATATTTTTTTTTTTCAATTTATTTTCCAATATGTATTAATTACTCTCTTCCCTCCTCAGATTAAATGATTTTCATTCACGATTGAAATATGGTCTCTCTGTTATTTATATATTTATAAATTTATCTAATTATTTAACTTACAGAATTGATTCTCTCATAATCCTTTGGATATAAAGCATATAACCCATATTTTATCAAATTAAAAAGCAAATTAACTGATTATATATATATATATATATATATATAATACACGAAAAAATCTCGATTACATATAAATATATATGTGTGTGCGTGTATAAAAAGACTTTGACCCATTGAGTCATTGACAAAGATGGACACTCTTTCGTTAAATACCTTTTTATTTCTTAGCCAAGTTAATTTTGACATTCCATATAGAACAATTAAAATATCACACGTGTAAAAACTTTTTCCTAGAATTTCATACGGCATGTAACCCATGAATGTATAATAAAATTGATAGTAAATAAATTAATATCAAACTATATAGTAAAATTAAGCAATAATTAATTTTAAAATAATATATAGTTACGTACTGATTAAGGGTGAGTAAATTGACAGTCATTGAATCATTTTCAATGAAAATCCACGTGGCGTTACTGACAAATTTTCTTTTCTTCTCAATAAGAAAAAACTGTTAAAAAACAAGGTCTGTGTAAATGGTTACTGTTTTTCCCTCCCGGGGTGGTAGAGGATTAGAACTGGAATCTTCAATGACCAATCAGTTAATTTTTTTTTTTTTTTTTTAAAAAAGGTCAAACACAATAATACGAGTCAACGGATGTTGTTGTGTGCCAGGATCCAGTGCTTCTCAGGAGCATGGACTCTGCACCAAATATTCGTACTTGTCAACTGCGCTGGCGGGGACCGCCACCATCACCTTCACGGCGTCCTTCTGATCATTCACCGGCAGAAGCAAGCAGTACCGATCGCAGCAAACAGGTCCCACATGAACGGGTCTTCCTAATCCGAAGTCAACCTTTTCTAAACCCAGTCTTGACCACTGCGACAGTATCAATACCCCCACCGAGTCAGGGCTCGCTCTTGTCAACCCACTTACTAACTCAGTCACTGATTTCACATGCTCGTTGTCGACTCTCTCTTTGGCTTTCTTCACTAGCGTTGAAGCGTAGCCTAAACCCTTCTCTGTTAAGTCCTTCACACTCGTCTGCGCGCAACCTAGCACGAAAGCATTCCCGTAGAAACCGTTGGGTAGACTTGGCTTGACTCGCTTCCGGACATCAATGCTAAAAAGAAGCTTCAGGATTTGATTCGAGGGTAAGTTCAGAGCTCTAGCCCAGCTCCTCCACACATGAGCTGAGAGCACCTCGAAGGACGTGGAGATTAACTCACTGTGTGAACTCGTGAAAACTGCTAGCTTCTTCAGCTCGTCGAGACATTCTCTGTCAAAAACCACCGAGGTAGGAGTGAGTCGCTCGCTGGCAAAGCGGGTGAGGAACCCACAAAGGTCCGGCACTCGGGAAAACTCCGGGTGACTCAATGGGTTATCACGAGAAGCAATCGCCACCTGTGACGATGACGGATTGAGCAAGTGGCGATCCCAGACGGGTCTATGCGCCTTTAACTCGCCTTTGCCTGTGGCTAAGTCAGCAAACGAGTTGAGAAACTCGGCGCTGCCGATACCGTCACAGACACAATGATTAATCCCAATACCCAGCGTGGCATTTCCGTCTCGCAGCCACGTCAGCTGGACGACGAGCGGTGGGGCCCCCTTGAGGACATCGGCCACGTGGATGGACAGCAACTTCCTCCACTGAGTCACGTACCTCGGCGCTCGTTCAAAATCGCCGGCGACGTGATCCGAGATGGCCTCGAGGAAAACAGCTCCCTGTCCGCGACACAGGACATCTAGACCCGACCCGTCTGGCCTGGGCCTGACCCGTCCCGCCAGAGGATAATAAGCGACGAGAGACTTAGCGAGGGCGTGCTTGACTCGAGCGGTGGTGGCGCGTGGGTCGGAGCCGGGACGAGGCTTGTAGACCAAGAGATATTCAATGGTGAAGCGCAAGAAAAGCTGGGAATCAAGAGCAGAAAGGAAGAGGATTTTGGTGGGGGTGGGTTCGGCGGGGACGATGACTGTAGCTTCCTTGACATGAACAGAAGAAGATCCCATAATGTTTTTATGGGGTTTTGCTATTTTGACAGCGCAATTTTTTCAGTTCTTTTCTGTGGCTGTGAATTATTTTTCAGTTCTGGCTTCGTTTGGTTTTTCAAGGACGAGGTGTTTCGGGCATATATATATATGTGTGTGTAAATGTACTGGGTAAGAAAGTATTTTACAATATTATAATATTTTATTAGTAATATTCTCTAAATAAAAATTTAATTTACGATTAAAAATAAAAAAGTTTGTGTTGGTATTTTACAAGGGAAGAAGTAGAAATGTGTGTGGAACTGTGGAAAGATTTGTGAGAAGATTCTCCCGGCATTGCTTTATGGAAAAATTAATATCAAAACAAAATGTTAACAGCTTGGCGTTGCTTTCTGTCTGTTCCTCCAACTCATCCATTTCTCACACCACAAACAGATTGCTGTGCGAATTAAATGCTCTCTCAATATTCCATTTATGACGTCATAAAATTAAATTCACTTTATTTATCTTTATCCCGACCGCTTAAATATAAAATAATTACCAGACTAGTAGGTAATTAGAGGTTCTGATTAATGCGTGAATATGTTTTCAAGGTGATTTGTATATAAATAATTAACATTAGTTGATTAATCACTTAATTAATCAACTATTATTGGGATTAGAAAGACAACAAACATGATGAAAAGTAATTGTTATGATATAATACAATTAGATGATGTATCTAACTTTGTAAGTACATGAAAGACCTTGTGGTGTTATATGGATCAAGATGATGAGAACCTTTATTGGGTGGGGTATATAATATATATATATATATACTTTTTTATGTTTATATATATATATATATATATATATTTTTTTTAACGTTGGGACATCTCGTGGACCCTAAAATATTGTGATGGTAGATTTGGAACGATATTTTAAGAAGATTTGGTAACCGGGTATGTTTTTATTTCGATTATTGGACAAAATATGTCCATGAAATTTGCTGTATTGCATACAAAATTATCAAAATTTTTGAATTTCTACACAAATATTACCCTTTAAATTATTATATCAAAAATTGATAAAAATAAATCAATATATAAAAATTAACAAGATAGTAATATATATATATATATATATATATATTGCTTAGCTGACTTCGTAGACACACACACACACACATATATATACATATATATGACATAAATATGCAACAAAAAAATTCTAAAATACTAAAAAAAAAAAAAGAAAAGGGAAAGGAATCGTAAATTTGATTCATGCATCGTATGGGTATAATGCTTATTCTTTCCTCTATTTTATTTATTTATTTATTTATTCATTCATTGTGTTTGGTTTTGCGTTTTGTTTTGGAATCCAACTATATATACGCACACACCCATATAAATATTTACTTAATTAATTACATTCATGGAGAACACTGATCTCTTTACATAATCTCTGACTCTGTTTTGTCGGTTTTTTAAGGAAACATGTTGTCTCCAAAAGATTTGTGGCATATTTTATTTATAATTTCAAGAAAGCTATAAGCATATATCCTTTCATGTATCAACAACTATATGCTATACCCAAGATTATAAATCGTCAACCAATGTTTAAGTGCATATAAATTAACCTTTCAACTCTACCTCACTTTCCCTTTTCTCATTTTAATATACATGTGTTTTGTATATATGCACATATAGGTTCATAGATGGTGTTCCCCAAGTGTTAGGGCAGCCTTGGTTTACCTTTATTCCTCTTGTTGATATGGACTATATATAAATATATCTCATCTATGAATCATAGGTACCATGGAATCAACTCATGACTTGAGCTTCAATTATTATTTTAATCAATGAGTTAACATACTTGGGTTAATTAATTATGTTAATAATCTAGCTAGATTTTCTTCCTCCATACACCGAGGATGTTTGGTTCGAATGAAAAATAGTTCCAATGTTTTCTAATTTAGTGTCTATTTGTGTTTATAATAATAATAATGTGAAAATGTAGCATGAATAAAATAAATATGATTGTATGTATTGTTCTTTAAAACATTAAATATACATATGTAAACACAACTATGCACCATTAACTATAGTTAACTTAGCTTCAAAGACTATGATTAATGCTTATGTTACAAAGTTATAACTCTTACATTATGATATGGTCATAATTATGTCATGCTCATTAATATTTTCTTAACACCATGTATTAAGTAAGCTATATATAAATAACCAAAGGCTGAAGAACTTTAGATACTCTACAGCCTGGATATTTCACGTTTATTTATATGTAAAAATTTTCGTTTACTCTTTAGATTTACTAACATATTCTTTTATTAATTGAACACCAAAACCTTCTCCTAGGATAGGATATGAGACTCATAAGTTATTTGTTTTGCATGCTAGAATATGTAGATTAACTTACCATTTTAGCTATCAACCTTTGCCTAATCACATTATTTGTTATTCTTTCTTTGATCAATTAACATATTCTTTTATAACAAAAAAAAAATTACAGTGAGTGAGAGAAATTCATAAACAATTTACGATGAGGCCTCTCGTGGTGTTAAAGTAAGAAATTTATCTCCTTATAGTAAAATATCTCTATAAGAGTACGATAATAGTACTTAAGTGGTGGAAAAGTAAAATTAGAATATCAAATTTTTAGGATAGTTATTAAAGGAGAGGATGAGCAACCTCTATGCTTGATAAAATATTAATAAGAGCAAATAGCTTGATTATAAAATACGAGAGATAAACAAATGAGGCAATATCTAATGATGCTATAAGAGTTAAAGAAGGAGGTCAACAAGGGGCAAAGCAAGTAAACTAAACCCACCAAGATAATTAAAGATATAGAAGGAAATAATATAGACCCATATAAAAAACTTGAGGTCAAGTTCTTTAAAGATGATTCGTATTACTTCAAATACTATATTGAATTTTTATTTCTTCTAATCTCATTAATGAGTCTGTTTTTTCAAAGTTCAAATTAATTTAAGCAGACTAATAAAATGAAAAAAAAAATCCTATAAATCATGTGAACCATTATAAGAATACTATAAAATTTCAATAAGCAATCGGAACATATATGTATATAAGTTTCTATTTGACATTAAAGAAGAGGATGAGAGAGTGTTTCAAATGCTCCAACTAATTTATATATGGTTTTCAAGATTTAACAAGTTAATTCTTAGCAAACTCCATTAATAACGAAAGACTTAAGAAGGCGAGTGCAAATTTTTTGTGAATTCCATAGAAAAATGTTGAGATTTTGTATAATTACTTTCTATGATATATCTATATGTGTAGATTTTAGAACCCGTTATCTTACTTATTTATACATGTAAATAAATATGTTGAAAATATATTTTTCGTCATTAAAAGACATGTTGAAAAAATATATAACTCGTTGAAGAAATATTTTAAATAATTATGTCACTTAATTAAAATATATTTTCGAAAAACATATCTAAAAAACGATTAAATTAATCATTTAATGATTAACTTTGGTTTTCTTAAAATCTTCCTTCTAATTCCCAAATCAATTCATATGATTCATATAACTTTTTAAACTATGAAAGTTACGCACAATCTATATATAACACACAACTTTTGGGTTACAAAATTGTGTTTATTCATGAGTCACGTATATGTGTAAATATACTTATGCATATATTTATATTTGATGCAAAAATTAGTGGACCGGTCGGAAAGGGAATACGAACGGAGGTATAAAGTAAAATTGAGTCATAACATTTCATGTGACCTTTTACATGTTACTTTCAAAGGAAAAATTGAAAAGAAAAGAAAAACGTAATATGGGCATTCAAAGTCGAAAATCAGCTTTTTAAATTCAACAAGTTTGGATATTCTATATAATTACGCATGCAAAATATTATCTTCCCAGACGCTTTTCTTCAAGTTGTAGGTCCTCTCTCTCTCTCTCTATATATATATATATATATATATATATACACATTCAACATATATATATATATATACATATACAAGTTGCTTCCACCTAAAACATATATCAGCTTTTGAAAGACTGATCCAAGGACAAGTTGTTTGGTGATCTTATTACGAAAGATCATCAGAGATCCATGTGTTGGGCGGTTTGGGTTTTGGATCTTCTTCGTTTGAGTTGTCATTATCTTTTCTTTTGGTTGATATATAAATTCTATCGGGTCCGTGAATTATATATATATAAAATTGGGTACGTAAATCATTCAAATAGAAATAATTTCTTCTCTTTGAATGATACATTTTTTTACTTCTTATTTTGTAGAAGAAAATAAATTAATTAAAAGAGATTAAGCTATTGATTCCTAATTAGATACTTTGATTACTATTTAAACCTTAATTTCTTACTTTATAAGGACTTACAGAGAATTTGGTATGTGATAAATGTCATGGTATCTCTAATATATATATATATATATGTGTGTGTGTGTGTGTGAGTATAGGTGACTTGCTTATCTATGTTTATTAATAGTATTTCAGTTACAATAATGTATTGTCAACCCGTATCCATCTATAAATATATGATCACCTAACTATCTTTATCATATATAATGATAGTTTTGTGTTCCTGGCTATCTTGATCACCTAACTTCAGTACTATTTTAAGATTAGAATCTTAATATATTAGGTCCACTTAGATGATAAATTTAATTTGTATATAAAAATGTACGTTATAATTAATATATATATATATATAATTTACCACATCCTATGTTTTTTAGATCAACTTATACTATATATAATTATACATTAATCTCTTGCACAAAATCTATCTAAATATATCATATTATATTTTTACAACATGTATATATATGGTAGTTTATTTTTTTATCCAACATGGGTAATATAAATTTGGAGCCATAAATTACATATATATTGATATTTAGAACATCTATATATTGAAGTAAATTGGTTTTATTACACATGATATCGGAACTGAAAATAAATTAAAAGATAACAAAATATATTGCATATATACGTAAAGGTTCTAATATTAATTATATTCTACCAAGGTATATATATATATACATTCTTATAATATTATTGTTTCGTTGTATTAATTATATATACATAAATATTACTATAATCACAATTTCCCAAGTAGATATATATAATTTCAATTAATTGGTGCATTATATTTACATATAGTTGCAGAGTTATAGTTGGAGACATTTAAGTTTTTGCATGCCAATAATTAAATGGTTTGTACGTAAATATTTATTGCATTGATGTATGTACATTAGATATACATTGTACATGAGTTGGATTTACATTGATTTATATACATATATGTATTTTTTCATTAAAATTATATATTCGCACATAAAAATTGGCTGGAGTAGCTGTTTTAATTGCTGGGTCCAACGTGGTATTTTTTTTTAATAAGAAAAAAATAATTAATTTAATTTTTTCTTTCTTTATGATTACTCAAATTAAATAATTAACAAGTAGTGTATAACGTAATATAATATAATATATACTATACTAGACTAAAATGTCAACAGGGGAAACTCATGACACTGTTAATTTGTTCATTAATTTGGCATGAATTTCATTTCTAGAAGGAAAATTAATGGTGCTATATCGGACAAATATACATGTACATATATATATATATAACATTTTCCCCTGTAGAACCATTTATGTTTGATGCTCTGTAATCCGCATATCCAATATAATAGTTTTGTAAATTTTGAATCTTATTTAATTTTTAATATTTAAAATTGTAATTTTATAATTTATTGAAATTAGTCAATTTTTATTCAAATAAATCTTTATATATATTTTTTTAAAAATTGATTAAATTTATTTTAATTTTTAATAACTATCATTATTAATATAAGTATTACAAATCAAATTTATTAACGTATAATATTTCTTTAATTAATCTAAATAAAAATTTAATACTATATCAAATGTAAAGTAATATTTTACATAATATTAAAAAAAAATCTAAAAAATTTATATTACCCTGATTCATAATTTTTTTTTTTTTATAAAATCTCAATCGGTCACTCTTGCCTAAATATAACCCAAAAGGCTTCTACTACATATCTCACATTTTCACCACAACATTTTAAGCGAATGATTTGACAACACCAGCCTTGTTATTTGTAATTATTTTGAATCCATTTATGTACATTTTTTTACTCATGTTACATTCAATTTGGAATTGGGTCAATAATAAGATGTCATTTATTATTAAATTTAATAAGTGAGATATAAATTAATGGTTACTAATAGTGAGAGACTAAATAAGAGTAATATGATATTTTTATATATGTATATATTAAATTAAAAAAATATATCATATAATTTGTTAAATAAAATTTAAAATATATTATATATACAATTAATTAAATGTCTAATATATATTTTTTACTTAGAATTAAAAAATATATCATATGTAACCACGCCAGATTCGGATTGTGTAAACCCGAATCCGATCCGAAGGCGATAGAAAATTAAACTAACTCGATTTGTCTTTTTTTTTTTTAATTTTTTTTTTTTTTTAAAAAGAATGTGGTGGGGGCGCTCGGTGCCGGAATAGCCGGCCTTTTGTTTTTTTTCAACTCAAAACTCTCCCGCCTCCGCTGAGTGTTCTCCTTTCTCTCCGGTGTCCACTTCCATTCTCTGCTTCCCATTTTCTATGCCCTCCTTGTCTACGACTCTACCGCAAGGTTTTGCCTTTGCCGATTCCGGACACGCGCCATTCATTAACCAGAAACCCCCGCTCAGCTGCTGTGTTTCCACCAAGCCCTTGGTCGCAGGTTTTTCCTTCCCGTTCAAGTGATTGTTTTTTTTTTTGTTTTTCTTCAACCTGATTTCCATTCTAAGACTTATATATAGTATGTTTGATCTTCCGGGGATGCTTGGAGCATATAAATATAGCTAAATTATTTATTTTTGTTGAATTGTCGTTAGGGTTTCTTTTCAGGTTAAGTGCTGACATCATTGTGCCCAGCGTCCCCGGACCCTAAAGCGTATGCGGACGAAGGTAATTGTGGGATTTTGATTGAATTTTTTTTCTTTCTGTTTTTCGATCACGCAATAATTAATGGTATATTTTGCTGTAATAGAATGCTTCTGTATCTTTTTTTTTTTTTTTGAATTACTCATTTGATTAGAAGGAGGCGAGAGAAACTTGTCGGATGATAAGATTACTATTGATGAATTACCAAATGAAATTCTGGTTTAATCCTGTCTCGTTTGGAAATCAAAGAGGGAGTCAAAACTTGTGTTCTTTCCCGTACATGGACCGAGTTGTGGAAATTCACTGCTGGTAGTTTGAATTTTGAAGCTCCAGAGGGACTAGAACGCTTATCTGAGGCTGGCGAAGCCAGAATATTGAGTTTTGTGAAGTGGGTTAATAGTGTCTTGAAGATGCACAAGAGTAGGCGTATAGACAATTCATATCATTTAACCATAGAAAAGGTTAGGAGGCTAACCGAGAATGACTTAAAATTAGGGAGATATGCACTCGATGTGCATAAAAAGTTCATGAAAGGATGTTTTATAGAATATACTGTCGATGAATATGACTCCATATATGAGGAAAAATTCAAATCTGATTTCAAGGAGGTAGTAGAGGTTGCTGTAAACTATGACGTGTTGCAAACTATGACGTGTTTGACAGGTTCAATGGAACTGAAGTAGAAAAAGGGTTTGATCATGTTGAACTCTTGGCCATGAAGGTATTTGATGAATGACCACCAAGTGTTTGCTAAAATTCCTCAATTAAAGGATTGGGATGATTTTAAGATGAAACCTACTGAACAAAAAGGGAGTCATCTCAAATGATAGAGAGTTTCGGCTTCACGAAGAAGCTGCCATGCAGTGGAATCAATGTCAGATTGACCAGAAATTTAAAGAGTTGAAGATGGAATTACAGTTGGGCAGCAGTAGAGTTTTCCTTCCATCTGAGAAAAATGCAAACAGTGTTTTTGAAAAGTCCACAAGGAGTTGACAAGTTTGAGAACTATATTGAAATGAACTTGTCTAAGGGTGCATTTGTCTTTTCTTATAATAATACACCTTTAGTAATTGATATTTGGATGCATGTTTAATATCATTCTGATAACCGAAGGACGCTCGAGTTTGGTGCAATTGAATCATCAATGAGGCGCAAATGGGAAGGCTGGGGGCCGTCAAACATAGAAGGGAAGAAGTTTAAGAGTTTTATTAAAAAATAGATATTCAGTTGTTGATGATAAAGTTCTCACTGCAGAATCTGATATAACTGGTTTAAGTTTTTTCTATGGCTACTTGGGATGACAAATTTATATGACTCAATAGAAGGATATTAGTCAATGTGTGGGTGTATGTCAAATTTTACCCCTATAAGCATCAAGAGCATCAAGGGTCTTATGACCAGAGCCTTTGCTAGAGAGGACACATGAGAAAGGCTTAGGAAATGGAAACAATAGAGCATCCAGAAATGGCGCCAACTCAGCTGATAATTAAAGGAGATAAGCAGAAGCACTTTCTTTTTTATTTTGCAAATACTCAATTTTCATTTTATGTTTTTTAGTTTATTACCGATATGTGTTTTTGGCTTAAACATCCTTGAGGACACAGATGCTTTCATGGAGAGGTATTGTTAGGACCCAACTAATAGTGTTTAGGTTTGTTATAAATAGTTAGTTAAGTTGTTTTGATCAGTTAGAAATTAATTTGAATTAATTACTTTTCAGCAATAAAAGGTAGAGTTCGGAATTGATCCGTATCCAGAAAATATGAAGTACGTTTAAAACTTCTCTATACAGCAATTCCTCTTTTCTCTTCGTCTTCCTTACTCTTTCTTCTCCCTAAATTCTAGCTCAGCTCTCATCTTCTTCTAAATTCTTTTCTGTTTCTTCTGCAATTTTTCTTCTTTCTTTGTTTCTTCACAAATCAGGACAGGTTCCTAATACTAGCATTATGTTTTCCACAGAGGTTAGAGTTGTGGGAATCAGATAGATGATGTCTTCTTCACCATCTGTAATTTGGGAACTTAGTTTCTTCATGAAACTGATTTTGAGGTTTTTGCTCTCCTCTTAGCCACTAATTTAATTGCCTGCTGGTTGCGCTTGATATCTGGTTCTTTTGTTTCTAAATCAGAAAATTTGGGAGCTTGGTTTATCGTTTTGCTGCTCTCTGCATGCTGGGTTATTGGCTGATTATGATTGATGTGGCTTCCTCTATTGTCTGTCTCATGCTGCTTGGTTGGTGTTTTCTGCCAGTTAGTTTGGATTTATTTGTTTTTCAACTGTTATTTGCATAGTGGTTAGGTCTGACTTTAGATTATTATGAAATTTTGTGTGTGTCTATATATATTTATATATCTTTTATTAAAACAAAAGAAAGGTGATTTCTTGAGAAGAAAGGGTAGTAGAATGGTAGTGGTGGTGGATGGATGGTGGTGATGACTTTGTTTGGAAGTGGAGGAGGGGCGACTATGAAATCGGGGAAGATATATGGAGTAATGTTGTGTGCTTGTAGAACAAAGATTCAGATAAGACTGGCCATGGAGGTGAGAGGATTATGCGAGTTCTTTTTATGCCACTTTACTGAGAAGCTTCTTCAATGTCATTGCAAGAGTAATGGAGAAGATAAGAATGATGGTAGATTTTTTTATAAGTTTAATACTAAAATGAGTTTTATTTGTTAATATTGAATATAATTTTTCATATAAAAAATAGCTACAGTGTATTTCCACGTCATTGCTTGTTGTGCACTATGTTGCCATCATCGATCACTTAGACAGGTGTTAACAACTCTTTATTTTCTATCTTGGAAGGGGTTATTAGAATCAAGTTCAAACTTCCAGGCTTTAATTGAACATGGAAATTGAACAAGATCTAATTGAAGTAATTCAAAAAAATACAAGGGCTAGTTTATGACTTTGACCAATAAAGTTATGATAACTTAATTGAAGGATGCAGACTGCATTACAATTTTTCTTACTTTTAGCATGTGTTCTACCACCTCTCTTCAGGTAACTGATTTCCTCTTTTTAACATGAGGAAATCCTTCAGAAACTGATGTACCACAATGGTGCCTCACATCCAATGGGTCATTTACTGTCAAATCTTTCTACAAAAAACTGTACAAATGTATGATAATTAGAGTCCTCCCCCCCCGTTCCCCGGCGCTCCGGATTTTAGTTAATGCTTGTTTCTTTTGCAAGAGTGATGAGGAGACTTGTAAGCACGTGTTTGCATTGCCTGATGGTATATAAGCTTTGGACCATGGTGTATGGATTGTTGGGAATAAGTTGGGCGATAACAGGTTCAGTGAAAGAGGAATTTGGCGTGGAAGGTTAATGGTTTTGATATCTAGATTTTACTCAACTCTCTAGTTTTTGGGTTGACTGGAAGGAGAAAAATATGAGGGCTTTTGAGGTGGTTGAGGATGTTAATGGTTTTGATATATCTAAGGATAGATGGTTCCGGACTCTTGGTTTTTTGTTACAGGGTTATCTTTTGGTTACTTTGGAGGATTTTGCGGAACTTATTGATTTGTTAATAAACTTGTAAATTTGTAAATGAGCACCCCTTCGGTGCCTTATTAGTATACAGTACTGTTTGTATTTAAAAAAAAAGAACCTGATTTCCTCTTGATTTATCCGGAGTTAGAAATGCTTTGTCATCTAAAATTCGGAATTTATAGAGGAGGCTATCAGTGCCTATTGTGGTGCACTAGTGTCATCAACACACCGCCTTTGTTATGCAAGTTTGTGGTTCACGTGTGTAATTCTTCAGGCTACATATGTGCCCTATCAAAACTCTTGATTATTATTTTGGTGCATTTGCTGGTAACTATGTGTTGTTCTGTGTTTTTCTGCGCAAAAAAAAAATTTGTGTGATTCTGTGTTTTTTTTTTTTGTTTAGGATACCAAATCACCTTAAAGTTTTTCATGTTTTTCTTTGTTGAATATTCAAGTACAAAGTGATGATTAAGTTTGTCAGAGATATCTAACTAAAACTCTCAGCTTGAATTTCCTTTTAGTTTCTTTCCCCAATTCAGTTCTTTTTGCACTTAGAATAAACTATGCGGCTTAGCCACTGATGGTTGGCTGCCAATTTTGTAAGGATGATCAAATTATTGTGGACCTGAATTACACTCGTGCTGTTATTAATTGAGGAAATGCTTTGCTTATTCCTTATAGGACAGGATCTTGATATTTTCTTCATCTTGCACGAATAGTATACAGTGGTGTACTATACTATGGTGGGTGATGATTATTCTTAGTCATGATTATAAAATAATAGAAAATTAGCATGAAGGCATCCTATCTGTGAGACACCATAGAATTTTGGATCTTTATACCTCTTGTGAATTGAGTGAAACCATGATCCGTCCAACAACTTGAAAATTAACATGTCAAAGAAGCCAATGTGGCTATTCGTGACTGGTATGGGCTGTATATTGAATGTAAGCTACTGTGGACCTTATTTTTCCATGCTGGGGAATCTTTTTACATATATTACCTGTCTTTGTAGAGAATTTTTAAGGTAGATCAATACAAACTGATGTTATTTGTTCTTCATTCATTTTTTGATTCACAAACTGCTGTTGTTTGTTCTTCATTCATTGTCGGAATTAAGTTGGTAAATCAATACATGGCCTGACTTTTCATTTTCCTTCCAACAGTTAATAATCTATGGAGCACTCAGTATACTAGAAAGGAAGGCCACCTTGATTTTTATTATATCATTGTTTTAAAGTGACTGAAGTTACTAGTTACCCTGTCCTTGGGAGTTCTAGTTAAAAGAATCCCTGTTTCGGAGTGACGTGCCTACATACAGATAAAATGTTACGAGACTTCTACAAGGTTTCCTCATCAATAAAGATGGTAGAGATTAATGGGTTTGGTGGTAGTAGATGTGTTTTGGGTCAAAGCTACCTCCCGGAGCTGAATTGGTTGTGTTAGGCTCGACGTAAATTTTTGCACATGAGAGATTATGCAAAATGTTCAGTACTGTCTTAACATTTAATGTTAAGGTTTCTTAAAGATGTTTTTCGAACAGGTGAAACAGAGGAGGTAGTACTAGTCCGAGTCTTGTGGGCATCGTGCATAATAGACTAACTTTTCCAGTATTTTAGTCTTAGGGTTATTTTATGTGTATTTGAGCTTATTTTTACGTAATTTTATATGTGTATTTGAGCTTAGTAGTAACTTCGCGTCTAAAAGCCTAAACCCCTAAAACCTCAAGTTCCATTTTGTCACTCTCTATTCGCGATTCCTTACTTCCGCTAAACCCTTAAATCCCAAGTTCCATGTCTCTTCTCTGGAATCTCCGCAATAAACTTCACAATCCCTTCCATGTACTCAAACCCATTTCTGCTCGCTTATTCGCCACCCAAAAACCTAGCTACAACGCCCACGAGTTCCCCGATGAGCCAACGTCCGCGTACTACGACGACCTCATCAACGAAGCGGGGGGATCCGGTGACCTGGAGGCCGTAAGGTACCTTCTCAACAAGCGCGCCAAAGATGGCTGTTTCACCACTACGAGTACGTTCAAGTTCATCACGAATACTGACACTTCCCTCTCCTCTATCGACCATCTCTGCAGAACTTTAGCTCGTCTCGACTCCGGTTTCACGCGCAAGAGCGCGTACGATTCGCTCGTCGCGCGGCTCTGCAAGCTGCGCCGAGTCGACGAATCCCTGCGAGTAGTTGACGCCATGGTTCGCGGCGGCTACGGCCTCAACGTCGCCACCTTCTACCCGATCCTCAGCGTGGTGACCCGAATGAAGAAGATGGATGAAGCATGGCGCATTGTGGAGCTTATGAGATCGCTCGGAGTGCCGCCCGATCTGACGGCTTACAATTACATCTTGACCGCTCATTGCTTCAACGGCGACCTGGAGGCGGCGCGTGATTTGACGCGGAGGATGGAAGAGGAGGGTTTGGGTGCGGACTCGCGTGCATACGACGCTCTGGTGCTGGGAGCGTGCAGGGCGGGGAAGGTGGAGGGGGCTTTGTTGGTATTAAGGAAGATGGAGGATGAAGGGGTGCCGGTGTTGTATTCCACACACGCGCACGTTATCAATGCGTTGCTGAAGGATGGCTATACTGCGCTGGGGGTGAAGTTTGTGATGGTGAATGGCGGGAGAGATGAGAAGTTGGATACGTTTAGTTTTGGGCATTTGTGTAGTAAGCTTATTGATCTCAACAGGTTTAAGGAGGCAGAATTGGTCTTGGAGGAAATGCTTAAAAGGGACTTACCAATTGGTAATAAATTGAGGAATTTTTATGAAAATTTGGTTACAAGTAAACAATAAAAAATTTCATCTATTTCTTAGCATTAATAATATCAATTAAGAATAAATTACAATATGGTTTCTGAAATTTTCATAATTAATAAATATAATTTATCTTTAACAATTCTAGTGCTCGTTGTTTGAATGTTAATTATGTAAAGGATTTTTTTTTTTTTTTTTTTTTTTTTAATAATTAAGAAATGTTAAAATGTTAAAATCATTGGGCATTGAGCTTTAAACCTAATTACTGTTATAAGCTAATTTTATACTTTAATCCTCGCTTATGTCTAATGATTTACTAAAAAGCACAATTAAAAACGAAATTGACAGGTAACAACTGACAACAATGCACGCATGTACAGTGGATAAAAAAACTCCCAACTCCTAAAATCCCATTCCCTTCCAACTCTAATGACGGTATCTGACGTCACCGCCGGTCACAATGTCACGGCAATCCCCACTTTCCTTCCCCTTTCCATTTCCTTTCTCTTCTCTCTCTCTTCTTCCCTCTCCTTCCCTATCTCTCCTGTCTCTTCCCCTCGCATCAGCATCAATCCATCAGATCGTCTTCCTCTTCACCTCCCAATCTCTTATCCTGCACCCCAACAGTTGGCGCGCACGTTAGGACATACCACGCGCCACCAATAATGGACCCCCACGGTCCCACCCACCAACTCCCCGCGTCCGTTGGCGGCGGCCGCGAGGACTGCTGGAGCGAAGCCGCCACCGAGGTGCTCATCGAGACGTGGGGAGACCGTTACGTGAAGCTCAACCGCGGGAATTTACGACAGAAGGACTGGAAGGAGGTCGCTGACGCTGTTAACTCCAGCCGTTATGACGGCATCGTCAGGCTCAAGACCGATGTTCAGTGCAAGAACCGCATCGACACTTTGAAGAAGAAGTACAAGCTGGAGAAAGGGAAGCCGGCGCCGTCGAAGTGGCCGTTCTTTCATCGTCTCGATTCCCTCATCGGCGTTGCAAAGAAACCCCCCTCCGTCACTTTCACAGTGAACTCCTCCCGCCACAAGCCAGGCGTTAACCCGAATCTATATGCGGCCGGCTCGAAGTCAACAGAAAGCTCGTTTGGCGGCGATGACGATAATGATGAGGACGAAGGGGTGGGTTCGATGGCTAGGAAACAGCATCGAGCACAGGCCGTAGATTTTTCTGGTGGGGCTGGGTATAGGGAATTGGCGAGAGCAATATTGAAATTCGGGGAGGCTTATGAGAGGATAGAGAGCTCGAAGCAGCAGCAAATTATGGAGTTAGAGAAGCAGAGGATGGAGTTTATGAAGGATCTCGAATTTAAGCGAATGAATATGTTGATGGATGCTCAGGTACAGCTGGAGAAGTTGAAGAGAAAGAGGCAAGCTGCTGATTCAGGTAATTTGCATGGTCAATTGACCAGCTATGTAGAAAAATTAAAGATTTTTTCTGTAGTTTAATTGTAATAGGTTTTGATTTGTTTATCGTTGGTTAAGTTTGCAAGTTTTAGGTCATTGATGGATTAATGTGATTATTATTTTTGGGAAATTTTTGAATTTTCTGTCAGTGGTCAGATTTGCTTTAGTTTATTGATTAATTGGAGCTGGAAAATTAAGTAAAGAATAATAGTTTATTATTAACGAATTCAATCACTGCATTCATAAGAATTTGGGTATGTTGCTTAAATGCTTACATAAGAATTGATTTGGGTAAGTTTGGGTATGCAAATGTTTTTCTTTGGGGTTGGATTTCTTTTTTGTTTTTCAAAAAAATGAAAGAAAAAGAGAACATTCGCCATTGATATGTGGTGTACGGCCTCTGCTTCAATGACTGTGTAGTTGGATCCAAGTGTAATTTCTGTTTGGTGTTTGTGTTCATCTTGTTCTTGCTTTTGTAGGTTTACATAATGCTTGGTGGGTTTTTATGTTCATTTCAGTGTTGGTTTTTAGGTTTATTTGGTCTGTGGTGGGTTTCTGCTTGCCTTTTTGTCCTGCTTTGTGTTTAAAACCTTGTAACAACTGAGAACTGTTAGTTTTTAGGTAAAAGAAATGGTTAACAAGTTGTCTCTTTGCCATGCTTAACACATTGTGCAAGGTGCTTTAATGCAGAACTGATTGGTAACTTTAATTTGTTTGTTAGAGACCAGAGTTGATAACTGTAGCTCAGAACTATTTTTGTGAGTTGTAAATGGTAATGTCCTTCCTCTAGCTTAATTATCATTTTACCAACCTGGGATTCAATCTTGAACAGGGAAGAAATCATAGTCTTGGACCTCATGATTCCTCTGTTTCTAAGAAGACCTGCAGCCTGGACATATCTGTGACAACCAATTTCTGGGATCTCTTGCTCTAAAATAGAAGACTTGCAGCCTGACTATATATATCAAGGTCTTTTTTTTGGATATCTGGTGCAGGAATGGGGCTTTTTTGGGTATGGCGGGTCTTAATGATGGTGAAGTGTATGTAGCTGTTGTTGTAACGGTTGATGTACATAATTAGTTGTCTCGATATAGATATCTTCTAGTTTCTAACTGTAACATGGTCACCTTCTATATTTGTAAATCATATGTTGTATGCGATTGATGTATAATAGGTTGCATTTGCATTTTGTCTCAAGATACCCATGTTTGAGCTGCTTAAGATTTTACATTCTCTTCTAAGGTTGACATACAAAGACGCAAATGGAAGAGATGGAAGGTGGTAAATAGCTATAAGATTTCTAACTACGCAATTTTTAAGCAATCTGAATTCTGATGTCTTGACAACTTGGAGCAGTAAGTTCTTATTGAACGAAATGAGTCGAAACCTTGCGATGGGGAGGAATGATCAATCATTTTCTTTCACAGAATGGAGGGTTATTGATTGAAGTACAGTGATTTTAATAATACCCGAATCATCATAATATGTAATCTCTCTACTCCTTTACAGTCAGATTCATTATATCGAAAAGACGTTACAGTTCATGATAAGTGGTATCACTGTTAATTTTTCTTCCTTATCATTGTATCTTTGGATTCTGAATGCACTATAAAAGTTAGTGGCGCCTTGTGGGGTTAGTGACATTATAGCCAATCCTCTTTGTTTTGAACCAAAACAATCCCAGAGAAGCTGTAGCAAGAGCTCTTGCAGATCTGGAATTCAAGCAACTGTGCCATCAGCTCTTGAAGAATGAGGGAGCTTTTCCGTATTCAGCAGTTGATTTGGTAAGATTTTCGGTTAGATCTTGCAGACCGAAAATGAAGATCTGTTCTGTCCATGTTCAATAATTTTGATGAAGAAAACTACCCATCATAAAATTCATGTGTACAAGAACTTTGTGAAGCAACAACTGCATGTGGTGCTTGCCAGAACGGACAGGAGTTTTCTAAAAAGGAAAGAATGATAATGGCCTACAAAAACTGGTACCACTCAAGAAAGAGTAATAATTGTGCTGCTATGTGGGTATTGAGTACTTAGTAGAATTGTCAATATGCAAAAAATGGTAGGTCAAATCAATTTTCCATTTTCTGGGTTGTGGTTACCTTGAAATAATCTTTTTAAGTTTTGAGCTGGGTTTCTAAAAATTCAAGAGTTTTGTGAAATGGGTTTCTCTATCTCTGCCTCTGACATTATTGACAGAACTAAACCGTTCTCTTTTGAATTTACCATTACATTATTAATTGAAACACTAAACTTTTCAAATTTCTATCATAGAGAAAAAAAAGATATGAAGCAATACTATACATAAGGGGTTTGGCTAAAATCATACATCTGCCCATCTCTGTTAATTTCCAAGGAATAGCTCTGGCCATAACCATCAAACAGTAATCCACCATAGCCAGGGAGGTCATTGAAACTTGGCATGGCCATATGATTGTTGAAGACAGAAATATAAGAAGAAGAAGAAGAAGGATTTGCAGAGTATCTAGCAAGTCGAGCACGGGCAATGGCCAAATCATGCTGAAGCTCAACCATCTTTCTTTGCAACAATGCAATGGCGCCAATGCAACCATAAACTGGATCTCTGAGCCTTGCCTCAGCCTCGTAAGCCAGAGAATTCACAGTGTCTTCTCGTTGCTCTTCTGGAACCTCAATGAGGATCTTGCTCACGTTGCTTGCACCAAAAACCTTGTGGACTTTAGCAAATTTCTTTGGCTCGTCGGAACGAAAATATGGAGCGAAAATACAGTTGGGTGAACATCTTCTCTTCAAGAACTTGCAGGCAGCACAAGAGGAACTCGAACGTGGCTCGTGTCCTCTCATAGCTTTCATGATCGGGAAAGCAGCACTTACCTTTGTCACAATCTTATCTAACTCTCCCTACCAATATAAATAGGCTCGAATGGTCCACATCTGAATCCCCTAAGTATCTGATTATATTTTCTGTGTAGGCTCCATGACTCTCTCTGTTTTGGCTCAGTTGGTTAGAGTGTAGAAATAAATATGTGAAGACTGTAAGTTCGAGACTTACATGGGCCAATGTTTTTGCTTCTTCTCTCTTACTGTCTTTTATAATCTTTTTGTAATTAATGAATTTTATAGCTTGACAAGTAATTTTTAGTAGAGGCATCTTAGCTTAAAGGTAGAAAGTTTTAGATTTTATGTGCCTAATATTTTTAAAATATATACTTGTATAAGATGTAGTAATATATATTTAGTAGGTAGGGTATTTGAGGTTAATTCTAGTAGATTGAAAATAAATTTAAGTAAATTTTAGCATTTCAAAAGTAAATTTGATGATAATCTTGGTGAAAATAACTAGGTTCTCTAACATATACAAAATATGATTTTTTTTTTTATATATAAAATAGAACATAAATGTTGTAATTTGGAGACTTGTTTTTTTTCTTTGACTTAATTCTTTTATAGTGAGAGAATACTACAGTTCACAAATTTTTTTTGTTAAAGTTATTAACTCAGTTGGTCAAAGCATTGTGCTAATTTATACGTTATATATATGTATATGTAATATTTTTCAAATTCAAGCCTAAATATTCATTCTCCAATTAAAAATAAGTTAACTTCATTCATAATTTGATCTATGAGATATATATATATATATTTAATTATGTGTATATATTATAAAATATGGTAATATCTATAAAAATTTAATTTAAAGAAACTAAATTCCTTGACAGGTCAAATAAATTAATTTCATTTATGCTTTTGATCTTATGAATAATAAGATACATAAACAAACATTGTTATAAGGCATTTTCGCTCAATTGATTAGGATGTACTGTGCAAATGAAGTTAAAGATTGTAAGTTTGAGATTTGTACGAGTCAATACATTTGAAATAAATACACTAAATGATTAAAGCATTGTGCAAATAATGTGAAAATGGTAGGTCTAAGGCTTACATATATCAATACTTTTAAGATCTATTAATTATAGTTGATTAGAATATCGTGCTAATAATGTAAAGATTACAATTTCAAGACTTGCGTGGGCAATTTTTTTTTTAAATATACAAAAATTGCAGATTTAAGAGTATTATGATCTATAAAATAATATTAGAAAATTTTAAAATAATTAAGTTATATTTGAACTCTTTAAAAACTATTTTTTAAAAAATATTTTAATTAATTAATTAATTAAATTAATAACAATAAAAAATTTATAAAAATTTTTGAAAAAAGAAAAAAAATTTAAGAACTTATCCCCAAACAATCAACCATGAATTTGTTCTACAAATTGACTCTTTCTTAACAATGAACTTACTCATCCTTACTTAAACTCATTTTTCTATTTACCGGAAAAAAAATTTTAAATTATTTTTTTCAATTTATTTCACGTACCGCATTAGTTTATATATATATATATATAAAGATAATTATACAGCCACACTTATTTATTAACAAAAACTACCATATAAATTATAAAATTCAATTAGAATCTGTCCATTATTTTTTAGAAATTTATATTATTCCCGTATCAGTTTGCAAAAGCGATTATGAATCCAATATTTAATCTATTAATAAATAAATTCTTATAAACAATTAAGATTTTTTTCTTTTATATATTTTCTCTTTTTCTAATGGTTTCTTTCCTCTTGTTTTTAGAAAAGAATTTTTTTTCCTCTCTTTCAAATTTTCTCCCTTTTCTTTTAAACAACCACTTGTTGAAAGGACTGCTCTCTTCTTTTATTGTCATGAAAGGACTTCTTGGAGTGAAACAAAAGCAATTGTCCTGCCAAATTTATGTTTTCTCCAAGATAAAAAGAAAATTTGAGAAGAAAAAAATTGTTATATATTTTGTATGTACGTTTTTGTTCAGTATTTATATGTGCTTTTCTGAATGTACAGGTGGTAGAGAGGGTCCAAATAATTGAACATGGGTAAAGATATGACGAGACAAGATAGTTCATCTACGGAAAGGAGATATTTCATGTGATTGTAGAAAGAACTTTAAGAAGAAATTTAAAGCAAAAAAACCCTACGTAAACAAGTATTATGGCTTTATCCACAAACATGGAAACCTATAGGATGAAAAAAGTTTTACCTTAAAAGTTTACCAAAGGCACCACATTTTGAGTAGGGAATATATTTTTTTTATCTGAATTCGCATAATCTGGTCTATTTGAATTTCACATTTTATATTTATTTTTTAACAAATAATATATTCTGATTTGACTATAGTTAAATTCTTAGAAAAATTATATTGAAATGCCGTATGATTGGCTTGTGGAAGTTAATTGAGGAAACTGAATTCCATTTCTATTAAATTTTTATTATTAAAATAGAATTTTTAAACATCCTAATTAAATTAAATATAATTCGAATTGAGATAGTAGATTTGTTCTGAAAAGAAATACGCAATTAATACACACAGCAAACGGGCCCTCTTGTGAGAAATTTTTTGAACATCACCTACCATTCCACTTCATCCTCCTCCACAAAAGACTGTTTTTAGGAAGACTTTTTCTCTTCTTTATTAAAGTTCTAACTCAGCCTTCTAAGATGACATGAACAATTCAAACAGCATAAACCACACCAATATATATATATATATATATAAAGGGCATTTAAAAAAGAACCGATCCCAATAACCAGACCATCCTGCTCAAAACGACAAAACAAGAAAAAAAGAATAGAGAAGATTTTGAGGCTGCATTAGAGAAGTATTTGGACCAAGCTAAAGAATAAACAAATACCATATTGTTCATTTCAGTTATTTTGTTAGCACATAACACAAAACTAGAAGAAGAAATCCTCAACCGATTCTAGGGCATATGATCCAACTATAAAGCTCCATTCTGTTTGGTAGCCAAGAAACTTTTAATTGGTACCATCCAACGAGAAAGCTCCATTTTGGTTGTTAGTCATCAGCCAAGTAAATTTCGAGGAACATAGAAATTCACACCTGTTGGTGCATCTCTATTTCCAATCTCACCACTAGTTGTGGACCATATAAATAATAGGCTCCAAAGATATGTTATACGCTTATTACAGGTTTATAGCCTTGGAAGATCCTCATGATAGAGACACACTTAAAAGGCGCCAAGCTAAAACAATCCCATCAAGACCCCTGCTAGTTAAGAAGTAAAATGCTACTGAGGTGAACTTCCGGGATGCTAGGGTTAGGAGCTTACTATTGATCGGCAGCGTATGTTTACCATAAATAAAGCCTAATATGTTAAGCCAGGAATGTTGGATATCACCATCTCGGAAAAGAGAGTAGCAATGACAGTTCAGAATCAATTTGGCTCATAAACGGTGGAGCTAAAAGGCCATTTAGTTCTTTTTTTTCTTTTAAGCTCATAAGCTCTTAAAATATATGTTCTATCAATTATGGAATAATATACTAAGATGAAATTTTTGGTCAAGAGCTTATAAGTTTTAATGTAATAAAACCTGGCTCTGCAGGTTGAATTTAGAGAAAATAGACAAATACTAATAAACTTTGATAAATGAAACTCAACCAATGAATAGTTTTTTTTTTTTTTTTTTTATCGACTATCCAATAAATATAGGAAATTCTAAAGAATCTTGGTCAGAAACCAAGTTACCAGTGACTTGGTCTCTGTATTCTCCCATTAGAACAAGTCCAATTAAACTACCTGTACAAAGAGCAGACAAATTTTTAGTTGCAGTTCTAACAGACGTCAATAGTTAGACCAAGTTAGAATTAATGCCTCAAGGCTTTCTAATAAGACACGCTAACAGGGCCATTAATATTAGCAAGAAATTAGAAGTCACCAAAACGTAATCTAGGCAAGTCTTGTTCAATATTCAGTTTGAACATAAAATTAAGGAAATATAGCTAACATTCCCACTAAGGCCGGAGATTCTTCCAAGTGGCAGCAAGTAGCTACCCAGAACTTTCGTCTCATCACCTTTCCTCTTGTCTGCTGTATAACCAGTACAAACAGAAGTGGCCAAAATTTCATGCAATTAATTTAATAATTATTGTTGTTGGAAATAGTATTAACATGATCCAAAATGAGGGAGGTTCTCTTTAAGTGATCTAAATGACAAGAAAAATCTGACCTGCTTATAACAATGGACGGAAACTGATATACAGTGAGAGGAAGTGATGGACACAGCGGTTCCTCATATCATGGTCTCCTCAGGCTTTTTGCCAATCGGCTCTTTGCTGGAATCTTTGACTCATCTATCTAATGAAGTTGCTTCAACGGAAAAGCTCCCTTTTATACAGGTTAGAAACATCTCAACCATGATAAGAAGGATCAAACTTCTTTCTTCTTTGTTTGAGGAAATGCAAGAAATGAGCAACCCTCTTCCTCCATCCTCAGTCCTGTGTCTCACCGAGCTTTTTTCTGTGATTCAAAGAGTGAAGGTCTTGATCCAAGAGTGCAAAGATGGAAGCTCCCTTTGGAGCCTTGTACAAACAGAGTTTGTTTCCAATCAATTTTATGTGCTCGTAAAGGAGATGGGAAGGGCACTTGATATTCTACCTCTGAGCCTGCTCAATATAATAATAGATACCAGAGAGCAAGTTGAGCTTCTTCACAAGCAAACAAGGAGGGCTGGTTTGTTTGTCGATCCTCGAGAACTTCAAAGAAGAGAAGACTTTCTCCAAGTGATGATCTGTAAAAATGAGAAGATCACCAAGAACAAGGGCTTCACTGAATCTGAAAAGGTGAAAAGTGTTTTGAGCAGCATTGGCTTGAGGACTTCACAGGATTATGATGAAGAAATATCAAAGCTAGAGGCAGAAGCAAAGAAGCAGGCAGGTACAGGTGGACTTATCGTTATTTCCAACATAAAGAACCTCATATCTCTTGTCTCATACTACAAATCCATGATTCTCAATGGAAAAGAAGATGATAAGACAAAAGATGACACTGAAAAGTGGTCCGAATCCACAAATAGAAAGCACGATCATTCTTCATCTTCTCAATCACTTCCTGGTATTCCCGATGAATTCCGTTGCCCAATTTCACTCGACTTGATGAGAGACCCTGTAATAGTGGCATCAGGGCATACCTATGACCGAAGCTCGATTGCCCAGTGGATCAATTCAGGACATCCTACATGTCCAAAGAGTGGGCAAAGGCTGATTCACACAGCTCTAATTCCCAATTATGCACTGAAGAGTCTAATGAATCAATGGTGCCAAGAGAACAATATATCTCTAGGGGACTGCTCAGCACCATCTTCAGATAGGGAAAGAAACAACAGCAAGAGGAAATTATGCGAGGATACTGTTGATCACATCTCGGTTGCAAAATCAGCCAGAGATGCGGTCAAAATGACAGCTGAATTTTTGGTGGGGAAGCTGGCAATGGGTTCCCCACAAATCCAAAGGCAGGCAGCTTATGAACTGCGCTTGCTTGCAAAAACTGGCATGGATAACCGCAGGATAATTGCTGAAGCAGGAGCCATACCATTTCTTGTCACATTACTAAGTTCTCATGATTCCAGAACTCAGGAAAATGCAGTTACGGCCTTACTCAACCTTTCTATATTTGACAATAATAAGATATTAATAATGGCAGCTGGAGCAATTGACAGCATAGTAGATGTTCTTGAATCAGGAAAAACAATGGAGGCAAGAGAAAACGCAGCAGCAACAATCTTTAGCCTGTCAATGGTCGATGATTGCAAGGTGACTATTGGATCCCATCCAAGGGCAATCCCCGCCTTAGTTGCACTACTGAGAGAAGGTACACAAGCAGGAAAACGAGATGCTACAACAGCACTGTTTAATCTTGCAGTCTACTATGGTAACAAGGCGAGCGTCGTTGCTGCTGGGGCAGTTACTCTGCTTATTGACCTACTGATGGACGACAGGGCAGGGATAACAGATGACGCCCTGGGATTATTGGCTTTGCTATTGGGTTGTTCTGATGGGCTGCAGGAGATAAGGAGGAGTAAGCTTCTGGTGCCTCTTCTCATTGATATGTTGCGATTTGGATCTGCAAAAGGGAAGGAGAGTTCAATAACTCTTCTGTTGGGACTGTGCAAAGATGGAGGGGATGAAGTTGCAAGACACATGTTAACAAATCCAAGGAGTATTCCCTCTCTACAATGCTTGGCTGCTGATGGGTCCTTGAAAGCTCGAAGGAAGGCTGAGGCACTGCTTAGATTACTTAACAGGTGCTGCTCCCTATCTCACAATCCTGTTCGATAACAGAGTACCAGAGAACATATGAGAAGTGTAAATTTGTGGATTTCATAGAAAGCATACAGATGTTCATTTGTTACTGATGAATCTTAAACCTCATTGGATTTGTTCATCTTCACATCATCTTTGAAAAGAAGTACTTTGAATTCAGCTAAGCCTTCCAGAACTTTGATATGCATTTCATTACA
This sequence comes from Carica papaya, assembly GCF_054855325.1. Taxonomy (NCBI): domain Eukaryota; kingdom Viridiplantae; phylum Streptophyta; class Magnoliopsida; order Brassicales; family Caricaceae; genus Carica; species Carica papaya. The sequence goes on along the minus strand of NC_142310.1, from coordinate 3,781,360 downwards.
AGATATGTTTGTAGCCAAATGGCATAATGACTAATAGTCTGCTAAAAGAATTCCAAATAGAAAACAAGTAGAGAGCTCCTACATCCTGATGGTTGCAAAACAAAACAAAATTGTCATTGAGAGAAAAATTGATATTAACATACTCCTATTTTTTTTCCTTCCGATCCAAACCATGCAGAAGTTAGCTTGATCTTAGTGCCATCAGTATAAATCAGACGAGGTAACATTGGTAATAATTTTTTTTGGAAATATAAAGTGTAAAGTGTAGTATTGATATCAGCACCAAGGAGGTAACATCGATAATCATGTAAAACCAACTTTCTGGTCTCATACATTTCCTCTAGTAAAACCAAGCCTATGCTTCTCAATGTAAAGCAATCGACTCATGATACACAAAATAGTACATACCATGCCAACAGACTTCAGTCCTTGCCTGTGTATACCAAACTGACTTCTGAGGACTCACCACTGTTTCCATATTTGATTCTCAAACATATAGACCTGTCTTACCTAAAATTATGAAGTGTATAAAACACATATGTCAGTAAACAGTATAACATAAATTCAAGCTTTCAAGTTACTTCGCTTGCCTGTGAATTGGCCTCAAAAGAATGCTTACTAAAATAAAATTCATAAAAAGTAACATTTAGGCTATATCATTGAGAATTAACTCCTGTAAACAGGAGGAGAATAAAAATAGAACTTTTCACCAATTAAACTTTTACACTGTTTTACTTACTTACATTAAGATTACATCAATAATGACCCAAAAACTGTATGATACTATACGACAATGGTTTTACAACTCTTTTCCAACGTATTAGTAGGAAGCACCCTAGAGAAAAAAAAAAGGTTCAACTTCTGTTCAACCAATTAAACTAAAAACAAATGGATCCTAGAGGTGATGAGCTCTTAGTCCATCTGTGAACCATGATTCACATAAGCAAGTTAAAAACTCTGGTTAGTATGTTACAGCTCTACCAATTCCAACAGAATGTGTGTGCCATTTAACTTGTAGTTCCAGTACCAGCTTCCAGTATCCATCAAGTTCTGTTCAATGGTGTCTAAGCTGACAACAAAACCTGAATTGAGAAAAAAAAACCACAAATGGGTACTGTATGTACTTTTAACAAACACATTTATGCAACAAGTATATATATAATTTAATAAATTATTGCACACCTTGATTTCCTGATGTAATCTTCATTTTATAGCCATCTGGGACTTCTAAGACATGATTTCCCTGTATCAGGGAAACACACCAATTGAAACCTTTTGGCATACCTTCAGGATATATGTACAAACATCTAACAAACAGTTACCTAAATGGCAAAAAGGTTCACATTATCCCTCTCTGGATAATTCCATCAAGCAACTGACTAACACTGATGATTATTTTGTAGACTTTTTTTTTCCATCTATGGCTTGAGTGCATACAATTGGACCACTCGTGTGACTTGTAAAATGTAACAGTTTATTCTGGTTTTTTAAAAATACAATTAAAATTTCTCTAAGTAACAGCTGATTATCCTACTCCAGATACTCTGGACATATTACTACCACGATCCATGAACAACTAAGTTATCATTTTATTTTGTAAGTCTACCTTCAGGGTAACATTGCTAGCCTCAAATTCAGCATTTCCATGCAGTATGACTTTAAATGCTTCAATCCTCTGTACATCATGCTTCCAATATATATTTTGGCTGGACTCCCAGTCAATTCCTTCATTCAGCACTTTGACATTATGTAATCTACACCTTCCACACCTAGAAAAAGAAAGTTACATTTGAAGTTATTAAATTGAACACTATTGTCCCACAATAGACATTGTGCCTATTTTACCTATGACCATATTGTAATATCGGTTCACCATTTTCACCAACCCTAGTCGAGCCCATTACATTTTCTGCCACAATGATCAGGCTACCTTCAAGCTGCAAAATAGAAACCACATCAGCAAGCAAAAAAAAAAAAAATTGCATGCCTTCATTGATTATATATCAAATATTAAAACCTGAACATCCCTCCACAAGAACTCAGCAACTTCTATTTGTAACTCTGAACCCTTGGAAATGGAACCTCCATTGAACTGAGATGACAGACAGTTATGTATGGTCATCAAACAACTTGTTGATTGCTTCTACTTTGCGAGATAATATATAGCATGTACAGGTTTTAATATTAAGAAAATCTTTACAGCCAACCAATACTAAGAAAAAATAAATAAAAGGGGAATACTTCTACTGTACATAACACAAAACTGGCAACTAATCCATGAAATAGCAAAAAAGATAATCTCACTTTCTGTCTTGTGACTTCCCAAAGTGGACCAAGAGCGGGATGCAGAAATATGAGATATGGTGGTCCAGATTCAACATATTTGTTGTTACTTTCTATCTGTAGAACACGAAAGAGAAAACTATTACTCTTCCGAGATCTTGGCTGGAAACCACACAGGTTGCATACACACTAATGCTTCTTCTATATTAACCAGGGAAAAGTGAGCAGATAGATTTACAAGTATTCCACTGACATCCATCAATTTAATAATGAATAGGGATTTAAAACTACATATACATGAAGACTTGCCTCAGGAAGTTCAATGTCACATTGCAGAAGAAGGTCATAGGCATTACGGAGGATATCCAACAATGAACCATCTGGAGTCTGCATATAAATTTAACTTGCACAAATTTGTGACATAGAAATCAGTAAAGGTTCAATGAGACGTGTGCAAGGTGAGGAAGGTATATGTCAAAATTTAGCAATTAATGAAAGAAGATTCAATATCAGGTTTTTTTCCCCCCATTTCTGAGTTAAAAGGATTCTCTGTCAAATAACTATAAAAGTATAACCTGGTGCAATGACATGTCTGTATGTTTTCTCTTCTTCTTAGCAGATGAAGTAACTTTTCTCCGTTCATTATACACAATAAAGGCATCCAACTGATCTGCTGATACAAGTTGCAAGATGATCAGGCTTACCCAAATGAAGGTGGAGTCAATGGCTAAGTCGAGGAGTTAAGAAGATAAGACACATACCTTGGATATCCTTGTAGCATCTAGATGAATATGTACTAAAAAAATTGTCTGCAATATTTTGCATGGTGCACTCAAGTCTACCACCGGAGACACTGCAAGTAAAAAGTAATATTCATTAATGCCATCACCATGAAAAACTAAAATATCATTAGATACTATTTCACTGATAGATGCAAACATTAGAACTATGTAAAATTTGATTGACTGCAACAAAAGCACATCTGGACAGTAAGACATGAAAAAATCACTAAGAAGTACATTGACCTTTAAATTAAATGAAATCACAACTTAGGCTGACGGTTGAAACTTGATTTGAGTATCTTAGAATTCCCAGTTTCTCATAAAGAAACAAATTCCCATAAACTTTCTATTCCCAAGAAAATTATATCCCAAAATTTTCAAGGTTGACAATAGATAGTCAGCCAACACACAACTATTCTAATGGTGACTCAGATCAGAAGGAACATATGGAAAATACTAAAAGTACTTTATTCAAAATTGAATCAGTTCATAAAAATAAAATGGAGAGCAAAGTCTTAGAAGATGTATACCAATGTTCTTCTCCTAAGATTGATTACAAAGAAGAAAAACATTGGGAATTGCTCCCAAAAGAAACAAATCCAAAATCCAGCAGAGTAAGCGCAACCCATCAGATGTGGAAGGACATCCAAAGTTGGACTAATAAATGGAGGCACCATTTATGTAAGGGAATATTTACCTGTGACACTGCCCATACTGATCAGCATACACAATTTGCTTCTTTGTATTAAGAACCATTCCTGGTAAACTCTTTTCATCATTGCTTAATCCAATTAATTCTGCAGAAGGTAAATCCACATATAGAATGTTTGTATTGGCAGGGAACTCGGCCTGCAAGCTTGAACACAATGACAAATTTTTGACATAGAGCACTTTTCAGTGTAATACAAACTCTAAAAATATGAAGATAAAACGATGTATGTAGAACAAATAAAGATTTAAAACAATAAGATGGATGAGATATTAATCAACCATCTAGAACAAGCCTAGTCACAACTCATCAGTCATTCTGACATAGACTCGAACGTAAATATGCTCATTTTCAGATAAAATTTCATTTCTGAGCGACACACATAGAATAAACTATGAATATGGTATACACATCCTGAAGGGGGGAAAATTTGATCTGTAAATAATTCTCCACTGAGATTTCTAATAACCAAATAACATATAATGGAAAAGGAAAGTCCAAAAAGTCCACTGAGATTTCTACAATTGATTTTGAATTGTAAGATGAATGGATCTTCCATGGTAATGACCAAAATAATGTGACTTAAGAGTTTGCAAATAGGAAATATGAACACTAGAAGAATTCACTTAAGAACAAAATAGTTGAGAGCTTATGCAGCAGTATGGTCTAAAAATTTGATTAGCAGAATGGAGGAAATAGAAGTGGATAACATATCATTGCATACCTATTATGTGAAAGAGGTCCACCAGTGATTCCAAACTTATCAAATTCAGTGTATTCAATGCATGATAAACCATATGCCCACTTCCCATCAAGATTATTCTTCTCCATTAGAACATTGATTCCTTCTGTGGCCCCCAAATTTCGCTTGCATGATGCAAAACCGAGTTTCTGTTATAAACATGAGCAGATGAACTTTAGTTTTGCATGATTAGGCAATCGATTTATAGATCATGAGTCATATTATTTCTTTAAGAGAAGATTATCAGTCATTATTATTTGAGCACATCTTCAAAGATACATGCAAGATATTTGCATGCAAGACAGGTTTCAGCATTTGCCAGATACAGTCATAAGCATGGCCTTTATTATTAGAGATCACGGTTCAAAATTTTTATCTATTTTGTTTAAAAGGCCATCCTCTCCTAGATGGAAGATGATCTTAGGAACATCATTGATATTCCAAATGCTGTATGAATGCCTTATGCACATGGGCCGGCCACCCTTGGTACCCGATTTATAGTACTTGCTTTTTTAACTGAAACATTTCTTTTTTAACATTCGCTTTTGTTTTAACATAGTTATACACAATACTTCAATGTTCAATTCGATAAGTATATTCCAAAACTCACTATTTGAGTAGGTTCCAAATCAAAATTAAGATTTCACTTTCACTTCATGATCTGAATCAACAAATATCATCTGTAAATCCTTACCTTTTTACAACAAGGATAACGCTTAAAGTTATTTTTGAACAAAGCTATACCTACATACCATTTTGTTGGTGACACAGGGGACAAGACAAGCAGAACTTCCAAGTATGAGCCTACCTTTCCATGATGTAGACCAATCCCAGCCAATGCCAATAGTGTCAAGTCCGTTGCAGCCACAACATTGCTGCATTATCAACAGTATCAATGCTAAGCTTAGAGACCCATAACCAGATTCTGCAATCAAAATAAAATAAACAATAAATCAGAAGTAACTAACCCGACTTGTCGAACTGTAGCACCTTTTCTTCCATGATCATAAAACCACTGGAAGATGCCTTTGTCATAAGCAAGTTTCCATATTACCCCATGACCACCAGGTTTGCATACAGCTGCAAATGGCTCTGAAACTAGCCATTGACCATCTTTAGCACTAACAGCTGGAACAAGAGGCTGGCCATCACAAATCATATCATCAACTGGGAGATAGTACTCACAAATGAAACCAAAGAAATTCCTTTAGAGAGAAGTAACATAGTAGATAGAGAAGACATTATAAACAAAATTCCAGTTCAAACCTGTTCAAATAGTTGGAAACTTGATCGACCTCTTCCAAACCATTTGATTTTTTCACAAAGAGAAGTGATGCATTCATGATTGTTCTTTGCTGAACTGGTCATAATTGCGACAGGAGTGATACATTGTTTTCCATACATCTTGAAGTATAGAAATTCTCTAGCCTTGCAATTGCAAAAGTATTTAAAATATACACACCATTACTCAAACATGGAAATTACTGAATCATATAATATCGTTCCCAATTTTGATAAACGGGGATCTTATACCTGAAGATCTCTTATAAGACCTTCCAACAAAGTCCGTCCACAATAAGGAAGCATGGCAGCAGGTAGACATTCACCTGTGTCAGGATCAACTAAACCAAGCCTATCTGCAGAGCCTCCAAGGGGATAAATTTCTCCTAGGTCTGGCAAACCCTAAAATGAATAGATCTTATTATTCAAGAAAAACCTGCAGGATCCTTCACTTGTTCTGTATAAGCAAACTGTGGGTTACAAACCTGAATTCCCCAAAGTGCTGCTTGAGATGCATACCCCGTATCCTGAGAAAGATCAACCACGCTAGGGGAATGAATTTCTAAAAACTGGCAATCCATTGCTTCAGTTATGTGCTGGGACCAACTTGCAGTCTGCCTTTCAGACCTAGATTGAGCAAGGAGCTCAAGCACCATTATCTGGTATCTGGGGCAACAAAATATCATCCAAACCATAAGCATCCTTCGGCTCAAGGAGAATATCAGCACAAATGAGATTTTACCATGTCAGAAGCATTGCACTTGCATGGAATATGCAAACAAAAAGAGGTTTCAACATTTTGGTGAAAAAATGGAGTACAGTCCCTAACACACCCATTTTCAACCTAATCATCAAGATAATTATGCTTAACCAGAAAATGTTTCTATCCGCCCTATGTCTTTCTCCTTAACAAAAATAATCAAAACAGCATCCCATTTCCGGATATTAACTGAATATTCCCTGACCTCCACGTTCATTGAACTCAATGTAGATTCATTTAAACCCAAGAAAGCATCACAGCAGAGGATTTCTTCGAAAAGATGCAAAGTCTATTGGCGAATTATATCTAAACAAAGTACTGCCCACAACATCTAGATACAACATTATCACACTAAACAATAATTAGTTATCCAGTTAAATAAAAATCTCCACAAGCGTTTTCTGTTCTTTGGCATAGAGTTCCAATTGACTGAAGTCTATGTTTTATATATACATGGCTTGGATAATAAGAACATAATAATAACAGCATACTATTGACCTCACATAAACATTAATACACTTGACCTGTTGCTATTCCATGCCAGCAATTATAACTAAATCGAAACAAATAATCTGAATATCACTGTTCTAAACATTGAAAGCAACAGAAACTAAGCGCATTTTTTAGCATATAACAACAATTAATGCAAATATAATGTGATAAAGCAAAAGCATAGCAGAGAGCTGACCCAATTATTCCTCCAATGCAATCATAAAACTCCTCAACCTCTCCCAGAATCTTCAATAGCTTCCTGAACTCGCTAACCTCCCTCTCCTGCAAAACGAAGCCACTTGTCTCATCGAAGCTCTCACCACCACCATAATTAATATCGAACCTCTCGATCATCTCAACCAAAGCATAAAGAGCACTCTTAACCGAGCTCCTCGAAATATCCTCCTTTCTCTCCACAAGTTCCTCATCGTAATAGCCCAAACCAAGCACGTGCTGCTGCCCCGCCGCAACCAAACACTTAACCAGAAACAGTTCCCTCAATTCCAAATTAAGCGACGCCAAAGCCCTAATAAGACCGTTCTTATGCTCATTAAAGAAGCTCTGAACTCGGGAGTCCGCGTCAATCACGGAGTTTTTATCATTCAAGCCCTTGGAAGCTACGAGTTCCGAGCGGAGAGCCTTGAGCCGAGCTATTTCTCCCTGGAAATCATACTCCGGCGCCGGTGGCGCGTACTCGACAGAAACCGTGGACACTCTCGGAACATGCTGCGACGACGACGACGAAGAAGAGGACGATGATAACGAAGATGAAGAAGAAAAAGAGGAAGGAAAGAATGAGAGAGAAACTAAAGGCGGTCGGAAATGGAGAGAGTTGATAGACTGGAACGGAGAGGTTTTGGATGTGAGAGAGAACAGGAAATGCTTGTTTTGATGAAGAGTTGTGTTAGCCATAGAAAGCGAATCCTATGGAATTACAGAACCAGTAGAGGAAGAAGAATAAGAAGAAGAAGAAGAAGAAGGGAAATGGAAAGGAAAAGATACAGAGAGGAAAAGATACAGAGCTATGGAGTTATAATATAAACATATAAATAAGCGAATTGCAGAGAGAGAGAGAGAGAGAGATGGAGGAATTGATTGAAGGAAAGAGAAGGAGAAGGGAAGGGTATTTGAGGGGGAGAGAGAGAGATAAGAAGCGGAGATACTGGAAGCATATACCGAGGGAGTGAGCTCTAAAATTCGAATAACCGTCAAAAGGAAGGGCGTCTGCTTATAGGAAGTCGGTATCACTTATTAAGTAGCCTACGTGGCGTCCCGCAATTGGTTGAGTTTGGGTCTGCTTTGGATTGGAATTTTGCCTTATTTTGAGTGGACATTTGCCTTAACGCACATGGCAGGAGACAACGTAGACCACTTGATACGTTTGGGAGAGAGAGTTTTCTTTACCACTGTGAATATCTGTTATTTATAGACCGAGACAAACCTATTTATACCGTTTAATTTAATAAGTTAGAAAAAATTTAACTTATTAATGTATTTTAAACTTATTAGATTAAAAATAGCCAATTTTAATAAGTACAGAGTTTAATTTCTTAATAATTTTTTCATTATTAGCATTTATTAAGATATTAGCAAAGCATTTGATAATTTTGAGTTTGAATTTTACTATTTACATAAAATTATTATTTATGAATTTACAATAATCTATCTATAATATTTTATTTAACAAGTTTAAAATTTAATTTATGAGTAAGTTTTGTTCTAATAAAATTATAATTCTAATATATTATTTTAATTAAAATAGTCAAATAATTTAATATTTAAACCAGTCTTTTTTTATAAAAAAATAAGTTCAGATCATTATAAATTTTTCAGAATAAGTTAAATTAGTTTTTAAAATTCAACACTTACTATAATTTGATTCTTAATTTTTTTTCACTATAATTTAGTTCTAAAATTTAAACTAATTGAACATTTAGAATAAATAAAAAAATAAAACCAAAATATAATTAAAAAAATATTAAGAATTAAATTGTAATACATATAAAAATTAGGACTAAATTAATAATTTATTTTATTCTTTATCTCCCTAATGGGTATCTGCTGAGTTGGAGATAGTAATCAGTTGATAACTTCTAAAGGCCCAAATTACGTATGGTGCTTTTTAAGCCCAAGCCCAATTTTGCTGAATACAGGATTTGATTCTAAAACGTTATATTTTGGATCAACTAATAAATTATAAATTTCTGGGTTAAAATTTGAAAACATATTACCTTGATTGTTCCATTAAAATTAAATTCAAGCAGGTAGTTACATCAATCATGTGTTATCACATGACATATATATATATATATACATATACTTTTTTTGTTATATTAAATGTGGACTAATTTGTAACTATATTACATTTATGGTAATATGAAGATATTAGATATATTATGGTAAATTTGGAGAAATTTGTATTTCTATTCTTCATTATGGTGTAGGATTGGTTCTCCGTGTGTATTTTGTATGCTATCATTAGAAAATTGTAATTATTTTTATTGTACTATTAGTTTCAACGCAACATCTAATTGTTAATATATATATATACATATTTAAAAAAAAAAATTAAGATAAACATTAAACAATATGTAAACACAATATATATCTATATAGCGAGTTCATGATCAATTTTTTTCCTAAATATAATGGTACATAATCTTTAAGTTATGATATGTAATGGCCTAAAACTTAAAAGAAAATAAATTATAAATTGAATGCGGAAGTAAAATAATAAATTAGGATTTACATTCCTTACACAATAATCTCAAGTACTCAATAGGGCTATGAGAATGACCCATTTAAAATAACAACGAAAAATCAAAGAAATAAATAGAAAGTAAACAACTGGGTATCCTATTCGTAACCCTCTTGTGGATCGGGATCTGAATCTTAGTTCTCTTGATATGAAATGGTTAATGAAAGAATAAGTTACACTAATGCAGTAAAAATATCACACTACTCACTGACACAGAAATGAAAATTGGTTAAAATCATAAAAATAACTAATAGAGCTTTTAATTTAAATAAATTCATTTATCATAACTAAAATCATTTACCGCATACTTACCGTAGCGAGATTTTCAAAACTGACTCATAAAGGTAATAATATAACCAATATCCTAATCTCATATTCAATTTGTCAAAACAACAATTATCTCTTTTATCTGCTTACTGGTATTCATGGAGGTACATAGGGATATCCTTACTATGCGTGAACCATTATTCGATATTGTCAACTACCCGACCGTCCCCATACCCCGTCCGGTATGAGGGTGAAACGAGTCATCCTTATACCCCGTCCGGTATGATGGTGAAATGGGCCGTCCCCATACCTCGTCAGGTATGAGCAAAAAAATACCAATGCTCGATACCCCGTCTAGTATGAGGCAACGTTTAAGGTAGAATTCCCTATGTACTTTATCCGTCCACCATCTCCCAAGATATCCAATAAGACTACCGTTCATTCATTCAGTTAATCAAACAATTTTTCGTTTACATTTAATTTTTCAGTTTTATAATTTAACTGTAAATCACGCAAAACAAGTAATACATGCATCAAGGAAACACATCGAATCATCATACCAATTCCAATGTATTATCATGTATTCAAAACTGTAAAATCAATCAATCAGTTAAAACGTGACAAACAGTAATAAATAACCAGTTCCGGCTCCATTAGTAACTTGTAATTAATTATTAAAGTTTTCTAAGTTTCACAAAATATCATATTATTGATAATTAGACTTCAATTTCATAACAGAGAATAAAGTGAGAGATTCTTACTCGAATCGGTGTCTAAAATGCTAAACTTTAAGTTGTGCCTACTAGCAGTCTCCGGATTCTTTAAATTTTTCTTCGGAGATTAAAACATGCTTCAAGTACCTAAAAATACCCTAAAAAACCCAAAATTGGTGTTAGAAACCCCTTCTGGCCAAATTCAGAATTCTAGCACGGTGGTATCGTCGTGCTCCAACGACGGTACCGCTGTCTGCGGCGGTGGTTTGCCTCGGCTAGCCATTTTTGGCCGTTTTTGACAGATTTCGACTGGGTTTATACTCATCCCTGCAAGAAAACACGTTAAAGGGCCTCGATTGGCCCAAAAAAGTTGAAAAACAAAAACTCACTGGCGGCAAAATTTTTCGGTGTGGCGGCTCCACTGGCTCACCTTCACGGTTTAGTATTTTTCTTCGATCAACCTGTAAAAAATAGAACGGTGAATACAATGGTGAAAAAATTGCATGAAATGGGAATCAGGAAGGGGTTCATCATAAGCAATTTTTGGTTTTTCCTGCGGCGGTACCGCCAGACTTTACCTGCAGTTTCCGACCCATTGACCAATTCGTTAGCTCCAATTTGGCCATGGAGGTGTTTAAAATTAAATTTTGAGCAACTGAGAGAATTTTTATATTTTTTGGCGATCGGCTACCTTCCCGGCGACTGATTTTTCTTTTCCGGCGGAAGGGAGGGCTAGCGGTAAGGTTAGAGTTTGGTGTAAAGTGAGGTACTTATATTTGTCTTCCTTTAATTTGGACTGTCCATCGCGTTTGATCTTAACCACCCGATCGCGTTTAATGAAAAAATAAATCTAGATCGTTCATCACGATTTGATTTGTACCGTATGATCGCGTTTAAGGAGGAAATAAATTTGTATTGTTCATCGCATTTAATCGCGACCGTTCGATCGTGCTTGAGGAGGAAACAGATTCGGACTGTCCACACACGTGGGAATAAATATGGACCGTCCGATCGCGGGCACGCAGATCGCCAACTTGGCCTTCAGTGTGACATTGTGTTAGCGTGCCTTGCCAAGCGGCACGCTTCGGTTCGTTGGGCCTGCTGACTGGGCAGTCCTATATGACATATTTTTTTAAAATTATGTTTTTACCCCCAGTTTCTGATTTTTCTTTCAAAAACACCATTATAACCCAAATTTTCACTCATTTTTTCCAAAATTATTTTTAATTTCGTCATCTACCTATTTTTCTTATTTTTTAATTAAATAAAAATTCATAAATTAAAAAATTATATTTTATATATTAATTTTAAAATTTTAAAATTAATTCCGGGTATTACAACTCTCACCCCCTTAAAAGAAGTTTGGTCATTTAAAAGAAATTTGGTATCTTAAATTTATCTCTCTCACACTCAATCAAACAGTTGGGGATACTGAGCTCTGAAGTCTGCTTTTAGCTCCCATGTGGTCTCTTCCTGTGTGTGATTCTGCCATAAAACCTTAACGAAGGAAATTTTTCAGTTGTTAAGTAATCTACTCTTTCGGTCCATAATACCCCCCGGTATCTCCTCGTATGACAGATCCTCCTGAAGTAAAAGGGGTTTATGGGCCAAGAAGTGAGAGGGGTGCAAATTGTACTTATGTAACATGGAAACATTAAACACATTATGGACCCTGCATAGTTCTGGAGGTAGTGCCAGTCTGTAGGCAGCGGTACCAATTCTGTCTAAGATTTCAAATAACCCAATAGACTGGGAATTTAATTTTTTCCTCTTGCCAAACCTACTGATTCCCTTAAAAGAGTGACCTTAAGGAACACCCGATTACCTTTCTCAAATTCTAAATCCCTCCTACGGGTATCTGCATAACTTTTTTGACTGCTCTAAGCAGTCTGAATGTTCCTCCTAATATTAAATATTTTGGCTGTAGTCTCCTCTATAAGATCTGGATTGAATAATTTTCTATCATCTATTTCTTTCTAACATATCAACGATCTGCATGGACGATTATACAACGCCTTGTACGAAATCATGCCAATACTTGCTTAGTAGCTGTTATTGTAGACGAACTCTATTAGGGGTAAATGATCATCCCAATGGTCCCCGAAGTAAAAAATACAAGCTCGGAGCATATCCTCCAATGTTCGGATCGTCCTTTCTAATTGTCCATTGGTTTGAGAGTGAAATGCAATACTAAGGGATAGTTTTATTTTCATGGCTTGCTGAAAACTAGAACAGAATCGAGAAGTGAATCTGAGGTGTCTATCGGACAGTACTATCACTGGCACTCTATGTAATCTGATTATCTCTCGGATATACATTCTTGCTATCTTATCCAAGGGGTCGGTCATCTTAATGGCCAAAAAGTAGGAAGACTTGATGAGCTGGTCAACAATTACCCAAATGACATCATATCTTGAGCGTGTCCTTGGCAATATTGTCACGAAATCCATTATGATATGTTTCCACTTCTACTTCGAATTGGTAATGGCTAAAGTAGCCCACTGGGTGTTGATGCTCTGTCTTGACTTGCTGACATACCAAACACTTGGAAACAAAGTTCGTCACATCTCTTTTCATCTCGTTCTATCAAAATCGGGGTCGCAATCTTTGATACATTTTAGTACTTTCGGGATGCATGACTAACTTTGAGCTATAAGCCTCTGTCATGATGTCCATTTTCAGCTCACTATCACTTGGAACATACACCATATCCTGAAATCTAAGCAACCCATCGGTAGAGACTCGAAATTCTAAATTTACTCTATGTTCTGTGTATTTCTTAAGGGCTACTAGGGTGGAATTGGTAGATTGGGCTTCCTTTATTCTCTAGATCAACTTAAGTAGAACAGTCAGGTGGGCCAAACATGTAATTCTCTTCAGATGCTGAAGTCGTACTTATCATGCGGCCCCTATTTCCCTACACTCTGAAACCATCAAGTGAGCTAATATACCTGCATTTTTTCTACTGAGTGCATCGGCTACTACGTTGTCCTTACTCGGGTGATACAAGATGTTGCAATCATAGTCCTTGAGGAGTTTTATCCATTTTCTCTTATGCATATTAAGATCTTTTTGAGTGAATATGTATTTCAAACTCTTATGGTCCATATAGATCTAAAAGGTATCCTCATACAAGTAATAACATCAAGTCTTCAAGTGTAGATAATCGCAGCAAGTTCTAAATCATGGGTGGGGTAGTTTTTCTCATAACTCTTCAACTGCTTGAACCCATAGGTTATGACCTTCCCATACTGCATCAGAACACAACTCAACCCTAGGTAGGAGGCATCACTATAAACTGTATATCCACCTGTCCCGCTCAGTAAGGTCAACACAGGTGCAGTAGTCAACTATTTTTTTAGTTATGAAAAACTCTTTTTACAGTCATCGTTCTACTCAAACTTGACGTTCTTCTTTGTGAGCCGAGTTAAAGGAGTAGCTAAGCTAAAATATCATTCCATAAACCTGTGGTAATAACATGTCATCCCCAGAAAGCTACGAATCTCCTTGATCAAGGTCAATTTTTTTTAGTCAAGTACTACCTCAACTTTTTTTGGGTTCACTGATATGCCATCCCTTGATATGATGTACCTTAGGATGGTAGTCTTCTTGAACCAGGATCCACACTTACTCAATTTTGCATACAACTTCTTCTCTCTGAGAACCTGCAAAACCTGAGTCAAATGGTGAGTGTATTCCTCTCTACTTTTTTAATAGATCAGGATATTATCGATGAATACAATGACGAACTGATCCATGAATTGTCTGAAAACTTTGTTCATTAAATCCATAGTGTCCGTACCTAATTCAAAAAGCTGTTTTAGGAATGTCTTCTGTCTTGATCTTTACGTGATGGTAACCTGAATGCATGTCTATTTTAGACAAGATCTAGGCACCCTGCAACTAATCAAAAAGGTCATTGATCCTAGGGAAAGGGTACTTGTTCTTGATTGTGACCCTGTTCAGACCTCTATAATCAATACATAACCTCAACGTCCCATCTCTATTCTTTTCAAATGTGACTCCAGCACCCCAAAGGGACACATTATGTTGGATGAATCAACTATCCTACAATTCGCTGATCTGTTTTCTTAACTCCTCTATCTCAACATGACTTATACGGTAAGGGGCAACCGAAATAGGTTGGGTGTCTGATTGAAAATCTATGGTGAATTCAACTTCTCTGTCCACTGGCAGTCTAGGTAGTTCATCTAGAAATACATCCAAAAAGTTTCGGACTACGAAAATTTCTCGAATACAAATTTTTTTCTTAGGTTTGCCGAGTTAGAAAAAACAGTCGAGTTAAAGGATTTAATTATAGGAAAATTTTTATGAGGGAATAATGTTTAAATTTTTTTATTAATTTGTAAATGACTCTTCATTAGAAGGGTTGAATGTAAGTTTCTTATGGAAACAATCTACGGTGGCATAATACGCCGCTAACCAGTTTATTCTTAAAATTACATCAAAATCTTTGTTTCAATCTCTATTAGGTCCACACTCAATTTTCTATCTGCTATATTTATGATATAGGCTCTATATATAACCTCCCGCAGTAGTTTCCTACTCCTATGAGTAGACACAAACAATACAGAATCAAGTTTGGTACAAAAACATGTGAAACAAATGAATGTGAGACACCAATATCAATCAAAACATGTGCAAGATGATTATAGATAGTGTACGTATCCTCTATCAAGTCTGGGTTGCCTTCTGCATCTTATTGAGTAAGGTTATAAGTCCTACCCTAGGTAAGAGGTCTGGCCTGGTTCTGGTTCCTCGGGCATTCCCTCGTATAATGTTGGGCACTCCCACATATGCGGCATATATTGTTGAGGCGATAGTAGGGTCGGTCCTCATGATCTTTGCCACAGTGTTGACAAGTCCTACGTGTCTTGTTGTTGGAATATGAGGAGGAGCGTGAGTCATCGGCCTAAGTCTCTTGTTCTGCTGAACAGGTGCAGTGGGTGTTAGTCTGCTATATGAAATTGAGGGCCTGAGGTTCCCCACTGCTGGAGGAAAAATGTGAAAGTTCCTCTCCACCAGCTGTGCCTTGGCTAGAACGACCGAGTAAATACTGAGCTCAAATACATACAACTGCTGCCTAATCTTAAGAGGAACTCCCCACTCGAACTTTCTTGCATTTCTACCTTTATTTATCATGCTCTCAGGGGAATACCGACCCAACTCTAGGAACTTTCGGACATATTCTGATAGAACCATATCAACCTAGACCAGGTGTGCAAACTCTATTTCCTTTAGATATCAAAGATGTTCTAGGAGGTACTCTGCATTGAAGGCCCTCAAGAATTATTCCCAAAGTAACTGAAACGGACAGGGTGACCTGCTTGAGTTGCCACCAGCGGCCTGCCTCTCCCACCAGCATGTAGGTGGTAAGTATGACTCTATGTTCGGGAATCACCTCAAGAGTTGTGAATGTCTTCTATGTCTCAACCAACCAGTACTCGACCTCTTCAAAGAAGGATACCCCTTCAAAAGTAGATGAATATAGTCTTTTATACCTCTCAATATAACATGGTTCCATCATGAGAGGAACTGGGTCCCGTGGAAGAGGGACTAGATTGTGCTGGGAATGGATTAGATGACCCTGTGGTGGTACTAGATGATACAATGGAGGCACCAAATTATACTGTGGTGGTGCCAGTTGATGTGGCTGGGTCACCGAGCCATACTATGGTGGTGCTGGATGATACTGTGGAGGAGCAGGGTCATACCGGGGTGGCTCAGGATCCTCCTGCTACAGGGGTGGCTCAACCTATGACAATAGGGAGGGTCAAGTAGCTCCCTCCTTTCCTCTCGGGTCTGCTAGACAGTGATCTCTCCAATATTTCAAATAGTCAGTCCACATCCTCTCGAAGCGAACCCTCCCGGGCTGCTCGGTTTAGTGGGGGTCCTCCTCTCCTCATTTATCTGTACCTGCATTTCACAAGAAACGATTGAGTGATAATCAATTGTTTTTGGTGTTTCATAAGGTTTTTGTGTAAGGAATGGTTCGAGGAACCTGGCTCTGATACCAACTGTAACGACCTAGAACTTAAAAGAAAATAAATTATAAATTGAATGTGAAAACGAAATAATAAGTTAGGGTTTACATTTCTTACATAGTAATTCAAAGTACCCAATAGAGTTATGGGAATGACCCATTTAAAAGAATAAACGAAAAATAAAAGAAATAAATGAAAAGTAAACAACTGAGCATTCTATTCGCAACCCTTTTATGGATCGAGATCTGGATCTTGGTCCTCTTGATCTGAAATGGTTAATAAAAGAATGAGTTACACTAGTCTAGTAAGAATATCATACTACTCACCGATATAGAAATAAAGATTGGTAGAAATCATAAAAACAACTAATGGAGCTCTTAATTTAAGTAAATTTATTTATCATAACTAAAATTATTTACCGCATATTTACCATAACGAAATTTTTAAAACTGACTCATAAAGGCAATAATATAACCAATATCCTAATATCATATTCAATTTTTCAGAACAACAACTTCCTCTTTTATCTACCTACTGATATCCATGGTGGTCCATATGGATGTCCCTACTATGCGTGAACAATTATTCAACATTGTCAACTACCCGCCCGTCACCATACCCCGTCCAGTATGAGCGCCAAAAGTACCATCCCTCAATACTCCGTTCGATATGAGGGTAAAACGAACCGTCTTCATACCTCATCCGGTATGAGTGCCAAAAATATTAATTCTCGATACCTTGTCCGGTATGATGGTGAAATAGACCGTCCTCATACCCCGTTTGATATGAGCGCCAAAAATACCAATATTCGATACCCCATCTGGTATGAGGTAACATTCACGGTAGGGTTCCCTATGTACTTGGGCCGTCCACCATCTCTCAGGATATCTAGTAAGGCTACCGTTCATCCATTCAGTTAATCAAGCAATTTTCTGTTTACATTTAATTTTTCATTTTTCTAATTTAACTGTAAATCACGTAAAACAAGCAATACATGCATCAAGAAAACATAATCGAATCATCATACTAATTTTAGTGTATTATCATACATTTGAAACTGTAAAATCAATCAATCAGTTAAAATATGACAAATAGTAATAAATAACCAGTTTCGGCTTTATTACTAACCTGTAATTAATTATCAAAGTTTTTTAAGTTTCACAAAATATCATATTATTGATAATTAGATTTCAATTTCATAACAAAGAATAAGGTGATGGATTCTTACTCGAATTGGTATCCGCTAAACTTTTAGTTACGCTTAATGGATTCTTACTCGAATTGGTATCCGCTAAACTTTCAGTTACGCTTACTAGAGATCCCCGGATTTTATAGATTTTCTTTTGGAGATTCAAACACGCTTCAAGCATCTAGAAATACCCTAAAAAATCTAAAATCGGTGTTAAAACTCTTTTCGGCCAATTTCAGAATTCCAGCACGGTGGTATCAAAGTACGTTCCTCAGAACCATTCCTTACACAAAAACTTTATGAAACACCAGAAATAATGGATTATCACTCAACTATTTCTTATGAAATGCAGGGACATATGAGGAGAGGAAGACCCCACTAAATCGAGTAGCCTGGGAGGGTTCGTTTCGAGAGGATGTGGACCGACTATTTTAAATGTTGAAAAGACTTATTGCTGCCCAGCAGACCCGGTAGGAAAGGAGGGAGCTTCCTGACCCTCCCCCACTACCACAGATTGAGACACTCTTGCAGCGGTAGGATCCTAAGCCACCCCGGTATGACCCTGCTCCTCCACAGTACCATTTGACACCACCATAGTATGACTCGGTGCCCCAACCGCATCACCCGGTACCATCACAATATAGTCCGGTGTTCCAACCGCATCACTTAACATCACCATAGTACAATCCAGTGCCTTTACCGTATTATCCAGTACCATCACAGGGTCATTCAGTCCATCCCCAGTACAATCCAATCCCTCTTTCACGGGATCCAGTTCCTCCAATAATGGACGCAGACTACATTGAGAGGTATAAAAGACTAAATACATCTACTTTTGCAGGGGTATCCTCATTTGAAGAGGCCGAGTACTGGTTTATTGAGACAGAGAAGGCCTTCACAACTCTTTGGATGATTTCCGAACAGAGAGTTATACTTGTCACCTACATGCTGGTAGGAGAAGCAGGCCACTGGTGGCAACTCAAGCAAGTCACCCTATCCATTACAGTCACTTGGGAACAATTCTTAAGGGCCTTCAATGCAGAGTATTTCCCAGAGCATCTCCGACATCTAAAAGAAATGGAGTTTGCACACCTGGTTCAGAGTGATATGACTGCATCAGAATATGCCTGAAAGTTCCTAGAATTGGGTCGGTATTCCCCTGAGAGCATGATGGATGAAGGTAGAAATGCAAGAAAGTTCGAGTGGGGCCTCCGTCCTGAGATTAGGTAGCAACTGTATGTATTTGAGTTCAGTACTTACTCGGTCGTTTTAGCCAATGCACAGTTAGTGGAGAGGAACTTTCGTATTTTTTCTTCAGCAGTGGGGAACCTCAGACCCTCAGTTTCACACCGCAGACTAGCACCTACTGCACCTATTCAGCAGAACAAGAGACTTATGCCGATGACTCAGACTCCTCAAATTTCAATAACAGGACGTGGTAGGACTTGCCAGCACTGTAGTAAGGATCATAGGGACCGACTATACTATCGCCTCAACAATATTTGCCGCAATGTGGGAGTGTCTGGCATTAGGCGAGGGAGTGCCCGAGGAACCAGAACAACTTGTTGTGCGGCCCGGGTATTACATAACATATAGTGAGTATTTAATATGATTATATCATAATATGAATTTTAAAATAGTTATTTTAAAAAAATATTTTTACTACATAATTATTTAATATTTAATATAAATGAATGTAAAAAAATATTGTCACTTTAAAAAAATAGATTTTTTTTTTCAGATTTTAAACGTAAATTTTTATTGAAAATTCAAATTATTTTTCAAAATTTACAAATTATAGCTTTTATGTATAAATCTATCAAAAAAATCTGTAGGCTTTGAATTTTATCAAAATTATTCTTTTTACTGTAAAAATACTTTTAGAACATAATACATGGTAGGATTTTATTAAAAAAAACAAAGCATTGCTTAGCAAAGCTTCTACTTTGGGCTATGCATGGTGCATGCCCAACACTGATCTCATCTTAATAATATTATTTATGATATTGTAGACACGAAGAAATATATATATATATATATGTGTGTGTGTGTATATAATGTGTTTATATAGGTACAAAATCTCAAGATACTATTAGCAAGAATTTATTTGAGGATATTCAAATATGACAAATATGGAGAACAACCAAAGTTCTGCTATAACCAAGAAGAAGAGATATTCTTGCAGATATATATACTGAAAATATTTCTTGTTATTTCCACCAACCATAGGCATTTTTAGGAGAGATTACTTAATAATACTAATAATAATAGAAGCAGTACTAGTATAGCTAATGAGAGTTTAGTGACAAAAAAAATCCTATTTTTATATTAATAATGTATTTAAACCTATATATGTCTGCATAAATAATTTTTACTTATTTATATATTTATTAATTAGATAATATACATATATTAATCGTAATATAATATAATAATTTTTAAATAAAAAAAATATACGTACTTATAATCTAGTCGAATCTATGATTTTTTTTATAAATAAAATTATATCAATTATTACAATAATAAATAATTAAGTCTTGAAGGGAGAAATCTTTTTTACTTACATTGTCTTAAAATTGTAATCATTTTGTAAAGAAAAAAATCATAATAATAAAGCTTCTATATATATATATATTCTTAAAGCATGTATATGTATGTGTATATACAGATAAGTATCTAACAGCTGATTAATTAACTAAGAAAACAACAAATAATCTAAACTATAGTCATGATCTGTTCTTGATATTCACCAAATTACAGCTTATTACTTTATAGGACATGCATCCAAAACAAAATAAAGTTCATTGCCCTTGCATGTATTTGTACTGGATGGATGAGTAACATGAATCATTAATAAACTTCTTAACTTACTTATCATTAATTAATTAATTAGTTGTCATTAATTAATTAATTTAGTACATCTATGATCAAGAAATCTCACTTACAACAATTTGTCTGCATTCACAAAGTCAGATCCAGATCGGTACTACTTCTACTTGCTACCCTTGTATGTATCTTCATCTTCCCATTATCCTCATCATTCCCATCATCATCATCTCCTTCCTTAAGTGACCTGTTGTGCAGTCGTTTCTTCGAAGACGAAGAAGAAGACAAAGAAAGTGACAATGTACTATCAATTACTCGATCATCATTGTTACTCTCGTCACTATCACCGTGATTATTATTTTGATCATCATTAATGTTTTCTGTTACTTTGAGAGATAAATTCAAGTCCAATGCGTCTGAACCTGAATCCGAGCTGGCCTTCCTTTTCGAGAAAAGATTTTGTCTTTCTTGAATCCTTAATTGCTTCAATGATGATGGCCAGCTGTTAGTATTATTAATCATATATGACGACCTACTGTTGTAATTCTCCAAGTAATTTGTCACTATTGCAGCTTGATGATCATAATTATGACCTGCTTGTCTCTGATCATTTATGATAAGCTGATTTTCGGAATGTTTCGTTAGGCTCGTCGGTAGGTTTTGATCTTCGGAGATTCTATTAAATGACGGAAACCTTTGTACTCGAAAACATGACCTAGCCGATGCATTCCTCGACTCGAATAAAGACTCCGGTTCTGTCTTATCCTCCCGGCCAAAAGACCGGAATGTCTCCAGAGAAATTTCACTTCTGCTTCTTCTGAATTTTCTATCAGCTTCTGAATTGAACCAAGAATTACCCAGATGGGAATTGTAATTGGTCTTGTTGTTTCCATATATTTTCTGTGCAGGTAGTACTAAATTAGCACCATTGCCAAACCCTAATCTGGCTCTATCCATTAATGAAGTTCCAACCTTGTAACTATAATTAGGGCTGTCAATCTGGTTTTGTACTCCGTGAATATTTCTCCATGAAGGATCACTATATCTAGAAATTTAAAAAAAAATTAAAGAAATTATAAGGAGTAAATGCTATATAAGTTTATGATGTATACATATATATGAGAAAAGAATGAATTTAATCAAGGAATTTTTTTTTTCATTACCTTAAAGTAGAAGAAGAACTGGGTCTTGGATTAAAATTTTGCAGCATGGAGAGTTGGCTAAGGTTGTAAACGTGAGAATCTCCACCTTCAAACAAAAACCCTTGATCTGTTGTTGCTAGTATAGTAAACAACAATATAGTAAACAATTAGAGTAGAGAGTTAATATATATATATATATATACATACATATATAACCTAAGTTGAATGTGTATATATAATTATATATCTTCTTGGGCTTACCTTGATTTGGGTACTCGCTTATCTTCTTGCTTCTGTACATCTAACATGCAATATTACATAAAATGAAAAGGAAATCAATAGATCAAATTAAGCATGCCAATTATCGATATCTAATTTGTATGATGGGTGTTAATTCAATAATCAGAAAACAAAATTAAGAGATGGGTTTTTTCAATATGTACCTGTAGATGGCTCTTGACATGAGCTATGCTAAGGCCTTTGATGTTCATCAATTGAAGAACCAACTTGGGTGTTGCTCCTATATATATAATTCATTATTTTATATGTATATATATTAATTATAATTATCAAAAACAAATCAAACACTCACTTTCTTGCCCTCCCAGTCTTTCAACAGCATGAACAAAGCAAAGATGGAGCTCAGGAGTCCACCTGAGTCTCGGCATGTTAGAACGAACATACTGCCTTACAGATGACGATGATCCTGATCCTCCCTCTCCGGGATTCTTCGTCTTCTTCAATCCACCATTAATTTCCTTCTCTTCATCAACTGATGAGCTGCTGTTGCTTGAACTCGGCCCGTGAATTATCCTGTCCGCTTCCCCACGATCAAGTTCTTGATCCTGATCATCATCGTCTTCAGAGTCTTTCTTTGGAGAAAGATTGTCAAAAGGGAAATTATTATGATTAGATGTCTTGGAAATTTGAGAAGAAGAACCGGTAGTAGTATGATGATGATGATGATGATGAGTTGATTTCATGTTTCTTAGCTGTCTGTACTTTTTGGGGTTTGGAAGTCTAGAAGGAGAATGAGGAAGAAACAGCTGTTAAGAATTAAGGGTCTTGTACTGGGTCTATAAGCATGACTTTGAATACTATGCTTTCACATTTCTCACAATTTCTTGCCTATATCTTGCTGGTAAGTTAATACAAAAGGCTGAGATTTATTTCTCATATATATATACACTCCCATATATAATTCTTTTCAATATTTATATATATATATAGTAGCAACCGGGAATATTAAGGGTTGGAGAGTAATAATAAATTGGTCCAAATCAAAACCCTAGTCTAATTGGGAAATAAAACCTGATCATCAGCTCCCTAACATTTTTTTAATAATCTAAAGTTGTGTATATTTGTCATTATCTACATCCATGTGCGTTTATACATATTATACATAAATATATATACAATATTGCATATTATAACGTTTATCATAAACCATCAAATTAGCATACCTTAAATTCTAATTTTTGAAAAATTGAATGAACAAAGTATGTGTATAAAGAAAAACAGGTAGAGAAAAAGAAAAGGCGAGGGTTGTGAGCTCATGATCCCAGAGCTGTAAACCAATTCAAGAAACACATAAGAACATATTTTCTTCAAGTACGTTTTAGGTAATTGATTGGGAGAAAAAAATGTGCATGTGCATTTGTGTTGAAATTGAAATTCACTGCTGAACTGTCAGTCACTCATTATATATACATACATGTGTTTTTCTGTATATACATATATATATATATATATATATATATATACATGTATTAAACCAAAAAAAAAAAAACATTGACAGAAATACTGGTACAGTCATCCCGTCGAGAATCACGGATTCTTTGTCTCTTGTCTATATACACACACACATATATATACATGTAAGGATGTTAATTTGTATATACATATATATGCATGGTTACATGTAAGGATGTTAATTTTATATATACATATAAAAAAAAAAAAAAAGTATTCGAAGACTTGTGAGAGACTAAAATTGTCAACAGCTAGGCGTTAGTATAAAAGCAATGCACGGGCAGGTCAACTGTGAGACCCAAGCAAGAATCTTGTGATCAATCAACACATAATACCCAGCATTAGCTC
This sequence comes from Carica papaya, assembly GCF_054855325.1. Lineage (NCBI taxonomy): Eukaryota > Viridiplantae > Streptophyta > Magnoliopsida > Brassicales > Caricaceae > Carica > Carica papaya. The sequence continues at coordinate 3,757,311 of NC_142310.1, read as the reverse complement.
ATCGAATTTTAAATTTAATATTAATATTGATTAATCCCAAAGTTAAGAAATTTATTTTTAAACAATAAATCTTTTATTATCTTTATATATATATATATATATATATATCAAAGTAATCGATTAACCAGAAACTATATCATTTCCATTAATGAACATATACATATATATATATATATATGTATGTATCTTTTGAAAACAATAAATATACAAAGAATATATATAATATAATATATAATTTTAATACTTGTTACTTTATTTCATATTCACATTAAAGTTTAACTTTCGGTATAATACTTTAATAAGTTCGTCACATTATTCATGCAAGAAACTGTAATATTCCATCCTCGTGTGTCCTCCATATTCATTAATTCTTTTCGTGTACCATGACAAAAGATTGACATGAGACCACAAAATTAACTGATATTAATAATAATTCTACAAACCCAGATAGAAAAAAAAATATATATATATATATGAGAAAACCAATCAAATGGTGTTATATATCCACATTGGTGTTTTTGAATACATATAATTTAAAAGTATCATTTTCTAAATCAAATATCAAATAAAAATTATTTTATGTTGTGTAACAATTATATATAAGATGATAGTAACATTATATTTTCAATAATAATTTGAAATTGTACCCATTACATACAATAGTTAAGGTTGATCTCATGGTTTTTAAGCTTTGTACAACCCACAATGGAGAGGACCGTAATTTATTATGTTGGGGCAGCTAGAATCATAATAAGAAAGCGATAGGCTACACTTTGATTTAAATTTAAACCCAAGTAAAAAGGCGTGCAAAACTCACAGGCATCTCGAGAGAAAATCACACACCACCCATAAAAAGTATTCGTCGTTTGATAATATATATATATATATATATATATTATATGCTGTTGCTATAAATTGTCAATTGAGAAGTCAGTCTAGTGGGTATTGAAGACTGAAGTTGGTCACGCAATTTGTTGCGCTTAGGCCGCTACAGTTATACAGAAATGCAATAATTTGCATTGACAAACACTAGTCAAGAATATACAGGACATTAGTTCAAAAATGTGTACAACATCATCGAAAGAATAAAAACAATGTTCAATTAATATTTGACTATGTCACTATCTATATACTGCCTTTTTTATATTATGAATATAAAGATAATATTTCACAAGTTAGGAGATATTTAAATCAACTTGTGCATATTTTAATGAAATCAAATTTTAATTTAACTAAAGATAATTTTAATTACATCATTGTTAGAGATAATAACAACAAATGTTCACTATAAATCTTAAAGAACTTGACTTATTTTTTTATTAATATAAGAGATGATATGAAATATTTATAATAATTATGAATATTCGTTTTACTAATCTCTTTTTTTGGATGGTCATAGTATACTTAAGTCAATTTTAGCATACACATACTAAAATTTCATTTTGGTATGTGAAAATATTTAATATTCGTTTAATAAATTTATATGCTTATGCATATCTTTATCTATAAAAATACACCCCAAAAAAAAAATTGCATTTCTGTGGAATAATTAAGCATAAACAAAATAATTTTCTAAAAATCACTAAATACAGCACCTTAAAGCTCTTGTTTGTCGTCTTTTAATTTTTTATGTTCTAAATTTATTCATATATTTTTCATTCACAAAATCTTACCAGTTAATAATTATAATAAAGAAAATAATCATAGTATTAAAAAACTTCAAAAATATTATTTTATATTTCGATAAGCATAGAAATTGTACATGTTTATATTAGTGAAGGTATATGTATAAACATTAAAAAAATATAAATTAAAAGACACACTCATGGTACATAGTTGATCCAATAAATGGTTTAGAAAGATAGCAGTGTTTTTAATAATTTATTAGTGAGGTTAATTATGCAATTTAATATAAATGTGGGGCAGTAATAACCAGTTAAAGCAAATTAGATTATTGCTAATAAGCAATAATAATAAAAATAATAATAATTACAAATTATCTTGATAAAATATTGTTTCACGTGTGAATTAATAAAACTAGTTAAGCAACGGAAATGGAGAGGCAATTGGATGAGCAATGGCAGTCTGGTTGGGCTGTGAAGATAAATAATATAAAAGGCCTGACAGATTCGGCCTCAACCAACCTGTAAAGTCAACCAACCAACACTCTCTATCTTTTGCTTATTACATTTTTTAAAAAAAAAAATACACATACAGACATAAATTTTAAAATATTAAATTAATCTACGTTCTATTTTTAAATATTTAAATTAATTTATGTATATATATATTTTATAATTTTAATACCTATAATTTTTAAATATTTTTAATTTAATATTAAACTGATAATACAAACTTAACACCTTTAGTAGAAATATCACATAAAAATAATTTAAACATGCAAAAATGCATAGCAAAATTAAATACAAGTAGAAAATTGGTGTAAATTTTTGGATGCTTCATCTGAAAGTTATGTTATTTTATATTAAAATTAATGTAAGGATTATCCAAGAATAGAATAAAACAAGGTAAATGGATTATAGATTATCTATTTTAAAATATTTATTTCAAATTATATTTAAAAGAGAATCGAACGCCCCCTATTAACGCGGATCTACCACTTCCATTCTCTTCTCTCTTAAAACCACAAACAGAGAAAGAGGATGTTTGTCTTTTCTTTCATATTATTATCTGACAATTTGTTTCTAAAGAATCCCCCACATCATCATGAATTGTTTTTCTAACGTACATGGGACTATAAGAGGATGACATGACATGACATGACATGACATGGCATGGCATGCATACCATGAAGTACCTACATCATCATACATGCTACTACCAACCCCCCCTCCCCCTTCAAGGAATCCAACTCCAACATGACCTCCACTCTCATGAACCATATGCTTTGTCAGAGCCACAGCTGCTGGAATAATCAGTTTATGGGTTTTATCACAAGGGGTAGAAAACTTTCGTACTACCAGATTCATAGTCCTCGACTTCAATGGTGGTATATGCTTAACTTGCTATGCTCTAAGTTCATGGTATACTGCTGCCCAGATAATCACATATTAGTTTTGGGTTTTTAAATAGGCCAGTGGATTCATCAAATAGTCCCCTACCGTTTTGTTCTAAGTATTAAGAGGCTGAGTTTCACCAAATGGGCCCTTTTTTTTTTTTTTTGGATAAAAGTAGCATGCTTGCAATTTTTTCTTTTTAATGTTTTCATGCTTCAGATTCTTTTAAACATTTCTTTGGTATCTAATCAGGTACCCAAAATCAACATTTTTGCAGAATGAATTTACCTAGATAGATGAAAAACAATAGTTTTGTTAAATACAAAACCAACTTACTACTTAGAAGTATATTATTATAGTTTTTAGTAACTTTAAGATTTTATTCTTGTTAGTATTTAGTTTCCATATCTGTTCCAATTAATATTAGTATTCTTTGATCTAATTCTATTTGCAAAAGATTATTTATAAAGTATTATAAATATCTTCATAATTTTATTCTTATTTCTTGTGATAGACTTTGGTAATTCAATAAAATACTTGAATTTTTCAATTGTAAGGTTGTACATGCAATCAAACCTTTTATTGTGATGCTACGACTTTTTAAGCAGTGTAACAGCTAAAAAAAATCCTAGGCAGACCCTAATTTGAACTACATTAAACCCCTAACTGCACAGTATTTAGTTTTCACAACTATCATACCTTTAGAAAAAAAACTTCATATGATTTTCGAATTCTATGCAATATTCTTTTTCATTTAACAGTTGGATGCACGAAGAGACTCAGACTATGAGCATTTCGCAGCATTTGTCTACAATTCTGTACCACTTTTGTACCATACAAGTCAGCATGACAACATCCATATCAATGGCTTTGTCGTGCAACCCCAATACAGTCCTGGAAGCAAAGCCATTTCTTGTCCTTACTGAAGTTGATGGGTGTTCGATAAGAATATAGCAGATAAAAGAGACATTCATTGTCATGTCTCCATGCACCAGTAAAAGACAATATATTATTTTTTTTTTGTGCTGTCCTAAAAGTATACCCTTTATCTAGTCCTGCAGCTATATACCTTCGTCTAAATCTAGGGGAATTAGATTGCATAATTTATCTTAGTCCTGTAACATAACACTACCAAGATTTCCTTTAACTAAATCTGGGAAAATTATGTTGTACCATTTATCTAGTCCTCCAATATAAACTACCAAAAGCAACTTCTGTAAACCAAGATTTGTTTTCCTTATCAGACTTACTGCAAGTAATGCTGTAAGAAACCTAACCCCCCCCCAACCCCAATCTTCTATCAGATAGAGAAAATTATAAATGAAAATTTTGAAGATTAATACTCTTTGAATGTTATTATGTAGCTTTTCTTAGATCTCATAAAGCATTTCTTAGAGCAAAAATTAGATGTTAGCAAATCTATGTCAATCGCATGCTCAGTAACTGACAGGCTAAATAAAAAATCACAAAATGATGTTGGCCAAAATTAGATTCTCATGCTCATGGAAAAAAAATATATTTAAAATCCATGTCAATTGCATCTAAATGCACAAATGTCCATCACATCTACAATGCACAACTGCCAGCAGTACGTCAAACTCCCACATACAAATCCTTCGTTTTTCAACAGAAATTAACCATAAGAATACCATATCTATTTATTATAGGTAGAAACTCATGAACAAGTGAACTTATAATTATAGATGCATGGGTTGTTTAACGGCCCTAAAAAAGCTTTTGTCAATAACCCAGGTTCCTAAACCAACTAACGGTAAAACCTTAATGTAAGCCATTTAACCAGTCCCAAAACCATTTAAACGAGTGAAACAACAGATGGCTGCTTAACTGATCAGTCTAATCAAGCTTGCATTTCTATCAGATTTCTTGGGCTTTTCTTTTCTTCATTCTGAATTCATAATTTATATCATAGCAATAGCTTTAAAAACTCTCAGGGAATAATAACATTGCAATTTTATGGGGAAAAAAAAAGTCGATTGCATTATGATCACCTCAAGATCCTCTCCTGGACTTAAAAAGAAATAATGACGTATTCCTCTTATTTTCCCACAAAACCAATAGTGACAATAACATCCTCTGGGGAAGTATAGGAACTTGACCATTCAATGGTTTTGCCAAACACTCAACAGATGGGGTTACTATGTTTATGCTAACGCCTAAGACACAAAAAATCATTCTCCCCCGTTTGTGCATCATAAAATGCCTGCTCTCTGACCTTTACAGTCTGGGTACAAAACACAAATTGAAAAATCAATTTGTCTAAACTGAGATCCAGTGAAAAAGCAGAATAATCAGAATTATGGAAAGACCCTACTACCTGAAGTGACAGTGTTCTATGTGTCATCTCCAGTGGTAGACATTAAAAAGAGTTCCAACATCTATGAAGCAGAGAAGGTCAGGAAAAAGCCGGACTTCCCATGATCATGATCGAATTTTTTAAGTATGTAGCAGTAATTAACCTGAAATCAAAATTTAACCACATCAGTAAAACAATATAGAATGGAAATGAATAACCAAACAAATATTAGAACAAGGGGAATAAGGTGAAGGAGGTTGTTGTTCCTAAGATTTCCTGCATCTTCGTGCCCATGCAAGGACCACTAATGATTCTTCGGTTTGAATCCTATTCAGTCTTCAAGTATTCATTCTTTTTTAGTACTAAAAGAAAAGATAGTCTTTAGTTAAATAAAATAACTTAAAACTATCATTCATTTTCTTGTGAATTTGTTATATTATCTCTCATCATATCCACTCTATGATTATTTCTCCGTCATATAACCGTTTGCCCATGTTTACTGACACCAACTTCAAAAAGTTACAAATGAGTAGGTATCATAGCTATTTCACTTGCTATTTTTTAGTTCTTTTTAAAGATAGAGATAGTCATTTTTTGTACAGTTCGTAGTTTGGGATCCAGTTATCAGTTAAGATATAGAAAGATAGAATTGAGGTTTTTGAATAACTAATACTAACAGTTTGTAAACACTTAAATATCCAGTTATCAGTTCGAGATCTAATGCTAACAGCATTTGGAAGAAAACCCATAAGGGTTTTAAGCATCGGCCGCACAATTCTCCCGCCCGAAAGTAATTAAGGGACACATGGCAGCACCCACGGAGATCTGGAGGGACGTGTGTCACGATCATGGAAGAAGTATTTAAAACTCCAAAACCCAAGTTTGCTGGACTGCCTTTTCTCAGTGAACCATTGAACTGAACCGTCTCCATTCGGGGAACCAACCCTTCCCCTTCCTTTCTCCATTTGGTGCACCCGACGCCTCTAAACCTTTACTCTCTGATTCCGTGGTGGTGATTGGTGTTTTGAAGGGGATGTTCATGCATCACTCCATGTATTTAAAGTGTTCTATTGTAAACTCGAATAAATCAAGTAATTATTCAAGATTAATCTCATACTTTCAATCCCAACCTCTCTCTCTCTCTTTCTCTCTCTCTCTCTCTCTCTCTCTCTCTCTCTCTCTCTCTCTCTCTCTCTCTCTCTCTCTCTCTCTCTCTCTCTCGCTTCTCTCTCTAAACTCTATGTTTCTCCAAATCTCATTCTCCTTCTGCTCTCATCTTCCCCAGTCTTCTTCCTCCTCCCTCAGCAATCTCAATCTCGATCTTTCTCTTTTTGTTACTATTCTCTCTCTACTTTTTTTCTCTTTATAACTCTTTCTCTCTCCCGATCTTCCCCTACTTCCATTTTTCTCTCCTGATCTTTGTCTCACTTTTGCTTAATTTATTTCTTTTTTTACTGTCTCGTGGTTCCGACATGTCAAGGTCAGCTCCTAACAACTTGGTATCAGAGCCAATGGAATCCAAAAAGACTCTTGAAAACTTTATTGTTATGGCTAAGAACAAGGGAAAAACCATAATGGCTGAACCTCAAAAGATGCAAGCTTTGGGAGAAAATATGCGTGAGGTGGACCAAAAGCTTTCGAATGTTAGGTCCAAAAATGTATGGATCTCAGCAGCAAGCCCAAGCCATTATAGACCAAGATTGGCTATGCTCAACCAACAATTAGAGAGGCTCACCAATCTCTTGCAAGACAATGCACAGCTAGGTGAAACAGCCGCAAAGGTAAGCCCCTTTGCTTCTGTTTTGAATGTTGATAGAGGAATTTTACCAAGCCTTAGACGGGGTTAGCAATGGGTCGAAATAGAGGAGTAACCAAGCAAGAAACCCTACCCTGAAAATTAAAATACTTGACTTTGAAGAAAAAAACCCTAAAACTTGAATTAGAAGAAGTAAACAAATGTTTTCATGTTTTCAACATTCTAGAAGAAAATAAAGTAAAAACAGCTTCGATGTATCTAGGGGACAGAGTGGAAATTTGGTTTCATGGGCTAGCAAATGACCCTCAGATGTTTGAATGAGAAAATATTTGAGAAGGAATTGTGTAGAAGGTTTGGAGGACTAGTTGGAGTAGACATTGTGAAGGAATTTAACAAATTGATACAAGAGAATACCATTCTCAAATATCAAGAAAGTTTTGAAGAAACGAGGTCGTTGTTATTGACTGAAAACTCCAGACATTCTTAAAGATATTTTATTTCCAGCTTTATAAGTGGTCTAAAGGAGAAACTTAGATCGACAATGAGAATGTACAAACTGCGCACCTTGATTCAAACATTTGAATTGACTCTATGACAAGAACAATCAGTAGATGTCATCAACCATCATAATAAACCAAAGCACTCAAATACCTTTACAACTTTTTTAAAGAAAATCTTCCCAGCATTCAAAATTTTCAGGAAGCACCACCCTTGAGGGATCCAAATCATCCAGAAATGAGGAGAAGCAATATTTGCTAGATGCAGGTAAAAATGCTTCCCAGGACATCAGTGTAAAGAAAAAATATTTATGACCATGGAGAACTGTGAAGAAGAAGAAGGACAAGGTGAAGAGAATCAATCTTTGGAGGAAGAGCAACAAGATAATGCAGAAAATCCTTGACCTTATCTTTGCAAGACATAGCAGGGGGTTCTTCAAGTAGCACGGTAAAAATAAAAATTAAAAATGAAAAAAAAAATTAAAAACGAATAAATAATAATAATAATAATTCTTTGGCACCATATATTTGGAAGCTGAATTTCAACATTGGAGACAAGGTTAATGTTTAAAGGGAGAGTATTGTTGAGAACCTGTTGCATCAGAATAAAAATAAGCAGGGAAGTGTAGAATCAGCAAGGAAGCAGAATACTAAAGATGAAACCGACTGCAGAAAAGCAAAAATCAAGCAGCAAAATATGAAAGATACAATCGTTTGCAGGGAAGCAAAACCCATAAGAGTTTTAAGCGTCGGCCATGCAATGCTGCCACCCGAAAGTAATTAAGGGACATGTCATGATTCTGGAGGGGGTATTTAAAATCCCAAAACCCTAGTTTGTGGAACCACCATTTCTCGGTGAACCGTTGAACCAAACCGTCTCAATTTGATGAACCGACCCTTCTCCTTCCTTCCTCCATTCAGTGCACCTGAAGCCTCTGAACCTCAGCTCTCCAACTTCCATGGCGGTGATTGGCATTTTGCAGGGGATGTCCATGCATCATTCATGTATTTAAAGTGTTCTATCATAAACTCGAATAAATCAAGTAACTTGTTCAAGATTAATCTCATACTTCCAATCCCAAGCTCGCTCGCTCTCTCTCTCTCTCTCTCAACTCTCTTTCTCCCAATCTCACACTCCTGCTCTCATCTTTCTCCATCTTCTTCCTCCTCTCTCGGCAGTCTCTATCTCTCTCTAAATTCTCGGTCTTTCTCTTTCTGTTACTATTCTCTCTCTGTTTGTTTTTCTCTCTCTATAACTCTTTCTCTCTCTCTCTCAATCTTCCTCTATTTCTATTTTTCTCTCCCGACCTCTTTCTCACTTTAGCTTAATTTATTTATTTGTTATTGTCTCTCTGTTCCGGTGAGTTACATGTCAAGGCTAGCTCCTAACAATTGCATCAAATCAAAATATAATATCAAAAACTTAATTATTTTGAAGAAGCAGCCAGTCAGCCAACATGAATATTCCTTCCTAACCATAGAATGACCCAGTAAAAGGAAACATAATCATTTATAAAAAGAAATAAAAGAAACTATCCAGAAACGAGAGGAAAAACAAACAGAACAGAACTACCTCCATGCGAAATAGATTTGTGGGAACAACAATCCCAGCTCCCACAGAGCTTCGAAATGATTCCAAGAACTTCTGTCGAGAGAAATTTCGATACTCATTCTCTGTTAACTTGGCAAGATTCCCAGCACTTGCAAAAACATGTCCATGGATTCCCTTTTCTCTAAACCACCTCAATGGAAAATCAAAAGAAACATCAGCAAAGGTAGTAAATGCCAGGTCTCCTCCAAGACAGTCCCTTCCAGCTGGGTCAGCATCCTCATCATGAATTTTCCTTCTTGGCTCCATAGGGCCAAGTCCTCTAGTCTTAAATCCCCACAATGCTGCTGGCCCTCCCAAACTGCAAACAGGAGATATGTTGCCACCCAAGAAGAATCTCTCTGGCAAGGACGAAGGCCTGTCCAAGTATCCACTTCCCCAGGGAAAAATAACACCACAAGAAACCCCAAAATTGAGTGCAGCATGATAAAATCCGAGAGGAAGAGCATAACGCAGGTCAAATTCCTGTCATAAACATCAAAAAGATTTTTAAGAAAACAGTGATTCACGTACATAAAGATTTAAATATTCGATTAGAGTGAATAAGTGTCATGTTTATTAGCAATTATCAGTAAACTAAAGCGACATTGTTGGCGGTTAGCCACAAAATTAAAGTCAAGCAAATATATGGTGTTATGCCAGACTTGCAAAAGCTTCAAAAGCTTTGTGAAGGGAATAATAGTTTACATGAGAGGACCAAGAGGATCCATCAAAGATAAGCCAAACCCCCAGGTATTTCAGACTGGTAACACAAAATAAGAATTCGTGACATGATGGGGTCAATGTCTTAGATTAGTACAATAAAAAGCCTGTGAAACTCTTCCTGAAACATCCGGCAATGTTAGCATATCTTTTCCTTGGATCGTAAAATTTTTTCAAAATACAATATACTTCTAAAAACATTATCTTCAAATACAGAAGGGAACATATCATGTAAATACTCTTTGCTGCAACAGAGGAGTTAACACAGTAAATGACTTAGATTAGTACAATAAAACCACAAGGAAATGAATTGTGCTAAACCTGGCGTAAAAATCGTAAGCTCCGACTATCAGGTGCAACGCCACCAATTTGAGTGGTTGATGCAAAAGCATATCCCCGAGTTGGCCTCAATTGAGAATTTCTCCGATCAATCTTAAATGTGTACTTCAAGGATGAAAGTAAATTATGTCCAAGTTGCCTCCTTATTGATTTCGATGACATTTGAGATGGATCAGTCAAGGTACGCCATGCAAGATTGTATGCCAAGTCATGGTTCCTACTTGAAAATAAGCCAAGAGAAAGACCTAATGACCTTTCTTTGTAAGAAGAAAACTTAAGCCAATCTTGGGACAGCAAGTATGCTCGTGCGGTCAGAGGAGTTACCAATGCTCTGAATCTGGGCAAATACACACCAAAACTTACCTCTGCAGAATGGTCACAGCCATAAGCTAAAGAACCATCCCAAATATCTCCATATCCAAAAATGTTTTTGTACTTGAGAGATCCTTCTATACTTGAAGATCTAGCCTACAACAGCATTATATAATTTCAGAAACCATCTATACATAGCAAATCCTTCCTAGTAACACAATTTAAGCATCAGAATTTAGAGAAAATCATTTAGATAGCTTAGCTTCCGAATGTATTCTCAAATAATAAGTGGGATTGGTATTACACAGGAAAATACATGAAGTTCTTGAAGTTACAACTCGTACAAAAACTAAGACTATGACTCCTTGAAGAAAAGGACATGAAGCCTATACTAGTGATAAAATGGATTATGCAAATTTCTATTGGCCATAGCTCTGCACATCAGTTCATAACCCAATCAGAAGTAAAATAGGTAAATGTTTTAAACACCATTAACCATCGATTACAACAAAAAACTGACGTTATTCCACTCTATCAAAATAAGAATCTTATATAGAACTATTACTGTTAGTCTAGGACTCTAAGTTCAACATATCTCAAAATCAGTACAAGTGAAACAAACAATTTCTCTTCGTTTCATTCCATATTTTCCTTTTCATTTCCCCCAATTTTCTCGGCAAACAAACTTAAACTAATTGATTTATTAAAAAAAATAAAAATTAGCAACATATACTATAATCCCAACAAAGCCTTCCGGCACACTTACTCCAAATTTCACATCAACCAAACATAAAAACGTATATCCCACCGAACCAAATGCAATGGACACACGCAAAATCGAAATGAACCATACCTCAGGTTTCGTGTATGCTCCGATTTGACCCGATAAAGGGCTTTTGGTCTCAATAACATCGATAATAACATTAGCGGTGCCGGGAAGCTCGGGCGGGCCAGAATCGAGCGTTATCTTGACGGAATCGAAAATCTCAAGAGCTTGAAGCCTGAAATTGACAAGTCTCGCCACGTTAAGGAGCTCTTGCATGGAGGTCACTTGCTTAAGCGATTCCAGCTCAGCCTCTATCACCTGATCCTTAGTCTTCGTGTTGCCCTTGACGATCACATCATGGACGCGCACTGGCACGGGCCCCGCTTGCATCCGCCGAACCAGGGCCTCCGTCTTGAGCCTCTCCTCACGGGATCGGGCCACCGAGGTTTGGGGGCTCGGTGGGGGCGGTTCCTCTTCGTATTCCTCTTCATCTTCTTCTTCGTCCAGTTCTCCCACTTCGACGTCGTTTTGGTCGTCTTCTTCGATGTCATCCAGGTCTTCGTCCTTGTCAGCAGCATTCGGGCGTTGCTGAGCTTGAGCGTAGGGCTTGAAGGCTGAAAGATTCGGGTCCAGTTTCATTTCTGGATTCCCCATGAGAGAGAGGGGCGACGAAGGAGTGGAGTAAAGAGACACAGAGGGGTTTTAGGGAAGTTACTTTCTGCCTTGGACAATGACGATCGTCTGCAGTCTTTACTACCAGAGTATTTGCGGTGGTCACCTAACTTATTCGTATTTACGTCCCCATTTCAGGAGTTCTGTACTTTTTATCTGGTGTTTTTCTTTGAAGGCTTTTAAACTAAATGCTTTTTTTTTTATTGGCTTAAATACACAATTTGTATAATTTATTTTCTTCAAATTAACTTATGTATTATAATTTATTTAAAAAAAATTATACATTTAAAATTTATTTAAATATTTCAACCGTTCATATATTCTATCACATTATTCTACATGTAATTGCATATTTTTATTTTATATCTTATAATTATAATATGGTGCTATGCAAATACACACTATGCATTTTTATCTCAATCTTATCCTTTGTTTTTTTCATCTATTTCATAGGTCAACCTAAAAAAATTTAGTTTTACAAATATGACAAAACTTAGCATAAATTAATAAAATTAAACATTTTTTTTAAACTATTCTTCATTTTTTTTTCAGTTCTCACATATCAAATAGTTATTAATATTTTTAAATCATTATTTAATTTAAAAAAAAATTCAATAAGGTAACTATGACAGATTATTTTTTTATATTATAGAGTAATCAAATTAAAATTTATCGATTATAATTTTATTTTTAATCAAAACTCATGATATTTATCAAACCCTAAACTCCTCCTTTTTTTATTTAAATATAATTGAAAATGATTAGTTAATAATACAATCAAAAAATTTTAGAGTAAAACGTAATTAATTCAGAAATAGTAATAAAAATTCAAATTTAGAGGGCTATGTCTACATGGGCTGCAAACGGATGGAGGGGAAGTCACTGGGATGTAACAGCGGGCTACCCTGCAAAACGGCGTCGCTTCGATCATTTTTAAGAAAATAGAGTGGACGTAAGTCCAAGTACGGTACCGTTTTAAGCACCGGCTCTAACTGGTTAGAGGGAATTCCATTAACGGGCCGCGTCAGTTTTTTCAAATTCAAAGATCTTGGCTCTCAGCCTTCCACTATCGTCACTGTTCTTTTGGATTTTCCGATTGAAAAATCACACCTCCCAGATGGAAACCAGCAGCAAAAATCACCACAATGAACTCTTCGCTTCGCTGATTTCAGACATCAAATCCTACTCTGGCAAAGATCCTCTTCTCCCATGGCTAAGGTATAAGAACACATGCCCACACCTTTATGTACAGCTCTTCTTGCTATTTGCTTCTCCTTTCACTTTTGGTTTAAATATTTTATGGGTTTCAATTCTGAAACAGAGGTATTAAGAAGATGAAGGAGACGCTGCCGGGCCAGATTTTAAATGAGAAGCTACCTCGGTTTCTGCAGAAATGCGTGCAATCTTTTGAGTCCGATCGGCGATATCGAAACGATTTACGGTTTCTTCGTGTTTGGTTACAGTTGGTAATTCAGTACCCCCATCTTTTTGCTTATTTTTATCTGTTTATATTTTGCTGGTGATTTAATCATGGTTTATTCAGTTCTCGGTTGGATTATTGAGCACCATTATGATTTACTGGATAGATTGTTTTGTTCGTTGAAGATATGAAGTTTTGCAGTTAATAGCAAAAGAGCTGCAAATTTCTACTAGGTTTAGTTCATTGATCTTTTATGAATCCAACACGACATTAAAAATAAGCTTAACTTGTTCTACATTTTCTCAGCTAATAATAAGGTGCTGACTGGTTTCGGGGTAAACAGATGTAAGCAATATAGAAATTAGAATCGTTTTGATTTTTTGTTAATTCTTTTGGGATTTGAGTAGATGGATTTCGTGGATGATCCCAAGACACTGTTAAGAACCATGGAAGCCAAACGGATTGGAACAAGGAGATCTTTGTTCTACCAGGCATATGCTCTTTACTATGAGAAGATGAAGAAATTTGATGAGGCTGAGAAGATGTATCATCTTGGGGTTCAAAAGTAAGCTTTCTTCTTGATTTAGATGTGTTGAGATATCTTGGACAACTAATGGTAGATGTTTAAACCTCTAACATTGCGTTTGATTCAACTTAATTTATATTCTTATTCAGTTTGTAGATTCTAGCTATATGATCAATAAATGATAATCATACTTTATATATTTGATCTATAATTAGATGAACTTTCCTCGTATCTTCAATTTTTTAACCATGATTTTATAGTCTCACCTCTCAATGAAGGAATTGGAAGAAAATATGTAATTGGAATTGGACATGAGCTTAATTTTGAATTAGACTACTACTTTTGTTTGAATTTTCATTGGAATTTGAACCAAAATATTATAGCTACTATTTGTTATATCAGTCTTATGTTTGTGGTGCCTCTTTTCCTAAAGTTATATGTGAGTTTAAATATTTATGCTTTTGAAAGTCTTTCATGCATCATGTTGTTCTGGAAAGAAACAGAAGATAGTTACTGTGTTCTTTTATGTCTAATTGTAATGGCAGTTAGTTTAATCCCTTGTTCACTGGGGAAATTGTGATTTTATTGCCTTTATATAACATAGTTAATTAGGAGGGTGTGAACTACTTCGCCAACACACTTCTTGAAGCTATGCTGCATGCAGCAGCCAAATGCTGTACACAAGTTTTTAGGTTTCTTGGTTCTATATCAAAAAGACAGTTTGGGGATGGGTTGGCACAAGCCTCCACACCTTCTTGTATTTATGATATTTCATTTGATTATTCATGAAGTCCCTTTTCTTTTTGTTGGTTGAAAAACTTTTGAATGGAGGGCTACTCACCTTATTTGTTGTGAGAACAAAGGATTAAATATAGTCTTAAATTTAATATTTCATTAAATTATTCTAGAGTTCACTTATACTGCTACCCATTTATTTATTCTAGAGTTTGTGTTAGAGGCTATTCCTCTAAATACAACCTTGAGGTTACTCACCTTCTGTAAACTAATTATGCAGCCTTGCAGAGCCTCTTGATAATCTTCAGAAAGCGTATGAGCAATTCCTTCATCGTATGGAGAGACACAAGAAGAAGATCCTGGTAGTTCTTTGTGTTGCTTGTGTGTTATTCTTGCATTAATTGGATGGCTATTTAACAATTGCTAGATTTCTTACAGTGCTATGAAAGAAGAACTGCCAAGAGGCCTCTGGGTCTTCGCGTGGAGATGGAGAACTGTGAAACTATATGTAAACTTGAGGATAGGCCTAGAAGAATCATGAATGAAGGATGCATCCATGAAACAGTTGCTTATGATGAAAATTCGAGGCCAGTTGGGACATCTAACCATAACAGAATTCTGGGAAACTCTCGTACAAGTACAGAGAATAAGCAAGTGATACCTGAAAGGAAATTGAATGAACCCAAGATTCTTTGCAGTGATGACACGGTTGTGGTGAAGTTTGTTGATAATGCAGTTATAGGAAAGTCTGAAGCAGAAGATGCTTGCCATCACGGACTTCTAGATCCTACAATAAACATGAAAGAGGCCATGAATGATATTAATAACATGTTTCGAGAACCCATAGAAGCAGCTCCAGTTCGAAGGAGATCACAAAGAAGCAAAACTGAAGAAGATCATGTTGAAGAAAATGGATTTAAGATTTTCGTTGATGAAAATGTGGATAGTAGAATTGAACTGTTAGCTCAAAAAGAAAAGGAGAACTGGGGAAGAACTCAAATAAGTCACCCTAACCAAGAGCCATTTCAAATATTTATTGATGATGAAGAAAATAATGAGAATGTGGAGGCAAATGAAAAGCAATGTAAGACAGTTAAGGTTGAGGTTCAGAATTTTCCAGAAGATTCTGTCCCATCTGCTTCGCATCCAAATGCTTTTGTTTTTCTCTGTCCCAAAGATAATTCATCTGAAAGTTCGGATGATCTTGATTCAGAGGCCTCTGTGAGATTAAGATTTAGAGAGGATACAGTTGTTCACAGGTTTGTTGGGTCAACCATCTTAGATGCGCCAGAGGTTGAAAATGTTTGTCACCATGGCTTGGTAGACCCTACCATCAACTTGAAGGAAGCTATGGATGACATCAACAACATGTTTGGGAAGCCAATAGATTTCGCAAGGGCTAAAAGACCTAAGAAGCAAGAAAAGGCACCTGTTCGGGAAGAAGATTTTGGCAGATTCTCAATACTCCCGGATGATGACATGGAATATCAACAATGCCAGCCAGTCCAGCCCACAGCCAAGGCGTCAAACAATTTAAAGGAACATGATTTGTTTGAGCCAACTATTTTTACTAAGGAAGCTCTGGATGATATAAATAAGATGTTTGGAATGCCCTTGGACTTCTAGGACATGAGGTATTTGTTATTTGTTCCATATTTGTTGCTAACCAGAATTTATTTTTAGCTTTTATGCTAATCTGGCCTAGATGGATAGCAATGATGGTGATCCTGCTTGGTAAAAATTTTCTGTGATTCTCTTCCTGATAGATTATCTAATGTCCAATAGACATGTATGTGGCCAGTGATGAGTACAAAATCTGAAACTTAGGTAGCCATCCTAAGGTGCCTAAGTGGTAGAAATTATTGGACTGAAGACTTAACAAGTTAGAGGTCCTCAATGCAAGCTGTAATCCACTCTATTTGTTGCTTAGTGAGTCTCACATTATAATTAGGTTTAAAGGGTTAGGAATGCAGTACTCCTTCCTCAAAGTGAGTCCCTTTAGGAAGAGAAGAAAAAAGAATCTAGTTTAAAAAAAAATAACATGCTGCAATCGAGCAGAATTTTAATTTATTCATGAAACTCAACACAATGCCTTAAATAAGCCCTTGTACTGAACAGAAGATACAAAAAGGTGAAAATTATTATGTAGATCAGTCAAAAAGATGAGAACTCATAGTATAGTATTAGTGGTGAGCTGTAACAGGGCAATAATTTGGCCGGAAAGCCAAAGGACCTGCAGCATATATCACAGGCTCATAATACTTCTCCTGCTGTTTCTTCTCCTCATAACGAAGTGGGGCGCCACTAAGTCCATTGTTAATGTTGGTGAGGAGACTGCAGTCCTCAAGAGGAGATGAAAGGAGTTTGACATGGCATGACTGCAAAGGATGGTCCAGAAGATAATGGATCATCTTGAAACCATCTAGGCGTGCATAGAAGTAGCCATTTTCGTTTGTTTTGAAAACCTTATAGTAGATTTGATCTCTAAAGTTCTTGCAGATAACGCTGATGTTTGCATACGGGATTGGTTTGGCTTCAGACAAAGACCATGTTCCATAGTATTTACAGCTCTGGCAATACACCATACCTTCCACAACTACATCAATTTTCTGTTCTGCTGCTTTTCCTGGGACATATGAATTGGTTGCTGTGAACAATGAGAGAAGCAACACCGATAAGGTAACAATATTGAGATTCTTGCCTGCCATTTTTCTTGGTGTATTTTTGGCTTTGGAACTTGAAAGAAAATGTGAGAAGAAAGCTAAGTGAACTCTGTGATGGATAAATAGAAGATGAAGTGAGCAATTATATAGTTTGCTTCCTTTTCTTATTCACACTCCCTTAATTAATATAAGAACTCCTCTCACTCTTTTCAAATAGTCTGTTTTACAAAGAAAGGACAGTATCAATAGTAAAATTTGGAGTGGCAATAGGACTTGCCTTTAGTTTAAGCTTTCTTGAGTCCTCTTAATGGACGTGAAGGCAACTAATTAAGGTTTCATTGTCTACCATGAAGTTCTTGGTGCATTATTATTGTCAACGTGAGGGCCATTTTCCACTTACAGATTATTAGGAAATAGTTCCACCTACACATATTTCTAATATTTGCATATTAGCCCCTCCCAAAAAATTATTTGGATATTGATGCCAGACAAAGTAAGTCCTTTTTTCTTGTTCTCGGCCTGCTGGGCTTCCATGTGAAGGCCCAGAAATTCGTCTATCAAATCCAAACCTCAAGATGGTTGAACCAGAATGCGAGCAAAATTAGTTTTATTATTGGATAAAGCTATTAATTTTTATTATTAATAGAATTATTGATTTATTATATAATATTTTATTCTAATTTTACTTGAAATTTTATATAAACTAAAATTTTTATTATTTTTTTAATAAAATCTTCATTCCTTTTAAATTTTCTAATAATTTTTCCAAAATCATGTGTGTATGCCTATCCCTGTCCCTTGTTGATGGGATGAGTGCTAGCTAAGCTGTAAACTAGAAATGGGGATAGGCTGGAAAGTAAATATTCATCGTGTGTATGTGTGTATTGCGTGTGTGTGTATATATATGTATATGACTTATGATATACATATACATATATATATATAGAGAGAGAGAGAGAGAGAAATTTTAATAGATAAAATACATTCCATGCACACTTATTGAATCAGTCAGCCAATCGTAAACTTCTAATTCCATTAATTATATTTTCATACATTCCATGCACACTTATTGAATCAGTCAGCCAATCGTAAACTTCTAATTCCATTAATTATATTTTCATATCTGAGAGCTCTTCAAGTTCCAGCTAGGAATAACTTGAAACGCGGCAATGGCTGAGCATTGACCTTGCAATTTCAAGTTAAAAAATAGTAAGATATATATACTCAGTATATATACACACACACACACACACACACACACACACACATACACTGACAAGACAGGATAACGCATGATTTGCTCAATTGAAAATAATCAATTCCTTGTTTTTATTTTCAATAAAAGAAAGCAATTGATTGTCGCCACCAACTTTTTTAATGGCAGTTGAGGGAGACCTTGAAACAGTCTACAGAGAGAGAGAGAGAGAGAGAGAGAGAGAGAGAGAGAGAGATGAGAACAAAATCATATGCATTTGTTTTTGTTTTTTTTAACAAAAGGGGTGTAATATATGGAAAGAAAATTTAAGATGGAAAACTGAATTTAATGGGTCAAATCAGTCACCTTAGGACTAAGTCATTTCTTTTTTTATAAAAAAATTTATATAATTATTTTAATTGAAAAAATTATTTTTTACAATTTTTTTTAAAAATATTTTAATTTATTGAAATAAAATCTAATTTAATGAAAGCTCTAATTTTGAATTTCTGATTTCTAAGTATAACACATGAATATTAATCACTAAATTATTATTTTGTAATAAAAAATTATATAACAAAATTTAATATATATTATTATTTTAATTTATGAAGACGAATGTTAATTTTTAAATTTTATAAAGAATAAGAAAACAGAAATTTGAGAAACGTATAGATAATTCTGTATTATTTTTACTTAAATTTTGCAGATTATAATTAAAAAAATGAAAAAAAAAAGATGTAAAAACTATTTTTCTGTTTTTTTTTTCTAAAGATTTCAAGTCTTGATTCATGTGTAACAGAAGCTTTGTGTTTTAATCTTTCAACCACAGGAATAAAAATATCCCCTAAATTTTAAAAGTGCAGCTCTCTTGACATGAAGATTGGCCAAGTATTCACACTAGCCAGTGATCACACTGACAAATCTTGAATTTAATTGGCAAAATAAACTCTTCTTGTGAATTCTCTCACAGCCAATTCATAGCAGCAAAAACAGGATGAGGAAGAATTTATATTATATACAACTAGTTTTACATTACGAGAAAAGATTAATACATGTAATTTTGAACCTAAAAACGCAAAGTACTTGGTTTACATATCACCCACGGGCACCATGGAAGATCAGAAAATTTCTTTGCAACTTAATACTTACAGTCTGAACTTCCACATCTAAGCTAGCTTGCTAGGCTGCTTCAGTCGACAAAATCTCAAGCTCTGCCCACCAAAGTGGAGAAAGTTTTGGGATTGACCCATCTGGTGTTAGTCCAGTAATCTCTCTCAATCTAGCTGTGACTTCCCTCATTTTTGGTCTATGTTTCGGTTCGGGATTGACACATAGTTTTACCAATTCACCAATGTCCGCCAGCTGATTTTCATCAAAAGATTTTAGAGTCTGATCCACCATTTCTCCAAGGTATTGGACTCCCGTTAAATAGTCCGATGCCCAGTTTTCGAGTAAGCCATCGTTGAGTGAGAAAGGAAGCCGGCCAGTCATTATTTCGAATAACAATACACCAAAGTTGTAAACATTAGTCTCTGTGGAGATTGATGGTGCATGGATGAGCTGTTTGCCCTTTATTTCCATCTCAGCTGCAGCCATCTCATTCCAGAAACTGTAGTCTGAGACTTTGGCGGCGTAGTCTTCGGTGAGGTTGATTGATGAAGAGGTTATGTTGCCCAGAATTACTGGTGGGTTTTGCTGGTGCATATGCTCAAGGCAGTAAGCCATGCCCATTGCTATCCTCAGCCGCATCCCCCAGTCCAAGTGCTCTGATTCTCTAACTGCAATAGCAAATTGAATTATCTTATAAGACATTAAGCTAAAGCTTAGTATCAAGATGAATCATCAAGTGACAAAATAGGGTACCAAATACAGTGTATAAACTTGTTAATAAGAAATGTTTTCAATTAAAAAATAAATTTATTAATAAGATACAGAAAAGAGAAAAGACAAGTTATATTACGTTCTTACAATGCATCGCTAAGAAAAAATAGTTCTTTCTACTAGAAGTTATCAGTTAAGGTTGTGATGACCTCTCAGTTCTTAAATCAGGAAGTTAGGTACTTACTGTGTAAATGCTCATAGAGTGTTCCATTTGGAGCATACTCGAAAACCATCATCCTGGTAAAGGGCTCATTTTCCTCGCAGTATCCAAGAAGGTTGACAAAATTCTTGTGATTCACTTTTGATAATGTGTCAATCTGGATTGATAAGCATAGAAAATGCTTAGAAGTGATAACACCAATTGGAATCATTTACAATTATATATGAAGTGCGGTAGGTACCTTCTTCCTAAACTGCACTTCTAAATTTGCTGACCAGTCCTTAATAGATGTAACAGCAACTGAGACCACAGATATTTCGGTTCCGCTAGATAGTGTCCCTTTGTACACCGTACCAATTGATGAAGAACTAATTACATTACTAAAATCTTCACAAGCTGCTTCAAGCTCTGATCTCTTAAGCTTTGGTACACCTGAAAGATATGTACATAATACATATATAAATCCATACAGTTACATACAAAATGAAAATTTCAACTGAAAATCCAGAGTTTGGTGGTGTAAGGATGCTGATCTATCCACATGATTAACATGAAATGCATGAGGCAGAAGTTTACAGTTCCATCATGAAGAACCTCGTATCCCAACATTTACCAAACCAAATTATTTAATCCAAACCAAATAACTACGCCTTCAATATATTTGGAAAAAAATATGAATGTCTAATCATCTATCAAATTGTCCCTGATAAGAAGGAAGAATTACCAGTTATGAATGCTTTCTGAAGTTGTCCACTTAATCCTGTCCGCCATGGTTTAACAGCACTTACAGTTTTGTTTCTGTAGAGATATATTCCGACTATCAAGATGAGAAAAGCAACAGCAGCCCCAATAGAGACACCCAATATTAAAACTTCGGGAGTGTTTGAAGGGGGAGAAAATCTTTGTTGAGGAGAAGGAAGAATGGTAGGAACAGTTGGTGACAAAGCAGGCACTTTCGGTTCTGGTGCAGGTGAAGTCTGATTAGTTAAGACAGCAACAGATCCTGATGGTAGTGGGGATGTCGAAGGAGAATTAGGGTTCATTGAATTATTCGATACATTGGAATTTTTAGTATCCAGTAGTCTCCTGTAAACTGCATGCTCAGTTTGGATGATGTTCCTGAAAAGGATAGAAAAGCATTAAATGAAAGAAGCATAATAATAGGTACAATTCTATATAAAGGAAAATTCAGAAGAAACAAGACCAATATCCTTCACTTTATCTGACTGATGTTAAAAGGAACTAGCAAACTTTACAAAAGATGGGGGGTGATCACTTCCTTCCAACATCGTTAACTGGTCAGTTTCCAAATGTGTTAAACTACAAACACATGCTAACATTCTGGATCTTCAGATTCAATGAAGAGACATACCATGTACTGTATCTTTTGCTGGAACATGATGTCTTAGCATGATTTGAGAGTTTCTTTTCATCTACTTGAGCTTCAGAAAGTCGTTGGAGTTCATAAATTTCAGGAGAGAGACCACCAAGAAGCTCATTGTTGTCAAGCAAACTGGAACACAAGCAGGAATTATGTCAGGAAAACAGTAGGAAAACAAAATTTCCCTGGCACTTAGATTTTGATGATTTTAAATTATCAACATACAGGATTGTTAGTGACAAATTATTGCCAAGGTCCCGAGGAAGGGGGCTGCTGAACTTATTATATCCCAGATCCAACTCCTCTAGTTCCTTCAGCTTTCCAAGTCCTTCTGGAATAGTTCCACTGAAAATGTTGTTGCGCAAAATGCTGCACGAAACATGAATATGATGATTTGTAGCAAAAACGTAACAAATCTAAGGGAAAAAGCTTTACAAATGAGGCTTATAAGAGATGATGCATGTGTGAATGAACTAATGAATCTTACATTGACTTCATATGGACAAGGTTTCCGAGTTCTGGTGCCAATGTTCCTTCGAGGCAAAGATCTTTCAAATTCCTGCATATTTTATCCTCTATGAGATAATTATGAGATTACATGCACCTTATGCTCGACAATTAATAACCAGATTATAAAGTAAACAACATAGAGATCAATGTTCGATGGTCACACACATGCCGGAAAATAAGTTCAGTAATCACCATAGTAAAGCCTATAAAACTCACAGATCTATTCATGGTTCCAAACTTGTTCCCTTCTGATCTTTTAAGAATCTATATATAAAGTGAATACCTACCAATATAAATTGAAGACCCAAAAAGGAGCAGCAGGAAATTACTAATTAGAAACCTTGATTTAGGATTTTCTCAAGTACACAATTGATAATCATATTCTCGAAAAGAATCATGTTTTCTTCATCGATGATGAGTTTTATTTCGCTTGACCTCGTTAACAGTGCGTAAATGAAAATCTTTAACTTCGATTTGGAGATCGTAACACCGAAGTAATTGCCGGTTCTTCCTTGAAATTTAATGTTACAACTGGTAAAAATTTTAGTTCTGCTCCCTGAGGAAAAGGATGGGATGAAAAGCTTATACCTTCCATTTTCTCGGCAACCAAACAGAACCACTAAGAAATCAATCATCAGTAAATTAAGTTCAGTTTCCAGGAAGTAAAAAAAAAAAAGAAGGTAGGTACTTACAACTGCACAACTTTTCCACCGGAACACCCAACACCGAACCACGAACACGGGTCAACCTCTCCATCATCATCATTCCAATTGGATAACGCGCCAAACGGATCCTTCACCACTCTCTCTCTAAACCTCAGCAAAGCCACACCTGCAAACCCCAAACAATTTCCTTCATTTTCCGGCTCACCAAACAGACAACAGAGAAAAATAAAGAACAACACAATCACGTCACCTTCATCATTCAACGACCAGCACAAGGTGAAATACAAGCACATAAAAAACAACACCGAAACTTGCATTCCCGGCCTCAACCGAACGAACTTCCAGCTCTTATCCATCATCGTTTAAATCGAGATTAAACTCAACTCAAAGTTAACTTCAAGACCACCAGGTTATCCTTAATCAGCTTCAAATAGTATCTATACTGAGTCCAAAACCGCGCGTAACTGAGCTAAATCGAATGGATAGTCGAACTTGAAAATCCAAATATTTCCACCGGATTTAAATTTCTACAAATGAATCAAAGAAACAAACAAAAAAATGAATCTGTTGGATCAAACTGAAAACAGAAGAAGCAAAGAATAAGAGAAAGAGATAGAGATGAACATAGAAGAGAAGGAAGTAAAATGTTTTCGCGTTACTTCAGGGCACTCTACTTTAGACCAGAACTCCGAAGCTTTGAAAACGCGCTTACACCCCAAGTTGGGCAGTAAAAAGTAAAAAGTAAAAAGGTAAAAATTAAATGCTTATTTTTTATTTTTTGAATTTTTTTCTGAAAACATGATAAACACTCAATTTATTTTTACTAGTAAATATAAAAACTATAACAAATTACTTAACGCTATTCATCTCATGAAGTCAGAAATATTTATTTATATTAAAAATGTGAGAGTGTAAAATTAAATTAAAAAATAAAAATAAATTGGAAGAGATAACTTCATAGACTGGGTCATTTTCGTCCTACGGGAGCCAAGGGCCCACACGCCTTGTAATGTAGTAAATGAGACATTAAATATAATAATTATATAATTAATTATTTACATTGAAATGAATTTTATTATGGCGTTGATCGGGTGGGTGATTTTGTGTTAGTTTCCTTCATCTTTCCTCTTAAATACATTGGACAAGTAATATAAATGAATATTATTATATATAAATGAAATATTTTTATCACAATTTATTTTTTATTTTTGAAAAAAAAAAGTGCGAAAATAGCCACTATCAGAGAAAATGTCAACTTAAATTTTTATTATTGATTAGAAAAAAAATCATTAGATTATTAATATCAATAAATAAACTTTAGTATTGATTGTTATATATTTAAGAAATATATTTTATTCGTGACGATATCTTTTAAATTTATAATTTTTTGCAATTAAAAATATAGTTGTGTATAATTAATGACATTACTTTTATACAATAAATTTAGTTTATAATAATAATAAATTATTAAATGTTATAAAAGTATAAATGAGTTGACAAACCTTGCAATATAATTGATGCACTTCAAATTTTATTTTCGTAGATTTTTAGTAAAGATTTAGAATAAATTAATTATATTTATAAAATATTCTAACTTATTGATACTTCTTAAGTTGACTAAATTAGATTACCGTATCTAATAGATAAAAAAAAAAATTATGAATAAGAGTGTGGAATTGAGGATAACTAAATAAGTAATTTGCATATAATTTCATAGAATATGTTATACCGCTCAAGTTAATAAAAAAATAAAGTATATATAAAATAATAAAATATAGGTAATGAGATATTTAAATCACTTATTAGTAAGTATTTATAGAACTTCTAGTTTATGTTGTTCTTCTATAATTATTAATTTATAACAATAAATTTATTATAAAATATTAAAAAATTACTAATAATTATAATATAATAATGATAACTTTATAAATACTGAGTAAAATTAAGAATTTACGTTAATTCAACTGATCGTAAAATAAATATCATAACATTTATGTAATCTGTAGTTAGTTGTATGTTTATTATTTGTATGATTTTTTAATTAATAAATAGATATGATTATATTTTAATTATATAACTAATTATGAAATTAAGGTAAATTATTTTCAAATAAAAATAGTAAAACTACTATTAGTTTATATTTAGATTTTGAATGGAATAATCGATCAAAAGCTGTGTGCCACTTTTGTATAATATGTCCAACCCATGTAGATACAAATACTAGTATGCACAAATTAAAATTTTAATGATAATTTTTTTAAAACTAATTAAGTAAGCCGTCTTTAATTGCCTTAATACTCACATAATAGTCCCCATTCACTTATTACAATTTTGACTTATTTTTTATGGGGTTTATTTGTAGGATTAGGTATTGACTTGATTTGGTATTTTTTATTTTATATATTATTTTAAAGATATAGATTCGTAATATTCTAATTTTATCTTAATTATTTTTCTATTTTTATAATTTTTAAAAAATTAATAAAAATTTAAGTTGACTAATATTATTGTTAACGTTATTATTACTTAAATCTATCTACTTACTGGAATTCTTTAATTTTTATCATTTTAGTCCGAACCCAAATTAAATCCCTATTTCTTCTAAGAATTAAACTTCTCTGCAGAGTTTCATCTCATAACAATTTAAACAATTATAGTTTTTTTTTTTTTAATATCAAAGTTATTATTTCAAAAAACATTCACATGTCTAAACATGAAAATTGAAAGTTCGGAATGCAACAAATCAAAACTACAAAAAAAAAAAAATTATAAAATTATATTCTTGAAAATAAATAATTTTACGTGAAGTGATAAAATTTAAATATCAGAGATTAAAATACTACAAGAGAATTTACAGAATATGAATTACTATAGAACAAATAATAGGAGCTAGTAAATCTTAATTTCTTCTTTGATTTAGCTGGATATATATATATATATATATATACACACACACACAGAAAAATATGGTATTTAAAATTAGAAAATAAAAATAAAAATAAAAATCCAGATTAATTGAGAAAGATAATAAAGAAGAAGCAGCAGTATTGAAAAGGAATTGTTGAATAGTGTTATATTTCATAAATGAAGAGAGAGGAACAAGAACATACTCATAAAACACAGTGGAGCAAAGTCTTGGTCCCCACATGACTTCTTCTTAAAGTCTCTACTACTTATAATTATGGGTCCAAATTTTGCACAATTATTTTATTTTTAGCTACATCTATCTCCAAGTTTTGTCATTTTAAGTTATAAAAGATTGGAATTTTTTTGAATCTTTTTAAAATATTATTGAACCATGAATAATACTTCTCAACTTCAACTTCTAATGTAGATATCTCAAAATAATTGATTCATTTGAATTATGTATATATTGATTGCTTAATTTTTTTTAGAATAGTTCGCATTAACTTAATTTCATTTGTGTAAATATATACTGATATACGTGTTTTTAATTTTACTATTAGTTATATGTTTTTGGTTTTAGGCTTGCGCGTATGCATCGATTCTTAATTAATTAGCTCTAATATTCAAAACCAATGTGCAAAATTTCAATCTACATGCAAGAATTTGGTCCTTCCCAGAACTTCAAATGGAGATAATATGGACTAGTTGATAAGATTCAAAATAAAATAAAAATTAATGTCTAAATTTGACTTAATCCACTAGTAAAAAGAATATTATAGATTGTTGAAAATAATTATTAAAAAAATGATAATTTGGATAGTATTTATGGTTTCTAAACGCCTTTTTTTCTTGATAAATTTGAAAAGGAATTAAGATTTAAAAATTGAATTTTATTGAAATTAAATCACTACTCTAGGTCTTATCCTAGGATGGAATTTGAAGTAAAATTATACCATAAATATATGGGATAGTTCACTATAATAAAACTTCACAATTATAAAAAATAAATAACTATGCTACTTTAGTAGCCAATGTAATTATAATCACATATGTTTAATTAGGGATGCTATTCAGCATTCAAACCCACTTAATATGACTTGAACACAATTTTAAATATTTATTTTCTTTGTTAAGTGCATGTTGAAGTTGAAATGGGTTCAAATAAACGAGAAGAGAAGAGCAGGTTGGAGCTCGGATTTCGTCTTCATGAACTCCTATGAATCTAATTGAACCCAATTTTGAATACTTTTTTTTGTTAAAGTGCATGTTGAAATTGAACCGGGTTAAAATAAATGAGAAGATTGTTGGGTTTTGGGTTCTCTCATAAGTGGAAAAATCTAAATCATTTTTGAGCCCATTTAATTTTTGGCCCATTAGAGTTATCAGAATTTTTTTTTTATATATACCATTTGAACCCTAAGAAATAGTATAAAACAAGTTTTCAGTCACCAAAAGGTAGAGAACAAAAAAAGAAAATTTTTGCTGAAAAAATTACATCTAATGTATCTTGCTTCTTTCCACGATCAGACATTGATCTTTATTCATATTAGGCTGAAATTTGATGGGTATTTAGAAGACTCAATTTTCTTCATTCTAACGATGGAGATCGAGTTTGAATGATTGGATTTTCGGTACTTTTAGTTCAAAGTTACTATTCAAGTTTTTCTTCTCTGCATCGACCAGTTTGACTCTCTCCGACGATTGGATGGATATTTGTGGTTTGATGAGGCTGAAATTTGATGAGCATGTTCGGGATAATTATTTTTTAATCTGAACGGTGGAGATCGGATTTAAACAATCAGAATGCATCCGTTTTGCATGAATAGTAGCTGCTTTTGTGATATTTCTCCATTCCCTTGTTTATCTCTTGTTGTTTAGTTGATTTGTTATTGAGTATTTATTTGAAGATTATATTGATTGCTGTAAACACTAATTTTTATAGTGGAGCTCTTTTTACTTTGACCAGGAGAGGTCCCGTATTTTTTATCTTTCATATTGAATGGGTTTTCAACGTTAAAAATTTTGGAGTCTTTGTGTGATTGTTTTTGAGCATCTTCGGGTAGATCTTATCATGTTTATTTTGACTGAATTTTTGCTTAATTTTTACTCCTCATAGATTCATTCAAGTGGTTCCCTACAAGTGATATCAGAATCAGGTTCACTAATTCATTGGTTGATTATGTATTTTCTTTTGCTTGTTTGAATGATGGAGGTAAATGTGAGTAAAATAGTTTGTTTGAATGACACAAATTATTACAAGTGGAAAGAAAAAATGAGGGATCTTTTTGCTGTGAAAATGTTGCATTTACCTGTGTTTGCTCATCAAAAACCTGAGTCTAAATCCGATGAAGATTAGGAATTTGAGAACTTACAAGTATGTGGTTTTATTTGACAATAGGTAGAATATAATATGATGGATCATATTGCTAATGAAACAAATGCCAAAATTTTGTGAGAAAAGGTTGAAACCTTATATGCTTCAAAGAGTGAAAATAATAAGTTATTCTTGGTTAAACAAGCTATACACTTACAATATAGAGAAGGTAGTTCTATACTTGATCATGTGAATGAATTTCAAGATATCTTTGATCAAATGTCTGACATGGGTGTCAAATTTGATGAAGATGTTATTGGACTTTGGTTGTTGACTACCATTAAAATTTAATTGCATGTTTCAGGTGCCGTACTTCGTTGATCCCAACACTGGCACCCAGAGTGGCGACTACAAGAAGATCTTGTCTTATTTGTTCAATACCTATTCAGCGGCCAACTTATAGTCTTGGCATTCATTATTAGATGTTTTACCAAATTGATATCAACTAAGGTGTTTTCAGTCCATCACCTTCTGTGAAAAAATGGAATAGCTCACAGATGATGACACAGAATAGAAATCATCAAAGACAAAAAAAGACATGTAGTTTATGAATATTGTCCGGTAATCTATTGTGTTTCCTGCCATGATTGTCAATCTTGGTTCCGAATGCAAGCTTAGAGTTCATACTTGTCAACTCTATGGGTTGGAAAAAATATCTCAACTTGATTCGCTGGTTGTAACTCATGATGTTGCCTATGTTCTATTATCTCAAGTCTTGTTTGCTTAAGATGTAAAAGTACATCGAGGATGCTACTGCAATTATCACAAGTTGTTAAATTAAGTTGCATTTTATCTCCACTAGTGAGCTTGATGATATGGCTATTGCAGCACTTTTAATGATGGACAATATAAACTCAACAAAGGTTCCTTAGTTGTAGATAGAGGAAAGAAGGCTTCGGACTTATATTAGTTGCAAGCTTCAATCTCTACAGATCTTGTTAATGCAGTTGAAGATGATAACTCATCATAATTATGGCACAAGAGACTTAATCATATTAGTGAGAATGGACTTGATTGTCTAGCTAAAAAGAATTTACTTTTAGGATTAAAAAGTGCAAGATTAGACAAGTGTACTCATTGCTTGGTTGGAAAACAAAAGTGGGTTTCTTTCAAATATCATTCTTCGTCCAAGAAAGATGATTTGCTTGAGCTAGTGCATTCAGATGTTTGTGGTCCTTTAAAGGATAAGTCATTTGGTGGTGCACTTTACTTTATGACCTTTATTAATGATCATTCAAGAAGACTTTGTGTTCGTACCTTAAAGTCAAAAGATCAAGTACTTGGTGCATTTAAAGAGTTTCAAGCTTTTGCTAAGAAAGAAACTGGAAAAAAGTTGAAATGTATTTGCATTGATAATGGTGGTGAGTATTGTAGGCCATTTGATACATATTGCAAAGAAAAGAGTATCAGACATAAGAAGACACCTCTTAAAACTCCTCAGTTGAATGGTTTGGCAGAAATGATGAATAGAATATTGATAGAGATAGTCAGATGTGTGCTTTCAGAGGCTAAATTATCTAACTCTTTTTGGGGTGAAGCTTTGTATACTGTCACATATGTGATCAATCTAACTCCCACTGTTGCATTGGGAAATGATGTTACTAATAGGTTCTGGTATGATGGAGATGTTTTTTATAAATACTTACGAGTGTTTGGTTGTAAATATTTTGTGCATGTTCCCAAAGATGAAAAGCCCAAGTTAGATGCCAAGACTAGGTAATGTATCTTCATTAGCTATGAGCAATACGAGTTTGGTTACAGATACTATGACCCAGTTCAAAACAAAGTTGTCAGAAGTCAAAATGTAATCTTTATAGAAGATCAGACTATTGAAGATATTGATAAGGTGGAGATCTAAGTGAATCAAACCACCAATCTAAGTCTTAGATTGGTGGTTTGATTGACTTAGACCCATCTCCTACAACTTATATGCCTGATGCAGTTGAGGTTCAGAATCATGATGTACAAAATGACAATCATAATACATATGAGATTGGTGCTCCTGAATATGAAGCATTTGATGTTCAACAAGAGGCACATGTTGAGGAACTTAAAGTTCCACTTAGAAGGTCTACTAGAGATCGAACGCATTCTACCAGGTATTCACCTAATGAGTACATATTTTTGATAGATGAAGAAGAATCTGAATGTTATGAAGAGGTAATTGAGAGTGAGTAAAAGGTAGAATGGATTACAACTATAAAGATGAAATGCAGTATTTACTTGATAATCATATATTTGAATTAGTAAAGATTCCTAAAGATAAAAAAAATTAAAAATTAGGTGGGTCTATAGAGTGAAGCAAGAAGAGAATTATAAATCTCCACGATACAAAACCAAATTAGTTGTCAAGGGCTTCGGTCAGAAAACGAGAGTTGATTTTGAGGAAATTTTCTCACTAGTCATCAATT
Organism: Carica papaya; assembly: GCF_054855325.1. NCBI lineage: Eukaryota > Viridiplantae > Streptophyta > Magnoliopsida > Brassicales > Caricaceae > Carica > Carica papaya. Next base: position 3,726,496 of record NC_142310.1, on the reverse strand, counting down.
CGTATTATTTTGGGGTTAGTTATTAGTCTTGATTTAGAGGTTGAGCAAATGGATGTTAAAACAACTTTCCTTCATGGTGACTTAGAGGAGGAAATCTATATGGAACAATCTGAAGATTTTGTGCTAAAAGAAAAAGAAATTATGTCTGAAAATTAAAAATAGTTTATATGGGTTGAAACAAACACCTATGCAATGATATAAGAAGTTTCAGTCAGTTATGATTCAACAAGGCTACAAGAAAACTATTTCTGATCATTGTGTTTTTATGCAAAAAAATTTTAATAGTGATTTTATCATCCTGTTACTATATGTTGATGATATGCTCATTGTGGGTTCTAATTCTTCCAGAATTGATAGCTTGAAGAAAGAATTGAGCAAATCTTTTGTAATGAAAGATTCAGGGCTAGCAAAGCACATTCTTGATATGAGAATCACTCGCAATAGAAAATGCAAGAAGGTGTGGCTATATCAAGAAAAGTACATTGAGAATGTACTACAACAATTTAATATAGTTAGAGCTAAACTTCTAAATGCAACTCATGCTATGTCTTTCATATTGATATATTTTTCATATTGTATGTTATGGTTTGTACTAAACCAGATATAGCTTATGCAATCGGTACTGTTAGTAGATTTCTATCTAATCCAGGACAAGAGCATTGGAATGTCGTGAAGTGGATTTTGAGATATCATTATGGTACTACTAGTTTGAAGTTGCATTTTGGGATTGAGAAGCCTATTCTCAGTGTTTTTATAGATTCTGATTTGGCAAGGGATACAGATTCAAGAAAGTCTATTTCTGGATATCTGATTACTTTTTGAGGAGGAGCTGTGGCATAGCAATCTAGGTTGCAGAAATGCACTGCATTGTCTACTACAAAAGTTTGAGTTCATTGTAGCGACTGAAGCATGTAAAGAATTGCTCGGGATGAAAAAGTTTGTGAATGAGCTGGGTTTTACACAAAAGAGATGTCTTATTTTGTAATAGTCAGAGTGTTATTCATCTTGGTATGAATCCTACTTTTTATGGTAGATTCAAACACATTGATGTGAGGTATCATTGAATTCGTGATATTTTGGATTCTAAACAACTTGAATTTGAGAAGATACACATTGATGATAACGGTTATGATATATGCACAAAACTTTTACCAAGAGTGAAATTTGAAGCATGTCGAATGGTTGCCGGTTTGGCAAACTCTACATAGTCGGGAGGGAGAGAATTGTTGGGTTTTGGGTTCCCTTCTATGTGAAAAAACACAAATCCTTTTTGAGCCACTTATTTTTTAGTCTATTAGAGTTATTAGGATTTTTTTTTGGTATACCATTTTAACTCTAAAAAATAGTATAAAAATAAGTTTTCAGCTACCAAAAGGTAAATAACAAAAAAAAAAAAAATTTGTTGGAAAACTTATATCCAATGTATTTTACTTATTTCTACAAGCAGACAATGATCTTTATTTCGATCATGCTGAAATTTGGTGGATATTTAGAAAACTCATTGTTATTCATTCTAAGCGGTGGAGATCAATTTTGTACGGTTGGATTTTTGGTACTTTCAGTTCGAAATTACTATTCACGTTTTTTTTTATGCACTGACCAGTTTGACTTTCTCTGATGATCGGACGGATATTTGTGGTATGATGAGGCTGAATTTTGGTGAGCATGTTCGGGATAAGTTGTTCTTTAATCTGAACGGTAGAGATCATATTTGAACAATCATAACACATCCGTTTTGTAAGAACAGTAGCTGCTTTGTTGATATTTCTCTATTCCCTTATATCTTGTTGTTTGGTTGATTTGTTATTGAGTACTATAATGGTTGCTTATTGTTACGGTAAATACTAAATATTATAGTGGAACTTTTTTTACTTGGACCAGGAGAGGTCCCGTGGCTTTTATCCTTCACATTGAAGGGGTTTTCTACGTTAAAAATTTTAGAATCTTTGTGTGATTGTTTTTTAGCATCTTGGGGCAGATTTTATCATATTTATTTTAGCTGAATTTTTGCTTAGTTTTCACTCTTCATAAATTCATTCAAGTGTTTCTCTACAAAGAGAAGAGCAGGTTGAAGCTGTAATACCCAGGCCCGAAAAATGACATGCGATAAATTTTTTTCCCTTTAATTATTAATTTAAAATATTTGGTTAATTTATTTTATTTTTATTTAAGTGAAAATTTTGAAAAAATAAATAAATTAATGACGAAATTGAAAATAATTTTGAGAAAAATGAGTAAAAATTTAGATTCTATGGGTGTTATTTAAAGAAAAATTAAAAATATAGGGTCAAAGTGCAAATAGAGAAAGTTTGACCACGTAGGACTGTCCAGTCAGCAGCCTCGACGAACCGGAAAGCGCTGCGTGGCAAGGTGTGCTAACATTGGTGCCACGCGGGTGATTCGCGTGCCCCGCGATCGAACAACTCAGGATCGATCACGCGCATGTGGATGACCTGGATCCATTTCTCCCTTAGGCGCAATCGGACGGTTGAGATTAATCGCAATGAACGATATAGATTTGTTTCCTCCTTAAGCGTGATCGGACAGATGAGATCGATCGCGATGGATGGTCCAGATCAACGCGGGATAGTTATAAATACTTCGCATCATACGAGAACCTAAATCTTAGCTGCCAGCTCCCACCAGAGAATAAAAATCAAATACCGAAAAAAGAGGCCTACCACTTAACGCCGCCACCCCGGAGCCACCGTCGACCGCTAAAAAAAGTAAAAATTCTCCATACCCGCTCAAAATTTGATTTCGAGTACCTCTGTGACCAAATTATGGTAAGAGAAATGACAGTGAGCTGGAAACTGCGGGCAAAGTCCGGTAGAGTCGTTGCAGCTAAAACTCTAAAATTTCTCCAATGAACCCCTTCCTGATTCCCGTTTTACGTAATTTTTTGATTATTGTATTCACTGTCCTTTTTTGTGTTGGGTAGTCGAAGAAAGAACCTCAGCCAAGAAAGAGGACCGACAGACTCGCCACACTCGGAGGTCCTCCTGCCAATAGGTTCGATTTTTTGTGATTTTTCGGCCAACTGAGGCCCTTAACGTGTTTTTCTGCAGGGATACGGCTAAAACCGACCATGTCGAGGTGAACCACCGCTCTGGGTGGCGAAGCCAGTGCCGTATCTGGTGGTGCCATTGTGCTAAAACCCCAAAATTGGTCAGAATTAGTTTTAAACACTGATTTTAGATTTTTGAGGTATTTTTAGGTGTGTGACGAGTGTTTTGAATTTTACAGAAAAAATTCAGGGAAATCAGTACCCATTAGGAGGTGTAGTAAACAGCTCGACATCTCAAAACACCGATCCAGATAAAGATTCCTCACTTTATTCTCCGTTACGATAAATTGAGACTTAACGATGTATAATTTTGTATTTTAATGAAAAATTAGAAAATTTTAAAAATAATTACAGGTCATTAGTGGAACCGGAATTCGTTAATTCACAATTATCTTGATTCTTCTCTATTTTTCTATACTGTTCTACTTACTTGATTTTCATGTAGCACATGTTCTTAATTTATAGTTCATTAGTTTTATCAACTCATCTAGTTATTTTGTTTATATACTATCAGTATGAATGTAGTTTGATTGATATGTGAATATGATATAAGATATTGGTATAAGTTTATTGGGTGTTTACTATGAGAATTTTTATGTGAACGACTTACTGGGTACTTAAGGAAAGGGTGGACGGAACCGGTGCATAGAAAACCTTACCGCGATTGTTATCTCAGTCGGACGGAGCTAGGAAGTTCCTTATTAGGAAGGTTTGGGAGATATGGTTCACCCTCATACCAAACAGGGTATCGAGACGATGAAATATTTGACACCCATTACTAGATAATGTATAAGGATTGCCGGTTAATTGTTAAAATTGGATATTGGGTTAATGAGTAAGGGGGACAACCTATGGACCCCCAAAAGTATCAGTAAACAGGTAAGAAAGGAAAATTATTGTTTCTCATTATCTTATGTGTGAAAGTGAAAAGTGACATGGATATAAGTTTTCATAGGTTATTTTTGAAAAATTCGTTACATTAAGTACGAAATAAATGGTTTTCTTTATATTAAATGAATTTACTCAAATTAAGTGTTCTATTAGTTATTTTATGATTTTTACCGATATTCAATTTTTTGTATATGTGATTAGTGTGATATTTTTACTGGGTTAATATAACCCACCATTTCATTAACCATTTTAGATCAAGAGTACTAAGATCCAGATCCCGATCAGTAAGAGAGTTATGAGTAGCTCATTATCCAGACTCCCTTGAAGTGCTAGCGAATGTTGTCCTAGGATGTTTAGTTATTCACTTTTTATTTTATATTTTTAATTTTTGTCTGTTTTTTAAAATGAATATTCTCGTAGTACTATTGGACATTTAAAATTATTGTATAAGAAATGTAAACTATAACTCTATTAATCACTTTCATATTAAATTTATGAATTTATTTCTCTTTAAGTTTCGGGTCTCTACAGAAACTCGGATTTCACCTTCAAGAACTCATATGAATCCAACTAAACCTAATTTTGAATACTTTTTTTTATAGTTAAAGTGCATGTTGAAGTTGAACTGGTTTTAAGTAAATGACAAGAGAATAGTGAGTTAGAGCTTGGATTTCACCTTCAAGAACTCGTATGAATCTAACTAAACAGAATTTTGGATACTTTTTTTCTTTGTTAAAGTGTAGGTTGAAGTTGAATCGGGATTCAAGTAAATGAGAAGAGAATAGTGGGTTGGAACTCGGATTTCACCTTCAAGAACTCGTATGAATCCAACTAAACCCAATTTTAATTACTTTTTTTCTTTGCTAAAGTGTATGATGAAGTTGGATCGGATTCAAGTAAATGAAAAGATAAGAGTGGGTTGGAGCTTGGATTTCACCTTTAAGAACTCGTATTAATCTAACTCATTATGTATATATATATTTAAATTTTTATTAATATGAATTTATTTTTATATTATTAAATATAATATATTATAGAAATAAATATAGTTATACTTGTATTAATGAATATATATGTATTAATAAATAATTTTAATTTTTTAAATATAAATATAATTATATTTATGTTAATATAATAAAATAATTATAACGGACTCAAGTTAAATAATCTATAAATACGATATGATCTAAAATTTAAAGAAAAAATCAAAATCAGAATGAGTTCAAATTTGCTCTTCATAAATGGAAATCTAATGTTGGGTTTGGGTTTGATAAAATTCATCTTGAGCTTGTTCTATTACCATCCTTAAATTCAAAGATGTTTTTATTTAAAATTTATTTCACAATCATTAAGAAATAAACTAAATTCAAACACAATTTCTGGAGTTCTAATACATTATAGAAACTAATATATAATTATTTATTAGAATGAAGTAGACAATATGGTTAATATATAATGTATTGAAGTAGACATGATTGATAGCTTTTAACAAGGTCTTTAGCCATCTCAGGAAGACTTCTAGTAACTAATCTTCACCAAAAGACTTACATCTTTCTAAGATTTTGGTCTTCCATAAATGTTTTCAGATTTTAGTTTCTCATCAATAGCAATTGAATCAATAGATTCAAGAAACTTGTAGCGAGATATATATATATATATATATGTATGTATATAGACAATTGTTAGAATTTAGTTATTAGAATGTCAGCCACTAGCTTAATTTTTATAGTTGTGTGATTATCAAATATACATACATATGTGTATGCTTTTTTTGTGTGTATTTTCTCTTTTACTTGCTGGAGATTGGATTCTTTTTGAAGTAAGGAATACGACCAAGTAAATAATGAAAGATTGTTTAGTATCTGCTGATTAATACTTTTCTGCTAAGATGAGTGGTTACGATATCATCATCTCAACTTTTGCATGAGATTAAATATTACTCCAAGTTTAATTAAATGTAAGTCATTTATGTCTCACACTAAAATATTCATTCTAAAAATACATATATTTTTGCCCAAAAATGCCGAATTATAGACCGTACCTATAAATTAATGTTTGATTACCACTCAGTTAATTTTTCGAATTAATACGTCTTATTTTATGTAATAAGAGAACTTATCAATTTATATATTTCTTATATAGTATATAATGTACGATATTTTAAAATATACTATTTAAATGATTAACTTATCTAATAAATACTTGCATAAAATTTTTTATGGTATATAATTTTAAACAGCTTTAAATAGATATTTTTTAACGTAATTGACATAAAAAAAATAAAAAAAAATGATTTAGTCACTTATTTATAAGTACATAGATAGATAATTTTTTTATGATATATAACATTAAATGATCTGACAACTTTTAACCTAATTATATGAAAAATAAAAATAAAAGGAGTACGTCTAGTGAAAGATACAATATAAGCTCAAAATAATAATTCAGTTATAAATATCTTTATTAATCGAATCAAATTCTAAATGTTGGATTTATTTAATAAAATTTATAGTGTGTAATATTGTAATATTTTAAAATATATTACTTAAATGATTAACCTATTTGCTTAAATACATGCATGGACAATTTTTATGGTATGTAATCCTAAACAATATATGCATACATGCTTTGACGAATAGTTCCTTAACATAATTTGCATGAAAAATAAAGAAGATGAATTAAATCTAGTGAAAGATGTAATATAAATTCAAAATAATGATTGTTAAATACACTTATTAATCGAAACAAATTATAAACATGACGTATTTATTGATGTTTGATTACCAGTAAACTTGTTTCTTGGAGTTGATATGTTTTATTTTCTTACTCATATTATTCATGTAATTTTATATAAAAATTCTAAATATATGATAATTTGAATAATAATTATTAGAAAATAGTCTATTTATACACTTTTTATATAGTATGTAGATGTTTGATACTTTAAAGTATATAACTCGTAATAATTAAGTTATCAACATAAGTACATGCATAGGCAATTCTTATAGTATATATGTAGTTTTAAGTGTTTTAGTTTATGGAGGCATGCTTAATAAATAGTCTATTGACTTAGTTTACATGAAAAAGAAGTCTAGTTGCTAAAAAATATTTATAAGCTCCAAATATTATAGAACATTTTCAATCTTGAATCACAGTCTAATATTTAACTCAAAGAAAGAGAGTGTACAAACAATACAAAATCCATAAGTGTCTTTTTATTCATAAACCAAGACATTTACTAAAATCTTTTAATTAAACATATTATATAATGTTTTCATTAGTTTAAAATCTAATTAACATAAAAAAATTGATTAGAGAAAATGAACATATTCTCCATAAACAAGATGTTAGTGAATATATATATAATTGAAAATTTTAATTGTATGGATATCGAATGAAAGTTAAATTTAAAATAGTTATAGCTTTATATGTATCTCAAATTAAAATTGTACCTAAACGTAAATCAACAAACCTTTAAGACTCTTAAAATTTATTGTTTGGATGTGTTTAATCTATAGTATATTGTACGCAGTTTCAGATTAATATGAAGAAGCTCTAAGAAGGTGGCAGATCAATAAAATAAGTATTATTTTGACTAATAAAAATGAATAAAGTGATAGCCAAATCAAATAATAGATTTATTTATTTTCAAATAATGGTTATATAGCTAGTTTGACTAAAATAAAACAGTCAACGATATTTATATATTAAACATATAGAATGTTATTAAATAAGATTAATAGTATTATATATTTACTTTTTTTTAATAGAAAAACTTGAAATTTTATTGAAATTTTTTTATAAAGTATATTATATTCAACTGAGTTACTTTACAGATACACGTAACTATTTATTAATTTATTATTATTTTAATATATTATAATTTTTATTTAATTATATATAAAAATTTATATGAAATGATTCATTTAAAAGTTACATTAATTCACAATGACAAACATCTCAACAAAAATAAAAAAGAAATTGAGTTATTCACTTGATTCTCTTCCTATATTTTATTTTTCAAAAGGGAAAAATAGGAAAAGAGAAGCTAGGTTATGAGAATCGTTGACCAAAATGAAAAATACCAGGCATTCTCTATTTTTAACAACTGAAATTTAGAATAAATGCAAATACCATAATGACAAAAAAAAATCAGCCCGATTACGTGATTGATAATCATTCATCAAATAAAGTATACACGGATAGTAAAGAAGCATAAAAACAAAATCAAGGATAATATGTTTTTATATTAATATATCGAAGATATCATTCCTAATTAAATAAGAATTTATCAACAAGTAGACAAATCCATCCGTTTTTATCAGACTGAAAAGTCAGAACTGCTCTTGGGATTTGTCCCCATTTAACTGTGGTTTATGAAGAAAATAAAAAATTACTTGAAATTAGAAAGAAAATCAGAAATAACCATATTAGGGGCCTATTGTTGTCTACTACGACAGATCAGCACTGGAGGAGCCGCGATCAGATGGATCGGCGGGACAGGGGACAGCAAGAGGAGCATCTGATCAGACCATTCAAATTGCAAGCCATGCAGCGGACGAACCCTCTGCGAGAGTAGATCTTGTGGCTCCCACAGCACTGTTCACATACGACGAATCTCAGTCCTCCACAGAGATCACACACAGGGGTGGGGTCTACGAAGGTCAACCGACCAATCAACATCGAGAGTTCGCCACTCTCGTTCAGCTGCTTAACCTCCTCCGCACCACCAATGTACCTCCCGCCAATGAAAACTCGGGGAAGAGACAAGTCTTTAGAACCAGTGATCTCCTGCAACTCGTCCAGGAAGTCAGCGTCCATCGACAAATCGCGTTCGTCGATCGGGACGCAGAACCCCCTGAGGATTGATCTGACTGTCCTGCAGTCCTCGAAGGTCCTGCGGACAACGCGGAGACTGGTGAAGTAGACGATGATACGACATGGATCGACGTTGGGGAGGGTGATTGACGGCTGTGGTGAGGAGGGTGAGACCGCATTGCTGCTGCGGCGGGTAAAGGCTCGGAAGAAGGATCTGGATAACCGAACCCGGTTGAAAATGGAGATCCGTTTGGGAGATTCAGGTTCAGGCTGGGTGTCTTCGTCAAGGACTGCTTGAATGTCTTTGAAAGAAGAGAAAGAGAAGCGCGATGATGAGTTCGGTGTCCTGGGTGTGGGGGGTTCAGACCTCCTACGAGTATGTGACTTTAACCAGTTTGACAACATGAGGGGAGACAGTCTTGAGAGTGAGAGAGAGACAGAGAGACGGAGAGCTTAGGTGGAGGAGCAATGTGTGGGTTGGTAATAAACTAGGGGATTAAATTTATATTTCTTGGAGATAAGGGAGATTAAATATTAATCAAGAAATTGGGTAGGATAAGTCTTAAAAAAATTTCAAGGTATGAAATGACCTTCCAAATGAAAGGGCATCCGAGATAAGAAGGGAAATGAATTGAGCCCTTCTCTTGTTTTAGCCTTTAGTGGTATAAATAATTATAATTGGTGGTTGGTTGTTCACTAGCCAATACAATCTTTGTCATTATTAATCTTCTCTTTTTGGCGAGAAAATGGTAAACCCGCTTTTTTTATTAGTAAATAATTGAATAATTAGGCGACCCGGCTACCACCAGAGATAAGAGAACTTGTACTCCTCAAAAAAAGGAAAAAGAGAAAATGCTAAGTCCAAGAAACAATGGCGTATATTTCATTGATAAAAGAGAGTATTCCAGTCTTATGCAACTAACAGGTTTTAGATTTAAACTTAGGTTCTTGGAATTTTTTAGTTTTTAGTCATAAAATCATAAGCTAGCTGCAAAATTACACCAAGAAAACTAACAGAAGAAAATTTTCAAAGTTTAGATTGTGACCTGACTCTGTCCCGTCACATCTTTGCTCCTCTAGAGATGAAAATGTCACCGTAAGGTACATTTTGTTCAACTGTCAAGTAATCTCGGGTAGCAAGCACTGTTCACAAGTTAGTTTATGTTGGTAATTTTCATAGTCTATTATCTGGTTGTAATTACTGGTTTTAATTAGATATCAATGAAAGGATAACAATATAATAAACTGGACGTAGAAATAAAAAATGGGTACCACAAGTCTGATAAAAGAGCTGAGCTGCTGCTTTTCTGTTCATTCCAGCTGCAAGCTTGTTCAGGGATTCCACTTGAGCAGTTCCTGGTGTCTCAAAATGAGCTTTCATCTGCCTGTAAAATTGGGTTCCGAGTTCAAGAATCAGTAAATTTTAACCATATACATAAATATTATACATATACATGGCATGCCTGTGCATGCTTAAGTAAAGTGATGAAGATATTGAAAACGAGGTTATACATTCGGATACAATCAGTTAGCTTGTCATCAGAGTGGTTGATATTTGGATACTGAGTTTGTGTAGGTCCAGTTTCCACCAATAGTTCTGTGGGAAAAAAGTGAGTGACAAAATCTTCTTAAATGAATAAAAAGAACAATGATTATGATTGCTACAGCAAAAAAGAGGTTTCCGAAGCCATTGTACCTTGATCAGGTATCATGCCATTTTCTGTCAATGAAGACAACTTGAAATTTGGGTCAGGATACTCTTCAGCTACTGGTTCAAGGCCATGTCTACTGTTTCTAGATGAAGAATTAGGACCTCTCCTGTTGGATCTGTTAACACGTGGGACATCCAATAACATATTTCGACTAAGCTTTTATGGTGCATAACTCTAGTCTTCCAATTTCAAGACAGAAATTATCAGAGCATCAAAGCGGATTTTCTCAGAAGACACTTTTGTTCTTCCTTGGGTGAAATGATATCGTGTACCAACCTTCCTGAACTGATTTCTGAACCGTATGATGGCATATCTTGTCCAGGTGCTGTACTTAGGATGGATCTCAGTTGATCCCCTGTAAGTTTGCATCAATCAGAAAAACCTCAAATTATCATTCGTCAATCCTCAGATAAACGGTTAAGACCTCACAGGAGTATTTTGGGAAGACTATTACCTGACATTTGTCCTAAATTAACTTCTAAATTATATGATGGTAAACGATGTCCAGATGCTGAGCTTGGAATGGAGCTCACATCATCGGCTTGCAAGTGCACATGGAGCAAAAATTAAGATCATTAATCTATTATTCACTGAGAATTCTTAAGGCTTGTTAGAAGAGAAGTGAAAGTAGCTAAGGTAGTGGCTATTAAGATACCGAAGTCCATAAAATTGACGGCAGTTGCTCCAGAAAAATTGTTATTAAGATTGCCTATCAGCTCATCAGGTAAGCCCTCTCTTGATATATCAGCCTCAAAAATTGTTGCTCGTTGCCTTTCTGTTGGAGCACCAAGGGATTGGGACCCGGCTCTGCTCTGAAAGTCCTCCAACGGCTTGGCATTTAAACTCTCAATTAGAGATAAATATATGGAAACCAACTTAAAGATTTGTTTTAGTAACTTACATCTCTCACTTGCTCATGATAATGCCCTCTCACTGGTGGTGAATGTTCTGGGGGTAGGGGAGGAAATGACCTCTCTGCATACAGTATGACAAACATTACACTTTCATCCCGTGAGAAAATTTCAAACGCAAAAAAATGGGTAAGCTCTAACCAGGAGACTTGGTATGTTGCAACCAGAGATTCAAAAGAGGTGCAGGGTAAGGGACATCTCCATTTCCCATTTTAAAAGAATAATCTGTTTGTGCCACTGGTGGCAGCTTCATCAGGTTATTCAGTTTCACAGTTGAAGTAGAAAATCTGCGTTTCTGCAACACAGAGAACATAAGAACCTCATGCCGGCTCCCACTAATTTAACTTATGATATTTGTTGGAGTTTGAGATTCTTTCTTGTCAAACTTTCCTAGGATTATATGTGTTTTTGTCCAATATTGTTTACAACTTCTATTTGGGGTTAGTTCCCCTTTTTTGGTTTATTTCCTGCTATCATGGATAGCCAAGAAGACCAATCTAAGTTTGTATTTAAGTTGGACAGCCAAGAATACTCCTGCACCATATGTTCTTCTCTAATTAGTCCAAGGCGAATAATATTGTTTATAAACCTTTCACAAGCAAAGTTCGTATGAAATCCACATTTTTCTACTGAAATCTGGAATTAGATGACATGCACACACCGGACAATCCTAAAAACATGATAGCAAATGTGTAAAAACTCTCTACTTACCCTTCTCTGATTTCCTCTTCTGAAGATAATATCCGAAGTGTTTTGAAGCCAAGACTGGTAAACATGGCCAGGGATAATTGTTTGTTCGTAATCCATGATAGATGCTGTCTTCATTCTCGCCTTTTTTCTTACTCGTGCTTGCTTATTCTGGTCCTGCACGAAACCAAATTCATGTCAGTTCTGTTGTTTAAGTGCTTATACTTTTATCAGGGTCTTTAATTCTTGAGAACGTTATTAAATACCTCAGTTTCTTGTTCAACTTGGTATTCTTGTTCTCGAACTTCAAACTCAGCAGCTGCAGTAAGTCTATAAGTTAGTATAGGTATTTAGGCTTCTAATTTTTACAATTGGTTCTACTTACTGATATAAGTTTCGTATGTGCGATAAACAAAAACCTTAATCCGTGTCTATGCCCTTCACAGAAATACTAGCTAGATTATAGTGAGAAATAGAACTACATGCTTTGAAAGAGGTTATTATACATGGAAATGCCAAGTACTTGGCTTACTTAAGGACTTCGTGCATGCGTGTACACTAGCACCAGCCGATAAATAAAATATATGCATATATAGATTAAATTTTTGATTCCATATGTACAAGGCTAAAGTGCATGTAGATCGCGGTCATGAACCTAACGTATTTCGGTAAGAAAAATAAGGTAATCAAGCTTTTACTAAATATCTGAAACATTTAATGTCTGCTATAGTACATAACAGCGAAAATTGGAGTATTGAAACACAGGATTTGAGCATGAGGAGAGTTTTTCATCGCTAACACTCAGTATACTTCTTAACTATACAGTAAACAGATGTGATAACATATATTTACTTGCAAAGATTCCAGAGTGCTTAAGACATAATGTTTCATGACCTCTTTCAGGAGCACCTTGTGGCGGTGAAGATGGCTTCTGAGTTGGGATTTCACATGAATGATCTACTGAAGTGAAGTTTATCGGCATTTCGTCATCCCCTTCAACTTCAAATCTGCTCCATCATCCAAGAAAACACAGAAAACAGACAAAGAATTATCAAATTCTAGAGATATATTGCAAGGATAAAGAATCGTGTTACTTTTTTTTGGGTGGAAATTGTGTTTATTTATATATGTTAATTGCCAACAACTTATTATATTATGAAAACTTAAAAATAAAAGAGGGAGAAAAATCAAGATCAAATGATTGAGAACTAACCTTTCAAAGTGATCGTGCATCTCCATATTCGTTTCAAAGAGATTAGCACGATCCCAAATTGTGATCTTCTCAAGATCAGCTACGAGGGTTGCAGAAATTAGCGAGAGGAAATATATAATTTGTTAACTTCAATCTGTGGAGTAACAAAATTAAAAGAAGACCTTGATGAGATTGTCTGTGTGGATCTTCCTCTTCAATATTGTTATATATATAAGACTCATCCACACTGTCTAACCTCTGCAAGCACATGAAGGTTTTGATTAAATTAGCTTGACGTAAAGAATAGCAGAGAATTTCCCTAACAATATCATAACCTTATTTCTTTCCATCACTAATTTTCACGTTCAATGATATTTTGAACTAGAAAAAAATTAGATGTCAGAAGAAGAAATATTCTCTTACTGGTCATAACTTTCCAGAAAAGTAGGAAAGCTCAACAAAATCTCCATCATGATGGATACTATTGAAGGAATCAATTCTATACCGAAACAAGCGAAACAATGCGAGAACAATGTCTAGGAGGACGTTAGAAATACAAGTGATGAGCAATCTCCTTAAGATAATCCTATAGCTATTTATAGAATATAAATTGAATAAATATATCTTAACTCAACTTTTTGAAAACAAAATAAGTAAAATATACACAAACATACATGCAATATATTTAATTCGAAGGCAACGAATATAATGCAACTCATACATAAATAAAAGCAAAATCAATACTTTAAAAATTATTCACGTTATATTTAATTTGAAGACAACCTGAATAATACAACCATGCATAAATAAAAGTAAATAATATAACCATGCATAAATAAAAAGAAGATTGCAGTTCAATTTTTATCATAAAAACCTTTAAATAAAGTTAATATTAAATAAGGATTCATAATTTTATTTAAGATATAAAATAATTAATCGCATATATTTAATAATAATTATGCTAAATATGAGAGAAAACTAATATTGTATATGCCTATATAATATTTCACTTCATCTAATTTTTTAAATAAATAAATTTTTCATTCTTATTTTAATAACAACCATTCCAAAAAGAAATAAAATTAATATTGCATATATTTACAAAATATTTATTTCGTCTAATTTTCTAATAAATAAACTTATTCATTCTCATTTTACACATATTATATTTTCTTTTGGGTTCAAGGGCAAATAACGCAAGGTAGACGAGCTAACTTAAGCTTTAACACATTATTCTATCCCACCCCCTGGTAAAATTCTAAAATATGTTTTTCTTTTTAATACAGGGGAGAAACCATTTATTAGTGAGGCACATGGAATTTTAAGACTTTCATCCTGACTTACAAGGACGACGAGGTATCGATGGGTGATGTGTATAATGTTTAGATCCATGTCCTGGCCAATCGGCATCCATGTCTGATGTGTGAAACGTTTAGCTTCCACGTTATTTCTCATTATAATTAACGTGTACATAAATAATCTTAATCCAGCATAAACATGAAGGCTCGAGGATGCTATTCCAAAATTAAGTACGTTTAGTTTACTTTATAAAAAAAAAAAAATGGAAGGGTTATGTGTAAACAAACTCTACCATCGCAATATAGTCCATGCTTTGGAACCTCATTACGGTGTTTCCATTAGAGAAGTCAAGTGACTGTTCATCTCCAACATCTAGCTCTCGGACGTCAGAGAGGGTAACTGCTTCTTTCCTGCAAACATGAAGATCCCACAAAAGCCAATTCTATTTTAACTACCATTCTACCATTTTTTTTTTGTTTTTTGTTTCTCTTTTGTCAGATGGTGCAGAGAAATTAACATAGTTCATCTGCCCAGTTGTAAAACAAAGATCACAGATGCTTTAGACCAACTCAAGAATTATTAGTGTTATATGCTCTTCTCAAAATTAAAGCTAATGCTAAAAAATTCTTCCGTGAAAAATCATTTAGTTTTTCTTAAGTACGAATTGTACGGCCACAGTGTTTCGAAATTAAAATATGGTTAGACTGGAGGGGAGAAAAACAAGAGGAGATGCGCACTTGGCTTGGGTTCTTCCCTGAGGAAGAATGGTAGGATCCCTTTCTGCTTTGACTTTCCATGCATGGTTTATTTCAATCTGCGGAAAGTAAAAAAGAAGATCCAATTGAAACTAGAGAAGGAAAGAAAAAGAATATATCAACATGCTTACCTTAATCGAAGAGGATGAGAAAAAGTAAGAAAGGAAATAGAGGATATATGATTGATTTACCATGAGACGGGTAGCATCCTCTGTGATAAGGGGATAAAAAGGTCATTAGATCATGCTTATTCTAAGTTGCTTCGAAACTCAAATTTAAATTTGAGAAATAGAGAATACGGATTCAAAAAATTACCATAGAGTAACTTCACTTTTCTCTGGTATACAATAACTACGCCGCCTGAGGACAGAGAAAATATGCGTCTATGTTATGACTTACATTAGAAACATATATTAAGGCTGAAGCTATCACATCCAGAAAACAGAGGTTAAAACTGAAATTATCACCCATAAGAATCCCTGAGAGCCTAAGAGCCATGGGAATTGAAGGATTCAAGATCTCTTCACTGTCAAAGAAAAATCACCAAAATAATTTTAAAAAATGAAAAATAAATATAGTAAGCTCATTAGATAAACTATATCGAGGGGAAAAAAGTGGAGAAAAATCAATCGAAGAAAAACATTAACCAGATTTTGATCAGATCAAGCTTGTCTAGCTTCCTCCGGTTTATCTTCGCATTCATAGTCGCAGCCCGCCTTTAGTAAAGAAGAAAAATGAGAGAGAAGCCAACAAATAAAGGTTAAATGCTTAAGAGAACAACGCCATTTCAGAATGTAGCATTCTTATATTCTCACTAACATGAATTTTAGCCTGACCTTCACGCAATGAGAAGAAAAACCATAAGAAAAGATCAGAATAAGCTAAAGAAGAAAAAAGAATCACACCATATCTGGCCGAGAGGAGCTTTGCGAGCTAGTAGCTGGTGTGAGTAGAACATATTTCCTCGAACAAAATTTTAAAAAATAATACAGTAGATAAACAAACAGAGGCAACAGAGAGTTGAGAGAGCTCAGAGGTTTGTTAATGGCGTTTAAAATAACAAGCTCAAATCTCACTCTAAAATTTTCGCGTTTGAAAAAAATGAAAGGTATTGTTAGATTTGTGTGCGAGAGAACATTGAAGACAGAGGAAAAGCGCGGGTTATAGAGTTACCAGCGGTTCACAACAGGATTCAGTTGCCTTGGCCTGTAAAGAGAATTTCTGGGGGGACACGTGTCTACAGGTGAAAAAGTAGGTTTTGTGCTACAGGATGTCAAATAAGCATATACTCCTTTTCGTTACATAACCGTTTTTTGAAGTAATAATATAATGATATAGCCATATGGGACCGGAGTGGCGAATTGGGCTGCCTTGGTTCTTAATCTGGCCAACTCAGGCCCGCCTGTTGACAATTTTGAATGAGTCAGACAGAGTTTAAAGCAATAAAGGCCAAATTCCTTTTTGCTTAGATTTTATTTAATTTCTATGCGATTAAAACATTCTTATCCTTAAAATTGTATCATAAAAATAATATATATTTTAAATTAACTTTATTATTGTCAAAAAAAATTTATGTATGTATTAAGACATATTTAAAAATATAATAATTTTGTTACCATGCTTAATGGCCCCACCATCATGGCCCACCATAGCCTCCTTTTGCCCGATAAAGACTCCTTAAGTAACCAGAGTCTCAATACAACTACACAAAAAAAAGTTACTAAAACAGAAAAAAGACGGAAAATTCAAAAATCGGAAAAAATGGAAACATTTCTGTTTCTCATCTTTCTCTTTCTCACCGCCAGTGCAGCTTACTCCCCTTTCCCTCCTCCCTCTACGGACCGTTTTATCAAATCTTCCCAATCCTGTGAACTCAAACCCCAAGAATATTTGGAGCTTACGCATCCTCTGCCGTCCGATTTCCACACGCCGTCATGCAATCTGACGATCATCCACCACTCCTTCGCCAACACCATCAACTCCCCTCCGTTCACCACGCCTTACTCTCCCCCGTCCGATTGCCCCTCCCCGTGGTCCCGCGTGGTGCTCGAATTTCATGCCGAGTCGAGCGGGGAACAGTATGACCGCATCTCTGGCTTGTGGCTCGGCGGCGTCGAGCTGCTCCGCACCAGCACGGCCGAGCCGACTCCGTGCGGAATCTTCTGGAAAGTCCGTAAGGACGTTACAAGGTACTCCTCTCTGTTATCTCAAAATGGACTCAATGTCTCCATGATGTTAGAAAACGTCGTCAACAGAGAGTACACCGGCGTTTACCATATCCACGTTAATCTCGTCTTTTATACTAACACGTCCGTTAGTGTCCCGTTAATTTTAAACCGAACGTCAAAATTAGGCTTCGTAAACTCTCAGATAAATCTAGGTGATGATAATGGTGTTATGGTGCGGGGTTCGTCGGGATTGTTTGGACAGGAGTACCAATCACCGGCTGATTTGATAATACCGGTATCGGATAATGGGGACAGGGGCTTTTGGTTTAGAATTGATAGTGAATCGGATATACATTATAAGAATATTCGAATTCCGCGCAATACTCGTCGACTTATGCTGGAACTGTATGTGTCTTTTCATGGAAACGATGAGTTTTGGTATTCAAATCCACCAAGCTCATATATTACAACGAATAATTTGACTACTGGGCGTGGCAATTCAGCTTACAGAGAGGTTTATTTTACAATTGATGGGAATTATGCAGGATCGGAGGTGCCATTTCCAGTTATTTTCACAGGCGGAATCAATCCATTGTTTTGGGAACCTGTTGTGGCCATTGGTGCATTTAATTTACCTTCATATGATTTTGATTTGACACCATTTTTAGGGCTTCTTGTGGATGGTAAGTCTCACCAAATTGGGATTGGAGTGACAAGTGGCATTTCATTTTGGCTTGTTGATGCTAATTTGCATTTGTGGTTAGATCATGTATGGCCTAAAGTTGTAGCAAACTCTGTGGTATATAGTAGTCCTTCTCTTAGCATCAGGCGACGCGAACAATTTAAATTACTTGATGGGTTATTTCAGATTAAAGCAAAGAGAAGCAGTAAGTTTTCTGGGTGGGTTTTCTCTAGTGCAGGTAATTTCACCCACACTGTTTCACAGGAGTTTAAGATGACCAGCTTGGTGAAATTCACCAATAATGGAACTTATAAAGTGGCACAGCAGAGAGTTAAGTCAGAGAAGGATATGAGGTTGAAAACAGAATTGGGTGCTTCAATTATTCGTGTGAATACTAAGAGGAAATACCCTTTAGATGTAATTACTCGGACACTACCTGGTTTTAGCGGTGAAGACACATATTTGCTTATCACCAATGTTTCTCATGCATTGAATGAGAGACATTTTGTTGGTGGTGTTTTGTGTAATGTTCATAACAGCCAGTCTTCTTCTGGGTGGATGGAGATTAGGGATCACTCTGTTCTATCAGGTGAATCAAGAACCAACCAGAGTTACAGTTATGGAGATGAGTTCATTTGCTACAATAGAGATGTTGCAGCCTTAAATGGGAGACTTATCGAAGACAATTCAACTTTTTTATGTTCCTCTTCCATTTAATTTAGGTGCTAACAATTAATCTGCACTGTTTTTGCTTGTGCCAACAAATTTCTCTGTTGCGCGGATAATCTCCATTTCTTGTTCGGGTGTGGTGTACTTCAGTTTGCACCATCTTTTCAACTGTAAATAAATCATGTTGTTGAATGTAAATTTCTTGTTTCAAAATGTTCGAATAATATTTGCATTCATGGTACTTCATATCCTTTTCCTTTTTGTTAAAGAGCACTAACATATTCTGGGTACTTGATAATTACTGTGCATGAGATTAATATACAGGTTTCAATAGTGTTATATATTCTGAGCACTTGGATCTGCATTTTGAGACTTAATGGCTCTGATAGACTTTTCCATGCCAAGCCACTTGAGTCCTTTGAAGCAGACAGCCATCCTTTAGCAAGCACTGCACTTGCGTTGGACTGGCAGATGCTACAATAGGTAGAACCTTTTTTTCAAAGAATAATTTCTTGAAAAAAATGGAGGCTTATCATGTAGTTGCTCTTTTCAACTCGAATTACCTTTATTACCGGATTCTATACCACCCCAACGCGATATTATTCAGGCTGAATAATTGGGTCCTGTATTTGCAGATATTTGCTGGATATTATTGATAGAAGCAGCTTGTAATGATCAATTTCGGGTGTTGCTGTTTATGTCGTGTAATGAAGTGTGAAGGTGAAGGAAAAACAAGGTGTGCTGCGGAACAAAGAAACATACAAAGCACACTGGATAACATGCTTAGAGTTGGAGGCAAAGGCCGTGGCCATGAAGCTTCAGTGAAGGAGCACAAATTTGTCTGGATTCATGGATTAGGCAGTTTCTGCTAAAGTCGAAGGTGCTTGGTAGAACCATGTGACCAAATCATCCCACTCTCAACCAAACCAACCAAAGTTCTCACTCTGGAAAATGCTGGATTTTCGGGATTTAGTTTAGTGATAATCACTGTCTTCTAACTAACTTAGAATTAGTTATATTGTTGATTGAAGTAAAAAATTGCTAAATCTTGAACAAGATAATTTTATCTTGAGTTCTTAGTTTGAGGGTATACTTGCCTGTCACGAATTAAAATTAAATTTCTAGTAGTGCTTTTGATTTGAGTGCAAACCGGTTTAATTTCCTATTGACTAATTAAATTATAATTTAACGAGTACAAGCTCAGAAATTACAACCTAAATAGCAGAGTTGAAAATCTCATCTTACCTCAAATTCAAAGCTATTCAGATCAACAAAGTATCTTTTTTGTTATTGTTGTAACCTTAGACAATATCAATACTTGACTGTAAATTTAAACAACCATAGAAAGTGGCAAAACTTATATCTGATGCTTACAAATCTTAATAGGAAATAGGCTAAGTTAGTTATTTACTTTTGTTTAAACCCCAAAACATGTACTGACAGTATCTTGTCCAGAGCAAGTTTACAAAGGGAAGAAAATGCTTGTAACCTCTATTTCATGTTTTTGTAAAGAGTGGGTCTCGAACCCAATATAGTAGAGGGTGGGGAAGCACCACCACTACAGACCCAAATGGCTGGTACTACTCTACGATTCTTATTCATGACTTGAACTCTTATTCATGACTTGATTTAGGTAGCCTGCGGACGCCAAAAACTTTTCTTACCAACTAGAAATTGGCCTTGATAGAAGTTAACTGACCACCTAAGCGATTCAAGTATTGGTCTCAGTTTCTTCATCATTTCCATAGTGTCCTGGATCAGAACATATCCACCAGGTCGCAGTATGCGGTCCATCTCCGCAATGACTACTAACAAGTCACACCTGAGAAAATGCCAAAACGTCAGACAATGAAATAACCACAAGCCTAAGTAATCTGCAAATTGGGTTCCGGTCATGATTCCCAAGCAGCAAAAAGAACTCAGGTCATTGTGGCAATGACTCGGTACTATAGCAAGTTGCACTTACCTATACTCTATTCACACCAAATTATAGGTTTACTCATCGTAATTTGACCTATTTTAAAATAAATTGTCGTTTGTAGTAATACTTAACTAATTTGATTACTTAATTAGTTAAATAGTTTGTTTTCTGAAATTAGAACTTCGATATCAAATCAGTTAGACTTTGTCTTAACAAGTCAATTTTATTATTGTTCTCTTAGTTAAGGACGGTCTAAGAAGCAAGAGTTAATCAGCTAAGAAAACAAAAAGACCAAAGCAATAATAGTTGTGATTATACTGTACCTTTGTGTAAGATTTCTGAAGAGAAAACTGGAATGTAGTAGATCATATGTTCGAGGGTAAGTACTGAAAGACTCACACCAATCATGATAAATCCCAATCAAGCCCCGGTCGAAAATGATAGGGAGAGTATCTTGCATCTCAATAGGGATGACATTCATAACCCAGACAGGTTGATCAATAAGTGCTGCAGCAAATCTGTCAACAACAAAGCCATAAGATCCTATTATTTTCCATGAATATGAGAGAGGACTTCGTAAAAAAGCTGTAGAACAGAGTCAACCCTTTGAAAAAACAGTAAAACAACAGTTTGGATGTTAATTTCTTTTTTATTAGTTTGATATATAAGATTATGCAAGTTCCTAAAACTCCTCACTGCAATTTATGCAAAGGGAATACTTTTCAAATGTTATAACTGTTGGCCTTCAGTCCCGAATCTGATCTGTCAGTATGATCACAATCTCAAATTAGAATCACTCATTTAGGATAAAATTTAGACTTTATAACTTCTACATATGAATAATATAATTGTAAGAGGAAGTTCTCAATTTCATCTCTCTGCTTTAGCTTCTTGATCTGAAGCCTCAGGCCAGAACACGAGCACCTAAACAACAAGACTTCCCAAGAAAGGGGAGGTACGTAAGCTCTAATTTTTCTGAACTACAAAAAGTAACTGTGTCTAACTACTTAAACCTAAAGATATCGTTGGTGAAAAAATTGTGAAAAAAAACAGCAACAAGTTCATGCCGTATAAAAATTTCCAAATGTACCACAAAAGAACTCCCCTACAAGATATAAGGCAAATTTATAATTAATTAGAACTCTAAACTAAAAGAAGTTAAACCAAATCAAGGCAGGGAAGAATGCAAGAAATAAAAACTGAGATTATTTGCAATTACTTATCTCTTACCCTCCATAACCCGCATTCATGTCCATTACATTTCGCACGCTTGACCAATTAATAGCAAGCCCATCCAAATAAACATCTGACACAAGCGCAGACCAATGTTTGGTGTCCTCGGAGAATATTTCTTCAGCATCTGGTTCAGTTGGGAGACTTGGAGGTTTACTGCTGAGTCTCTCAGGCCAGGAAGAGGGCCATTGATACAAGTTACCGTTGTTATCAACCGGAAGTCTGGAAAGACATGTGCTAAGAGGTTCATACCTACGTTGTAAAAATGCAAATTATTAATAGGCAGAACGGTAATGTAGGCATACTATGTGATTGAGATGGATCCTGGCTGATATATGGGTTCTATAGTCTCCTTTTGCATGTGCAGGGGTGTACTTCTATACTGCCAAGATGGAGATAAGACATTAAAAGATTACCAAGAACTGTTGTGGTCATCTTTCTGATCACATAAAGGTGGATTATCTTCTTTGCGTTTATTATAGCAGGAATACGAGTCTGGCTTCTGATAGATTACAAGACCAATTCCTGACAGATCAGAAGTCTTAGCCACAACCTTCCAGCACATGGCTTCAGTTAAAGTTACCATAGCTGCAAGAAAAATGGAATATGAAGATCCAACTTAGATCAAGCTCACATATGCAAGGTTCTGTAATGAATATATTCCTGGGAATGATGATTCTCCAATAATAGGATATCACAGGGCAAGTATTATAAATAGGAGGGGAGAGGAGGGAGGGGAGGGGTACTCAGAAGGAAACGGAAATGCTTACAAACCATTCCAAATATTACGATCCCTTTCATCATCTCTGTAAACTGGCGTGGCAGACCATACAAAAAAACCTCCTGGCCGAAGAATTCTGTTCAGCTCCGACAGCGGCTTTCCCCCTGCCATTTTCAAGAAAAAACAACATTATCAAAAGAAGAATTCTTATTTGGGTAGTAGAGAGAAAATCAACGTAAGTAAAAGAATCGCATAACGGAAAAAAGGACTTCAAACCAAACAAAAGAGTTTATGCAAAATACCATCTGCGTCCCAGTGAACTCTGCATCTTGCACAGTGAATTAAATCATATGCATTACTTGGAAATGTAAGCTTTTGTGTGCCGATCACAGAAAGTGTAGCAGGAATTCCTCGCTCCAGAGCAAACTGTATCTGAGCTTCATGTTCATCCTTTGGGGCAAATGACATGGTAATTACATTTTTGTCCAACAAATAACCACCAAAGCTCGCAACACCACAGCCAACATCCAGAATAACTCTAATGTGCTTCCCCCATTGAAGAACTGGTAAAGTCTGAAGCAGAAAAGAAAGTAAAATAAGGACAGCACTCAATGAGGAAGTCATTATGCAGCTTAATGCTGAACAACGATGTACCACATTGTCCTAAAGAAAGTGTACACCAAATTAAAAGAACAACTGAAAGTTGAAAAGTTTTTCAACAGTATTGCACGGATGTAATATTTAAAAAAGATATTTACGCTTGCATATCTGCTTCATACCTTCTCTATAAACTCAATGTATTTAGTAACCCCATCCTTAAATTGAGTGCCACCTCCAGGGAATACAAGATAATCACCAGATTTACGCACCCAATTCTGGTCCTTTTTGTACTCAACAAGCTTAGGATGAGGGACATTGTCATACCAAATCTGGAAATAGAAGCAAGATAGTTCACCAACTCTTCCAAACAATTAGAGCATAACAGAAGTGGACATATTTAAAAACACTGTAACTATCCATGTTACATAAATAAAAGCAAACTTTCTGTGGTAGACTATAATAAACACATGCACAATTGATGAAAATAAAGAAAGCAATGCCCAAACATGAACATCTACTTGACAGAAAAATAAGAATTACCCTTTTTCAGTTCTGAGTCCATTATAAGATGCACACATTATGAACCCTAAATAATGAGTATACCCAATATGCGAACCAGAGAGCTCAAACCCTCTTCCTCTTAGAGAGGAAGAGGAGCACCAACAATCCCTGCTAAGTGCAGTTAATAGGCTAAGCTAGTACAGATCAATACAATTTTGTCTTTGGCATTTCCTTGGTTTGTCCATAGATAGCAAAAAACATTGGGTTTTGAGCACTGTTTCTAGAAAGTAGAGTCTTAATGCAGTGTTCCCATTTTGGTTTAAACTATATAACAACCCCAATTTGGCAATTCAACATTACAGAAATTGTAAGCAACGGAATATACCAACGCATTTTGTAGTCACATTATATGGTAGCTAATAAGCATCCACTTCACTGAATTTCTAAGATACTATTAGGTTATGTTTGACTCGATTTTGACTATATACCCAGATCCAATTAACTACTGCAAGCCTAAAGGAGACTTCTCTCTTTTAAATTAAATAAAAGGCCAAATAAGGCACCAATCGGCTCCATTTGCATTCTCAGCCTTGCTTACGGAAAGGGCAACCCATTAAACAATTCTTCCTAACTGATTCAGCTCGTACTCTAAAAACTGAAAAGTAAATTAGACAAAGAATCCAATAAACAACTATAAACAAATCTTACCAAAACCTATCAGCCTCACCATGTCCCTGCTCTTCGGCCAAGGAACCGGCATCTTATACCCTTTTGGCAAAGGCAGCAGACACCGCGGACTTGGCTTCGGACAATGCCTCTCTCTGTGCTCCATATGCCGTCTTGACTTCAACGCTTTGATCGCCTCATAGTTATCCAAACAGGGTATGTAATCAACATTCGCTGGCGCTTGGCACAATTCCCATTGGAAGCTCGCATCGTCAACCGAGCTTTCGTTGCTAGGAAATAACGCGGAAACGGCGTCGTCTTGTACTGAAACAACCGGGGTTCCAATGGTGGCGTTTTCAGGATTTTGGATCGTGGGTGTCGGTTGCAGATCGTTGGAGATGGAGAAGTCAGGCGATTTGGCGTAGTTGTTGGTGAAGAGGAAAATAGTAACGAATATGAGCAGTGCTGAGAGACCGGAAACGACGACGTTGTGTACGGATACCGCGGCCATGGTCCTGTTCTAGCAGAGATTGATAGTGGGAGGTTCCCTGTCAGCAGACTAGTGAAGGAGCTTGTCAAAGATTCAGTGAGCTACAGATTTTGAGAGAGAAAGAGATAGATGTGGTTAAAAAGGATGGTAAGTTTTAAAAAGTAGTTACATTACGATTAGAACCAAAAAAAAAAAAACATTCTTTTGAAGGAAAGGTAAGAGTTTTTTTTTGTTTTTTTGACCTTATTTAAAGTTTACATTTTTCAATTATATTTATATTTATTTTTACTTTTAAATTACAAAAAGGAATAATTATTTATTTTCAGTATATTTAAATTAGATTGAATTTAAAATAAATTATTTTTTTTAAGTAAGACCAATTCAAATTATTTTAATTTTTTAATAATTTATGTTAAATTGAATATTAATCTATAATAATAAATAACAACCTTGTCAACTCTGCCTAATCACTTTTGATGCGTATGTTCTCTTTTCATAGTCTGTGTTCAAAGTTCATTAAACATGATAATTACATGTAATTATAAGAAATTGGTAGGGATTATTTAAGCTAAAAAAGTTACAGTGATTAATCAGAAAATTGGAAATTCTTTAACCCATTTTACACATGGAAACTATTCAATAAATTTTCAAAAACATAAAAAGAAAAATATGAACCCAAAACATGTAAAATGAATTGTTACTCAGACCAAGTTTGCTGGGGCTAGTGATCAGATGATTGGCACTCTCCTTCCATGGCCTTGGCTTTAGCCTTCTATGCAAAGCTATGGACGCCAGAAACTCTTCTGACCGACCAGAAACTGGTGCTGGTAAAGTTTCGTCGACCAGTGAAGCGAGCGGAGAACTGGATTAAGCTTCTTGAACATTTCCATGGTGTCTTGAACCAAAAAATATCCTCCTGGTCTCACCATCCGATCGATCTCCACAACTACGTCTATTATGTCACATCTAAAATGGGAAACCAATGTGTAAATCAAAAGGCAGAAGTATTATTAGCTCTAAAACACAAGCTTTGGGAATCATTTCATCAGAAATTTTTTGTTATATTGTATGGAAGTCCTTGAGTGTGTTACTTATTTTTAAAAAGTATGAGTCCAAATGTAACTATAATTATACGAAAGTCTTCATTATAATTTATTCACAAATTTATCAATTTAACAGAAGCTATAATGAAAAGGTACCTTTGGGTAAGGTTACTGAAGAGAAAACTTGAATGTAGTAGATCATATGATCGCGGGTAAGTACTGAAAGACTCACACCAGTCGTGATAGATTCCAATCAACCCTCTGTCAAAAATGATGGAGAGTGTGTCTTGTGAATCAATGGGGATGACATTCATAACCCAGAGAGGCAGATCAATAAGTGCCGCAGCAAAGCTGTAAAGAACAAGCCTATTATTCAGTTTAAAAAGCCATAGCAGCAGAGCCAAGAAGCAGTTAAAAACTGATAACTAGGTATAAAATGGCCAAAAGAAGACTGCTTTGTGTAAGAAATTTGCAACTCTATTTCTTACCCTCCATAACCAGCATTCATGTCCATTACATTTCGAACCTTCGACCAGTTTATAGCGAGTCTATCAAGATAAATGTCCAAAACAAGTGCCGCCCAATGTTTGGTATCTTCATAGAACAGTTCCTCCGCATTGGTTGAAAGGCTTAGAGGTTTGTTTCTGAGCCTTTGAGGCCATGGCAATGGCCAGTTTCGGAACTTGCCCTTGCTATCAACTGGAAGTCTGGAAAGACAGCCACTTAGAGGAACATACCTATCTCACAAAAAACATATAAAAAGCAATTTCAGCATATTTATGTTGCGTTTGGTTCAATCCCCCTTTAACTTCTACATAATTTCTTATGCTAATTTTCATATTAGTGCAATATAAGTAAAAGTAGAGATTGATTAGAATTTAATAAGTATTTAACCAAATCCAACCTTAGAGTTTAGATAGTTAAATCTGAATCAACACTATTAGAGCACAATGTCACATAAATGTTGCTTGGTTTGATGTTGAAGCTTATGAATACTAATGGAAGTGTGTGTTAGTCCACATGGAATGGAGATGATAGGTTCCAGTTTCCAAAAGATTACCAGGAAGGATTCTGATTATCTTCCTCATCACACAAAGGTATGTTGTTGTCTTCATGTTCTTCATAGCAGGAATTCGAGTCTGGCTTCTGATATATTACAAACCCGACTCTTCCAAATCTAGTCTTGGCAACTGCCTTCCAGCACATTGATTTCGTAAGAGATACCATGGCTGCAAGACAGATGAAACGGAAACATCCAATTTTGATTAACGGAAACTCTAAAGCTGCATTGCAAACCTATAAATTCTACCGGCACAATAAATCAATTAGTGAGACTATGAGCTATGAAGTGCTTAACTCATCCGGAAGAGTTCACCCAAAAAAAAAAGTCATCTGGGTGAATTAATGGAAGCAAAAAATTGTATATGAAGTTTGATAAAAGGAAAAGTAGAGGCAGGGTGATCTTCACTAACAATTCCAAACATTACGATGTCTTTCATCATGTTGATAAACTGGTGTAGCAGACCATACGAAGAAACCTCCTGGCCTAAGAAGCCTGTTGAGCTCCAAAAGTGGTTTCCCACCTGCATTTTTCACCCAAACTTTTTCCTCAAATGTTGGAAGAAAGATTAGAATATATTGAAAATAAATCAAAAGTACAATACAGAATTCAGACTGCAAATCTTTGCTAAGAATTCTATTAGTCCATTCTGAGAAAGATAACTGGAGTACCATTTGCATCCCAGTGAACTCTGCAACGTGAACAATGAATCAAATCATAAGCATTACTAGGAAATGTCAGCTTCTGTGTTCCAATCACAGCTAGAGTAGCAGGTAATCCACGCTCTAAGGCAAACTGTATCTGAGCTTCATGTTCATCTTTTGGGGCAAATGACATTGTGATTACACCTCTCTCCATCAAATACCCACCAAAGCTAGCAACACCACAACCAACATCTAGAACAACTCTAATGTTCTTTCCCCATTTAATTACTGGTAATGTCTGGGTTAGCGAAACAATAAAACAGAAAACAGAATGGAAAAGTTAGCAAAAATAAAAGGTCCTATTAATACAAGCAATTGATAGGACTTTTCTGTTTTTCAAATACTCAATACATGGTATAGAGTTTGAATATATTGCCCCAAGTTTTAATTTAAAAGTAAATTCAGCATAAGGTTTGGAATGCCAGTGATCAGGGCACACATTGTTTCCTACTAAATTAAGTTTAAACCGGTTCAACTTTATTATTTAATATACTCAAATCGGAACAAAGATTTTCAGCGGAAGATCAGAGGAAATTGCATCTTAATTACCTTTTGTAAAAAGTCGATGTAATTGGTAACTCCATCTTTAAACTGAGTTCCTCCTCCAGGAAATACCAAATACTGACCAGACTTGCGAACCCAGTTCTGGTCTTTCTTGTACTCAACAAGCTTTGGGTGGGGAACGTTATCATACCAAATCTATATTTTTTGAAAAAGATAAACAAAGAAATCATAATCATGCCATCAAAGCAGTCCAACAAATTAAATCATAAAACAATATTTTAACAAGACAACAAAAAGTGTTTATAGGTAGCTAAAAATTTGTTAATATTACTATGTCAAACTAACTGAGGTTTTCACACCTCAGAAAACAGAGTAAGACTCTGGTTCTTCCTCTGTATTGAAAATCATAAAAATGGCGATATAACCAACACTGACGACAGAGAACCAAGCATACCAATAAATGAAACAAGCTTTGAACGCATGAGACAATGGCGTTAACGTATGAAACTAAGTAGCAGTAAAAGATTTCAACAGGAAAAAAAAAAAAAAACAGAAATAAATCTTACCCAAAAAGTATCAGTCTCACCATGTCCCTGCTCTTAGGCCACGGAAGGGGGATCTTATACCATTTAGGCAAAGGCACCAAGCACTTGGGAGTCGGCTTTGGGCAATGCCTCTCTCTATGCTCCATATGTCTTCTAGATTTGAGCCTCTTGATTGCCAGCATGTTATCCAAACACGGTATAATATCCACCGCCACCGTCCCTTTACACCTCTCCCACTTCACGCTCAACCCACCATTCCCATCATCGAGGTCAGCTTCCCCGTCATCGCCAGCGTCGTCATGAGCATTTATAAGTGTAGGAATTTTCTCAAACGACAAGGCGTCGTTCCGAGATCCGGGAGAGAAAACGGTGACGTTTTGAGGAAGAGGCGGCCGTGGCTGTGGTGGTGGTGGTGGTTCAAGGGCTGAAGAAGAATAATATCGTTGGAGGTCGGAGAGAGATGAGATGAAAGAGAGGCGGGTAGTAGAGGTGTTGATCGTGATGAGAATAACGACGGCGAAAAGGAGTAAGCCCGAGAGCGCGAAAACGAAGGGGAGCTTTCTCTCGGTGAAGACGCTTCGGACTGACATTTTTGCAGGTTTCTGCGACTGAGTTTTGTAGATTGTGTTCAAATCTATAAAGAAAGGGATGATGATGACGATGATGATATGGTGAAGTATGATGTTGTAAGAGAGAGGAGACTAAAAATGGAAAATGGGAAGGGTCAAATTCGAGTAAGCAGAGTAGATAACACGTCTAGTAGTCTAGTGGAAGCAAAGAGGAGCTCACCGTAAAGGAAGCAAAGCTAAGCTAAGCTCTGGTTCTGTTCTAGCCATTCTCGTCAATGCTAGTAATGGCCCAGAGGACGAATAGACGCTGATTTCCACTTTGTTAGTTGGCGGAGAAAAGAATCGGTCTGAAGTCAGGTTTAGATTTTACCCCTCTGTAAAAGTCCAGACTCCCATTTGGCTAACCTTAGTTAATCTTTGTCAAGACGATGATCCCGTCAGATCTGAAATGTCGTTAAACATGGAAAGTAGGATTTGAAATGCGTTTGCTTAGATACAATGAATTAAGGAGAAACGTTTATTCGACAGATTAAATTTCCATAATATTTTAACCGAAAAACAAGGAATAACATCAATTCATTTTTGTCAAGACGAAGATCCCGTGTCGTTAAACATGGAAAGTTTTGAATTTGGTTCGTGTAGATCACTGAATTTGCGAGAAAGGGAATTTGTTTATTTGACTGAATAAATTTCCATATTTTAGTAACCGAAAAAGAAGCAGTTAATCCAAAATGGAAAAACGAAACGTTGAAGGCAGGACCTGCGCGGGAAAGCCTAACAGATTCGACTTTGTTTTGAAGGTATCGAGAAGGCTCAAGCAGCAAAAGAGAAAAAGGAGAAGAGAAAACCACGTCGACAGCAGGATTCGAACCTGCGCAGGCAAAGCCCAACAGATTTCGAGTCTGTCTCCTTAACCACTCGGACATATCGACTTAATTGTTATCAAGGTAACCATAAATATTTATAGAGAGGTCTCACCGTGTAGTCAGGCCTCTTCTGTTTCTTTTCAACGCCATGTTAACTAATCTGGAAGCTGAATTCTTTAGCAAAAAACAAAAGATTCAGAAATATTGTTTTCCTGTGAAAAGTTATTAAGATGCAATATATAGTTTTAGAGGAAGAAATAGTGATAGACTAAAGCTCACAAAATTAATTATAAATATTATTTTTTTCAATTGTTAGATTTTAATATTTAAACTAATTGTAGTTTAACCATTAAAATTATAAAATATAGATTTATAATAAGACTATCTTTTTTTTTTTTTATAGATGTGTTAAAGTTGGAGTGAGTCATAACAAGGCTAAATAAGTACTTTCGGAACAAATATCAAAACATTTAAAGCGAAAGAGTTTTGATGATAGAAAGAAACCATTTTGCAACTTTTTCTTTTTGAACTTAAGCAAGAAGGAATTTTGATAATGCATACCTACGGATAAGAATATATATATCTATATATATATATAATATTTGTTTCAGTAATTTTTCAGTTTATAAGTATGTTTTTATTAAGCATATATTATCTATACTGTTAGTAAAAATAAAATTATATTCTAATTATTTTACATTTTCTCTTTTAAGTTATATAATTTTTATATTAACGGTGCGTCGAGAAACCAATAAATTAGCAATCTTCATTAATTCGATAATTATTACATCAATCCACACATCCTGTCCTTCTTTGCCCGGAAAAAATTTTAAGCGCGCACAAATAGTCTCTCTCTCTCTCGAGTTAATTATTTCCAGTACGTCGCATTAGTATGGCGAGTATTGCAGCGGCGTCGGGGGTGGAGGCGCTAGGGCTGATCAGCCTGATCGTATCGTCGGCGAGGAATGCTACGATGCATCGCAGGAATTGCGAGCAGCTTGCGGAACACGTGAAGGTGATAGGAAACTTGCTGGAGCAACTGAAATCGACGGACCTGATGGCTCTGCCGGCGATTCGAGAGCCGTTGGATGGAATGGAAGAGGCGTTGAAGAGAGCGTTGGAGCTGGTTAAGAGTTGCAGAGAGAAGAGCTGCCTCTACATGCTTGCCATGGGATGGAGCGTAGTGTATCAGTTCCGTCAGGTTCAGGACGAGATTGACCGGTACCTTAGGCTCGTACCGTTGATCTCGCTTGTACATGAATTCTGCCTGCAGGTGCGTTGTATCGAGCACTATCATATATATATATATATATATATATATATATCTCACTATTCGTGTATATGTATGGTCAAGTCGTTAGGCACTACTAAGTACTCTCTTCTTCCTTTTAACTGCAAATATATACGTATACCTATATATACACACACTTACCTGCAGATAATTATGACATTTAATTTTGAAATTTACATCTGGATTCAAAATTGGAAGACAGCTATTAGATTTGACATTTCTGCAACAAAAACAGTTTGACGTTTTTGAAAAAGTGAATTCAATCGTGCTCGATATTCAACGTGAAAATTTTTGTTTTGCTTTGGTCCTAACAGAAAATAATATCCGAAGGGAATTGTTAGATACGATAAACATCGTAGAAGTGGCCCACCGTGCAATAAGAACAGCGTAGATTCTTACTACTATTCTGGATAGCCTGAGTACAACAGCGAATTATTGAAAATATTGTCGGTGCCAAGATCAAGCACCCAATTAATGGATTAGTTATAATCCACACATAATGATCAATTCACTAAATAATTAACTTAAATTTCGTTTCACCTAGTTATGATGTATAGAAAAAGTAAATATTCTATGATATATAAATTCTTTTAATTAAAGTAGTTATAATAAATTAAGAATCTGATTTGTATATAAAAAAAAAAACTGATAAATCTGAAATAAATTGTTATAATTCTCTATGATATCGTATTTTTTCCTTTCTGACTTCTTATAAAATTTATGTCTTAGTTAAACTAATTTAAGGAAATTTATAAAGAAATTATATTAAAGTTTTAAATATACTTTAAACATAGCCTAATTAGTTGTATTGTTTTCAAGGATCTAACTAACATAGTGTAGTGCCTAATTAACAGAATATGAAGGAAGGTCTGAAAGTAATAGAAGAGGATCAAAGAGAATACAGTCTTGATGGAAAAGATGTAGAAGCACAGAGCGTGATATTAAAACCAGACAGAACAAAGAAGGACGCCGCCATTTTAGAGAAGTCACTCTCCTGTAAATATCCTGAATTAGGGTTCTACCAGGCTCTCCAAGAAGAGAAAGAGAAGCTCCATGTCGAGCTGCAAAGATCTAGAACCCTAAACGACACCAAGCAATGCCGTATCATCGAACATCTTATTGATGTGACTGAAAATGTTGTGAATGTGCTACCGGGGAAGAAGGTGAACAAGCTTCTTGTCAATGAACCAACATATGTCATTTCGGGGTAAGTATTATTAACAAGTCAAATGAAATTTTAATTGGAATTAATAAATTAAAAAATAAGTTATATGCTTTAGTTAATCAATGAACAGGTATATGTCTAATGCAAAAGCCAGCCGTGGAGCACTTGGGTTAAAACCTGACGAGGATCAAGGTCTAAGTGAATGGCAGGTTGATCTTTTCGATTGTTGCAGGGAGCCTTGTTTGAGTAAGTTTCTTGTGGAGTTTCTTATAATTAGGAAGGAAACTCAAAAATATTAATAAAATTAACCATTGACTATGTGGGTTTAATTTTAAATTATTTGGATTTCTTTGTATAATAAACTATAAGATTTAACTCATCTCTGTATCTTGATTTTCTCCCTTCAGGCTTGAAGGCCTGCATTTATCCCTGTGGAATATTTTCGAGGATAGCAAATGCGGTCTCGGGAGGAAAAATATGTAAGATTAATGTTGAACATTTCGAATGGAGCTGTCATAAAAACATGTATAGATATGAACATCATCCTTTACCTAAATGGTTGATATCTCAACTTCTTCTTTTAAAAAAATTGTGAGTTTTAAATTCATCATCCTTTGATTATATTGTTTTCCTATTAGAATATTGATTGTGTTCTTATTAGTATAAATATGCTAATTAATTATTAAAATTTATGAATTTCTAAATAAATAAATAAAAATACTAACACGGACACATACATAATGCAAGTTGGTAACTATTGTCTGTTGATGATTTTCTTCCCATTTGTAAGTACAGCTCGTGAGAAAGCAATCAACGACCTAATGGCCTACTCTCTCCTCTGTGGATGTTGCTGTTATTCTTGCTGCGTGAGGACAAAACTGCGAAAAAATTTTAACATAGAAGTATCTTCTTCTCAAATTTCTTACTGCAGTCACTTTGTTGCTAATAGTTGAACAACTATTTAAGTATAGTTTCATAACATATAATTCTTAAATTTAAAAGGAAAAAAAAAAAGTAGTAAAGAGATGAAGTCTAGCCACCATTACAGTAAAATGGTTCAAGAGTAGAGCACGGTAATTTCAGTTTAATTGGTTTTGCAGGGAGGGGTATGCGATGATTTCTTAACACATCTCGTGTGTTTTTGCTGTGCAATGGTTCAAGAGTGGCGTGAGCTTGAGGTCCGAGGCTTTGCAGGTAAGTTGAAAATTCTCTTTTGTCCCTAAACTCACTGTCATGGGCTCCAATCTACTATTTACCGAAAACCAAGATCTAGTTTCTTCCCACAATATAGTGCTTTTCAAAACATTGGCATTCCTAGCTGACCAGCCTAAGTAGGAGATATTTTATGATGTCTCATAGGTATAATGCCACATACTAATTCAATGCTACTTTTAACATTAGGAATTTTCTCGGGCCTTTTCTGCTCCTATTAATCACAAATTGGTTTCTTTGCAGGTTGTCAGGGAAGAAAGATGATTCCTCCACCTTATCAGTATATGAAGCCATGAATGCCCTCATTTTGTGATGACATGCAGCAACTCTGTAAAGTATAGATAAGGAGAGCGAAAATACGAGGATATGGATAGATTATATTCTATGATATCTATGTTTATGAAAGAACTACCTGTCTGTAACAAATGAAATTAGCAACAATACATAAAAATTAAACCATATTCTCATTTTGACTAGTACTTGACATTTTGTGCTTATTTGAGGCTGTTTCAGCAAAAAGTGCTTAAGAAAATAATGGTGATTGATGAACCAAAATTATTTTATTTTCAAGAAACTAGTACAAACCTACAATGGAAGGAACCTACCTAAAAAAGTGAAGATCATATCTTAAGCCCTAGATTCCAAAATCTGCCAAGTATCTCTATGAGAACATCCATCCAGGAAGGCAGCGGACTTATGTAGGAGGTAAGAGTAAGTGATGGGACTATTGATAGAGAACAGGCTTGACAAAAGTACCAACAAGGACTTAAAAGACTTAAAAATTGAAAAAATGCCGCGAATATCCCATACAGACTTGTGCAATAGCTCAGGAAACAGAAACAGTAATTGTGTGGTGAGAGAACGGTATCCATATAGTATTAGCAGTAGGTAGGATCAGTTGAAATGCACTCAGCTAGGAGGAGGCCCTGGTTGTGGCTGAAATTTGCATCAAGTGCCAATAAGTAAGAATTATTTCCTCACCTTTGTGAAAGTAAACTATAATTCAGCTTTTTGCACTGGAGAATCATCATTCCAGGTCGGGAAGAACCAACGGAACAGTGGTGATAACTTACTGATCACAGGTTTCTGTTTTTGTTCTTCAGGCTTAATACTGCAGAGTGTATTGTAGTCATGCCTCATGTGAGGAGTTGCTATTCTTTCCTGAAGGGATCAAAAGGAAGTCATACGGTGAGAGGAATAGAACAAGCTATCATCTATGTATAAACTGGATGTAGATGCTGTGGTACCTTGAAAACTTCGAAAGGACAAATATCACTTTGATTACAGCCCTGTTAAGGAAAAGATGGAACTAATAAACACCAATAAAAGGGCAGGCACAATTATGATCGATCAAATCCTAAAGCAGTTGAAAAGTAGTGAAATTTATAAAAGATGAAAGGAGTGCACGCATATTTTTAGTTTTATTAAAACTTTAAAGCAAATTTCATATTTTTAATAATCATAAATAAAAACAACAGTCAGAGCTTACCGGCACTGGGATGGGATGTTCATTGTGCAGAACTTGCACGAAGTACTCACTTGAAGAATTAGCTGGGCAACTGTATAGAACCAGCATGTTATTCCCACCAAAAGGTGCCACAGTGCTGCCCCTCCAATTTCTTTTCTTGGGAGGCTTTGGAGGGAGTTCCAGAGGTTGTTCCTTCTGTATTCTTTGGAATTCTGAAATATTTGAGAACTCATTAAGAAACAAATTCTAGCAGAAGCTCATACCCAATTCAATATGTTTTGGTATGGAATACTTAAAATATACACACATGCAAGCAACACATCTCTGAAGGCAATTTAAAAGCCAAGGCACTCACCACTTTCATATACACACACATACACATCATTGAAGGCAATTTAAAAGCCAAGGCACTCACCAGATCCTTCAAGGAAAAGACCAAGAAGACACGAAAATGGAACCACAGTTTCTGCATGTGCAAACCTAAGCCTCGCCTTCTCATAACTTCCAGGAACAAGATTTTCTACAAAAATAAGAGGAAGAAATAAATATCAGCAACTGGATCCATCTTCTGGTGAACCAAACTGCTAGTCCTGGTGAACAAGATCTTTTACTTTTCTCTCTCTCCTGCTCCCAAAACCCAGACATGCAAAAATACTTCATCTATGACTAAAAAATAACTCGAATTTCCAATAGCTCTCCGAAATAATAGCAATACTTATGGGTCCAAAAAGAAATGGATGCTTGATTCAGATCATATTTGGAAGCACTTGGGACATATATATGGAAAATCTTGAACACCAATAGCAACAAGGTAGAAAATATTTGCAACAACTACATCCCTAAAAGAACAAGGCTGCCAGCAATAGTTGGTGCCACGCCCCAGATAGTTACCAACACTACAACAAGATGAAAATTCCAAAAATATTTAGAAGGCAGTACGACATAGAACCCTTCATCAGGTCTTTTGTCAGAAAAAGATTAACAATGTAGCAAGCGAGATAGACGAATTGCGGAATGCAAGAATGAGAAATAAGGACCAGAGCACTAAAAGTTTATACAATTTTCCAGTACCTTCTTTAGCCTTGATTGCTTCTTCCATTGATTGTATAACATCTTTAAGAAGTGGCACTCCCATTCTGTAGTTTAGTGATGTACCATAACCCTTTAGTATAAACACCTCCAAGTCATCTGCCCACTCCAGCAAAGCAACCTTAATATGCAAGCATATCATGCAAAACAATTAGTATAAAGCATAAAAAGGACACAACAAAACACTATTACCAATGAAAATCATAGGAAAGAAATATTCTTGAGATACTCGTGATTCAACCACAAACAATCTAACAGAAGTTTCTGAGTTTGAGGTAGAAATAGGTAAACAAAATTATTAATGTGCAAAAAAAAAAATTAGTAAGATCACATGTCATTTACAAGTTAAGAATTTCATGCACAGCAACATACAATGATGGAAACATAAACTATGCAAAACAATGCTGGATAATATAGACCGCCTGCACCTCATCAGGACTGAAGAGCCCACAAGCTTGATCAGTAATATCCAATAAGGATGCTTCCTGCAAAATGAAGAATTGTAGTAAAACAGGTATGCCTCAACTAAGCAAGTAGAAGAAAATTAGTTTTATACTCATGAGACAATAGAATCTGTTTCCTAATAGATATTCCAGAACTGCAGACAACAATCACCTGTTTGCATAAAAACCATAGAGAAGAAGTATCCTGTCTTGTGAAGTTCAGCTGAAATTTTTTGGTTAATGCTGATGTTATTTCATCCAGGATAGGTTCCTTAAGCTTATCAACTGCAGGCTCGTGATTCTTCCTAAACGACTGCGTCCATATAAAATATTGATGAAAAACAAAGCAACTAGACAAGCAGTGGAAGAAAAAGAAACTGCACACTAGTATCTTGACTAAAGATCCCTCTGCACATGTCTAAATTTCTCTTCTTAACTTTCTTTCAACATCTAATAGATTCCATGTTGGATATCAAAAAAAGGATTTGAGTCTGTCCAGCAAAACTCATACCTTGTAGCTTTCACAACAATCAAAAAACCTCAGTTTTATATCACTTGCACGGCTTTCACTTGTAACAGCAAAAGCCCGATGCTTTCCCGGCCCTAGACCTCCTCTCTCACTAAACAGCCCCATACCAAATGCCACAGCACTAGCAGATGCCCGAGGAACCTATCTCATCAGAAAAGAGAGAGATGTGTTAGTAGATTAAGAAAGAAAGATCACAATGAGATAAGGACCCTAAGAAAATAGGTAGACATAGGTACTGTATGCAAGGCACTCAACACCAAAAGCAAGCGAGTGTTAGATATAGCTAACCTGTGTAGCCTTTATGGGATAAACATCTGGGTGGTATTCGTCACTAAACAGACCAGGAAATCGTTCTCTGATCCTTTTCCCAAGTTGATAGAGCTCCTCTTCCCCTTTGCTAACCAATTCCCCACCCTTCAATTTTCCTTTCCATGGAGATTCCCATTCCCTTAACCAAGCAGGAAGTTTTTCCAAAGACGATCTCTTCTTTTCCACATCTCTAATCAGTTCTTTTATATGAAGAGCCAATCTCTCTAACTCTCTCATCCTTTTTTTGGTTGGAGAACGAGTGCCATGTCTTGCCTGTGATACAGAATTACTATCGGGTTGTTTCCATTAAAGGCTTACAATAACACAAGATAGCATCATCTTAATAATTACACTAGCACGGCATTGCAAGAGTAACATAAATGATACCTTTTCTTGAAATAAAAATTATCATGTTAACAAATGATACTTTTAATAGAGGATAACCAGTAATGGGAAAACAAAAGGTAAAGTGATAAGTTAATATAACATAAGACATGGAATTTCCATAACAAACTTAAATACAATAAGTTAAAGACAGTAACACTCACAATCAACATATTTTTTCTTAGGTCCAATTGTACGACCATGATGAATTTCTATAATAGATAGTCAGAAAAATAAAAAGACATGTATGTAGTGCTTCATGCATGCAGTAGAAATAAAACTAACAGATAGCCCAACCAACATATC
This sequence comes from Carica papaya, assembly GCF_054855325.1. Taxonomy (NCBI): domain Eukaryota; kingdom Viridiplantae; phylum Streptophyta; class Magnoliopsida; order Brassicales; family Caricaceae; genus Carica; species Carica papaya. The sequence goes on along the minus strand of NC_142310.1, from coordinate 3,688,026 downwards.
AATACGAACACAATTTGCTTACTCATCCATCATCTAATAAAATTCATTCATTCTCTAATAAGCTATAAGCATGTCTTATGCACTAAAATTTTGCAAATGGTTTTCGTCAAACTTAACAATTTAAACCATCAAAGTCAAAGGCCAAAAACAAGATTTTCCATTTGCATGCATATTCCATCACCCAATAAATAATGCATTCTTTCTCAACTAAACTATAAAGAAATCTCATGCAATAGAAACCAAGACTAGATATTATCCAATTAAAAAAGGCAAACCATCAAACTGAAACATCAGGAAAAAAACGGCCAATAAAACTTACAATAAGGTTTAAGTGGATAGGATTACACCCATCCGGAATTTTAGATGGTATAAAGGAACTGGGAGCAACATTTTTCATTACACCATATCTGCACGGAAAATATTCCAAAATCAAGAACAATTAGTAAAATAGCTATGAGCTCATTTCTTCTCCATAACAACAATACTAAGCAATTAATGAATGTCTTAGGATCTATTCAAACGGAAATTCCATTTTTATGATAGAAAGAAGAAACGAATGTGTACAATTCAAAATGTTATCCCAATTTTTTTTTCCCTCTATTATCAGGGCAACCAAACAGAGGACGAAAACCAAAGTACCCGGTTCTCACTATACTGACACACCTAAAAGCCAGCATCACTAGATCGCTAAACACGAATGATAAAATTAACTAGCACAACAGAACCGGAACAACCAAAAGACAATTCAGAATTTTACATCCCCTTTCCTTCCTCAATTTTCAACAACGACGAAAACCGAAGTATCTGGTTCTCTCTGTGTTGAAGCACGTAACATTCGCTTACGAGCAGATCGTTAGATGCGCTAATTATGAAATTAACTAAGGCAAAAGAATCGAAACCAGAAAAAGCTAAACCCAAACCCCGATTAGATGGAGAGAAAAAGACTCACGCACAAAATCGCAATTATATCTATATGATCATGAGCAGAAAGTAAAACGGCGAACCTTGAGACAGTTGATAGGTGTTGGCGAACATCGAAGTCTTGATCGGCTCTTGATTGCATTAACATAGGAGACAAGAAGAAGAAGAAGATTAGAATCGGAGACATACGCATAACCTTTTTCATTCTTCAATCTCTCGATCTTCCTCTTTAAATTAACGAATGAACTTAAGCTGGAAAAGGAAAGGAAGCACTAATTCTGTTCTATGTGAACAATAACAATTGTACAGGCCATGAGATTATACCACGGTCTAGAAATTATGATTTATTTATACTGCAACGGATTTAGCCTGTGTAGAGGGATGAAGTGACTGGTCGTGCATTGATTCGAGGACCAAGATGGTGACTAAAGCTACGACGTCGTTTTCACGCACAGTACAAGATGATGACATCCAACCAATCAAATAACGCCACGTGGGCAATTTTTTTGTTGGTTGCCTTCTTGCTGTTCGGGTTCCAGTCCGTTTCTACCAGTTCAATCCGTTCTCTTGGTTCTTTTAAACCTACACGGCTCAAAAAAATTGGGAAGGATCGATCTCTGTCGCGTCCGCGGGGCGGGCTTTTTTTTGTTCATAGGTAGTATAATGAACAGACTTAGGCATACCCGAATCTGCCTGACCTGGGTGGAACAAAGACCAATCCGCCAAAAAAAGTTTCCTCAATTAAATTCCATTTGAAATCCATTCGATTTTGGATGAAGCCCAACCAGTTCGAATCTAATTAGACGGGCCGACGTCACTCATAATGCAAATCATGTCATAGCCTCACATGATTCTTCAAGTAATTGAATTTTTTATGAACAATTTTAAGACAACGTAATATAAATCAAATCTCCTTTCATTCATGAAGAGCAGCTTGTAAAATGCCGGTTACGTGAACCTACGTTAGTGCAAGCTCATGCTAAACATCTTTCTCTCCAAACAATATTGAATTGTTTATAATTTACATAACAATTTATATTCTCTTTAACTTATATTTAAATATTTAATTTCATATTACCACCCCGTATGAGCTCTAGCAAATTGTGGGGGCAATTCTTGAGAAGCCCCAACTAGGCCCACGAGCCAGATTTTATACATCAATCTACAAATGATTACATGAAAGTTTTCTTTGTTTGATCTATATATCCTTATATTAGTGGTCCACTGTAAGAGTATCGACGAGCAATGCAATATGAACCAGCTATTTCCAAATATCTTGAATTATGTAAAAGGTGATTATCACAAATCTCTTTTTCTCCCTACTGGCATAGAAGAAGAATCCCTCTAAAAGAGCAATCCTCCATGTGTTTGTCATCAAGCTTACAGCCATAACAACTAAAACAAGCAACTAAAACATATCCCGTCACCAACACTCTGGACAAAAATTCTAAAAGCTAACTATTATTAGAAGAGCACATAAAAGTACCCCTGTGAGACAGCAGCACTTTCCTCCTCCCTCTGGATCTTAACTAGGGCATCATCATCAAGCAACAACTTCTGCTCCCTCTTGGAGAAGCATCTGATCAAAGTGCCAGACACCTGAAATTCCAAAACGATCATTTAGACCAGAAATCACCTCAAGAAATGGAGTAGAACAAACCAAGTTAATCGAACAAAAATTCGTTTTGAATGCTTACCATGTCCTTTGCCCACTCTTCTTAGCTGAGCAACATACTCTGATATTTTCTTGATGGCTTCCACCTAGAATAATAACAATTAGAATACCAAGATTAAACATGATGATGCATAAAATTCCCACCATCTTGACCACAAAGAAGGAAATGACTCCATACCTGTTCGTTCAAAAACTCACTTTCGATAAAATCTGTCAACTGCACGTCATTGTTCTTTGCAGCCACCTGGTTAGTTAAAATAATGAGAAGCAAGTCATGAATCAGAATGCACAAACATTTGCTGGTCAACCTAAGTCCTCAGAAGCCAAATGTTTTCATCAGAAAATGTTTCAACACAATAGTATCAGATCCCACCTCAATGACTTGATGGTAGATTAAACAATGTGACCATATTTTATTAAAGAAACTAGACTTACACTGTGTAAGTTCAGCAGCTTTTCATTGGTAAGTTTCTCCAGAGACAAAGCAAGCTCCATTGCTGAATCAGAGAAATCATATTCAATTAGTTAATGGTAAATAGATGTTTAAAACAACAACCAAATAGATATTCCAGCATCAACATGCACAATCTATAACAGATAATAACAAAGAAAAGCCGACTACTCAAACTAGCAGCTAGCTCCACAAATAACCCATCCAAAAGCCTGTATTCCACTAAAAAAAATCTTGTGAATATACAGTTTGATTCTTCAACTTTATAAATATAAGTTCACAACAAAAAGGCACTGTATATACACTTCAGTATTCTACTGCAAAATAATATCCTTCACAAGCCAAGTATTCATTCATGCTACAAGTCCACATAGAAGTTAATCCCCATGCTAAACATATGCATCCATCAACAAATATAAAGTATCTCTTTCTAATGCATTATTCTCATTCTTGAAAAGAAAAAATGCACATCACACCTCCAGATAAACTACTGCGTGACAAGTCCACACATCCATATTACCATATTTCTATTAATATCTTAATGAATTTGATCTTACCAACAAAATTCATGCACTGAGATTTTAGTTCTTAATGAAAAATGTATAAGAAATTTCAAAAAACAGAAAGAAAAAAATAATAAACAAGAAAATGATTTATCTATTCTGCATTACATAATTTCACCCAAGAATCATAATGCACCACCACATTACACAATTTCACATCAAGATGCCATTTAATCGGTAAGAAAAGCATCTTTATATCAAATTGGCCATGGAACTCACCATACAGTGCATCTCCTTTCTCCGCATGATCAAACTCAGAGAGTGGCATTACAATTGACTGAAGCTTCACTCTCCCACCCCGTTTGTTCTAACAATTATTAAAGAACAGATCAATACAGAAATACAATCATTTAACCAATAGAACTTCGGGACAACAAAATGAAATAAACACCTGGTATTCCATGAATTTTTCAGCGTGCTCTCTCTCTTCAATACTTGATTCCTTGAAGAACCTATAAGCAAAAAAAAAACTAAACTAAGCCAAAAACTCAACAACGATTAGAAACCAGAATACCTCTAATATTCTCCAGAAACTTACTTGGCAAGACCCTTGAGCGCCACGTTGTCCCTGTCAAAGTAGGCAAACATGCCATGGTACACATACGAGACATTGTATTCCACACTGCGATTCAAAAGATATAAACAGATTCTTATCAGCATAATCGAACAGAAAGAGAGAAATTAAACAACAAGATAGCAAACGCGTCAAGCAAATTTTGAAATCGTTAAACCAACAAAGAAACTAGAAAAGGTTTATCGGCAAACAGAGGCAACCATTCCAGACACATACACATCAAGATTCAATTAAAGAAACCAAAGATTTTATATCAAAATCTTAAGAAAATGAATGGAAAAGTATTTTACAGATGAAACGATGAGCCGAGACAGGAGGGAGGGATCAACCTTTTCAGCAAACAAGAAAGAAAAAACAATATCCAAAAACAAGAAGAATCTTCGTAAACATGTAACAGAGAGGAAAAAATCAAGAAATATTATCAGAGACAAGGCAACTCACTTGATCTGCTCGTTGATTGCAGCCTCACATTCATTTGCGTACTTCTGTCGAGCGAGAGAAACTTGAGGCACAGTAGGTACAAGATCGAGCTCCTTCTTCACTTCCTCGAAGGGCTCGAAAACGACGCCGGTTAAAGGCCGATTGTTGGCCCCTTTAGTGGCACAAACCACAAATCCACTCCCGGTCTTCGCCGACGGAAGACGAATCAAAGACGCCGCAGAGGACGAAGAGTTCAACAGTGAATTCTGCGAAAAAACAGAGGAAGACACAGAACCCAGACTATCGCCATGGGTGCTCAACAGAGAGAAAGCAGGAGCAGCTTTGAGTAGCATACTTGCAGAGAAATAAGGAGAAAGGCTATAGAAAAAAAGCTAGAAGAATTTTCTCGAAAGACGAACTGAGAGAGAGAGAGAGAGAGAGACAGAGAGAGAGAAAGAGAGAGAGAGAGGTGAAGAAATTTCAAGAAGATGAAAACTGAAACGAAGGGTCTTGAGAGAGGGGAGGTCGTTCTGTGGTGTTGAGATGAAATGAAGAGAGAGGAGGAATATAGAGAGGTGGCTGCTGGAGAGGATTGCGGTGGTCCATTGGATGGAATACACGTGGACGGATCATATTGAGAGGTGGGTGAGGGGAGCGTGGCATGCTCGTGGTTTTATCTGGAGATATCTGACGCGTTTGGATTCATTTGTTTGCAAATCTGTGGAGCTCAAATCCAAAAACGGCACATCACGTCTTGCGTATTCTCAGTGCAATAACTGTTTATTTGTGTGGCTTTCTTCTTCTTTTTCTTTTCCCTTTTTTCTCCAATTTTGTGGCAAAGGAAACAGGATACCGAAGAGAAGAGAATATCTTTTTGGTGGGAAAATTAAAGTAAACCAAAAAGGTTTTTTGGTCTTTTAATTATCAAAATTCGATAAAAAAATTGAAGTTTTAGTTTTTATTTATAATAAAATTAATATAAATTTTGTTTGTACTTGAGAAACATAATAATTTTGCATATGAAAATAAATTTAGCTTTAAAAATAATCCGATTAAATTAGGACATGCACTTGAATTAGGGCACATACATGATAAGATTCTTTGTCCTGACATTTGCTGTGTGACCCATTATTTAACAAGTCAATGGAATGAACATTCCACTTTTAAAAAGGGAATTTTAAAAAAGTGAAATAATATATTTGTGATATGTGATATGTATTTTGTTGAGGTAAAAATATACAGTGAGAAATTTTTATTTTAGTTTATTTTCAAATTTTCTTAAGTAAAAATTTTAAGTAATTATAAAATTATAATAGAAAATAATTAAAATTATCATTTTTTTCTGGTGTGATGCTCTTCATAAATTTTGAATATTGTAATAATAAATTTAATAAACTTAAAAATAATAATTTATTTGTTTATTTTGGTAAATAATAATTAAGTACATTAGTGAAATTAACATTGTTTTCATTATATCTGTTTCTTTCACAATGCGTAAGTAAATAAATAACTTATCTACGAGGGCCAGCCACCTCGTAGATAAGTTGGGCTTTCCTAGATTTATTTACTTCCAATATATATATATATTTATTGGAATATCTAAAGCCCAATAAGCCAACTTAAGGCATATACATAAAATACAATAAACATTGTCGAAACAAATTGGTCCAATAATTTTAAAAAGAGAAGGGCTTTCGATTGTGATTAAACTAAGTTCGTCAAAGAAGCTAAGCCCACATATAAGCTTCAACTTATGCTTTTTCCCCATGATGTAAATGGTTTGGATGATTTGTTGTATGTATCTATAGGCCATTTGGATTGCCGTAAAATTTTTTTAGCTTATGGATTCTTTTTTAATGAGTAAAATTATTAATTAAATAAAATTATAAATTAGAATAAAATACATTGAATAGAAAATAGATCAATGAGAAAAAAGAATTTATTTGATTTAAAGGAAGAAAAATATGGGCTTATTTAGCATATAAATATATATATACACTTTTAATTTTATGCTTTATACATATATATACTAAAAGAGAAAAATAAAAATAAAATTATATTTATATATCAAACTCAATTTTATATTTTCTCAAAATAACAACAATTAAAATTCCAAAAAGGGTTTCGTTCATTATAACTTTTTTAAGAAGGGTAGTGTAAAAATATATCAATCACCTATATATATATAAACATATCTTAATTTACATTGTAAAGGTGCGGAACTTAAAAAAAAATAAATTTATAATTTAAATACAGAAACGAATAATATATTAAAATTTACATTCCTTACTCAATAAATTAGAATGTCCAATAGAGATACGAGAATGTTTTTACTATAATGGCGCGCAAAAAAAAAATAAATAAATGATTTAAAATAAATAGATAAATAACATAAGGTTAACCTCCACTATCTCTTCAAGAAGTTTGGGAGGTAAACTACTCACAGTTTTCTTACTGATCGGGGTTTGGATCCTAATCCTCTTGATATGAAATAGTTAATAAAAGGATGAACTACACTACCCCAATAAGAATATCACACTACTCACTGATATGGAAAACTAAAGATTGATACAAATTAGAAAAATAAATAATGGAACCCTTACTTTAATTAAATACATTAAACTTAAAAATATTTGTTTGATATTTATTATTACGAGTTCTCTAAAAAAACAACTTATGAAGACGAAAATTTTTCTCTCTTACATGTTTACTAGTACCCCTGGAGTCTATAGGGATGTCCTCCAACTCGTGAACTAAATATCAAATTTTAATAATTAACTAGTCGTCTCATACCCTGTCCAGTAATGGGCGCCAAATATTTTATCGTCTCGATACTCCGTCCGATATAAGTGAGAATTATATCTTCCGAATCTTTCCAGTAAGGGACTTACCAGTCTCGTTTAACTTAGGTAATGTTCACGGTAAGGTTCCCTATAAATTGGTCTCGTCCGCCTAGGTACCTAATAAGTCTTTCACATAAATCAATTAGACGACATTTATTCAGATAATATAGCTTATCATAATAAGGGATCGAGTAATCAGATAATCGAATAAATTAGATAAATCGATAAGACCATAGAAACTATAAATTAAGAACATACACAATATGATAACAAACAAGTAGGACAGTACAAAAAAATAAACAAGAAATTAGAATAATTATGAACTAATCGATTTCGGCTCTACTAGTAACCTGTAATTATTTTTAGAGTTTTTTAATTTTTTCTAAAAACACAAAATTATACATCGTTAAGCCTTCTTTTACCGTAACGGAGACTAAGGTGAAGGATCCTTACCCAGATCAGTATTTCGAGACATTGCCCTGCCTACTACGCCTCCTAACGGGTCCTGAATTTCTTGAATTTTTTCTATAGATAAAAAATACTCATTACGTAACTAAAAATACTCTAAAAATCCAAAATTAGTGTCCAAAACTCTTTTTGGCAAATTTTAGGGTTCCAGCACGTCACTGCTACTATGCTCCGACGTCAGTTCCGCCACCCACGGCGCCGATTCACCCTGACTTGGCCGATTTTGACCAATTTTTACCAGTTTTAGCCGATTTTACACATATCCCTGCAAAAAAATACGATAGGAGGCCTTGGTTGGTAAAAAAATTACAAAAAAATGAACCTACTAGCGAGGGCTTTCCGGGTACGGTGGCTCTGCCGGCTTTGCTCACAATTTTCGGCTCACTCATTATCCCTCTTGCTCTGATGTGGCTACAAAGAGGCTCATAATCGAATTTTGAGTAAGTAGGGGAAAATTTAACTTTTTTAGCAATCAGCAGTAGCTCCGGTGCGGCAGCAATCGGCGGTTGGCCTTCTTCTCCAGCGCCTGGTTCTTCTTCTCCGATGGGAGCTGGCGGTTAGGGTTTGGGTTCCCCTGCGAGGCAACATATTTATACTCATCCCGCATCGATCTGGACCGTCCATTGGAGTCGACGTACAGCGAAGAGGGTCATCCGATCTTTACTTGTTTAGATTGATTACATGGCGAATTTGAACCGTTCATCACGATTAATATTGTTCATCTGATCGTGCCTAAGAAGAGAATGAATTTGAGTCCTTCACACACACGTGATCGAACCTGGATCGTCGAATCGCTGAGCACACGGATCACCCACGTGGCCTCCTGCGTGGCGCCAACATCAGCCTACCGGTCTACAATGCCTACCGACAGCTCCTCATAGGATAGATCCTCCCATAGTGAAAGGGGCTCGTGGGACAAGATGTGTGAGAGGTGTGAGTTGTATTTGCGTAACATGGATACGTGGAACACATTATGAACCTTGTATAACACTAGAGGTAGTGTCAGTTTATAGGGGGTCATACCAATCCTGTCTGAGATCTCAAATGGCCTGATGAACTAGGAATTTAATTTCTCTCTCTTGTCAGATCTACTGATTCTCTTAAAATAGGTGACCTTAAGAAACACTCGATCACCTTTTTCAAATTCTAAATCCCTTATCCGAGTGACTGCATAACTCTTATGCCTGCTCTGAACTGTCTTGATGTTCTTCCTGATTTTAATTATCTTGGCTGTAGTCTCCTCTACAAGATTTGAGTTGAATAATTTTCTATCACCCACCTCTTTCCAACATATCAACGACCTGCAGGAGCAACTATATAGTGCCTCATACGGAGCCATGTCGATACTTGCTTGGTATCTGTTATTATAGGCGAACTCTATCAAATATAGGTGATCATCCCAATGGCCCCCAAAGTCTAGAATACAAGTTCGGAGCATATCTTCTAGTGTGCGGACTGTCTTCTCTAATTTTCCATCGGTTTATGGGTGCAATGCGGTACTATGGGACAGTTTCGTTCCCCTAACTTGCTGAAAACTATACCAAAATCGAGAGGTGAACCTAAGGTCTCTATCAGATACCATTGTCACTGGAACTCAAAATAACCTGAGTATCTCTCGAATATATATTCTTACTAACTTCTCCAAATGGTCGGTCATCTTGATAGTCAAGAAGTTAAAGGACTTAGTGAGTTGGTAGACAATTACTCTGATAGTATCATGTCCTGAGCGGGCCTTAGGCAACCCAATCACAAAGTCCATTATGATATGTTCCTACTTCCACTCCGGGATCCGTAATGACTAAAGTAGTCCACCTGGGTGTTGATGTTCTACCTTAACCTATTGACATACTAGACACTTAGAGATAAAATTGGCTATCTCTCTCTTCTTCCTACTCCACTAAAATCGAGGTCGCATACTTTGATATATTTTTGTACTTGCAGGAGGTATGATGAATTTTGAGATGTGAGTCTATGTTATGATGTTCCTCTTTAGTTCACTATCATCTAGAACACACACTCTATCTTAAAACCTGAGTAACCCATCAACGGAGACTTGAATTTTTTATTTACTCCCTGTTCTACATCATTCTTGAAAGTTGTTATGGTGGAATCGGTTGATTGAGTTTCTTTTATTCTCTAAATCAATTCAGGTTGAACAGTCAGATGGGTCAAGCATGTAACTCTATTTAAATTCTGAAGTCATATTTGTTGTGCGACCTCTATTATCCTGTATTCAAAGACCATTAGTTGAGTTAACATACTTACACTTTTTCTGCTAAGCGCGTCAGCTACCACATTTGAAATTGCCCAGGTGATACAAAATATTGCAATCGTAGTTCTTGAGTAACTTTATCCAACACCTCTTACGCATGTTGAGATTCTTCTGAGTAAATATGTGCTTCAAGCTCTTATGGTCGCTATAAATCTCAAAAGTCTTCTCATACAGATAGTGGCACCTGGTCTTCAAGGCGTGGATAATGACGACAAGTTCTAAGTCGTGAGTGGGGTAATTTTTCTCATGACCCTTCAACTGCCTAGAACCATAGGCTATGACTTTGTCATGCTGCATCAAAACACAATTCAACCCCAGATATGATGCATCACCATACACTGTATATCCATTCGTCCACCCGGTAAAACCAATGTGGGTGCAGTAGTCAACCGCTTTTTGACCTCCGTAAAACTCCTTTTACAATCATAATTCTATTCAAACTTAACTTTTTTTTTGTGAGCCGGGTCAAAAGAGCAGTTAGGCAAGAAAATCTTTTAATAAACCTACGGTAATAACTTGTCATTCCCAGAAAGCTTCGAATCTCCTTAACCGATGTTAATTTTTTCCAACTAAGTACTGCCTCAACTTTTTCGAGATTTATTGATACTTCATCCCTTAATTTGATGTGTCCTAGAAAGGTAGTCTACTAGATGCAAAACTCATACTTGCTCAATTTTACATACAGTTTCTTCTCCTTAAGAACCTACAAGACCTGAGTTAGGTGGTAAGCGTGTTTCTTTCTACTCTTTGAATAAATAAGGATATCATCGATAAACATAGTGACGAACTAATTTAGGAATTATCTGAAAATCTTGTTCATCAAGTCCATAAAAATAGCTAGTGCATTGGTTGATCCAAATGGCATGACTAGGAACTCATAATATACGTACCTAATTCTGAAAGCTGTCTTGAAAATATCCTCTACTCTGATCTTTATTTGATGGAAAGCATATCGCAAGTTTATTATGGAGAAGACCTGGGCACGCTGCAATTTATCAAAAAGGTCATCAATTCTGAAGAATTGGTACTTTTTCTTGATCGTGACCATGTTCAATCCATTGTAGTTAATACATAATCTTAACGTCACATCTTTTTTTCTTGCAAATGTGAATCCAGCATCCCAAAGAGACACACTATGTCAGATGAACCCACTATTCTGTAATTCATTGATCTGTTTACTCAGTTCTTCTATCTCAACCTGACTTATGCGGTAAGTGGCAACCGAGATACGTTGGGTGTCAAGCTGAAGATCTATGGAGAACTCAATTTTTCTATCCATTAACAGTCTGGGTAATTCATTAGGGAGTACATCTAGGAAGTCTCACTATCGAGATCTTTTGAATGCAAACTTCTTTCTTAAGTTTGCCTAATGTAGAGAAGACAACCGAGTTAAAATACTATATAACAAGAAAACTGCCATGAGAGAATAACATTTTAAAAAAATTATTAACTTGTAAATGGTTTCTCGTTAGGAGGGTTGAATAAAAGTTTTTTGTGAAAATAATCTACGGTGGCATGGTACGCAGCTAACCGGTTCATTCCTAGGATTACATCAAAGTTCCTCGTATCAATACCTTTCATTCTTATTACTTTTTCAATATGAAAAGAAAAAGAGAAAAATGAAAAGGTCGTCTTATTCAAAACCCCAATTATGAAATCCCTTCTCTCCCACTTCACACCTCGGAACGCACCGTTCTTATAGAGAGAAAGGTGCTTTCACATCTTCTTAACTCGAAATGGCTGGGGAGAGAAAAAGTTCCTTTTTTTTTAGGGTACTCCTGGGAACAGATCCAGTGGAGACGAGGTGGGGCCTGTAGCTTAGAGGATTAGAGCACGTGGCTACGAACCACGGTGTCAGGGGTTCGAATCCCTCCTCGCCCACAACTAGCCCAAAAGGAAAGGACAATCTCTATAAGGTCCAGATTCAATTTTTTATCTGTTATGTCTATAATACAAGATTTATAGATAACCTCTTCTAATAGTGTCCTACTTCCAGGAGTAGATACAAACAACACATAATCAAGTCTTTCATGTGATACATTCAAGTTTGTGTAAAAAAATGTAAGACAAACGAATGTGAAACATCAGTATCAATCAAAACATGTGCAAGGTGATTACAGATAGAGTATGTACCTTGTATAACGTCCCGGTTGGCTTCAGTATCCTGCTAAGTGAGGTTTTAAGCTTTGCCCTATATAAAGGTGTGACATGTTTCTGATTTTGCGGTCACTCTCTCGTGTAGTATTGGACATTCTCACATATACGGTAGGTATTATTGAGATGATAACAGGGCCGATCTCCATGATCCTTGCCACATAGCTGGCAAGTCCTACCGCATCCTGTTACTGAAGCCTGAGAATGAGCTTAAGTTACTGACCTAAGCCTCTTGTTCTACTGAACCGGTGCAATGGGTGCTGGTCTGCGGTCTGAAACCGAATGTCTAGGATTCCCCACTACTAGAGGAAAGATGTGAAGGTTCTTCTCCACTAGTTGTATCTTGACTAAAATGCATGAGTAGGTAATGAGCTCAAATACGTACAACTGATGTCTCATATCAGAACGGAGGCCTCACTCGAACTTCTTTATCTTTCTACCTCCATCCATCATGCTCTTAGGGAAATACTGACCGACTCTAGGAACCTACGGATATATTTCGATACAGTCATATCACCCTGGATTAGGTATGCAAACTCCATTTTCTTCAAATACCAGAGGTGCTCTGTGTGGTACTCTGCATTGAAGGTCATCAGGAACTATTCCTAAGTAACTGGAACAGGCAAGGTGGTCTGCTTGAGCGGCCACCAGCAACCTGTCTCTCCCACAAGTATGTAGGTGACAAGTATAACTTTTTGTTCGGAAACCACCCTAAGAGTCGCGAATGCCTTCTCTGTCTTAACTAACAAATATTTGGCGTCTTCAAAAGAGGATGATCATACAAAGATAGATGAGTTTAGTCTTTTGTACCTTTCAGTGTATACTAGGTCCATCATGGGTGGAACTGGGTCCCATAGAAGAGGGACTAGATTGTGCTGTGGAGGAACCGGGTGACTCTGTGGTGGTGGTGGATGATATGGTGGAGGCACCAGATTGTACTATGGTGGTGCCGAGTGATATAGTGGAGGATTAGGGTTGTATCGGGGTGGCTCTGGATCTTCTCGCTGTAAATGTGGCTCAAATTATGGCAACGAAGAAGGGTCAAGCAGCTCCCTCATTTCCTCACACTCCTGCTGGCAGAGATGAGTCTCTCCAGCATCTCAAAGAGTCGGTCAATATCCTCTCGAAGTAATCCATTCCGAGCAACTCGGTTTAGTGGGAGCCTTCCTCTCTTCATATTTTTGTACCTGCTTTTTACAAGTAATGGTTGTGCGATAGTTTGTATTTGATGTTTTTAAGTCTTTATGTAACGAATGGTTCCGAGGAACGCAGTTTTGATATCAACTGTAAAGGCTCGGAACCTTAAAAGAAATGAATTTATAATTTAAATGCGGAAACAAATAATATATTAGGGTTTATATTTCTTACACAGTAAATTATAATACCTAATAGGGATACAAAAATGTCCCTACTACAGTAGCTCGCAAAAAAAGAAGCAAATAAATGATTTAAAACAAATAAATAAATATCCTAAGGTTAATCTCCACTATCTCTTGAAGGAATCCAGGAGGTACACTACTCACAACCTTCTTACTGATCAAGGTCTGGATCCTGATCCTCTTGATCTAAAATTGTTAATGACAAGATGAGTTACACTAGCCAAATAAAAATATTATACTATTCATTGATACGAAAAATTAAAGATTAATAAAAATAAGAAAAACAATTAATGGAGTCATTACTTTAATTAAATATATTTAATTTAAAAATATTTGTTTGATACTTACCATTACGAATTCTTCAAAAAAAATCTACGAAAATCCATATTCATACCATTTTTCATTTTCATGCACAAGAGAATAAGAGACGACAATTTTCCTCTCTTACTTACTTACTAGTACCCCTGAAATTCTATAGGGATGTCCCCTTACTTGTGACTCAATATCTAATTTTAACAATTAACCGATCGTCCCTATACCCCGTCCAGTAATAGGTGCCAAATATGTCATCGCCTCGATATCTCGTCTGGTATGAGAGTGAACCATATCTCCCGAACTTTTTCAGTAAGGGATTTTACAGCCCCTTTCGACTGAGGTAACGTTCAATGTAGGGTTTCCCTGTGAATCAAGCCCGTCCGCCCTTTCCTTGGGTACCTAGTAAGGCTTTTAGATAAAGATTTTTATCAATAAAATAACCAATAAACGCATACCAATATCTCATATTATATTTACAGATCAATTACATGATATTTATATAGACGATATAGCTTATCATAATAAGAGATCGAGTAACCAGATACCCGAATAAATTAGATAAATCGATAAAACTATAAAAACTATAAATTAAGAACATGCACAATATGATAACAAGTAAATAGGATAGTACAAAAAAATAAACAAGAAATCAGGATAATTAAAACTAACCGATTCCGACTTTACTAATGACCTCTAATTATTTTTAGAATTTTTAAAAAAATTTCAAAAACACAAAATTATACATCATTAACTCTCATTTTATCGTAAAGAAGAACAGGGTAAGAGATCCTTACCCGTATTGGTATTTTGAGATGTCGTGCTGTCTACTACATCTCTTAACGGGTTTCAGATTTATTGAATTTTTTCTATGGAATCTAAAACACTTGTTACGTACCTAAAAATATCTCAAAAATCTAAAATCGGTGTCCAAAACTCTTTCTGGCCAATTTTGGAGTTCCAGCACAGCGATGCCATCGTGCTCCAGTGCGATTCTGTCACCCACGACGGCAGTTTACCCCAATCTGGTCTGTTTTAGCCGATTTTATATGTATCCCTATGAAAAAACATGTTAGAGAGCCTCGGTTGGCCAAAAAAATACAAAAATTTGAACCTACTAGCGGGGGGTTCTCTGGGTACAACGGCTTTGTCAGTCCTCCTTCGTGGCTGGGGTTCTTTCTTTGACTAACTTGCACATAAAAGGATGGTGAACACAACGATAAAAAAAAAAATCACATAAAATGAAAAGTGAGAAGGGGTTCATCGGAGGAATTTTTGGATTTTGGTCGCGGCGGCTCTGCCAGCCTTTGTCTGCAGTTCTCAGCTCACCCGCCATCCCTCTTGCCCCTATATGGCCACAAGGAGGTTTGGAATTGAATTTCAAGTAAATAGGGATAAATTTTATCTTTTTTTGGCGGTTGACAAGTGACTTTCTTTTCCGGCGTCATGTTCTTCTTCTCTGGCAGGGGCTAGAGGCTAGGGTTTGAGTTCCTCTGTGACGCGAGGTATTTATACTCTTCTTGCGTTGATCTGAATTGTCCATTCGCATCGACGTAGAGCAAGGAGGGTCGTCCAATCTTTACCTGTTTAAGTCGATTGCATGGGCAAATCTGGACTGTTCGTCGCAATTGATCTCGTCCGTCTGATCGCGCATAAGAAGGGAGCGAATCTGAGTCGTTCACGTATGCGGGATCAAACCTGGACCGTCGTATCGTTGGGTACGCGGATCGTCCGCGTGGCACCGACATCAGCGTATTTTGACACGCAACGTGCTTCAGTTCGTCAGGGCTGCTGACTGGGCCGTTCTATGTGGTTGAATTTTTTTTTTTTTTTTTGCATTTTAACCTCTATTTTTAATTTTTTTAAAAAAAATACCCACTGAATCTAAATTTTCTCAATTTTTTTAAAAAATTATTTTCAATCTCATTTCAAATTTATTTTTTTTAAAACATTAAATTAAATTAAATTAAATAATTATTTTTATATAATTATTAAATAATTAATCTAATAAAAGAACTATTCCGAACCCATTTTTAGACCAGGTTATTACATACCTTATCAATGTAAAATTAAAAAATTATATTGAAATTTTTTAGAAAACTAAAGCCCGAAAATGAATCTCCAGAGCCACGATGTGCAATTAATGCATATGCATCGAAGCTAGTTAAATCATGTTTTCCCGCTAACATGTTGAAGATGTCTGTTTTTTTTTTCCTCCTAAATTAATTATTCTTTCTCTCAAAATTCAATAAAATTAAATAATTAAATGGTCACAAAAGTTCTTCTATTTTCTTTTGAATATTCTCACTTCCCTATGAGCTTAGTATTTTGATACAACAATATGTATATATATATATATATATATATATTTAGAATTTTCACTTTTGTTTTTATTTTCTTTTTAATTAATTATTAATTAGCATAAAATATAAATTAATTACAATATAATACTTGGTATTGGTACTTGTGGAATATTCTATTTAATTTCACTATAGGTTATTTATGTTTTTGGTAAATATATAACTCAATATAAATTAAGTCAATATAAAAGAAAGCAAGGATTTTCTTTTGATTTGTAGAGCTGCCTCTTTTTTGTTTGAACTCGTTTATTTGCAATAATTTTATTTATTTTATGTTCATACAGACATATGAATTAAATTTTTTTTAGAATATTTTAAATTTATACCAAAAGTTATTTAGAGTATGACTTTATTAACAACAAGGTGTATTAGAAATTTTGTAATTTCTCGATGATAATAACTAATTATGCATTTTTCAAATATATAATTATAATAAATAAAAAAATATGACTTTATTAAGCACGAATGAGACACCAAATAATAAATAAAAAATTTGACATGTGTATATATTATTTAACATTAAAAATTAATTAATTAATATAAAACAAAAGGCACGTATATATATATATATTTTTTTTATTATTATAATTTTCGTATTGAAATGAGAGAGAGACCAACATGCAGTAAGCGAGAGGATTGGACAGGTGTCTGATTTTTATGACAGAAGAAATTGAGGAAGCTTGGGAATCACGTGACGGGTAATTAATGCAAGCACTTAGGGTTTCTACAACTATTATATTAATTAATATTGGGTTTTAAAAATTAATTAATCACATCGATTTTATTTCTAAAATAATATTTTTAATTTTAAATAATAAATAATATGAAATTATATGTCAGGCTGACATTAATTTCTTTGCTAGTCTCGTGTCTTTCCTTTCCTTCGAGTTCAAATTTTTTTATTTTTTTATTCTGTTCCAATAATTTTATTAATTATTTTTATAATTTTACTAACAAATATTTGAAATTAATTAATTAAATTTATTGGGTACTTTGATATAAATAGATATATATATATTTGGGATAGTTTGTAATTACTTATAAATATATAATATATAAATACGTGTCG
Source organism: Carica papaya (assembly GCF_054855325.1). Classification (NCBI taxonomy): domain Eukaryota; kingdom Viridiplantae; phylum Streptophyta; class Magnoliopsida; order Brassicales; family Caricaceae; genus Carica; species Carica papaya. Next base: position 3,670,565 of record NC_142310.1, on the reverse strand, counting down.
TTAATGTCATCAAATGGGTGTTTGAGATGTAAAGATGCTAATGATAATTTTATCAATCTTGATAACACACGAACCAATTGGTAATTAAAGTATATGATAATGCTGTATATTATTGTTATAGGATTATACATACAGACATGCACATGCACATATAATTAATTGGTCACAGGATCAGCGGACTAGGTCAACAATATATCATCAAACCGTGACCAAAATCTGTATGTTGGTATTTATCCAAGTTGATATAGTTGAGTAATGAGTGAAAACGATTGAAGTGAGTCTAAGCTCACGAGATCAGTCTCCACTCACATATTGAATATTCAAAGTGAACCAAAAAAATTCGAGAAAATCGATTGGTGCATAATATATATATATATATATATACATGTATTACATTATTCTCATTATTATTAATTAATTAATTATTGGAATTGCCTTGATACGGAGTATCCATATTGTAGATTAAGATAATTCATTTTGTCTAATTAATTAATTCAAAGTTGCCAAAATATCTAGATAATGAACCAACCCACACAAATAATAATAATAATAATAAATAGTGTAATTTTGTAATTAATATTATAATTATAAATTCATTATTTTGTAATTATAATTATAATTATAATCAAATTATTATGTTTTTGTCGCAAAAAAATCATTTATTTTTAAATAATATTTAGTTAGCACCCCAAGTTGATATTACCTAACTATGTGACCAATATATATTGTTTGGAATTTTATTATTATAAATTAATAAATACGTCACATATTTTTATGATCATTGGTTCATTTAAATATTAATTAGGATTAATTTAGGTGGGTGGATAATTAATGCATGTATTTGTTTGAGATTGTTTTTGGGTGCGTTCACGTGAATGTTTGTATTTGAATTTGGTCGAAACAAACATTCACGTACTTGAGCCTTTTTCAAGGTCTCTTGGCTATTGCTACATTCAATACTTAGTTTTTAAAATTAATTTCTTGAATATTAATTAATTATTTGAAGAGTAAATTTCATAAGAGTTTATAATTTTTTTTATATAATTATGATTACATTTTTTATTTTAAAAAATTATAACATAATATCAAAAAAAAAAGTCCACACAATCTTTAATTTTGTAGGAATTGGTAGTCTCTTATAAAAAATAAGAGAGAAAGACGGTCAAATTCATAGTTTTGAAGAATATTATAATTATTCGATTCAAATTACATTGAGCTACGAAGAAACACTTTTGTTAATTATATTTTTTTAACTTAATTTTTAACAGATTATAACTATTTCATTAAAAAAATTTAACTTTTATAAAATGTTTCTTTTATTCATAAATAAAAATAAATTTGTAACTCAATTGATCAAAGTAACCCTATTAATACTAGTGGCTTAAATTATTAATTTTATTTAATTAAATATTATAATATAATTGATCATTATAAATCAATAAAATAATAAATTTTATATTTTTAATGAGATATGTTCTTATAAAATATGAATTTGTAATTTTAAAATAAAATATAAGAATTTTAACTTTTAGAATATGGTTTTATTAGTATACTAATTGTTTTTTATTGATGAAAATATTGAGAGATTCATTGAACTAATAAGTTTGATATTTACTTTTTTTTTAAAAAAAAAAAACGAAACCTAGTTAAAATATGGGCTATAGGCATAGAGTTCACTCACTTCTATTATTTATTATTTTTAATTTTAGTACACCATTTCTTTTATATATATATATATATAATTACTTGAGCATTTGAAAAATCCATAAATAATAAATAAAACATAATTGGTAAAAATACAGCCTTAAATTATGTACCATACATAATACATAACACGGTTTTGCGGCGGTCAACTATTACTAGCTGATTTTTACTTGGTCATGGGCTCAATGAAGCTATATGCTAATTCTATAATTAATCTAACTCCCATTTATTTAAATCTATATGTTTGTATATATACATATATATATATATATTATTTTTTAAGAAATTGAGTATTTATGTGTGAGTATAAAGATATATATATATATATGTCCAAAAGAGAGACTTTGGTTTAAACTTATTTTGCTCTTTACATCTTAAATATTTAATATATAACAATAATTTAATTGCAATTTAGATGATTAATATATGGTTAAATAAATTTTAAAGATGAAGTTTTCTTCCTCTAGATTGGTATTTGTTCCGTCCTCTAGGCTGAACTTTAAAGATTACTAGATGAACTAAAGTTAGTTTGAATATTGGGCGCTTGCCACTATATTTTAGAGATGTATAATATTATTGAAGTTCAAATCCTTAATGAAATTTTAAACAGAAAATCAATTTCTATAAATGTTAATTCCAACCTGCTTCTAATTTATACTATCAGTATTTTCCTTTTACAGAGTTCATTGAAATTATAAAGACTGATATTATTAGAATTTTCTAGTTTAAGATGTGTAATATTTAAGTTTATCTTATTTGAAAAAAAAAAAATTTTATTGATATTTTTATTTTTAATTATAATAAATTTATAGTATTGGTATCTAATCACGAAGATTGATGGTGTCTTTCACCCAATTGATTAAAACAGACTTGTTTGACTGGAGTTACTTAAAACTAAATTATTAAATTAATACACCACTTAATCTGCTCCATATATATAACACTGTTTTTGATAATCGTCCAAACTTCTGATTCCTCTCTGAATTTTGTTAATCTCAATGAAATTCATAAAAATTATGGTTCTATTTTGGAGGTACATTTGACCTCAAAGTCCCAAAAAATTTAATTTAAAAAATTACAAATTTTACAATAAAATAAAAAAAAATAAAATAATATATCTTAAATTTTATTGTAATTCATTCTTTTTCCTATTTATTAAATAAATAATAATAATTAGGCGTCACTACTGATCACACACACGTTTCATTATGTGGTTGGCAGTATAAATACAGTACAAACTCTTATCTCATTCTCTTCAACTTCAAAAAGCTTTTCTCTGTTTTCTTTCTCTTCTTCTTCGTCTTCTTTTTTTTTTTCTACTCGGGAAAATGGGCGGAAATTCGCCATGCGCTTCCTGCAAGCTCCTACGACGTCGTTGCGTCAAGGACTGTATCTTCGCTCCTTACTTCCCTGCTGATGACCCCCACAAGTTTGCCATTGTCCACAAGGTCTTCGGCGCCAGCAATGTCAGCAAAATGTTGCAGGTCCCCCTCCCACCTCTATATGTATATGTGTATATATGTATATTTACATATATGTTATCTGCTTGCTTTGCTATGCTACCCCCTTTTTTTTTTTCTTGATACGTGTACACAAACACACATACACACATATACAGACAGATCATGCATGATAGTTCTATATATATGTATATATGATGGATATGTATTAAAGGTGAATGACTAACCTGTATATATATGTGTGGGTGTGTGCGTGTACCCTTTTTGCTCTTGATACGTATATACAAACATAAACAGAGAGATACAGATGGGTCATGCATGGTAGTGCTATATATAGGTACATACGACGTATATATTTATGATGTATATGCATTAAAGCAGGAGCTTCCGGTGGAGCAGAGAGGGGACGCAGTGAGCAGTTTGGTGTACGAAGCAAATGCGAGAATGAGAGACCCAGTTTACGGCTGTGTGGGAGCCATTTCTTATCTGCAAAACCAGGTTTCTCAGCTTCAAATGCAACTTGCTGTTGCTCAGGCTGAGATCCTCTGCATCCAGATGCACCAAGACCCAATCAATACTATCACGCAGACTCCCTCTCAGATTGATCATGATCATCGTGATGACAAGTCTTTTCTTCTTGATCATCATCATCATCATCATCAGTACTACAATTTTGCCTCTCCTGCTGGCAATGTTGTAATTCAAGACTCTCTCAAGAGAGAGTCACTTTTTGGAGTACATGACTTGGTTTCTTAATAAAAAATTAAAATTAGTTACCCTTCTTTTTAAATCCTCCATTACCTCCTCTTAATTATATATGTATATATTATAAATTATACGAATCATTAAATATTACAGACACCCACATATATACGTACATCTATATGTATAAGCTAATGAAAAATTAATAGACACATCGAGGGTTGTCGTGTATCATTAGATGCTAAACGACGGTATAAGATAGTTGATGGGGTCAACTCTAGCATGTGATATCATTAGATTTTCTGATTCATTTTTATTTGTTATTACTCAAATATTTCATATAATTATAAATTAAGCTTCGATTGAATTAATTGTACTTAAATATGAGGATAATATATATATATATATATGTCGGAACGATCACAAAATACATCACTGATCATTTGTGCGTATGACTCAATATATACATATACATATATATATATATATAGTCAGTTCCACTTCTGTGTCTCTTAATTAATTAAATTAGGTAGGAAGAAAATTACTACTAAAAATCATAATCAATAAAAGATTTAATAATAAACTTTGGCATATACCAATGTCTCTTTAGATCAAATATCATCTTCTTCCAGATGAGTCGGTTCACGTGGAGGGCTGTGCATGAGAAGTGCAAAATTATGATACATGTGTGTGTGTGTGTGCGCACATATATATATATATAATAATGATATAATTTATTTGGTAAAAGTTTATTTTTTTAAAAAAAATTAAATTTAAAATATTTTCAGACAGTTTTTGTGAATTCAAACTCAGATAATTAAAATTAAAAAAATATGTCTTTTTACAAACTAGACTAACAATTATTAAATAAATTTTACTATTTAGTTGTATTTATATTTGACCTTTTTATTAACTATTAAACTTTATAAAGAAAAAGGTTAAATTATTACTTAATCCATCGCTCCCTTCAATTACATGTAGAATGAAAATCATATTTTAAAATAAATTTTTAAAAAGAAAAAATTAAAAATAAAATAAAATAAGGTCATAAAGAATCTTTAATTAAATAAATTCCCAAGTCAAACATGAAACTTTTCTTTGCATCCTATCAAATTCAGCCTTTTGTATAGGCTACTCTTGTGCCTTTATAATAATCATAATTATAATTTTCTAATTGCAAATTAATAGTGTAGGTAGCTGGCTAGTTTGATTAATTAGTAAAATTAATTTGTATTATTAATTATTAATGGAATTTCCACTAAGATAATGCTTGATATTTTTTAACAAACTTTTCAAATCAATTACTTTTGCTGCCTTGTCTTCTTCAATACATGCTATGTTTTAAATTTACAGTAACTTCTACTGTAAAGTTAAAAATAATTTTAAATGATTGTAAAGCTTCTAACATATCTTGTATGATGATGGGTCAAATTTTGGATCAAAATCCAAGTAAATTATGAACTTAATTAAAGTTTATTTGTTAAAAAAAATATTTAATAAGAAAGGGGTATAACATCCTATAAACAAAAAGATTTTATTACAAAGACCCACATAAATTCTCTATAAAGGAAATTTGTGATACTAACATAATTACAACAACAAAAAATCTATGAATAGATCGAAGATCTATAAATAAATTATCGATATTTAAAATTCTACATATAACAGTAATAATCTAACTCAAATTTGAACAGATAAATTTTATGAGTTAATTACAAGTTTATTGAATTCCTACTAAAGACTAGTCATGGATTTGTGAACTTAATTTATTAGAATTTCAATATAGAAAATGACTGAATTTGGCCAAGTACATGAAACTTTCATAGTGGGATTAGAGAGTATTAGGTGATATATAATCGAGTTTTAAGTAAAAAATAAAAATTGAATAACCATAAATAAACAAAACAATATATATTATTATAATTAAAGTAATGTAAAAAGTCATATAACAAGACAAAGGTATATATCTCTCTCTCTCTCTATATATATATATATATGTATGTATATATGGTTATAAAGTTTGAATGGGTTCTTTTGGAGACAAGAAAGGGATAGTGGGATCAAGGATGTTTTCTCGTTTGAGGGCTCGAGGAGGACATGAATACTTCCAAACAAAGGTTTAGAGTTCAAATATCATTCCCTCATTTTAATGGTTCTTCTTCAAGTTTCTTTTTCCTTCGATCTAATTGTCCAAAGTGAAATGGGTAATGGATTTTTCTAGGTTTGTCACTTTGCTTCCATGCCAAAAAATGACCACTTGATTTGTGCGAGTTTTATGGTAAAAGATAACTAAAAAATCACTCTATAGTGAATATATATAATCGAATTTATGGACCCTCTTTCCTTAATACTACATTAGCTTTATTCGATTTCTGATTATGGTATTAATCTTAGCATGCATAAATAATAGAAGTACTACTCTTATTGTTAAAAGTACTAATAACTTCGTGTTGGGTATTAACGTCAAGAACATTATAAATACATAAACTTTATGAATTGCAAAAAAGATATTTAATTTTAATGAACTCATAGGATATTCTCTGGATAAATTCAAATACTTTAGCACAAAGTTCTTCATAATTTTGTTTTTTGGGCTGCAAAGAATTGTCCCAGAAAAACTTAAGCTCAAGTTGGATACAGATTGGCTTGAACCCCTAATAAAAATCAATGAGTCACCAATTATAATCATGAAATATATTTTGAGGATAGCATTCTGAGGAGGAACTAACTCTGGTGTAGACTGCAAAAATCACACTTTACCCTTCCCTCTTAACTTCATTTTGACTGCTCCTCTACTACTATGCTAAATCTTACCTTCTAGGAACTAAATGTCAGTAAAATCAAAAGATGTCAAAGAAAAACATGGAAGCTCCTGAAAAGAAACTTCCCGAGGTGCGCACAATTAGTTTGAATTGTTAAACCTGAAAATATTTGCGTCATTTCTGATATGTCTGCATAGTTCATCTGCAAGGTAGACATAAAATATTTTAAAAGACATCATACACATTTGGTTAGAATTTTTGAACAAAACTTTTCTCATTTTTCACATGTCTGCAAATGGGTGCTTGAATCATTCTATTTTCTAATTGTGGTGCCCACAGGCCTGCAAATAATTCCAAGAGAAGTCTATTTGCATTTCACAACCTCATGATTCAATAGTGCAAGATCAGATTATACAATCCATAGCTTTAACATTAATACTATTCTACTCAGAAAATGGGGACAGTTCAATGTATGCAATTTCAGATGTCTTCTAATAACAACAAAAAACTTAGACAAATATGGTATAGGAGATATCAGACATGCATAGAAGGAAATATATGATATTATGCTCATGCGATTTATCATGGTAAGATATGCATAGAAGGAAAGAGCCATCAACTGCACAGACTTGAATAATGAAGTTCGAGAGTATTAGTGTCAAAGGGAATAACTAGTACAGAAACATACTAGGCTTCGACTTAAGTAACTTCAAGAAACTCCTGCAACCTTGTTAGCTTTTCTCCTGTTTATAAAGCCTTGTTCTGCAAGTTTCTCAGCATAAATATTATATTTTGAGAACAAAGAATCATTTCCATCCTTCTATTTTTATTTAACACTTCGCAGCTAATTTGGGTTCAATTCTTGTTTAACTTCTATCCGATCTTTTACTTGACTGCTATAATATCCTTGTCTATAGAATTGAATTGTAACTTTTTATATTTGAATCTATCCTCTTTTTACCTTGAATCTACCTGACTAAGTAGGAATTATTTTCCTCAAAAGTTCAGATTGTAATATGGTCAAGTGAAATAAAACACTCTGTCTACAGCAACTGGATTCTAATCCACAGGTTTGACAGGCTTAGGACTGTAATATACTGCACGGATTTCTGACAATGTGAATACATTGTCTAGGCATGCAGCACAAAGTGGTAATTCCTGTTCTGTAACTTATAAACGGAGAAGCTTTACATGGACCATACTAAAAATGTTGATAATATTCTCAGAGAAATTGGGCATTTTCAGATAACTAATTGTGACAACATATAACTTGAAAGATATGCAGTAGGGAAAACATCATCAGCATATCCAAGATAAATGCATAATAAACTACTATTTATTTCCATTTTTTCAGATTGAACTGCAGAAGATAGAAGGAGCTGCTACTGCTCAATACAAAGCACATCTGCTTGTTTATTTCCATTGTAACATGATACAACTATAGTCAGACGAAAAGCAGAAATTCTCATCGAAGAATTCATAAGAAATCTGAAGGCAGTTCACATCACTGACCTTCGACTTCAAGTTGAAGAGATGGAGAATCATCTAGCTTCTGATAAGAACCGTCAACAGTACAGGCTTGGATAAAGAATTTAAGACTGTTAGTACCAGTAGGAATTTTCAGGTCAGAAACATAATACGCTTCCACTTGTGAGACTCCGAGATACTCCTGCCTCCTTGTCAGCTTTTCTCCTTGTTTTCTAGAGCTTCCCTGTGCTAGTTTCTCAACATAAATATTGTATTTTGAGAACAAAGAATCATTGCCAACTTTTAGCTTCCAAGTTAACTTAAAACTAATGATCCTTGAACCCTGAGGATCTGAAGACCATTTAAGATACTGATACTCAACAAGCCAAGAAGACGATGGAGGAAAATCTATTTCCCTGGAGTTCTGCTCCAAAGTTTTAATTTTAAGATTGCCAAGCACGGCAAAGTATCCTGCTGGATGGGAACTGGATTCTAATATGAACCTATGTAGGTCAGTCTTGGGCTTGTAGCACAGAGCATGGATTTCAGTTAGTGTGTATCCAATCATTGCAATGCTACTCTCTAGTACAACCCATCCTGCAGCCATATCTGGAGATTCAACTTGAAGTGGCACAATCACATCACTGAATTTTCCGGAGAACAGCTTCGTTTCCTTGTATGCCACAACTACCGACTTTCTTTCATTCATGCTAGAAGAGAACTGAAGAAGAAGACCCAGTTGAGAATTACCCTCCGACTTCACCTGCATTAGTTAAATAGTTCTTGGTTAAAAAGGATGAAGCCAGATACAATAAGGACAGGAATATGCAAGAAAAGTGTTGCTTATTAGTTTGGGTCTCTCTGTCACTCTGTGGATGTTATCCTATAACGTGCTAATCTTCTTAAAATTCGCAACTGGTATCCTCCATAGTTAAACTCTTATTAGTAATATTTTATGAAAGTAAAATGCTTTTAAAAACTTAAAACCATAAATAAGAACTTACAGAATAGGTTAAGTAAATGGGTGAGTCCCCCAACTTAAGCTCTCCCTTAAAAAGTCTTGTTGTGAAATCGGCGTCTTCAAGAGTTCCTTTAAATGTGATATTTCCTCCTCCACTATAAGATGCCTCCTTCAAACTACGATCGTGAAGGCATAATGTGTTCTTTTACTATGATTAGATTATAATAACTAAAATAATACTTCTCCAAAGAAACAATGCGTTGTTCCAATCATGCTGAAGGAATGGATAGTATATTCTGTCTAATGTCATGAAGAAGATGAAAAATAAAGAACTTGAGAATAAGAAAAACTTCTTTTTTCTTCTCACTCTATTTTTTTTTATTTATCGATAATCAGCAACATTTTATAAATAAAGGAAGGAAAAAAAAGACAAAAGCTAACAAACTTTTCTAGTAGAAGGGAAAAAACAGCACAACCTGACAGTAACTATTTTGTTATATTGCCAGGTTGTAAGAGATAGAAAAAAGAAAAATACAAAAAAATAATTATACACTCCCCTTCAATTTAGGTTACATAAATATTTAGTAAAACTAGATTGGATATTAATTCGTTGAAAAGTTCTTTGGAAAGTGTTTTTATTAAAATATCTGCAGTTTGGTTATTAGTAGGAACGTGGAGTATTGTAATGGTCTGATCTTCAATCTTCTCCCTGATGAAGTGCATATCTATTTCCACGTGTTTAGTTCGATAATGATATACCGAATTTTTAGCTATGCTGATTGTTGCTTTATTATCGCACCATACTTTCATTGGAGTAGCAACCAAGAATTTCATTTCCATTATAACTCTTTTTAACCAAATTCTCTCACATATTACATGAGCAAGTGACTGAAATTCAGCTTCTGCGCTCCTTCGTGACACAACAGATTGTTTCTTACTCTGCCAAGTGAATAAATTTCCCCAAACGTAAGTATAGTACCCAGATGTAGATCTTCTTTCAGTTATAGAACCCGCCCAATCAGTATCTGTGTAGATTTCAGTATTCCTGTTAATTGTTTTTTGCAAAAATAATCCTTGTTCTGGAGTTTTCTTAAGGTATCTTAAAATCTTATATACCATATTCATATGAATATCAGTAGGTTGGTTCATGAATTGACTTGCAGTACTTACAGCAAAGTTGATGTCAGGTTTAGTATGAGCAAGATATATAAGTTTGCCCACAAGTCTCTGATATCTTTCTTTATCAACCGGCTTGCCCTTTTTAAATCCAACTTTTGTACTTGTTTCCATGAGAGTTTCTGCTGGTTTACACCCAAGCATCTCTGTTTCTTTTAGCAGGTCAAGAACATATTTCCTTTGTGACACAGATATCCCCTTTTTAGAACGAACAAATTCCATTCCCAGAAAATACCTAAGTGCTTCAAGATCTTTTATCTCAAATTTCGTGGCAAGAAAACTTTTGAATTTTTGAATTTCCTCTATGTTATCACCTGTTAAAATAATATCATCAACATAAACAATTATGATAGGTTTCTTACCAAAGGCACTGTTCTTGACAAACAAAGTATGATCAGACTGACATTGCTCATATCCCATATGTTTAACTGTTTTGGTAAATCTTTTAAATCAAACTCTCGGAGATTGTTTTAGACCATAGAGTGCCTTTTTGAGTTTGCATACCTTGTGAGTTTTATATGTGGTCTCAAGACCTGGAGGAACTTCCATATATACCTCTTCTTCTAAATCTCTATTGAGAAATGTATTCTTTACATCAAGTTGATAGAAAGGCCAATCAAAATTAGAGGCAAAAAAGAATAATATTCGGATAGTGTTGTGCTTAGCTACTGGGGCGAATGTCTCCTGATAATCTATCCCGTAGGACTGAGTGAAGCCTTTAACTACTAGACGAGCTTTGTATCGATTCACACTTCTATCAGGATTGTGTTTTACAGTAAATACCCATTTGCACCCAACTTTATGTTTTCCCGGTGGAAGTTCTATCAGTTTCCAAGTCTTGTTCTTTTCAAGAGTCCTAATCTCTTCTTGAATAGCACCTCTCCACATTGGTAATGTAAGGGCTTCATGAATGGTTTTAGATTCAGTGGGGCTACCATCAAGTTTGCTTATATATACATGATACTTTAAGGACAAATTGCCGAATGAAATAAAATCCTGTATAGAGTGTTTAGTACAAGATCGAGTTCCTTTCCGCAAAGCAATAGGTAACTCAGTATCATGATCAGTGGTGGTAACGGTATCAGAAATTGTGCCTGAAAACTCATTGTCTGATGTGTTCTTACTGCTTGGAACTGGAATAGACTCATGGCAATGTGTAGTTAATTCCGAATCTTTATTAACGGGAGTTTTGTGCTTCCTAATATAGATACGTAACTCTTTGTTGATAGTAGGAATAGGTTTAGTTTCAGACTCTTTGATATTTGATTTCAGAAAAATTTGATGAGGACTCGGGAATAGTGAGGGGAGAAAAAGTGAGAGGTGGTGTAGTGAGAGGTGGTGTACTTATATTCCATATTTGATATTCTTGATTAGGATTCTCCCCCTGAATATCAATAGTGGGATAAAAAGACTGGTTTTCAAATAAAATAACATTCATAGTGTTGTAGAAACAACGGGTCTTGGGACAAAAACATTTGTATCCTTTTTGACTTGGTGAGTATCCAATAAAAACACATTTAATGGCTCGTGGGTCAAGTTTAGCCCTGAGATGAGTATGAACATGAACATAGGCGGAACAATAAAAAACGTTATAGGTAAGGGTATGAAGAATATGAGATTGCGGAAAGACTCTGAGGAGGATATCATAGGGTGTTCGAAATGAGAGAGTTCGGGAGGGCATACGGTTTATCAAGTATGCAGCGATGAGAACAGCCTCTCCTCAAAGAAATTTTGGAATGTGGGCAGTGAACATGATTGATCGGACTACTTAAAAAATGTGTCTATTTTTCTCTTCAGTTATGCCATTTTGTTGTGAAGTATTGACACAAGAACTTTGATGGATAATGTCATGGCCAAAAAAATATTGGTTCAAAATGGTTTCAAAGTATTCACACCCATTATCTGACCTCACTATTTGGATGTTGGTGTGAAATTAATTTTGAATCATAATGTGAAATTTTTTAAAAATCTGCCCAACTTCATATTTTTCTTTCATGAGAAAAATTCAGTTAATTCTAGTATGATCATCAACAAAAGATACAAATCATTTTATTCCGCTAATATTAGTGACCCGATAGGGACCCCATACATCACTATGAATTAACAAAAAAGGTTTTGTGGGTTTGTAAACAGAATTGGGAAATGAATTTCGAATATATTTGCATAGCTGACATACTTCACATTGAAAAGAAGTTGGATTTTCATTTTGAAACAAACTAGGAAATATTTTTTTCAAGTACACGAAGTTAGGATGTCCTAAACGGTAATGCCATAATATGATAGGGCATTCTATATTTAAATTGTTTACAGATTTAGGATTAGTACATACTGCATGATGAGTTTGTCTATTAAGAAAAGAGTTATCAACTTGCAATACATAAAGACCCGAATCCATACTAGCATTGCCAACCGTCTTTCCCGAGTCCAAGTCTTGAAATTCACACGGTTTAGAATTATGTAGCCACACAATTCAAGTTTTGTGATAATTTACTTACTGACAGGAGATTGTAATCCAAATTTGGAACATATAGTACAGAGTACAAAATTAACTTGGGTGTCCGTACAATTATTCATGTTCCTTCGACCTGGGAGTTAGAGCCATCAGCAATTTTAATTGAGAATTTATTTCTACACTTACTATATTTCTTGAATAATGAGATATCCCCAGTATTATGATTAGAAGCACCTGATTCAATAATCCGTATTCCCCTTTTTGTGGAATAAATTGAGAAACCAGAAAAATTACCTTTGTGAGCTGTAGAAACATTACTGAGAACCATATTGGGTGAAAACAATTTTTGAAGGAGGCTGATTTGTTCAGGACTAAATAAGGGACTTTCGGTAGAAATTGCTGCAGTGGATCCCTCCTCTGTTGAGATAAAATTGCCCCGATGAATTTCCTCCATTTTCTACTTTCGTGTTTTCTTCTTCTCAGCCGATTCCTTCTCAGCTGGTTTCCCATGAAGTTTCCAGCATCTTCCACGAACGTGTCCTGACTTTTTACAGTATTCACACCATGGCCGTCCCTTTTGCTTAATCACCCGACTTGTGAGAACAGTACCAGTCTCGGGTGAAAGATATATGCTTTCAGCAGGGTAGGGTAGAGTTGCGAGTCACCCATCATCACTTTCTTCCTGCTTTCTTCGCGTCGCACCTCCGAGAACACCTCTCTAATGTTCGGGAGAAGTTTGGTTCCAAAAATGCGTCCTCTTACCTCGTCGAGATTTTTGGTCAGTCCGAAAACAAACTTGAAGATTCATCTCTGTTCCACGATACTTCAGAATCTCCTGACATCCTCTGGGTAGCTCCAAGTATGTTCCTCAAAAACATCAAGTTGCTGCATTTTCGAGTAAGAAAATTGTAATATTGAGTTACTGTTTTTTCTTCTTGCCACAGGTCATGAAGGTTTGCTTTAATTTCAAAGATGGCGGAAGTGTTGTCGCAAGTGGAGTAGAACTCACGAGCTACGACCCAGATATCGTGCGCAGTCTCATAAAAGAGGAAATTTTCGCCAATCTCAGTGGTCATTGAGTTCACCAACCAAGACATAACAAGATTGTTCTCAACTTTCCATATCCGAGCATTTGGATCGTTCGTGAGAGGAGGTGAGAGCTCTCCAGTGAGATATTCATCTCAGCATTTCTTTCGGATGAACATCAACACTGAGGACGACCACCGAAGATAGTTACTGTCATTTAGTCGATAGCCAGTAACGAAAGATGGAGCTTGATCAGCCAGAGCATGGCGGTCAGGCACCGGAAGGTGAGAGCCCAAAAGAACTTCGGGCGGAGAAGGGGTCTGTTCATCCATTGTCTATTGAATGCAAGAGGGATGCTGAAGAATTTGGATCAGGTTTGCTCTGATACCATGAAAAACTTGAGAATAAGAAAAACTTCTCTTTTCTTCTCACTCTATTTTTTTTTATTCATCGATAATCAACAACATTTTATAGATAAAGGAAGGAAGAAAAAGACAAAAGCTAACAAACTTCCCTAATAGAAGGGAAAAAACAGCACAACCTCGCAGTAATCATTTTGTTATATTGTCAAGTTGTAAGAGACAGAAAAAGGAAAAATACAGAAAAATAATTTTACAAAAAATATGCAATGGACCAAAAGAAACATCTGTTACTCGTGAATTTTTTAGTTGCTTATCTGAGTGAAAAGTTTGCTTATAAAAGAGATTCAATCATAAGATGGCCCTCCCTTTAACCCGCAGAGTACATAGAATAGATGTCAATCTAACATTTTATGACAAATCAAAACATTTAAAACACATTTAAAACTGCATATCATCAACTAATAACTTTTTTCCTTCCAACATAGTTTATGAAAAAAAATCATGATATGATGTATTGCATCCCTTATGTCATGAAAGATCACCTACTCAAAGACAATTTAAACTTACTTGACAAGGACTTGGATGGGATCTTGAGCAGGCTTGTCATTGAACTCAAGGAAAGGCTGCCATGATTAGAGAATTAGGAACAAACTTGAATAGGTTAAACATGGTCAGCACATTAAAAAACAATGGCATATTGGCTAATAACATAAATGGCTTACATTGCAGAGGAAGTTTAAGTCATGAGTACAGGTAGTACAAGACTGCTAAAATTCATTTTTATCGTTACATTCAGAATAAAGAGCAACTCTGTTCAGCACACACCTGCAAGCCTTGGCAAGAAATGTTATCCCAAGGCACATCTGACACTTGGCTTCCCTCTGAGGAAATATGAAAACCGTGACCCTGAATAGTATAAAAGGCAAGCAATAAGAATATCAAGATGCAGAATATGCTACATTGTAGCATCCTGTGTTGAATCAGAGGCAGGAATAAGAATTCAACATTACTACACCTGATCAAAATTTGAGTAGAATGGTAGCATTTTTGGATAAGTTTGTAGTGTTCCCCAAGATTTCTCGACAAGAGACCACCATCTTCAAAACCCAAACCAGTTCAAAGTTACGCTCGAGAAGCAGTTATATCTTTTCCAATAGAATAAAAACAACTTTGTTGTTTGCAGGTAGCAGCATCAATTCATTTTTTTTTGTTTTGGTTGTAACAGTATCAATTATTAGAATAAGCCTTCAGCAATAAATGGATAAGAGGCATATTGTCATAAGAAACTAGCAGTCAACCGACCAAATGATAGAAATAAAAATGGAAAAGATGAGTTCTGAAAATCTAGATAATAGATAAATTTCTCTATCGCAACAGCATAAACTGCAAAAGAGCAGTCAAGAGGTATCGAGACTCTGACAGACAATAAAATAGCATTAGCCTCTATGGAAATGCATATACCACTAGTAAAGGTTTTGTATCACTATGCTTGTCAATTTAAGATACAGACCGACCAAGGCCCTTCTAGTAACTATGAAAATTGATGATTTCCCTGACTTATGCCACGCAGAGATGGGATTGATCTGGTGCACATCTGGGCTACAGATCCCAGGTTACTGGAGGGGATCTCAGCCAAACTAATGCTAGTTTGTATTAGAATAATATAGATGTCCAGTATGTGACTAGAGAAAATCATAAAAACTTTTAGATGCAAATTTTACAACATCAAATAATTGTTCAATCGGCATAATTATCTTCTAGAGTTACAAAAACTGAAAAACACTAAGTGGCCAGCCATTTGAAAAACCAATATTTGCTGCTTTTTTAGATTACACAGAAAAGGAAACAAAATATATGAAAACTTCAAAGCTTGGAAGACTGATAAACAATTGTTTCTTGAAAGATTTTGTAAGAAAATTTCAATTGTATGAAGCTGTATAAAAAGAAAGGCAATGCTCAGTAAATAATCACAAATAAGTGCATACTTATTTTGAGCTGTCTGAAAATCAGGAGGTTGGTCGGTCTCATAGATCCATCCCGGAGCAAATAAAGCAGCTGATACATTATCCTTCTTCAATACATCAAGTGCAACATGTGTCTAATGAATAAACAGTCAGTAGTCAGCAACTAAGAAAATAGAAATCCCTATAATCTTTAGATTTCCTAGCTTAAGAATGAACTTTAACATAGAGGGAAAAGAAGAATGCATAAAACTTAAACACATTAATAAACATGACAATTTACTTGATGAAATCAAGTAACCACATATGATAACAACCATGCATTTCTTAACTCCTCATGAACATCCATAATATATCCAAGAAGAAAAAGTTAATGTTCTATAAAACTGCATTCATGACTGGACTCAGTAAAACCAATAGATCTTAAGCAGCCGCAACAGTCTAGCTTTGTGGCAGCAGCGCTCCTATGCTGGATGTGTACAACATGTGTGTGTGTATAAATAGTGTACAACAGTTTTGATTTTTCTTTCAACAGATAATCTTTATAGAATGAAACCATTGACAAATTTCAACAGGTAGCATCATCATTTCTTAAGAAAAATATTATACATACTATGAAATCTCCAAGCATGGACCAAAGAGATAGAAATTAAAGAAATGAATCAGAAATCTTATTATGGATTTATACATGCAAACATACTCATGAAACACATACGTTCCATTGTCCACCGCCATAACTGCCCCTTCCAAATATATCAATTCCCAAGTAAACATCAAACTTTCGATCTCCGGCAACATCTGCTGAAAGCTTTGGGTCATCTTCCTGCATGATGCAAACAAAATTCTGTGAGGAGAAAAAAAGATTTTCATGAGAAGATGAAGAACAAGGCATAACCTTCCATGTATAGTTTACAAATATGCCATCACAAGCATCAAAGAATAGTTTATTCTTTTCATTCAATTGATTTTGCCAGTTAAGCTCTCCTTTAATTGTAACGCTATCATACCTGCGTAAATCAATTTCATAGAAAAGTACTCAATCAAAATACATCTAAAATGTTTCCCAGTAGCATATAATTTTTTAGGATCAAGAATGACAAAGAAAAATGTTGAAAATTTGATGTTAAAGGTAAAAGTTCATAACACTTACCAGATCACCATAGATCCAGGCACTGAGGAATGCATGGTCTTGGTTAGATGACTGACAAATTCTTCCAAATTGGGGACTTGCTCTGCATCCAATTTATTCTCTAAATTGAGCTGTGAGTAAAAATGATGATGTCAATTCTAAAAGGATTTGTGATTGAACTTCAAAAATAGTTTGTAGAAACCATAATAATAATAACAATAACTGTTATAAATTTCTTTCCTTTCCCTCCTCTCCCTCTCACGAGAAAAAAAAAAGCATCAATTTATATATTAATTTACATAAAACCAAAAGCATGAAGGACACAGCATGTGGAGCCTACCTAGCTGAGGTTCAAGATAAATGCTGGGACAAAACCTATTGGAAATGCAAGAAACTAAAAATCCATGCAGATTCATATAAATATACCAGCCATCCATCAAATCCCAAAGCAACTGCAAGCTCAGCCAAGCGCTCGGCATACATTTGTGCAGACTCTTTACTTTCGAGTAAAGTATTGCAAATAATTGTTCCCTCCTCCCACTCTGTAATGAATGTCCCTAATACCTTCACTTGTTCATCAGCAAAAATGAGAACATATCAAACATAACCACGTACACATTCATTAGAATCTTTCAACACGTCCATTTCTGGCAAAAATATAGCACGAGTGAAAAACATTCCACAATTGAAGACTCTAGAAGTACCCTTTTAGCTCTACCTGAGCTTACACCACGCCACGTATTGACAGTGTTAAGGTTCATCATTTCAAGACTTCCAATCTCCAAGTAAAATGTTGGAAAAGCCAGAGTTACCACAATTAAACAAGTAATCAACTCATCTACATTACATTTCATAACCAGAAAACGAGAAAAAGTCATATAGCTATTTGACTACTCTGCTTCAAATGCCTAATGATCAATGTCCTTTTGAAAGAACTATTTAGAATCCACCGATTTTAAACTTCCATTGAAACAAAAGATTAAGTAATTCCAAACCAAGACTTCAAATCTCCACCTTGTAAAATTCGGTCAGTAAAATATTAGCAGCAAATCCAAGAATAATTTAACAAAAAAACATTTCAACAAACACCTTTACTCCATGCCTATGAGCAGTATTGGTCCAACAAGGAGGCGGCAAAGTAACCAGACTATGGGAGAAGTAGACGAAAACATCCATTAAATACCAATGCCAAAGCGCAAACCCACTTGCGTTTTGACCACCTTGAATCCACTTATCGTCCCCGTAACCCCCCTGCATATCGTGGCACACCAAAATCCTCGGCCTATCTGGCAAGAACTGGTTCATTTCAAGAGGAACGGAGGACTTGTTAAACGGGTAGTGAAATGAATCGAAATAAGATCGCGAGGCGAGCTCTTCGAGGGTTTTGATAGGGTAAGAGATGGGAACTGACGGCTCTAAAGGGTCGAAAGCGGGAGGATCGTCGGATGGAATTGACATTGTTTTCTTCACTGGGTATAAGCGAAAGCGAGCGAGGAGTTTATTTTAATCGAAATGGCTATGGAGCTGAGTAATGTAGAGGAGATAGCACGTACTTGATAATACGATGAGTAAAATGAAGTGGAGAAGAAGAGGAAGAAGAGAGCTTTAAGTAGAAGAAGAGAAGAAGTGACGATGAAGCTTTGGATGCAGAGAAGAGAGTCGTTGACCCATACTTACCGCGCCATGGACATGCAACTTCCATTGTATTTGGGTTTGAATATATATTTACATTTTATTATTAAATTATAATTATCTAATATATAAAAATTAGTATATGAATTATATTTCCATCTTAAAAAATTTGAAATAGATGTAGGAATAAAATTAAACAAATAAATTATATTTAAATATCATATAAAAATTCATAGAAATATTAGACAGAAAATGAAATTAGTTAATCATAAAACTAAACAAAATAAAATCAAAACAGATACAATCATTACATATTATATAATATATGCACATTCAACACATGATATTAGATATTTAAATAAAAAAATATGTTTTATATCTTATTTTTTAAAATAATATAATGATAATGAAAGTTGAATTTAAATAAAAACTTAAATTTAAATAATTAAGTTAGAGTAAACTTGGTGTCATCTATCTGTCAATCAAATAGTTTAACTAAATTCATTTATATATGCTACTCATTGAATAAATTTTGATACTTGTATTTTCATTTAAATATTATTATTTTATGTTTTAATCTAAAATATTATTTTTTTATAAAATAATGCTTTTAATAAAAAAAAAATTTAATTCATCTTCAGTTTTAAGTTTTTTTTTTATATATATTCATCTTTTATCTGTTAAAATTAAAAATGAAAGTAAATTATTTTTTAACATTAAACTTATCTGTTAACATATGATTTCTTAATAAAATTAAAACAATCGTTGTTTATAAGAATATTTCGAATTCACTAACAATAACCTTAAAAACATCATCAATAATTCGAATAATAAAATTTATTATACGAACGACTCGCTGGTAAAACAAGCTACTAACGTAACATAGCCCAGTTTGACTTCTATAAGAACTTGAATCAACAAATTCATATATGACAACAACTTTACAATAACTTTCACTTAGTAATTCAAGCATAAATCTCTCGACCTCCAAAACGAACCACAATGTCTGGTTGAAAACGATGTCAAAAATATTATTATTGCACTAGAAAGGAATTGTATGGATAATGAATAGCATTTCAACGAGAGATATGATGATGGTGTTTTGAGCGATTGATATGTGTTTAGGGTTTGTGGGGTTGGAGCAAAGAGCAAGCATGATTGGATGAGAGTAGATCCAAATAGAAGAGTGATTCTATATTAAGCCAATATTTAAGTTTCTAACTTTTATTGGTACTTGTGATTCTTATAAATTTTACCACTACGGCAAATTATTTAGTACATTATCGCAAATTAATCTGAAGAAAGTAGATTAAAATTTAATTATATAAAATAAAAATAAATGCACAAAAAAATCATTAAATTGATATCCTAATTTCAAATTAATTCTAAGATTTAACAAACAAAAATACAAATTCTTGTAAGATTTATAATTATAAAATTAAAGATATAAATAATTTAATTCATTAAGCATGAAATATTGAACTAATAATTAATTATTTATCATTTAATCAAATATTCGATAATTCTTTTGGAACTAATCACCTAAATAACTCCTAACATTAAAAACCAAAAACCCATTACCCAAAATATAATAAAAAAAGAAGGGTGTCAAATTTCTATCTTGCACTACCTCTTTAACTATGAAAGATTTAACCTAACTCTAGGCACCTATTTTGGCAACAGTAACTACAAAGCTTTTCTTCTTAACCAAACAAAAATTTCCCATGTAAATAAATCAGCATAATAAACTACTATCAATGAGAAGTAACTGTGACTTGCTTTTCTGGTGCCCCTGTCTCAAAGCAGAAGCTAAAATTGAGCTGAGTGCCACTTTCCTTTCACCAGCAAAGGTCATCAACCAAATTAGCTAAAGCTAGATTCCTTGACACCCGGTTCTCAACATCCATAAGCCCAAAGGATGTGATAAGTTTCCAGAAAATAGGTTACTAATTCAATTCTTGCCTTCAGAATCTAATAACAGCTGGTAATACGCAACCTCTAAATCTTGCAAGTCAAAGTAACTCTTCGATTCCTGTTAATTTTGCATATTCACTCTCATCAATGGCTCCCTTTTTCAGCTTTTTAAGCAGCCGGTATTCTCGGGTCAGTTCCTCTTCGTCTTCTATTGTTTGTGCAGCACGTCTCTGTTTTGCTGTTTTCTTCTTCATGATAGTAGGAGTTTGTTTTGAAGTTTTGCTGACCTTCTGGGAATTTTTTTCTTCTTCTTTTTCTTTTTTTGCTTGTAAATTCTTCTTCCTTTGCTTCTCACGGGATTTATCCCTAAATCATGACAATTTTTAGCAAGCAGCACAGACTAATATATTGGAAGATAGCAAAATATAATTTCATTATCTTCCACAACCATCATATCATCTAACATGTAAAAAAGATGAAATTTCTTCAGGGCGACCAAGATGATCTTGAAGCTATAGAAGAAAGGAAGTGATTTTGGTTCAAGGAAACAAAATATAAATTGTTATAGGTGAACGCATCTATGGATCTTTTCTTTTCCCACATAAAGAAAAAAAAAATAGAGAGAGGCTTCCATTTCCTAGATTCTATCTACTTTATATAGCATGTTAAGCTCTTAATGAATTCTTACTTATACTTGATGTCTGCCAAATTTATGTCCTCAACTGGAGTGAAACCCTCAGTAGAAAGTGAGTGATTCCTTACTTCAGGCATCGATGGAAGCTGTAAAAGACCATATCCCATGGCTAACTTTCCAATTTCGAGTTCTTTCCACCTGTAAGATGATAGGTGAAAAAGAAAATCACTTCAAACATCAACGCAGAGAAGATCAAACAGTTCTTAGTTAAGATCAAGTGCGGTCAGACCTGAAAATGTAAGAGCAGTGATGTTCTTTATATGCACGGATGTAGGATACAAATGCTCTCAGTCCCTTTTCCATGACATCACGGTCCTTCCTTGCACCAGATCGAATCTGGAGAAGTTATGATTTTAAATCAATAGCAAAGAGAAAGGGTTAAACAAACTGTAGGGCCCAAGAAAAGATAAAGAAAAGAAGAAACCATGTGTACAGAGGAGAGCTCACATGAGAGACAACATCCACAGCATCATCTGTGCATTTTCTTTCTTGAAGATGAACCCTTCTTATGTGCAGGAATTCCACATAAGCTTCCTCCTAGATGGTATGAAAGAAAGCATATTCTCATAATTGAAAATTTATATGAAGTGAGACCTTAACAATGAAGATAGAAAGAGGTGCGGGACTTAATCAAACAAGCAATTAGTTACTATAGACAAAAATTGCACCTTTGGCAATAGAAAAATAATGGCATTTCCTTCTCTACCTAACCTAGCTGTTCGTCCAACTCTGTGAATGAAAACATTTGGATCTTGAGGAGGATCATACTATAAAAGCAACAAAGAAAGGAACCATCAGCACTGGCTGTTGAGATTAAAAAGTGAAAAACAGAAGCAACTCAAAACAGTTATTTACTGATAGAACTTTTTTATTCGCTTTCACTGATAGAATCAGAATAACCACGGGATTTACATTCCCCACAGTTGCTAAGCTACCTGCACTATACAGTCAACTCCTGGAATGTCAAGTCCACGTGCTGCAACATCAGTACATAGAAGGATGCCACTTGAAAGTGGAGCGAATGAAGCTAGTGCTTTCTCTCTTGCTTTCTGTTGTAATAAAAGAACATAACTATTGAAAATCCACATGGATAAGTCTGCAAACACTGCCTTCAGATAATTGAAAAGTATGCTAATCTTCAGCCGCTTACCTGCTTCATTTTCCCATGAAGAGGAATCAAGGAGAAACCCCTCAAGATAGTAAGTTGTGGAAGAACAACTCCCCAGTAATCAACACAGGCACATGTCATGAAGTATCTGCAAAAGTGAGAAGTATCTTTACATAAAGAATATTTACATAAAGAGTATAGTTTGAGATACACATGTGCATAACTTACACTATAACTTTTTTAGATTTGTTCTTGATAAGGAGATCAACAAGTTGAGATGGTTTATTATCTGCTTCACATTCTAAATACTGCAGATCCAAACAAAGAAATGAACTTGCAAACAAATTAGAATTATAGAGGAAATCATGTGTATTCATATATACTAAAATATATTCAAGCATCACAAACAGTATACCTCAAGATGAAGGCCTGAAGGTGTTTTAGAAGAAGCTAATTGTTGCGCTGATTCTGAATCATGCATTGTTTTTGTTTCAGCTCGAACTTCAACCCTTACAGGGTTTCTAAGTCCTGCTTTTGATAACTCTTCAACAGCCTCAGTTTGTGTAGCTGAAAACAGACCAGTCCTACGAAGCTTTGGTAAGCGAGATAAAATGTAATTTATCTGCTTCTGGAATCCCATATCTAAGAGCCTATCAGCCTCATCTAAAATCAAAATCTGCATTAACAAATGAAAATCCTAATGACAATTGTAACCAAGCAAAACATCAAACACAGTGCACATTCCATTCATTCTCCCAAGTCCAAAAGGCAAAAGGTTCCTCATAACTTCCCTGAATTAAGTAATCATGTTTTATACTAAATAACACCACCACAGACAAGATATGCCTTCATCAAGAGATTAATAACCTTTGAAGTTGGATTCATACCAATATCTTGCCATAGGAACCAAAGTTTTGCAGCTGGCGTCAAATCATTATACCATTAAAACTGATACTCATACAGTATCAAATAATTAAAAACTATTTCAAAAAAAAGTATCAAATAATTAAAAATTGATACTCATAGAGTATCAGATCATTAAGAACTGATAATCTTGTTGGTGAGATGATAATCCCCGTAACCTGGTAAAGTAATCTAAGTTTTCAACTAGATAACATCAGATCATTATAACATGAAAAACTTATATTTTTCAAGTATCAAACTTTACTTGTAAAAATCGACTCAAACACCACTCAGATTAGAAAAACTGTCAATTCATATCATGAACCAAGAACTGAGATTTGCAGTCAACACAACAACCATGCATTGTCTTTAAGCTAACAACCATTCATTCATTAGGAAAAATTCAAATGCACCAAACAAAAATAACCAGGATTCCATAAACTACCTCGAAACTCCGAAAATCCAAGATACCCATTCTCTCCATTATATCATATAATCTGCCAGGAGTGCCTATCAACAAATTAGCTCCTTCCGCCTCTATCTTCTTCATGTCTGTCTTCACATCTCCACCTCCAACAAGCAGCACACCCTTCACATTTGCCAGCGGCGCTACAAATGGCTGGGCCACGTTGAATATTTGCGAGGATAGCTCCCTTGTTGGTGAGATGATAATCCCCATAACCTGGTAAAGTAATCTAAGTTTTCAACTAGATAATCTAGCAAAATAAACATGACGATCCTCGTGAAACTTAATAAAGAAAAAAGCAGATGGCTCTAGTGATATAGTTACGCGTAATTAACTACGATAAATCTCAAATCAAACTGAAACAACATAGAAAAAAATATATGGCTTTAACGATACAGTCAAGAGTAATTAACTACGATCAAATCACAAATCAAACTGAAATATTCTCGCTAGAGCTTGAAATCAATCAATTAAACATAGTCTATGCTTAATTACCTACTTGCTTGAGCTAATATAATTAAGAGGCTCCCACTTTTTCACAGTAGCGAGAGAAAGTAGGAGAAAAATGAGGACCTGGTGAGGCTTTGGAGGGTAAGAGGAGGATCGACGCAGGACTTCTACCAAGGGGACAACGAAGGCTAGGGTTTTCCCGGAGCCGGTGGCGGCATCGACGGCTACGTCCTTGAAGCTGCATAGCAAGGGGATCGTAGCAGCTTGAACCGGCGTGCAGAACTGAAACCCTTCTGCGCTCAGTGCTTCCAGTACCGGTTCGGAGAGCGGCGGCTTGAGGTCGGAGAAGCGCGTCTCGGTTAACGCCTTATTGGGATACGACGATTCCATGAGCTTCCCTGGCGGCCTTTTCTCTGACAAATTTCACACTTTTGTACCCCAATTGTTAAGTTTGAAAATACTAAAACGACCCCATTTGAGGCTTTAGCTAAACAGCGTTGTTTCTCTCCAGCCTCTTTGGTGCCTTTAAAGAAACAGGTCTTAAACTGAAACCATATCGTTTCCCTCAAATAAACATGTCTCTTCCATTGTATTTTCTCTCACTCTTTTAAGCTGCAGCTGGAAAGTCGAAAAGAGAGGAAGTTGCTTGTATCAGGCGACTTCTTCGTAAATTCACTGTTTCGGTTTCTGGTTGATGGTTTTATCAATTAGGTCTTGAAATACATCTTTAAACTTCGATGAAACATAGATTTTTATGTTATTGGTTGCGTTTTTTTTTTCCTTTGTTTTTCTTTTTGCCTAAATTGTTATGGAGGGCATGTGATAAAGTAATATTATTTCAATAAGTTGTTTCATAATAATAATGATTCTTCAGTTTGTTGCTAAAATTTGTCTTAAGAACAACTTAAACTTGGTGAGGAGGAGCTTGCAATTAATATAAAAAGTAAGAACTAGTTCTACTTACCTTGCCACTAAGATTACTACAATATGACTTCTAATAGATTATTTACCTGATATCATACTTAGTAACTTCTTCTAACAGCGTATTTTTACGATATGCAAAAAAATTTATTTGAATAGGCTTATGAAATAATAATTTACTCTCTCATTCTTTTTAAATTAGATTTTCTCAACATATTTTGTTATGATAGAAAGTCACAGTTTCATTTTGAATAGTAATTTTTTATTTTTCATTAAATATATACTATAAAGTGTTTCTAATAATCTTTTGTAATATTTCAAAATTTACCACCTCATGAAATCAGTATTCTAATTTTATTTAATAAATTTTTGAGTTCGTAACGAGTTCAACAAAAGAAAAAGTGTCAAAAGAGATTCTTGATATTTTTTTTTATTCTAAAATTTATCTTTTAAATATTTGTACATAAATTATAATATTTAATATTAAAATTTAGAAGATGGATTAAGTTTTTGTTCTTAACGATAAAGAATGTGTAATTTAAATATAGACTCTCGTTTATTGAGAATGAATTAGTTAATCTTGTGTGTTCGTCTTTTATCTTCAATGGGTAGTATCTATTAGGATGAGTTTTCATGATATTCTAACTTTACATAATTAAATGAGAATAAAATGTACATAGAACAAATAAATTGGAAATTGAATTAAAAAAGTCAAATTCTATATTTGTGTAATGTATATCAAATGTAACATCCATGTCAGATAAGCAAAACCTAGCCCAGACGGCGTTTTGAAGCACTC
Organism: Carica papaya; assembly: GCF_054855325.1. NCBI lineage: Eukaryota > Viridiplantae > Streptophyta > Magnoliopsida > Brassicales > Caricaceae > Carica > Carica papaya. Next base: position 3,644,516 of record NC_142310.1, on the reverse strand, counting down.
TAAACGACGTCGTTTTGAGAAGCTCAAAACGGCGCCGTTTGATTGGAAAAAAAAGCAAAAAAAGGGTTTAAAAACAGAAGCTGCGATTTGGAAGAGGAAGAGGAAGAGGAAGAAGGGGAGAAAGAAGGGATTCGGCGCGTCAAGGAAGAGGAGAAGAGGACTGGGCGCGAGGGGGGAGAAGTGTGTGGCCGTTCCCGTTCGCGTGATCGACTTCTGACTCCGGTAAGGATACCCGAACCTCCCTCGTAATCGTTTGATCGAAGTTTGGGCTTTAAATCGTCTAGTTAGATTGCGATTTTTGGTTAAATTCCATGTGAGATGCCGAGGGTGATGCTAAAAATCGGTTTTGTGCATTTTTGTTGTCCGATTGATTTTTGTATGTTTGTTTTTATTATCTGATATCCTGTGTGCTGTGATGAGTTGATAGACAGTTGCGGGTTGGTGTGCGGAAAGGCCTTTCATGGCTGTTTGTGTGAATGGGGTGCGTGCATGTGTCGGTATGTGTGTGTACGTATTTCCGTAATCATGTGTTCAGGATGTGTGAGTGGGTGTATATATCAACTGTAAATATGCGCATCAGTATATACAAGTCCGAATAATTGCAGAGATCTGTAGACAGAATAGTTTAATTTCGTTAGTACTCCTACTAAATTCTAGTAATAGAAGCTTATGTACATTGCCTCATGTATTGGTTCTCGATTACAGTTTACATGTACCAGGGATATGTAATGTAATGCTCTATTATGTTGTTGCGCACTAGGTCCCTGTACATGTGATAGTGTCAATTCTCGTCAGAGAAGTGGGGTCGTTACAAACAACTAAAATCTAGGAAGTGAACGAGAATATAAGTGCTGGGAACCAGATGTTATAGTTTTATCTTTTGAGGATTGGTTTTATTGTAGTTTATACTTCAATTTTTTTTAGTTTTTTTCTTCTAATTTTTTTAAAAATTTGTTCTTACTGTACGATGGATATGTTTTGTGTTGAACTTTTTAAAACAAATTACTTTAGGGACATGGACAAAATACTGAGTTCCGTATGGTTATGAAAAGTTCACAGGTGCATGATTGCAATAAGACCACGCTCCGTTGGTGCAAATCTACTTTGTCCAAATTTTTGTTCATATGAAATCATTTGATTGTACTATCCTGTTTAATTTTCTGTTGTATTGCTGATAGATGTTTTCAGAGATGGTAGATTCCGTTAATATGAGTTTTTACTGCTATGAAAATTCTGCTGCTTGTCGGCAATCTAGATTTCTGTGAATAATGGTCTTTAGATTTTTATTTTCTTTTCATTGCAGAGCTGCAAGCTACTGCAAAATGGAGGTTCAAATGCTTGCATCTGATACCAAAACTGAGAATGGATCTTGGCCGCCAAAGCCAACATTTGAGCCTTTGAAGGCTCATGAAATGTCTGATGGTCGAGTTCAATTTAGGAAGGTGCCTGTTCCACCTCATCGTTATTCACCTCTCAAGAAGGCATGGATGGATATCTATACCCCAGTATATGAGCAGATGAAGGTTGACATCCGTATGAATCTCAAGGCTCGGAAGGTTGAACTGAAGACTAGATCTGACACACCAGATGTAAGTAACCTTCAGAAGTGTGCAGATTTCGTGCATGCCTTTATGTTAGGGTTTGATGTTATTGATGCAATTGCTCTCTTGCGGTTGGATGAGCTATATGTGGAATCTTTTGAGATCAAGGATGTTAAAACGCTTAGAGGCGAGCATTTATCTCGTGCCATTGGGAGATTGTCAGGTAAAGGAGGTAAAACAAAGTTTGCTATAGAAAATGCTACAAAGACAAGGATTGTGATTGCAGACACCAAGATTCACATATTAGGATCTTTTGCCAATATAAAAATTGCTAGGGATTCGCTTTGCAGCCTCATTTTAGGGTCCCCTGCTGGTAAGGTATATTCTAAGCTTAGAGCAGTTACTGCTAGACTAGCAGAAAGGTTTTGAGGATTCTTTTTTTTTTTTTTGTACTCGACTAATGGCTTTTGTTAGTTAAAATATGCCTTGAGTGCGAAAATGTCGCCTGATGGCTAGTTTTTCTTCTGTTAGCCGTCTAAAACTACCATCACAAAGATATCATTGTATGCATTTTGCTACCTTATTTACAATCAGTAATTCAGTAGATTGGTTTTCTTGTGTATTCATATTTGTATCATGTGTGCCTGTTAATTTTAAGTAAGAACTGCTGCTTATGCTTAAACTTCTATTTTCATACGAACTTCTGTAGAAGCACCTACGATGTTGAATTTTAGTGGTCTAGTAATCATGCTGAGTAACCAGACCTCCAAAAAACATGTAAATAGCCCCCGATCTGGTTTATATATATTCATGTACTTTACATGTGTAACCAGACCTTGACCAGTGAAGGTCATAGTAAGTTTGTTCTATGGCCAGTCATCCTATATTATCTTTGGAGGTTTATCTGCATTAATGCCCACTATGCCCCATGTATGTGCCAATTTGTGATGCTCAACTTCCAAATAGAGGGTATTTACCAAGCTAAACTTCTGAGTGTAATGGTGGGTAGGTTCCATTGTTATTCTGTACCAGGGTTATTCGCAAATATGTATTGTTTAAATCTCGGGTTTGGGACATTACACAGTTTGGGATATAAATCAGTCTCGTTGCAGACTCAATGCTTAGAACTATACGATTCTGTATTATGGGGCTCAATTTGTAACCGTTTGTCGATGATACTCGATGATACTGTTTGTCGAAACATGATTTGAAAACAAAAATAATTTACTATTCTTTTTAGTCCCTCGGAAACCAAATATAAATATAATAATTCTATTTTATTGTGTTGTGCCATTACTCTTTCACTGTTAAATATATTCTTAACATTAATTGTACATAAAATTGTGAAAAAAATGTCAAATTTAAAACTCAATCACGATTATTACAATGATAAAAAAAAAAGGTGTTAAAAGTAAAAGTATTTCGTTAAATGATTATAACTCGATTCGGGTTCATGTATCTAAATTTAAATATAAGAAATGTTTATGATGTAATGATATTAAAATTAAATAGCATTGGGAACTATACAATTTTTAATATGTTAAAATTGATAGAAATCGTATAGGAATGTAGAATTGATGCACTGAAATTATTATTATTATTTTTTAAAAAATAAAGGATAAATGATTAAATCAAAAATTAAATTAATCAAACTTAATCCAATCAGTTCAATTTTGATTGAACAAAAATGAATGTTTATAATATTAATATTTTGTTTACTTTTATTATTTATATATAACTAAATTGCTATAATATTTTGAAAGATATTAACATATTCAAATTTTGTTAATTTAGTTTTGTAAATTCAGAACCAAAAAATTAACAAAAAAACCGAATAATCTTGCAACTAATCAAACTGAACATACCAAATAAGTCGAAATGATTTAAAAAAATCAATTCAGTTTTTTTTTTTTTTTTTTTTTTTTTTTACGTTCTTTCAATTTAAACAAATTTTACATATTTACCTTGAATTTTTCTAACCATTTCCTCAAATATTTAATAATTTTTTTGTTAAAATTAACAGTAAAAACCCAATTAATAGTAAAATAATAAATTCGACGAATAATTTTGTATAATTGAATTTTACAAGCTAAAAAAATAAATAAGACATCTCGAATTTTAAAGTCAATTAATAAAAACATATGATATAAAATTTTTAATCAAAATATTAACTTTAAATATTTTAAACGAGTTTCAATTAGAAAAAATATCTTACATGATTTTGTACCATTTAAATAAATTTAATTATGCTTTCTGAATAAAATACATTCAATTAAAAATAAAAATTTAAAATTTAATAGCACGAACTAAAAATTTAGTTTATATATAAATTATAAAAATTAAATATTATTACTAGTTAGTACTTCTGATAAAGGTTTGAGTTTTAATTTGTATGACTTCTGTTATAAGATAAGAAAATAATTAAAAAAAAATAAAAAATAACAATTTTCAACTGAGCCAAATCGGGCGTCCCAAGTAATTTTCCAAACTTTAGGTGCTCAAAATACAATTAAGTAATAGTTGTGGTGGCTTTGGTAATTAATCCTTAGTTTAAATTCCAGGCTCCTGACAGAGTAAAGGCTGTACGCACAAGAGCCCACAGCCTTGCCTCATTTCCCATCTTGGACGGACCTTTCTTCAAATCTCAATGCAGCAATGAATTTACAATAATCAGAAAATCAAAATTAAACTTTGAAAATCAGAAAGGGGTTTTGATTTTCAACTGAGGAAGTCGGTTGATCTTTTTGGGAAGAGGAAATGGGAAGAATAGGAAGGGATTTACTACTGCAATGGTTTCTCATCGTTGTCTTCACCACTCTGAACCGAGTTAACTCGGACCCTGCTTTATGCCAACTCAGTTTCGATAGCGGTTACAAGCTCTTTAACTTTAGCTTGGCCACTCCACTGCCCAAATTCCCTCATGGCATACTCAGCGAAGATGGGTACGTACTCGTACTTCATCAATTATGAATTTCTCTTAACAGATTGAGTTTTGGCTTAAAAATTTATCGTCGTTATTATTGTTATTTTGCTTTTTGCTTTTTGCTTTATATTGTTATTCATCCTCTTCACTTAATGGTGAACTTGGGGAACTTTATTGACACTTGCGATTGATTTGTAAATCTTTGGACATAGGTGGGCACTCCTTGGTCCCAAAATATCAATATACGCATTACACTTTTATTTTATTTTATTTTTAGTTCTCTTGGGTTTTTGATGAATGATCGTATGATAATGGAAAATTTCCTTATTTGTTTCAATGGTTTTCTGTTGAGTGTGAGATTTATTCTACTAATAGAGCTTGCTGTAAAAAGTACGGAGCCAGGATTATTCACAAGCGGGGCGGCAAATATATTTTCTCTTCTGAAGATATATATAGCACTCATAGCTAGGAGGAGGATTATTGTGAATATATATAATATATACGCATATAATATGTTGTGATATTGTGAAGACATATATGAAAATTTATATATCTTTCAACGGTTAGAAGAGGGTGGGAGTAGTATTTGAGGGATCCCAGCCCCTCCCTAATTAAAGATTAATTGGGGGAGGGGCAGTGGTGGGTTGCCTCCACCTCCTCCACTACTGGCTTTCAAGTGTTCCAAAAAATTGGGGGAACCAGTTTGGTAATACTTTAAAAACGAATTTTTAATTATAATATAGACCCTTTTCCTAATTTTCTTTTTAAGAAAACTTTGTCTACTGACCTTAATTTAGGAAGTTTTTGGTCCTGTTGTTAGACAAATCAGTTATAGTTGGAGGGGTTTCTCTTGGGTAATAGCAGTATTGATTAATTATTGTGTTATTTATATTGGAAGCCACTTCAAATTAAACAGTTAAGTAAGGCAATATCGCATTTGGATAAGTTGCTTGTTCTACTATTTCTTTTTTTCTTGTGTTGTTTTGTGAAAGCTGAATTGCTTGCTTAACTTCCGTTAATTTTGTTCTGATCAACGTGGATACCTTTTGTTGGTGAAACTACCTCAGGTTTTATAAGGTACAAGGGAATGAAACAGTGCTCTGGTTTCAGGTTGGCTTCATCAGGTTACATATTTTTTCTCTGTTTTACATGCAATCTATTTCCCATTAGCTCACTTTTATTTACATATATGTAGTTCATCCATTTTTATACTTAAAATGTTTGTGCAAGGCATATGTAAAGTTCAAACATATTGATATGGACTTGATACTATTAGAGTAACTTTCAAACATATTGGTTGGTTAATTTATGAGGTCTTCACTTGATTAATAAAAGTTTGAGAGTTAAAATGACCTAGAATATATTTGACTTTTTGGAGCAGCTTTGCGATGGAATGATTTTCAATCATGATCCACCTAGATGTGTTGGCTGCATGGTAAATGCTCCTGGAATTTTGTGAGTCATATTTTTCTTTAATGTGAACTGAAGAATGACAACATTTAGCTCGGTTCATTGTCAGCGCAAATTTCTTACTTTTCTATTGACTCCATCATTATATCATAGGGTTGTGGGGGTCCATCACGCTGCGGGATGGAATGTAGTGCACTTGTGTCAAACAACAATGGAGGTAAATGATTTTGGAAAGTGTAGTTTATAATATGCTTATGTATATCTAAGCCATATGGATAAATTTTTGGAAATTTGTGCATTTGCACTGATCTTCTTTTAAATTTCAACGAAAATCTTTCCCAATCTTGGTCTTTTGTTTCCTTTTTCATATATCTTTATTGCAATACACAAAAGTGGAAGAGCATTTCATGCTTAAAAAATGATTTGTATGGTGTTTGCAGGTTATGATGTATGCACAACTTTAGGGCATGTATCAAGCACGAAAATTGATGTCATTGGTAAGGCTAATATTTCCTTTTATTTTGGGGTATTTCAACCTGGCTAGAATATGCGTAATAGGAGTTTCCTCTTGATGATTGAAGATTTTGGAGAAAATATATTTCTAATTTTATTTCTTATATTTTGTGTTTACACTTAGAAAATATATATAGAGTAATTATCTCTATTATAGTTGAACTCTAATCATAAGATATAATTATACTATTAGAACTTTAACTAATATAGTATTTTACTTACCATGAAATTTTTATCAAGATTCTCCTTCAAGTTGGCGTAAAGATATCACATGTATCCAACTTGCAAATCAAGTTTTGAAAAGATTTGTTGTATAGTTCTTTAGTGAAAATGTCAGTCACCTGCTCGTTCGAAGATACGTGATATAAGCATAGAGAGTAACCAACCACCTTCTCTTTTATGAAATGTCGATCAATCTCAATGTGATTTATTCCATCATGTTGAACTGGATTATGAGTAATGTTAGTGACTGTTTTATTGTCCCAAAACAGAGATAATTTCTCATCTTTAAGCAGTTTTAACTCCATTAGTTTTTACAACCATAGTAATTCACATACTCCTTGAGTCATTGCTCTATATTCTGCCTCCGCAATGAAGCAGACAACCACACTTTGTTTCTTATTTTTTCATGTGACTAAGTTGTCTCATACAAGTGTGCAGTAACCTGTAGTTGATCTTCTACTATCTAAGGATGCAACCCAATCGGCATCTGTAAACACTTCTATTTTAAGATGATCATGCTTAGAAAAGAGCAGACTTTTTCCTGGTGCAGACTTCAGATTTCGTAATATGCGGAAGACAACATGTAAATGAGTCTCATAATAATCATGTATATACTGGCTCACAAGACTAACTGCATATGCTGTATCATGTTTGGTATGTGAGATAAATGAGTCATTCAATTAGTTTCTGGTATTTTCCCAAGTCAACTGATGTATTACTACGTTCTTGCAATTTGTGGTTGTTCTCAATAGGTGATTATGTCGGCTTGTAACCCATCATAACAGTCTCTTCTAGTAAGTTTAAGATATACTTCTTTTGAGAAATAAAGATCATTTTATTGGATCTGACAACTTCAATTCTCAAGAAATATTGTAATTTTTCTAAATCTTTTATTTCAAACTCTTGAGCAAGAAGTTCCTTCAACCGAGTCATCTCATTTATGTCATCTTCAGTCATCACAATATCATCCACATAAATAATGAGAAAAGTGACTTTACCCTCACGATATTTGATAAACAGGGTATGATCAATATTGCTTTGTTGATATTCGAAAGAAATCATAACTCTTTTAAATCGTTTAAACCATACTCTTGGAGACTGCTTTAATCCGTGTAAGCCATATTTTAATTGACAAACTTTTCTTTACGTTCTCTCATCTTCAAATTCATGTGAAATTTTCATGTATATCTTTTCCTCTAAGTTTCTATGGAGGAATGCATTTTTTACATCAAACTGCTGTAAATCCCAATCAAGCTTAGTTGCCCAAGACAAAGGTATTATAATTGTGTTCATTTTCGCGATAGGTGCAAATGTCTCCTGATAATCAATCCCATAGATCTGAGTAAATTCTTTAGCCACCAATCTAGTTTTGTACCTTTCGATCGATCTATCTAGTTTGTGTTTTACACCCATTTGCAATCAACTATTTTCTTTCCCTGTGGAGGTGAAATAAGTTGCTATGTTTTATTTTTTGTCAAATGCTCTCATTTCTTCAATCATGACTTTTTTGCACTTAGGATCTCATAAAGTTTCTTTTCAATCATGTGGAATAGATACAAAGAAAACAGATAAGACAAACGCTCTATAGGAGGGAGATAGAGAGTCATAGGAAACAAAGTTAGATTTAGGGTACTTAGTGCAAGCTCTCGTTTCTTTTCTAATAGCAATAGGTTTATCTGAAAAATCACAATAGAAAGATAATTCATCAGTATCTTTTGTAACCAGAGAAGATTCGTGATCTTGAAATGGCTGCATGATGGCTTTTTCAAATTTCTCTCATTGAATACATTTTCAAGTCTGGTTTATCTAAACGTTTAATATTGTCTTCTTGATTAAGACCTTCTGCAATAGAATTCTCCTCTTGGATATGACTCTCAATTGTTACCCAATTAGGTATCACTTCTTCCTTCTCACTCTCTTCTTGAAGAAGTGTTGAGTTTGAGTTAAAGTAATACTCATTTTTCTTAAAGGTAATATGCATAGTTATAAAGTATTTTGTACATAGTATATGATAACATTTGTAGGTTTTGTAAATAGAAAAATATCCAACAAATATACACTTAAGAGCTCTAGGTTCTAGCTTACCCACATTTCTAGCATGAAGAAAGCACATACATTCAAACACTTTTGGGGGAATAATGTAGAAATTTTTTCCTTACAAAACCTCTATAGGACTTTTAAAATTCAAAACCCTTAAATGCATTCTATTGATAAGATAGACAGCTGAGGAAACTGCATCTCCCAATAACTCTTTGTAGATTAATGGTGAACATTAGTGACCGAGTTACCTCTAGTATGCGTCTGTTTTTTCTTTCAGCAACTCCATTTTGTTTATTGGTGGAGACACAACTTGTCTGATGAATTATCTCATTTGACTTCACGAAACCCACTATTCATATATTTTGTATCATTATCAGTTCGCAGAATTTTAACTTTAGCATCAAGCTGTGTACATATCATTTTATGGAATGATTGGAAACATGAAAATACATCACCTTTTACTTTTAACAAATAAATTCATGTTAATCTAATACAAAAATCAATAAAAGTAGCAAATCATCTATGACAAAAAAGAGAGGTATTCTGAGTAGATCCCCACACATAAGAGTGAATAGTAATAAAATGATCAAAACTTCTATTATTATTTAAATGATAAGAGTTACTCTTATGTTTAACAAGTTCGCATGCATCACAAAACAAAGACTTTATGAAAGTTCTTTTAAATAATTTAGAATATAATTTTTTTAAAACAAAAAAGGAAAGATGACCCAATTGTTGGTGCCATTGTAGTATTTACAGATTGACTTCTTTATTCCCAATGATTGCTTGATTTCCAATTAAGTTTAGATGTGTATGTAAGACATATAAGTCATCTTGAAGTCTATCAGTCCTAATGCTCTTCCTGGTTTGAAGATCCTGAAAAATGTAATGATCAAGAAAAAATTTAATTTTACAGTTGAGATCTCTAGTTATATCACTAATAGATAAAAGATTATCAGAAAAACTAAACACATATAAAACTGAAGACAGTATAATAGTAGAAGTACAATTAATAAAATCTGTTCATGACATAGGGTTGTATGACCCATCTGCTATACGGACATTATCCCATTTAGTAAAAGAAAAATAGGTTAAGAATTCTTTATAAGAGTCTGTCATGTGTCTGTTAGTTCCGGAGTTTATAATCCAATTATCAAAAGTGGAAATAGAATGAGTAATACCTGATTTTATCATATTTAATGCGTCAACAATTGATGAAGAGTTAAGTTGACTCAGAAGACGTTTCAAGTTTTGAATTTCTTTTATGGAAAATGCTCCAATGGATGGTGAATCAGGTGCTTCTCTGGCTTCAACAAAATTTGCTTGAACTCTTGTAGTTCTACCTCTTCTTCCTCCCCGACATCTAATTGGTTTTTCAAGCAACTTCCAACAAGTTTCCCTAATGTGTTTTGGTTTGCCACAATAATCACACTTCCGTATATTTTTGGATTGATAAGACTGAGCAACTAATCCAGTTTTCTCAACTGTACAATATGAAACATGACATTTTTTCTACTTTTTTCTTACTGAATATAAGATTAAGATTGTTTTAATAAGGAAAAATGATTTTTACCAAGCACTTGGGCCAAGCACTTGGACCTGTATTTGATCATATTCGGTGTTCAAACCAATTACGAAATTATAAATTCGTTCTCTTTCTATCAGTTTTTGAAATTTGACTGCATCGGAATCTTGATAGTAATCTAACTCCTGTCATAATCCATTTAGTTTAGAAAAATATTAAGAAATAGTCATCTCTTCTTGTTTTGTGCCATGAACTTTATTCTGGAGTTTATAAATTTGAACGTCATTACCCATCTGTGAATATGTAAGGGATGCTGCATTTCATATCTTTTCGGCAGTATTTAGTAACAGATATGTTCTGCCAATATAGGGTTATATGGAATTAATGAGTCATGACATTACTAAAAAACTTTCATAGTCCCATATATTATATTCTAAACTATTAACATTTGGTTTTTTCACTTCATCAGTAATGTAACTGTGCAATCCTTTAGATTTAATGAACAATAAATAACATTTCGATCAAGTAAAATAATTAGTTTTATAAATTTTTACGGGATTGATTTGTAATGAAGGAAAGACGAACCTTCTAATATGTACCAAAAGAGTGAAAAAAGGACCAGAAAGCTGAAAAAAAAGCTGAAAGCCCCATAAATATATCTGGCTCTGCTTGGCAGCAACTCGAACACGGACGGCTCGGCTCAGGCGCGGAATACCAGAACAGGTCGGTTTGGCATGCAGAATGGTGAGATCGGACGTCCCGTGTGCGGAAAGCTGGAATGGTGCGCAGAAAGCTGGAAGACGTTTGTCTGACAATGCAGCACGATTCAATGCGCGGCCGGAGTGGGGTGACGTGCGGGAGGTCTAAAGGAGTTGCCTTAGGGTGCGGAACAGCCGGGAAGGCGCGGTTCAGCAGATTGGCAGAATGTGTGCAGCCACGTGAAATCCGAAATCTCGACGCGTGATTTGTGTTGGATCGCGTGTGAAATGCCAAAAAAGGAGCTAGATCTTGGTGTGTGACGATCGTGCGACACGATTCCGGCCGAAATGAGGTGATTCTTGACGGCGCGTGGGGTTCACGCGCTTCCACTACCGGCGGCGCGTGTGGCTCACGCGCGGCAGAGATTCCTCCAATCTGGTGTTAGGAGCGGCGGTTCCGTCTGGGTGGTTGGTCAGATTGGATTTTTTGATAGGTGAGTACTAATTTAACTTATTTTGTTATTTTAAGATTTTGAAAAACCTCTGAAATTAGAATCCTAAAATTAGTCTTATTTTGGTTATGATATTATTAAAATTTTGGAGAAAGTAAATTTTTAATTTTATTTATTATATTTTATATTTACACTTAGAAGATATATATGAAATAGTTATTCTTATTCTAATTGAACTCTAATTATATGATATAATTATACTATTAGAATTTTAATTAATATAGTATTCTACTTAACATGAAATCTTTATCAACATAATTTCTCTGCGTGATTTACTAATGCAAGTTGTGTAATTCATCAATGGGGCATGGGAAATGCTAATAATATTTGCATGCTTATCCTTGGTTCCTTCTTCTTGATACTGTTATTTGCCATGTTTCTCTTTGAGAATATTAATCTTGCTCTCCTATCATGAACATGACAGACAGAGAGAATCCCCATAAGGGTGTTATTGTGAAGATGTCAGGTTCAAGTTCAAAGTACAACTGTTCCCTTTCTATATCTGTTATTTGTGATGCAAATGGAGTTAAGGTGAAGAACTTTTTTTTCTGGAATATGATATCATAAATGATAATTTTAAGTTTCTTTGTATAGATTATAGCTAGTTCATTGACATAATACTCTTTTCATTATTTTGTTTACCTCAAAGGGGCCGCTTGTGTTGGAGAAATTGGACAGATGCAATTATGTGAGTAGCCAGAAACTCGTCTATTCTCCCTGATTTCATATTTTTAATAATAGGTACTCCTACTGTTGCTAAAGATAATTAATAATTTCTGGGCCACAAGAGTAAATAGTTTTAGATACAGATGCACTATATTTGGACCTTTTTCTTGGCTTAAGATCAGCTCATTTTAAAAACCTATAGTTTGAGATCGGATCAAGAAAAGCTCAGTAAAAAGTCAAGCCTGAATGAACTTGAGCTTGAGCTCAATCTTGAAAACTAATCGAGCTCGATAAAGAGCACGTTTAACTTTCAATTTACCTGATTTATTTTAAAAATGTGTGGATATATTTGCTATACAATTAAGACATACTAATCTTAGAGACATATTGTGTATATAAAATATACAAAACATATTTCAATTATTAATAGATGATTCATGAACTTTTGGACAAAATACCTTCAAGCTTGAGTTCGGCTCATTTAGCTAAAGGAACCTTTTTCAAGCTTGAATTCATGCTCAAGTTCGAGTTGACCAATATCAAATGAACTTGAGGTGGCTCAAACATGAATCATTCATGAACTTATTGTTAAATCTTGAGAAGAACTGATCCCGCAAGAGAGGTCCATTTGAAAAACCTGTCAGCGTGGGATCAACAACAGCAGTAACAGAGGGAAGTACACTTTCCTTTTGGGCTTTGTTGGCTGAAGATCAGCTGGAGTTGGTAGGTAGTAGCGTTCCTTAAGAACCAATTATGGAATTAGGTAGCTGTTGAGTATTATTATTAGATTTAGCTTGGAAATTGGAGTAAAACATGATATAGAATCTCGACTTGTAATAGGGATCTAATTTGGTTAGATACCCCTAGAAGTAAACTTATTATGATGAACAAAATTATCATCTACTAGTGTAGAAATATTAAGAGAATTTAGGAGGAAAGATATAATCTGATGTGAAAAGACGGGAAAAAATAGATAGTGAAATATATGCCAGAATTATGAAAGTGGAAACTTTCTTTTATTCTTTTTGAGTATATTTTTCAGATTTTGAGGGATACCAATTGGATATTTTGCTACAAATTGCAGAATAATTAGAAGAAAACAACGAATAAAAAATTCAGTTTTTGTTCATGGTGTTTGAACATGATTCTCAAATCCTTCTAACCTAAAGCTTTCTTCACATGCCAAAGATATGGTATGACCAGCCAGATCCAAAGTTCAAAGTCGGAAACGTGTATCCAAAGGAAAAAGTTTCAGTAGGAAACAATAATTGGACATAAACTGAACTGGCCTTGGTCGCAATCCATCCTGATGTTTATTTGTGGGAAAGGAAAGGAGGATCACCTCACAGGAGTCGCTGATCCACCGCCATAAATGACCCAAGATTTCAGGTATGGAAGATTGAAGACTGTATAATCATGTGTTGGCTTATGAATTCAATGACGAATGAGATAGGAAAGAATTTTCTTCTGTTCAAGACGGCAGAGGAGATCTGAGATGCTGCCCATGGAACTTTCTCAAAGATAGACAACACACAAAAACTTTTCGCGTTGGAGTGTATCCTCCACAACCTGCAACAGGGAGAACTGGCAGCAGCTCGACTTGTATGAGGAACAAAGGTGGAGCTGTCTTGAAGATGGGCTCCACTACCGGCAAATTGTGGACAGAAGAGGTTGTACAAATTTCTTCTCGGCCTAAATAGAGAACTGGATGATGTTCACGGGATGATTATGAGAATCAAACCAATTCCTAGTATCACGAGGCCTTTGCTGAAGTATGTAGGAAAGCCTGAAGAAAGTAATGTTCGGATGTTCCTGTTCCTAACTCCTCCCCGGGTCGTTCCCAATGTTTGGCACTTTCCATACTTCGTGGGTGAAACATCAACAAATTTGCTCATGATCAAGTTACAACCTAAGATCTATGACCATATTATGTTAACTGTTCGTATTTCGTTCATTCCATCGGTATGCTCCCAGGTATCTGTAATTGTGATCCGTTTGCCAGAACCAAGGGGTCTTTCTGTGGAAAGCTCCACGAACAATCGTCATTTTTTGATGGTTTTTCTGCTTCTCACAGCTGCTCTTTCCACACCTCCGGATATCTGGTGCCAAATCGTCGCCCGTTTCCTTATTTCTTTGATAATAGAGTTGACTATTTTTGTGGCATGTACAAGTTCATGAAGAGGGCTGGACGAGTGGAATGAGGGAGAGCGGCTCGATCGACAAAAAAGAAGAGTAGCCCCCCTAGAACCTGGCAAAGTCAACCCTTTACCAATCTTTGACTCCAGAAAGCTAGGCGCTCTCTGTTCAAGGATTACACACAATGCAGAGGGAAATTGGGAACTTGGGAAGGCACCTCAGCTTTTGTTGTGGTTGTGGCACATAAGGCACTTTCTCAATGTTGGCTTATTGCCCCTACCAAAGGATGGCCCTTGGATTTTATGGACCCTTGAAATTGTGGAAAAAAGCGGTTATCTGTCCTACCTATTAGCATTACCTAATGAGTCTTGACTGGACCCGGTTTTCCACATCTCGTCTCAAAAAATTCCTTGGTGATAAATATGCACAGTCATCTCTGCCACTAATCACAAAGGAGGAACTGATTCCTCAATCTCATGGCATCTTGAACCAGAGAATAAGCATTGGACACAATAATATTTTGTGGTGCACTTGGTGGGTCTCTCCTAGGCAGATGCTTCTTGGGAAAGTGCAGATGACAGCTTCGAGAAATATCCAACTATAGTACTTGCGATCAAGCTTCATTTTGAGGAAAGAAGAAATATTACATCTCTAGAATAGCAGGTTCAGTAAGATCCGTTCACTGGAAAAACCAATGAGGGTGAGACCATGGCAGCAAAATCAAAGGGAAGAACACTTCCCATTGGACTCTGCTGGCTGAAGATTGCTGGAGCAGTTAGTTACATAGTAGGTTTCCTTGAGGGCCGAAATAGGTTTAGCTATTAACTATTATAGTTAGATTTAATTTAGAGATTAGAATAAAATAGTTTCTAGGGGTTCTGTACTGTAATAGGGAGCAGTTAGTTACATAGTAGTTTCTAGGAGTTCTGTCCTGTAATAGGGATCTAGAAACCAAGAGTTTATCTTTGAAAATCAGACATTATCTTCAAAGAGCCCCACCATAGTTTGGCAAGGCTGCAATCTCGAGAGCAGGCTGCCAGCTTGCTCCGGAACTTCACCATAGCAGCCCTGTCACCTAATCAAAAGCAAGGGACTGTGAGTCCCTGATAAACCTATTTGCCTTGTTGCCATCTCTGCTGCTATCACTAGTTGGAGTCCTACTTACGGTTTGGTTGGGTAATGCAAGTGTTCATTACGGTTGGGATGTCTTTTTGATAGGTATCTTTGTTTGTTTCTCTCTTGAATTTATTCTTTTCAGATCCAAAAAGGAAATTAGCTTTCCCTCGAACTTTTTTGTTTGTGAGACACATTCAAAATTAAATGTAAGTTAAAAAGCAGAGGTGCAAATAAAGAAGAAAACAAACAGAGTGACCCCTCCTGGAACTTGAATGATGTATGAATGATTCGTACTTTAAACTTCCAGTTTTTTTTATTTTACTTCTTGTGCAGGCTACAGTGCTGCGACATCCCTCTGGTTGCGCCACAGTTACTACTGTTCATGGGAGTGGATGGGCCTGGTTTGGTACTTTAATAGCAATGTGAGGCTTAACATCTTGTATCTTATTTAACCTTTGGCAAAAAGAAGCTATTAGCTAAACAGTTTTGGTTTGGATGTGATAATATGACTGACTGATTGCTTGATTTCAGTATTGCATGTCTCTTCATAGCCTATCTGCTGGTGGGTGCATTTTATCGATTTTTTGCCCTCGGGGTTCGCGGTATAGATGTATGATTCTATCTTCATCTTCTTTTTTTCTTCTTTTCTTTTTGGAAAAAGAAAAGGAGATTCCTATCTTGCTTTGTATGCTTGGTTGTTAAACACGCATGGCATGTTTTGCTGATCACATCTAGATCTTAATTTTTACTTAGTTCATTCTCATTTAGTTCGTAGTTCTATTTCTTATATAAATCCTAATATACATCATTAGAATATGGTTTGTTGCTAATGAGTTACCACTACCATATCTTAAATCCATTGGTAGTGAGAATTTAATTCCTGCCTTTTCAGAGTAGCAGTTGAATTCTAACTGTCAAAGAATTTTAAAATGAGAGCAGTTGTAACTGTAACTCTATAAATTATGTTGTAGCTATGCACATTAAAGCTACTATGCAAATTAAAACTAGATACTAACTATGAATTGGATGGGAAAAGTACCAACTGCATAAGTAAAATGAGAAATGTGCCAAATGCAGCTTTACTTCTCTGAGTTGGAAAGTTGCTTAATCATATAGCCAGTCCATATTACTCTTTTGGCTTCACTTTTTCTTTTCATGTACTGGAACTCAGAAAAAGAGCATTTTTTTTCTATATACCAACAGTCTCTTGGGAATAATAGACTAAAAGAGTCTCAAATTGCAAATCTTACATTATTTATGATATTATGGGCTGCTATGCTTTGTCTTGCTCTTTTGAATCTCTCTTTATGTTTTCTTTTTGGGTCCTTAATTCTATTATATTATCTCCATTTCTGTAGGTAATTCCAAATTTGGACTTATGGATGAGCTTGCCCCATAAAATACAGGTATTGTTTACATCCATCCATAAGGCTGTGGTATCTTGCATTTTTCTGTTAGAGTTGTTGCATGAAATGTCAGCTATACTTGTGCAAAATGAGAAGACACTAAAGTGGATATAGTGCAATACTAAGGGAAATTTTTGTAATTGTAATGTTTATGTATTATTTAGTAAATAGTATCTATAGGCTTATTATTGGTGTGCGTTTATTATTTCATAGTAATTGGGATCCAATTTAATAATTCTTTGGTACAGGCATTCAATTAATTAGCTTGTTTTTCTCTTTGGTAGTAATTACCCTTAAAAAGTTCTTATTTGATTGCATTTTGATGCCTATAAAAAGGGTACCCTTGGTAATTATTTGGTAGATTATTCATTATTATACAAACATTGAGTATTGATTTGACTCTTGAGATTTGAGATTTCCAATTTTGGTTCTCCATAAATTTTCTCTTAGTACTGTTTGCAAGCTGTTTTTGTCCTCCATCATGCATATTATTAGAAATAACATTCTTTTAGATGGCAATAAGACTTTACTAGTGTTGGCTCTGAAGATGTTTGAGCTGTGTTCCTGATGCTGGGAACTAATCTAAGGATTGGTAAGCAATGTACTCATTGAGCTCAGTTCCTGATATGAGGAGTTTGTTTCAGAAATTGTGCAATGAATAGGAACAGACTAAGCTTCTTTTTCTCTCTCGCATATTGTTTGTTACGGCCACTAATATTCTCATATGTTATGCTATGCTTAGAGGAAAAAATTAACCTTGGCAGAACATTTTGGGAATGAGATATTGTGTATGTAACAGTCACAATCTTCCTTACCGTTGCACCCTTTTTAGGCAATTTTTTGTTATGCATACACACAACTTAGTCTGTTTGATCTTTGTTGATATGTAATCTACTTGGGAAGTCTCTTAGTTTGTAGTTGATAAGTAATTTAAAATAACTTGTTTTATTGAAATATTTATTCTGATGAATGTGGAAAAGGAAGTGCCTTCCAAGATTTTAAAAAAAAAAAAATTAAAAAACAAGTAGTGAGCTTGTTATTCATGTCAGTGCAGAACAGAATCCACATTAGACTGCAAGCAAATAGGGCTTTATAGGAAATTGTAGATGTCCAACTTGTGTTTTGTTTTCCTTGCAGAATTGTTTTGTGTCCTTGGTGCGGAGGTTTAAGGGACCTTCACATGGTTACCGGAATTATTCTTCTCCAGTAAACTTTTGAGCAATTACAACTTTGTTAAAGATTTGATGCGCAAAATAGTTTTGACAAGTGGCAGCTTTTGTACGAACTTTTAGAAAGAGGAAAAAACAGTAAGTTTTGTGGACCGCAACCTTCATTTTACCCTGATTCCTTTGTCGAAGCAGATTCTTTAGATCCAGTGAGTGGTGAGTTATCGTTACTATCCGACACATACCACTGCATAAAAGATGCATTTTTTTCTTTCTTGCTCCATTAATGATAAGCTTTTTTCCCACTCGAAAAGATTCAATTGTATTTAATTGATTATAATCTTGGTTAAAATGCTTAATGTAAACAGTATTACCATTTTTTTTTCTCCTTTTATATTGACATTCTTGTAGTTCTTGAGGTAATGAATGTACTTTGCTAATTTGAATGTGTCACGTACTTGCCTGTTGGGTATGCATTTGAGGAAGCACTTACGATATACTGCAGGATAGAATCGTTATCTCGTCCTTCTAACTTGTCTTGCTATTTGACTGAATTATCGGGTAGTGGACCAAACCCATTCGGCTACGAAAGCCAATTACGATCTTTTCATATAAGTCGTGCTGGTGTGGCAGACAGTCCCTGATGTACACACAAGATGCTGAAATAGTCAGGGGTTAGGCACAGGAGCAGAAAAATCATGAAAGCAGGTTTAGGTTTTTCCTGGGAAGCTAAGATGGTACCTTAATTAAGGGACTGTTTGGAAGGGTTTAGAAGAGGGTAGGAGAGAGGAGAAAGTGAGGTTTAATTTGGTTTTCACAGGAAATTTTTGGTTTATCTTTTATTCAATGTGTATCAGTTCTGAACGGAACTGGTGATTTTCACCTCTTAGGCCAGAGAGAGAGAGAGAGAGAATATGTTCTCCAATTAAAACTAGATTTGGTTCTTGTACATACCCTGAATTAACCGTAGTTTCTTGCATTCATATATATATATATGCATATATATGCGTGTATACATATGTATTATATATATGCCATACCATTTGATACTAATTTTCTCTTTCTAGCTGGTCTGTTGCTTTATGTAGTTTGGCTGATTGGATATCTGGATTAGATTCAACTAATTTGATTATGATACTAAACTGCCTCGTTTTATTTTTATTTTGTTTTTCGACAATACAATTCATTTGGACTCAAAAAATTTCAACTCACTCACCAAAAACTGAGATTTTATTTGAAGAATAAACAAAAGCTGTTACCTAACAATGATTCTCAAGGGATTACTAATTATTATTATTATTATTATTATTATTTCATTTTGTAAATATATTTTTCTCAATAATTCTCTCCTTGTAAAAAAAAAAAAAAAAAGATATATCAAATTTACTTTATTCTTAAGAATTTATAGCACCAAAGGAAATTCAAGAAGTAATATATTTTTTTTTTTACAAGAAATTTTCAATTCAAATAATAGAAAATTCTGTCAATTAATTTCAAATATTTGTCCAGAAACATTTTTGATTTTGAGTTTTATCCAAATCCATATTTAAAAATCTCTTATCTTTGTTTTTATCTTTTTGTTTAGTTTCAGGTAGGATAATTAATATTTGGTTTTAGTTGACCCATCCCCCTTATATTTCTGGCAATTAGAAGCTGAAATGCTACCAAATATTCACCTAATACTCCTTATAGTAATTTAATATAAAAGTAATTATCATAAACCATAGTTTAATTTCGCAATCAAATGATCTTTCTCATAAGTTACTGTAATTATGGACCACCCACAAAGTAATTCAAGATAATGACGTGCGACCTTCAGATATGCATATTTGTATATATAGATATGGAAACCCTTGACGTAGAAGCCAAGCGAAATTATCACCTTTTCATCAGCATCATGAAACCACCTATTACACTTCTTCAGAATATGTTATTAAGTATTTAAAATCCAATATACATATACATATGTATGTACCTTAATGCTCGAATTATTACCGTAATTACTATATATGTAGTAGTTTATATATCTACAGTAATTACATATAATCCATCAGTATTATCCCCAAACACCCACCTAATATCTCTTTTCAATTAATTAAATTCCTTAATTAGATCAGCATTTTAAGTTAAATCCAACCAACAAAGTAAGACTATCTGAATCGCATGATAACTCACTAAATTTAGGTGATTACTTCAATGTTGAATTTAAACATGCATAATAAACTATATATATATATATATATATATATAAACTGCATCATAAATAAACTTAAAACGGTAGATATTAAGACATACCATATATGACAATTTGACATCTTCAACAAAATAAAAACGGTTTAAGTTGAATTAAATTCTTCAAAACCTCTCCTCCCCTATATACAGATACCATATACATATCTGTGTATATTATAGTAATGTAATTTGCTATAATTGCTTCAAACACACACAAACACACACACACACACACACACACACACATATATATATATATATAAACAAATCTTCACATAAAACCTTGGCGTAAACACTAACATAACCCCCGTCATATAATCATTGGATCAAACTCCAGAAAACAACCCAACAGAAAATAACTTCAAAAAAAAAACACCATGAAGCAGATTCTTCAGCCATCTTCAATCTCTTCTTCTGCAACTAGTCCTCTTCTAAGAAAACCCCGTCTCTCTCCTTACCTCTTCACCTTACTCGCTTTCATCGTCTTCGTCGCCATTCTCTACGGCGAGGATTTCATGTGCATTTTCAGCCAACTCGAGCCCAGCAGCACCAACTCGGGTCGACCCATCTTGCGAACCACCGGTGAGTTGCGTCGAGTCAATACCATCGACCCAATCGAGTATCAATATACATAAATATATACATTTATAGTAACCTCCCGGTTGATCAACAACAAATCGAGTCATGCATGTTTTTTTCCTTTTTTTCTTTTAAATTTTCTGGTTTTCTTGAGTTGTTGATGACTGAGTCGGGCGTGGGGTTTTGGAGTTAGAGAAGAAAAAAGAAAAGCTGCCGTTCGCTATAGGGAGGCTGCAGGGGAAAGCCATGGAAGAGTGCGACGTGTTCAGTGGGAGGTGGGTGAAGGATGAGTTGACTCGGCCGCTTTACCAGGAATCGGAGTGTCCGTACATTCAGCCTCAGCTTACATGTCAAGAACATGGCAGGCCTGATAAGGAGTACCAGTTCTGGAGATGGCAGCCTCATGCCTGCTCTCTTCCCAGGTTAGTCTACTCAAATTCTTCTCTCTCGTTTTAACGTTCTGTTCTTGATCTCCATGTTTCTTGTTCAACATAACGCAACTTAATCCGTTCTTAATTCTTTTGTCATGCTTAAACATGAATTATTAATTGTTGAAGAAAAATTTAGGCTAGTGCAATTTTAATGGATTAATCAGTTCTTAAGCAAGTGTCCATTTGTTAATCAAATATAAGGTTCTATTAATTTTGGTATTAAGTTGTTTAATCTCGATTTCTACAATTTACATGTGTTTTACAGAATTAATTTTAAAATCTATTCATATAACTATAAATTAAATAGCATATTGTTAAATATTAGCGTTAAATTAAATAGCTTCCGGGTCGGTTGAATTGGTTGATGGGTTCGCCGTCCAGCCGGCTCGTGATGCCCTGTTACAAGTGTCTGAGAACTCTGTGTGTGTGTGTGTGTGTGTGTTACATCCTGCCACGTGGAGATCAGTGGGTAAGAGTTATTGGAAGTGGGACCCACGTCTTGAGTTGAAATTTTGGTGATCATTCGTGGATGTGCGCGCATTAACTTTAATTTCATATTTAATTAAATGAAATTAAAAATTATAAGTTTGACCATTTATAATAAAAGTAATTATGACAGATATTGAATTAATGTTCTTCCTAGGTACGGTATGTTTAGATAATGCAAGCATGTAGTGTCCTACTTACCAATATATTTTTTTTAAATATTAAATATTATATTCACATTTAAAAAATTATTTTATTAATTATTTGTGTAAAATCTATAATTTGTTAGTCGAATGTTAATTGTATAATTAATTATTTGTAAATTAAAAATAATTATATTTATAAAAATTACAGTTTTAATGCAACGTTGATGCTGGAAAGCCTAAGAGGAAAGAGGATGATGTTCGTGGGAGACTCATTGAACAGAGGAATGTATGTTTCCATGGTCTGTCTTCTTCATTCACTCATTCCTGAACATGCCAAGTCCATGAAAACCTTTGATTCACTGACCGTCTTCACAGCCAAGGTTTGTTTTCATGCACATCTATATACATACATACACACACACATATTATAATTATTTCATCTTTTAATCAAATCTTGTTAAATATAATGAAGGAAAAAACTATGGAAGAGACATTTTACTCCTCTCGCATAGTTAAATATATATAATTGTTTGTGGGACTCACCTGTTATATGAAGAGAGATACGTAAAAAAAATTCTGTGAATATGATGTAGGAGTACAATGCGACAATCGAATTTTATTGGGCACCATTTCTTCTGGAATCAAATTCAGACAACGCAATAATACATAGAGTATCGGATAGAATAGTAAGGAAGGGGTCCATTAACAAGCATGGCCGCCATTGGAAAGGTGTTGATATATTGGTATTCAACACTTATTTGTGGTGGATGACTGGTTTGAAGATGAAGATCCTGTATGTTCTATTTTTTTTTATAAATTATTTTATTATTTATCAAATATGATATGATTTTACTATAAGAACTATGTATTTTTTTAATTAATCAACTGTCATATTATAATTAATACATAGACAAGGACCATTTGACGAACAAGAGAAGGAAATAGTGGAGGTGTCAACTGAGGATGCTTATAGAATGGCAATGAAGAGTATGTTGAGATGGGTGAAGAAAAATATGGATGTCAACAAGACAAGAGTTTTTTTCACTAGCATGTCACCTTCCCATGGAAAGTAAGTTTTTATTATTTTTTTTAATTATTTTTTTACCCAACTCCCGATGCTTCTATTTGAGTAATTCAAAAAAAAAATGTATTAGTGTGATTTGATTTAAATTAAAAAAATCTATTTAGTTAATAGAACCAATTAAATACACTCAATCTAAATAGAGGTTATTAAATTAAAATTTTATTATATAAAACACATCTTATTTAATAATAAAAATAGTTATCTTCTTATAATATGTCAACTCTAACTGATGCAGAAGTATAGATTGGGGAGGTGAACCGGGCCAAAATTGTTATAACGAAACAACAATAATCAAAGATTCAGAGTATTGGGGCTCAGATTGCAGAAAAAGTATAATGAAAGTAATAGGAGAAGTGTTTAGCAAATCAAAAGTTCCCATTACATTTCTTAATATCACACAACTTTCGAGTTATCGCAGAGATGCACATACTTCTATCTACAAGAAACAATGGAGTCCATTAACACCTGAACAGTTGGCTAACCCTGTAAGCTATGCTGATTGTGTGCATTGGTGTTTGCCTGGCTTGCAAGATACTTGGAATGAGCTTCTCTTTACCAAGCTCTTTTATCCTTGAATTCATTAAGGTTTTTTTTTTTTTTTCTGGTTTGGAGATGAAGTGGGAAGGAAAATGAAAAAGATTAAGAGAGAAAAATTGTAAAAAGAAATTATATACAGTTGATTGATCCAAATTTTTTTTTTACTAATTCATTAATTGGTAGAATTGATTGTTTATCAAACTTAATATAATTGATTATCTTGGGAATTGATTTTTTATACATGTTCTTCATGTTTTTAGTAAGATGATTTGTCTCAAATTCAAGAAAAGTTTTATTAATATAGAATTTATTGAGAAATATTTACATGCAGACTTATTTAAAAATATGAATTATTGCTTAATTTAGTAATTAATACGTCATTTTTTTTATAAGATATCATTAAGTTTGAGTTGAATTTGCTTTTATGTATATGCAAAATTGTATTGTTGCTAAATGTTTGTGAAATTTATCAAAAATATAAAGAGTGAACACAAAAAAGGGGTATTATATTATGTATGAAAACAAACAGATTTCTGGAACTATTTTATTGACGTTGGGCCTCATTTTCTGTCTACTCATCACTTTGAGCCGAAGCTACAAATTCTCGCGTAGCACCATGGGCTTTAATTTAAGACATGGATATATATACATATATTGCAATACTCTGAGTCCAGAATTAATTTTAAAATTTTAAAAAAATATATAAAAATATAATTTATAAATTTTTATTTAATATAAAATTAGGAAAAAAAATAAGCGGATTATGAAATTAAAAATAATTTTGAAAAAAAGTTGTGAAAATTTGGATTCGGAGAGTATTTTTGAAATAAAAATTAGAAACTAGAGGTCAAAACGCAATTAAAAAAAATTGCACCACGTAGAACCACCCAATCAGTAGCTCCGACGAATCGGAGCGCACCGTGTGGCAAGGCACGCTGACTAGGTGCCACGCGGGAGACCAGTTGGTAATCCGCGTGCCTACGATCAGACGACTCAGATGCATTCCTGCGTGCGTGGACGGTTTGGATCCGTTCCCTCCTCATGCACGATCGACGATCGCGATTAAACACGATGAATGGTTCAGATTTTTCCCATCTTTAAATGCAATCATACGATCCAGATCAAATCGCGATGAACGGTCAAGATTCATTGTCTCTTTAAATGCAATTGGACGGTTGAGATCAAATACGATGAAGAACCCAGATTTAAGAAAGACAGGTATAAATAACTCATATCACACCGAATCCAAACCCTAGCCGTCAGCTCCCCCGCCGGAGAAGAAGAACCAGTCGCAGGAAAAGGGAGCTGACAGTCGCCCGCCGCCGCGCCAAAGCCACCTCCAACCGCTAAAAAATATAAAAATTCTCCTATCCGCTTGAAATTTGATTTCGAACACCCCCATGGTTAAATCAGAGCAAAAGGAACAATGGATAGTGGGAAACTATGGGTAAAACGCGGCGCTGCTGCCGTGGGCAAAACTCAAAATCGCCTCCGATGAGCCCCTTCTCGTTTTCCGTTTTGTGCGATTTTTTCACAATTGTGTTCACCATTCTATTTTTTACAGGTTGACCGAAGAAAAACGTCCAGCTGCAAAGATGGGCCAGCAGAGCCGCCGCACCGAAAAATCTCGCCGCCGGTAACTTTTTTATTTTTTGACTTTTTTTGGCCAACCAAGACCTCCCAAAGTATTTTCTAGCAGGGATGGGTATAAAACCGGCTGAACTGGCCAAAATTGACCAAAAACGGCCAGTCCGATACAAACCACCACCGTGGGCGGCGGTGCCGTCGCTGGAGCACTGTAGTGACGTCATGCCAAAATTTCAAAATTGGCCAAAAAAGATTTTTAACATCGATTTTAGATTTTTTTTGGTATTTTTAAGTACGTGAATTGTGTTTTAATCTTCATAGAAAACTTTAGGAAACCGGGGACTGCTAGTAAGCGCAGTAGAAAGTTCAGTATTTCGAATATCGATTCGAGTAAGAATCATTCACTTTATTCCCTGTTATAAAATTGAAGTTTAATTATCAATAATGCGGTATTTTGCGTAATTTAGAAAACTTCAAGAATTAATTACAACTTACTAATGGAGCCAGAACCGGTTATTTATTATTGTTTGTCTTGTTTAATCAATTATTTTATTTTACAGCTTTAAATGCATGAATATACTGGAATTGGTAAAATAATTGAGTTGTGTTTCTTTGATGCACGTATTGTTTGTCTTGCACTAATTTACGGTTAAATTATGAAACCGAAAATTAAATGTAAACAAAAAATTGATTGGTTAAGTGAATTAATGAATAATAGCCTTACTGGATATCGTGGGAGATGATGGACAGACTGGGTACATAGAGAATCATATCGTAAACATCACCTCATACCGAACAGGGTATCGAGAATTAGTATTTTGAGGCTCATACCGGATGGGGTATGAAGACACCCATTTCACCCTTACACCAGATGGAGTATTGAAGGATGATATTTTTGGCACTAATATCGAATGGGGTATGGGAACAACTAATTAGTTGACAAGGTTGGATGTTGAGTCACACGTAATGGGACATTCCTATGGACCCCTACAGATACCAGTAGGCGAATAAAAAGAAAAAGTTATTAATTTTATTTATTTGAATATGAGATTATGATGTTGTTAAGTTATTGTCTCTATAGGTCAGTTTTAGAAATCTCACAATGATAAGTATGCAATAAATGGTTTTACTTATGATAAATAAATTTACTTAAATTAAGGGCTCAATTGGTTATTTTTATGATTTTTACTAACATTCAGTTTCTGTATCGGTGAGTAGTGTGATATTCTTACTGGGCTAGTATAACTCACCCATTCATTAACTATTTCAGATCAAGAGGATCAAGATCCAGATTCTAATTAACAAAGGGGTTGTGAATAGTTCACCACTCGGACTCATTCAAAAGTTAGTGAAAGTCATCTTAGGATGCTCAGTTGTTTACTTTTCGTTTATTTCATTGATTTTTGTTTGTTTCTTTAGAACATACATTTTCGTACCCCTATTGGGTATTCTAATTATTGTGTAAGGAATGTAAATCTTAACTTTATTATTTCACTTCCGCATTCAATTTATAATTTATTTTCTTTTAAGTTCTTGGTCGTTATAATTGGTATCAGAGCCGCATTCCTAGAAACCATTCCTTACACAAAGACTTAAAAACACCAAATACGAACTATTGCTTAACCCTTCCTTGTGAAAAATAAGTACAAAGACATGAGGAGATGAGGTCTTTTACCGAACATAGCAGCCCGAGACGAGTCACTTCGATAGAATGTCAATCGACTCTTCGAGATTTTAGAGAGACTCATCTCTGTCTAGTAGGCCATGGATGAGAGGAAGGAACTATCTGACCCTCCACCACTTCCACAATATGAGCTACCCCTACAACGAGAAGATCTAACGCCACCTCGATGCAACCCTGCTCCTCTGTCGTATCATCCGACATCGTCACAATACAATTCAGAGCCCCCATCATATTATTCGGCACCGTTACAGGGTCACCCGATCCCTCCCTAGTAACATCTGGCCCCTCGTTAAGGGGACTCAGTTTTACCCATGATGGACCCGATAGAGATTGATACAGGAGACTCTGATGTATTTCTAAGAATGAATTGGTTAGCGACGTATCATGCCATTGTGGATTATTTTCACAAGAAAAATTATATTTAAGCCTCCTAATAAAGAGTCATTTACAAGCTAATAAAGACTTTGAATATTATTTCCTCATAGTAATTTCTTTATTATATAGCACTTTAACTCAATTATTTTCTCTAACTAGGCAAACCTAAGAAAGAAATTTACATTCAAGAGATCTTGGTAGTCTGAGACTTCTTGAACTTGTTTTCTGATGAACTTTCCAAACCACCAATAGACAGAGAAGTTAAGTTCACTATAAACCTTTAGTCTGATGCGCAACCTATCTTAGTTTTTTTTTATTGCATGAGTCATGTATAGATAGAAAAGTTGAGAAAACAGATCAATGAATTGCAGGACAGTAAATTCATTCGACATAGTGTGTCCGATTAGAGTGCTGCAATCACATTTACGAGGAATGGAAAATGGGATGTTAAGGTTATGTATTGACTACAGATGACTAAACATGGTCACGATCGAGAACAAGTACCCCATCCCCAGAATCAATGACATTTTTTTTCAACTAGGTACGGACACTATGAGTTCCTGGTTGTGTCATTTGAATTAACCAATGCACCAGGCATCTTCATATATTTGATGAACAAGATTTTTAGATAATTCCTATATCAGTTCGTCATTGTATTTATCGATGATATCCTACTCTATTTAAAAAGTAAAGAGGAACACGCTCACTATCTGACTCAGGTTTTGTAAGTTTTCAGAGAAAGAAGTTATATGCAAAGCTGAGTAAGTGTGAGTTCTACCTCGAGCAGACTACCTTCCTATGGCACATTATATCAAGGAATGAAGTATTAATGAACCCCAAAAAAATTGAGGCAGTATTCTGCTAGAAAAAATTAACCTCGGTCAAGAAGATTTGCAGCTTTCTGGAGATGGATTACCACAGGTTTGTGGAAGAATTTTCTAACTGACACATATTCACTAAAAGAATCTCAACATGTGTCAGAGAAGATGGATAGAACTTCTCAAGGACTACGATTGCAATATCTTGTATTACTCCGGTAAGGACAATGTGGTAGCCGACGCATTCAACAGAAAAAATGCAACTATATTAGCTCACCTATTGGTTTCAGAATGCAGGATAATAGGGGTCACTTAACAGGTATGACTTCAGGACCTGAAAAGAGTTACATGTTTGGCCCACCAAACTGTTTAATCTAAGTTAATGCAGAGAATAAAGGAAGCAAAGTCCACTGATTCCACCCTAGCAACCCTAAAAAAAAATGCGGAACATGGAGTAAATTCAGAATTTCAAGTCTCTACCAATGGGTTGCTTAGATTTCAAGATAGAGTGTGTGTTCCATGTGACAGTGAGCTGAAAATGGATATCATGACAGAGGCTCATAACTCAAATTTTGTCATACATCCCAAAAGCATTAAGATGTATCAAAGTATGCTACCCTGATTTTGGTGAAACATGATGAAAAGAGAGGTGGCCGACTTTATTTTCAAGTGTTTGGTATGTCAGCAAGTCAAGGCAGAGTATCAATGCTCAGGCAGACTACTTTAGGCATTACCAATTCTGGAGTGGAAGTGGAAACACATCATAATAGATTTTGTGATAGGATTGCCTATGACACGTTCGAGACATGATGTATTTGGGTAATTATTGACCCGCTCACCAAGTCTTCCCACTTCTTGGCCATCAAGATGACTAACCCTTCAGATAAGTTAGTAAGAATGTATATCCAGAAGATAATCAGGTTACATGGAATACCAGTGGCAGTAGTGTCTGACAGGGACCCCAGGTTCACTTCTTAGTTCTGCTCTAGTTTTCAGCAAGTCATGGGAACGAAACTATCCCTTAGTACTACATTCCACCCTCAGGCCAATGGACAATCAGAAAGGATGATTCGCACAATGGAGCATATATTTTGAGCTTGTGTTCTTGACTTCGGGGACCATTGGGATGATCACATACCCTTAATAAAGTTCGCCTACAATAACAACTATCAAGTAAGTATCGACATCGCTCCGTATGAGGTGTTATATGACTGTCAATGCAAATCACCGATATATTAGAAAAAGGTGGGTGATAGAAAATTGTTCGGCCCAAATCTTGTGGAGGAGACTACAACTAAAATAGTTAAAATCAAGAAGAACATTCAGACGGCTCAGAGCAGACAGAAGAGTTATGCGGACACCCGGATGAGGAATTTAGAATTTGAGAAAGGTGATCGAGTGTTCCTTAAGATCACTCCTTTCAAGGGAGTCAATAGATTTGGCAAGAGGAAGAAACTAAATCTCCGCTTTATTAGGCCATTCGAAATCTTAAACAAAAAATTGGTACCACCACCTACAAACTGGCACTATTTCTAGAACTATTCAAGGTCTATAATGTGTTTCATGTGTCTAATTACGCAAGTACAACCTGAACCCCTCTCACATCTTGGCCCACGAGCCCATTTCACTCCAAGAAGATTTGTCCTATGAAGAGGTACCGGTGGGTATTGTGGACCGAAAGAGTATAGTACTCCATAACTAGGAAATTTCCTTTGTTGAGGTTCTATGGCAAAATCACACATAAAAAGAGGCCACGTGAGAGCTAGAATCAGACTTCAGAGCGTAGTATCCCCAACTGTTTGATTGAATGAGATAGAGACAAATTTGAGGGACCAAATTTCTTTTAAAGGAGGAGAGTTGTAATACCAGGATCCGATATTTGGCCCAAAATTAATTTTAAAATTAAAAAAATATATAAAAATATAGTTTTTAAATTTTTATTTAATGTAAAATTAGGAAAACAAATAGGTAGATGATGAAATTGAAAATAATTTTGGAAAAAATGCGTGAAAATTTGAGTTCAGGAAGTATTTTTTAAATAAAAATCAGAAACTGAGGGGTCAAAATACAATTAAAAATAATTGTGCCACGTAAGATGCCCAGTCAGTAGCCCCAACAAACCAGAGCACGTCGTGTGGCAAGGCACGCTAACTCGGTGCCACACGGGAGGCCACGCTGGCAATCTGCATGTCTGCGATCGGATAGCCCGAATGCATTCCCGTGCGCGTGGATGGTCCGGATCCGTTCCCTCCTCAGGCACGATCGAACGGTCATAATTAAACAAGATGAACGATCTAAATTTATTTATTTTTTAAACGTGATCGTACGGTATAGATCAAATTGCGATGAATGATTTAGATTCATTTCTTCTTTAAACGTGATCGGACGGTCGAGATCAAATGCGATGAACAGTCCAGATTTAAGAAAGACGGGTATAAATATCTCACATCACACCGAATCCAAACTCTAGCCGTTAGCCCCTCCGCTTGAGAAGAAGAACCAGTCGCCGGAGAAAGGAGTCGACCGCTGCCTGCTGTCGCGTTAGAGACACATTCGATCGCCAAAAAATGTAAAAATTCTTCTATCCACTCGGAATTTAATTTTGAATATCCCTATAGTCAAATCAGAGTAAAAGAAATGACAGATGAGCTGAAAACTGCGGGTAAAGCCTGGCGGCGTTGTTATGGGAAAAACCCAAAATCGCCTCCGATGAGCCCCTTTTTGTTTCTTGTTTCATACGATTTTTTCACAATTATTTTCACCATTCTGTTTTTTACAGGTTGACAAAAGAAAAATACTTAGCCGCGAATGTGAGCCGGCGGCGCCACCACACCAGAAAATCCCGTCGCTGATAAGTTTTTATTTTCGATTTTTTTTCGGCCAACTGAGACCCCTAACATATTTTCTCGCAGAAATGGATATAAAATCAGCCGAAACCGGCCAAAAATGGCTGAAAACGGTATGTCAAAGGTAAACTGCGGCCACAGGCGGCGGTGCCATTGCCAGAGCACAGCGATGCCGTTATGCCGAAATTTTGAAATTGGCCGAAAAAGGTTTTTAACATCGATTTTGAATTTTTTAGGGTATTTTTAGGTTCGTGAAGTATGTTTTAATCTCCGCATAAAGATTTAAGAAATCAAGAGACCGCTAGTAAATGCAGTAGAAAGTTCAGTTTTTTAAACACTGATTCGAGTAAGAATCTCTTACCTTACTACCTGTTATGAAATTAAAGTTTAATTATCAATAATATGATATTTTGCATAATTTAGAAAACTTCAATAATTAATTACAGGTTACTAATGGAGACAAAACTGATTATTTATTATTGTTTGTCCTGTTTAACAGATTGTTTGATTTTATAGCTTTAAATACATTATAATATACTAGAATTGGTAAAATGATTGAGTTGTATTTTCTTGGTGCATGTATTATTTGTTTTATGTTGATTTATGGTTAAATTGTAAAACTAAAAATTAAATATAAACAGAAAATTGATTGATTAAGTGAATGAATGAATGGTAGCCTTACTGGATATCCTGAGAGATGGTGGACGGACCGGGTAGGGAATTCTACCGTAAACGTTGCCTCATACCGGACAGAGTATCGAGAATTGGTATTTTTGGCGCTCATACCGGATGGGATATGGGGACGACCCGTTTCATCCTCATACCAGACGAGGTATTAAGGGATGGTATTTTTGGCGCTCATATCGGATGGGGTATGGAGACGACCGGTTAGTTGGCAATGTTGGATGTTGGTCCACGCGTAGTGGGATATCCTTATGGACCCTCATGAATACCAATAGGCAAATAAAAAAGAAAAATTGTTATTGTAACGGCTCCGGAAATTAAAAGAAAATGTATAAATTTATTCTAAGTGTGGAAGCATAATAAAATATATTATGATTAACATCCCTTATACAATAATCAAAACGTATTAAAGATATGAAATAATAAACTAACTAAAGTAAATATTATGAATAAATACTATAAGGAAAACTAATAAATCTTTAGGCTTCTACTCGCCGTCTTCCTGCAGAACGGGCTTGGGAACCAAGTCCTCCTGATCTGAAATGGTTAAGTGAGTAATGAGGTACACTAGCCCAATAAAGATGTCACACTATCTCACTGTCACAAAAGTAAAGGTTGGTAGAAAACAAAAACGACCAATGGAGCATAATTTATAACAAATTTATTTATCAATAATAAAACCATTTACTGTCCATTTACCTTGGTGAGATTCATGAAAACAACTTATGAAAACAATAACATTATAATATCATGAAATCATACACACTCTGTAACATAACACATGTCATACTTTTAATATTTCAATCATCAGGTAACAAATTCCCTCTTTTACCAGCCTACCAGTATCCATGGGGATCCATAGGAGTCCTCGCTACACGTGAACCATTCACCTTAATAACTTAACTCCATGGCCGTCCCCATACTCCGTCCGGTATGGGTGCCAAAACCATAAACCTCAATACCCCGTCCGGTATGAGGGTGAAGCGGGTCGTCCCCATACCCCGTCCGGTATGAGCGCCAAAATATTTAAAGTCTTTATACCCTGTCCGATATGAGAGACAACGTTCCCGGTAGGGTTTCCTATGGACCCGATCCGTCCACCATCTCTCAGGATATCTAGTGAGATTGTCAACTTATCCATTTATAAATTCACATACCCTTTTTATTTTTCTTAGTCTCAATTACCCAATCAACATGAATACGTAAACCAGTAACGCACACCAAACAAGGCAACACAACATCAGGTTCACAATAATTCAAACCATAGTAGATTAATCAGTGATTCATGCATACGAAACCACAGAATAAACAATCAAATACTATACTGTATTTAGACAATAAAATACATCAAACAGGAACAGACGGACAATTACATCAATTTCGGGCCCCATTAGCAATCTTAATTAATTATACGTATCTATTAATTCATAAAATACCATTTTATCATTTATTAAGCTTTAATGCCGTGATAGGAAATAGGGTGCGGGATCCTTACTTATTTCGGAGTCTAAAATCAGGTTCTCATTGCGCCTACGGGCAGTCCCTAGATTCCCTGAATTTTTCTTCAAAAACTGAAACACACTTTCGGTACCTGCATATGTCTCCAAAAAACTCCAAATCAGACCCAGGGCCTATTCGGCCAATTTTAGAATTCCGGCACGGCAGCGATCCGCCTCGAGTTGGCCATTTTCGGCTGAATTCGGCCAAACTTGCATTGGTTCCTGTGATAAAACACCCATAGGGCCCTCGGTGGGCCAAAAAAATCCAAAAAAACCGAAGCTTACCAGCGGCAGAGCTCTCGGGTGCGGTAGCCCCTCCAGCACGAGTCGCGGTTTGGTGTTTTACTCCGGTCAACCTATAGAGAAAAGTACGGTGGTCATAGTGGTATAAAAATTACATTGAACAGGAATCGGGAAGAGCCTCATCAGAGGCAAAAATTGAGGAAACCCGCAGCGGCGCTGTTGGCCTTCAGAGGTGTTTTTCGGCCAATTGGCCAGTGGTTTGGCTACAGGTGGGTTCAGCATTGAAAATCAAGCCAATGAGAGAAATTTTACCTCGTTTGGCGGCCAAAAAGTGCCCCGATGCGGCGGCGGGTGGCGGCGGTCGGTTCCTCCGGTGGCTGGGCTGTCTTCTCCGGCGAGGGCTTTGGCAGTTAGGGTTTGGGGTTGGGTGTGGATGAGATTATTTATAACCCTCCCCTTTTAATCGGAGCCGTCCATCACGATTTAATCTGGGCTGTCCGATCGTGATTAAATTGGAAATGAATCTGAGCCGTCCGCACGCGTGCAATCTAAGCCGTCCGTGCGCGTGAGAATGGATCTCAGCCGTCCGATCACGCGCACGCGGATCGCCCACGTGGCCCATTCCGCGTGGCCTTCCGGCGTCAGCGTCTCTACCACGCGGCGTGTCCTGGTTGGCCGGAGCTACTGACCGGCTGCTGACGTGTCGTAATTTTTCTAAATTGCGTTTTGACCCCCTGATTTTTTATTTTCTTTTCAAAAACACCCACATAATCCAAATTTTCACCCCTTTTTCTCAAAATCATTTTTAATTAAATCCAAAAAATAATTTTACCCATTTTTATCATTATTTTTATTTTTATTTTTATTTAATTAAATTAAATTAAATTTAAAACCATATAATTATTACCTAATAAATTAATTATTAAAAAAAATAAAATCAAAATAATTCTAATAATAATAAAAATAAAAATTTGGGTGTTACAGTTATTCTTACTTACTTGAATATGAGATTATGATATTGTTGAGCTATTGTCTTTATAAGTCAGTTTTGGAAATCTCGCAACGGTATGTATATAATAAATAATTTTACTTATAATAAATGAATTTATTTAAATTAAGAGGTTCATTAGTTGTTTTTATGATTTTTACCAACTTTCAGTTTCTGTATCGGTGAGTAGTGTGATATTCTTATTAGGGTAATGTATCTCACTCCTTCATTAACTATTTTAAATCAAGAGGAACAAGATCCAGATCCCGATTAACTTGGGGGTTGTGAATAGTTCTTTACTAAAACTCTTTCAAAAATTAGTGAAAGTCGTTCTAGAATGCTCAGTTGTTTACTTTTCGTTTATTTTTTTTATTTTTATTTTTATTTATTCTTTTAAAAATGACATTCTCATATTTTTATTGGGTATTTTAAATTATTATGTAAGGAATGTAAAATCTAACTCTATTATTTTAATTTCATATTTAATTTATAATTTATTTTTTTTTAATTTCGAGTCATTACATATATATATATATATATATATTTTTTTTTTTATAAGTTTACCCTACCTAATATTATTTCTGGCTATCATTTTCTTACCCAGTATATGGGGATGCTTTGATATGCAACCCAAACAAGTAAAATAAAGAATAAAGAAAAGAGTTTATATATGTATGTATTTATATAATTTGAAAAATAAAAGGTAACCAAAAAGTTTTAAACAGTGAAAAAAAATATGGTTATGAAAAAATGTTCTAAATTCTAAGAATTATAGGGGGGGGGGGGGACATAAAGAACATTACAAGTTTTTCAAGTTGATCTGAACAAGATTCCACACTGTTGAAAACCATTAATACTTTATGCGATAATTGATTTCCAACATTCTACTCTTTTTTTTTTCAAAAAAAAAAAAGGGATTTTACGTTAATATTATTTATTTTTTTTATTACTAAATATAATTATTATTAGTGTAATATATATATCAATAATAATATAATAAAAATAATTTATAAATTATGACATTTATCAAAATATAATATGACTTAAATCTAAAATATTTTATAAAAAAAATAAGGTAACATCTGTTCAACTAAACAATAATTTATTTCATTTATTTAATATTATAAAAATCTTATTTAAGCTCCAACTTAAATAGTTTCTCTCAAAATTTCTTTTAAGAAATAGTAAATATTTTTTTGATTATATTTCTTCCAACCCGATTTAATTAAATAATACTTAATAATAAATTGAGAAGAAATGATAAGAAAAGTAAATATTGTATGAATTTTTTTATCTGAATTTTCAGCTAGTTACTTAGTTTTTAAATAGATAAATTATAGTAAAAAGGAAATAACTACGAAATTTTATAGATTAAATTCAACATTTTTCATCTTCTTGTATAATAAATAAAATTCTTATAGATGAAAAATAACACTTATTATCTTTTTAGACGATAAATACTTCAAATGAATTGATAGGCCTGTAAATAATAAATATTAAAAACATGTAAATTTATTTAACAATACAAGTTGTAAAAATGATTTTATTTTTTAATAAAATTTGAGTGTATATATATATATATATATATTATACATATTAAAAATTGTCCACTAGTATTAAATGGGTTTATGGTAATTTCATGGTTCTTGTGGGTTGGGCCGACAAAATTTGATTCATGTTCTTGCTTTCTTAATGTCAAAGGTAAGAAATTGTTGTCATCAACTGTCTTCTTTCAACTTGGTGACCTAATTATCTCTAATACGTACACTATGCATATATATATATATATATATATATGGTACAGAGGATTTACATGATGTACACATATATGTAGAAGCAAATTGTGTATGTAGAGGCAGTCATTGTAGCAGAGAGGAGTAACCCCTCTCTCTCTCTCTCTCTCTCTCTCTCTTCTCTTCTCCTGACAAATACACATGCAGACTATAAGTATAGTTTCCAAGAAAAAATTCCAGCTGTTTTTAAAAGTCAGAGATATTGCATGATCATATTTAACAAGTTTCTTCTTTTTTGGTACAATATTTAACAAGTTGATATATATACATATATATACACACACACGTAAAAGACTTGTCAAATTCAAATGAACGATAACCACACAGATATATATATATATATATGTCAGTTAGCTAATTTGTATATTGTAAGATTTAATGTACAAGATTTATATCTAATAAGTACACCGGCATTATATGTGTACATACATATATATATATAATATTTATTGAAAGAAGTAATTAATTATTTTTAAAAATTAACGCGTAATTAAACTATACTTAATTAAGTAATGCCTATTGCTTAAGACACGTTTATTCTAAAAGTTCCAACCAGTACGGCTCTTTAAGTGCTTTTTAGAAATAAATAAATTTCTTTTTGATTAATTTTTCTTTATTTATATATCTTTTTCTAGAAAAAAAAAATTAATTTAATTGGCCACTTGACAAACATGATAATTATAGAGAGTAGTGGAACTTTTTCACGAAGACTCTGGGAGAAATTTCCCAATCGGCCAAATTAGAGAAATTTACATATATATATATATATATATATGTGTGTGTGTGTGTGTAAATATGTGTATGTATATATGCATGAGATGGGGGAGAGAAAAAATTAATTTTAATTTATTTATATTAAGTGGGGGAGGCAAAGTCTTGATCGGTCAAAATCATCAATTGAGACACAAAAAATATAAATAAAAATAAAAAATAAAAAGGTGAAAATTTTTTAATATTATTTTTTTATTGTAAATTAAGACATTAATAGCCTTCTTGCCCACTTGCTTATCAACTTGCACCCAAAACAAAAAAACTTAATTATGCACCTACTAATAATTATTTTTTACCATATTTATAATTAGAGCTTTAAATATCCGAAATTTAAATTAAATTTCGTAAAAAAACAAAAAAAAAAAAATTCTTTTATTTAAAAGTAATTATGATATTCAACTATAATTAATGTAAAAGGAAATTATTTTTTATTTTTTTCCTATTTAGATATTATTATAAGATAAAAAGATGCTTACAATATAAAAATTTGTTTTAATAAATTCGTTCTCTTCCAAATTTAATTCTCATCATCATTTTGAAGTTAAAAAAATATTTATAATATGAATACGTTAATAATAGAGTTTTAGTGATTATATAAAAATATTAAATATAAAAAAATTAAATATGTAATTTAGTATATAATAAAAAAAAAAAAGAAGGGGAAGAGCAAGTGGGAATTTGTTTTCCTTGAACAAGTTGAGTTTAATTAAAAAGCCAAGTTGGGCATATCATCTATGCAAAATCATGTTCAACATTCAAACCCTAGGTAGAGAGGTCCATGCGTTGGTACAGAATCATTCAAACTAATATGTTTTTTTTTCATATATATATATATAAAATATATATATATATGTAGATATAGAGTAAAGTTGAGTTATAGATACATTAGATCACATAAATATTTAAAATATTTTTTAAATACATATAATAATTTGGGGGGTTTGAATTCATATATATATATATATATCATATACACTTTCACGCACGTTAAAAATGACCATGATTATTTAGTTGGATAACTTATTCTCGTATACTTGATATATATAATCATACACGGAAAATAATTGTAACGTATAAATTTATACACCGTTATTGATTTTTTTTAAGAAAAAAAATTAATTTGAATAATTTTATTAAAGCAAAATAGTTATTATAAAAATGGATTTCTAATATAAAAATTAAGTAAGAAAAAAAAATATTTCCTAAAAAAAAATTTAAAAAAAAAAAAACATTTTTAGTATAAAAATATAAGATCATTCATAAATGAATTTCACATATGTTTTGATAAAATTCAAATAACAATATTGATATGTGTAATTTATACTTACAATCTGCTTGATTTTTGTGCTACATATACATATATGTATATATCTATGT
Source organism: Carica papaya (assembly GCF_054855325.1). Lineage (NCBI taxonomy): Eukaryota > Viridiplantae > Streptophyta > Magnoliopsida > Brassicales > Caricaceae > Carica > Carica papaya. The sequence goes on along the minus strand of NC_142310.1, from coordinate 3,606,482 downwards.
ATGCATTGTCCTCCTTAACAATTTATGATATATATATGTATATATTGTGGAGTTAAACATGTTCAATGCGTGCAATATTGCGTGCAACACATTGTGCATTAACTGAGATTAATTATACCAACTGGATTCTTATGAGAATTGTGATGAAGAAGAAGGAAAAAAAAAAAAAAAAGAAAAGGAAATTAATGGTAATCTTCTTCATCTTAATATACATATATATATAAATATATATATATATATATATAAGATAAGAAGATATATATAAACTAACCTTCAAACCACCATGAAAATGATTAATTACAACAAAAATAATTTTTTTTTAAAATCAACAACGAACACAAACACATAATTACAATTTACATACTCATAGATAGATCAATGAAACAATACTCAACCAAAGATCTTATAAGCTAAACCATGGCAGCCAAAGCAAAAAAAAAAAAACAAAGGTTCCCAGACTGTATCTATATGTATATGTAATGTACCTTTGATCTACGAATTTTCCATATGGGAGATCGAGAACCAGATAGAGACCCAACAAAACCCACATCGAAAACAAAAATTACTATCCAAATATAACCAGAAAAATATGGAATTTACGAAGATAATTTCTTCTTCGCCGTGTTTACCGCGACTTGAGCCAACGACTGCAAGTTGCAGCGAACAATGGTGTCGACGAAGACGCATGTGTCCTCCTTAGTGTTACCTGACGGTACGTCGACGACGTATGATTCGACGACAACTGTCCCCTCCTCGTCGGGAGACGCGTGGAGGGTGGTGACGGATCGGTAGTTACGTAGCCGATGGTCACCGCCGACGATACGGAACCCGATGACGTGGCGTTCTTCGTCGAGGATCTCGAGTCGCTCCGTGCTGGAGGCAGCTGGCAGGCCGGAGACCACGTGGACTTCCCGGAGACTCCCCACGTCGACGCCGTCCCCGAAGATGACGTGGCAGCTTTTTAGAAAGTGCTTGTATGCCTGCGGCTTGTCGAAGCGGCGGACGAGCGACCAGACGGTTCCCACCGGCGCGTCGACGGACTGCACGAACGCGGAGCCGCATTGGTTGGGACCCAGAGCATGCGTGTGGTAACGCGCTACGCCGTCCGGAACCGAAGACATGCCGCGTGTGAGCTGTACTACGCGTACGGTAGGGTGCGGCTGTTTCTGATAATCCCCCGTCGGCGACGAGGTGGACGCGGTGGTGGTTCTGTGAATCTGTAAAGAGGTACTGGGCATTTTTCTTCTCTCTTGGGGGGGTGTTTGTGGTGTATACGATATGTTGTAGGTATATATATATATATGTGTGTGTGTGTGTGTGTGTGAGAGAGAGAGAGAGAGAAAGAGAGGGTTTAAATAGTGTGTACTTGTCGGTTGTGAGGAAAAGGTGTGCAAAAATCAAAAGCAGCTTATAACAACAAGCAGGAACTGCAAGTGGATAGGCAACTTGCAAACTTCTTTTGGACTTAGTTTAGGTCGGATTATATAATTATTTTATTTAAGATTTATTATTCTTTACTTTTCATTTTTTTTTTTCTTTTTGGTAATTCTGATTTTTTTTTAATTTTAATTTTCCAAAATTTTAGGGCAACATTTTTTTATTATTTTTTAATTATCAATTTTTTTTTATTTAATTGAATTTTATTGGAGATGATGTGGGATAATCTATTTAATTTGGATTTTTTTTCTTCCATATATCCATTTAAGTAGCTAAAGGGATTTATTTCTATCTATTAAAAGGAAAAAGAAGTTTGTTGAGGTTGATATTTTGGTATATGTACATATATAGAAGTGAGTTAAACTTAAAGAATTTGGTTTTACTCTATATAATATATATAGACATATATAGGTCGATAGATATTATATGTGCACGTATAATATGTATTTATATGAAACTTGCATGTATGGAGTGATGAGAACTTTGTTGTTTTACAAAAGGGTGTGTGTATATGTATTTAGCTACCATGTGATCTAATAGAGTCATTTTCAATCTTAGTCAATTATGAGGATTAGAACATTGTGTTTGCAAATTTTCGCTTTATAAGCAATTTAGACATATATATATATATATATAAACCATATTAAATGTATCTACTAATATTATATGTGGATATAAAAAATTAAGCTTATATACATATCAAAATATTTAATTTAATTATTTCATTTATAGTATTTTAATTTCTTCTAAGGGTTTAAATTTAGTACGTATGGATAAATATATACTATCAAAAAGTTTGAGAATTCTTGATAAGCTTACCAGAATCAATTTTTTTTTTTTTTTAAAAAAAAAGCTAGGAAAAAGAGATAAGTCCGATCCAAATAACTATTTTTTTTAGGAGATAAATAAATATTGTATTAACAAGTTTCACAATTAAATTTAAGTTATCAAGATTATACAATATTAGAAAATATATTAAATGAAAAAAGAATATCAAATTGGCCGTACATAAACAAAATATGTGCATGTACATACCCATATTGTAATTATAATATTCATGCCGTATAATATATATATATATATATATAGATATATAGATATTGGAATTGTAACCTAATCCAAGTTATGAACTTCACGAGAAGAATTCGTAGCTAGCCTCAACCAATTCTTTAGAAAGCATGAAAAAGAACATGAACAATAGCAAATTGCTTATAATCATATATTATAAAAAAGATAGAGAAAGGTTGGTGTTTGGTACGGAAATTATTCTAGTGGGATTAGTTTTTCCAACTTGTCCCTATTTGATTACCCAAACATATTTTTACTTGTGACTTATTATGATTATTATTTATTTTAATAATTTATAATAATCATATATAAATTAAACTTTGTAATTAATTACTAGTTGAGGTTTTAATTATTTACCCTTTAATTTACTAATTTCCTCTTTACTTAATTATTATATATATATATATATTCTTTAAAGAACAAAATTAATTAATTATCTTCGTAGTTACTATTGACTTGTAGAAAATATGATTCCAAGTCCTTTCTAAAACTCTTCCTGTTTGTCTTTTCTTCGAATTTCCTTGTTCCCAACAACTCCTATCACGGTTGATATATTTATAATATTATATATACATACACACATGTATTTATCTATGTTCTAAGGAAGGGTGGTAAATTAATTAACCACGCTTTCTTTGTGTTTAATTTCACCAGAAAACTTGGTAGCTGAAATTAATCAGTCTCCTAACAGTACCATAATCATACACCTGATAGAAGATATCGTGACTGTTAAAAAATGAAAAATGATACATATATATATATATATAGCTGTTATAGATAAGAAAATAAATAAAATTCAAAGCTCCAAAAAGTAATTTTTTATGTTGAAATTTACAAATTATTATTTTTAACACACACTAGTTTAGAATTTTTCAAACTTCACATGCTTCTTTTAAGTACCTTTAAATGTCAGCAGGCACTCGATGAATTTATATCCATCAGGAAAAAGAAAAAAGTAGAGAGAAAATTTGCAACTGGTACAATTTGAATTTGTTTTAGACTATAAAGCATTCAAGCTAGTAGCATTTATGTTACCCACGCAGAAAAATCAATCAAGTAGAACTGCATGATAATCATCAATGGTAGCCAAGTTGATATATATATATATAGTGTGTGTGTGTGTGTGTGTGTGTGTGTGTGTCCAAGTGGATAAGCAAGCAATGAATCTGCTAGAGGCCTGTGCTACTTTATATACAAGAGACTTCAACCAAGTTGTAATTGCAAATAAAAGTAAATGAATAGTACAGTTACGCTGTGGTGGATGTAAGCATAACAGTTCAGATAGTTTCAAAAAGCTCTGCATTCGAAAATGTTAAAGATGCTCGAGCATACTGCGCAAGTATATGCTGCTACTACAACCTCCAGAAAAGAAACATATGCTACTACTCTAAAGGGTTGGAGATACCGGATTTTTCATCAATTTCAACTATATCTCATCATCATTCGACTATATTTCATTAATATTTTAGTTACTGTTTGTACCATTTTCGCTGTTAGTTAGTTATTCAAATATTTGAATAAAAACGTAGTTAATAATAATCGGGGTGACAACGAAACATAGCCAGCCAGCTATTAACTATAAATAGCAAAACATACTGGGGCTCCTGTACCTATAAATAAGCACCAGTAATGTTGTAGTTGAAGCAACAAGTTAAATTTGGATTCATAAGAGGTGAATCAGCATATTGTGGGTTATAGAACTGGAGATAATCAACTTAGTTCATTCCCTCAACTAAACAACAAGAGGTAACTCTCATTTCACTCTCTCCTTTGTGAGGGAATAGAATCCCACCTTAATAGTCATAACATCAGCAGATAAACCTGTCCCTTCATTCTCTCAATTTTTATGCATGAGCAAAAGTTGATTGGAAGTGCTTATGTACCACAAATGGCTTATAACTTATCTTGATTTGAAAAAAGAAAGGCTATGTATGAGACAGAGAGTTCATACCTGTCAAGAAAATGATTCTTTTGCTTCTACCTGTTATTATATGGGAGAGCTAGCTGCTCATCAAATAGTTGAAGTTTTTTCTATTTTCAAGAGCTTATGGAATGATTTAGATCTATCTTCTTCCACAATCTCTCTTAAAACATCATCTTCAATCTTTTCCAATTGCCATTGTGAAGGATCCTCCACAAATTCTTCACTGAAAATCATACTTGAAACCCAGTCCTTCCATGTTGTTCTTTTATACTTATCTTCCTCGAGCGTACCTGTTGCTAAGAGCTGATACACATAAACCACCTTCTGTTGACCAGGTCTAAAAGCTCGTGCCATAGCCTGCTTTGTTTTGGAAGGATTCCACTCTGAATCCAAAAAGATGACCCGTGAGGCTGCTGTCAAACTAATGCCTTCAGCACAAGCTGTAATTGAAGCTAGTAACACTTTTGAAGATCCTCCTGGTTCTTCAAACTTATCCATTACCCTTCCCCGCTCGAATAACTCCAAGTCTCCAGTAAGAACCAACAATTCTCGACCTCTCTGCCATCCAAAGAAGATCTCAAATAGTTCCAGAAACAATCGAATGGGTGCAATGTTGTGGCAAAAGATCAAAACCTTCTCCTTCTGGACAACTCGATACACAAGATTTAAAACAAACATCACCTTTGTCCCTTTTTTTGGCTCATATTTAACTTTCTCAAGCATAGTTAATGCTTCCTCACTGAAAAACCTGCTAACACAGTTTGAAGTTTTAACCAACCAAGGATGCATTGATGCAAGGGTAATCAAAAGCTCCAATTCCAGCGGATATCCATCATATCCACTCATAATATCGTGAAGTTCTACCAACATGTGATGTTGCATCTCTGTTACGTTCATCAGCAAGGTGTAGATTTGTAAACCTGGTAGTGTGTCGGAACCTCCACCTTCATACATATCAATAAACCCACTAGTAATGTTTTTTAACATGTTTATACCCTGCTTCCTTTCATCTCCTATGCCTGAATCTATCTTCTTAGCAATGGTGTCTAGGAAGAATTTTCTTGCTCGGGCTTCTAACAGATGTCTTGCTTTTTCCACCTTGCGCTTTCTATTCTTGAATTTTGGATCCAATTCCATCAACACTTCATTTACAAACTTTGGTCTAGCCAAGCAGAGGGTATTAAAGTATTCGCAGAAATTGTTCTGAAATAATGTACCTGAAAGCAATATCCTCAAGTCTGTTTCAACTTTCATCAAAACCTTCCGCAACCTCGATTTCGTACTTCTGGGGTTGTGACCTTCATCTAGTACCAGTAGCCCTGGACTTTCTCGCAAAACTTTAGCCATGTATTTTCTGTGAGCAAACTTCGCATCTTCTCTCATTAATGTTAGAAATGAAGTGTAACCCATGACAAGAACACTGGGTTCAGCATGCCACTTATGTATTTTCTCAAGGCAATCCAACACATGCATAACATCTTGACTAGGTCTTGGAACTCCTTGAAACTTCACTGTCTTTTGCTTAATTATTCTGTAACTTCTACGACCATGGATCAAATGAACTGGTATAGGAATCTTCCACTTAATAAACTCCTTGTGCCATGTATAGAGAGTTGTTTTTGGAGCAAGAACCAAAGGTCTCTTTCCTGGGAATAACTTCAAGTAGCTAACAAGGAAAGCAATGATGAGAAATGTTTTTCCAGCTCCAGGAGAATGGGAAACAACACAACCACCTATATTATCTGATTTTGATTCCATTTGTGCTGGCACCAAATCCCCAGCAATATTTCTCCACAGAAATTCATAAGCCCTCTTTTGATGGAGGTGTAATTTATTCCTAAGTTCAGGGATCAAGGCCCACACGTTATCATTTTCCTCTGTTAAGAGCCTTTCATGGGAAGTATGATTTCCAACAAGATTCAACTCTCGCCCTGCATAAGTCATATTCTTGTTATCTTCTTCATTTTCCCACCTATTTTCTGCAACATAGCTCCTGAATTCCATCTAGATAAACAAAATGGACAAGAGTCAGATATGTCTGAAGTAATTCAATTAGATCTGAAATGTCTAGTTGGCAAAGTGGAATATAAATGAATTATTAGCAAAAATTAAATGGTCCCAACTATGAGATTGAAGTCACAGATATGACCGAATTGAAAGTTTGCAGTGATTGGATAAATGTGTGAATAATCAATCACCTTCTCCCTCCCACTGCCGCCACCCCAGGGGTGGAGAGGAAGAAGAAAGAGGCATAAAAGCAATGTTGAAATGAAAAAAGCCTTCAAAGAAACAGAAATAAATATTTTCTCTCTCGACAATCATGAAGGCCAGCATTAATTCATAAATTGTCCAAATCCTACAGCTTAAAAATGCTTTTCTGCTCTGCCTAGGTGCCTATTCAGAAAATGTTGCAAAAAATTGCTATATGATATCCATGGTCTAACTGGAAGAAAATATGGGAAAGTGAAATATTTAACACAAAATCATCAAAGAAAATAACTTATCACTCATATAATTTCAAGTTTTACTTACAAAAGGTGCTGTCATATATTTTATCTCAGTGCTGATAAAGCCACAGAGAAGGCAACACATCCCAATTTCTTCATTCAATCTGTAACTGTGTTGACAAACTTCAGTGGTCTTTTGAATATTTTCATAACTAACTCGCACCTGAAAATCACTAAATTAAATTAAAGGGAAGGTAACAATGACATCGAGAACATTGAATTTTGTAATCTATGGAACTACATAAATAGATCTGCCTGCCTCATGGAGAGAGAAAAAAAGAAAAGTGGCATCAAGAGAGTCTTGTGCATTAATGAATCATATCTTGGTAAAATATTAGAGATCCATACCTCATTATCCTCGAGAAAATAAGCTGAAGCCATGGACAGTTCCATTTCTCGCCACAACATTTCATTTTCTGAGGATTCTCCTTCATCCTCACTTGAGGATTGTTCTATTTCCATCCTTTGTTCTGGGAAGCTTGCTTTCTTAAACTCCTGCCATTGGTCAATAATATGTGGCTCTTCTTTTATCATTGTAGAATCAATGTTCTTCATATATGAATGTATCAGTTTATCATATGCACCGGCACTTAAAGACTTTTTCTTATAAGTTATTGGTTCATCAAAGTCCTCCTTTGAAGATATGCCTCGATGCTTTCTAATTTGGGCCTTTCTATTAGAACCCTTCCCCTGTATTCCCTCCCATCTAGGGACTAAATCCATATCATCTATCTGAGAGAATTTCTTTCTCGAACTGGTTCTGGAACATTTCAGACTATTGTATCTGAAAGAAAGTTCTTCCACCCGTTTTGAATTATTTGCAGAGAGGTTGGCATGATAGTCATGGTGCTCACTGGCCAAAGGTTCAGGTTCGAGCTCGGGTACATTGGGCACAGGAATAATAGCAAGTTTGTTTTGATGTTCCACTTGATCAGCTAGACCTGATTTTACATCCTTTGAGTATTTATTGCTCTTGTACACGACAAGATCTCTAGTTTCATTCTTAGGTTGCTCTTTTAAATAAAGTGGTTGCATTTTAAACAAGCGAGATAGTGGCAAGAACATTTCATCTTCTTCTTTCCATTTGTCAGTCTTGATTGGCATTTGTCGGACCCAGACACTATCTGACTCTGTAAGTCCTTGACCACCAATGAAACGTTCAGGTTGTACATTTCGCCGCTTAGAGCGCCGCAACTCCACACCCCCATTGGATGAACATGGTCTAGGTTCACCAGAAGCACGGCATTCCTGAATGCTATCAGCTGGAGTAAATTGGAACAGATTGGACACTGAAAGACCATTATCTTCTCTGAAACTTACAGCACTTATATAATTATTAGATTTTGATGGGCTCCCATCATCATCGGCCAAAATTTGATAGACTATCTTGTATTGTTCAGTTCTTACCTCAAATGCAACCTGCTTTAGGACTGATGCAACAAGTAACCATGATAGATCCGAAGAAAATTTTCCCAAAAATAATTTAGTTCTTGATAAGGAAGAGCAGTCCTCTGAGAGACTCCATCTATAATATTGACCTTCACAAGGATGTTTTTCAAGCCTTTGGAGTATAAGAATTTGATCAATTCCTAATACTTTGGTATCTTTATCAAGTTCTAGTTTCTCAGAACCTAGAGGACCTTGGTTAACATACAAGTTAACATAAAATTGGCATGAACATTGAGATTCATGCGGCTTCCTCTCAATCGATCTTATTTTAGCATCAATTAACACCTACATTAAAAGAATATCTGGGGATCAAACTAAAATAGGGAAATCATAAACGTTTATCTGCTGGTTTACCAAAGACATATGTCTAAAGAATCTAAGAAACATGAGCTTCTTCTTTAGATTTAAAAAAAAAAAAGTGGAAGAAAAGAAGAAGTCTAGAATTGAAAAACACTCCAATACTAAAATATTGAAGAAGTGAGATCAAACTCAGAGCATGCTTATACATATGATATTAATCTTTTCCAAAAAAAATATCAAGTGTAAAAGAATAAAATGAATACATATCATCGTACAAACCAATGAACTTAAACATTGAAATGAAAGCAGTTTGACTTTATACTCTAATTTAAAAAAAATATATAGTATGTACAATTGATTAACAGACAATAAGAGGATATCAGCTCGTGTATATATTATTTACATATCAACTAAGATGTCAAGAAGATGCTCTAAATCCCCCCATTAAATAGAGAAAATAACCCAAAACTAAGAAACCAAAGTCTGGAATCATCTATTCCTAACCTTATCAAGAACTTCATCTTCCCCATCAAAAGTTCTCATATTTCTCTCTTTCCATACCACCAAAGACTACATACTCTAATTACACATAGAAGAATGAAATTTCTTAAATTACAATGCATATAATAATTTAGCCTGAAGGAAAGGTAACTTACAAGCTCCAGATTTGCTTCATCTGAACTTGCCAAATCTTTAGATGGTATAAGGACACAAACATCAATTCCAGGTCTCAAAAAGCAAGTGCAGTCAGTTAAATTTGCTTGCCTTGACCTGACTCGGAGTTCGGAGAAGGGACGCTTCCTCTTAATCACATGTCGACCATCTACAAAACGTAAAGACATAGTTCCATCTTCAATTCTTATGCAGTCCACCATCCGCCATGAGCCCCGGGAGAAGGCCTCAAAAGCTGTCAAACATAAATTCAAGTAATGTAAATATTAAGTCTTTGAAAAGAATGTCACTCGCTGTGTAACAAACACTTTACAAGTTTAGCATTCATACTAAAACGATATTTCTTAGCTGAGCTTTTACAGCTAATAAAATAATCTATACTCAGACTAGCTATTATTACTTTAGCTTACCACTCATTTGATATATATATATATATATATATATATATATATATATCAGCTAATGATAGAACTTGAGTATTTTGTCTAAAATACTATGTGAACCCAATATATAGTGCATCAGTGACAATGTGAAACAGGTTATTTCAACTAGGGACTTCTCTAGATTATAACAAGTTTGTAATATCCCTTAGATGTATCAATTTAGTGAGGTTGACAGATAATATATAGGGGCTTGATCATTATTCACATACTTCAGACACAACAAAAATTAAAAGATTAGAAGGAGGAAAAACTTACGATGCAATCCGAAGGGATGTCTTGACTCGTATAGACGTCGTTTCCTCATTGTTGATCAGGCAATAAGCATGAATCTGCCCGGTACTATGACCAATGGACAGTTTATGGACAGTTAGGCACATTTTATCCTCCAATAAACACGAAATAAAGATAATCTAGTATTCAAAGGTCTTTTTATCACAAATTGCTCCTTTTTCCACCTCTCTTTTTCTTAGCCACTAATCCCCAAACATGATCAAGAAATGAAATGACAACGTAAATTAGTTAATTACCAATAATGGAAACTATAACCTAACATGAAAGCATAGATGCAAAAGTTTTTCTTTCATTTCCTGATTGTACTTCCAACTACCTTTTAAAGGCGTTTCTTTGAAAGGAAAAATGTGAACAGAAGGAGTTGTAAAGCCTCCTTGTAGCCCATATATAACATCTCAAGATAACCTTAAGCATGTATAGACAAACATACAGACCCACACTCTTTTCCCTGAAAGAAACCACCATGACCCAATAGCCATGGAAGCTTTCCTTAAAACTGTTTCGACGCCCACTGAGATTCTTGTATCTTTCCAGTTATTTATTTGAAACTGTGATATTATTACTCCGTTTTAGCTCCACAGGACACTGTAATCCTCACATTAGCCAAAAAGAGTTGAAAAGAAAAATAAAAAATCTTAGCCATAGAAGGGTTGAGTTGGAAGCAGATTGCCACATGTGCAACCACCCCGTCAAAATGATGGAAGCAAATTCTACTTGGAAAGGAAAAATATAGCATGTGACTCGAGAAAACTTTTAGACGAAAGCCTAAACAGAGAAGAATGATCAGACGAAGAAAATCTATCAAACAGCAAAGAACACAACATTTTAAATTCTAAATAATGGAATACATTGGCAAATACAAGCTTCAAGTCAGCATCAGTCCACAGTATTATCAAAACGAAATCAAACAGAAAGAGTCGAGATTCTTCAAACAAAACCCCCTAAACGATCAAAATGCAGAAAAAAAATAAACAAAAGGAAATCCGAGCTCAAGCAAAAGTTTTACCTCAAAAAAGCTTCTGCCTATTTGATCAAAGCGAAAACAAAATGTAATACCCCACCAAGATTCTCCGAAAAAAAACCCATTAAATGATCAAAATGCAGAGAGAAAAAGAGAGGCAATCGGAGCTTAAGAGAAGTTTTTACCCCAAACCAGCTTCTGACTATTTTGATCAAAACGAAACCAAAATGCAACCGATCACCAAGATTCTCCAAACAAACCCAGCAAAAATCCAGAGCTTCTAGGTAGCCGATCAAACTCGGGGTCCGTCGGGATAGAGCCTCGACAACAAAGAATCAAGCAGAGATGATGCTTGAAAATGCAATCCACAGAGAAAAAAGAAAGAAAGAGAATTTAATGGAACGCAGCAGAGCAGTGAGTAAATTTACTGAGAGGAGTTAGCGAGTGATGTGAAATGAGAGAAGAAAAGGCGAAGAATTAGAAAACGACACATGAAAAGCGCAGAATTCAATATCAATGTCTGCTGAGGATCTCGAGGTCTGTGCATAATTTTTTTTTTTTTTTTGGTTGCATGAGTTAAATGGGGGAGTGCTGAGCCAGAGGGTCGTTGAGACGTGAGAGTTTTGCACTAAATGGCAAGACGTGTAAATACGAGTAGCCGATGAGGGTATAATGGGGATTAGGAAGGTATGATGGATCAACGGCTATGATTGATCTTGAAGCGGAAAGTGGTTCCCACGTGAAAGTTAAGATTTAGGAGTCTGATTTTATGGAAGTGGGGTCCATCAAGTAAACTACCCCTCAGCCTTTCTTTGGTTGGCCAGAAAGTCAAACATTTTCTCACTTGTGTTTTGTGCCCACCTAGCAGTGCTCAATTTTTTTTTTTGCTTAGTTTTTAAATTAGAAACTTAAGTTAAATTAATGACTAAATATGGTAATTAATGATTTACAAAATTAAATATCAATAAATAATAAATAAGATTACATTATGAGAATTTATATTGCATTTAGTTAAGTTCATTCTATTTTATCTTAGTTTTCAAGTCCTAATTATTTGATCCGTAAAAGTTAATTACATTTAATGCATGATCAAATAATTATACCCTTTATCATAATTATTTGTATTCTTATTTATCAAATGATTAATTATAAAAACATTTAACTTGAAATTAAAAGGTTATTTTCCTTTTGAATTTTTCCCTATTTAATATAATTTAATGTTTCAACCTTGGTGTAAAAGATTTTAGATTTCAGTATTATGTAAATTTTTTTATAAAAAAAAAATTGCGAATTACATACCTAAAATTTGTTTAAAAAAATAAAGATACTAAACTTTTTAAAAAATTAGAAAATAATAAATTCCACTTTATCCTTGTTTTCAAATAATAATTTAAATTTATTATATTAAAATCCAATATAGTTATTTAACAAATATCAAATAAATGTTAGATATTATATTGAGTATAACCTATATAATAAGAAGAATGATAATGTGAAGTAATTTTTGTTTGAGAATATATATATATATATATATATATATATATAACTATGATTTATTCAATTTAAATTGTGAAAAATAATTTATTTTCTATAATTTTTTTTATAGTCACATTATTAGCGACCACCTACTTATTGGAGTTGGACTTGTTAATATTATAAAAAGCATGTGTATAAAAAGAAAAAGAAACTAGACTAAAAGAAAAATTCATGTCGCTACCATAGTAACAACATGTATAAGAGCCAAAATAAGAATAAAACTTTTCATCACATTAGGTAATCATACATGAAGAAAAAATTGACAGATGAAACAACTTTTCACTGATATGAAAAATACATAAAGTATCGAATAGAAGACGAATCTCATTATTATAAATCAAGTTATTGAATATTTCAAACAAATTTTAAAATTCAAAACTATCTGTTATTGAATATTTATCTACAATTTTTAATAATAATAAATTATTCTCAATTTTTTATGCTAAAATTGTAATTAATATTTTAATAATCAATCTCATTATTTTAATAACTCTATATTTAAACTTTGGTCTATAGTTTACAAACTTATGGTATCAATCGAGTCATTAGCAAGCTCAATTAGAAATGATTAATGGACATGGAAGGGTATACTTGGGTGAAAAAATATGTGGATTTTATTTCGCCTATTTTTTTATAAATATTTTAAATAAAAAATAATAAAGAAACTTTTAAAAGAATTGACGATATAGAGAATTTTAAAAAAATAAAAAGCAGATGATTTTAAACTTTTAATTTTATAATTTTATGTTATTTTTTTAACTCTGTAGAAGCTTAATACCATTTTTCAATATTTGTATATAAGTTAATATCTCTTCTATATTTATTAGTATAATTTTATATTTTCTATTTAAACAGACTTTTCTAAATTTTCTTTTAAAAATTACTTTCTCGTAACATATTATATTATTAATACTTATATATCAAAAAATTAACAAATACATAAATTTTTATGTCTTTATATCAATAGTTTAATCTCCGTCCATATCTTTAATCACGGATGCATTTAAATTTCTACTCACAAAACAAAATGATAAATATAAAGATTGTTATTTATATAATAATCTTTACAAATTATATTCCAAGTACTTCACCAGCATAATCCCGACTGATCCTTAATAAATAGGTATAATAGCCACAGCTACAACAAGAAAGGTTATAAAAAGAATGGAGAGAGCAACTCAAAAAGAGTCAAATTAAACTAAAACTTCAATTAAATTTACAAAACCTCTAAAGACGCACTCAACTCTCCATGTCTATATACAAAAAAGAATTTTATATGAAAAACTTTTTCACTCAAATGGGTAGCCATAAAACTTAGCAAACCCCTTTTCCATTGATAAAAAGAGAAAATGTCATGGCTAAATTCTCCATTCTAAAAAACCACTGAGATTTAGCACATCCACAACTCAAGTCCCCTTTGAATCAACACCTCAGGGACCAGCATGACTGTATTCAAAACTAGAAGGAAGAAATAAAAACTTCAATCCACCAACATTCTAGCTTTTGCTACTTGATGCTACGCAATTCCCTATGTTCCATCTCCTCAAAAGTCTAAATCTTCCAATCCTATATCCATATCCATAAATCCTTGACCGTCCAACTCAATATTGTTATCCCCGTGCTCTTGTGCTTGCAAGAGAGCAAGACCATAATCAACAGTTGAAGGCAACTGCTCCATATGATGGAGACTACCAAGCAACTTAGCGTCCGGGTTCTGCAGTTGGTATGCTAAAGCTGATGATTTCTCACTCTGCAAACGGCTATCTGTTATCCCTACTTGAACTGGAGGATAGTCAAATTCTTGCTTCAATCCTGTGCCAACAAGAGGATCGTTGTCTATAGCACCTAAAAGGTCATCCACATCAAACATTTCATCCATTGAAAATGTCTGCCAGTAATCCTGTGACTCGTCCTCCTTCCCTTCTGATTTAACATCTTTGGAATAATCAACTGCTTCTCCTTTGATACCATGATATTCACCCGAATGGAGCTTTTTGATATTTGCATCCCCATCTTTTGCTTCTAGTTTCATTGTACTACTTGGAGTTGCAGTCTCAATAACTGCATGAGGATAAGCATTGGGTCGAGCTTCCCCTTGTCCATCTTCTTTCTTCAAACCAGGGATAGCAACAAACTCTTGCTTAATATCATCTGCTGCACATACTTCAGAGTGACTGGATGTCGTTGTCGAGTCTGAGCCAGAAGGTGTTGCTACTGAAGATCCTGAGGCAGTCCCAAAACAAACTAGGTCCTCTGCATGTGGAAGATTTAGGAGCGCACACGGGCCATACATAGCCTTTGCAGCTTCATCATATGCAAGTGCAGCTTCAACTGCAGTAGGGAAAGTGCCAAGCCACAGCCTACTTCCCCTGTTTGGCTCCCTAATCTCAGCAACCCATTTGCCCCATGTCCTCTGCCTAACACCTCTATAGTTGCACCTCGAATTCTCAGGTCCTCCTTTACCCTTCATACAACCTTTTTTTGATCCCTTTGCAGGAACTTTCCTTGCTGGTTTTCCACCATCACCACTAGCATCAAGGTGTTCATTATATTCTTTCCACTTCTTCAGAGTCTCAGCTACGCTAGTACCATCACGCCTGCTCCGGGACTTCCTCTTTCTGGAAGAGTCCACTGCAATAGAAGTCACGTTTGGAGCTTGATCAAAAGTACCCATGTTCTGAAATTCTGTATTTGATCAGATACCAACTTCCAACTTGATCAGTTTTCTCACTACCTGCAGCAGGTTAAGAAATTAAAACCCCATCAGAAACCCAGTAAAAGTACAAACCGTTGCAGACAAAATCACTTCCTCTCTAACTTCTTAAGGAAATCCGCAGCTGGGATTTTCTTAAGGAGCAAGCACGAAGAAATTTCTAATTTTAAGACAATTTTTCCAACGCCTACCAAGACAAGAGTTTCTTGAATTACAAGTAAACAAAAACTTTAAATTGTTTGAATTCCTAGAAATGATTCCCTGCAAAAAAAACCCTAACTGAACCCCAAATTTACATGTGCTAACACAATATAAAGCCCTAACTATTCAAGGAACCAATTCTCAGAGACATATCAAACCTTAACGGAACCACAAATTTACATGTACTAAAATCACAATATAAAGCCCTAACTGTTCAAGGACCCAGTTCTCAGTGACATATCAAAAGCAAAAATGGCCAAAACCCATCATTTCCTTTTTCCCGAATCTTCTTCTGCTAATAACAGCTAAAACCCTAATTACAAAATAAATCGGAAGAGACCCAAAGGAAGAAAAAAGGAACCCACACAAACCAACATAACAGAAAGAGGAAACCCCCCAAAATCAGAAAACTCACCATTAAACCAAAATTCCAGTAAATCCCATCTGAATAAACAAACGAATTACTCAATCAGAAAACAGAATCACATAAAAGATTGAGAAAGAAAGAAAGAACAATCAACCTACCCGTCGATACTCTCAGACGACATGAGAGAGCTGGGAAAGAACCCCTCAAATCGGATGCTCTCGATTGCTTCTGTTTTTTCTCCTATTTTCTGGTTTTCCACTGATATTTTCTCGAGAAGATCTTTTTCTTTTCTGTTTTTCTGTTAAGAGTAGAGTAGCAGACACAGAGGTAAAGAGAAAATCTTTTTAAGAAAAAGAGACGTAGGTGATATTTATAGCCTTCTCTAGATATTTCTGAATTTTTTTAATGGCGTTATAATTGATGACGTGGCAGTTTATAAGTAGTTTCACGCCGTTTGCCCTAATCCCAACTATATGACACGTGTCACCCGAACCTTCCCGAACCACAGGCTCGAAGTAGTCCAGCTTGTTGCTGGCCCCTTGTTTTCCTACATTGCTTTGCGCTGAAGAATTCCCGTTTTACCCCCCACTTTTCATCAAATTAATGTTTTGACTAATTGTAATTAACTAATTAATTTTAAAAATATAATAATATGATTTATTAAGCTATCAAAATTATTGGGAAAATATAAAATTAACATTATTCTTAATCAAGAGATAAAAAAATCATTTAAAAATAAATAAAATTAGAGACATATTATATTATCTCAAGTTTAAAACAAATTTCATAAAATTAACTAACCTTAATTTAAAAATTAATAAATCGAATTGACTAAATCTCTTGGTAAATTAGTTCGGGTCTATTTAATTATAAAATTAAAAATTATTAACTAAAATTAAATAGAATTTAAAGAATATATTAAAATTTAATTAACAAAATTCTCTCTCAATTTCAAATTAATATTTTCCTTTAAATTTTTGTTTTTTATTTTTTTAAAAAAAAAAAAAAAGGTTATTACGTATTTGTTTAGGACACGTGTGCGCCAAACTGCAAACAAAATGCTTCTCGTGTTTTGCTCCGTCCCCATGGCCGAGAATCCTGCCTCCGTGTTTCGTCATCCTCATCGGAACATAGAATCCAACCGTTGCATGTCAGCCACGTGGTTTATGGATTTACCGACACGTCAGATAACGGCTGCGATTAACGTGGACGGCTAAGATGTCATCTCTGACATTCGTTAAAAGCTAAGTCTAGAAACGTGAACGTACGCGCGTACTACTAGCTGACGCCTGTAAGAGTGTAGAGTCTTGCAGTAACGTGTAAATTAGTTTAAATTCTAATTAATTTATTTTTATTATTTTTTAAAGTAAAATGACTCATGACTCCTTATCAATTTTATTTAATTAAATATAAATTTAAGTTAGGAAATTTATTTAAGTAAATGCAGAAATTCCTTCATCAAATTTTTATGGAATTCAAAAACTTAATTCCATAATATGTAAATTGAAAATTGTGGTTCACAATTATTTTAAAAATATTTTTTTTTTGAAAAAAAAAATTATTTCAAACAAGTTTTATAATTATTAAAAATTTACTGCAAAAAATATTTATATTTATTTGAAAAGAATAAAATATTGAAATAGAGTTAAATACTCCATATACATATATAATTGATTAAAAAAATTATTAAATCTATGTTGTAGATTAATATTAGTAAATAAAATTTGTTAAAGTAGTAGTCATGAATTTAAATACATATTTTTCATTAAAGAACTTTAAAACCCATATTTTCTTATACAACTAATAATAATCAAATAAATAAAAACATGAATTGCCATAATTTGTTTTGATTATTATAAAAATATTATATATGTGTATTGATATTGTTATTTATAAACTTGAATAAATAAAATAAAAACAAAAATACTTGATTTCAAAATTAATAAATAACTTCCAACTAGATAAACTTTGTATTTTTATACTGATTATACCTAAAGAACATTTTTTCAATAAATTAATCATCATATAATAATAATTAAATTGGGAGACCAAAATAATAATCAACTTTCTCGATCACTAAATACAATTTATTAGGGGGGAAAAAACATAAATACCTTAGTAAACTATGTTTATTGTGTTAAATTATTTTAAAATTCAAAGTTTAAAAATTAATCATAACATCTTCTTAAATATTTTACCTAAATTTACAAATATTTTGGATGATTTAATTGAAATTTTGAATTAGAAATCAACAGCCCAATTAAGAAGAGAATCACATGACTGGATCAAGTCCTTGAACCTGTGACTGGAATTATTGGGTTAGGCCATTAGCTTTAAGCCCAACATGGGTCAAATAAATACTTCAATCATTATTTTGAAATTAATTTTATACGTATTTCAAGTTTAAACATTATTCAATTTTGATCAAATTTGTGTATTTTATTATTGTTTTAAGAAGTTATAGATTCATTTATATACATATTCCATGTAGTATATTATATATTTATTAAAATAATAAATATATTAAAACGGTATAAGAAAGTACATTTTTAAAATTACATTAGAGTAACGCAGAACTTAACTGTTATAATCTTGATATGTGAAATTTTATTCAATAACTTCTTTATTGCTAAAAAAAATTAATTCTCGTTGTATATTTCAATCTCATATCAAATATATAATTGTTGAATTTCATATAAAAATTTAAGTCATATATTATCAATAAAGATTGATAGTTTAGATTTAAAAAGTTATAACACAATAGGCACTTAAAATAATAATTTAAGTTTGTAATAGTTTAAGCCACAAAAAAAAAATATGCGATTATTGAGTTTCATAGAAGAGTTTAAGTTACATATTATCAATAATTTAAGCTTATACTTTTAAAAACTGATAGTTGAATTCAAAAAATTACTAGACAAGGGTGTATCACGTCAAAAAAAATATGTGATTCTTGAGTTTTATATAAAGTTTAAAGTCACGTATTATTAATAAGTTGAATTTAAACTTTTAAAGATAAATGGTTCAAATTCAAAAAATTATCAAACAATGATATCTCATATAAGAAAAATATGTAATTTTTGAGTTTTATATAAAAATTGAAGTAACGTATTATTGATAATTTGAGTTTAAATTTTTTTAAAATCGATGGTTTAAATTTAAAAAATTATTAGACAATAATGTTTAAAATAATAACTTGAGTTTATAAGAGTTTAAAGTCATGAAAAAAAGATGCGTGATTGTTGAGTTTCATATAAAAATTTAAATGATATATTCTCAAAACTTGAGTTTATACTTTTAAAGATTGATGATTGGATTTAAAAAATTTTAAACTGTGGTGTACCATATAAAAAAAATACGTGATTCTTGAATTTTGTATAAGTATTTAATTCATATATTATTAATAATTTAAATTTAAAATTTTAAAAATAGATGGTTTAAATTTAATAAATTATTAAACGGTAGTGTATCATATAAAAAAAAATATGTAATTTTTTAATTTCATACAAGAATTTAAGTTAATATTTTGAAATTATATTTTTAAAGAACATGGTTCACATTACACTCACGATTTTTTTATTCCTAAAAATCTAACTGAATTGCAAAGGTCTACGTAAAATATATATGATAAAATAAAATTGGTATTTGTAAGAGACCAAGAAGCTTTGGCAAATAAGGTTTGTTTGCTGAACTTGCCAACTGGACACCTGTGAATTCTCCTACAAAGTCTGAAATAGAACAAATGGCCACTGTTAATATCGACAATTACATATTTGGAGAAAATCAAGAAAATTTACAAGTACATACTTATATTTAGTCATATATATCGCAGCAGCCACGAACGCTATCAAATTTTAGCCAACTGGTTGGTAGATTTCTTCTCGTCAACAGAGAAAAAAAAGGGTTGATCAATGGCCGACTTGGAGATTAATCTGATGCTGAGAATTTTCGCAGCCACGACCATAGTCTTTGGGATTTCAACTGGCATCCCAAATATCAATATCTCACCCAGAAAAAGAAGGAAAATTTTCTTCTGGGTCTGGCTATTTCCGCGAATTGATAAGAAAAAACAAGAAAAGATTCAAAAACTCATGCCAGCTAATCTCCCACGGCATCATCAAACATCATCAAAAGCTCGAGATTTTTGGGGAAAGCAAGGCTCTTGCTGGTTCCAGGTACCGGTAACATGTAATGCGAATCTGGTTCTTCTTCAATCTGAAGAAACAAGATGTCTAGGGGCGAAGTCAATAATACACTGACATCAGTGTTGACTAACTGGGCGGAAAATTATTGTATAACATATGACAGAGGCATTTACAGATCAAATGGAATCTTTTATGGAGATGACCCTTTTCGTCATCTTCTTCCTGTTTTCATGGCTCAAATCATCATGGCATTCATCGTCTCTCGAACTCTCCACTTAATCCTCAGGCCATTGAATCAGCCGAGATTCGTGAGCGATGTGTTGGTATATATGCACTGTCATAATCCTTTTTAGCCTCATTTTATCTGTTGTTTTAATCCTCAGGCCATTGAATCAGCCGAGATTCGTGAGCGATGTGTTGGTATATATGCACTGTCATAATCCTTTTTAGCCTCATTTTATCTGTTGTTTTTTATTGGATGTGGTTGGGTTGCTCGCTACCTGTTTGTTGAGTTGCTTGTTAGAAGAAGACATGTTAAAAGAATGGTAGTTTTTAAGGTCTAACCTTCTGAAAAAAGAAACTGCAAGAATTCAACCAGACATATGCTAAAATTTGCAGGTTTTAGGTCCTACAGAAATTTCACATATATGGTTGGTTATTGAGATGCTGCGACTTGAAGGTTTTACAGGTTTTTTTTTTTGTTTTGTTTTGTTTAATCATGTTTAGATTATTACTACTACATGATCTTCCCCCGAAATCTTTTATTGATTCTTTTCTTCCTTTTTGGCATATATATAGTAATCAACCTGTCAAGCCAATGACAGGCTTTTTCATTAGTTTTGGTGGGTTAAGAAAATTTATATCAGTTTCTTGAAACATATTTCTAATCAATGAAGACATAGATGATTGGTAGACTTGAAGAATTAGAAAGTGAACTACCCACAAGGAGTTGATTGGTTTGCATTTCTAAACATAATGGAGAACTACAGATCATTAGACAGTACTTTTGCCATCTGTACTTCAAGCAAAGAAAATATGGACTCGAGTTAAAGCTGATAATTTTCTTTTCCAGGGTGGCATTGTCTTAGGACCTTCTGTTTTTGGGCAGAACCAGGTTTACATGAGCAAAATGTTTCCACCAGAAGAATTGGGTTTGTTCAATACGATGTCCGTGGTGGGTATGGTGTACTTCATTTTTATCACTACCTTGAAAATGGATACAACCATTTTGCTAAAGAAAGCAAAGAATTGTTGGATTATCAGTTTATCATGCCTTGCTATTCCTTACACGTTAATTGCTGTTCTCACTTCCAAGCTACATAGTGAGCTTGGATTTATTGGACCGCCCTTCAATTTCTTTTTAGCTGCTGGTTTAACAATGCCTCATCCTTCTTCTGTTGTTTATTCCATGGAAGAACTTAACTTGTCAACCTCTGAGTTGGGACAAACTGCTCTGGCTTGTGCAGTGCTTTGCCAGTTATTTGGATTTCTTTTTTTAGTTTTCTCGCTTATTATAGAGCAAAAATCATCCAAGAACTCGTATAAGACTGCACTTTCGTTGGTTGGATTCATACTTTTCACGCGCTATATTGTAAGGCCAGCAGTTGAATGGATCATAAGAGTAACACCAGAAGGGAAACCAGTGAAGAGAGTCTATGTTGTAGCGGTTTTGTTAGGAACCTTAGTTATGTCACTTATTAGTGACCTCATAGGTGTTTCATACATCACGGGTGCATTTCTTTTGGGACTAGTTGTACCAAATGGACCACCTCTCGGCACTACAGTAATAGAGAAATCTGAGCTCATGATCATGGAATTTTTTCAGCCTCTCTTATTTGTTCGCATGGGTTATCTTATGGATTTTACTACAATAAAGGACTGGAGGACTTTTACCACATTGCAGTTCATTGTTTTGATTGGCTATGCAGGGAAGATCTTCGGTATTTGTATGTATTCATATTTGTCAAGTAGTTGTAACCTTAGAAGTGCCTTCTTGCTTGGTTTGGTTTTGAACATAAGAGGTTCAATTGACCTTATCTTTTTTATCAGATGGCAGATCCGTAAGGTATAATTATATGAACACGTGTTGAAACTCTTATATTCTGTTTCTTTTGATTATATCCACACTCCTTTACAACTACGTGTTTCAATCTTATTCTGCTTATTCCAATTCTGCAGTTTATAGATGAGCCATCGTATTCTTCTTTTGTGCTGTCTGCTCTGGCCGTGAATGGAATTGTAACACCTTTGATAAAAATGCTGTACAACCCCAGCTTGAGACTCTACTCATCTGCTTCACTTAGACAAGCCACTCGATCACTCCAGACAACTCGAAGCACTGGCGAATTGCGAATTCTCGCATGTGTTCACAGCGAAGATGATGTCCATGGCATCATTTCTCTCCTTGAAGCGTCCAATCCTTCCGGCATTAGTCCGATATGCGTGTATGTCATCCACATGATTGAGCTCCTTCGTGGTGCAACACCAGTTTTTGCGCCTTACAAGAATCGAAATCAGGAGAAGAGGATTAGGTTGAGCTCCACTGATCACATCATGCGTGCCTTTTCAAATTACTCAGGGAACACTAATGGGCATGTCATGATGAGTCCCTTCAGGTTGGTTGCTTCATATAAGGGTATGCATGAGAATATTTGCAGATTAGTTGAAGATCAAGTGATTCCTTTGATTATAGTCCCTTTCCATAGAAGACAAAGGCGATTGTGCCACATCAACCTGCAAGAACACGGACCATGTACAATTGGGATTCTGGTAGACAAGGGCTTGTACCAGAGTGCAAGCCTAAGACGCCACTCTTTTAGGGTTGCAGTGCTGTTTCTTGGGGGAGCAGATGACCGTGAGGCATTAGCACTTGCTGCTCGCATGTTAGGCAACCCTAACCTGAGCATCACTTTAATTAAGATCAACTTGAAAGGGAGAGAGAAAGAGCAAAATGATTATGAGAGGTTGCTTGATCACATGTTGCTTAGAGAATTCAAGTCAAAGGGCCAACAAAGAATTGGCTTCAGGTATCAAAAGGAGGCAGTAGAGGACACTAGGCAAGTGTTTGATGCAATTCGTTCACTTCAGAACAACTATGACCTCTTTATTGTCGGTAAACACCATGCAGCCAGATGGCAGCTGGGTGAAGAAATTCTGCCATGGATCGAGTATCCAGAGCTTGGTGTTATCGGTGATATGATTACTTCACCAGATTTTCTTGGAGGTGAGATTTCTGTGCTGGTGATTCAACATTGTAAGGATTCTTCTGTAGATGTTGAAAACATGAGAATTCTAGAACATAACAAAAATCTAGCCTGTGTTCTCAATCTCTAGCTCATTAGAAATCCTATCCTAAACACTGTGTATAATAATAATTATAAGCGGAAGGATTCCAATTCTTCCATTTTCAGTGTCTAAAACATTGGAATCTTAGAATTAAGATACTAAACACGATTTTCTTCTCTACTTTCTTTCTCACAAGAAAGATTCTTCTTTCTTTCACACTACTAAACTACAACTTTTTATAGAATAAAATGATCTGGGTTTGGCTAAATTTGTTTTGGTGTATTACTTGAACCTTTTACTTTCCCATTGTCCATTGTTGGAAATCTTTTACTTAGTGAGTGTTGTTGTACCCACATTGACTCCTTTCAGATTAGCAATCACCTTTTACTTGAGATTTACTCTTTTGCGTTTCTATTCCTGAGACGCTTTACTTGAGATTTAGATACTTGCTGTTGGACTGATGATCAATTTCTAAAAGCTATACATTTTCCCGTGGTACATGCGTTTGAATCTTTTTCCTTCAAGAACAGATATAGGATGATTATAGCCTGAAACTGGTGAATTTCATGTTTATACTACTAAAAACTCTTGTCAATTTCATAGATTTGAAAGGAAAAGATAGTAGAGAAAAGCTTATAACATTAAGTATATGGGAAAAATACATGAATAATATAGTAGTGAAGAAACATGGAAAGGCTCCCATGGTACTATTCTCTCTAAACCCGTTTTTTATCTATCAAAAAGAAGAATGGAACATAACAAGAAGTAGATCCCCAAATGCAGGGAAAACAACTATACTCGAATTCATATAAGAATTAATAGACGAGAAAAAGAATTTGTGAACCTAGTTATTAGGTTTCATTATTTTATTTTTTCGGTGATGAAGATCATCCTAACAGATCGGCAAATCTGGTGGTGGTGCTTCTATAGATTGCAATTCTCCAACTCCATTCTCTACTAGGAAAGCCATGGCCAAACCCCAAGTGATATGAACATCTAAGTGACAATGCATTATCCACACACCTGTGAAGGGAAGGAAAAAAGAAAGAAGAATTGGTAAGTTTATTGATCAAAATAACAAATATAATTAGAAAATCATCAATAATTACCCGGATTGTCTGCAACAAATCTGATAACAGCCCATCCATTAACAGGAACTGCAACAGTGTTTCTGAGAGGTGGATCTATGAGGTTGAATTTAGCAGGGTCTTTTCTTGGATTAAAGTTTCCAAAACCTTCTGCAATGATGTAGAAATCATATCCGTGGAGATGAATAGGGTGATTTTCAGGTGTGACAATGCTAGTGTCCTGCAATACAATTTGCACTGTAGACCCATATTTAAGCTTATAGAGCTTAGTTCCTGGAACAGGTTGAAACAAAGATCGACTGACGTTGCCTGTGTAATCGAATTTCAGAGGCGGGTTTGGGGGAAAATCTGTAGTGAAAACTCCTGGAATTCCTTGATAGTGAGCCTGCAACAATGAGAAATTTGACGGTAAAACAAAAGACACATTGTTCATGCTGGATGTAAAACGAGTGCCATTAGGCCCTTGGCATCTGCTTGGCTTGAAGTTTTTGGGACAATTGTTGAGTCCTAAACCGATTGTGAAGAAGAGATTTTCGTCGATTTCTGTAGGGACTTCGACTCTTCTAGGAGATCTAAAGCTTCTGGAGAAGGTAGTAGCAGTATTTGTGTCGTTAAAAGCTGGAAGAGAAGCCATGATCGGAGTGCTCGATATGCCTTTCTTGGCTGGACAAGGAGCAGACTTATACTCGAGGATTGCCGTCGTGGTGGTGTTACCAAACGGTGCATTTTGTGCGCTTTGGTAGGCACGTGCAGCCATGTAATACCGGTTTGGTGGTTGGTCACCAGAGATCAAAACATCGGTGGTTTGCCCCGGGCCAAGCATTAGGACTGATGTGGTAAATGGCTTAGTGTAGGAGGCATCAGCACCCACCACGGTGAGCTTGTGGTTTGCGATGGAGAAGAAGAGTTCTTGGTTTAGGGCGGAGTTGACAACGCGGAGAAGATTGGTCTCTCCAGAGTCAATGGGAATTATGGTTGTGCCTGGCCAGTTTGGAAATTACATTTCAAATTTCAGTTATTACAGTAGGTTGAAGTAATTTTTTCTTTTGAAAATAAAATTTTTTTTAAGAAAAAAAAAAAAGCAAAAGAAAATTTACCTTTGCTTGAACATTTGTAAAGATCACCAGGCTGACCATTAATGGTGTACGCATCAGACACTTGTGGAGCTGCTCCTGTTCTGGTTGCTCTTCTCACAACATCAATAGGGTTACCATCCCACCATTCACCTACAAATAAATTCGTACATTTTATTAATTAACTAATACGGATATAATATATTAATAAATTCAAAAAATGGAATTTTATAATTTTTTATCGAAAAAAAATATATACTAATTATCCAATTGAAAAAAAAAAAAAAGTTGTAAAATTTACCAAGAAGCAAAGTGGCTTGGCGGCGAGGAGTAGGAAAAGGGTAAGAAGAGCCATGTTTGGGATGGATGATAAGGGCACCGTAGACGGTGGCTCTGAGCCAAGAGCTGTGAGCATGCCACCAAAGGGTGCCTTCTTGACCTTGAATTGTGAACCGGTACGTGTAGCTGCTTCCTGGTCTGATAGGACACTGTGTCACAAATTCTGGACCATCTGCCCACCCAGTTCTCATCTGTCTCACACCATGCCTATACACACACACACACACAGAGACAACATAGTCAAAATTAAGTCAAAATTAATTATTTGGAGAAGTTAATGAAAACTGTCACAGACCTAAGGGACACGATATAAGTTGGTTTGATATAAAAATTATTAAAATGTGATTATTTTATAAAAATCATTAATTATTTGAGTATGAACATGCATAGATATGTGCATGCATGAGTATGCATATACAGTTCTTCATAAGGATTATATGTGTGTGTGTGGATATGAGTACCAGTGAATAGTGACATTGTAACGAGCTCTATTGGTGACTTTGATTACGAGGGTGTCTCCATTGTTGATCTCAAGCGTTGGTCCAGGGAACATGCCATTCACAGTGATTATGTTGTGGGTCTTGCACAGCCTCTTCACTGGTGTTGCTTGGACCTGTCCAATTCAATTCCAATATTAATTTTATAGCTTTTTCAATTCTTATAGTAACATTTTAATTGTACGCACACACACACAAATTAACATGCAAAATTAGAATTATGGGAAGAAAAAAAGAACTAACAAAGTAAACGTACAATGAAATCATGGTAGTGGGTCTTGACATTTGCCAACGAACCGTTAGCAAAGAGAAGCAAAAGGCACGAGATGAACAAGAACACAGAATTGCTCAAAAGGGTCTTCATGTCTAGATTACCCATTGAGCAAAACCAGTTAAAACTTAGTGGGGGAGGGGGATTTAATTCGTGTAATGCAAAAGGCAAAGGAGGGTGGTGGGGGGGGAAGGGGGAATTGGGAAGTCAGAGAAGTAGTGAACAAAAAATGGGAGGAGATGGGTGTTTTTATGGGGAGAAATTTGGAGCAAGAGAAAAGAGTTGTTTTGAGGTTGGCGGGATTAGGTTTTGATAATGGCCAGTTAGATTTAATTTTTCTCATTAGATGAAAAGGAAAACAAAATTAAAACTTTGATTTGAAACATTATGAGTTGTTGTACCCACTAACCCTATTAAAAGTGAAAATAATTTCATCAATATTGCTTGATTCACAAGTCTTTTTTTTTTTTTTTTTTTTTTTTTTTTGATAGAGCAAAATTCTGAAAATGGGTTTAATTCCCCTTATAATTTCATAAGGGAAAAATTGAATTAAATTCTCATATGGGAAAAATTAGTTATATAAGTGTGTGTGTGTGTGTATTTTAGCTTATCATTTTGTGCTTGTTTGATTTCCAAATTGGAGATAAATGTAAGTTTTACTCTTAATTTACCCATAATTGTCTTTTACTTTGGTTTAGGAAAGTAATTAATCAAGAATATTAATAATCTAAGTAATGAAGACAAGTGCTAAATGGATAGAAAGAAACAATAATTTTCATAAATCTCCAAACAATTCATTTTAATATGGCAACTTTTAGCTTTTTATTAATGGTCATGGCTTCATAGTTATGTATATATATATGTGTAACTTACTTGTTCATGCACTTTTCTCTTAATTAAACAAGGGGTTTCTTATATTTTCTCTTTAATATATATGTGTGTGTATAAGGCAATTCTTCTAGATGCAATGTTTATTTTAATCATAAGTATGAAAGTATGAATAAACTAAAATATAGATATAATGTGTGGCATGCATCTACGTATCTTCCTTTTGACTGCTGCTGCATAACAACTTTTTGGATATTCAACACCCTTGAAAAAGAATAAGATCACTTAGCATATACACTTATTACAAATCAACAATAAAATTTCAAATTTTGGTTGAAGGATACACATACTTAATTCAAACATAATCTATTCATTGGTATTTATATATATATATATATATATATGTATACATATATTTTTTAAAATCTTATATCTTATATATATATATATATATAATTGAAGATTTCCCATAATTTTTTATTTATAAAAAGTCATTTTATTTTACGGAATAAAATTCTAATGAAATAGTATTTTGTTCAAGTTTGTGTGAACTTGATATCAATGTTCTATCTATATGCTTACAATATTAATATAAGAGTTATATTTTTAATAAATAATTAAATTAAAATTTTAATTTATTCCGACTATTTTAATTAAAAAAACTTATAAATATTTGTTTAATCCAAAAATATAATAAATTTAATGAGATTTAATTTAATTTAATTACTACAGTCTTACCGATACACTAACGAATTCAATTTTTGGTTTTACTAAATCAAACATTATAAAGTAATTACTGTCAATTCATAATATATTCATAAAATGACAAATTATATTTTCTTAATAATGTTTGAACTTTTAGTCTTGAAGAGCTAGTTTAGTCGGTAAATATATATATATATATATTTTTTGTAATTTTGACATATTAAGTTTTGATGTTTTTAGCTAAGGTAATATTTTAGAAGTAAAATATTATATGTATTATATTGATATAAGAGAATGATACATTAAAATCTTTGAAAAATTTAGTGTTAATGCACAAAAAAACAGATTTAAAAATACTCTAATTACTAAAAAAAAAAATTTATTTTGGTTCAAATGATATCTATATGTTTTTTTTTTCAACTAACATGAAAAATTAGCCTCTAAATTAATTATCCTCCAAGAAAATCAAATTTATTAATTAATTAATTTCGTTTATGAAATTATCAACAAACTCTGAAAACAAAATTCTATCATTTCTATTCAAAGATGACTTTTCCTAAGAATTGCATTAGTTGGAAGGATGGGAATTAAGTAGTGTTTGGAAGCCGAGAAAGTTGACAGAAGGCAAATAGCTTTTGCAGTAGCTCAACTTGATATATATTTTCCTTCCAATAATGAAAGTGGAATTTTTTTTTTTTTCTTTCCATAATTCCATAGATTCTCTGAAACATAAGTATTTCATGTAAGGGAAAAAAAAAAAAAAGTAATCATGAAGCAATTTGGTCCACTGCTTCAAACGATATATACATATATACACCCATATATATATATATATATATATGCATATATCCAAATTTCTTGATAATTTCCCGTTAATAATTGGGATTTTATTGCATCCCCATAACTCTTTAAACCATAAATTAAGAATGGTGACGAAATCAATCTTCTTAATTTTTTTATATTAACACTATAAATTAACAAGTAATTATTCCTAAATTATTAATTATGCTTAAAAGAAAATTATATTTCATTATTAACTATAATTAAGAACTCAACCTATATATATATATATATGTATGTATATATTATTCATTATTACCTTCAAGCTTCCATAACAGCGATGGTAATCGGTCAAACTTAACTAGATATGTATTGAGAAATAAAATGTTGATGAGCAAACACCACTTTCAAAAGAGATATAAGCTGTGAAGAAGTCAGAAAATTAGTTAGTTAGAATAATTATATGTATGTATAAAAATGCAAGCGGTCAAATCTATATATATATATATATATATATTAGTCTAGGTTAAATGTGGACTGAAGCAATTAAAAAGATATTATTATAAGTGCATATATAACTTAAGACTTTTCTTTAATTTGGTGGCAGATAATAATAATAATAATTATTATTATTATATTATGAATTATTAATTAAATATTAACATGAAAGTTGAAGATTTGATTGAATCTTAACAAATTTCCTAACAGCAAACCAAGTACTTAGATACTTCAATAGGTAGAATCCAATTGGACTTTAAAAATTATTATATATAACATATATATATATATATATGAGTTAGGTGAATTGTGCTTTAGTAGAATTCTTAAAAAACATGAAGATGATCTCTTTGAAATATGTTGGCATGTTTGATGAACAACAAAAGAACCCATGTGTAAAATACCCACTTTAATTTATTAATTTTTTTTTTTTGCAATTAATTAAGTGGTGGGGAATTCCAATTGGGGAATTAGAATATAACATAAATTGTATTTTTATAAAAAGTAAAAATAGAAATTTAATTCTTTATTTTTTAAAAATAATTTAATATATTTTAAATATATTAAAATAAAATTAATATGATAGTTTAAATATATATTAAGATGATTTTTTTTTTCTTGCAAATAAAATCTATTTGGTGGACAAAATTAATTTCCTTGAAACATAAGGGAAAACGATTTAGTGTTGAAAGCAATTCAATTATGGCCTAAATATGTCTACAAGATAATAGGGATGTTTGCTGGGAAGACAAAATTCATGCTAAACAATATATATATATATATATATATATATATATTGTGTGTGTGTGTATCAACAAGGCACTAACTTTATAATCTCTTTAAATTTAAGCATCTGTCAACAAAAGAATTATAGAGAGAGCAAATATTAGAAGGCTTATGATTTTTTATCTTTTTATCTAAAATAAATTATAAGTATTCTATATGGGTACTCTATAATTATATATTTTTTGGAATTTTCCTAATAAAATTTCTTATTTTTTCCTTAATTTTTATGTGTTTAACCTTAAACTTCTATTTATTTATATTTAGAAAGGTAATGGGTGTAGACATAATCCAAAATATTAATGACTTGATGTAAAATAGTAAAAAAAAATTAGCTACAAAAACTGCATCTTTATATATATATATATATATATATTGGTTGAATCCAATAAGATTAAACTGGGAGATAACACCAATTTTTTTCAGAAAAAAAAGTCTGAACAAAAAAAAAAAAAAGGGATTAGGATTAGATTGGTGAACAAGAATTAAAGAACAATTAACTAAGTTGGTGTAAGTTTGTTGTTGACTTTTTTTCTTAATAATTCTTTAGAAGGAAAAAAAACCAAGAAGGTCGTTATAAGTAATGCTAAAAGAAAGTTGCAAATTGAAAATGAAAGAAAAGATTGATTGAAGATCATGCAGAAGGTTCCTTGTCAAAGTTTTCTGGTTCTGCTTTCTAGGGGTTTCATTTTCATTAAGTGGTTATTGGTGGGTGAGAACTTCCCACCTTGTTAATTTCATTATTTCAATGGATCTAAGTCTGTGTGATGAAGATTTGAGTGATTTCATTTTGACCCATATAAATTTGAACTGTCAATTAAATTCATTCTTTTATGATCCATCACTTGGTATAATCTGAATTTTAAAGGATTCATGAAGAATATCTTGTTTGGTTAGCTGCTTATTCAACAAGGAATTGAAAATTTTACTGATAGAGGAAGTCTAACTGAGATACATTACTTTCATCTTGAAGAAAATATGAGGATAATCAATGAATCATTTCAAATAAAATTGTTTAATCTTGGCTTGTCAATCTCGGAAGAAGCTATCACAAATAACTTCATTAATCCAAAGCAAACTAGTGGTATTTACAGAGAGTTGAAATTATGGTAAGCAAAACTCAATATTCAAGAATGAAAGAATTGCAGTGTAAGAACAATTGAACTCCCCACTGCTCAATTTTCTTTCTTTCTAAATTCTAGTCACTTGTTGAAGCAACTCCAGCTCCATTATCACCAGAAGGCTCAGAGCTGAGGACTGGTGGTGTATCGGGTCTGATCTCTTGTAGCTGCTGAAGAACTTGCTGAACCTCTGGCCTTGAAGAAGGTGAAGGATCAACACAATGCAAGGCCAATTTCAATGTGTTAAGCAGCTCATCTCCGATTGTCGATGCATGTCTCATCAATTCCAGATCAAACACTTGATTAGTCCATTCTTCTTTCACTATGGAGGCAACCCATTGAGGCAAATCCAAGCCTCCATTCATTGAATCTGCAGGAGATTTCCCCGTTAATAGCTCTAGAATTATAACACCAAGGCTGTAAACATCGGTTTTCGTGTTGGCTTTCTTGAGCTTGGAAAGCTCTGGTGCTCTGTAGCCTAATGCACCTGATGTTGCGATCACGCTTGAATTGGCTGCGTCTGACATTAGGCGAGAGAGGCCATAGTCCGCTATTTTGGCAGTTGTGGCGTCATCAAGCAATACATTGCTTGATGTTAGGTTGCCATGAATGATGTTTTCATGGGTGTGGAGGTAGAACAAGCCTCTTGTCATGCCCTGTGCTATTCTCATTCTTGTTGGCCAATCAATTAGTGTTTCTGCTCCTCTAGCTACATTCAAATATAACATGGAATTTCAGCATATAAAATTTTAAAGAAGGTTTTGTATCCATCAACAGTGGTATTGTGTGAATCTACTCTTGAGAAACACAGTAAAAGAGTCGCTACAAAATATATATATATATTGCAGAAATAATTTAGAAATGCACTCAATGAAAGATATATCGTAAAATAAAAAATGAAGTTACGAATAAATGAATCCATTTGATGCAATATATGTACATACAATCAAGTCATGTTCTTCACTAACCAAGCCATGTTTTTTCTACCACTAACTTTTCCACTAACCAAGTTATGTTCCTTAATTTTTTGTCACTAACTTCTCTGTTAACCGTCATGTTCTCTGTCACTATTTTCTCCCTTATTCTTTACCACTAACTTCTCCCCATATAGTAGAAACAAACCCTAACATCTATTTTAACAAATCAAACTAAAAGAGACAATAAACTCAGATCAAATAAATGCGACATACTGGCAGATGTTGTAACTTTAATATCAAAAATGAATAAAACTCTAAGTACTTACCATGGAGGAATGTGGCAAGACTCCCTTTGGGCATGTAATCAAAGACAAGGAGTTTCTCTCCCTTAGGCCCCAAGTAATAAGCCCTTAAAGCCAGAAGATTTGGGTGCCTAATTTTGCCAAGCAAATTCACTTCACTCTCAAATTCTTTCTGACCTTTCGTGATTTTTTCTCTCAATCTTTTCACTGCCACTTGATTGCCATCCTCCAATGTAGCCTTATACACAGTACCATAAGTACTTTTCCCCATAATCTCTGCTGTTGCACACAAAAGATCATCGGCTGTAAACGCCAATGGTCCGTCGAAATGGACTAGTTTCCCTCCACCTTCACCTCCTCCTTCCACTTCTCTGGCCCCCGGAGGCACCCCTTTCTGGGTCCCCACGGCAGCCCCTCTTGCTTCCCCATTTTTTGCTCTTGATGCTGCAGCCTTTTTCCTAATCAAGCAGCAGAGAAGAACAAGGAAAAGTATGAACAAAACAGTGAGTAGAGCACCAGCTGCAATGAGGATTATGTCTTTGGTGCTGAGTTTTCTATGGTGTTTCCTTGATTTCTCTGCTGGAAGAAAACTTGGAGGGGGTGCTGCAGATGGACATGGAGTTGAGCTACTGTATCCACAGAGCTGAAGATTACCCACAAAAGAACTTGAATTGAATTTCCTTGTGAGTGGTAAAGGAACAGGACCAGAGAGGTTATTGTAAGAGACATTTAAAAAACTGAGACTTTTTAAATTAGATATGGAATATGGGATTTCTCCGCTGAGATCATTTTGAGAGAAATCAAGCATTCTAAGAGTTGAAATGTTCCCTATACTTGAAGGAATTTCGCCATTAAATTGGTTTCTCCTCAAGTTGAGAACAGAAAGGTTGTGCAGTCTGTAAAGGAATTCTGGGATTTGGGTATCAAGCCTATTGCTTTCTAAGTTCAGAACAACAAGAGATGAAAGATTAGAGAGACTAACAGGCAAGCTTCCATTAATTGAGTTATTGGATAAGTCAAGAGTCCTAAGTCTAGAGAGTCTCCCTATACTATCTGGTATTGGTCCAGTTATCTGATTATGGCCAAAGGAGACCTCTCGAAGCTCACTTAACCTGCCCAGAGAAGCAGGAATTGTTCCAGAGATTGAATTGCGATCAAGGGATAAGTACTGAAGTTGAAAGAAAGTAGGATTGTTTTGTGTTGGACCCCAAGAGTCTGATAATGAACCAGAGAGGTTATTGCGTTGCAGAGCAAGAAAGATAAGAGAAGGAGAGCGAGAGAGACTAGAAGGGATCGAACCCGAAATCAAATTGAAGCTGAGATTGAGCCTGTAAAGCTTGGTGGAATTTGAAATGCTGTCTGGGATTTTCCCTGTGAGTAAATTGTTACTAAGATCAAGAGTTTGCAAAGCTGGAGAGAGGCCTAATGATGGTGGGATGGAACCTGAAAACCGGTTATTGAAGAGCTGTAGGCCTCTGAGATTAGGCAATAAACCCAAGGATTGAGGGATTTCACCACCAATGACATTGTCATGGAGACTGAGCTTTCTGAGAGCATGAAGTTGACCAATTTTCTCAGTTATTTTTCCTCCTAGGCCCTTCCATGGAAGCTGAATTACTATGACTTGACCTTGAGCGCACTTGATTCCAATCCACCCACCAGAGCAAGCTCCGTAACTACTGCCATTCCAGCTCCTTAAAAACCCTTTTGGATCAATAAGTTCACTCTTGAATTCTTGTAGAACTTCGAAGTCAGCTTCAGTGACTATAACACCATCCCATTCTGCACAAGAAGCTGGTTGAACACAGCAAATGAGCAGCTGAAGATAAAGGAAGAAATAGGCAAAAACCAAAACTTTATTCCATTTCTCCATCTTCTTGTTCCTATCAACGTCTCTTTCATTCAAAAACTCAAAAGGGTAGTCACAAAATCTAAAGAGAGTCACATTTTGACCCTCCATTGTAATAGGTAAAGCAAGAAATGAAATGGGTAAAAGGTAGAAGAAGCATAGAATAAGAACAAGAATGAAACAGGGAAAAGTTTAAACAAGGTGAGAGATTCAAAATGGGGTTTCTGTAAGAAAGATCAAACGTTGGAGCTTTCTCTGATGAATTTCACGTGAAGATCTATAGAGGGAGGGAAGGAGGGAGGAATCTTTCAATTTTCTATTAGGAGAGAGAGAGAAACCAGAGACAAAAATGTCAGGTGGGCACAAACAATAAGTGAACCAGAAAATTCTCTTTCTTCTCCCCTTCTTCTTCTTCCTTCCATCAAACCCAAAAAAAAAAAAAAAAGCACAACGGCTAGTTCCATTTTCTCTCTTTAATTTCCTTTTTTTTTTTCTTTTTCTTTTTCATTTTCAATTTTTTTTTTTTTATCTTATCGATGCACATTTGCATCAGTACTTGCTACCAGTTCTTTCATGTGTTTTGAGTCCGCTGGTGTGTTATTGCGCCAAACGCTCCTCTTCTAAAATACAACGGCTATGTTTCTGGTGTTTGTGGGTCCATAGAAAGTTAGGTTTTTTATTAAGAAAAACGATTAAAAGGAGAAAAAGATCAGATTTTTATTGCACAGTTTTTGTGGGTTTGTGGTAATAATAAACAAAGGGCATGGGAATGGGAGTGTTTGATTATGTAGAAATACGAGGTTAAAAGACGACATGATGACATATCTCTGTCTCATTTTGTCTTGACCACATACTTATACAGATTACTTAAATAATTAATTTTATATATTATTTAAATATTTTTATAATATATATATATTCATCTATTAAATAATAAAAATATAATAATTAACACAACAACAAATATTTGATTATTTTTACCCATCAAAATTTGTAATATCTTGATTTTAAATATTACTAATTTAATAATTTTTTAAAGTGAGTCAATAATTTAATAATTATATATTTTTAATATATAAATAGATATCATAATTTTTATCGCTTAAATTTTTTATTTTTATTATATAATTAAAAATTATAATTTAAAAACTTACAAAGTCTAAAATCTTATGATTAATTCATTAATTTTTTATGCTTCAATCATTAATTTTTAAAATATATTACAATATTTATCACTTAAATTTTTAATATTTTCGTTAATATCATACATAATATAAGAGTTCATAAAATTCAGAATCATAGCATTAGTTTATAGACCCAAATCATTGCTTCTTAAAATCTTAAGTTCAAATTATTGGTATTAGATAATTTTAATGTTCTTATACGAATTATAATTATATTTGCATCTCGAATTAAATTATAATTAGATTTGAATGACAATAAATTCAGAAAATAAAAATAAAAAATTACCGTTGTTGATTGCTTTTTGTCTCTGTACGGACCTTAAAAGTCTCAACAGAACAGGAAACCAACAAGAAGTCACCGTCGTCAATTAATCATGAACTCAGCCTGGGGTTAATCGTCGTCTTGTTGTGTCATGATCTGATCATCATCATGACATGCATGCATGGTTCATACGGCCATCATCATCTTTCAAATTTTTTGAATTCCCAACATTATAATTATATATATATAATTACAAAAGCCCATTGGAATGTGACCCATAAATACACACCCATGCATATTACAAAATAGTTTTTACTATTTTTTTAAAAATAAATTAATTAATCAAATAAAATCATAAAATTTTGTGACAATTCAATTGTGTAAGTTTTAAGTCAATAGCATTTTCATATTACAATTAAATGTTATATTTTTACAAATAAAAAAATATATTATGATTAATTAAAGATTTTATTTTATTGGCATTTAGAACTAAATTGAATCGGATTAAATTAGATTAAAATTGAAATGAAAAAAAAAAAGTCTAAAGTGAACTAAATTTAGCTGATAAAAAAATTTTAATTTTTAAATAAATTGTTTATATATTTAATATTTTAATTTTAAAGTTAGGAAAATAGATATATTATTCATGTGTTTAATATTTAAATATTCCATTTGTATAATATAAAAATTAATAAAAAGAATCTCATAAATTATTTAAGTTTTTATATTATTTGCGAGTTATTTGAAATTATGAGCCCTAATTCATTTAGCTCAAAATATAAAACATATTTGATCCTCATAAAATTGTAAGGATATAAAAAAAAATTGTCACATCTTATACTTAATGTACTTTTTTAAGTATATTTGACTTAAATTTTTATATTAAAAATTAAAATTTTAATAATATTAATAAATAATTATGCATGTTCTTATATTAATATATCTAAATCTTATTCTAACAATTAACGATATGATAGTTTAGTAGTAGTTTAAATTTAATTAAAGAAATAAAATTTGTTACTTTATAAATATATATTACGTATTATGGTAGTTGATTTATAAAATTTAATTTAATGAAAACAATAATTTAATTCATTAATATATTGTTGAGATTACAATGATCAAAATATTTATTTTTTATTTAAATATTAATATTTAAAATGTCATTAAAAATAAAAAATTTATTATTTTGTGAATATATATTATGAAGTATCAACGTTGATGTATAGTACTTAATTCAATAAAATTTAAATTTTATCTCATTAGTATATTGGTGAATTTATAATGATCAAATTAAATTGACTCTCAATAAGTATATTACGTTTTTTTTATATAAAAAAATATTTTATAGATGTTAGATTTCATTAATTGAATAATCACAATTAATTAAAAATTATATTTAACTTTTATCATAAAAAAAACCTTACCTAAATATATTATACATAAAAAATAAAAAATAAATAATTGAGATAAAACACATGTTTATCAAGTACATTAATCATTATGGGTTATAATCGTAGCTCCTAATCTAATTAGTTTTTGTAATAATTTCACTTAATTGAATTGGTAATAAGTAATAGTTAATATGTACATGAACTATATACTTAATTTAGTATGAATTAATGTAACACTCCGTTTTTTTTTTCCTTTTCACTTCTAATGGCGTAGTTAAAACAAAGTAATTTCATGATCAAATCAGTCATGCATATAGAAACACTATCATGATCTCTTATTCAAAGTCAAGATAAACCGTATAAATGAGACATCGCATAAAGTACAACCGTATACACTATCTACACTACTATTAGCTTTTACACACTCAATTCTGCCAAAAGAAAAAGAAAATCTTTATCATGTCACTCTATACACTAGGTTCGGACACTAGCAACTTCGATCAGGACTCCGTTCCTACATCATCTGTGAATAATAAAGAGTGAGTTCATATAACTCAGTACAGTAAAAATTAAGTTACATGTATGAGATGCAACAATATAAAACCCCATATTTCTACAGGTACTTCATTACTTAACCTAAGCCCTACCTTACTATCACCATGAGACTACTCAGGACTAAAGCTTACCCCGGTATTCTAACGATCATACATATCAAGGGTGACCGTCCCCTAAGGCTACCCCAAGCGTACCAACATTATCACCCATCACTAAAATTGGCGACCATCATCCACCTCTCGACCCCTAACAGGCCACACACGCACACCATTATCATTCTCTCTCGTCACCAACATCGGTGACCATCATCTACCTCTCGACCCCTAACGACCACACACACCCACAGTTATCATTCTCTCTTGTCACCAACATCGGCGACCATTATCTACCTCTCAACCCCTAACGTGCCACACACACACACAGTTATCATTCTCTCCTGTCACCAATATCGGCGACCCAGCCCCCTATCCGTCGGGATCTCCCGACTAACACCTCTATCGGTGACCAGCCTACTCCCTCTAGTCGTGACCACCATTGTCAGCGTCCCCCTATAGGGCACTCAATAACATTTAACAAGCAGACAACCGCAAATTCCCCTTGCCAACCACTAAATTACAGCAACCTATATGTAATTCCCACCGTACACACTCCACAGGTCTCCCTTTCCTACTCTCTAATTTTCCAGCATACCTCTACTCCCAACCATGTTTTCCTTTTTTCTTCTTACACTAATTCCATTCTCCCACAGTTCCTCGTTCTCCCTCTTCCCGCGGCATACTCTAAGTGTTCCTACTCACACCGCGTTCCTCATTCTCTCTCCTCCGACAGTCTCCTCCAGGCATACTCACACAAATCTTCTCTCTCTCACAAGTCTCAACAACCCCACTCATCTCCCTCACAGACCTCACTCACACCGCATTCCCTCTCCATCACAGACTTCACTCACCCCGCCTACTCCTTCTCTCTCCTCCCTCGGTGCTCACTTGAATCTACTATCTCTCATAAAGCCCCAACAATCACACTCCTCTCCCTCACGGACCTCACTCACACTACAATCTTTCTCTATCACAGACTTCGCTCACAATGCATCCCTATCTCTCATTCAGACCTCACTCACACCTTCTTCCTCCTTCTCTCTCCTTCTGCGGTGCTCACCCGGACCTGCTCTCTCTCACAAACCTCACTCACACCGCACACTCACTCCCTCCACGGCTTCCTCCGTATACCGCCACCTCCATATGCACTCACAAATATACACTATATCTCTAACAAAACCAGATTTCTCACCAGCATTCAAATCTCAAATCCACACATGAAACTTAAACTTTACCGTACCTCTTATTTCCATCTTCTTTCCTCTCGCCGATTGCACTATCATTGTCCTCTGTCTTCTTCTCTCTCCCTTCTCGCTCCTCTCTGCTCCGACTCCCCTCTCTCTCTTTCTTGAATCTTCTTTTCTCTCTTCTTTTCTCCTTTCTGCTCTCTTCCTTCTCTGTTTTTCTCTTTTCTTTCTTTTTTTTTCTTCTCTTCCCTCTTCTTTTCTTTCCCGTCCCCTATTTATATCCCAGGGGCCCCACGACGAGCACCAGGGTTTCACCATGTGCCACTCGCTCTATTTTCAGGGCTGCTCCTGTGCCACACCGTGCCCCCTCCCGCACAGTCGAGACACGCTACTGGTCCATCGACAACCCATGCAGAGTAGTCCGACGTGCAACAAGAGAACTTGAATTGGCTGTGCAAAGTGGTTGAGAGCCTAGCTACTATGATCAGGGATAGAGAATTATGGTCGGAGACAACATCGGTGCCACAACAGGGGATTCACTTAGGTGTAGTGGATACAAGCAACATTGAGAAATACCGAAGGCTGAACCCTCCTGCCTTTAATGGGGGTTCTAACCCATTGGTGGCAAAAGATTGGATAAAAAAAATAGAAAAATTATTTGAAGTGATAACTGTGACCACATAATAGAAGGTACAACTGGCTACATTCATGTTAAGAGGATCCGTCGAGCGTTGGTGGAAATTGAAAAGAGGAGCTCTGATCTCCCCAATCACTTAGGAGGTGTTTTTAGAAGCTTTCAATGCAGAGTATTTTCCAAATTTTCTGAGACAGAGAAAAGAAACAGAGTTTACCGAACTTAGACAATGAAGATTGTCTGTGGTGGAGTACGCCGAGAGATATATAGATTTGGGCCGGTTTGCGCTCGAGGTCATGATGAATGAAACAAAGAAGGCCAGAAGGTTCGAGAAGGGGTTGTGGTCGGAATTGTATCACCAGGTGGCTATGTTTGCATTACCTACATATCAGATGGTATTGGAAAAGGCACAGTTAGTAAAGGCACTGTATAAGGAACATGCTGACAATAATAAATGACCTTCCAGTTATAGACGACCACCACCATCATCCGGCCAAACAGAGAAGAGGCAGAGAATGGTACAAGAGGCAGCCCCGAGTCATCAGATGGCTCTGAGTAACTCGATGTGCACGCGGTGTAGTAAAAACCATGGGATCGGCCATTTATGAGTGGCGGTCGGGGCTGCTATCGGTGTGGGAACACACAACACTTCGTGCGGGATTGTCCACTGCCGAGAGAGCCTGGTAGACCGTTGGTTCAAGGGCGGGTGTTTGCCATAACAGTTTCGGAGGCAACCGCTACTTCAGAAGTAATACAAGGGAACAAGGGTAAGAGACTTACACTCCAGGAGATACCAGTGGTAAGAGATTTTCCAGACGTATTTCTAGACGACCTTCCGGGACTGCCACCCAATAGAGAGGTCGAATTCACTATAGAACTCTAGCTCGGCACCAAGCCAATCTCCAAGGTTCTATACAGGATGATGATGTCAGAACTAATGGAGTTAAGTAGACAGTTACAAGAGTTACTGGATAAGAAATTTATTCGGCCGAGCATATCACCGTGGGGAGCCCCGACATTATTTGTT
This sequence comes from Carica papaya, assembly GCF_054855325.1. Classification (NCBI taxonomy): domain Eukaryota; kingdom Viridiplantae; phylum Streptophyta; class Magnoliopsida; order Brassicales; family Caricaceae; genus Carica; species Carica papaya. The sequence goes on along the minus strand of NC_142310.1, from coordinate 3,565,794 downwards.
AAAAAAATGGATGGAACTATGAGAATGTACATTGATTATAGAGAACTGAACTAAGTGACAATAAAGAATAAGTATCCGCTACCTAGGATCGACGATTTATTTGATCAGTTGCAAGGGGCACAAGTATTTTCAAAAATAGATCTGCATTCAGGGTATCATTAGCTACGGGTAAGAGCCGAAGACATTGCTAAGACAGTATTCCGCACCAGGTATGGGCATTATGAATTTCTGGTGATGCCTTTTGGATTAACGAATGCTCCTGCAGTATTTATGGATTTGATGAATCGGGTGTTCAGACCCCTACTGGATCGCTATGTCATTGTCTTCATAGATGACATATTGATTTATTCAAAGAATTCAGGAGAACATGCAGAACATCTAACAACTGTGTTAGGGATGCTTCAGAAAGCTAAACTGTATACAAAGCTCAGTAAATGTGAGTTCTGGTTAGATCAAATAACATTCTTGGGGCATATGGTGTCGAGAGATGGGGTATTAGTTGACCCAGTAAAAATAGAAGCAGTGGGAAAGACCAAAGACTGTAACAGAGATCAGAAGTTTTTTGAGGTTGGCGGGATATTACCGTCGGTTTGTGCGAGGGTTTTCGAGTATTGCAGCACCTCTTACCAAGTTAACAAAAAAGAATGTGAAGTTTGAATGAGATGAGAAGTGTGAGGGTAGCTTTCAAGAATTGAAACGCAGACTAACTACTACCCCAATATTGGTTATTCCGTCGGGAGAAGGTGATTTTATAGTGTATAGCGACACATCTCATGTTGGATTGGGTTGTGTATTAATGCAATAAGGGAAGGTTATAGCGTATGAGTCTCGACAGTTAAGGACACACGAAAGGAATTATCCAACACATGATTTGGAGTTGGCTGTAGTAGTCTATGCTTTAAAACTGTGGCGACATTACTTATATGGGGAAACATTTGAAATTTATACATATCATAAAAATTTACAGTACTTGTTCACACAGCGGGAATTGAATATGCAACAGAGGAGATGGATGGATCTGTTGAAAGATTTTGACTATAGACAGGTATCACCCCGGATGGAAAAATGTTGTGGCAGATGCTCTCAGCCGTAAGAGTGCCAGGGTGTTAGTTTATTTGATGGTGTCTGAGTGGTATTTACGGGAAGCCATGCAACAATTATATATTCAAGATGGGGAAAATGGAAGGTATGTGGCTAGTTTGAAGGCACAACCTACCTTGGTTCAGAAAATAAGAGAGGGGCAATTGGTGTACATCGAGATGCAGAGGATCCAGAAAGGGGTAGAACAGGGGACAGTGAGAGATTTTAGGGTGAAAGATGATGGGATACTCGGATTTCAAACCAGAATGTGTGTTCCCAGTGATCATACGATACGAGAAGAGATAGTCAGTGAGGCACATGACACCAAATTTTCTATACACCCGGGAAGTACTAAGATTTACAAAAACCTACAGAAAAGTTTCTGGTGGAGGGGCATGAAGAGAGATGTGGCCGAGTATGTGTTAAGGTGCTTGATATGCCAGCAAGTGAAGGCGGAACATTAGAGGCCTAGGGGTTTGTTACAGCCCTTACCCATACCCGAGTGGAAGTGGGAACATGTCTCCATGGATTTTGTGACTGGGTTGTCAGGTAACCTTAAGAAACATGATAGTATTTGGGTGGTGGTTGATCGTCTAACTAAATCTTATCATTTCTTAGCAATGAAAGTGACTGATTCAGTGGAGCAGTTGGCCAGACTGTATGTCAAGGAGGTAGTAAGGTTACACGGCATTCCCGTATCGATTGTTTTCGATCAGGATTCCCGATTCACCTCCAGATTTTGGAGAGGGTTGCAACAGGCTTTGGGTACTAAAGTAAGTTTTAGCACAGCTTTTCACCTATAAATGGATGGGCAGATGGAGAGAACGATACAAGTATTGGAGGATATGTTGAGAGTTTGTGTCATCGATATGGGGGGAGATTGGGAGGACATACAACCCTTAATAGAATTTATATACAATAATAGTTATCATGCCAGCATCGGAATGACTCCTTATAAATCTCTGTATGGTCGACCCTGTAGGTCGCTGGTGCGTTGGAGTGAAGTGGAAGAAAGACAGTTGTTAGGACCAGAAATGGTAAAGGAAACTATGACTAAGGTGTTGATGATACGACAGAAGTTACAAGCTGCTCAAAGTAGACAGAAGAGGTACGTAGACAATTGCAAGAGAGATTTGAGCTTTGAAGTAGGGAATCATGTGTTCCTGAAAGTATTTCCCATGAAGTGTTTATTGAGATTTGGGAAGAAAGGGAAGTTAAGTCCCCGTTTCATATGGCCGTTTGAGATTCTGGAGAAGGTGGGGGTGGTTGCGTACAGGGTAGCGCTCCCTCCTCGGTATAGTGGGGTTCACAATGTGTTTCACATATCTTTACTATGAAAATATCACTCGGATCCGAATCGTATTCTAAGATATAATCGTTACTATTGGAGAAGGATTTGTCTTATGAAGAGGGGCCAATTCGGGTTCTTGAGCAACAAGAAAGGAAGTTAAGAAGCAGGGTGATACCTATGGTGAAGATACAATGGAGGCATCATGCGACGGAGGAGGTAATATGGGAACGAGAGGACGAGATGAGACAAAATTATCTGAGATTGTTTGGAAGTAAGATAACAAAATTTAAGGGACCAAATTTTTTTTTAGGGGGGAAGTATATGTAGTAACTGAAAAAAAAAGTGGGGGAAACGACGTCGTTTTGAATGAGGGGAAAACGACGTCGTTTTGAAAGGGGGAAAACGAAGTCGTTTTGAAAGAGGGAAAACGAAGTCGTTTTGAAGGGAGAAAACGACGTCATTTTAAAGGGGAAAACGACGTCATTTTGAAAGGAGAAAAACGACGTCGTTTTGAGGAAGCAGGTGGGATATAAATAAGGGACGGGAAAGAAAAGAAAGAGGGAAGAGAAGAAAAAAAGAAAAAAAAGAGAAAAACAGAGAAAGAAGAGAGTGGAAAGGAGAAAAGAAGGTTCGAGAAATAGAGAGAGAAGGGAGTCGGAGCGGAGAGGAGCGAGAAATGAGAGAGAAGAAGACAGAGGACGGTGATAGTGCAATCGGCGGGAGGAAGGAAGATGGAAATAGGAGGTACGGTAAAGTTTAAGTTTCATGTGTGGATTTGAGATTTGAATGCTGGTGAGAAATCTAGTTTTATTAGAGATATAGTGTATATTTATGAGTGTATATGGAGCTGGCGGTATACGGAGGAGGCCGTGGAGGGAGTGAGTGTGCGGTGTGAGTGAGGTTTGTGAGAGAGAGCAGGTCCGTGTGAGCACCGCAGGAGGAGAGAGAAGGAGGAAGGCGGTGTGAGTGAGGTTCGAGAGAGAGGGAGGGATGCAGTGCGAGTGAGGTTCGTGATAGAGAAGGATTGCAGTGTGAGTGAGGTTCGTGAGGGAGAGGAGTGTGATTGTTGGGGCTTTGTGAGAGAGAGTAGATTCGGGTGAGCACCGAGGGAGGAGAGAGAAGGATTAGGCGGGGTGAGTGAAGTCTGTGATGGAGTGAGTGTGGGTGTGAGTGAGGTTTGTGAGAGAGAGCAGGTCCGTGTGAGCACCGTGGGAGGAGAGAGAAGGAGGAAGGTAGTGTGAGTGAGGTCCGAGGGAGAGGGAGGAATGCGGTGTGAGTGAAGTCTGTGATAGAGAAGGATTGCGGTGTGAGTGAGGTCCGTGAGGGAGAGGAGTGTGATTGTTGGGGCTTTGTGCGAGAGAGAGTAGATTCGGGTGAGCACCGAGGGATGAGAGAGAAGGAGTAGGCGGTGTGAGTGAAGTCTGTGATGGAGAAGGAATGCAGTGTGAGTGAGGTCCGTGAGGGAGAGGAGTGGGGTTGTTGAGACTTATAAGAGAGAGCAGATTTGTGTGAGTATGCCTAGAGGAGACCGCCGGAGGAGAGAGAATGAGAAACGCGGTGTGAGTATGAACACTTAAAGTATGCCGCGGGAAAAGGGAGAACGAGGAGCTATGGGAGAATGGAATTAGTGTAAGAAGAAGAAAGGAAAACGTGGTTGGGAGTAGAGGTTTGATAAAAATATAGAGAGTAGGAAAGGGAGACATGTGGGGTGTGTATGGTGGGAATTACATATAGGTTGCTGTAAGTTAGTGGTTGGCAAGGGGAATTTCCGGTTGTGTGCTTGTTAAATATTACTGAGTGCCCTATAGGGGGACGCCGACATTAGTGGTCACGACTAGAGGGAGTAGGTTGGTCACCGATAGTGGTGTTAGTCGGGAGATCCCGACGGACAGGGAGCTGGGTCGCCGATATTGGTAACGGGAGAGAATGATAATTGTGTATGTGCGTGGCCCATTAGGGGTCGAGAGGTAGATAATGGTCGTCGATGTTGGTGACATGAGAGAATGATAACTGTGGGTGTGTGTGGCCGTTAGGGGTCAAGAGGTAGATGATAGTCACCGATGTTGGTGACGAGAAAGAATGATAATGGTGTACGTGTGTGGTCTGTTAGGGGTCGAGAGGTGAATGATGGTCGCCGATTTTGGTGATGGGTGACATTGTTGGTACGCTTGGGGTGGCGTTGGGGGACGGTCACCCTTGATAGGTATGATCGTTAAGATACCGAGATAAGCTTTAGTCATGAGTAGTCTCATGGTGATAGTAAGGTAGGGCTTAGATTAAGTAATGAAGTACCTGTAGAAATATGAGGTTTTATATTATTGCATCTCATACCTATAATTTAATTTTTACTGTACTGAGTTATATGAACTAATTCTTTATTATTCACAGATGATGCAGGAACAGAGTCCGGATCGAAGTTGCTGGTGTCCAAACCTAGTGTATAGAGTGACAGGATAAAAATTTTCTTTTTCTTTTGGCAGAATTGAGTGTGTAAAAGCTGATAGTAGTGTAGACAGTGTATACGGTTGTACTTTATGCGATGTCTCATGTATGATTGTAGGTTTATCTTGACTTTGAATAAGAGATCGTGATAGTGTTTCTATGTGCATGACTGATTTGATCATGAAATTGTTTTATTTTAACTACGCCATTAGAAGTAAAAAAAAAAAAAAAAACTGGGCGTTATAATTAAATTATTAATACTAGTAGAACTATGATAATTAATTCGAATATAATATGAATACGATTATTATATTTTTAAATAAGATATTGGGGATGGTTAGATTTTTTTTTAATTGAAATATTTATGATATATAAAAACTCAATTATTACAATTTTATATATATTTTCAAACAATTAGTTTATTATAAAAAAAATTTTATAAACTTCATTTGTTTGAAATTTATGTAAATTAATCACTCACCAAAAAAGTTATATAAATTTGTCTAAACTAAGTTCATATAAATACGTAATTGGTCGTTGGGCAGCTATTATTGGAGGAGACTTGAGTCAAAAGAAATCTCTCTCTCTCCGCACTCGCGTAGGTGCCTCTTCCGAGTTCCTTCGTCCTGAAAAACCTAAATCACGACACGCGCCACCACTCCCTAATCGCACACGCCGCCAATGGCTAACCCTCCCACGCTGCCGATCTCAACTGCCCAGGCAACCTCAACGGGCGCGACCCAATCGCAGCCCCCGATAGCCACGCCGGCATTCCGCGCATTCATTTCACGCCTGTCGGCGTCGATCCGAAGTGGCCTCTCTCAACGCCGGCCATGGTCGGAGCTCATCGATCGGACCTCCATGGCCCGACCGGAGTCCCTAACCGAAGCCTACTCCCGGATCCGCAAGAATCTCTCTTACTTCAAGGTGAATTACGTGACAATACTGTCAATCGTACTGGCCCTCTCGCTGCTTTCTCATCCGTTCTCTCTCCTCGTCCTCCTTGGACTCCTTGCATCGTGGTTGTTCCTCTACATCTTCCGGCCCTCCGATCAGCCCCTTGTCATCTTCGGCCGTACGTTCTCTGATCGAGAAACCCTAGGTGCGTTGGTTGTGCTGACCATTATTGTCGTGTTTTTGACCAGCGTGGGATCCCTCCTCATCTCTGCGTTGATGGTTGGCCTTGCGATCGTTTGTCTACATGGTGCGTTTAGGGTTCCTGAGGATCTGTTCTTGGACGACCAAGAGCCTGCCAGCGCCGGATTCCTCTCATTTCTAGGCGGCGCCGCCTCGTCCGCGGCCGCAGCGGCTGCCCCAGTCGCTGCACGTGTGTAAAACCCGGAGATCGGAATCTTGGCCGCACACGTCTTTGTATTGGGTAATTGGTTTTTTCCCCCAAAATTTTGTATCAGGTACTTCAAGCGTTAATTAGGGATTTAGTTTTTTGTTCTTTTGGGTATGTAGATTGGATAAGGAATTATGCAGATAACGAAATTATATCAGATTGTTCTTTATTCGAATTGTTGTATTATTTGCTGAAGTAGTTCTGGTTATGGTGGATTTAGCTTGATGAACAATGATTGTTATGATTATTTATTCCTTTTTCTTTGTTCTGCAAGTATTGATTTGGTTTTGGTGGCAGGAGGAGAGTCTTGTTGAGACATTGATTTTAAGGTAATATACAGTCAGAATTGGGTAATGGAGATGCACTGGGCTTAAGAACGGCACTTAACAGAGAATAGATCTTCATGAGAGCTATTTTTGTTTCCTGCATTTTCATTTTCTCCCATATGTCTAGATTCAAGAGAAGTAATGTCTTGCTAAATGGAGGCAGAGATAATCAGTTCATGGTAATATATCCTTGGTTGTTTTAGCATATGATGAAAATTCACATGGCTTATTGAACAAATTAGAACGTGATAGTTATTTGCAGATTGTGTATGGATAGAGTGGGTGTTATTGAAACTGATGCAAAGGTAAACAGTACGAAAATCCCAATTCCAGTAGAAATTTTAATCAAGCTGATGAAAATAACTCACAGCACAAATTACAAAATTAAATGGATTTGTTAGTTTGATATTTGTACAACCATCACCCCAAGTGACTACATTTATATATAAACTTGGCATATTTTATTTTAACTTTTCAATTTAATCATTTTCTGACAATAATAAAATTATATTTCCTCCAGAAAATTTGAAAAAAAGAAAAAGAAAAACTTCAATTATTAATGAAATTTTATTAGCCCCTCTCCCCCCACTGTTTCCTGAATCAGTCTATATATAAAGCTTTCCTCGTTTTCTATGTTTCACAGTTTTACTTCCCTCTTTTCATACTCAAAGACCATCACTTGGACATTTTTCAGCTATGTAACTCGGTATCCACCGCGCAGCCGCCGCCGCTTCATCTGTCAAAAGCTTCAATACGCCATGACTCGTCTCCTGACTTACACTATCTAATCAGATAATTTTATCATGTTAATCCAAATCTCATCACTCTCTTTTGCGTCTATCATTTTAAACTTGACCAAATCATTCGCTAGACATGAGCTCCTTGAGAAACGTCGTCAAGCACCCCATCTTATCTCTTGTAGACTCCACCACCACTCTCAAGGAGCTTAAGCAAATCCATACTCAGTTTCTCATCAATGGAAACCTCAATGAACCTCAACTTGTAGGTCAGTTCATCGCTTGCATTGCTCTTAACAACCCTAACAATCTCCATTATTCAAACCAAGTGCTCGACCGCTCTGACAATCCCACTCTCTTCGCCTTAAACTCCATGATAAGAGCCCACTGCAAGAGCTCTAATCCACAAAACAGCTTTCACTTCTACGACAAAATTCTTCATTCCAAAAACAATTTATCCCCCGATAATTACACTTTCAATTTCTTGGTTCGCACGTGTGCGCAACTTCTAGCATGCGATACTGGTAAGTTGGTTCATGGTGCTGTAATAAAACGCGGGTTTGAGCATGACCCACATGTCCAAAGTGGATTGATATTTATGTATGCTGAATTGGGTCATCTAGTTTCTTGCCACAAGGTCTTTGAATCAATTAAAGAACCAGACTTGGTGTGTCAAACTGCTATGGTTAGTGCATGTGCAAAATGCGGAGAAATTGATTTTGCAGCGAAGATGTTTGATGAAATGTCGCAAAGAGATCCTATCGCGTGGAATGCGATGATATCTGGGTATGCGCAGTGCGGGAAGCCAAAGGAAGCATTGAGTTTGTTCCATTTGATGCAATCAGAAGGCGTTAAGGTTAATGATGTATCTATGGTTTCGGTTTTATCGGCATGTACTCATTTAGGCGCATTGGATCAAGGGAGATGGGCTCATGCTTATATAGAAAGAAACAGGATTAAAATGACAGTGACATTAGGTACTGCACTCGTTGATATGTATGCAAAATGTGGGGATATGAACAAGGCCATGGAAGTTTTCTGGGGCCTGAAGGATAAGAATGTGTATACATGGAGTAGTGCCATGAATGGACTAGCTATGAATGGTGCTGGTGTAGACTGTCTTAAGCTTTTCTCGCTTATGAAACAAGATGAGGTTGTACCCAACGGAATCACATTCATCTCTATTTTAAGGGCTTGTAGTGTGGTTGGACTCGTTGAAGAAGGTTGCCAACATTTTGATTCTATGAGAAGAGTTTATGGGATTGAACCTCAGCTTGAGCATTATGGGATCATGGTGGATTTGTATGGTCGAGCTGGGCAGTTAGAAGGGGCCATAGATTTCATCCATAGCATGCCCATTAAGCCCCATGCTGGTGCGTGGGGAGCTTTGCTCAATGCTTGCAGAATGTACAAAAATATGGACTTGGGTGAGCTTGCTTCAAGAAAGATAGTGGAGCTAGAGGCCAAGAATCATGGTGCTTATGTGTTGTTATCAAATATATATGCTGACTCTAAAAACTGGGATGATGTTACAAATGTGCGGGAAGCCATGAAGGCTCAAGGTGTGAGAAAGCCTCCTGGATGCAGTGTCATAGAGGTGAATGGAGAAGTTCATGAATTCTTTGTAGGGGATAAGTGTCATCCAAGGTATGGTGAAATTGAGACAATGTGGGGAGAGATATCTAAGAGACTGAAGTTATCTGGGTATGTGGCCAATACTAATCCTGTGTTGTTTGACATAGAAGAAGAGGAAAAAGAAGATGCCTTATGTAAGCACAGTGAGAAAATTGCCATTGCTTTTGGTCTGATCAGCTTAAAGGAAGGTGTCCCCATCAGGATTGTCAAGAACCTCAGAGTTTGCTGGGATTGTCATGAGGTAACAGTGATGATTTCAAAAATTTTCAATAGGGAGATTATTGTTAGAGACAGGAATAGATTTCATCATTTTAGAAACGGTGAGTGCTCTTGTAAGGGCTATTGGTGAAATAATCAGTACCACTCCATATATTTATATGTAAGAGAAGATCATGGTATTATTAGTATGTAAATGAGAAAAAGAGATATATAAAGTACAGAACAAATAAATCATGGAATTTATCTGCAGGGTCCAATTTTTATGCAGAAATAGTGCTGTTATTGCCTTGTCTTTTGCCAAATGCTTCTGATGTGTTTGGTTTAATTTGATTCCTTTTTTGGTAAACTAGTTCGACTAGGAAAAGCATTCATGTGCATAATCACACATATTCAGGCTTTCCGGGTTTATAGGTACTTTTATATGGTTACGAGATATATCTATCGAGCTTAACATAAATCAAAAGGTTATGGAGATTTTCTATGATGAACAAAGTGTAATACATTTAACCAAGAATCGAGAGTTTCATAAAAAGATAGTTTATTGATCTCAGGTATCATTTTGTTCATAAGATCATGATTCAAGGAAGTATAATTATGAAGAAAATTGCTACTTCATACAAAATCTCTTCCTGGTGCTAAGTTCAGGAAGTACCTAAAAAATGCATTTCTTTAAATGAGTTATACATTATTCATCCATAATATTATTTTTTAGTGTCAGATAAAAAGATTTCTTAGGTGCTTCGAAAACATAAATAACTTGATAGATCTTATCAATACAATTCATAGACTTTAAAATTTGTTTATAAAATTTTTAAACAATGATTTTGTTAGGATCTTGAACTTGAGCTCTAGACATAAAAGGAAATATAGAATTTGCATTTGAAGCTCGTTAGATAAAAATCACCATTTTCAAACTTGTTAGATAAGATTTATTTTCTTTTACAGTACCCAACTGTGCCTAACCCAAGATACAGTAATGGAGCTTGAATTCTAATATTCTTTTGGCCTAATATGTTGCAAAGTTGATACGATACATTTTTGAAAAAGCATTTTGATTCTCAAGACCACATATATATACATGCTTGGCTGACACTCCAAGTTTCCTTCTAAAGATTTTAAAGAATAATTCTCTTTTTTGGGTAGAAAAAAGAATTATTCTTTGTGATTGGCATATAACCACCCTCATACTACTCATCCTTTTTTTAATTAATCCATAATTAATGATTAATATTATAATTTGTAAAATTAGTATATCTTTCACAAAAATATAAGACATCTTTCTTGAAATAATAATACTAGGAACTAAATTATCTTCATAGGGTAAGATAATACGATTTAACAAGCATATAAGATTTATTAAAAGCAATTCAATTTCTAGACGATTTGGTAAATATTAATAAGTTAAGAAATATTATTTTAAATTATTAAAACATTAAATATGGCAAGAAATCTGCGTATCTAATTATAGTCACCAACCTTATTTTGCAAACTATTTTTTAATATATGTATATACATATGTCATGCACAAATAGTATTTATTCGGCCTTATCCAAGTTCCTTTATTTCTTGAACTTTAGACATTTATTGCCCAAGAATCTCAACTTTTAATAGTCTAACAATCCTTAATACTTTTAGGCATGCATGGACATACACATACTCAGCACATATATAAAGAGAGAATTGAGGGTGTAAAAATTAAAGCTTAGGTTGTTCTAATGGCTTTTTGTAGTTCTTCTGACATATTTACTTGGCTTCAAAATCTTCCACCAGTTACTCAATGGAAAACCAATTCAATGTCCATGTGCATATGTCGAACTTCACCTCTACCATCCCTCAATCTCTCTGTGGTTATAAATGACCAATCTCAAACTCTTACTTTTTTTATAATAGCAAATCTCAACATGCCCATAATTCTTTGGTCTTCAAAACCATTCAAAGTTTCCACCAAATCCTCCAATCTATTGGATGAACAAACCATTTCTAATCTCTTGATCAATCTCATTGAAGTTATCCTCTGTTATGACTCAAACAAGAGTAATCAATCATTTGTCAAAATTTCGACATCGTATTTTATTTCTACCATCAAAGACATATTCAATTTTGTATTTCTCACTCTAGCATTCTTAATATGCATCTATGAAGCTCCGACAAATCTCCGTTCGAGTTGTTTAAATATTTTAAAGAACAATCTAATTACTTGTCGAATGAGGGAAGCTTCAAAGTCGCTTATGAAGCTCTTAGGATCAAATCTTGAAGAACAATGGATGCGATCACTAAATCTTGCAATCACTAATTGGATAATTGAACTTCAAGCCACACACCATAGTCTCAAGACACCATCACCACTATTTTCTTATGCAATTTCAACATATGGGTTGTGGAAAGTTCAATTATATTGTCCTCTCATTGCCATGGATATTGAGCATTCAAGTAATCCGTTATCAGATGAAAAGCTACAATTCTCCTTGAACTACCACCAGCTTGAAGGTGTAATCCAATTCAATTACCGAGTTATACTTCAAGAGAAATATATTAACTTGATGGTAAACACAGACAATATAAGGTATATTTCACTTACAAATTATATATGATCATTATTCTGTTATACATATTAGATCTATCTAATTAATTTTCTTAGCAGATATAATATTGTTCGAATTATAAATGAGAAACTCATGGTTGAACAAGGAGTTGGTGCAGAAGAAAAGCATTTTCCTTCACGAATATTTCTACAACTCACTCCAACTATTCAAACAAATATTTTAAGTGTTTCTGTGAGCAAATCCTCAAACAACCCACAAAGAGAAATTGAAATAGAGAAAAACCTTGAAGCTGCATTTGATCCACCCAATACTTTCCTTGGCCTCAAGGCAGCTGTTGCAGAAACCACAACAACAAGCCTAAAGCCTTGGAAATTTGAGCAATCTGTTATTGGCTATAGTGTTAACTTGAATTGGTTTCTTCATGACAGTATTGATGGTAGAGAGGTTTTCTCTTCAAAGCCTTCAAAGATTTCTCTACTAAATCCTAGAGCTTGGTTCAAAGATAGGTATTCAAGTGCTTATAGACCTTTTACAAGACATGGAGGTGTGATTTTTGCTGGTGATGAATATGGACAACATGTGAATTGGAAGATTGATAAAAGTGCCATAGGGAGCACAATGGAGTGGGAGATAAGGGGATGGATTTGGGTAACATATTGGCCTAATAAGTATAGGACCTTTTACAATGAGACTAGGAAGTTAGAATTTAGAGAACTTCTTAATGTTGAGATTGTTTAGCTTACAAATTAATTAATAGCATTTATATAAAAAAAGTCAAAAGTAAGTTCATATTAGTCTATAAAAATATGATGTCTTTTATTTTGTAAAATATCATATATTTAATAATATTATTATTAATTATTATTTTATTTATTTCTGTTCTTATTTTTTACGAAAATTTCATGTGTTATTTGACATTAAATTTATTTAAAATAATTTTTTAAATAAATAATTGTAAATTTTTAATAAAAAAATATAAAGTTAGTTATTTGTAATGAAATATATTCAAGTTGGAACTATTATTTTTAAAGATAACTTTGTTATGATGTGATAAAATTTGTTGAATTAGGTTGGCAATTATTAAACTTGATTTATTAATTTTTCTTTAACGGGCCGGGTCAGTATCCGGATCCATTTATCACATTGACCGAAAAAGTTCGGTCTGGGCAGTCTCACTATAATATACATAAGTTCAGCCCTATTGCATACATGAGGAAGCAGAATTCATGAGCTACATAAAACGGTGCGTTTAGAAAAAGAGGAACTAACTCGAGCTAAGCGCGCACCAAGCGTACGTTAGTAACAAAGATAGAGAGAAACGGTTCTTTTTTTTTTTTTCGGTGGAGAAACTGAGACTCGACTGAGGTAAGGAGGCGGACATTTCTAAGCTCTCTCTCTATCTGCCCCTCAACTGCTTAGCTGACAATCATTTATAAATCTTCTTCCTTCTCTTTTCTCGAATTTGCCACCCAAATTTTTTCTCCATATACAAAATTTCTCCTCTCTTTTCCTCTTCCATTAACAAATCTCTCTCACTCGCATTTCTTTCATTTAATTGCCTTCAACCTCTCTCGTTTTCTCTCAATGGAGTCCTCCGCTGTTCTACGATTCGCTCACTGTAAGTTTCTCCTTCTCTCCGTGCATACATATGTCCGTTTCTGCGCTTTTTTCTTATATCTGTTTGGTTTGGTTCGATAGTTTCTGAGCTTGTGTACTTCAATTAACTTCTGTTTGATTCCTTGCAAAATGAAAAAGGAGTGGATATGGAAAAGGAAATGTCAAATGCGCTTCAAATTTCGTTTTCGATCGTTTTCATCTTATTGTGGAATATAAAACGTTATTCTACTCTATTATATTTCGGTTGTTGTCATGTTACATTCCGTCGATAATTAGTGGAAATTTGGATTCCGAGAGAGATTTGGCTTGAGCTAGCGAGATCTAATGTGATTTTTTATTTGAGATTCAGGAGTTAGTTGATATTTAGTTATTAAAGATTCTTCAGTAAGTAGTAAGCTAATTGGATCTCATTGTGAATAGGAAACAAGAATGAGCCTCGGCACTTTGTGAGTGGCTTGTGTTAAAAATTTTAGTCGGAAAACAAGAATCTATTTGATATTGTAGTCTATTTTCTGATAATTTGTCGACTATTCTTAAGTGCCTCAGGCAGTTGGTTTTGGTTTGAATCTCAAACTGAAGAGAAAAGGAAACAGAAAAAAGAGAATTTTTGTTGGAAGCCTTCCTTTATTAGGACTTTCTAATTCATTTATGTGTCACAAGTTGTTTAGTGGAAACAGACTAGCGTAGGTAGAAGATTACTGAGATTTAGTTGCTATTTTCATTAGTGAGAGTTTTTGAAAATTTTCTAAATCTGCTGAAAAATTAATTAAACAAGCTTCTGCACGATTGCTTCAGTTTTGTTGAAAATTATTTGTAAAAAGTACAATTTTTTTTCTTCTATGCTGCATTTCCACGGTCATTGAAATTGGGAAGGATGAGTTTTAGATATTTTATTGATAGAATAGGAAATTACTTCCATAACCCAGTGTCCTTGGCTTCAGATAAAATAGAAGCATTGTTGACCGAGGTGCAGCTGTGCAAATGAATCCTGGGGATATTAGTTTTAGGCATCATTAGTTACAGTGTTATATATATGAAACAATTTTAGAGTCTATTTGTCTACATGATTTATTCATGCTATGCTTTTGGAGTTGTTTAAATCTCAGTGATCCTATAAATACTGACCTTAATCACTAGTTATTCCTTCTTTTCTTGCATCTTTTATCATTAAACAAATCACAACTTGAACTACTAATCATCCAATTCAAAGCTGAAAAGCAATTCAAAAAATTTAAATATGACTGTGCTTTTGGAGTTGTTTAAATCTCAGTGATTCTATAAATACTGACCTTAATCACCAGTTATTCCTTTTTTTCTTGCATCTTTTATCATTAAACAAATCACAACTTGAACTACTAATCATCCAATTCAAACCTGAAAAGCAATTCAAAAAATTTAAATATGACTTTGCTTTTGGAGTTGTTTAAATCTCAGTGATTCTATAAATACTGACCTTAATCACCAGTTATTCCTTCTTTTCTTGCATCTTTTATCATTAAACAAATCACAACTTGAACTACTAATCATCCAATTCAAAGCTGAAAAGCAATTTAAAAAATTTAAAGATGACTTATTGGATGCCAGATTTTGTAGGTTCTGCTTTACATGCACAACACATGGTTGAGAAGCCTAGTAAGGTTCATATTTGTAACGGCAGCTGGCCAGTGTCAGGTACTTCATACATCCAAGGCTTGACAGTTGGCAAAAAGCTCACCTCTTCTCCAATAAAGAGAAACACAACAGTAAAATTGTGTGCAAAGACATCTGACACTGCAGTAACAGCTAAATCTGATGGTAAGGTTATGCTTCTTATTTTGCTCCAATGACATTTTATCTGAATTCTAATAATTGTTAACGCTGGGATTAATTATTCAGAAGGTTTAAATAACTTTTAGCAACTTCTTTAATTGTAAGGAAACTCCGCTCTGATTAGGGTTTCTATTCACTGATTTACTAGTGTGACCTTTGATCCTGAGCTTATACCTCTTTCATTTTTGTGTTTCTAGCCTCTTGTTTTGCAAAAATGCTCTATTTATCTGAATTCTGATATCTCTTTTACTGGGATTAATATTTCAAATAGTTTAAATAACTTATAGGAACTTATTTGTAAAGCTTCACTCTGATTTGGGTTTGTATTCACTGATATATTTCATCCTCCAGACTTGGATTCTTCGAGGAACCTTTTATACATGTGCAGGATTATTTGAGAATTTATGCCTTGCATCCTAAAATTTTTCATCTTACTAAAACAGTTTCATTAGAAAGCACCAAGCCGGTTCCAAAGGAGAAAAAACCTCTGCAGCGTGCAACTTTTCCAAATGGATTTGAGGTTAGTTTTATATTAAAAAACTCTTGTTTTAATGTATGCTCAGAAAAAAGATGGATGTTGTTCTTTTGCCGCTATCTCTAAAGCTTTTGAAACTAAACATCTGGCTTAGCAGTAGATTAGGTTATCGATGCAGTTAAGATTCATGACAAAATTCACTAGCGTTTGCATGATAGGACAATATGGATATGTACTTTTACATATGTAAAGCAAATTTAAGATTGAATCTGTACCACAATATCTTCAACAATATTAAGCACTTCACTTAATCGTAGCCTCTTTCTTACAACATATCCTCGTTGATTTGTGCCTTATTTGTGTTTGTATTTTTTCCCTTAAACTGTCTTTAACTCCCTATGATTAGCTTGACATTTGAATTGCTAGGTCCTTAATAATATATAATTAATTAATTTCTCTCATTTTGTGTTGAAGCATGAATTTTGTTGTTCAATTGTCAGGCACTGGTACTAGACGTATGTGATGAGACAGAGATTGCTGAGCTGAAACTTAAGGTAGATTTCTACTGCCTAAGTAAGCCACTTATTTGTTGTTGCAAATCTCATCCTTACTTCTCTAGTATATCCTTTCAGGAAAATGGTTTGAATTGTTGATAAAACTGTAGCGTATAAATAATAGTTATGTCCTTTTTGTCAGTTTGTGCTTGTAAGAAAATGGGTTAACTTATTATTTTACATAATATTGGAGTCATAAGTATGGTGTTTGCATCCTTGTTTGATAAAAATATAAGTGAAAATCATAAATAGCTAACACGTAACACTTCAAAAGTACTAGTAATGTTACCAAGTTTTTGTCCTTCTTTGGCTGTACATATTAGAAATCAAGCCATTTAGCACTGTTCTCTCTTAATGGATCACATACATTTTGTGATAGGTTGGTGACTTCGAAATGCATCTAAAGCGGAATGTTGGAGCGACAAAAGCTCCACTGTCCAACATTTCGCCTACAACAGCACCTCCTATCCCTAGTAAGCCCATGAACGAATCAGGTCCTATTACCCCTGCTCCACCAGCACCAAAACCCTCTCCAGAAAAAATCACTCCATTTACAAATACGTCGTTTGGCAAATCATCTAAATTGGCTGCCTTGGAGGCTTCTGGAATAAATAATTATGTTCTAGTACCTTCGCCAACGGTAGGTGATCTTTTTGCAGAATAAAGACCATTTTTTAGAAAACTTGTTCTTCATTGGACTTGTCTTTATACTAATGATGCAATTTATTCTTTCGCCAGGTTGGTTCGTTCCGGAGGAACAGAACAGTGAAAGGGAAGAAGCAACCTCCTATCTGTAAAGAGGTATACTGTGCTTCAAAAATCACTGTTGTTGACCACTTATAAATTGTGAAGTTTGATGTACTATGTGTCTTGAATTCAGTAAATTGCCTTCATATCTCCATGTGCTTGTGCTTGTCTGTGTTCACTGATACAGAGTAGTAAGGTTCTTAGAATGCTTAGAAGACAAATTGGTCTTCTCAAGGTAAGATAACCCTGTACAAGTGAGAACTTGGAGTCTCTACATTGAACAGTGATTTGATTGTTGGTATTTGGTACAGCTCATATTTAATTGGCAACAAAAATTGCTAGATTTTCCTTTTCCTTGCCTATTTACCAAATGCAACTAGCAAAGTACAAATATTTTATGGAGCTGCATAATTTCAGTTAGTCTCTCTTCATCCTAGAATGTTGCCAAAAAAAATTGTAGGGTGCTGTTATCAAGGAAGGGCAGGTGATAGGATATTTAGATCAGTTTGGTACTGAGCTTCCTGTGAAGGTGAGTTTGCTGTTTCAGTTCCATGATTGTCTGCCAGTCTGATTTCAGATAGATATATGATGACTTATTCTTGAATTATTGAGCAGTCTGATGTGGCTGGAGAGGTCCTAAAGCTTCTCGTAGATGATGGAGGTATGACATCTACAGTTACTGTACTATTTTTATGGGACCTTTTTGTTTGATCCTATCAGCAAATTTGTTGTGTTCTCATTGCAAAACCTAGGTAGGTTTGAGATACTTTCTCCACGGCATAGTTGTTGAATCGAGATTCCGAACTGTGAATCAGAGACTTAATTTATTAATCAAGAATCATGAATCACGAATCAAAAATCAAACCTTATGTCATTTATATATAATTTCTAAATAATTTTTTTTTTGAAAATTTAAATATTTTAAGAAATTTATACTAAGATATGAAAAATTATGAGCTACTTGTTTCCAAAAGAAAGTTTATGTAAATATTATATCTTATAATTAAACGAAAATAAGTCATCTAAATATTAGAGTAGAATACCATCACCCATAAAATTTAAATTATTTGTTACTGAATCGATACTAACAAACATATAGGTTACTATAAGCTGCAAAGGTGTTGGGGCTTTTATGTATTAGCCAGACAGATTTTTGAAAAATCTAATAATTTCTCCAGCTTATCCCAGTTCCCTCTTGTTCTTTGGCGTAAGTATTTGGTAGAAAATATATGTTTCTAAGTGCGACAATCTTAGTAATGGCTATAGACCATAAGAACATAAGCTTCAAGGAAAGATGGAAATTTATGCAGGCACCTAGGCTTCTGGTTGCACACATTGATTCTTCATTCTGTTTTATTTGGTAAGATGAGAAATTTTACCATCCATGTAGTATAGATTAGAGTAGAATGAGGCTGATGCATTCTTCTAGTTCCATGGGTGATGCAAATAATTAATTTGGGTCCATATCTATATACTAGTTTCCATTAATGGATGGATTGTTGAGCTTGACTAGGCGTGGGATTCTATCTCACTGTATTAACTTTTTTTTTTTGGTCTATAGATGCTGTTGGCTATGGGGATCCGCTCATTGCTGTCCTGCCATCCTTCCACGGCATCAAGTGAAGTGCCATAAAATCTAGCGTAGTTTTACAATTTGCAGCCAGAGTGTTGGAAGAGTTTCGAGATTCAGAATTTGTTTTCTCAGAGACCAACTTGTATTATTTTTTGGGCTTTGCTTCATACAATCTTTAGATGCAGGTGTAATTGATGACTGTACTTTGGCATTGCATCTCTAGATTAAGGAAATAATCAGTTTAAAAGGCTTAGGTGTTCTGGAGAAAAAGGTTTATGATTTTTGTTGGGTGACAATTTTGTATACCTGCCTATGAAAGCCGTAGTTTGTCGATTTGCGTAGGCAAATTTCATATAGAGGATGTTCTGAAGGCTTTCATTCCATTTTGCACCTCTATGTTCAAAACCCTAAATAAATAGATTTAGCATCCAAAACAGGATCTAATTATTGTAGTTAGAATCTATTTACATGTTCTAGTATAGGATGCCAAGTAGAATTTCGGCATGTTTAGTTAACAATATTAGTTTGTTCGTAATTTTTTTTTTTTTAATTTTAAAAGCATTGGTTTGGAAGAGACTAGGGATGATAAGGTGTGGATGACGGCAAGTTATCATCTTCCTTATGGGAAGATTTGTGGTGCTGCCTTAGGTGGCTTTTTTTTATAGTAGCTTACTAATATTATATGATAACTAATTAATACTATGAAATAACTTATCATAAAATAATACTAAAAAATTAAATATTATAAATATGATTACTAATAATTCATAACAAACTTATAAAATAATAAATTTTATATGCTTAGAGACATTCAAGATTTTGGTGATACAAATTTCGGCCACCAAAATTCCTATGGGGTGCTGGAAAGTGGGACCACTAAATTTTTGTCCTCGGCTTAGTCCGTATGAAATGCTCGGAACCAATCTTAATGTAATGTTGTACGTGTGGACGTATATCCGTCATGACAATTACCATTAAATACAAATTATAATCAACCAATAAAAAAATTCGTTGATTTTCAACGAACCAAAAGCCACGTCATTTCAGATTCTATGGATAAAATTATTGACACAAATTTTTTATAATTTATTTGATGATCCTCATATTTTTGGTTTTTGTCCAAATTGGATAAATTAATCTTTGTATTCTTCTTTTATTAACGGCGTTAAATCTGCTGTCAAGTATTGATTATTTTTGTAAAGTACTAAATCGTTATGTTTGCATAAAATCATTTGTAGTGCAGCTCTCTTCTCTCTTCTCTCTCTCTCTCTCTCTCTCTCTCTCTCTCTCTCTCTTTGTGGAGGTGCTGCCATGTAATGGAGCGGTTATAGCGTTCCAGACCTGGAAACAATATGAAGCCGCACCACCATGCGCCGGCGCTTTTAAATTCCAGTTCCGGACCAGCATGTCCATGCTCCACTCTCCATACCAAGAGCAACCATCCTTCAATTCGGCGCCGTTTTGGCCATCGGCACCCATTCCTTACCAACCACCAGCAACTCTCCTTGGGAAATTCCCGCCAATTCAATCTCTCCCTTAGCTCCCGCCGCTCTAATCTTCCCCGCTGCTCCGCCAATGTTGATTTCGATCAGAATCGAGCCGCTTGGACGCGCCGGGCCGTCCTGCTCGCTCCTCCGTTCCTAGCAACCGCCACGTGGTTGTTGGGGCCGGCGAGCTCCTCGGCGGATGGTGAGAGCTCCTTGACCCCAGTGGTGAATGTTCCAGTGAGTCCTCCGAAGGAGGAGGTAATTGCATCGAGAATCTATGACGCGACGGTGATTGGGGAGCCGATGGCGCTGGGGAAGGACAAGAGCAAGGTGTGGGATAAGCTGATGAATGCGCGAGTGGTTTACCTCGGCGAAGCCGAGCAGGTCCCAATCAAGGACGACAAGGAGCTTGAGCTGGAGATAGTCAGGAACTTGAGGAAACGATGCATTGAGAGTCAGAGGCGGCTTGCCTTGGCCATGGAGGCATTCCCTTGTGATTTGCAACAGCTCCTCGATGAATACATGGAGAAAAAGTTTGCTTCTTCTTTCCTCTTTCTCCTTTTCTTGTTCTCTCATCAACTGATCTGTGTGTTT
Source organism: Carica papaya (assembly GCF_054855325.1). NCBI lineage: Eukaryota > Viridiplantae > Streptophyta > Magnoliopsida > Brassicales > Caricaceae > Carica > Carica papaya. The sequence continues at coordinate 3,545,320 of NC_142310.1, read as the reverse complement.
GCTTCTTTTTGCACCAATTTTTTCATTTGAATATGGACTGTGAAATTGTTATGTGTTTTGATTTTGAATCCAATGACTTTCTGCTTTGGCGTTTCAGATTTAAAAGTTTAAATTTAGTGTGTGAATAAATCAATGAGTGTGCTCGAGTTGAAACCTGCTTTTCTGGTTGGCAGGATAGATGGGGAAACCCTGAAGTCTTTCATGTCGCATTGGCCGACAGGACGCTGGGAGGAGTATGAGCCTCTCTTAAGTTATTGTCGTGATAATGCCGTCCGTCTTGTTGCTTGTGGTGCTCCACTCTCGGTCAGTGTCTAGGTCTGCTAGAGCCTTGGTGGTATTCCTACTCGTTGCTTTCATTGGACATCACTGTTACTTGTTGAAGCATGATGGTTATGGACTATGTAGCTTTTCTTAGTCTGGCTAGCTTATGAAGTGCTGATCCTAAGCTGCCATGTTTCTAAGATTAACATCCATCACATTGAGTTAAGGATGATTTTATTATATTGGTATCATTACTATGGATGTGGCACTGATTTGCTTGGCAACAAGGATTTTTTCCATGCCAGCATCAGATATTTGAAGAAATAATTGCTTAATAAGGTTATACTTAAAAAAAAAAAATTATGGATTGGTTTTTCTATTTATATTACTAATACCCAAGAGAGGGATAGTACCAAGCTTCCTCAGTAGACAAGCTGGGAGTGCACCAAATAGACTGAACGCCCAGGTCTTTACTTATGGCTAGATAATGCAAGAGACTGCTCTATGATAAGAATAGCTGATCTTGTAGAAACTGCTGGTTAATTTTCTTTCTTTGAGCTAGGTGGAAGTTGGAAGAATTTTAACAGTATTAAATTTCGGCTGTTGTCTTCGACCTTTTTGTGTTATATCCCAGAGTATTTTAGTGCAAGCTGTACTGTCCTAGTAATCAGACTTTTATTTAGAAGCTTTAATCATAGGTGGCTTTTGCTCCATAAAGTGTTGACTTAATGATTTTGATATAGGTCGTGAGGACTGTCCAAGCAGAGGGTATTCATGGCCTCTCAAAGGCTGACCGCAAAGCATACACTCCTCCAGCTGGTTCGGGCTTCATCTCAGGCTTTACTTCTCTGTCACGCAGATCATCAATTGAACTGAATTCTCCTTCTCAGATTGTTCCATTTGGGCCAAGCTCATATTTATCTGTGCAAGCAAGGGTAGTTGAAGAATATACCATGTCCCAGATTATTTTGCAAACAGTGGCAGGTGGAGGAGCAAATGATATGTTAGTAGTGGTGACGGGTGCAAGCCATGTTGAATGTGGATCTAGAGGGACTGGTTTGCCCGCAAGAGTTTCAAACAAGATGCCAAAGAGAAACCAGGTTGTTATATTACTTGATCCTGAAAGACAAGACATACGAAGGGAGGGAGAAGTTCCTGTTGCTGATTTCTTGTGGTATTCTGCTGCCAGACCTTGCAGCCGAAATTGTTTCGACCGAGCTGAAATTGCTCGAGTAATGAATGCAGCAGGCAGAAGGCGAGATGCTCTACCTCAGGTCAGTTGCTCTCAATAGGTCTCATGAAATATGAAAGTAATCATCTCCATGTACATGATTTGCTATTACTTTTCTATGCTTGATTGCATAAGTTGGTTCCTTGGTTTCTAATATGGTCCGGAGTTGGATAAAGTAGTTCTAGTTAAGACATGTATTTGGACACTTCCCCCTCTCTTCTCATGAAGAGTGAGGATTCAAACCTGCTCACACGTAGACTTCACTATTACCAAAAAAAAAAAAAGCAAATTTTGTGATTTGGGATGGATCCTTCAAATAATAACATTAATTTTATTAATTAATTTGTAAGATAATATTAATTTGTAAATAACTAGTTTGTAAGATAATATTAATTTTATTATGAAGTTTCTGTTAATTCATGAGAAATTTTGTGATTTGGATGAATCCTTCAAAGGGAAGTTTGAAGTTAACAGTTTGGATACTTCTATGGTTTAGTTGAGAATTAACAACTTCTAGGTACCTGTTCATGTTTTTGTCGTCAAGAGAACATCAAGCATATGCATAAAATGTTACTAACAATTATTAGTACTGCACATTGAGGATGATTCTTTCGTGTTCTTACAAAAGATTATACTGTAACATGCTTTCCAGGACCTTCAGAAAGGACTAGATCTCGGTTTAGTATCGCCTGAGGTACTGCAGAATTTCTTTGACCTGGAGAAATATCCTATTATTTCAGAGCTTACTCATCGCTTCCAGGTAAACTTTCTTGAAGAGATTCTTCTTCAGTATTCAAGATTTACAACAGTATATCATAATCTACAGCAAAGCTAACAGTAAGTACATAAGTAAGTCACAACCCGGCCGTGCACCTGTGCGCACCACCCACTGATGTAGTTTTCATTATCAGGAAGTCCCCTGAAAATGAACAAGCTTGCTATGCATATAATTTAGTCCTGGTTGCTTTTCAATGATAATGTTATTTCTCTAGATGGGGCCTTGTATATTTTGCCTGCTAAAAAACAGTCGACAGCAGGATAGGTAACATTGAATTTCGACCAGGTTGACCTTGGTTCATTATGATGCAGGGTTTCAGGGAAAGGTTGTTGGCAGATCCCAAATTCTTGCATAGGTTAGCTATAGAAGAAGCTATATCAATAACAACTACCCTCCTTGCACAGTACGAGAGGCGTAAAGAAAATTTCTTCGAAGAACTTGACTATGTTATTACTGACACTCTTAGGGGAACAGTTGTTGACTTTTTTACCGTTTGGCTTCCTGCCCCAACTTTGTCATTCCTTTCACAAGTTGATGAAATAAGTGTGTCTGATAATATGGATGCCCTAAAAGGTCTACTTGGGTCCATCCCAGATAATGCATTTCAAAAGAATCTTGTTGGAAGGGATTGGAACCTCAGTCACAGATTTGCTTCAGTGTTTGTTGGTGGTTTGAAACTTGCTGGTGTTGGATTTGTTTCCAGCATTGGTGCTGTTGCCTCATCCAATATGTTGTACACTGTACGCAGATTAATCAATCCCGAGTTTGTTACTAAACAACAAACTAAAAGATCACCAATATTTAAAACGGCAATTATTTACGCATTCTTCCTTGGAACATCTGCAAATCTCCGTTATCAGGTATGTGTTGCTTAAGCCTGAAATTTACCAAGCTATCTTCTTAAGACTGAACTTGGTAAGTTATCATCTGTAACATCTCATGATTTCTGGAATTTTCATTACTTGTGTTATGCATGTCTCAGCATTGTTTATAAACATTATAAAGTGTGAAAAAGGGTTGACACTTTAACCTCTTAGTAGTATCTGCAGTTTCTTTGTATTGACATCAAATAAATTGAAATGCAGATTATTGCCGGAATCATAGAGCATCGCTTTTCGGACTTGTTTTCTTCCCAAGCTTTACTTGTAAATATGCTGTCCTTTGTTGCTCGAACAGTTAACTCCTACTGGGGAACTCAGGTAAGAATCATATCTGTTTCAATATATTTGTCCTGGTACCAGCTACTTTTTGTTTAATTCTAGCTGTGCCTGTGTTAAACTTTCTGGGATATAACTAATCTGGTTCTGTTTGTTGCCTAAAATGCTATAGCAATGGGTTGATCTTGCACGCTTTGCTGGACTTCAATCTCGGAAGGATGATACAGCTTCTTATCAAAGTCCAGATTGTCCAAACCATGCTGCAGTACAATGCAACACCTCAGAAGAAACTACTATTGATGATATCGATAATCAATGAGGTCATTGTTAGACTTTACAATGTTATACCTATTTGGTTCGAAAGTTGTTGGGTTGATCTTAATTCTTTATATGCCTCATCCACAAATACACCGTAAATTTCCTCTTTCCCCACATCTTTATCATTCTTAACAAGCCGTGATAAATTTCTTGCAGAATCTATAGACCTCAACAAACAGCTTCCCGTTATTGGCCACGCGGAGGCCCCAGATGAGCTTTTTTGATGTTTCTATAGTAGAGGATGTGAAAGGCAAGGATATACATATATAGAAAATGAAGGGAACAAGGAGGGTTACCCCCAACTTCCAGTTCAGAAAGGATATAGTAAATGCCAATCGATGAATACATGAGATTTTGTTTTGGGACCATTTCACTAATGGATTACACAGATGTTATAGTTATCATTGAATTGATTTATGTGAGTTCCCTTTCTCTTGGTAACTTTTTCCAATCTAAACATTTTGGTGTCTCCTAAAAGCTACTGTTTCATGAGAGAAAATGACACGATTTTTTTTTTTGCATTCTGATAGCTAAGGACTAGACTGAAAAATTATGATTCATGGAATCATATTGATTACAATCCACTGTTTAGGTTTGTGGATAAACATTAATATTTCTCTTGTCAAGCAATTAAAATGAAAATTTATGACTATGGTATGGGGCTTCCACGAAGTGCATGGATGGATTTGCTCTTACTGCAGTAATTATGACTATGTTTTGCAGAGCGTGAAAAGTTGTGTTATCAGCCAAGAAAATTTACATAAATTCAATTCAAATGGTACCTAAAGTTTACCCAGATGTTGATTAAAGCTGCTGTTAGGGAACAATATGCCGTACTAATTATTTTTATTAGAAGAAAACGTCCAAAGGCATGTTTCAGGAATCTGTCGGAAAAAATAGAGATTGGAGACAGTAGTATCCATCATGAGAACCTTTACTAATAATCTGATTTATACAAAGAGCTGAAGAGCAGCGTACAGGACTAACAACAGTATCGATGCATATAATACATTGCTTATATTCACAAATATGGACAGCAACTTAAAAAATATCTATTTTTCCTACGGTATAAAAAAGAATTTGGAAACTGGAATCTTTCTGCAGCTGCAACTGCTACCTACATGCAATATCCAATTGTTAGGTAGCTAAGCCTGTCTGCCATGAATTAATCTAGCTTGATGTACATGTAAGCCTTTCTCTCTCCCATGAACTTTAGCTAGTTATAACCCTGTCTGCCATGAATCCGCGCATGTCATCTTCAAACGTTACGGATGACTTGTTGCTGCAGTATCAAGACTGAACAAGTATTGCAGATGTCTGCGGAAGCAAGCATGTCGCCAACAAGTCCGAGCTCCGGCAACTCGCAGAATTCAGAGAGGCCAAAGGTTACTGGTGAGTGAGTTTCGTGGCGTCTCCCCACCAAAACAAGGTTGTATTCGGAAGCCACTGATTTGATAAAAAGAGAAGTTTCTGCTCCATCTCTCACAACTCTCTCCTCACAAGATATGTTGTCATGCTTGCAATGTCTCAGCATGTCCTTGGTGTACTCTTGATGTAGTATATTCTCCCATACATTGTGGCCGTAGCTGTTGACAGCGACAAATTTGATGATTGTGAGATGAACTGTGGGACACCTGGTGATCCATCGAGCAAATGCAAGTGCCTCTAAATCATCCTTACCTGCCATTGAAAGAATTGCAACACGGTAAACAGATGAGGCTACATAAGGTTTAATGCGGATTTTGCTCCTATCGATATAGATTGCAACAGAGCAAGGAGCCTTGTCCATTACATTAGAGTTGAGAAGCCTGGCAGCATTGTTTTCCATGACAACATTTCCTTTAGCATTCCATTTCTTGTGAAATGGAAGGATTATGAGGGAGACAGAGTGATCAAAAGCGACCCAAGAGATATGTTCATGCATGAGTTTGGAAGGAGAAATTGCAGTGAAGACTTTGACTTGTGCGGATTTGTCATGTTTGGACTTGAATAAAGTGAAGACATCAATGACTGGTTGCCAACGGGAACCTCCAAAAGTAGAGAGTTTTTGACCTAATTGATGATCAAGAATGAGAGGTGTTGATCCTCCTACAAGACTTTCAAGATAGAGACCAATGACAAACAAAGGACTTTCTTTGGTCGGAGCAGTTATATCTAGTAGCTTGGCTGCAGCCAATGCATCATCTTGTCTATGTGCAGAGACAAGAATTCGGAGTCCTTCTGCTTCTGTGGAGTGCACAATGGTTCTTTTCTGGTAGCCCAAGTACTTTTCGGAGGGATCATAGACGCTGCTGATGATCACTGGTATTGCTGTTGCCAGGACAAACACTGTTAAAACTGCTATCGTGAATTGCCCAGATGCCAATGGCTGAGAATCGAGAATATTTGGGCGGTTACTACTGACAATAATAACACTGAAGGTCAATGTTTATTTGGGTTAACGTTTAGAGTGGGAAATCATACCTGCTTATTAAAATTGGTGATGAATACTCCTAACTGGACAATGCTCTGAGCAGAACATATCAAAGAAAGGAGAGCAGCATCCCTTCTAGGCACACGACAACATGATGCAGGAATAAAAGTTGAAAGCAACTTGACTGTAAAACCACAGCTGAGCATAAAAGTGAGAAACATTGGAGGTGAATGCTGCAACTCCCACAAATTTGATCTGAATCCACAGAGAGTCGAAATCAATGGCAATAGTAGCCCTGTAACAATTGTGTCTAATCTCTCTACCAAGACTGATGCCAAAGGAGGTCCTGTAGGCACTATCAATCCAAATATAAAAGGTCCATATAGAAACTGCAACCCGACATTATCACCAATAATTCCCACAAGCATCACCAGAATCACAACCAAGAATACGTAGTTGCTCCTCACCGGCTTCCCTTCCGGTGTTCTTCTGATAATCCAGTACATTGTCGATCTCAAGAATGTCACTATAACAATAATAAGCAACATGGAAAGGAATATGGATTTGAATCCTACCCTTGGAGACACTCCAAAGATTAGCTTCAGATAACTTTCAAGATTGATTAGTACCACAGAGGTTGTGTCACTGACCAAAGCCGATGACAAGGCAAGGTGTCCGAGCTCTGAGTTTATGATCTTCAAATGTGTCAGGAGAAGTGCAACCGCCGGGAATGAGGTGATCATGAGGGTGCCTGAGAAAACCGAGACCCATTCAACTGCAGGTTCTGGATATTTATCAGAAGTTCTGCTTATATCTTTGGCGATTGTCACCATTGTTAACATAGGTACAAGGGTGTTTATGGTGCCTATAACCCATGATTTTGATCCTGATTTTCTCAGCAGGCCTGCATCCATCTTTACTCCAATCAAAAACATGAAGAACAAGTAACCAAATCTCATCAGGGTTGAAAGAATTTTCATGGAGTCTGGCGGGAAAAAGATTGTTGATAATCCAGGAAAGTACTTCCCAATCAAACTTGGTCCTAGAATCATCCCAGCCTGCTCATCAAAAAATCATAAACCAATACCAAATTATTGCTACAAATGGCATGGGCCAAACACTAGTTTCTGCGGCACATTTAATCAAACACTTAATAGAGTCATTAATTCAACCTTCATATACATATATACATATATATATATATATATATGTTTTTTTATTCAACCTCCACGTGCGCACATATGTATGAATGTAAATATAAATGCGAGAATATTCATACGATAATATTAGTTTTACGTACATGCAACAATATATTAGGATCAGAATTTTATGCGAAATGAATCATAAAAAAATGAGATACACACAAATTCAGATAGAAATATAAGATTAAGAAAGGAATTAATTACCAAAATTTCGGCGACAATGCGGGGCAAATGTATGCGTCTGAGAAAAAAATGTATGAAGGAGGTGAGGAAGAAGATGATGGAAATTTGAATGTTTAGACGAACAGATGAATGCTTGAGAATGTTTTCTTTATTTTGCAGCATTTGGTACCAAATTCCATCTGAATAAACTGGTTCAAATTTCCAACATGATCCATCCATCCGGTATTCTGGATCCAATTCATCCGCGATTGAACCCGTAGTGTTCATGGATACAATTCTTGTTTTAAATTGAAAAAAAGAAAGAAAATTTGTCGAAAAGAACAGAAAAACGGTGGGAAATGGAGATCATAATCTAATTGGGATTTGATGGAGGAAGACCTTTGCCTATTTAGTTTTTGGGTTTTTTTTTTTTTTTTGTTCATATATTTCGAAATAATATTACTTTAACCTATGAGAATGCTCTTATATAGATTTGATGCTTTTGGGCACAAAAATGGACTTCCATTGCTTATTGTATTATTTGTCATTGGTTATTATGGTATAAGTTTTTTGAACAATATTTATATTCTTTTGTATTTATTAATTTTATTTACGACTAATATTTTTATAAAATTTAATTTATCATTAATAAATTAAACTAATTTTTTCACTAAAATAAAAAAATGATATATATTTTTTTTATTTTCTTGATTGATCCAAAAAAAAAAAAACATCGGTTTAACTTTATTTCAATATATTAAATTTTAAAAATATTACATAAATTGAAAAACTATAAATTTTTAGATAACTAGGAAATGACTACTTGTATGTATATGTACACCCACATTCCTTTAAAATTTTATGAAATTATTTAATAAAAATTTCTTCTAAGCATTATACAATATTCTCTTAGGATTTAAACCAAATAAGATAATATTTTTCTATAATTTTCAAATCTAAAATTATTTTTTTTATATTACTTGATAATCTTATATAACTATTCATAATATGTATTTATTAGATAGTAAAAATTTAAGTTGATTGTCATCCGCAATCAATGTTAACATATTAGTACTAAATTTATTCTATCAAAAATAATATATGAGTCTTTTTGTGATCGTACTCCTATAAAAAATTTTAAATACCTAATATTTTCAAGTGACTCTCTATTATAAATCGGAGGATTTTAAGTAAAATATTAAGTTTCTGCTTGTCATTATACGTAATTTTAATAAACGTAAATTTGATCTTAATCAATTCTATAATGTAACTACTGACTCATTCAAACAATGTATTTATTCTTGCATGATGATAGTTAATATCTAAATAATTTTGGAGCCAACATATCTTATTGGTTATTAATTTAGATTTTAAAATTATTATTACTTACGTCTCGAATCCTCTAAACATTCACTTATTTAAAAAGTTAAAATTTGAGAAATTTTGTATTTACTAAAATGATAATTATAAATTGATGCATCATAACCAAACATGTTTTAATTAAAAAAAAAAACATTTAGTTCTCGTTTTGAACGTTTTAACTAATTTTTGCAGATTAAAAATTAAAAAATATATATATATATAACCGACCCTAAATTATTTATTTTTAGAATATGGAAGTCGTGAACTTTTTTTTTTTTTAAAAAAAGAAAAAGAAATATCGTTATTGTATTAACGAAGGGTTGTAATTTTGTTTTTTAATTTTCTTAATTATTAATCAATTAATTGTGTTCGTAGTTTGGCGTGTCTGCCATTGACAGCGGAGTGACACCCACGTGAATAAAGGATTAGAACAATTACGTGTCATCTACTAACTTTTGGATAACGACAAAATCCTATCGTCACCCTACACGTGTCTCAATCTCCATCCCCCTCTAAAAAATCTGTGCGCTCATCAGAAGCTTCTCTTTTCTTCTTTCTTAAAAACAAAAAACCGACAATGTAATCAGTACTGTGCTTTAAATTTGGGCCCCACCAAAAGATAACAACCTGGGCCCTACTCCTCTTTGTTAAAAACGACACCGTTTAGCTCGGTTCGTGAATGTACATTATATTTTCATTTGAGATTTGAAATTATTTAATTCTTGATAGCCAAAATCTCAATTAGGATTCTAAATCCTATATTTATTTTATAAAATTTAAGACGATAAAATGCGAAAAGAGGAAAAAGCACGGTGGCATATTCGTAATAAAAAGTAAAATGAAGGCCAATTCGTAAGATCATCTGCTATATATCGAGCAGAATACCACTCGTCGTTCTTATCCAAATCTTTGTTTTCTACCTTAAAAGATTCTCTTTTTCTGTGTGGCAATGGAGGTAATTTCCAGCAGATCGACGTTGAATCCCAATGCTCCGATGTTCGTACCGCTAGCTTATCGAACGGTTGAGGATTTCTCCGATCAGTGGTGGGCTCTCGTTCAATCGTCCCCTTGGTTCCGCGACTACTGGCTCCAGGAAAGATTCCAGGATCCCCAAAACGACCCTTTCTCCGATATTTACGATCCTGTCCTCCCGGACTTTGACGCTCTCTTCGACGAAGACGACGACGTTTTCTTCGAAAACATGGAGATGGAGCTCCGCGGTACTCCGAAAGGTAAGTGAAGTGAAAAGGCGTGAAATTAACCTAACCTTTTTTTTTTTTTAAATCTCTGAGTCATCTCGTCCGAGTCGCTAGGCCAACTCAGTCTTTCCATTTTTCAGTTGCGGAGGAGGAGGAGGAGGAGGTGATGCGGAAGCAGTTGGTTGCAGCCGGAGCTTTAAAGTGGGGTAAGGATCGCAGTCATGGGAACGCGCCGAGGTTCGCAGAGAAGGCGCCTAAGATCGTGAGCGGGAAAGTGAGTCCTAGGATGATACAACAACCGAGGTGATTCACTGAGTTGAGTCGGTGTTTTGGCGGTTGGTTGATCGAGTTGCTTCTTCTTCGTCTGTACATAAAACCCAAAAAAGAGGGGAAAAAAAAAAAAAAAAAAAAAAAAAAAAAAAAAAGGAGAGAAATCCGTGTTTTTCATTTAATCTTTTTAGATGCATCTCTGTAATTTCATCAGTAAATTTAGGTCCCTTTAACTTTAGTGTTACTAATAAAGCTTCGAATTTTCAGAATTCAGGTAGTTATGTTCTTCGTTGTTAATTAGTTTGGTTACAATCGAGAATTGGAAATTTGGGAGATTACAGAAAGTGATTAATTAAGAATTGGGGAATTACAAAAGAAGCTTTTAAGTGGAAGCAGTGATTGGTTCATTATCTGCCCAATTACTTGCTGTTTTCCCAATTTTCTGAAGAACCCTAATGACTTGGTCGGTTGTAACGTTGCCAGTGACAGTCACCTTGTTCAGCTTCGTGTCAACGTTGTATGCCTCAATATCTGCTCATTGGAAACAAATAACAAAACAGACACAGATTTTAAGAAAATTACAACTAAACCCAATGATAACTAGCAAGATTTTCTTTATGTGATACAAAATCAATATTTAGATAGAGAAGAAATTACCTTGTATTTTCTTGATGGCTTTCAAGATTTTCTTGATGCATTCTTCACAGTGCAAACCCACTTTCAATTCCACCATCTGTTGCAAAATTGAAGAAGAAGTAATTTAATCTAGAGGTGAAATCTCCCAAACTCTCTTTTTACTGAATTAGACTGGAGATATATGTACATGTATATGCGTACTAATATGTATGTGTACTTACACTGGACATTTTAGTTGATTGATCTTGAAGTGGCAAAACCTGTTACTAGTAGCAGAAGAGAAGAAGAAAAAGAAAGAAGGGAAATTTTGGGTGTTTGGAGACAAGACGAGAAAACAACTATGATATATATATATATATATGTATATATTGGAATTTGATTCTTTGCTTCAAGAGGAGGAATTCTACTTTTGTTAAAAAGCTAGCTTTATTTTCTACGGACAAAAACAAAAGAAAAGCTAACTTTAAGATTCCCTTTCGTGCTCACTTTTAGGCCTTACTCAAAGGCACTTTTGCTAGTGGGACGTGCCGACCTTACCAGTCCAAAAATTTCTGATAGGCCTTAAAATAGCCCAACCCAAGACGGACTTCTCATGAGAAATAAATGATTACGGAATGCAAGAAAATAAGTTTATTAATTATAAGTCTGAATTTATTAAAAAGGTTATAAAAATTTCTCAATCCAATACAACAAGCAATAATTAATTGATAACTCATATATATTATATACATGCAGCCCAGTTGCATACATGCCCGTATACATCTTCCCTAAAGAACGTACATGTTTTATTTCCCCAATTTGAACCATATATATATATATATATATATATATATTTAATTAAAAAAAAACAAACAAACACATATATATGTGACACTGACTCTCAATAATTCACCCTCCTGCAATTCTTCCTGATCTCCCCGTCTGATCCAGTGAGAACCCCGATGTCTCCCATCTTGATCATGGCAGCGGCGAAATCAGAGGCGAAGGTGCTGGGTTCGTAGCTGTAGGTGAGCACTATGGAATCAGTGGGTCCAGCGCCATGGTTGTAGAGTTGCTGGTCAGAGTGGAGTAAACCCTTATTGTTGACCAGGTTCTTGAAGAAGCTGTTGTCAAAAACTCCCGGAGTCTGATAATCAACCGGCGCCAGATTGTTGTTTCCGGTCATGTTAGATCTCGGACACCTGCATCGCCTTGTTCTTGAGAAGGACATGTCGATGTTGGGTTCGTTGTAGATTCGAGCTCTGTAGTTTCTGCACCTTGCTCGTCCAATTGTATGACCTCCTGATCAAACCAACATATACATATATATATATATATACATATAGAGAGAGGGAGAGAGAAAAGGTTTGTGTGTGTGTATGTGTGTGTGTGTGTGTGTGTGTGTAAGAAAGAGAGAGAGAGAGACCAGTAAGGGCAACCATGTCCGTGATGGAAAGGCCACGAGAAGTGAAGCTAGAGATGAGTTGAGTAAGGTTGGAGGTTGGAGGAGGAATGCTGGTATTTGCAGCAGCTTGGCTTGCACTCATTGCATCTCTTCTTCCAAGTTTTACATCCCAGTATGGGCCTCCAAGCTATAACAACAATATTATCATCATACATATACATATACGTATATTACATATATATAAAATATAACATCATGAATTAATGATGGGAATTCAATCATAGCAATAATTGAACCAATTTTTGTTAGATGGGATTTCAATGTTATATACGTAATGACCTGTCTTTGCTTGTATATAGCAATATATTGAATTGAATACATAAATTAAAAATAAATATGCTATAAGAATGAAAGTTTGAAGATGATAATAAATGCCACTCACAATAGTAACTGCATCTCTCGCAGCAATTGCTAAAATATCAGCACAAGAAACAACACCAGGGCACATATTTTCTACCTCATCCTTGATATTGTCAATTACATAAAATCCACGAGCAGAACCACGATTCGGGCTTGCTTTTTTTTCTCCGATAAAGGTGGGAGTATCATCAAACAGATTCGAGGCATCGCATCCCTGTGATCACCATGAATGATAGCTAATACAAACATAATAATTTAACAAAACTATTTAAACCTAAGCTCTTATAACATATATATAAAGTAGGACAACAGTAGATAAGTATTGGAGAGAAGAAAAGATGGTTACTTTGACGAAGCAGTCATGGAAGAACAATCGAAGAATGGAGGCACCTAATCGGCCTTCTCTGTTAATTGCGGCTTCCATGGTGGATTTCACTGTGGGGAAGAGTTCAGGACAAGAATGGGAGTAGAAATCTGGTGAAAGCTGAGCATAAATGCTTCTGCTACCCACCAAAACAATAAGAATTAATGACATGCAATATCTGGTGAAAATCAACAGAGAAGCCGCCATTGATGACATATAATATCTTTGTATATAGAGAATCAGTAGGGTGAATATTATATTGCAGAAATGGGCTTATACATATATGTGTATGTATCACTCTCAGCTTGTGTTGATGAGAACATTTGAGGGAAGAAGATCAATATATATAGAGATGTTTTCATCATGAGACTGATGATTAATAATATAACATCATTATTAAAACATGAAGAATCTTCTTCTGCATGCATGGCATTTTTGCACGTAAACGATTATAAATAGAAAGACACGTAATTAACAAGAAAACCGTGAATTCATGTGTTAAGAAAGCAATTTAAGTTAATTATTTTATTTTCCTGGGTTATTAAGTAATTATAAATAAAGTAAAGTTTTCATTCCTTTAATTTTCTCGAGAAAAAGATGAAGAAAAATTTTAGAAGACGATAAGGTTCGAAAAGGTGTAAATTTGGTGTGGTGTCATATGGTTGCTGGTTTTAGCCTTTGCTTCTACTCATGTCTTCCATGATTATTGACTTCTTTTTTTGTTAAAAATGTGATATACTTATCTTTCCACTCAATCATACATTGTTTATATCGATGTTTCAATTCAATTATATATATATATATATATATTAAAACAATTGGAAGGTTAAATAATTTTTTAATTATATATAAATGCTTTTCTTTTTATTATTTTTTAACCTAAAAAATTTAAGTAATATTTTTAATTGAATAACTAAATTATTATTCTAATAAGTTGGGATTAAATTCAAAACTAAGCCTTATGAATAAGAAGGAAGAAACCAGAAAGATAATGTTTATCTCATTGGTTATATAATAATGCTTTGATTTAGTAAAAAGTATAAAAAAAAAAAAAAAAAACTTAGAATATGATATAAATTTAAACAAATATGATATTATAATTTCACAAGTCAATTCTATTCTTAAAAAATGAAAATAAAAATTTATTACTGTGGAATTAATGATATGAATTTAATTATGCATTAAATATACAATAATGACATGATTTATGTAGTTATATATATATGTAGTAAATGGGAATTTAATTGATTATTGATTCCCTTCACCTATATGTTTACACTTAAGGAGGAAATTCTCTAGTAAATTACTTTATAAAAATTAATTTGAAGGAAAATTTCATTGTCACAAAGAAGAATTTACCTACCACACACTATGCAATTACCTTTTAGTAATGTTGAAAACTCAAAAAACTTTTCAAAATTTGAGTTGGGATCTTTCAATTTTCCAAGAACTTTTCATCATTTCCAACTTTGTTTTTTCCCACTGACCAAACAGGACTTGTTGACTAATGAGCGAGTAACACAAACCCATCACGCGTTCAAACCAAGCTACATATATACAACTCTTTCACTTTCACTATTGCTACCCAATTAGAAAAAGCCACGTGTCAACCTCTCAGGAAATCTCTCTTTTACGCCGCTGGATTCCTTTCCTTCACCAATAAAAATCTAAACTTTTTCTTCTCCAAAACAAGTTTCCATTTGGAGCTTTCCTTCTCGCAGGCTCCATCCTCTGTTATTGAACTCCAACCAGAGAGTAGCTCAACAAATAAGCATCTGATAAAGAAATCAATATGGGTAATGTTCTTCGGTTTCTTTATGGAAAATGCTGTAGACCCACAACCTCCGATGAATCGCTTGGACCCCATGGTGTATCAGCTTCCACTGTTGGTGTTTCAGCCCTTGCCCGTGATCTCTTTCAATTCGAAATCACGTCGCAGGTCTTGATCTCTCCAAGTTATCACCATTAATGTTATAATGCATCCCTGCTTTTGATTTTCCTTGGGTTAATTTGGTTTCTTTACGGCCTTTATGGTTGATTTTCCCGTTGCATGAACAACCAGTTATGGGTTAGTTTCTGTAATTTATGGATTTTGTTTTGCTAAATAAGTTGCTTTTATTAGATTTTTTTTAGGAATTTATTGGGTAATTTAAAGCTAATTATGTTATTACTGCCATGATCGAAGCTCACTTTATATATAGATTACCCCTTCCATTTTCAAGCTTATATAGTGATTTCTTTACTTAAGGTCACAAGTAATTGGGGTTTATGAGGTTTCTCGGGAAAAATCAGAACGTTTTGTTAAATTTTCTTCAAAAGGAAATAATCGGAAAGTCAATTTTCTGCAGGTTCCCGAGGGACTTAGCAGACATGTTGTGTCCTCTAAGAAGGCTCAGGCTAACTGGTAAAATTATTGTTGTATAACTTCCCGGCACTATTGAATTTCACTGAGCAATTACTCGTATTCTGCTTAATTTTATGAATTTTTTTTATTAACATTAATGTGTTCTGTCCAAAATTTTGAAGGTATAGAAAACTGGTAGAGGCATGGAGAGAATCAAAACCACCTCCGCGAACACCTGAAGAAGCTGCTAGGCTTGTTATTGGCACCTTGAAGAGGCACCAGAAGGCAGATATTGAGGTACACAAAAATTTTGAGATTGCATAGAGAGGTATATAATGCAGGTTTCTTCACTGTTGAAAAAATTTGCAGGGATTGTTGACTTTCTATGGTCTCCCTCTTCCCCATACCCTAGTTGAACTCTCTACAGTGGTTCCTACATCATTGCCAGAAGAAGTGCAGTTCGAGTTGCAGACTCTTCCGGTAAGAATATTTCGTTTTGAACTCAGAATCACCATAGCCATTTAGTCATGTTTTGAACTCAGCCCACATTTTAATGAAACCAGGTTGATGCAAAGGCTGTAGCAGATGGAGATACAATCACTGTGTATGTCAGCACTGCAGATTCCAGAGAATCGACTATCGTTCCTAGTAACGTGCAGTTGGCAGCTGTTGAAAGAACAAGAGCAAGAGCAGCCAAGAACTATGCAAAAGCAGACATGATTCATAAGGAGATTATCGAATCTGGATACCGGTTGGTTTTCCTTCAGTTTCTCACATGAATTCCTTCAACAAGTTGTGTAATTCATACTAGTGATCTACCTTGAGCTGCTAATTTGCAGGGTGTTAAATCTCCAAAATGAAGAGATCCTTGCAAGAAAGTATAGGATTCGACTACGGTAAAGTATTTACTTACAAAGGACTCTACTAGTTGTATCTTGGGTGCAATAACAAAAAGTTGCCAATGTTCCTGATGGATTCTTGGTGAACAAACAGAGGAATTGATGCCCCGGAGAGTTCAATGCCATATGGAAAAGAGGCTAAGGAGGAGCTAACTAAGATTGTTCAAGGGAAGTGTTTGAGAGTTCTGGTTTATGGGCAAGATCGATATGGTCGATGTGTGGGTGATATCTACTGTAATAAAGTGTTTGCACAGGTAACCTAACATTAGATTTTCTGGAAAACTCTAACATGACTTGGTGGGAAATCTGGAGTTTACCTTGCTCCTCGTTCTCATAAATTTTCTCTGTTAATAGGAAGCAATGCTGAAGAAAGGTTGTGCATGGCATTACACAGCCTATGATCAGAGGACTGCACTTGCAACAGTAAGCAACTAACGATACTTCTCCAATCCAAACAATTCAACACATGAGCATAAAAGGTTTATTTTCTAACTCTGAATATATGTTACCAGTGGGAAAAAGAGGCTCGGGCAAAGCGAGTTGGCTTGTGGGCTTTGTCAAATCCTGAGAAGCCATGGGAATGGAGAAAGGCAAGACGAGAATGCAGATGATATCTTCTGAAGTTTTAGCTTCTTGGTATATGATGATGAAGTAATTGAGTCGTTGTATAAAGAACATAACCAAAAGGAAGGTATGACAATAGGACATTTGTAACACATTTATCATTGTATTAAAATGATTTAAAAATCTTATTTATTCGGTTCTTTAACCGCGTTAAATTTAATTAAATTACACTAAATATTTATCATAATTCGTAATTTTTGTTGATTTTTATTTATTTAATTTTTAATTTAATTTAATTTATTTTATTCTAATTTATTTAGATTAAATATAAAAATTGAAAAAAAAATTAAAAAACGACGAATTGGGAAGAAAATCTTGCTATGAGTCTAGTTGCTTGCACGGGTGCTAGGCACTGTGCACGCGCGTATGCGCGTACATCCCCTCCGCATGCATGCACAGTGCGCACGTTCCCTCCACACGCACGCACAGTGTGCACGTCCCATCCGCAAGCACGCATGCATGGGACGTGCGCACACGTCCCTTTCGCGCGCACGGCGCGGGGTTAGGACAGGATATGCGCAAGAGGGCCGTCTGCGCGTCACCTTGCGCACGAACAGGCGCTGCACACTGTGCGCGCGTTGTCTGCATAGTAGGCCTGCATGAATAGGCCCTGTGCATCTGGGGCTTGCGCGCAGTAGCCCTGCACGTGCGACTAGGCCTTACGTGTGCAATAGGAGGCCTGTGCGCCTGTAGGCTAGCCTGCAGTGCGCCACCACCGGTGGAGGAGGCCCTCCTCCTCCTTTGTTTTTCATGCCGAGCATCTTTTTCTCCTCTTTCTTCATCGGATTTTGTCACTTGGCGCGAATCCGACGGTTCTAAAACTTTATAAATTGTCCTCTCCCTTCCCTTCCTCTCTATACTTTCATTATTCCATTTTTCAAAAGTTTAAAGAGAGAGTGTGTGAGAAATAGTAGTCCAGTGAGAGAAGAAGGGAAAGAAATGAGAACATTGAAGGAGAAAACATCAAGGTTTCGGTAAAGAATCTAATAGTTCTTTCGATATTTTAAGAAGTATTTTAAGAAAAACTAAATTAATATGATTGTTGTTTTACTTGTTTTGTATGCCTCTGTATTCAGTTAAATCGAATTGTTCTTGTTTTTAAGCATATTATGTGAATTGCAGACACTTGATAAATTTGCATGTAATAAATATAATATGTAATCGGTAAAAGTAAAAAGTATAAAAAAAAAATAGAATTAAACATGTATGATCCGAAATGTATTTGTATTGACATGCATATTGCATCAAGTGTCTCGTTAGGTTTTTTATCTCTGAGAGATATTTGTTCCTTTTACCCTTCGGAGTATCTATTTTCTCCTCCCTTATCTGGTCTGGAAAGACGTAATAGAATTGTTTCTAGTGGATTACGGCGTATTCTCCGACGAGAGTGACGTCCCACTATTTGTATAGGTCACTTGTGGCTAAGTAATGTCATGACTATAAATATCTATTTAGATCACTATGACTGGTACGGTTGTGGTCATAGATCGTACTATGGTTTGGTCGGCCGGAAATGGGCTTAAACAAATTGTCATATCTGTATTTAATCTGGTCATTCCACTCGATAGTTAAAAATCTGTATCTGTTCTCAAATATGGAAGTTGTAATGATTTCGCGAAATATGACACGAAAATTTGAGCATTTAATGATGCATTTGATTTTCTCTATTATTTAATATGATGTATGTTTGATTTTCTGTATTAACATATCATTTTCTTAACAAATAAATAATTTTCCATAATGTGAGATAGATAAACGATGAAGTTAAATAATAAAATAATTAACTTTTAAAATTTTACAATGTTAATTTAATATTATTTTTCTTATTGAGCATAATAAACTTACTCTTTCCATCTCCTCCCCTCCTCTTCCTTCCCCAGATGAGGAAGAAAGTGAAAACCCGTAGGCTGACCTACCTTTAGAAGTTTATGAGAATTTCGTGGATCCACAAGTCTGAATACATAATTGTTTCCGCTCTCTGATGAGTCCAATAATATAGTGAAAGAAATAGTCCTTATGTTTTATTTTGTATTTTGCAATTACTTCTGGTCTCAATATATGTATGTTTTGAAACTCATATAAATTTGTAAAGAATTTGTAATGATTTTATTTTGCTGCATAAATTTTATTATGCATTTGTTATTCTTAATCTATATCTGACATCTATTTACCTTAATTAGCACTTGAAATGTCACAACATCTAGTTCAGTCCAATCCAATTCATGTTTAATGAATCATATAATATTTAAAACAAGCTTTATTCATTTTTCTTCTTTGCTGTAATCTTATACCACATTTGGGATTTCTCACATCAATGTGAAAGATTTAATGCAGGAAAAGAAAATCAAACATAGTCTATACTTCAATTATGAAATTATATTTATCATGATTACATTGAATATCAGAATTAACCATATAAACAAATTCTCCTTCATTTACAGAGTCAATCTATAACATCATCTCACCCTCAATCCCCAAAAGCAAAAACAAGAGTAGATGAAATAACTTCATGAAAATTAAAGACTCCCGATAAAGAAACATAACAATGCAACAAGGAAAACCAAAACAAGCCAACCCAGTCTTATACAGTATTGCTTGTCTGGAATGAATAAATAAAGTAAACAAGAACTTGGAAGGCTGCAAAGAAATTTTTAAAAAAATCAGACAGCAGAAAGTGTCGAAATATCACCATGGTGCAGGAAGAGAATTCACTGCAAAAACACAAAAGTTTAAGACAAACGCAAAATGTTATGTTCGCTAAAAAAGATAAAATTAGATGTAAAGCAGATATCTTTGCTCAATGCAATTTATCCTCCACAACCTTCAAAAACAATGAGCCAGTTTTCCCTGTATCTCACATGGCTACATCCTTAATAAGCTACTTTTTCGTGTAATGAAGTATATATGCTGCAATTTTACTCATTTTCTTTTTCAGCATTACATTGATCATTCAGGAGATTAGCTAATTCCATTAAGTAATTAGATAATGATTTGAAATTTCTTTTCCTGACGACTTGAGTCACATTATGTACTATAACATAAAAAGTCCTCTAGACAAGGAGTACATGGGTGAAATTCCCTTAGGAGGGGGCGTCATGATAAAAGAAAAGTATGACTGCCTAGCATTACATAACCTCAGTTATACTCACAATCAACATTGCAAGGAAGTTCTGAACAAGGAAGATCAAGAAATCTCTCAGGTAAAAAGCGAAGGCTTAACAATTGAGCACACTTCCAGAAAAAGGAAAAACAGAGCTTGGGTTTTTCTTTTGTGTTTTCTTTTTTAGGGTGGAGGGAAGGCACAGTAAAATTCTCTTATTCTCTTGGAAAAGACAACAGTTAAAATGTAATAAAGAATCACAAGGAAGTTGAATCTTACATGAGTTGAAAGACAGGATGTTATCTAACAATTCAAGCTACAATCACAGAATGACACCATAAACAATTACAAGGGGAAAATCAAACAAGAAAAAAGGAAAATAACATAATACGATATGGAGATAGTTAGAGATGAAAACATAATTTCCTCTACCATTAAGCCATTAAACTCTTACCAAGCAGCCATGTAAAAGAATCCTTTTAATACTAGCTCAAACAAAATGTACTCTGTATTAATCAAGAACTTGGGTAGTCAACCGAAGGAATAGCAGAAATTCAACTTACATTTTAATGGTAAGCCTAACAAGAATTACATTTTGAGTTTATTTTCCATCTTCCTTAGAGCCATCGGGATCTGATTCACTGGCATTATAACCTTCAGAAACCCAAAAAAAAAAAAAAAACCAACTAGGTTGAGCAGATCAAAAGTTAATCAAACAGCATGAAAAATGAAGGGCCAGAAGGACCAAGGAGAAGGAAAAAGAGAGCAACTACCTGGATGTTTATCGCCTGCTTTCCAAACTGAAGAACGGCCTTTTGAAGCTCTATCTATCCAAGCACGACCCTTATTTTATAAAGACATTATTTATTCATAAAAAATATGACAGAAATATAGTCTTTAAGATAAGAACAAGGACGATTAACTAATAAAAGGAAAATTAAGCATCACTTAGCTTCTTAGCTACCAAGTTAAGAGAAAATTATGAAAGACTGAAGCTTTCTCGCATTCAGACAACATTGAACTCAAATTTTTGTATCACACAACCATGACACTGTTCACCAAATAAAAATGCCATAAAAAAAAAAATTAGTGAAAAGAGATTTTTTTCTCTGGGGAAAAGAATCAAATACCTTTTGGGTATCTCTGGTTACACCGTAGCCAGTGTTATACATCTGACCAACCAAGACCTGCATGGCGATATCACCAGCTCTGGCCTCCTTGAGTGTCTCTTCAAACCACCTCTTTACACAATCAGAGACCACAGCAGACAAAGGCACCTTACCCTCCATTCCTTTCTGCTTCGCTCGCCCGGGGTCGACTCTGACCCCGCTCGTCCTCCCCGCTTCCTTGACAGAAACTCCGTTTCTCGATATGGGTTTCGCGCGTTCTGCACGCGGAGGCTTGTCGAATGAGACTATTCTGGAAAATTCATGGAGTCTGGTCGTGCAAGGAAGTGATTTTCCCATATAAACAAAAGGGAAAAAAAGAGAAGGAAAAGCTGAGATTTTTAATTTTTAAAAAAAAAAAAAAAACGTTTTTTTAGTGATACGAATTAGGGAGAAAGTGAGCTTGTGCTTGCTTTTTGAGCTTTTAGATGTTTTCTTTTATGTGGAATCATGCTGGCTTGGTGTTTAGATCTTTCTTCTTCGAGAAAAAGTACAGAAGTTTGGGATTTTTATTTGATAGAACACACGGACATGGACATATTTTTTCAAGCAAAAATAAAGTTGAATTTAAACTTTAAGCCTATATTTTTATTAAATAGAGCAAAACTAATATCTTATACCAGGTGGAGAGTTGATGAGTTATTTTCTGCATTAAAAATATTATGATTGCTGTGATTTTGAATTTGGATAATGCATTTTTCTCTGTCTTCTTTTAAAAAGGTTGTGATGTAATGGTTGTGTATTTATTATCTAATAAATAAAATATATGTGTTTCTGTTAATTATTTTACATTAAATAGAAATTGAATGTAAGAGGTTAGATGGAAACAAACCTACAAATCTAAATTTGTTGATGTTAAATTGGGGGAAATGGCTACATTTATTGGGTTTGTTAGACTCCCATCATAGCCATAAAAATCACTAGTGGAAAAAAAGCTCATGAGTTGTATTTTTATTTTTTAAATATATATATATATATATACAACTTTTTGAATTCAAAGGGTACTAAAAAGTAAAAACAACAAAACCCTTCTGTCTCCTAATTAAAAAAAACAGAAATTTTCTATATATTTACCCAATTCCTGTTCCTTTCTTGGCCCTAATATTTTGCTCTTGATTATTGAAGAACACCCAGTTGGATTTTTCTTTTGGATTTCTTCATTGAGGTGTGTAGATCATTCAACAAAACCCAGTTGAATTTTCATTTTGGATGTCTTTCATTTTTTTCATTCTCTGTAATCATTTTTTTTATATATATAATTAAGATTATTGAATGTGAAGTTTTATGTCTTTTTCAACATCATTATCATCGAAAATGTTGATATTGTTTGGAAAATTATTTTTATTTTTATTTTTTTAATAATATTCGCAATTTCAATGTTGAATAGTTTGATTTTTGATGTGTTGAAAAAATTTTAATTATGAATTTCTTATGACTTAGTAGATTCATCTAATCTGGGTTCATATCTTAAATTGTAAATCAATTTTGTTAATCTTCGCAAGAAATCTACCTTGGTATTAATTATTTCAATGATTGAGGCTTATATATATATATATATATATATTATATGTGAAAAATATTTTTCAATGACCTAACTGCCGCGTTTTCATCATTCAAAACAGCTCTCGAGGAAACTTTGACGAACGCTCGTTTTCATTTGGCAAATCATTCCATTTCTTAGCTTGTTATATAAGCAGATCAAGCAAGCAATTCTGCAACAACATCACCTTTTTCTTCTTCTTCTTCTTCTTCTTCTTTGAGGTGTATCCATGACAAAGCAAAAGGTCGAATGGGGAGTTGGGGATCCGACCATCAACGTCGTTGGGGATCGATTCTGTAACCCTCACCCTCTGGAGCTATCTGTGAAGAGGAAAATGGGTTTGTCGCTCACCACATACGACGTCTATGATGTTAGCGGAAATCTGCTTCTCCAGGTCGATGGTGGTGTCTGGAGGCTTGATAGGAAACGGGTCATGCGCGACCCGGCTGGCTTCCCTGTCCTCACCATGCGCGGAAAGGTCTATTCTCTTTCCTAATTTCTCTCCTCACAGCTTATGGATTAGACAGCAGTAGAGTTATAACTTTCTATTCTTTGTTTTGCTGGAATCAAATTCTAGTTCTTTCGTTTCACATGATTGAATTCTAGTTCTTTCGGTTTGTAATTTTTCTGTTTGAATTCGTCTTAATCTTAATCTTTCGGAATGAATTTCTGATATGGGTATTGAGCGGGGTTAGATAATGCTAGAAAAATGAAGAGTTTTTGACACATAAGTCATAGATTATGTTTGTGTAGAAAATGATTTCAACAGCGATCACTATATGTTTACTCGTGCCTGCTCATTTTTTATGCAAGGATTGAATATATGCAGAAAATAATGAAAACCCAGAAATGGTCACCAAATATATGTATACATGTGGATCTATATATACATATAGATATATATGAAAAGTGTGTTCATATATATATATATAAATGAAAATTCTATTTGACTGCTCGATTGTATTGGAAGGTCTGTTGTTTCTTAGAGCTTATATCCATACAAGAAAAGGTATGCAGAGAATGATTGGAATAAGCAATCAACACATGTTCTTGATTGTAATATGCACAAATGAATGAAACAGCATGTTTATGCGTAGGGGGGGGTCTCTTTGTGTATGTTTGTATGACTGCAAATACTAGTCAAAAGAAGATTTTATTAGAAGCTCTGTTTTCTCTAGAGCTTTCATACAAGAAAGAATATATAGAAAAGTATTATGGTATAAATGATAGATCGATCCCCTCAAGGAAAAAGGATAGATCAAGTCATTTTTTATAATCTTTGAGTTTTTGGAATAATTGGTGAATCTATTATTTCAAATTTTGTTAAGCGAAAGGTGTAGACGAAGTATAAAGTTCAAATTTTGTTATTCACATTTTTAACCTTGTGCTTAGTGGAAAAGTTTAAATCCTAACTAGCCTATTGACATTACTCCTGAGGGAGCTTGTGAGAGCATGTTAGATTATAAGTGATACATGAAGTGACTTTTTCTAAGTTTAACCTCTTAAAATAATTCGATGTAATCAATTATTTCACACAATAAATTATGGGAAAAAGAAGTTGATATAAGTTCTTGATTTTAATATGCAGAAGCTAACGAGAAACCAACATATCTATGCATATGCGTGTGTTTTAATGTTTGTGAAAAAGCTAATCAAGAAGATTTGTGTTTTGATCTGTGTTTATGAATACTTGAAAAGTCTTTGACATGGAGTGATGTGTTGCTTCTTGTTCAGGCACTCTCACTGAGAGACAAATGGAGTGTTTACCATGGCGAAAGTAGCGAGAACAGTGATTTAATATTCTGTGCACAGCAATCTAAAGCTCTGAAATTGAAATCAGAATTTGATATCTTCTTAGCTAACAATTTGGGGAAAGAAGTTCGTGATTTCCGGACTTCTGGAAGTTACACCAATTTATCCTTCAAAGTCTACAAAGACAATGCTGTCATTGCTCGGGTAACTTTCACTTCCTTAGTTTGTATTACTCCAATACTCTGTTTAATTTGCCTTGAGTTAATTTTTTACAATTAAGTTTTTTTGCGCTTCTTGCATCCCTATTAAGAGGTTGATTCTATTATTTTTCTTATTAGTAGGTTAATTATGTTGGTATTGATGTTCAATTTGGTTGAGTTAATCCTTTACGATTATGTTTCTTTACGCTTCTTATATTTTTGTTACGAGGTTGAATGTGTTATTTTATTATTAGATGATTATGAATGTGCAGATGTCACTTAATTATTTAATAATTAATGATTTATAAATAAAAGTTTAAAAAATTACTTTTAACTTATGATTCATATATATTTGTCTAATGGAAAATTAGTTTTCACAGGTAAACCATAAGTACTCGTGGAAAAGCTTTAAAGGCCTAGACACATACAGTGTAAAAGTGAATCCGGAGGTTGATTATGCATTCATCATCGCGCTGCTCGTGATGATCGATGAGACTGAATATCAATCTTGATTTCTCTTTTCTTTTCAAGAAAAATTTCTTTTTCGTTCTCAGATTAGCACACAGAAATCTTGTTCTTGAAGAAATACCATATACTGATGGAGATAGAAATATAGTTTTCTCTTCTTTCTTTTGAGGGTTGAGTTTGTGTAATATATGTTATTTATAGTTTGAAATTATGTTTTTTATGTATTTATTTATTTATTTAAACTAGTAAATAAATCTAATTTGATTTTTTGTGTGTATTAGTTTTCATTATCGAGAACTTTTTACTTATATGCTCGGAATTTTGGTCGCAATCCCATTTGTCCAACAAAAATCTAGTTGAGGAAAATTTTTTCTTTTTAAAGTTATCTTTTTTAGCTCATATTTATTCTTTTTTTTTTATTAAGAAGTTTATAATATTTGTGATACTATAATTTTTTTTGTTGGGATAATCGTAACGAGTTAAAAAATTAATTCAATCTTTTTTACAAGAAATATTTTCAATTTCTCTAACCATTTTTTCTAACTTAAATGACTATTCATAAAATGAAGCAAATATGGGTATGAAATTACAACTTTGTAGCTCAATATATATATATATATACACACACACAAACACATATTTCAACCAATTTTTTTTTTTTTTTTGTAATTTAAAGAGATTGAAAATTAGAGAAAAAATTGAAAGGAAAATTGAATGAATTATATTCATTCAAATATTTAGTATTGATCTCCTTATCACAATATATATATATATATATATATATATATGTACATGGGTGTGTGTATATATAAAAGGCTAGATAGGCATCATAATGGTGATCCCTCGAAGAGAATATATTGATTGGATATATAGAAATTAAAGAATATACAAACAAAATGTGTGATACATTCGCATATGTCGATATAAAGGGATCACACCCATTTGTAGAACAATTCTTAAAAGAGAAATTAAACATTCGCATATAATTAAAAGTATTATTCCACATACATTAATTCTCAAAATAGACCGCCAATACATTTGCAAGTGCATTAAATTGGATTACTTCATCATAAATAATTTTAACATACCAAGTGGGAAATTCATTCCATTAATCACCCCCAGTTGTATTAGTAAAAATAATTTGTAATTAATTACTTTAAATTTCAAATTAATCTAAAATCTTGTTAAAAGAAATTTTCCCATACCGGGAAGTGTTCTTTCGGCACACGCAAACTCAGCTTGAAAATCTGGAGCCCACCAACACTGTTTCGTGCTGCGCGGGCCCCGCTTTCACCAGTTCCTAACCAGGATGACTGGTGGTTGCCTACCCAGATGAGATCGGACGGCCAGATTTATCCCACCGCGTCACTTTCGTGATCGGAGAGGGACCCACCGGATCAGGCACGAGCTGTAGGTCCGTGAGCCAGATAATGAACGTACACGTGTCTGCCGCAGAATTATTTGACGGAATGATTAGAAAATTCCAAGGTTAGAGGGGCTGCTCAGTTATAGCCGTCCCTGTGTGATTGGAACAAGGATGTCTAGTGGTACGCAGTTGCCGCGGCAGACTATTCTTAGCGCGCGTGGATTCTGTTCCCTTACTTTTAATTGTATTCCCCCACCGAATCATATTATTATTTTTTTCATTTAACGGAGAATATGTTCAGCAACGTGACATAATTTGTACTTAATTAATTAAGTATATAACTTGTTTTTATAACACTGAGTATGATTTTTATTAATATTGTAATAATAATTTGTTAGTGGGCACATACACATAGGGATAAGTATATGCATGTATACATAAAAGTGACTGATATTTTTGCTACGGACAATTTGATTATGTTGTGCACGTCCCCTTGAATTTAGTATATAATTACTCAAACTTCGTCATCAAGGGAAGGAAAAAAACCCATCACACCCAGCTTTGACATTCTTCTTTAATTTCTATTTCACGTAGTGCATCAATTCTCGAATCAATTACATGTAGTTGATGATATATATAAAAATAAAATATCGTATTATTTAAAATTAAAATAATTTTAAGTATAAAATTATTCAATCTTAATTATTTAATAAATAAATAAATAAATATATATATATATATATGTATGTATGCACATGAATCCAAAATTGAATCAGGGATCAAGCTGTTAGAGTTAATTTCTTTGACGTGATGTTTGACTATTCATTCAAACAGATGCCAACAGTGCGGGCTCTTTCCAATTTGGTGGATTACTAACCACCAGAAAACAATGGACCCCAGAGCCATCCCTGCGGCCTGTTTGTGGCACCATAATACATAATTTCTGTATTTTCAAAATAACAATACACTACTGTTTTATTTAAATATCATATAATTAAATTTTAATAATTTATTAATATTGTGTAATTAATAATTAGTACCATTTTTTTAATAAATATAATTATTATGTTAAATTAGATTATTGTAAAATATTTTTAAAAAAATTGTTTTGTCCAAAATTTAAGTGGGTCATAGCCAGGGGCAACTTCATCCATAAGTTGAAGGTTTTCTGATCTTAAAAGTGCTTCATATGTTCCAGTTTGTGGCTCCCCCAGTAACATCCAAATATATGTGCTGACGTGGCTCCATCCTCATCTTCAATCAACATCCACATTCGGTTAGCACAATCTAATAATTTAATTATCTACCTTGTTAATTGTACATTTATCCGGCGTCGTTTTGGGGACTGCCACCACTTGTTTTTTTTTTTTTTTTTGCTCAGATTAGATACGGAAGAAGTAATTAGCATGAGAAAATCATTATTATTAGCAATGAAATTAAGATACCAAAGAGCAGACACACCAGGAAATGGCCAACTGGGTATCCCCATCTTGGTTCCACTCATCCCCATCATGCTCTGGCAAACACCAACCACACTAGAAAACAAAAAAAAAAAAACAAAAACATAAACACGGATTAAATAAAACGCGAAACCAAACAGAACCTAAAACCCAAACACCGCCTTACTATAATGGCTCACATCTCTCGTCTTTTAGAATTCTCAGCCCATCAGTTACGAACCAACCAGGAGCTGACACGTACACACTCCTTTTTTTATTTATTTATTTTATATATTATCCGTAGCTGATCGGAAGGTTCGTTCGAGAGTGTGATTTTGTGGCGGGGTTTGATTTTTCTTTTTGTTTATATGGCCAGGACCAGACCCGGCACGGATTTACCGACCCGATTGGAGAAACTGCTCTCCCAAACGGACGGGCAATGCAGAGGAGCGATCTCCACCGTTGATGAAGAGGACGAAGATTGGTAATCAGAGGGTGAGGACTGGCTGTTACCTAGGCGGGTGACAGTAAGAGAAGTATTGAAGTATTCCCTCACCTGTGTAATTATCCCATTGGTCACGGTCCAGGCGTGAACCCAGGAGATTGCGCGCGCGTGATCGCAGCCTTCGACGATGACAGTGGAGCCGAAGGAGGTGACTGAGAGAGGGACGAATTCGAAGGAGTCGGATGCTGACGTGGCGGCCACTCCGGTCAGTAGGCGCATCATAAACTGGTGAGAAGGCGGGCCATGGAACCACCACTCGAGATCTGGAGCTAGGATCTGGTGTACTGTGTCCACGTCTCGAGATCTTAAGGCCTCATAGAGGGCAAGAACCACCACTTGGTTCTTGGATTCGGTTTCCTCCAGAATTTTTTCCTGCGGGTTAGCCAGTTCTTGACAATAACAAAAATAAAAAGAAATGAAAACGAGAAAATGAAGTTCAAGAGAGATGGTGAGAGTTCTAGAAAGAGCGAAATGAGAACCAGGAGGGACTGGTGAGACTTTACGCGGAGAGGAAAAGATGGTTTATATAGAGGCGAGAAGAAGGTGGGTTTTGATTGTCTACGTCGTTTCTATCGTATTCTTTTTACGTACACCAATGAAATTCAAAATGTTAGACTCGTTTCATCTTCCTTTGGTCTTTTTGGTCATTCTGTATGCCAACAAAGAAGGCTAATTTGGGGATACCAAATAGATTGACTATCCACGTGGCAGACAATAAGACGATCCACGTAATATGAGATTGGTGAGGGGGGACAATAAACGTGAGGAAAAAGTCAAGCCAACTTTTGTTGACCTCATTATAAATTTTTATGCAATTAATTTAATTTTTAGATTAATTACCAAATTCCTTTCATTTTTATTGTTAATAACTTTTTTTTTTATTTTAATTTAATTCTTAATATTTTTATTTATTTAAAAAATATTTTATTTTTCAACCAAAAAATTAGAATAATTCAATAATATTTGAAATTTTTTAAAAAAAATATTTTAAAAAATAAATTTTATTAATTAATTAAGTTGATAAAAAAATAAAATAAAAATAAAAACAATATTAAAGTTTTAAAAGCATGATAATTATTTTAATTTTTTGTTAAAAATAAAAAATGTGGTTTGATATTAAAAAAACATCAAATACTAAAATATAATAAAAAATAGATGTAACAAAATTAATTTAATAGTATGATCACGCAAGCTAAACTAAATAATTACTTGTACGAATTATGATATGTGGAAAAAAGAAGTGTAAAGTAATTAATTAAGTCTTGGCGTAATTGATAAATAACATAAATAGACTATGTTAGCCTATTCACTTTTTCATTTACCCCTACATCTATGAATTAAATTATTATATATATATATATATATATTGTAAACATGCCATCATGTTGCATTGAGATTTAAAGTATGAATTTAAATAATAAAAAAATTGTGAATCACATTGAATATTAAGATTTTAAACGATACATATTGCACAATTAATAAATAAAGATTATACATAATTAAATATAAAATTGAATATACGTTAAATAATTAATTTATGGTGTTTTCTAGTGCAAAATGTAGAGCCCACTCTTAATATTTGTTTTTTTTTTTTGGGTAAAGGGGTAATGCATCCTAAAAAATTGAAGAGGAGGGTTGCATTAATAGAAAAGAAAGGGACAAAAATTGACCTCTAATTTTGGCCTTATATTTCTAATTCTATTTTTATTAATTCATTATAGTAATTTAAATTGGAAATTTTGGCCACATGATTAAAATCAGACGGCTATCCTTAATTGAATGTGGAGGGTGTTTTGGGTATCCACTGGATTTAGAATTATATTTATAGAATTATATTCAAAATTAGTTTTAATTAAGAAAATACGTTTCCTTTTAAATTGAGTAATTTTATTAAATATAGTAATTTGAAACAATATATATATATATATATATATAAAACTGTGGAACTGCATTTCAATTTATAAAGAGTGTATTTATGACGTTTGAAATGACTTGGGATAATTTTCTTTTCAATTCATAATTACTCTTGACTTTTGATTTTTCTATTTTAGCAATAAAATTGTTTTTTAATTAATTTTTTCACATTAAATATTTAATATATTATGACTAATGACGTAATAAATTCTTTGAGATTTAATTAAATTTAACTACGAAACACACTAATTATTATTATTATTATATATATGTATGTATGTCTTCATGCATGCACCTGGTGATGATCTAATCAACCAAGATAATGATGAAGTTAACTTTTTAAAAAATATTAAAAATTAAAAGAAAAAACAGGTTGAAAACAAGAAGGAAGAATTTAGGGAAGGGCGTGGAGCTTTCATGGTCTTCCACTTGTATTTTGTCGTGGTCTGGTTGCTGTTTTCTGCATCTCACCATTATCAAAAACTTAATGTAAGCTTCTGACGATATCGTCTTCTTTCACCACACCAATCAAACTGCTCCATTGCTTCAACACCAATCATCCTCCATTGCCTGACACGTGCAGCATACATATATATATATATATTGTACACACACATACATGCACAGATAGAAATATACATATAATACAGGCTAACCAAGAATAGCAACAAACCCACCAAAAAGTCTGAGGTAGATGGCAGGTACAGCTATATAGAGATCTACAAAAGGTGTACCCATAAGTTCATCATGATCAGCGCCATTCTTTTATCTTGAATCCTTTAATGGTAAAAAATTCAACCTCTTCACTTGAAAAGGTTTAAGAATTGAATGAGAATTAAACAAAAACTCCACCAGTGTGATCCACGTCTCATCTTTGTCATTTCCTTTTTGTTGGGATGAGACTCGGCAGAGTTCTATCTCTCTGTCATCAAGCAGAATGATGCACTAATCTTCTTGTCATAATTAACTTTTAAACAAGATAAGATTAATCATGCACTATTCTATTCTATATTCCAAACACAGAAAGCCATAAACAAATGGAAGATATGAAATCTACTGTAATTCAGGTCTGCAGAGTTTTACAACCATGAAATGAGGAAACCTAAGACCAATGATGAAGCTCATAGCAGACATATTAACAATGATGGGTGGCTTGAAAGCCTTTGGCCATGATAGTGATGTATCATCTCAATAATCAGCTGTATAATCGCTTATACGCGTTTTCTGTGCGTGTGGACATGCACTTGTTGGCGCAGAGGGAAACTTGCACGTGTGAAATGTCTTGTAAAACAGGTCCAGGTGCTTCTCCATGGCAGAAAGCATAAGAAATCGGCCTTTTTTTGTTTCATATGCCAGAGTGCTTCTCCATCAAAGAAAGCATTACAATTGGAATAATCATTAAGAAAAAACTGAATGAAGGGAAATTGAAAAAAGAAAAGTAGCAACCTTCAGTCTCTCTGGCAATTCAGGCTGCTGATGACAAAAGCAGAAACTAGCAATTTCTCTAAAGTTTAGCAAAGCAACATGGACCACAGCTGATTTTTCAACGTTTGATGAATCGGGTTAAACACCCACTTTCATGAATTATAGGTACTAGATAAAGAATGATTCACTGGGTCTGCATTATCCAAGGTCAACTCTCAAACTAAATTATGAATTAGAGCCGATCAGAATTTAATGAAGCACTTAATAGCTTCCAATGCTAAGATTTAAAGAAATGAGCTTATGAGACAGATTGTTTCAGGACATGAATTTCATGAAGTTTTGCCAAGAACTTCAGCTGGACTCTCTAAATATTTTGTACAGGGACGACACCCACTCGGTGTCAATTACATAATAATACACTTTCTTTTTATCTAAGAAAAAAAAAAGAACTTCAGCTGGACTCAACAACTCTATCTTGATCAGCTATCCTGATCAGCTTTCAGCTCCATTAAGGTTCGTGTAACTTACAGTTCATGTTAAACGTATGCCAAACTTTTGTCACTTAACTCACTCTTCTGTATTGTGAACATCATCACCTTCTCAACTTAAACGAATATTCATGATAGCAGTAGACACGAGAAAAGTTTCAACACCTCATTTTCTTTTTTTTTTTTTTTCTAAATCTGAAATCTTTCAGCATTGCATGCTAATAATCTCAATCTCTCTATCCTTGCAAACCAAGGGCTATATAATAAAAATGGAAGTTCTAAATAAAACTTGAAAAAAAAATTCTTTTAACTTTTCTTCCACCTCTTTTTCCCTCTCTTTCAATGAAAAACAAACCTCCTTCACCTGGTCTACACAGAGTCAAGATTACAGTTCACATTCATACTGACAGCCTAAGAGAAGATCAACCATAATGTCAAGCAGTTGGTTTGGTTTATGCATGATTTAGAGCAGGAACAAAGAGGGAAAAGAACAGAAATAATAAAAAAGATGGTAAAAAATAATCAGAATAATGTATTATCATACTGACAAAAGTTCTCACTGAAATCGAAACTCCTACGTAAAGCATGACTCATATGGTGCCTAAAAAGTGCTCAAAAACATGAATTTACATGGACCAGTCCATATCTTTATCAGACACCAGAATAAATGGTATAGTTTTATTTTCCCTTCTAGCTGTCTCTTCTCTCTATCATTGGGGGAGCAGGTGGAGTCATAGCTTCATGATTACCTAATATGTAAGGTTCTTCTTTCACCACAGAAAGCCCATCTGGACTATTACTTTCCTTCGAGAATCTGCTTAGGCTCAGAGAATTAGCTACGATAAACTTGGAAGAACCGGGGTTGTTCTCAATTGGAGTCGCCGGGCCAGATTTAAGCTCAATCACCTCATCTTCACGAGGTGACCTTGGCAAATGCTTGCTTTCATCCGCTTGTTTTTTGCAAAATTTATCTTCCACTATGTTGTAGGAATTCCCTGTCCGGACTTCCTGAGCAAGAGAACACCAGCAACAGAACAGCCAAAGAGCACAATCAGTAACTGCTGGCTTGCCACAACAAAAGTTATATCCAGGCAAATTGAATCTCTTTCTCATTTGAATCCTCCAAAATCCACCATAGAGTAAGCCAAAAACACATAGCACAATGCCAGTTAGACTGAGAGCTTCTCTGACTGTTTCGTTATCAATGTTAACAGCAGCCAAGTTGAAAATCCAAAAAGGTGCCATACAAAACAGCAGAAAAGTAGCAACATGGACATACATGTTCCCAAACCCAAGTCTCTCCATATTCCACCCGAAGACACAAAAACTACAGACGAGAGAGAGATATGCTAGAGAAATATCATCCCAAAAATCAAATATCCCACCACTCCACAATGGTCTGTTTTCAATTATCACCTCCCCATCCATCCCTGCAAATGAATATCGTTTTTCCAATGATTTCAATATTAATTGCTCAGGCTTCTTCTCTTCACCTGCGTCAACATGAACCTGTGCTTCCTCATCCATTTCAGAATCATAATCCTTCCCAAGAGGGCTGATAATGGAGTATAAACCAGCAGCTGCCGGTGCAGCGATTGCAACAGAGATGCAGATCCCAACTCCTATTGCTGGTCGGTCTGATCTCTTGTAGCCCAAGTTTAGACCACAAAGGGCATACTGAGCAAAACAGTTCAAGTGGAGTAAAATAACAACAACCATCATGTGTGCCCATTCATGAGGCTTATAGGTCCCATTTTTGCAGTATATCTTCCTAAGTTTGGAAATGTCTTCTGGTTTCCATCTGCAAAGAAGTACAAGGTGATAAAACCTCTTTGGATGTTGGTAGAGGCACATGAGTGTAAATAGTGCATTGAGAATCTGATTGTTGACTTCGAACCAGGCATTTCTCTGGGACTTTTTAGGTAGAGCGTGGTTTAACATGCCAGTCATGACAAGGAACAGAATTGCTCCAGAGACAGCAACACAGGTGATCCACACGAAAAGAGCCATGTTCATCGGGTCCCTAATCCATTCTTTGCACATTTTCATCAGTGAAATCCAGTCTATTTTCCGAGTGAACACCCCGTTTATGCGTTCTCGCAATCCATGGCCACTGGAAGAAGGCACTGAACGTGAAACCTCGTCTTTCTCCACAGCTATCCTCTTGAATTTGGCAGAAGCTGAGCCAAATTTAAGGAACTTTATCCTCTCATGGAGAGGAGAAAAGACCTTCTGTAGCTTTCTTTCATGGGCCTCATCTCGCAGTAGCATCCTTCTAGATGTTGGGGCATCAAAAGGCGATTGAAATTTTGTATTTCCACCATTGGAGACCTCAATTTCCTCTTTGTGATTCCCATTATCAGTTGCAGCCATAAATCAAAATCAAGCTTTCCTCAAGGAAAATAAAACCAGGACAAGAAAGACACAAGATTTATAACCAAACACAGGGAGACATCATCACAGACTAATTCTAATTGCTAGAATTATCCAAACCAGATGAAACATATTATCGATTTTGCAGCCATCAGAAACTAACATGGCCGTCAAATGATTAAGAGAGACTCAAGGAATCTACCCAGTAAAGTAAAATCAAGTGATGAACAACAATCACAACCAAAGACTAGAATCTGATGAATTAGAGCAAACCCAACAGACAAATACAATCAGACAACAAAAAGAAAAAGGAGGAAAAAGACGAAGGATGCAGTAGCCTTCAGTTGCTCAGCTCCCATAACCGGTCAAGATCGATGCTTACCCGAGACAGATTCGTTACAAAGAATTTCCCAAAAGCACCCATAAAGCAAGTCACCCAGAAAAAATAAGAGGGTAGAAAAAGAATCTGAGCTGGACTTGCTTATGCATATCACGAATGAAAAAAGAAAAATAAAGAATTCAAGATGAGAAACCTAATGAAGAAGCAAAGAAAAATAAAAAAGTCAAGATGAGAACCTAATGAAGAAGAAAAGTATATACTAATACCTAAAAGGATTGACAAAAGAAAAAGAGGTAAGAAACTTTAAAGGGTGTTTCTCTCCGTCAAAACTGTTGCTAGTTGTATAATAAGTTCTTCCATTAAAGCAACCGGATTTAATCAGCAGAAATGGCTGAACAAAACCTCAGCAAAAAAAAAAAAAAAAAAAAAAAAAAGTTGTAACTGCAAAAGCTAGAAACTGTTCATCCACCTTTCTAAGAGGCTTGTAACTTGCTTTTTGTCGTGATGAAAGTGAAGCTCTTGGTTGGCAGAGACTCCAAAGGCGACCAAGTTGAGCTAGTGGGCGGCTGACTGACTGCGGAGAGACAGAGCAGCAGGCATACGCGTATATTAAAATAAAAAATAAAAAATAAAAAAGGAAGGAAGGAAGCTGAAAATATCTGTAAAAATTACAATTAATTAGTATGTCCTCAGACAGAGAATACGTACTCCGTTATGTGTTAATATTTTGTATTTAAGAAGCTAAATGGGTAATATTTAACAAATAAATTGTTAAATAGCAGGGCAGTACAAATAATAAATCATATGGTTTTGGGTATGAATTTTCAATTAGTTGTAATCTGAAACATAATAAAGTTTTAATATTTAATGGAGAACAATCTGGTAGTTGCTTGGTCGGGACACTCTTTGAGGCCAACTAACTACTTATGTTTTGTTTTATTTTCTATTGCATTAATTTTTAGTTAAATTAGTGCTGATATAAATATTTAATAAAACAAATTATATAAAATTATACATAACAAAGTCAACAAAAAATTTGTAAATAAATTGAAAAAAAAAAAATTTAACACAATCTTGTATCTTTTATGAAGGAGGAAGCCTTCCCCTGTTAAACAAGTCTTTTTAAAAGGGCAGAAATTAGATAATTATTTTTCATAAGCACTTACCCTTTATATTCAACACTGAGACCACCACCTCGTGGTTCTATACATATAAACCCAGGTTAGGAGAATTTAAGTCACCCAAGTTGGATCTTTCTAAAATCTGATGAAACATACCAAGATCAGAGTAAAGTTAATTCTATCACTTAGGAGCAACCAAGACCAGGATCTCACCAGCAAACAAAGGCGGTAAGAAAAAAGACCATAAACCTTTTGGGTTCAACCCTATCGAGTTTATCCAGCATTTTATCTCACTCTCGCTTTCATACGAAAGCGGAAAGGAGGATATGAGAAGATAAGAAAACATTGTCACTTGATTACAAAGTATTTGCTCATCATTCAAGAACACACTGATCAAAACTCAAATCAAATGCATTTTTTTAAGCAGGCAGAAGCTGTGAAGTGATGCAAGTCAACACAAGCTCATAGTATAATAGTACAGTCATCCAGACAAACGCCAGAAGCACATATTGAAATAAAAATTATTATGTAAGATCATCCTCTTCCATCTCTTTGACTTTCAACATTTCTTTTACCCTCAACAAAAGCGTTGTCTTCCAGGGATCCTACAACATCCAGCATCGGAGTAATATCATCAGAAAATAGCAGTATTGAAACATTGTAGAAGGGAAAGTAGGTAATTGGGATTTATTCTTGACACATAATGCATCACTCTATTATCAAATCTAAAGTTCTAAGAGACATAAAAAGATTTATGTGTGGCTGTGACCAGATAAAATTGATATTTTCTGAACTATATAATAAACTATTCAGAAGTGTCATCAAATCTAGCCTTTTCTTTTTCAAATTAGATAAATATTTAAACATGGCTCTCAGCGGCACTAGATTTTTGTTTAATGAGTGATTTTCCCTCCATGATTAGCCTCATTTTACTCTTCTGCATTAGTCTTTGAATTCAAAGCCTAAATTCCAGTGCTACGAAGTAAGTTGTCCAACAAGGACTTTAGTTTTAAAACAATTGACCTCAACCTTATTTCTGAAAAAAAGAAAGGAAAAAACACATTTTGAAAGATTTCCACAGTTACAATTTCACTGGTGAGTGCATTATGCTAGATAGCAGATCATTTATAATATTCTAAATGCAATTATGTCTTATTATTTCCAACAAACTTAACACCCTCTATCTGCTGCTTTAATAAGAAGAGGTTTTAACGGTAAAGAGGATGTACCAATTTGGTCATGCTATCAAACTCCTTGACAACATCAGTAAACTTTGTGACATCTTCTTCATCAATAGCAGCAGCAATATCCTGACACAAAAGAAGTTATCTATATGAAAATGATAAAAAGAAGACAGCATGATTGCCAGATCATTAATTTAGTTCCATCTACAAGAAGCAACATCAGTATTAAAAATGCTTCGCAAACTAATCATAACAAACATTTTTAAAGGAAAAAAAGAGCAGAAAAAACTGAACTATTTGATATCCAACATATTTTAACAACCATCTGCTAACAGAAAGCTCCCATAAGGAGATAAAAAACATAGTGGATAATGTGGAAAAAAAATCCTCCAATCATCACTCACCTCCAAGAGTTTTTGTTCACGTGTTCCAGAAAATGTTGGATCCAGATCCTGCAAAAAGTTAGCATGATATGAAAATTAACTTGAACATTGAAATTTCTTAGACCTAAAAAAAATTTAGATTTTCAAAGGTGGTGGAAAGACTAGATTTAGACACTTCATAATGGAAGAAAAATAGTAAAATTCAGACCTGATATCGCTCTAATGCATTAGTTATGGCAACAGGATCGCCCTTGCAGAGTTGGCAAATGCCAGCATTAAGAAGATGACCTTTAACTCCATACTTCAGTAAGTTATTGTTGAGGGAGTATCTTGCTATCTCTTCATAAATTTCGATTGCCTTCTGATATCTGCAATAATATTGTAAGCAGGTCATTCAAATCCCAGTTAGCAACCTTGTCAACCTCCATCTCCCTCTTTCTCAAAGAAGAAAAAAGCAGACTCTTCTCAGCACTTTCTCAGGCATTATTTAATAAGTAATATTATCCCTCTAAGGTAAATGAAATGTTTATGGATTTCATAGCTCTCTTTTGTCATCCTACTTCTTGCTATGATTATCCTGTAACTACTTGAAAAATACATTAGAAAATGAAATAAGAAATATATGCATTAACTGTATGTGCTATCAACGACAGTCTGTGATTAGAAGCCTGGTAACAATATCACATACAAATTGACGGCACTGTTAAGATAATTGGACCACCATCTCTACCACATTCGTACTGGTAGGAGTCAGGATGTAATTACATTCCCTGTGAAATTATTTCACTTAAAAGTTCTAAAGTGATTGCATTGCATCCAAGGCCTTCCTAAGATGTGTGGCCAAAACATGCATGGTATTCGGACATGATTGGCCTATATGAAGTACCAGTTTAAAGATTTGCCATACCATGATAAATCAACCATAAAATATAAAACATAGCTGCATAAATAATAAATTATAAATGAAACAGCATTTTAATATTTACAGTGATACTAGTAATTATTATGTATATCTACCTTTTTTTATCCTCTTACCAAAGAACTTTGCACTAGCATACTACTTAGTACAAATGAGAGATCCAAGATGATTAAATGCAATGGTACATAATGATTCTGCAAGAATAGGTGCTCTTACTGTTCTAGCTGGGCAGCAAACTGGGCAACTTTTTGCTTGCATTGGTTGGCAGAAGTGGTTACTTCCTCACTTTGGAAGAAATCAGCTGATTTTTCATAGTAAACAATAGCTTGCTCTAGATTCTGCTCAGACTCATAAAGCTCCGCAATTTCCTGAATTTTAAAAAAAGTGACAAGTCATAACATGTTCATAGAAATTCTTAAAACCATACTCTTTGCAATAACCCCTAGATTTAAAAAGATAATAGAAAAGAGGGGGATGGGAAAAAAGGATAGAGCAATCTTCCCAAGTCATTTTCTTCTCTAAAAAAAAGAAACAATTAACAAACATGTGCCATCACAAAGAGCTTAAAGTACCTTATAATATCTTGCAGCCATGCTTAGCCGTCCAATGTCACAAAACAAGATTACTGCCTGGTCCAAGCAAGCTATGGATTCTGCAAGAAGATAAATTTCCAATGAGGTTATATTCCCAGAGGAAACCAAATACTAGAGATGTAATAAGCATATGAGATGCAAAGAACATCGATATTGTAAGAAATGACAGTTAGGCAACCAACATCCAAAGAATGTAATACCAACATCAACATAACAAACACATTAATGAAAAACCATATTAGTCCTAAATATCTATATTTGCCACCGCTAAAAAGCCACAAAGTAAAGCAGCGCTGTACTTACCAGTTGTATTAGTTTTCTTATAGCAATGTGCAGCATCAACATAAGCTTGGGCAGCTTCATGTTTGCTATCCAACTACAAACAAGAAGATCAACATTTGTTTTTGAGATAAAAAACAAGACGATCAACATCATTGTGCTAGTTTACAGAATACTCCATTTGTAGATAGAATGTGAAGTAAAGGTACAATTTGCCAATTGATCAATAAGTTACCTTCAAATGACAGTTAGCCAGCTTTACATAAGTTGCTCCTGCTTTATCCCCTAAAAGAATAAAAATAGATGATGAGTAAATCGCAGTCTGTATCCTCTATAAAACAAGGTTTAACTCCTCATTCAGAGGTCAGAATCGAATGATCCAATAACAAAAGGTCGAATCCCCCAAAATCTGTTTCATCAAGTAATACTAGCAATCAAAATCACCAAATGAACTTGTAAGATTTTTAGTTACTTCAGTCAATTCCTTTTCACTGCAGAACAACTTGTAATTGATATAATTACAACAAAGTGTCAGTTCTTTAAACACTTCATCTAATTTCACATTCTGAAACCTATGCACGTCAAACAAATCATTGCACACCAAAATACTCTCCCATCTATCACACATCATCAATTAATAAGATCTAAAATTGAAGCCTTCCATCGAAAACCAACCAAAATAAGCCCTACATGAAAAACCCCAAAAGCATGATAAAAGAACACAAACTATTTATCTGATCATTAAGCAATGACCGGAAAACAAATCCTAAAGTAGCAAAAAGACAAGCCAAACAACCAACTCGAAACGCATTACCGAAAATCGGATAACCAGAAACTCATCAACATCAAAACATGCGTCATCGACAATTTGCATAAGCGATAATAACAAATCCCTTTACAAGATCCGATGTTTCTGTTTCCGCGATATAATATCGCAATACTTTTCTCGGGAAACAAACAGACCACAGAATGAACAACAACGACAAGACAGACGGAAGCCAACAAACATTAATATAAAAATAAAAATAAAATACATACATGATTTAGCAAGCTTGAAGCAATTAGCGGCCTTGTCGAAGAGATCGGCGGCGTCCTCGAATTTTGAGCCGAACAATCCCCAACCCGTAAGCTTCTTCTCGGCTTTCTTCTCGAATTCCTCTCCTCGAGCTAACTGATCCCCCATTTTTCCTGTCCCTCAATTTCTCGTCTCTTTTTTCCTTAAATTTTTTTTTTTTTTCCCAATCAATTGATTTTTAAAATTTTTCTATTTTCAGATAATATGTTTTTGCTGGTTGAAGAGAAAAAATGAAAAACCCAGCAGAGAAAATGAAGAGTAGTTGCCGTGATGACGACGGAGATTGTTGATGCTGAGAAGGAAAAGTGAATATCCTTAAAATTGTTAATGTCAAGGTTGGGCCGTTTGGAAAAGTCTTACGGGTCGGGTTATTTTGACCCGCGATGGCCCAAAGGGCAGCCCAGAAAACCAATTTCAATATCCATAATTGAAGATTAGTTTAATCTTATCGTTATTTAAAATTTTATAAATATTTGACTATCGTAATTTATTCTAATTATTAATTAATGTTTAAAACTAAAACAATTCAATATTTTCCTCTGTTAATGTGTGTGTGTATATATATATATATATATATGGTTTATTTTTTTTTTTTGACAAAAAAAGAAATATTAATTTAAACATATTTCTTAATCTTATCCGAATTAAATGGATAAACAATTTTTTTTTTTCATTTTTTGGGAATTTATTTATTATTTTGAATTTCTTTATTTGATTTTTTTAATCCTTTTTTTTCGCGGCAATATTATCTACCAACAAACCAGGAATTCCTGCATACCAAATTAATGTATTTGAAAAATTATTTTGACAAGTTATTTATGATAATTTGTACTTTTTTAATTAAATTTATTATCTTTTATAATGGTATCCCTTCACGTTCGAAGTGTTGGAATTCAAGAAGACCATTTTATTTTCCATCCGAAGTCAAAAGAAGAAGACCATTTTTCCAAAGCATGGAGAGGAAGAATAACAGTAGCCAAGATCCAATCCTTGACATCCCACTCCTCCAAGAACCTAATCATGAACCAGGAGGTGCAACAATGTCAAGTGCAGTGTTTAACGTTTCGACAACGATGGTCGGCGCCGGGATTATGTCTGTCCCGGCCACGATGAAGACGCTAGGAATCGTTCCCGGCTTGATATCAATTCTGATTGTTGCGTTTTTGGCGGAGGTGACGGTGGACTTCTTATTGAGGTTCACTCGGTCTGCCAAGTGCACCACCTATGGTGGGTTAATGGCCGACTCGTTTGGACCATTTGGGTCTGTTGCAGTGCAGATTTGTGTCATGATAACCAATCTCGGTTGCCTTATCATTTATTTGATTATTCTTGGTAAGCTTTTAGGATTCTTAATTTCCAAGATTTTTCTGCCATTAATGTCTTCTTCAATGGTGTTTTTCAAATTGTAATTGATCTTGTAAGAATGGGTGATGGGGGATGGGACCTCCCATTTGGCCCCGTGTTAATTTAAGGCAAATTAATCCTACTCTGACAAACTTCGAATTCTTTAGGGGATGTTCTCTGTGGAAATCGATCCGGAGAAAGCATACATACTGGGATTTTACAAGAATTGTTTGGAATTCACTGGTGGAACTCAAGAGCTGTTGTGATTCTCCTTGTTGTTCTCTTTGTTATGCTTCCATTGGTCTTGTTACGCCAAGTAGGTAAGTCAGATTTCTCTGTTAATAAACCAGTATTCATTGAGTCATATAATATTTTAACATTGTGTATATATGTATATATTTGTAAGGAATGAAAGAATTTACGTGATACATATTGGATTATACTTGAAAATTACAGATTCACTTAGGCATAGTTCAGCAGTGTCCATAGGACTTGCGGTAGTGTTTGTTGTGATAAGCTCAGCAATGGCTATTCATGCTCTATGGACTGGAAAAACACAAAAACCAAGACTAGTACCAGACTTTACCAAAGTCTCAGTGCTTGATCTTTTCACAACGATTCCGATTTTTGTCACAGGCTTCGGATTTCATATGGTCGGTAAGTTCATACACTGTGAAATGAAGAGATTTTCTACGAACTCAACATATACACGGTGTATTGTAATGTAGTTTCTAATGAAAGAATACTTTGTTGTCAATGAAATGCAGTTCATCCAATAAAGGCAGAGCTTCAGAAGTCATCTGATATGAGTTTAGCTGTTAGGATTTCCTTGCTCATCTGCATTGCCATATACTTCACCATCGGTTTTTTTGGTTACTTGCTATTTGGTGACACCATCATGCCCGATATGCTGGTGAATTTTGATAAGAATTCAGATTCATCCACCGGCCTAGTGATCAATGACATAGTTCGACTGAGCTACGCGATCCACCTAGCATTGGTTTTCCCCCTTATGAACTATTCTTTAAGGGCAAATGTTGATGAATTTCTCTTCCCAAAGAAGCCTGCTTTGGCATTAGACACCACCAGATTTGTGTCCTTAACTTGTGGTTTACTTACAATTACTTACACTGTAGCTGTTGCCCTTCCAAACATCTGGTATTTTTTCCAGTTCATGGGATCCACAACCATTGTTTGCCTCGCATTTATATTTCCTGCTGCAATTGTTTTAAGGTACAAATTCTTTTCTCTTCGTTTTCCTCCACTCTTCGATTTCTTTTCCCTGTTTAAATTATTTAAGCACGTAAAAGGATCGATATAGTCAGCGTAATTGAGGTATTTTACGAAAAATTTGAAGAGAATTTATCTTGATTTTTAACAGGGATGTACATGGAATATCGACGAAGAAAGATAAGATTATTGCAATACTAGTGATTATCTTGGCTGTGATGACAAGTGCAGTTGCAATTTACACAAACTTGCTGAGTTGAATGGAAAAGGAAAGTCAGAAATTAGAAATTAGCTATTAGATCTCAAGACGATTTACTTCAAATTCAGATATTGATTATTTCGTATATATTTTTTAATAATTATCTTAATTTTCTTTTTATCGTCATCCTTAATATAAATTATAATCATGATTTCAAATTAAAAAATAAATAAGTATAAAATTAACTATAATAATACAAAAGTTATGAAGTAAATTTTAAAATTTTTTAAAAAATAATTACAGATCAAACTATGAATTTAAATTCACTTTTAACAAACTAATAAATACAAACAATCCCAAATTAATCATAAACTTGGATTCTATAATTAAGTAAATACTTAAATTATCTCCTTAATTAATACTGTATAAATCTTTTTATTTGTAGATAAGCATTAGATAAATTTGATCTTATCATTATTTAAAATTTTATAAATATTTGACTATTGTAATTTATTTAGCACGTGTTTTTTTTTTTAGTTAGATTTTAATATCATAATGTATATATGTATATATTATATATTAAAATGAAGGGTAGGTGACATTTCTAAAAGTTTATTAGAGATCAAATTTTCTCTCTAATTAATAATCCTAAGAGCTTAAAAATATATTTTTCAACAATAGAAAGTTAGGAATGCTTAAAATTTTGTATTTTAATTTATTCTAGTTATTAATTAATGTGTTAAACTAAAACCCATTTCATATTTTCTTTTGTTAATTGTATGTATATATATATATATATATATATATATATATACATATGGTCCAAAAAAGAAATGGACAACTTCCACTCATCACTCAATTCTTATGTGCCAATATTATCTACCAACAAACTTTGAAATTCTGCATACGAAATTAAGTAAGTTTTATTTGTTTTCAGCAATATATTTAATATATTTGAACAATACCATTTTGTTTGGCATCAACTAATTTATTATATTTTGTATTTTTCTAACATCTAACAATTAAATTATTCTCTTCTATAATGGCATCTCTTCATGTCCCGAATCCTGGAATTGAAGAACACCATTTTATTTTCCATCAAAAGTCAAAAGAAGAACCATTTTTCCAAGCATGGTGAGGAAGAGTAACAGCAGCAGCCAAGATCCAATCCTTGGCATCCCTCTCCTTCAAGAAGCTACAGGATGTGCAACGATGTCAAGTGCAGTGTTCAACATTTCGACGACAATGGTGGGCGCCGGGATTATGTCAGTTCCGGCCACGATGAAGACGCTAGGGGTCATTCCCGGCTTGATAGCGATTTTAGTTGTTGGGTTTTTCACGGAGGTGACGGTGGAGTTCTTATTGAGGTTCACTCAGTCTGGAAAGTGCAGCACCTATGGTGGGTTAATGGCCGAGTCGTTTGGACAGTTTGGGTCTGTTGCAGTGCAGATTTGTGTCATGGTTACCAATCTTGGTTGC
The DNA here is from genome assembly GCF_054855325.1 of Carica papaya. Lineage (NCBI taxonomy): Eukaryota > Viridiplantae > Streptophyta > Magnoliopsida > Brassicales > Caricaceae > Carica > Carica papaya. Next base: position 3,500,414 of record NC_142310.1, on the reverse strand, counting down.
CTCATGATTTATCTGATTATTCTTGGTAAGCTTCTGGGATTTTCTTCAATGGTGTTTTTCGGTTTCTTTTTCTTTTTCTTGTTCTTATCTTATCAATAATGGGTGATGGGTGATGGGTCCTCCCATTTGGCCCTGTGTTGATTTAGGGCAAATTAATCCTGCTTTGACAAAGTTATTTATATTGCAATTATGTTAGGGGATGTTCTTTGTGGAAATCGATCTGGAGAAAGCATACATACAGGAATTTTACAAGAATTTTTTGGAATTCATTGGTGGAGCTCAAGAGCTTTTGTGATTCTCCTTGTTGTTCTCTTTGTTATGCTTCCATTGGCCTTGTTACGCCAAGTGGGTAAGTCGATTTCTCTCTTAATAAACCAAGATTTTCTAAAATGTACAATTGATTGAGTCGTATACTTTCTGACATGATTAGGAGAATTTTTTGTGTATATTTAGAGAATATTTTAAGGAAAATTTTAGTACTATGTGTGTACAAGGATATACAACTCTATACGTGATGTACTCTTATTTTTCATCGGAGTGGAAAAACTCTTTAGTTTTGCCTGTAGCTGTAGGGATACTTGTTGAACTCTGTAAATTTTATATTTTTTCTTGTTTTACTCATTACTTTGTGATTGTGCATATTGATGATTTAATTTCCTCAACATTAACATTTTATATATATATATATATATATAAGAATTGTAAGAATTTACATGGGTTATGTTGCAAAATTGCAGACTCGCTGAGGCATAGTTCAGCAGTGTCCATAGGACTTGCGATAGTGTTTGTTGTGATAAGCTCAGTAATGGCAATTCATGCTCTATGGACTGGAAAAACACAGAATCCAAGACTAATACCAGACTTTACCAAAGTCTCAGTGCTTGATCTTTTCACAACAATTCCGATTTTCGTCACAGGCTTCGGATTTCATGTCGTGGGTAAGTTAATATATTCTGAAATGAAGAGATTATCTACAAACTTAACAGATATATAGTGTAGTTCATAACGAAAGAATACTTTGTTGTCAATGAACTGCAGTTCACCCAATAAAGGCAGAGCTTCAGAAGTCATCTGATATGAGCTTAGCTGTTAGAATTTCCTTACTCATCTGCATTACAATATACTTCACTATTGGCTTTTTCGGTTACTTGCTCTTCGGTGATGCCATCATGCCCGATATGCTGGTGAATTTCGATCAGAATTCAGATTCATCCATCGGCCTAGTAATCAATGACATAGTTCGTTTGAGCTACGCGATCCATCTAGCGTTGGTTTTCCCCCTTATGAACTATTCTTTAAGGGCAAATGTTGATGAGTTTCTCTTCCCAAAGAAGCCTGCTTTGGCATTAGACACCATCAGATTTGTGTCCTTAACTTGTGGTTTGCTTACAATTACTTACATAGTAGCTGTTGCCCTCCCAAACATTTGGTATTTTTTCCAGTTCATGGGATCCACAACCATTGTTTGCCTCTCATTTATATTTCCTGCTGCAATTGTTTTAAGGTACAAATTCTCTTCTCTTTGTTTTCCTCCACTCTTCGATTTCTTTTCCCGAAAATACCCTGTTTAAATTATTTAAATACGTCGATTTAGTTGAAGTATTTTACTGAAAATTTGAAGAGAACTTTTCTTGGTTTTTAACAGGGATGTACATGGAATATCAACAAAGAAAGATAAGGTTGTTGCAATACTAGTGATTATCTTGGCTGTGATGACAAGTGCAGTTGCAATTTACACAAGCTTGCTGAGTTGACTGGAAAAAGAAAGTCCAAATTAGCAATTAGCTAATTAAATCAAGATGACTTATTTCAAATCGAGATATGTAAATTATTTCGGATACGATCTTCGATAATTGAGTTAATTTTCTTCTTTTTCTTTATCCTTTGTACAAATTGTATCGATGATTTCGGATTCAATGAATCGATAAAAGATGAATAGTATTTTGCACTTTAGATAATATCAATCCTGTAAATTTAATTAAATTCAATTATAGAAAAATTTAACTACCAAGTTTGAAATAAATTAGTGCAAAAGTAAACATAAGAACACAAAATTTTGTGCTAATCTCTGCAATTTAGAAGGGAAAAACCATGATTCTGAATCAAATTCACTGTTAAAAAATACCGGCTGGACTAGTTTTTTCTACTCGGTTCTCTTATATGTACAGTCATATATATATATATATATTATCTTTTTGTATAACACGGGCTGGACCCACTTAAGATTACGTGCATTATCAAACTTTTTTGGTCTCTTTCTCGTTGAAGTGGAGAGATATATTTGTTAATTAGCTAGAGGGTATACTTAAACAATTAATTAGATTATTAAGCATACAAATAATTAAGCTCTTCTATAATTATATATTAATAAATCTGATTCTACATAATCTCAAATAATCAAAGATTAACTTGTCGAAATTTAGCCGTAAAAAGCAACATGGAGGATATCTTCAACCCATTTTCTGAAATTTTGTTGGAACTCACAGCATGACTTCAATTTTCTCGGGCGAGATTTCAAATCTCTCTCTCTCTCTCTCTCTCTCTCTTTCTATATATATATATATATATATATATATATACATATGTATACACATGTAGACACATATACATATATTTTTATCCTATATATAGATGTGTACATACAAAAACACACACACACATAAAGACACACACACAGAGACATAGACGTACCATTTTGTTAGTGGGCTCGGATGTCTGATAAACTTGAATCTTTACGTATGGGATTGAATTTATAATTAGCTTTAGGTCTTTTTCAAGTTTTGGATTTAGGGTACGTATGAATAAGCTCTAAATCTTATGTCTTAATGGTTTCTGTCTCTGTTTACTAATTTTAGCTTTGATTTTTCAATGATCACAACTTTAACTTCAATTTACACCTTATATTCCAAATAAATTAAGAATTTTTATGAAATTAATTTGGAAATTTCTCTCTTTTTTTTATGTAACTTCAACTTTTTTGTATAATTACATTAAAAAGTAATTTTGTCATAAAAATTAATATAATATTTTTTTAGTACGTTAATGTCTTTAAATTCATGGTACACAGAGAGACAATCAATCTCCTGTTTGGTTCTTGGCCATCCAAACTGGACCCTTCATACCACCTCTTTTTCCGTCCATATACATTTTCTTTTATAAGATTTCATATGATTCCAACCTGTCGTCTCCACAATTTTCCTAAACAGACCAATCCCGATTCTCTCCTTCATTTAATTTTTCCAATTATCAATCCAATGATTTGATTTTGGTCATTAAACAACTCAAGTTCATTTGATCTTGGTTTGAACCTTGTATTATTATATATATGACAAACATTATTCTACCATTACATGCTATAACACATACCCAGAACAAAGAAAAAAGAAAAGAACTTACTTTTCAATCTTGCCGGAGGAATGTCTCCGGCATCTGGATCAGAGGTTCCGCTCCTACCAGACCACCGGAAGCCGGGGAGGCAAGCTTCGTTGTCCGGGGCTGTGTTTAATGTATCCACGAGTATAATTGGAGCTGGGATTATGTCAATCCCAGCCACCCTCAAAGTGCTTGGTGTGATTCCAGCTTTTGTGTTGATTGTGATTGTTGGCTGTTTGGTTGATATCTCTGTGGAATTCTTGATGAGATTTACGTATTCTGGTGTTTCCACTACATATTCTGGTGTCATGAGGGAGTCATTTGGACGGCTAGGATCTGTTGCTGTTCAAATATCTGTGATGATCACTAATCTTGGATGCTTGATTGTTTACTTGATCATCATTGGTGAGTGCTTAAGATTCAAGAAGCTTGTTTTAGTTGTCTTGATCTGAATTAGTACTGTGTTTTTTAATGGGTAGATTTTGGTTTCTTTTTTTGTCAGGGGATGTTTTATGTGGGAATCAGCCTGAAGGATCTGTTCATCTGGGTGTTCTGCAAGAATGGTTCGGATTTCATTGGTGGAATTCGCGGGTTTTCGCATTGCTTTTCATCACTATCTTCGTAATGCTTCCACTGGTTTTACTCCGGCGTGTAGGTAATTCATTCCCCCTCGGGTTTCCTCTTGTCTGGTATTTAGATTTCAGCTGTTACATAAGTCTTATAATGGTAATAGAGTAGAATGTTTCGAGTTATAATATCTATCATTATACGATCAGGTTTAAGTAGATACGGCGATGATGACTGTTTTTCATTCCGCAGAATCATTGAGCTGCAGTTCGGCAGTAGCTGTTCTACTGGCTGTTATATTTGTCGGTATAACCTCAGGTTTGGCAATAACTGCACTCGTGGAAGGCAAAACAAAGAACCCGAGACTGCTTCCTGAATTGGACAATGGAGTTTCCTTCTTAAACTTGTTTACTGCAGTCCCAGTTATCGTTACAGCTTTCACATTTCATTTTAATGGTAAGAACAAGCAAAATTTTTTGTCTGTCGAATTATCAGTTCTGGTGTCTTTACAAGTGCTTTTTTGATCATTCCTGCAGTTCATCCAATTGGGTCTGAACTAAGCAAGCCTTCTGATATGATATCAGTAGTGAGAATTTCGCTGCTGTTATGTGCTGCAATATACTTCACCATAGGCCTTTTCGGGTACGTTCTTTTCGGAGAATCAATCATGGAGGACATACTTGTTAACTTCGATCAAAATTCAGATACTGCTGTAGGCTCATTACTTAATGACATAGTCCGATTAAGCTATGCATTGCATCTTGTTCTTGTGTATCCTCTCTTGAATTTCTCTTTAAGATCGAACCTGGACGAGTTCCTTTTCCCGAAGAGGCCTCCTTTGGCAACAGACACTCCCAGATTTGTCGCTCTTACAGTTAGTCTACTCGGTTTTTCTTACCTTTTAGCCATTGTTGTCCCAAGTATTTGGTACCTTTTCCAGTTCTTGGGATCAACTACTGCAGTTTGTCTCGCTTTCATCTTCCCGGGCGCTATCGTTTTAAGGTACTTTTCCAGAAGAGCACTTTGCCTATCGATCAAATTGTGGTTAATCGGATTATTCTGATTCTTATTTTCGTCTTTTGTAATGACAGGGATGTTCATGGCATATCAACCTCCAAGGATAGAATTATAGCGGTGATAATGATAGTTCTGGCTATTGCAACAAGCATAATTGCAATTTCCACCAATATATACAGTTTTATGGGCAACAAGTCATGATTCTTTTTTGCATTGAAGATCTTGTAGTGCTTGTATTCTTCAATTTTCCAGCGCAGATGTGAATTTTTCGTCGGTGTTTGATTTATGTAATATAGCTTAGCTTGATTCTTTCTCTAAATATGTAAGAAGATTTCTTTGATTAATCAATGACCAAGGACGTTAGAACAACACAGAGAAGCTGTACTAAGTACCAAAACACAAATCTAGGACACTTGTGTACAAAAATGTTCATAGCCGTGGAAGAAGGTAAAACACAGACTATGTATAGCATTAAATCATTCTCACTGATAATTATTAGAAAGGCTGAGGAGTTGCCATGGAGTTTCCCAGAAAGCTTTCAAGAATGGGTAAGGCACTCACTTGATAATTTTATCTTTGAAAGCAGAAGAAAATTGATGTATAGTAGGTAGTTTAGTTGATAAAATCCTTTTTCATGATTAAAGAAGACTGTATCCTTCTATATATCTTATATTGGCTAGGTAAAAGAAAATTTCCTGGAAAGAGAACTTCATACTTCAGGGGGATAATCCGGTAATACGTTTTAACAAAGATTGAACTATCTTATTTATAAGTATTTGAATCTGTTCCTACTTTCAATAGAACTGCTTACAAACATTCTTTCTATTTATTATTATCTAAAAATAATTAAATTATTAACGAATAGATGAAACCAAGAAATAACCCTTCGTTCGCGAAATCATAGAAAATCTCGATTAAAATGAAACAATTCCATCAAATTGAATATGATTGTATGGGATTTTCAAATCTTAGAAAAACTTTTCTCATGCCATTTTCTTGTTCATCTCACCACAATTATCCCAGTCTGGATAGTGTTTTCAAGGCACTCTTTGGTATGCTTCTTTCATTAATTGACCAAATTGGTTTAGGGCAATCTTCAAAAGCAGATACAACTTACATATTCCTTTATATTTGACTGAATTAATCATAGCCGGTATGAAAAGCAATTGATTTTCAATGTTTCTTTCTGAGATTAATTTTCTTTTTTTTTCTATTTCTATTTTGATTGAAGATGAGAATGATCTGGTGTGAGCATGCAATCATGCAGCAGGATCATGATATTCTATGCGAATACAGAATTTAACTTGCTTGCAGTACAATGGAAGCACTAGGGTCTGCTAGGAGCATTCTATGCACTCCATATAAATCGATTCTAACTCAGGTGGGTATATTAAGGTCTCTTAGATGTATCATATCTCCCAATAATTATCTTACTTTTAGTGACTTTTTATAGTAAGTGAAACATTATTCAATTGAATAGAAAGATACAAGAGAGTTATCCCTCAAAACTCTAGCCTCCTGCAACATTTAGAAAAGGTTTTTAACCCGAAAATACTTTACCACAACTCAAGACGGTGTATGATATCTTAAGTCTTCAAATCTTTTCAGCAAGCTTGACTTGTATTTCATAACATCAGCATCCTCAATAGAATCTGGAATAGACTTAACGACTGAGATTCCCCCAGCTCGATGTAAAGTATCAACAGCTCCATCTGCCAGGAAAAGGAAAAAAAAAATGTGGATTGTTCAAACGTCCTTGGTAAACGATCTAGGAACTTAAGTTTAACAGCAAGGATTTCCATATGCCCTAGTTGCATGAGCTTAGCAGTTACTTGGCAATGACCTTTCATTTAACTATTTCTATGGCAATGTTTTAGGTTTTTTCTTGATATTCTACGTTATCCAGTTTCAATTTATAATATACCTTTTGCTTTTCTACAAAAACAACTAAAATGTTTCTTTGAGTTATTACCTTCGACATGCCAATTTTTGGTGTTATTCTATAAATAATAGAGTGAATATTTTCTATTAACTTACACTTCTAGAATAATTGCTCATACTAAATTACTTCATATAGTTTGAGAGCCAAATGTTTACAATTTGAATCTTGACTGCCACCTTCAATTTCAGTTACTTAGATTTCAGCACAAGCCATGGAGGACTTGTGCTCGTCAAGCTTCCAACCTAGCAAGTTTGTGCATGAGGGAGTGTATTGATCTGTAAGTAATAGATTGAGTCATTTTCTGAGTTTTTTTAAGTTATTGACACAATTAATTATTTTGCATAAGAGTTTTTTGAAACTATTAACACAATTAATTATTTTATACTTTTATTTCAAAAGAACAATTAATTATTTTATACTTGGAAGGCCAATGCGAAAGTCATCTTCATAACAAAAGATGCACAAACAAATCATGAATCCCCAAGAATTCATTATCTTTAACACACTGCAAGAAAATTATTAGCGTATTCAATGGAGAGTTGAGGATCAAGCTTATTTATTTGGAAAGAAACCTCTTGGAGAAATTCGTGATGTAAACCTAGGAAATATATCTGCATTTATTTAAAAACCATAGGAATTTCTCAACTCAACTATGGTTTGACCCTCCTCTTTGCAATGGGAAAAAAAGCCTCAAACATTGAAAGATTCTGTCAGCCCCACTTAAACACCTTAATCAATTCATGGAAATAAGGACTAGGAAGGATTTTGAGAGAGTCCAATGTTTGAAGCCTCTCATAGACTTATAATGACACAAGAATTTGATACAAAAAATGAAAAGTTAAACATATCTGCCTATACATGCATGTTATAGATGCACTGCCTGATTTGCAACAATAATGTGATCCTGTAAGTGTATATTTTAACAGAAATGAAAAAAAAAAAAAAGCAAAACAAACCTGAGAGCGAGAGGGCGGCAAGAGCCTTTAGAGCTTCTTTCCGTGTGCGATCATCTTTAGCAGCTCCCAACATATTCAAGAGCTCTTGAGCCCCACCCATATCCACTATTTTCATTCTTCTCTCATCTATGAAATAAAAAAAAAGGAGACCAAAACATATTATATGAGATGCAGTCAAGAAACAACTGGCAAATCCTATTTTTTTTAAATAACAAATGGCAAATATTTGATACATGCTCTATTAATTTCAATTGGTAGCATCTATAGGTAGGATCCAAATCTTAGGTTTTGTTCTTCCCAAACATTTCTAAATGCCACGTAGTCAATGTAGCTATATAACACTGCATCATTTGCCTAAAGTTATCAAGGGAAAAAAAGGTATCTTTCGAGTATTCTCGACAAAGTTCTAAAACTGTATCACTTCTGTTCAGAAAAGGACACTAACCATCTATTGCAAAACGTGCCAATCGTGAAGCTCCCATTCTTTTAAACAAAGGATCCTTGATTTGCAACAGTGATACAGACTGTTGAATCAAATTATCTCCTGAAACAGCAAAGCAGTGTGCGTATCAGAAAAATAGGTTTTTCAGCAATAAAATCCAGCCAAATGCTGATCTCAGGACCAATTTTCAGCAATATGATCTCATAAAATGGTGAGTTTACATTTTACAACCAATTTTCAGAATATAATGTAGTCAAATACTGAGTGGAAAGAAATTTACTTACCCATGTAAGGGAAGAACTGGTAAGCAACAACTGTTGCAGTCCCTGCAAAAATCAGTTTCAGTAACCATCCAATTTTCCTTTCAGCTTCCTCTTCCATAGACAGTTCATCTATAAATTCAAGCAACTTTCAACAGTGAGAAAAATGGGACCATAGCAAGCCAAATTAAAAAACAAATCATAAAAAGTTAAATACTTCCAACAAATTCCTCATGTAAAGTATCATATTCATGCAGTTCTCTAGGTTGATCTTTATGGATCAAAGGAAAACAGATAAGAGAAGCATGAAAATAAAGAGGAGAAAAATAGAACAGAATCAGTTATGTAGCTAAGAAAAAGAGAAACCTTTTCTATTAAAGGATGAAAACTTGCAAGACCGCAAATACCCAGAATTTCTTCTAAAGAAGTACTGCAAAAATATTTAATGCACGAATTATAACAAACTCATAAAGCAATTTATCAGGAAACAAACAGAAAAACTGAGAATGTTCCTGCAAATTGGAAAGTTGAAAGAGTGGAAGGGATCATAACAGTATTAAGCTGGGCTGCTAAAGCACGCATGTTGGGAAGCGGAAACTCTGTATAGCTGAGCTATCTAAAAGTGAAACTCCTGCTGCTATGAGCATCAATGTCCGTCCCCTCTTCTCTATTGGCAGTGTCACAATGGGAGCGACACGAGGCAAAGGACTCCTGGAAACATAAATTTTAAAAAAATTTACAATTAAAAGGAGCTGTCACTGATCCGACTAGAAGCAGAATCAGATGCTAAATAGTACATTTGTCAAAATCCGAGATCTGAGTCCAAAATAACACAGGACACGAAGGTGTGAGGCACCTCACTGTATACTAAAAGTGCTTTGCATGCATTCTCAATAATTTAACTATTCTCTGATGTGTGAGTATGACATTAATCTAAAAATTAATAATTATATTTGTGAACCATATGGGGAATTACGGGTTAAAATACATTGAAAATAAAAAATAAGAAACAATGGAAAGAAGACTAAAAAACCTAGTTGAATTCTACCATTGGTCATCTCCTCAAAATTCTCCATTGCTTCATGCTTGGCAGAAGAATGGACATCACGATTTCCCATATCATTTTAATCCAAGCCAGCAAGATAAAGTCACTCTTTTTATTTCTCATTATCTTTTGAAAATTTTCATGTTACTATTTACTATTCTTGTTATCTGTTATACTTTTGACCATGTGAATGTACCAAGCACACCAAAAATACATTCAACAGACCCTTTAGAAATGTAAAATAAGAAACAGAATATGCAAGACTGGTGTAGGGTATGCAAGCTGTTTTTTCAGACAGTAAACATAAGAGAAAAATACATACCAAGCTTATCACATTTTGTATTGGTTCAAATGAAAGCAATCGGTTGCAAAATACGTGCTAAACAGTACAGAGCGCAAACACCCAAGCAATCAACCAATTGCCTTTTTACTGTTGACATCTGTTTCAAAATCTATTCTGCACATCCTTTGAAAGCATTATCCTTTATACCGTTGACATCGGGTTGAAAAGCTATTCTGCTCATTGTTTGATTTAGGATTTAGAGTTCAAGCAGTAAACAAAACAAACAAAAAGGAGATAAAGCTTAACTAGATTCCCTTTCTTAGCTCGGATCAAGACAGTAAAAATAGAGAAATAAAATGAACAAAAGGAAGCAGTACAGTGAACTTCGTGACATCTATTAACCAAATGAATACCACTTGCTCATGAACATCCTATAACCTTATGAGATAATAGTGAACTTCGTGAGAATGAAAGGATAATGCTTCCAAACAATGATGAAATGACATCATAATAATAAAGAGCCAAAAGCAACCCATAACAAAATATAATCCTGATTAATAGCGTCTCAACTAAAGCAAGGGGATTTGAATAGATTTCACAAAACATAAACTTGAAACTCTTCATTCTATAAGGAAGACGATAATTGTGATCGACGAGCACTACATTCAAACAATTTCTAGTATGAGACACAGAAAATTACAGTCGAAAATGAAATTTGGAAGAAGATGAAGTATACCTAGACACTGAGAACTCAGCTTCCTCTCTGTCTCTCTTTTTTTTTTTTTGCCCCCTTCTTTTTGTTCTTCCTCTGCTGATAATCTCTCTTGTCTTCCCCTCACTCTCTCCTTCTATTTCTCTTATACCTCACCCTTCCATCTCAATCCTTCCAAAAACCTAGAAGATCTCCCCAAATCCCTAAATTTTCTCGGCTCACTGTCTCATTATTTTCCCCTAAATCACTCTCTGCTTTCCTCTATCTCAAATCGCATCTCCCTTTCCCCTCTCTGCCCCCGCGGTGTACGTTTCGGCAGCTCTGTTTCTCTAGCCATTTTTCAGCAACCAGGCAAAAGAAAAGAGCTTAAACGGTGGCGTTTTGGACTAAAAGATGATGGGCTGGGTGCAGTTTAAATGGGCCGACTTGTTTGGGTTTCCTTTTTTGATATAATAATACTAATAATTATTATTACAATAATAGTAATTAAATAATAATTATGATAATAATGACAAATTTAAATTTTATTTATAAAATTCTGGTGTTACAGGCAGAAATGCAACCGAGAAGAAGGAAACGGCGTATATGAAAATATTTTATTTTTTGGTTTTTAACTTATAATATACATATATTAATAAATAAAAAAATATTTATGTTACTTGACACGTACTACTCATGCATAATATTAAATTTTTAGTACAATTTAATAATGATATTTTAAAATGTATCATATTTTATTTTTGTTTTTTGAAAAATTAGCTTTATTTTTAATTCTCACACATTTGTGGTAAATTATATTTGATAGTTGGATAAAACCATACATTATTTGAGTCGGGAAATATTATTTCTTTCTAAGAAATAAAAATGGATTTGTTTGTAATTGAAAATTTGTGGTAAATTATATCATATTAAAAAAAACACACACACAGTTGAGCATAGAACAAAAAAGAGTAGGCCATCAAGAGGCTCCAACTTTGACCACAAGTAAAATACAAAACTGAAAGCCTTAATACCATGGGAAAAACTAATCAAAACTAGAAATATCTTCTCCTTCTGCCATGACTAGGTGCGCATCTTCAGTACGTTATTATTTCCTGTCCAGCCAAAAATGTGTTCCAGTTGAAGTATGAGAAGGGAAGAAATGGATTTTAATTTAGCAATAGATTTCTATATTTATAGCTGCAGTGCCATTACATGCAAAAATGGTAAGAGTACGAGGATTTAAAAAGAAAAAAATTATTCTATTTTGAGCTTCAATCGGGCGCAAGACAGAGGGAATTAATTAACTGACCTTCTATTCTTGCCTGTTGGTACGATCAGTCCTCTTTTCTCGAGACTTTTAAACCGATCCCTTGCAAGGGTACAACACCCCTGTATGTGGAAACACAAAATAGAGAGATAAGGTAAAGATTTTCAATGTCTATCCAAAGTGAACATGAAAACAAAGCAAAAAAGCTTTGAAAGGAACGAGGAAGAGCAGAACATACTTTCAGCTTCCGGAGGGAACCAGTGATTTCTTCGGATAAAAGGACTTGAACAGGAGCAGGTTGAAATCTATAATAGAGAGTAAAAATTATTCCACCAAACAGGATTCATAAGTGTCACTGTCTCAAGCTAATTGAAGCAATGCTCGATGCTTGTAAGATTTGTCACCACCCACTATAATGCCTTAGCTTGGTGGTGGGATCCTCTCACTAATCGTGAGACCAACAGTTTATACAGATCAGCTAAATGTATGCAATTATATAAGCAATATCCAGAGATAACGTTTGATTATCTTATTTCAACAAGTCAATCTGAATAGTTTGTCAGCGCAGGGAGAAAAAACTTCCTCCAGCTTTAGTAGGGTTAGGAGTTACAAGAAAAGAAAGAAGTTTTACTGCCAGAAATTTCCAAATGCACGCTATTTCTTGTAAACAAATCAACCACACAAAATCGGAATTGGAATCAAAGGCTGATGAAGTTTCCTTTTCCTTTAGCAGACTGAATGTTTAATAAGAAAAGTTAGCTTACTTGTGCTTTCCCAACCGAGGTGGACATGACTTTAATCTTTCTTGCTTGGCTATAACTCTCCTCAGATGTCTCTTGTTCTTCTCTGCATCCTCTTCGGCTATTTCTTGTAAGATATCTGGCAAGCTGCAGAAAGGTAAACCAGCAAAATAGTCAGTGCATTTTATTTATCGAAAAATTTGCTAAGAGATGCAGGATAACATATTACCTGTCTATTTCTTTTGAAATTTCCTCCAGCTTTTTTGCCTCCGCTTCCTTTTTTTGTCGTTCCTTCCGTCTAGCTCTCCTATTCAACTCCACTCGCGTTACCCTCTTTGTCTTTGAAGAACTGCAGAATGGTTATTCAAAAAACAAATCCACAAATATTAAAATTTGATCATTCTAACTCCTAATCTAAGAAAAATTATTTCCACTAAAAGCTCACAAATTATTTTTGACAACAGGCTTGAGAACAGTTTGACTGAAGTCTATAGATACTAGCACAACAGGCAATTAGCAAGAAAAATCATCTACTATGTATTATTGGAAGATACATGCTTGATGCCTGCTCTCATCAGAGCCGTTGCTAAGGAACCAAAGCATGTTTTGAGGTTGCAGAAGTTTCAAAGGGATGTTCTCTTCGGTGAAGATTGAATTTTCTTCCCCCAAACTCTTGATTATCTGGATCTATCTAGTGGAGGTTAAGAGTACACTCACAACAGAAACCATGGCAAAGAGCTTACCTTTTCTTGGATGCAGTATCCTCATTTTCACTCGAGTTTTCCATATCTTTATCATCATCATCGCTTCCAATATCCACATCAAGAAATAACCTCTGAAAAATTAGCTGGATTTTGTAAGAGTTCTGCTTTAAGTGCTTACTTCTAGATGCATGATATTGTATCACCTTTATGCAGTTACAGCCACATTTTGGTAATAATGGATGGAAGCAACAGCATACACTTACATCTTCGTCATCAATCACTTCCCCAGGAACAGTTAATGGAACAGGCTGGGGTCCCAATTCATCCTGATAGACTTTCTGCATTTCTTTAGCAACTGCTTCCGCCAAGGCATCCTGCACAGAAATATAAGGCAAAACCCTTGTAGTAGTATCAGAAAGGAATAAGAAGCACATTAGCTGCATACAGGAATAAGAAGAATTACCTGATGACTTTCAAATGTCGGATTGTATGAGCATCCAGGATGCTCAACTTCTACTGCTGGAATACATGTAGGTTTGGTTACCTGCCAATTACTGGCTCATCAGCTACGGCACCTTTAAAACTAAAAATGCGTAACATAATAGAAATAACTGAAGTACTTCCAGGTCAAAAAAGAATCCCCTACATCGACTACATGAAACAAAAAATAAGTCATTAGAGTCAAATTCCTAAAAATAGTTGCGACAATGATTTACCTTTCTAGCATTGTTATTATGTTCACCTGCAAGAGAAAGAAGAAACCCTTTAAAAAAAATCTCTAAAAACTAAAAATTGAAAATATTAAAATGTAAGGGCTGCAATATAAAACCTTTATTTTCCCACAAGTCAATCATGTCAGATGCAGGAACAGAGTCCTCCTGAAGGAACAAATTAAGAGCAGAAAGTTAGCTCCATACAGTGGTAAAATCAAAAGAATATTCTTCTAACATAGAAAGTATCCACCTTGGAACCACCCTGAGCCACAACATTTTCTTTCACGACTATTTTCTGCTTTTTCTTGGACTTCTGTTTTGAAGACGGAACTGCCTGAACAAAAGGATTGCATTGCAGTATGCTCTCAAAATGGAGCACTTTTTCTCTGTGCTTTTCAATCTTACGTTTCGCTGAAAGATCTGGTACGAGAGAGCATGGATGGATTCCATTAAACAGTGCAAAGGAAAAGAAAAGTTACCGAGAAAACAAACCATGCAACCAAAAAAGACAAAAAAATGGGAAATAGTTAGTGAACAAAAGATGTCACACAAGGCCCAAAGCCAACACGAGTAAGGAATTGATACTTCACTCTGCTTATTAAAACTTCCATTTTTTGGATTAAGAAAATGTATACTTCTAGTTCACAAGGCTAACTAAAATACATGCACATCTGATAGTATGTCAAAGGATCAATGCTAACCCTCTAACATGAAATTCAAACTCAAATCAGTAAGACAGGAGGATCCTTCCAATCCATTTCTAAGCCATCTCTCTTCCAATTTACTAGAATCACCATGGAAATAGCAATCAATAACCTTATGATTATCTATAATAAACCAAAGAATTCATTGATGGAAATGAGTTAAGCATCAATCTGTCACTATTAACAGAAGGGCATATATCAATTGATAAATAACCATTTCTACATATTCATATAAAGGAAATTCAAATGACAGGAAACTCATCTTATGCAAAGCTACCACAAAGATCAGAACAGCATAGACATAAGATGAGACACATGATCAAGCTAAACATCACATATTAATATATACCCAGGAATCAAAAAAGAAAAGTCAGTAAAAAAAACAAAATAAGGATAAAGAGAGAAACCTTGCGACTTGTCGATGAAGAACATGGAATCACTAGGAGCAGAAAAGAGGTCACCGCCAGAGAGAGCATCCTTGGTGGACTTCTCATAGAAGTCTTCAATATCTTCTGTGCTTATGTTCGCCCTCCATGCTTTCTTTCCCTTCCTCGAGCTCTTAGCTTTCTTTCCCATATCTGTCTCTCTGCAAATATAGCAAACAATACAAATACTTCAAAAACTAAAGCTCGTTTGAATCAAAGTCTATTCTATACCATCCTATCCTATATTTTAATAGTTTGATAGCTAAAATTTAGTCATTATTTGTATATTGAAGCATAATTGAATTATCACCCTGTTCTCCTTAAATTTCCTCCAAAAAAAACATTAATTTTCACTGAGAACATACCCGAAAAGCCTTTCTCTTTTCGCCCAAACTTCTTCACCCTCGCTCGACTTCGCCGCTCTTCTCAAATAGCCTCTGAACACAGTGAACTCCTCTTCGACTCTACTCTATCAGGTGGCCTAATCGCGTTCCTCCAATTATTAGCTTTCACTCTCAGATAATCACGCGTTTCAGCTCTATATCTCTTTCCTCTAAGGACCTCGGCTTTGCCAGCTCCCTCTCTAGATTCTTACCCTTTCGAACTTAGGTCTAGTGCTTCGACGGGCCTTTTTATATCACCCTCATTTCTCCTTCTTCTACTTCAACACCTCAGGAATCAAAGAAAAAGACAGAAGCCGTGAAAACCCTTCTTCTTCTCTCTTCCTTCGACAGGCCTTTTCACAAAACCCTAGAAACAGGTTTACAAAATCCTGAAACGGTAGCTTTTCGCACTTGACAGTAAGCTGGGTTGGGCTGATTTCATGGACTTTCTTCAAACGTCTCAACTAAACCGAAATTAAAAGTCACCAGGCCCACATTTCAAACCCGGCCCAAGCTCATTTGTCCCATCTCTAAACGGCATCGTTTAGAAGTAACTTCATTTTTCTCTGGTCGTTTGAAGAGGAACGACTTTCTTCTTCACTTTCATTTCAGGGAAGACAAAAGAAGCAAGAGGAGGCATGCTCTCTTCTTCTTTCTGAATCTGGGTTATCTGTCATTATTTAGAAACAAGCCTTTTTAGTTTCCTTCTGGTATATATTTTGTTGATTTTTAATCATTCGAGCTTCAGGCATGTTTGCTTTAGTTAACAGCATGGGAAAATGATTGTCCACGGGTTCAAATGCATTTTTCTTGACTCTCTCTGAGGTAAAAGCATGAAGTATTTAAAGATTTGTTTGGCAAGATGGCCGCCAGACATTCTGCTCATAAAATCTGTCTTGATTGCATTAGTAGCCGTCTTTGTTTAATACTGTTTCAATGGTTGAAAAAAATTTAAAAGATTAATCAAGTTTGCTGCTTAAAGGATTCCTGCTGCCCCTTCTTAGCCTCTTAGTTCTAATATATGGTCTTAGCAGTATATGCGAGTAAGTAGTTACTGTTCATACGGATGATGGGCTGCCGGAGATGGCGAGAAATCTAGTCATTCTCTCAAGGTTATTTTAGCGTTCCAGTTTTGTTTTAACTCGATAAGAACTGTTTTGAATCTCTTGTTTACATTTTTAATTATCTTTCATTCTTCTATTTGGAATTGTGAATGAGAGAAAAGGATTACTTGGAAACCTAAAAATGCGAAGACAATTTGTTTTGAGCCTTTAAACATGTTTGGTTGGTAAATCTTTTGAGGCCTTAAACAAGATGAATGTTTTGTTTGAATTATGATTTAATAATGATGGTATGATTTTTTCATAATTTTTTTTTATTTGTTTGTATTTTTAAATACATAAAATAATTTTTTGATGTTTGAGTCATGATTCTCAAAATTATAATTTTGCTCATTTTTTCAAATTATCGATTTAGTAGTTTTATGATGATTTGATAATTTTTTTTTTTATACTCTTAATTTTTTTATCATTTATAATATTACCCTTCTTTTTAATTTTTTTTACCTGACACTTTTTATATTCTTCTTTTTCTTTTCAAAATATTCTATATATATATATATATATATATTTAATCATATATATTTTTTATATATAAATATGTATTTATATATTTAATTATATATAAATACATGTGTATAATATATATATATTTTTTATCATATATATTTATATTTTTACTTATATATTATACATGTATATAATATTTTAATTATATATATGCATATAATATATTTAATTTTATATATATCTTTAAATTATATATTATATATATTTCTATATTTAATATTTTATATTTTTTTAATTTTTTTCTTTTTATTTTTTTATTTATTATTATATATAATAAAGTGTGGATAAAATAAAAAATTTGCTCAAATATAGAATTATACCATCTTATTAATCCCAACAAAAACAACTGATATTATCAGACATTAATATATCATCATTCAAATATTGTTAAATTTGAACATTAATGAACCTTACATGTAGCCGACCGTACCTGACATTAATAAACCTTCATGCAAGTCATCCAATCAAGACGTAAAGGTTTACTCTGGCTCTCCTTGACAAGACATTAATCTGGTTTTTTTAAAAGATATTTTAAATTTATACCAAACAATTCAAATACTTCGTTAATTCGTAGATGCATGATACTACTTTACATTTTTTTGTGGTGTTCTATCTTTATAAATTAGTATGTTTTTGGGTTTTTGTTTATTTTGCAATTAGTTTGACTTTAAATATATTAGATTTTTCATTCTTTAAAAATCTATATAACTGAATATGTAACGGCCCGTGAACTCTAAATGAGATAAATTATAAATTTAGTGCATAAGTGAAATAAATAGTTAAGGTTTACATTCCTTACATAATAATTCAGATTACTCAATAGGATTACGAGAATAACAATTTTAAAAGAAATAACGAAAAAATCAAGAAAATAAATAGAAAATAAACAACTGGGCATCCTACTCGCAACCCTCTTGTGGATCAGGCTCTGTATCTTGGTTTTCTTGATCTGAAATGGTTAATGAAAGAATAAGTTACACTAGCCCAATAAGAATATCATGCTACTCACCGACACAAAAGTGAAGGTTGGTAGAAATCATAAAAACAACTAATAGAGCTCTTAATTTAAATAAATTCGTTTATCATGAATAAAATCATTTACCGCATGTTTACCATAGTGAGATTTTCAAAACCAATCTATAGAGTCAAGAACATAAACAATAGCATAATTTCACATGTAATCAGTCGAAACAACAACTTTTCTCTTTTATCAGCCTACTAGTATCTATTGAAGTCTATAAGGATATCCATATTACACGTGAACCTTTATTCAATATTTTCAAATAACGGGTCGTCCCTATACCCCGTCCGGTATGAGTTCCAAAAGATATCATCCCTCAATACCTCATCCGGTATGAGGGTGAAATGGGTCATCCCTATACCCCGTCCAGTATGAGACAACATTCGCGGTAAGGTTTCCTATGTACCCGATCCGTCCACCATCTCCTAAAAAATTTAGTAAGGCTGTCGTTCATCCAATCATTTAATCAGACAACTTCCCGTTTACTTTTAATTTTTAGTTACCCAATTTAACCGTAATAACACCAAACAAGCAATTCATGTATCTAGGAAACACAAGTGCATCATCATACCAATTTCAGTATATTATCATGCATTCGAAAACTATAAAATCAGGCAATCAGTTAAACATAGCAAACAGTAATAAGTAACTGGTTCCGCCTCCATTAGTAACATTTAATTAATTACAAATATTTTATAAATTTCACAAAATATCATATTATTTAAAATTAAACTTCAATTTCACAACAGAGAATAAAGTGATAGATTCTTACACGAATTGGAGTCCGAACGCTAAGTTTTTGACTGCGCCTACTGGCGATCCCCAAGTTCCCTTAATTTTTTTTCGGAGATTAAAACATGCTTCAAGTACCTAGAAATATCCCAAAAAATTTAAAATCAGTGTTAGAAATCCATTTTAGCCAATTTTAGAATTCTGGCACAGCGACTTCGTTGTGCTTCGGCGACGGCACCGCCGTTTGTGGCATTAGTTTGCCTTAAGTTGGCTGTTTTTGGCCGTTTTGGCTGGTTTTGTACCAATCCCTGCGAGAAAACACGTTAAAAGGTCTTGGTTGGCTAAAAAAAAATCAAAAAATCAAACCTACTGGTGGCGAGGTTCTCTAGTGCGGCGGCTTTGCCGGCTCACCTTCGCAGTTGGGTGCTTTGCTTCGGTCAACTTGTAGAGAAAGGAATAGTGATTATAATAGTGAAAAAATTACACGAAACGGGAATCATAAAGGCTTTCATTGGAGCAATTTTTTCTTTTTTTTTTCGCGACGGCGCTGAAAAATTTACCCGTGATTTTCGGCTAATCCACCGGTCGTTTTGCTCTAATTTGGCCATGAGGGTATTCAAAATTAAATTTCGAGCGAATGGAAATTTTTTTACCTCATTTCTCTGTCAGAGGGGCTCCAGTACGGCGGTAGGCGGCGGTCGACTCCCTTCCCAGCGACTGGCTTTCTTCTCCTGCGGGAGAGGGGTGGGGTCTGGTGGGTAGGGTTAGGGTTTGGTGTGAAGAGGCTTATTTATATCCGTCTCCTTTTAATCTGGAATATCCATCACGTTTGATCTAGACCGTTTGATTTTTTTTAAATAGAAAGTGAATCTAGACCGTTCATCGTAATTTGATCTGCAGCGTCCGATTGCGTTAAAATCTGAACCGTTAATCGCGATTTGATCTAGGTCCGACTGCATTTTAAAAGGGGAACTGATCTGGACCGTCGGTGTGCACAGAAATAAATCTGGACTGTCTGATCATGGGCAAACGGATCGCCAGCATGGCCTCCCGCGTGGCACCACGTTAGCGTGCCGTGCCACGCTGCGCGCTCCGGTTCGTCGGGGCTGCTGTCTGGGCATTCTACATGGCACAATTTTTTTAAATTATATTTTGACCCCCCCTAATTTCTTATTTTTCTTTCAAAAATATCCCAATAACCTAAATTTTCACAACTTTTTTCCAAAATTATTTTTAATTTCATCATCCACCAATTTTTCTTCATTTTTTCATTAAATAACAAATTCAAAAATTAAAAAATTATATTTATATCACTAGTTTTAATACAATTAAAATTATTTTAGGGTATTACAACTCTCCCCCCTTAAAATAAATTTGGTCCCTCAAATTTGTCTCTCTCTAACTTAATCAAACAGTTGAGAATATTAAACTCTGAAGTTTAACTCTAGCTCCCATGTGATCTCTCCTGGTGTGTAATTCTGCCATAAGACCTTAACAAAGAGAATTTTCTGGTTGCAGAGTACTCTGCTCTTTCGGTCCATAATATTGACCGATATCTCCTCGTATGACAGATCCTCCTAGAGTAAAAGGGGCTCGTGGGCCAGGACGTAAGAGGGATCTGAATTATACTTGCGTAACATGGATACATGGAACACATTATGCACCCTGAATAGTTCTGGAAGCAGTATCAGTCTGTAGGTGGTGGTGCCAATTTTATCTAAAATTTCAAATGGCCCAATGAACTGAAGATTTAGTTTTACTTTCTTGTCAAATCTACTGATTCTTTTGAAATGAGTGACCTTAAGAAACACCCGATCACTTTTCTCAAATTCCAAATCTCTCATTCGGGCATCCGCATAACTCTTCTATCTGCTTTGAGCCGTCTGAATGTTCTTTCTGATATTAATTATTTCGGTTGTAGCCTCTTCTACGAGATTTGAGCCAAACAGTTTTCTATCACCCACTTCTTCTTAACATATTGGCGATCTGCATGGGCGGCCATATAACGCATCGTACAAAATCATGCCAATACTTGCTTGGTAGCTGTTGTTGTAGGCGAACTCTATCAAGGGTAAATGATCATCCCAATGGCCTCCAAAGTCAAGAACATAAGCTCGGAGCATATCTTCAAGTGTGTGCATTGTCTCTTCTGATTGTCCATCGGTCTGATGGTAAAATGCAGTATTAAGGGACAGTTTCATTCCCATGACTTACAAAAAATTAGACTTGAACTGAGAAGTGAACCTAGAGTCCCTGTCAGACATTACTGTCATTGGCACTCCATATAACTTGACAATCTCCTGAATATACATTCTTGTCAGCTTGTCTAAGGGGTCAGTCATCCTGATGATTTGAAAGTAGGAAGACTTGGTGAGCCGGTCAATAATTACCCAGACGACATCATGTCCTGAGCGTGCCCTAGGCAATCTTATCACGAAATCCATTGTGATATGTTCCTAGTTCCACTCCAGAATCGGTAATGGCTGAAGTAGCTCGTCTGAGCATTGATGTTTTGTCTTGACCTGCTGACATACCAAACACTTGGAAATAAAGTCGGTAACATCTTTTTTCATCCCGTTCTACCAAAATCGGAGTTGCATACTTTGATACATCTTAGTGCTCCCGGGATGCATGACAAACTTTGAGCTATGAGTCTTTGTCATGATATCCATTTTTAACGTACTGTCACCTAAAATACACATTTTGTCATGAAATATAAACAACTCATCGGCAGAGACTCGAAATTCAGAATTAACTCTCTGTTCTGCATCCTTCTTAAGGGCTGCTAGGGTGGAATTGGCTGCTAGGGTGAAATATAAACAAGTCAGGTTGAATATTCAAGTGAACCAAACATGTGACTCTCTTCAGATCTTGAAGTCGTACCCGTTGAGTAGCCCCTATTACACTGCATTCTGAAACCATCAAGTCAGCTAATATGCCTACACTTTTTCTACTGATTGCATCGGCTACCACGTTGCCTTTACCCAGGTGATACAAGATGTTACTATCATAATTCTTGAGGAGTTCTATCTATCTTCTCTGACTTATGTTGAGATCATTTTGAGTGAATATATGTTTCAAACTCTTATGGTCGGCATAGATCTGAAAGATCTCCCCATGCAAGTAATGGCTTCAACTCTTCAAGGCATGAATAATTGCTACAAGTTCTAAGTCATGGGTGTTGTAGTTTTTCTCATAACTCTTCAACTGCCTAGACTCATAGGTTATGACATTCTCATGCTGCATTAGAACACAACCCAACCCTAGGTAGGAGGCATCACTATAAACTGTATATCCACTCAACCCACTCGGTAAGATCAACACAGGTACAGTAGTCAATCGTTTCTTTAGTTCTGAAAAATTCATTTCACAGTCATCATTCCACTCAAATTTGACGTTCTTCTTTGTGAGCCGAGTTAGAAGAACATTTAGTCTAGTAAACCCTTCCACAAACCTGCGGTAATAACCTGTCATTCCCATAAAGCTATGGATCTCCTTGAACAAGGTCAGTTTTTTCAAGTTGAGCACTACCTCAACCTTTTTGGGATTCACTGACACTCTATCATTCGATATGATGTATCCTAAGAAGGTAATCTGCTCGAGTCAGAACCCAAACTGACTCAGCTTTGCATGCAACTTCATTTCTTTGAGAACCTGCAAAACCTGTGTTAGATGGGGAGCGTGTTCCTCTCTACTTTTTGAATATACCAAAATATCATCGATGAATACAATAACGAACTGATTCAGAAATTGTCTAAAAACTCTGTTCATCAAATCCATGAAGATGGCTGGTGCATTGGTTAGTCTAAATGATATGAACAGGAACTCATAGTGCCCGTACCTAGTTCGAAAGGCTATTTTAGGAATGTCTTTACCCCTGATCTTTTCCTGATGGTAACCTGAACGCAAGTCTATCTTGGAGAAGACCTGCGCACCCTGCAACTGATCAAAAAGTTCATCAATCATGGGAAGATGGTAATTGTTCTTGATCGTGACCTTGTTCAGATATCTGTAGTCGATACATAACCTCAACGTCCTATCATATTTTCTTATAAATGTGACTCCAGCACCCTAAGGGGACACACTATCAGATGAACCCACTATCCTGCAATTCATTGATCTATTTTCTCAACTCCTTCATCTCAACACGGCTCATGCGATAAGGGGCAACCGAAATAGGATGGTTGTCTACCTAAAAGTCTATGGTGAATTTAACTTCTCTGTCCACTAGTAGTCCGAGCAGTTCATCCAAAAATACATCTGGGAAGTCTCGGACTACCGAAATCTCCTGAATACAGATTTCTTTCTTAGGTTTGCATAGTTAGAGAAAATAGACGGGTTAAAGCACTTGATAATAGGAAAATTGCCCTGAGAGAACAAATATTAAACAATTTTATTAATTTGTGAATGACTGCTCATTAGAAAGGTTGAATACAAGTTTTTTATTAAAATAATTTATGGTGGCGTGATACACCGCTAGTCAATTCATTCCTAGAATTACATCAATCTCTATTAGGTCCACATTCAATTTTCTACCTACTATATCTATGACATAGACTCTGTAAGTGTTTTGAGTGTGTAATCTCATTTTAAATTAATAATGATTGTTTATTTTACATTTACGATAAATTTTAACTTTTACGAAATTTTGTGTCCACATTACTTGAGTTGTGGTAATAACAATGATATTAAATTAAATGATATATATAGAAGGAAATAAATATTGACAAGTGAAAACTTGCAAATAAAATCTAAAAAGATAAACGAAAAATTGTTAGAGCAAAATAAGATATAATCATACAGGACGAAGTATCGAGGCGATGAAATATTTGATGCACATTACCATACGGGGTATAGGGACGGCTGGTCAATTATAAAATTGGATATTAAGTTCACGAGTAAGGGGGATACCCCTATAAACCCCCAAGGGTACCAGTAACCAGGTAAGAAAGGAAATGTATTGTTTTTCGTTCTTTATGTGCGTAAGTGAAAAATGATATGGATATGAATCTTCATAGTTTATCTTTGGAAAACTCATTATGGTAAGTATTAAATAAATGTTTTCAAGTTTTAAATGTATTTAAATAAAGAAAGGGCTCCGTTAGTTATTTTTTTAACAAATCTTTAATTTTTCGTACCTGTGATTAGTGTGATATTCTTACTGAGATAGTGTAGCTCACCCTTTCATTGACTATTTTAGATAAAGAGGACCAATATTCAAATCCTGATCAGTAAAAGAGTTGTGAGTAGTTCACTATCTGAACTCCTTTCAAGTACTAATGAAAGTTTTCCTATGATGCTTAATTATTCATTTTTTATTTTATTTTTTTAATTTCTATTTATCTTTTAGAAGAGACATTCCTGTACTTTTATTGGATATTCGAAATTATTGTGTAAAGAATGTAAATCCTAATTTTATTAATCTTTTTTCTATTTAATTTATGAATTTATTTCTCTTTAAGTCTTGGATCTTTACAAAAGATACTGAAAAAATTATAAAATGTACATATAAACAGAAATATGCACAAAACTACAATAAAAGGATTAAAATTAAAGAATAATACTCAAAGACAAAAACAAGAAGACATTAAAGATTAAAAAATAATTGGAATGTGTAAAAATATGTTGGTATAAAGAGACCACGAAATGTAGGTTTGAGCGAGTTTTTAACTTTATTACGATTCATTTTTCATTATTCCTCTAATGGTGATGAATTTTTAAAAAATATATGGACCAAATTTTAGCCAACATATTATTATTGTATGATACATGTATGCCATATGACTATACATATTTATAAAAATAGAAACAAAAAAAATTTATCTAAAAAAAACATAAATTGATAGTTTCTCTCTATTAGAATGGTGCATGTTTTAAGTGTTTAATCTCATCTTAAATGGTTAATGAATATCTTTTTTACATTCATTGCAAATTCTAATTTTTATTGAGTTTTATATCTGTCACTTAAGTTGTGTACTAATAATAATATTAAATTAAATAACATATGTTGAAGAAACTAAAAGTCAACAAATGAAATTTCAGAAACAAAATCTAAAGAAATGATAATAAAAGTTTATCACAGTAACATAAATAATAATTAAATAAAAAATAGATATCGTGTAAGATATTTAAAAAAAAAAGAATATCACATAATGTACATATAAATAAAAATATAGATAAAACTATAATGAGAGAACTTAAAGCGAAGAATAATACCCAAAGAAAAAGAAAATAGAAGATTAAAAAATGATTGGAATATGCAAGAAGATATTGATATAAAGATGCTATATAAAATGTGGGTTGAAGAGAATTTTTAGCTTTTGGTATGATTCATTCTTCATGATTTCTCTAGAGGTGATAAGTTTTTTTGCAAAAAAAAGAATCATGTACGAAATCTCAACCGACATAGTTTTAAATGGAAGAGGTCTTTTTCCATTAAAAAGGGTTTCCAAGAACTTGTACATATAAATATTCTTAAAGTAGGAGTCTTAGAAGACAGAGGTTGGTGAAGGCTTTAGGCTTGTAATTGTAACAAAAAATTTTCCACAAATTGAATTTAGCATAAGACTTTTTAAGAATGTTTAGTTATATATCAAATTATGCTTATATTGTTTAACTAACATTATAAATTACAAATTTTGATCGAGCATACCATAGCAAAAAAGATCGTTAATGTTTAGTTAGGACAAAAGTAGACCAATACGAATTTCATATTAATGCTATAACCAAGTATATTTAGCTTATTATTAATCTAGAGGATAATGTGACTTTAGGGAGAGAGTATTGATATGAAAAAGTTAGTTAACTACTTTATTAATAAAGCTAAAGTTATAAAAAAATAACATAATGAATAAATCCTATAGATATAAAATATACAGTAACAGACTACTGAAAAGAAAATAAAATAAAATTTGGGTGAATATTGTTTAATACTCTAAGAGTCTTAAAAATATAAATTTTTAGAGTGAAATAGATAGGTGAAGGAAAGTTTAGTTTATTGAACCTTGAAGTAAATAATTTTTTAATTAAATTGAAGAATATTTATAAAAATTTAATTTGATCACGATAAACAAAAGCAAACGTAATACAATATTTTATTCATTAATTTACCATTTATAATTTAGGTTTATTGCCACTAAAAATTTATAACTTTCGTGATAATTAAGTAAATGTGGTTTATTTTTTTGTTATTTAACATAAAATTATTATTTTATAATTTTTTATTATATCATAATTTTAGTTTCTGTATTTTTAATTTTAGATCTTCATATTTAAAAATAACATACATATTCTTGAAACAAATTATAACTAAAAAATGACAAAATATTGGATTATTATTAAAAAAAAACATAAAACTTGAAGTACTAACATATATATATATATATATGCATATATAATGAAGTACGTTGAATTTCTTAACAATGTTGTCTTTTATTTATTTATTTATTTTTATTATTATTTTTTTTTCAGTTCATAATTTTTCTCTGTGTTTGTTTTTTTATTAAAAATATTTTGTATACCTACTTCTTTTCTTTCATTCTTCTTTAGGGTTTCGTGTTTTTTTTTCCCCTTATATTTCTTCCTAATTCATTGATTTAGTTTGATTTCATTCTATAGATTTAGTCATCCAATAAACAAATCATTTTTTCATAGAAAACCTGGGTGTGTATATCTATATATATATATACATACATTTTTATCAATCAAATAATATGTAATACTCCTAATGTAAATATATAACAGTTTTTTATATTAACTAGCTCCCTCATGCACATTCACCAACATAAACAAGCAAACTAATGGAAGAAGTATTATAGTAAATTAATAAATTTTATTAACATATTAAACATTATTTATTGATTAAAAAGAACATAGTAACTATTTTGTATATTACATTCATTCGTCATACAAAGTAAAGATTAGAGTTCATAATTCTAATCCATTATAGGATTATCATTGTATAAAAGATCTAATCCATTAGGTATTTCAGCTTCATTGATTTCTTGACCTTGTACAATGTGAGTATCATCATTTGGTATATCATTATGGATTGAGTCTGGTAAAGTAGGTACAAATCTATTTGGTATATCATTATGGATTGGATTTAGTGAACTAGGTATGCTTCTATTTAGTATAGATCTGGTGAACTAGGTATAGATCTGTGTGGTATGTCATTATGTATGGGAGCTGGTGAACTAGCTATATCTCTATTTGGTATGTCATTATGTGTGGAAGCTGGTGAACTAGCTATATCTCTATTTGGTATATCATTATGTATTGGATCTGATGAACTATGTACCTTTCTATTTGGTATTTCATTATGTATAAGATCTGGTGAACTGGGTACATATCTATTTAGTATGTCATTATATATTGGATCTGGTGAGTCAGGTATCTTTCTATTTGGTATTTCATTATGTATAGTATCTGATGAACTAAATATATTTCTATCAATTTATTCATTCAATAGAGAGTAAAAGTTTAAATTTGGTATAATCTTGTGTAAAGGATTTGGTCCACTTGGAATTGTTCTATAAATTCCTATATCGTGCAAAAAGTTAAGATCAATATTTGATGTATCATGTTATGAAAAGCTTGATACTCTATCAAATGATGTTTCCTCGAATCCTATACCAAAAAAATATATACATATATAAAAATACGATGTATTATGATAAAAAGAACATGAAATATAAAAATATGATGAAATGATTATATATAAGATTGTTTGAATTATCAACTTATTGAAACATTAAATCCTAATATATGCCATACATATACATATACACATATACACACACACACACACACACATATATATATATATATACATTTGGAAAAGGCTATATCCATTACATTTTTCCTTGCATACCTAGTAATCTTGCTCCTTGAAGAATGAGTCATTTGTAGGTATTTAAAAGAGTTTAGCAAAAAAAAAATAGCTATTTATATATACCATACTTAAATAGGGTTCAACTAGTAAGTAATTAAAAAGGTTACCATATAATTGAATATGGTGACTGTTTTTTTTTTTTTATAAATATTTTTCTGAAATAATTTTGTAAACCGATGAATAATAAGTTAGGGAAATGATCCATTTATTGTAAGTATCTATAGAATTTTTGTATAAAATCCAAGTGAGTATATATACACACAAAAATTCCAATGAAATTAAATGTGAATATCTTGGTAGATGATATAAACCCTTGCATGTAATTTTTCTTCATTGATATAAAAAGAGAATGGTTTTGTAAAAGTAAAATAATTAATTATGGAAAAAAAAGTGAAGTAATAATCATTTTACACAATTTATATATATATATATATTTAAATAGATTAATTGTTGACTTTTTCCCTAATTAATGGTAATAAAAATAATAAAAATAATTATATATTTTTTTAATTAATTTTCAACTGTTGTACTACAAATATGGTAATAAAACAATTAAATGCATTCTATTTAATTTTATTTTATTTAAATTCAAATATTAATATATATATATATATATATATATATCTTTAATAGCTTTTAATACATAGTCAATCGTTTTATTAATTAGTGGCAAAGTAAATAATAGTTATTTTACACAAATATATTTTAATAGCTTTTAAATTTAAACATTATGTTATATATATACGTTATTTTTTTTAATACTTTTGTAATACACATACTTTTTTTTAATTGCCAAATGTTTTACTAATTTTTTTTTTGACACGTATATATTATATGAATATACATACTTCTAAAAATAGTGAAAAAATAACATAAAAAAATTGGGGCTTTTTTGAGAATTTTTGAGAGTATGTATGGATTAGTGTTTGAAAAATTACCTTATTATTTTATTTAGTTACTCATTATTTTTATTAATCAATTAATGAATATTATAAGATGGTAAAAGTTAAATAAATAAATTTTTAAATTTTTAATTAAAATAATTAAAATCAATACAAGGTAACATATATATATATATATATATTATTATATTGTATTGTATACGTAGTGAAAATGAGATCCCATTTTATGGGGGTTGAATTAGCAAATTGAAAGGAATGAATAGATCCAACCAAAACTCCAATAATCTCTCTATGCCTTTCACATACCATCCAGAAATCAACAAGCAGACACTCATGGCAGGTCTACCTCTTGTCTTCTGCTACCCATATATATGTACATATGTATGTATATATTTGTGTTTATATATATTTGTGTGGTCTAGTGAGTTTCACTAGTTCCTTTACACGTGAACAAGAGAGACAACGTATGCCCACCATTAATGCCATTAAAAATTTGGATATTCTTAATTTTATGTCATACATGTATATATATAATTGGTTAATAATAATATTGAAATATTTACATGTAATATATTGTAATATTTGGATATTCTAAAACCGCCCCCGTGACCAATAACAATCGCAGTTCTTTTTTGTCACAATCAGCGGGGTATATATATATATATATATATGTGTGCAATATGTATACATACATGCGCACACACACACACACACACATATATATATATATATATGTCATGTGTACAATGCATGCTATAGCCATTACCGGTTCAAACAATTTCTGTATAAACATGGTAGATCTTACAATGGAACTTGTCTCGTGTACGGTTTAATTATGTATATTAATATAAAAATTAATTAGAAATTAAATTAAAATGAATTCCAAACACCTAATGTGCTTATATTATATAACTTAAAGCAAACCAAATAAACGATGTGCTAGCTTCATGTTGTGAGTATAATTAACTATATACATACATACATACATACATATATATATATATATATATATACATATGGACTTATTTTCTACTAGTACATGGGAGAAACAACAACGATTAGCATGCAGACTTGCATGTGGAAATTAATGAAGTCTCGATTTGAAGAATCTGTTGATGTTACTTGTTGAAGATATATATGTGATTGTGTGTGTGTGTGTATATATGCCTATATATATATATATATATATATATATATATATATATATAGCTAGTAGAAAATATATTGAGTTCAAATAATAGAATTGCTGGGTGGGCGAGATAATTTAGTTCCCGATAGAGAAAGACAAAGTAATATAGCTGTCAAGAGAGTAAGTTGTATTTTGTCTGTATGAATAATATCTCTGTGCGCATATATATATATATGTGTGTGTGTGTGTGTGTGTGTATACACACAACAGGCTACCTTTGGATTTATAACAGCAAAGCTGTTTGTATGTATTATAGGCATTAGAATTCTAAGAAGACAGATGGAAAATGATCTCTTGTGTATAATTCATCTATACTTATATGTATATATATATAGATTTATTTCTGAAAGAGAAAAATCCCAGAGCTGTATATACAGCTAGGGGTTTTCATTAATGAAAATGACCTCTCTTTCTCATTCTTTTTAATGAATTAAGAGCTTCCTCATCTTTTTACTCCTATATATATATATATGTTTAAATAATATATTAATTATTATAATTATGCAATACAAACATCAGTCCGATGTTGTTTACGGGATTAAGATTGATGGGTATACATACATCTTTATGTAACTGGGAGGTGACACATACATACATATATATATATATATATATATATACTTACATTATTTAGATCAATCATACATACATATGTACATATGGAACAAAATTGTTCGTCTGAATTTGTTGGAAGTTATGAGGGAACTTTACAGATTTAAAAAATTAATTTTGTATTGTACATATGCATGTGAATGTACTTTCCCGAAGAGAAGCTCCTCACGTGAGTTTTTTTCTAACAAATCTACAAGAATCCTATAAAAATTCTTACCACTAAAATTAAACAACAAATCTAATTTAGTTACCGACTTATAATTTTTTACATAAAATTCAATTTATTAATAGCATGTAATTTAAATCTTTATATAGAACTTAATAATTATATATATATTTTTTTCTGATATATAATTAAAATACTACAATCTTCATCATTCATTCAAGTTCTTAATATTCTCATAAAAGTTTTAAATTATATAATCACAAATTATAATTCAAAACTCATAAAGTTAAAGATTTGAAACTCAATAATTAAATATTTTTTTAATATAAAATTAAAGTATCATAATAAATGCGAGAGATATATTAATTAATAACGAAATAATAATCCAAATATATTTGAAAAAAAATTAAACTTAAAGTTGGTTCTATTCATTCATGCTATATGAATCATTATATCATAGTTTATATAGCTTTATAGCTCTGAAACAATGGATATTCCTTAGTTTGATTATAACTTATCTTAAATCGAACGTCTTATGAGGGAAGAACAATATATATATACATGTACGTATATTCATTATTACAGCCAATAGAATTGCTAAATTGTTGGCCTAAGGCCTATTAATTTCCACTTTTTTCTTTAATTAAAAGATTATGTGTGTGTGTGTGCGAGTATATCTATATATATATATATATATATGTAAGTGGATGCATGTAATGTTAATCAATCAGCTCTAATTTTACCTTCTCAAGATAGTCATGAGAAAATTTGACCGAGCCAAAATGTAAATGTCACGAGAAGCATTTATGAGTTCAGCTACCACTACATTACTTGCATTTATACGGCTGGATCTTAAATTATGTTTTGTTTTTCATTTTAATTCATCACATGGTATCATACATATCCTCTATATATACATTTATATTGCTAAAATGTTACGTTTTATTAAATCCGTGCATAGGTAATGATGTGGTACATATACTTATTTTACTTAAAACTATAAGTACCTCATATTCAAAGGTATTTTTCTACGTATTTTTTTTATAAATCTTGATAAATAATAAAATTATATGCTGAAATACTAATTTATTATAAGACATAATTTCAAAGTATAATTTGAATTATATAATTAATTAATTAATATATATATATATTAAATTAATTGATCTTACATTTTCACACACACACAAAAAAAAAAAAAAAAAAGCAATGCACTTATAAAATCATGTGGTCGTATTTTAACGCACCAAGTATCTAGCTAGGTAGACAGAAAACCGCGTACAGGTCAGCAACCTAAAATGCACCTAGCTAGAATAATTCACATAGCTTATTTAATAATTAAAGTGACAATTCGCATGATTAATATTTAATTAATGGGTCTTAATTATTAATTACTAATTAATTTTTTTAAAAAAAATATAATCTCGTACGACAAAGGAGTTAATTAAATATTACCATGTCATTAATTGTTGGGTTTAGAGTAAAGATGAACAGCATTAAGCCGTACTTAGCTTATAAAACATGTGAAATTCACGAAATCAATATCAAATCCAAAAGAGAATCTTCTCCATCTCCAAACTTTTTTGCAACTTACACCAAAATCATATCTGGTAATTTCGCAATAATTACTCTTAGACTTTGTTAAATTGATATTAATTATCAGATTTTTTTATAAAATATAAGTAAAATTTTATTATTATTATTTTTAAAGAATATATTAACTCAATTCGTACTTACATATAGTTCATGAGATTTTATGTAACTTATTATGTCTTGTTATTTTAGAAAAATAAAAAATTATAGGCTCATGATGAATTTTAAACTTTGTTTGATGATCGTTTTGAGAAGATTTAATGATGATATTTATAAAGGATATGATTTGTGTGTGTGTGTGTGTGTGTGTATATATATGTGTAATTATTAGAAGTGGTCATGAATTATATATGTATATATATATATATATATAACACGTAACATGTGAAAAATTAGTAAAAACAGGTGGGAGCTATGAAGACAAACAATTGCTTATCTGTTTAATTTGTATGTTTCCAACTTTTTGGTAAAATCGTCTTGTATCGATAAGCATCCAGTCACGCTCATTCTACAGAGCAAAGCTGTATGTAGTTCTCTCAAATCACGAATCATATATATATATGTATATGTATATATACATACATACATGCACCACCTTTGTATATTATTTAATGAAGTATATAAGATCACTTTTATATAAGCCTGGACCTAAAACCTGTCTGCCTGAACTACTGTTTGTTATTTGGATTGAGTCAATATGCAATCATATATGGGTGAGAGGAGGAAGAGGGAAGGGAAAGGTGTGGAGGAGGTATATGTAGATATAATGTGTATGTATATATGGAGAAATGATCAGTTGTTTTGTTGTGATGATTAAAGGGCGCACATGTGAGTATAGGGGTGGCTACGTACGTCCTTCATTTGTCTCTGTTCAATGAAGACAATGCTGCGAACCATTTTTCCATTTCATTCACTGTTTCCCCATAGTTTTCTTCAGATCTCGTGACATAATCATAATACATATAACTACGTGCTCATATATATATATATATATATATATATACACACACACACGAACATATTAACTCAAACGAAGTATGCATATCTATGAGATTCTCTCTATGTTAATTAGGGTTAAGAGTCATAGTTTTTGCTCCTGCCATTTACATGGGTTAACATAGATGGATTATACAAACTGATTACCTTTTGTTCTTGCGTGCATGCATGGTATATATATATATACGTATGCACATATATAAATGATAATTTGGTATACGTAACTTGATGAAATGAATAAATATACATGTGTATAGGAGCCAATGAACAGTACATAATAAGCAAAATAAATGATCAATTAATTAATGCATAAGATAAGATTAGAATATAATTAATTAAATTGAATATAGAGAAGGAAGAGCAGAGATGGACAAGGAGGTGTCGGGTGAATAGGGGAGAGAGAAGTGAAGAGAGAGAGTTTTCCCCCGTGAGGCGTGTTTGGATGGATTCAGAGAAAAAACTCCAAAAATGCTTCACTTCTTTCGATGCCCAAAACATTTTTCACTCTCATCTCCTCTCCATCACGAGCTCACCATTCGCTTTCTCTCTTTCTTAATTCCCAATATACGTATACGTGTATGTGTCTGCGTGTGTGTGTATATATATATATTCCCATTCTTCGATATATACCTAGCTCAGAGCTCTGCAGGAAGTTGATAATAAACAGAGAGGGAGAGAGAGAGGTGAAGAGGAAAATTAAAGAGAGAATAAGTATCAGAGAGTAGGGATTATATCTGCTTATATATATATATATATATAGGGCAAAAAGAGAGAAAGGGATCAGAAAAGCAAAGAGAAAAAAGCGGAAGAGAGAATAATTAAAGGCAATATGGTTTCTAGGGAGCACAAGAGAGCAGTACTGAATGAAAAGTTGCAGACTCTTCGTTCTATTACTAATTCTCATGCTGTAATTTACTATCTACTCAGATCTTCCTCTTTTCCTATATATGTATGCACATGGATTCATATACCCACATACTGCTATATATGGATGTTATTTTATATGTATATATATACACAGTTCTCGATCTGTTTTGGTATGTGTGTATATATAAAGATCATACATGATCAGTTAATGAATTTTCACCGTGAGGCAATGACATAAATGTATCTGTATACATATATAGAGGAAGAGAAGAATTAACGGGTGCTAATTTTCTTTTGTGTTTAATTCTCTGTATATACATGTGTATGTGTGGCAGGTCAATAAGACATCCATCATAGTTGATGCATCAAAGTACATCAAAGAGCTGAAGCAGAAAGTAGAAAGATTGAATCAAGATATAGCAGCCACCTGCACACAAACATCAACAGACCAAAATCCACTGCCTGGGATACATGTACTATTATAATTAGTACATTATATATATTTATGATATATGTTTATATAGTCCAGATCATCAAATTTCTCTATCAATTAATATCTTTCCTAATTGCGTGTTTTCAACAACAGGTTACAGTAGAAACTTTAGAAAAGGGTTTCCTAATAAATGTTTGCTGTGGAAGGAGTTGTCCTGGCCTCCTTGTCTCCATTTTAGAAGCTTTTGAAGATCTGGGTCTTAATGTGCTTGAAGCTAGGGTTTCTTGTACTGAGAGTTTCCGATTACAAGCAGTCGGTGGAGAAGATGTAAGAAATTAAATCTTGGTTCCTCCTCATATATAGCTTACAATGGGCATATACATATATATATATGATATGATAGAATATATACTACATAAAATGTGTAGTATATATTTGGAATTTAATTTGAACCCATTAAATTTTACTCTCATAATGTTGATACAAGTATATTTTATATACCTACATAGTATAAAACTAAATGTTTTATGTTATTGCAGGGTGAAGATGAAGCTAGTGAAAGCATTGATGCTCAAGTTGTAAAACAAGTAGTACTGCAAGCCATTAAAAACTGGGGCGGACCTGCTCATCAAGGTTAATCAGATATCTTAACATCGATTGAAGAAAAATTTTAACTTCGAGCAAAGTTCGGAGATGTCTTTAATTATATATATTTATATATATGTGTTATATTTTTAAATTTTTATTTCGTGCATCAAGGTTAATTATTCGATATCGTTCTAGTTTTACTTTGTAGGTTAATTAAATTGGTAATAGTTTGATCAATGAGTTTCTGATATACTCTGTCATGTGGTGTTTGGTTTTGTTTCTCCTGAACTTAATTATTCATTAAGTGTTTTTAATTTTTAATTTGATATAATTAAAACAAGATGATAATTAAAATTAAAAATTGATTAGCCAAAGCCTTTTTTTTTTTTTTTAAACAAAATGTCGAGTTTGTATTTAGATTTCATTATATAGTTGATGAGATTAATCAACTAATTTCGTATTTCTACATTAAAACATCAAACACAAATCCTGATAGTCAAGTACTGTGATAAGTTTGATACGTACAAGACAAAACTAACTTTACATTAGGACTGTATATATATATATAGGAACTAGTTAAAATAATGTATAATAATTCATAGCTCTAAACTTTAGGGAGCAACTCCAAGAAATGTGGATTCAAGGATATACTTAAACGTTATATATTTATATATGTATAGTACGTATATGTAATTAAAAATTTATCTAGGGTGGTAATTTATTAGTGTCATAGCTTGGCATGTTACAGTAAATCTAGGACATTTTCAGTCGGGACAAAATCTGTCATCAAGAACTATAGCACCAAATACCATAAGATTTGATAACCGGAATATATATGTATATGTATATGTATATGTATATGTATATGTATATGTATGTATTCAGAACTTATCTATTAAATTAATGTGGGTATCACACTAAAAGAATTAATCTGCGTACTAAATTAATGATGATCAAACAATGTTACTACTATTATAATCAGTTGAATTATTACTACTATTATAATTACTATTAAATTTTTATACCATGATTCTTGGTCTTGGCTCATGACTAATAATTTCAGACCCTTTTGAATTTCTATTAATTCGGCCCAGGCCCATGTAACAGAAAAAATATTAATTAATGTAATGTCATTGAAATTATATAAATAAAAAAAGAAAAATAGAGATTATAATAAATATTATATGCATATTTACAGGTTTAATGTGTGTGTAACAGAAAAAATATTAATTAAAATTTGTAATAATTAATATCAAACGCCACTGTTGGATACTCTTGATCTGTTCTTGGAATCAATCAAAAAAGCCCTGGTAATCTGCACGCACAAATGGGGATTCTTGGGAGCAAAAGCTTCATATTTAGCGGAGAAAACGACGTCGTCTACGTTCCGGACAATGAAGTTCAAGGCAGTTTCCTTGAGTGTCTTGTTGGAACAGAGATCTGATATCTCCAGGATGTCGAGAGCATTGGAGGAAGACAAGGAAGCCAACATGTGTCTCTCGCAGAACTCCTGCAAGTAAGGAATCTCGTACTTGTCGGCGGCCACGAACAGTGGGTAGACATGTTTTTGTGCTTTGTCGGCAGGCAATGTGCCACTGTAGAGAAATTCTAGCAGAGACTCCAGCTCTTCTTGGTTTAGTTCTGGCAGGGCTATGGTGTCGCTTGCTGCTGCTTTGCACTCATCTGACTCTAGTATGTTTTTGAATATCTCTGATTTTGCTGCCTGCCATATAAACATATAAATATATATATATGTATGTATGTATATGTTGAGAAACAGATAAAAAGATATACATATTATAGAGAAGAAAGAAGAAATTCACTATCACAAACCAAAGAAGTCAACCTACAAAGGAATGAATTCATTTAATGTAAATTGACTGTGTTATATAGATATACAATTAATGTAAACAAAAGTTCTTCCCTACTACTAACTTATCTACTAATCAAACCATGTTTTCTCTTTGTTACTAACGTTTTCACTAATCAAAGTATGTTCTTTGTCATGAACTTTTTCACCATGTCATATTCTCTTATTCTCTGTCACTAATTATTTCATTAATAAAATCATATTTCTTTATTATCAGTCATTAACTTTTCTATTAACGAATCATCATAAATCTCTAAAGAATAAAAAAAACTAAAACCGAATGATTAAAATTAGATAAAAAAAGGAAGAACTTGGTAGACAATAAATTGGATAAAATACTTGATGTTGTAACTCAGACAGTACATGTATATGGAGGGAGGAAAAAAGGAGAGAGAGAGAGAGAGAGAGAGAGAGAGAGAGAGAGAGAGGAGAGAAGTTAATACGTTACCAATAGGGCTCTATGGGCGGGTATAGGAGGTCCATTGTTGCCAGGTCTGAGAAAGATATCAGTGTGGAGTTGTTCTCTGAAAGCCATAACAAAGCCACTCAAGAAACTTATCTTCTTGTTCAATTCTTCTTCTGTTTCCTTCATGTGATTCATCCATTTTGTCACATTTGCAAGAGGCTGAGGTTGAGGGTACATACACAACGTTATTTCTAAATTGAGAAAATTAAATTTATTATGTATCTGATTCTTGAGACTGTTTAAAAATAGTGTAAACCCAAAAAAAAAAAAAAGAAGAGTATTGGAGCTTGCCTTACAGGGACTTGGTGGAGAATTAAGGGGAGGATTTGTAGTGGGTTTATCAGATTCGAGCTTATTAACGAAGGTGATTAAAGCCCTAGCTCCTTCATAGCACGCTCCACATATTGTATTCCTTGGTGGCCTTAATATGAACGGCATTGAACTGCAAATGGAGCAATCCATCTTTCCCTGTATTACTTTCTTCAACTCTTAATTGCAGGAAGGAGGAGGAAGAAGAAGAAGGAAACAGGAATATTTAAAGGGTTGTTTGTCTTTCATAGTTGTTACTCTACGGAGGTTTTTTTAAACATTATTCTGAAGCATTTCATGATTAGTTTGATACATGAATGCATGATTGCATTTCCTCACATTCTGCATATTTTATTCTTCCTATGAAATTACTCAACTAACCTTTGAATTTCGAAGTTTATATACACATACATATATGTAGATATAATGGTAGAAATTGGAAGAATTTGTTGTTTTAGGGGTGTAATGGTAAATGAAAGGGAAATGAGGAAGTGGGTTGGGCATGTCTTTTGAGTGAGAGATAAATTAAGTATTGTAGAGAAGAATTGAGAAAGTTAGGAAGAAGAAAAAGACTTTCCAACCTCTCAACAGCAAATATGTGCAAGCCAAACATGTCTTTATCAACAACTTTTCTTATGACTATATACCTTTTAATTAAACTTAATTTATTATTATAAAACATGCCCTTAATTTACTTAGATAATAATAATTAGCTTTTCTTTTAAAGCCAGAGGGGCCAGCTTTGCTGGTTATGGGTAGCTAATTATGATTTGGTTGAAGATTATAATATATCATCCTACATCCCTTACATATATATATATATATATAAATATGCATGTATTGTATATGATGTTCATGGATTCCATAGTTATAGTTGATTATGTAGGGGTCCATGACAGTTGACTCCTGCTAAACAAATGGTTGTTTGGGAAGATTGTAGTCATTATTACCAATTATAAACAAATAACAATTTCCCATGGGCTTATAGTATACCCCATATGTACTTGGGTATATGAGTGAACCAGCTTGAGAGATGGATTGGTTACTCAAGGAATATGGGTTAGGTCCCCATGACAATGTTGAACTAGAGTTATTGGATTGAGGCCTGTTCCAGATGGTTCAACCAATTCAATTTGACCCATTTCAATTTTTTTAAGAAAAAGTGAAGTTCAATTTTTTTACCCCACTACCTCAGTTAAGAAAATCAATCTACCCATCATGAAAACTTTTTTTTTCCAGCAGGAAATTACCATTAAAGGAAGATGGGTGAAGTAAGGAGAAAAAATTAATACATGTTTGGAAAGGCCATTTTAATCATCATCATCATCATCATCATCCCCACTAGTGCATTTGTAATACAAAACAGGGGCAAATAGTAGATTAGGGATTTTTGCTACAATAATTTTATTAAGATGAAGAAGATTAATTGTGATGTTGTTGCTGTTTGTTGGTTCTCTTCTCATAGTAATGGTAGGCTGCTGCCCCAGATAGCACTGCCAATGTAAGAGCCTGCGCATGCATCCTACCCACCAAAAACAAAACTCTCATTAGTTTAGTCTTGAGCTATAGATTTGATTAGGATATTAGTAACTAGTTAATTGATGGAAAAAAATGATATTATAAATATATACCTGGCATGTATAAGCCTGAGACTTGGGTTAAGAGAAGTTTTAGCCTTGGAATAAGCTAATGATCCTCCAATTGCTGATGCCCAGATCCCCCCTGCAAAAACCACCCATTTCATTTGTCACAGACCCAATGAAAACCAACTCCAAATTAAACTTTCTAAGCATTATACAATCAAAAACTAATGCAGATATCAGAAATTATGAATTACTAAAGAGTTACCAATGGTGGTAAGCTTGTGGTTTGAGACCCATGTCTGGATTGCCTCCATTCTCTTTGATTTTGTAGTTAATCTAAGCTAGGATTGATATGATGAAAGTGGGAAGCCAGACAAGGTTGGTATTTATATAGAATTTCAGTAAAAGGTGTTGGTATTTGTGGCCGCCCCTGGGTTTAGTCTCTGCTCTCACACTTTTTCTTTTTGGGTTTTGAAACAAGAGGCTATTGGTGTCTGGATTATCCGGTTTTGGTGCCCTCACTCCACCTGTTTCACCCTTTATGCATGTGAGAGATGCTGTGTGCTACTCAAGTGGAAATCTAGGAGCCCAACACAGGCTGCAAAAAGAATTTTTTTACTCCACAAAATAATCAATCAATCACAATGAAGATGACATTTTACATTGTACGTAAACGGCGCCGTTCTGCAACAGATTTCCTCTTCTCCCTCAAAACCCATAATTAATAATTTACCGGCCCATTTCCACTCTCTAAGTGTTAATTTCTGGCCCGCAACACTGGACATTTGAACTTACTGAAGACATAAACGTCGTCGTTCTGGAACAGATATCATCTTCTCCCTCAAAACCCCTAATTAATAATTTCCCGGCCCATTTTTACCAGCTAAAAGTGTTAATTTCTGGTCCACTTGACCTTACTCAAGACTTTAAACGGCGTCGTTATACAACAAATGTCTTCTCCCCCCTCAAAACCCAGAATTGATAATTTCCCGCCAATGGAGTGCAGCAAACTAGAGCTTCTCGCCCATTCTGCAAGAGGTAAACGGAACTGCTTAACAGGGGGAATGTGAAGATCATCTGAAATTAGCAATGGAAGCTGCTCAATTAACAAGCAAAAAACGAAAGCCACTTGCTGATTGCACCAATACACTCGCCAAATCTTCTCGCTCCTCTGCTTCCTCTTCAACTTCTGTAATCAAACCTACTAATCCCCTTCTCTCTTCAGCTTTCAATAAGCTACTTAATGATACAAAACCGAAGTCCAAAGACAAACCAGATTCGGACACTAGGACCCGATCCACCACACCAGCCGCCCACTGCCAAACGGGATCCATCGAGGCCGCAAACCCTACTTCTACTGCTCGCTCTTCCGCTCTTCATTCTTCTCTTCCCTCCACTCCCTCCCGCCTGCGGAATTCGTCTTCCTTTTCTGGTAATTCCGGATCCGTAGTCTTAATTTTGGTGATTTCGATTTCCGGGAAAATGGGTTTTTCCGGGCCTTTCAGATTTGGGGGCTATTTTTATTGTTTCTAAAATTTCAAAACTAGAAATATACCAAGGACGCAATAATCGTTTCAATTCAGATTGGGTTTGAGGAATATTGAATTGGTTAAATTTTATTGATGTTACTTCTGAATTTGTTATGGAGTTTATTCTCTTAAATTTTTGCACTAAAAAGTTCATATAATGCCTAAATTCTGTCTCTGTATTATGAGCCGACTTCAATGTTTAGGTACTGAAAACCGTGCGTCTATTGAGCCTGGTTCGGTTTACACTAGAAGAAGAAATGCTGGTAAAGGAAAGAGTAAAGAGAACGCAATAGTTGAGCCTATGACATGCCCTCCTATGCCAAAGCGCTCAATATTTGAGTAAGTCTATTTCTTCATCACATTGCATTTCACTGAACTATTCAGTCATTGAAGCGTTCTGGGTCTTGAACAACTTGAGAAGGGAAAATTTGAGATAGAAGGATCTGTGATTTTTGGGAAAAAGAGGTTGCGATAATCATAGTTGTAGAAATGATGGATGACTTACTGATAGTGAATGATGCATGTAGAGCAAGAGGCTATAGAACTGTAACTATGAAATGGATCTGGCATCTTGGACTACAGATCAGGTGCATGAGTTGTAGGTTCGAATTTTGGAGTTATACTATATTCTAAAAGTTCAATGGTATAAAAATGTTGGTCTTGTCCTACTTTGTGAACCAGGTATAAGTGGAAGAAATTGTTTATAAACGTTCAAGTTGCAAATCTTCTTCATTAATGGAAGGGTCAAATTGGAGCTATTCTATGTACTAAAAAGTGAAGTGTTGTAAAGGCGTTGATTTTGTGCTACTTTCGTGTATGCTCTATCTGGGAATAAGATCTGAATGGAAGAGACTGGTTGAAAAGGTTACAGTAGCAAATTTCTTGGATGAGCCATTTTATTCATTTTCATTTCTTTTTGTCATAGTTGATCTGTATATGAGATGCTAGAGGTACTAATGTTCCTGGTAGGTATATGTTAGATACCTTTATGGTCCTTTTGTCTAAGACAAGGTCTGTAAGTCTCATGGCTGGAATAGCTTGGTTTTTTATTTTGAGCCCAGTTTTTTTTAGCTACTCTAGATGCAAATGATGGATAAGAAGAATTCTCTTCTTAGTCACTTTGTTCACTCCCTTGTTCCAGAGTTATTCTAATGAAAAATTATGTGATCTTTATCACCCACGTATTTATGGCCTGCCATCTTATCCTATGATATTTATACTTCCTATTTCTTTGGTATAGGAACAGAAGAGATGAAGAGAGGATTACCAACCCATCTAAGTTGTGCAAAGTGCCTCATAAAAGGGTGAGTTTGGAAAAATTATGTGATGATATTGGATCATGGAAATTGGAAGAAAGAAGTTGGATTAGAAAGGTTATATAATATATTTTCTTGTTGTTTTGAAAGAGATGCTGTAATGCATTGCCCATTCAATATTAGGAATGTATTTCCTCTTGAAGCGATAATCATTTAGTTCCAGCTTGAAAAGATT
The DNA here is from genome assembly GCF_054855325.1 of Carica papaya. Taxonomy (NCBI): domain Eukaryota; kingdom Viridiplantae; phylum Streptophyta; class Magnoliopsida; order Brassicales; family Caricaceae; genus Carica; species Carica papaya. The sequence goes on along the minus strand of NC_142310.1, from coordinate 3,458,032 downwards.
GTGTCACATTGAGGTAACTTCAAACTAAAGAAATAAATTTATTGTAGAGAACATTCTTAGCTGGTGTGACTGATTGCGTTACTATATGTGAATAAAACATCTGCTTTCTCTGCCATTTACTTCCCGGTTACTATTTCCTTTTTATCATGTTATGTGACTCTCTCCCCAGGCTTCAGTCATTTCTAGCATACAACCCTTTTTAAACATCCAGCTGAACTTCAAACATGCCAATCATTTGATTGCAGCAGTGCCGGCAGACATCCAAGCAAGATTTACCTGTACATGCAATGTCCCAGGATTTTATCAAACAGCAGAGAGCTTATTTTGCGGAGGTTGATGCATTTGAACTGTCAGAGGAGGAGGTTACATCTGCTGATGAGTTGGAATGAGGAAAGAAATAATTGTCATTTTATCTATGTAGCAAGTAAAGCATCCTGATCCTTTGATACTCCCTGTATAGTATAAGAACTACCTGACATGTTTTTGTTGTAATAACAACCTAATCTGTAAAATCTCTTAGTACTAGGCTAGTGTACACGCAGAAGTTACTTTTTTGAGCAGCTTGTCTTTTTTCACAGATGAAGATCATTTTCTGCTCTGAGTAGTGGATTAAATTTTCTATCATTGATGTCATGGTGTTAAGTTGGAAATTTGCAAATAAGCTTTGTTACCTTATGTGTACTTTTGGTTCATAGATATATTTTCCATGAAAATAAGATTGATATATGACGGCGTTTGTGTGTACAAGAGATTGATGAAAAAAGTCTTTTAACAAGGTTGACATATCAGTATTCTCATATTGTTTATATTGGTCCTATGTGAACTGAATTATATTACCCAATTGGCTATAAGTTATGAGTCATGGAAACGTGTCTGAGCCCAGGGTGAATGGATAGACGTACCAAAGAGGAAGCTGGAGCTGTCAGTGGCCCAAGTCGGAAAGCTTGTGTTCCCCTTCAAACCTTGGCTATAATGGCAGCAATCGACCCATTATTTATTTATAATGGTATGTGTTTCTAAGACAGGATATGCTTTAATATGTTATTTATATACTTAATGTCTTCTGGCATGCACCAGATCACTGAGAGGACTGATAAGCAAAATGCATCATTCTCTTTACTTAAATTTATTAGTAGAAATAAGACTAATATCTGATTCTTAATTCTGCACCTGTAACTTTGAATTATGTAGAATAATGACTAAGTCTGTTATTTGTAGCTGATCAGTTATGAACATATTATACTGAAAAAGAATTATTACTACAGAAGCAGAAATAAGTTAGAAGACTTCTAACTATGATTGGTACATTTTAAACTTCTTTATTTAATAATTTTTAGATTATAATTTTAAAATTACTCAATGATATTTATAAGATTTATCAATTTAATTGTGTTTGAAGCACCTAAAAGTTACTCAGGGATAGTAATCAACACAATGCTATTTCTATATCCTTCACCAGGGTTTACTTATACTGTAATGTATTTTGGAAGGCCAGAAGTTTAGAGGGTTGATATTGATTTAATGAGAAAACTTGTGGCTAACAAGGTTTGAGTTTGATTACTCTTATCATATATGTTTATTTAATAACGCAGAGAGAGAAGGCCTGCTGCAAACATATAAAATGCTTAAAGATTAATATTTAGCTATAGAAATTTTAAGGACCACGATTTGCTGGTTGATTGTCGACGAGCGGTCGAGCTGGCCTAGACATAGACGATTCATTGTTGGCTTAAATGTTGGATGCTGATCTTTTTCGAATCTTGAGAATAAGGAACAAAAAAAAAAAAAAAGATTCTACTATATACGTATATGTATTTACATATATAAGACCTTGATCATTGATGTCCTTTCTTGTATTAACTAGCTAGCTTACCTATATCTTGTATATTATTGGTGGTCTCCATCTACAATATCATATGTCACGTGTATGCATATGCAATAAATTATATACTGAACCTAGCCAGCATTGAAGGAAATGTGATAAGATATTTTTACCATTTTTAGATATTGTTCATCTAGCTAATAGCCCTGAAGAGATATATCACATAAAGGAGGGCGTCATTATTGTCCTTTTGTCATGCTTTTATGTTCAAACAATCACATATGCATTCTGATCAGCATCTTCATGAAATTGAAATGCCACCACTCGTTTTTTCTTGAGCTTTCACAGTTGCTGCAGGATAAGATTCAGCAGCTAGTACCAACTCTGCTCTTGTCCGTCCGTCACTCTGCTTTCTGTTTATTAATCGTTTCTACGATCATAACATAAACGAGTAAAATCATAAAAACAAAAGATTATGCATAAAATACATTTGCATGGATAAACTTTTACTTAGTTTTATACTCGGGATAACTTTTTAAAGTGCCTACTTCATCTTAGTATATTCAAAATTTAATCTCGGTATGCTGTTGTTAAGGAAAGTAGTAGGAACAGAATAGAATTTAAGTTAAATTAACAAATTTAGTTGTTTGCATGGGAGTGAGGGCAAAATTAAGAGGAGCAGAAGGCATTAATATGGTGAGCAGTAGTGTAGAGGAGACAGAAAACTGTGGTGTATGTTGGGATCTGCCGTCTCTACAAAGAAAGAGACCATGAAAGCAACTAGGGTTTCTTGATTTGCCAATTCAATATGAATCAAACCCTTTTTTGTAGATCAACGTCCCCACCAACTTCTTTTTCTTTCTCCAATATATTCTCCATCTCTCCTTGACAATTGTGGGTTTCTTTCGTTCTCAAGTTTAAAAAATGAATTATTTACAATGCCCAATAATGTGGGTTGGGGAATTCATTACAGTCTAAAACTTTCAGATCAGGAGAAGGACAAAAAATAATTGCAAGTTGAGGTCGGTCCAAACAATAATCATATGAGATACCAAGTGGGTTATCACTGCTATAATAAATAGGAAGAGAAACATATGGTATATTCCTGTAGATTCAATATTGCATGGTTCATAATGCAGTCAAAATGTCAATCAACTTTAAATATCTTTTTATTTCAAAAAAAGAGAGAGAGAGAGAGAGATTTTTCTGTCCATTGATTTTGTTGCGTACCCCAGTTTGATCAAGTACTGAAAATTTGGCAGTAAAACCACTGCTGTTCTTTTCATGGTTGAGGACAAATATTTGAAGATGGCAATTAATTAGATATGTATAGTTAGATGGTTTTGCTTCATGCAGTGTAGGTATATATGATAGGAAAGCTAATTCTGTACTTGACGACTTCTTATTTTTGTATCTCATTACTTGTAGTGTTTATCCTAATTTTCTATGTAAAATGTAAATTTGGGTTAGAGTTGCAAAGGTATGCAGCATGCATTTCTCGAATATCACATTATTCGAATTACATAACTATTTTTTTCCGTGATGTACTAGAGTTCGGATTAACTAATTAGAAACTCGAGAATGACTTAATTGAAGATATCTCACAAAGTGAAAAAATGGAGAATCTTCTTGTATATACAAATAAATAGCCAAGAGATTTTTTTTTTTATTTTGCTTTATAAGCCAACTTGGTAGTTAATTAAAACCAATGTCCATGCAAACAAGTCTGCTAATAGAATTGCACATAAGCATATACATATAGTATGTATACATCATATGAATGATATGTGTGTGTGTGTATGGGTGAGAAGTAGTTGCTGTCCAAGTTGGTCCTTAATCCTTTAGCAAGTTGCAGAAGAATGGTGACATACAGAATTAATTATGCAAAGCTTCGCTAAGCACTTGATTGATTTCTCCAGTTTGTCTTAATTAATTATGCAAAGTGAATTTACACACACACATGTATGTATGTATATATTATATGAGGACAAGTTCATATAATCAAACCCATCTTCTTTAAATGATTACTTTCTAATTAATTCTTTTTTCCCCCCCCACCCCCACCAAAACAAATTAATTTTCTTTACCTAGTGCTTGTACCATTTTACCATTTTAATGCTACAAAATTGTTTACATCACTTGCACATATTTATATATATATATATATATATGTCCGTGCATGATATAAAAATAAACTTGTTCCCCAAGTTGTTGAATGTTATAAAATAGAAGATAATGCCGAGTACAGTTTTGAAGAGACTATACATACATATAATAATTTTTATTTGCACCAAAATATGTGGTACGAGGTCAAGGATTGGATGAGTATAAATGAATGGAATGGCTACGATCATAATTTTTTTTCAGAATATTTTCTTCAAGTTGCAAAGATTTGATTGTACCAGGATCTATCCATCTCCCTCACAAGCTTTCAAATGCGTGATTTATGAACATATATGTTATTAATTATTATTATTGGTCACTGTTTTGGATAAGTTTGAAGCATAGTGTATATATATATATGTGTGTGTGTGTGCGTAAATATCTACTAATTAATAACATTTTTTATATATAAATTTCATATGAAAAAGAAACTGAGATACATATCTTTTAGAAAGTTCTAATAATAATAATAATAATAATAATCGAAACTAAATCTTAAAAACAGTAGGTTTTTTTAAGAAATCTTTTTTTTTTTTTTTTTCAAAAATGTTTTATGTATATATATATATATATATTCATTCATTAATTAAATAATATACAAATTATTTAATTAATTCAAACAATCCCTTTGATCTCTATTTGGAAAATCAACTAAAGTTTAACGTTAATTAGTGATGAAACCAACCCATTAAATTAAGTAATTAATTAATCAAAACTGATGAAATAATAAATGCCCAATTGCTTTTATCCTTTATTTTATTTATTTTGGTCGAATTGTAATGTACAATATTATACATATATATATATATATGTATATAATATATATAAGCTTGGTATCCAAGTTGGAATCCATTAATATTTATAAAATTGAAAAAAGGAGGTTTAATGAGTAGCAATTCAATTCAATCAATTCCACATGTGTCCAAAGAAAAGGAGACTGTATTGAAGTCAATTCCTAGATGAAATATACTGGACAAGCTCCGGCTGAGTCTTATATATATCAATAATTATATATATATATATATATCTTCACTATAATCAAACAAGATGATATTTTGTCTTTTCACATATTTTTATATATTTTACCTTTTAAAATAATTATTTAACTTTTTGGGTTTTTACAATTCCTTATTTTCCCAACTGGGTCAACTTAATTTGTTTTATTTGCATATTTTTTTCAACCCAAATAAAAAAAAAAAAGCTATATATTATGCATACGTATAGTTTTTTGGGTGGGTGGCAAAAGGGTAGTGATAAGGGCATATCGGTCAGAAAGTGCCGTCGGTGGTGGCAGGTGGGCTACGGGCAGCTGACCACGGCGGCCTACATACTGCCGGAGGAAGTGCGTGCCACCGAACCATGATATTATATTATTTAAAAAATAAAAATAAATACATAAAACAAATTGTGGTAATTAAGAAATAAAAATTGTTTAATATTTTTCCGGGAGGAAAAAGACAGCACTGATTTAAATTGAAAAAGAATTATTTTGATTTTGCACTTTTTGTCTTAAATGAGTTTTGGTGTTTTATGGTATCTTCAACCCTTCATTTGAAATCGACCCACGAACATGATCACCAAAACTATAAAATCTTACAAAATTTTAATTCTAAGTGTAAGTAATAGCATTAGATATAAATAATAATAATAAATTATAATTTTTATTAGTTAAATATTTCTAATTCAGATAAAATATAAATTTTATTTAGTAAATTAAAATTTATATATTAATTAAAAAAATAAAATTCAATTAAGAAATGGTAAAATTTTTAATAGAAAATAAAAGAATTCTAAAATCTTATAGCTATATATTTTAAATAATAATAAATGGAAGTAAAATAATAAAAAACAAGAGTGGGAAAGATTTGCAAGTAGACTTGTTCGTAGAGCGGGTCGGGTCTCATTTTGATATAACGGACTGTTATTTACTGGCTTGACCCGACCCTATTACTTAATGGTTCACTTCCTTTATAAGAGGAGTCTGTCTACTTGCCACTCCCAAGTCAGACTCCTATTGACTCCCATACCAACTCAACCAAACCCTCATCTCTCTCTCTCTTTCTCTCTTCTATATGCATATTTATATATATGTAAGTATTATGTTGTGTCAATGAAGTATGGTGAGGTAAAGCTTTGCCCTGATGAAGCTAAAGCTTACCACCTCTACAAGTCTCTCTTAAGATTATTACACAACTAAATTATACGTACGTATAATATATTGTATTTATATATGTGCAACCAGTTTTTGATCTTTCAACTTCTTAACTAATCTTCCATTTCAAAATACTCATTCGTATATATATATATATATATATATATATATATATGGAAGAAAAAGGATACACCCAAGATGGCACCGTGGATATCCGAGGCCGCCCTGTTCTTGCTTCTAAAACTGGCAGATGGAAAGCCTGTGCTTTCCTTGTTGGTAATCTCTTTTCCCTTCTCAGCTTCTCTTCTTTTTTCTTTTCCAATATTTTATATATTTTACACTCTGAATTTGATCATATATATATATATATATATATAATTAAAGGGTATGAAGCATTTGAGAGGATGGCCTTCTATGGCATAGCATCAAACCTTGTGAATTACTTGACCACCCAACTCCATGAAGACACTGTCTCATCAGTCAGAAATGTTACCAACTGGTCTGGTTCAGTGTGGATCACTCCTATTCTTGGCGCCTACATAGCCGATTCTTACTTGGGTCGCTTCTGGACTTTCACTATCTCTTCTCTCATATATGTCCTGGTATATTATCTCATCATTAGATACGCATATATAGAATTGTATAATTAAGAGCTTAGTTGGGTATTTTTGTTGATCATGATGATCATCACTATGATTAAATTAATCTTCTTTAATGTTGCAAGTCCACCGTGCACACCATCTGTTTGGTTAATTTTCCAGAATACCCACTTGCAAAAAGGCCCGTTAGATTCTTCTTTAATTTTTGCCTAGGAACCACTTTTGTTATATTGCCTATCTACGTGGACTGTAATCACTATATAATTATTTATTAATTTTAATTAGCTGCAAAATTTTCCTCTCCACAAGCTTATAGCTTGTGACTTTCTTGTCATCAGGTCCACTTATGAGTACATGGATAAAACTGTACTCCTGTGGCACTCGCTCAATTTTCTGGGAAAATGAAATTTAATAGATTGGACAAGACTTTTGTTTTTGGACTCATCCATGAATACAAAAACAATATTGATTTATTATTATTAAATACATTTTTGTATGTACTCCTTAGTATTTGGAGAATTTGTGTCAGCATGATCATGAAACTGATTGTTTATATCATTGAACTGTTCTTACTTTATTCATTTGTGACATTGAACATGTAAATTAACATATGATTTGGATAATTCTTTTAGATGGGAGAGGGTTATGATTCAACTTGAGTCATCAAATCCATTTGAGTTACATTTTGTTAGCCAATATAATTTGTTTTGTAGTAATTAGTGATATTGCTGCAAACTAATTACAGGGTATGGTGTTGTTAACAATGGCGGTTTCGTTGAAATCTTTGAAGCCAACTTGTATGAATGGAGTCTGCAACAAGGCCAGTAAGCTGCAGATTTCATTCTTCTACACATCTCTATACATCATAGCAATAGGAGCAGGAGGCACAAAGCCTAACATCTCAACTTTTGGGGCAGACCAGTTTGATGATTTTAACCCAAGTGATAAAAAACTAAAGGTTTCATTCTTCAATTGGTGGATGTTCAGCTCTTTCCTGGGTGCATTGGTTGCCACAATAGGGCTTGTCTATATTCAAGAGAACTTGGGTTGGGGTTTAGGGTATGGTATCCCTACAGTAGGGCTGTTGTTATCTTTGTTTTTGTTCTATATTGGGACACCAATGTACAGGCACAAAGCTAGGAGCACCAAAAGTCCAGCAAGAGACCTTGTTCAAGTCCTTATCACTGCTTTCAGAAACCGGAAGCTCAGCCTCCCTGGCAACCCATCAGAGCTTCATGAGTTTGAGATCCAACAATACATTAGTACAGGAAAACGGCAAGTCCAACACACTCCAATGTTCCGGTGAGTAGCTTTCTGAGTCCAATATGTATAATAATGTAATTGAGGAAGTTGGAGTGAGAAAGAGGAGTAGCAATTTGAAATTACACTAATAGGCACAGAATCTAAACAATTTGATTCCTTGTGAGATAATTTGTGGAGTAGAATCTGAGGACATGGACCATAAAAGTTGAGTGCAGGGGGATTCAAAATTTTTCTAACTGGGTCTGGTGGCAGGGCAAGGATCCCAATGGATTGATGACCATAAAAATTTCTAAAGCATTTTCTTAGACCACATGTGCTATTGCTAAAGTGGAATGGTCCTATTTTTCAGGTTCTTGGACAAGGCTGCAATAAAGGAGAATAACAGAGTGTCAGAGAATAGTGGGTCAAACCCAGCCTGCACAGTGACTCAGGTGGAAGGCACTAAACTTGTTTTTGGAATGATGTTGATATGGGTAGTGACCCTGATCCCTAGCAGCATCTGGGCACAAATCAACACACTGTTTGTCAAACAAGGCACTACAATGGACAGGAGAATAGGCCCAGATTTCCAAGTCCCAGCAGCTTCTCTAGGTAGCTTTGTCACTCTCTCCATGCTCCTCTTTGTTCCCATGTATGACAGGTAATGAATCAATCCTCTCCCATTTATCTACAAATCTAATCTAATACTCTTTATCTAATCTAATCTAATTATGATTTGTCCTGTTAGGTTTTTTGTGCCCTTGATGCGCAAGAAAACAGGCAACCCAAGAGGGATAAGTCTCCTACAAAGACTTGCCATAGGGTATATGATCCAAGTCGCAGCTGTGGGCATTGCTTATTGTGTGGAAGTGAGGAGAATGCATGTGATTAAGGTACACCATGCCATGAACCCCAAGGACATTGTCCCCATGAACATTTTCTGGTTACTCCCTCAGTATGTTCTACTTGGGATAGCAGATGTTTTCAATGCAAGCGGTCTGCTTGAATTTTTCTATGATCAGTCACCACAAGACATGCAAAGCCTAGGTACAACTTTCTTCACAAGCGGTATCGGCATCGGAAACTTCTTGAACAGCTTTTTGGTTACAATGGTTGATAAAATTACAGGTATGGGTGGAAGAAAGAGTTGGATTGGAGATAATCTGAATGATTGTCATTTGGATTATTTCTATGCATTTCTTCTTCTCATATCTACACTGAATTTAGGAGGTTTCTTCTGGGCATCATCTAAATATATCTACAAGACTGAATTGGATCATAGTGAAGCTTTTACTCAAATGGATCTCAAACCCTTGGACACTACTACTCTTGGGTTACAAGTATGACACAGTAATGATCATTAACCTCTTGTAATTAGTAGTAATATGTATGTCTCTCAGCTTTTTTCCCCCTTGATTAATTCCCTGCCTGTTACACCCTGAAGGGTGTAATTAATTTCCCAACTAGTTATCACTTTCTCCATGTAGAGATCATGAATAAAATTACTTAATTTGCAGGACTTTTGTTTTTTTTCACTAATATGTATGTATACATATAAAAATATATTACTTATCACTAATATGTATATATTAATTTTTATTAGCAAACTATTATATGTTACAGAAATATAATACAATAATGATATCTGAAAAGTAAAACATATGGTTATAATCTTAAATTAATAATAATAATAATAATTTGAGGAATAAGTTAGTCCAAGAAATTAGGGGGAGACTGAGTTGTGCAGTTTATGGGCCCTAAAAGCCCACTAAGACTAAAATCTCTTTTTTATTTATTTATAAAGAATATGTACAATTAAATTATATATACAAATTATTTTTAAATAAGGATATACAGGGAACACAATTATCGATTCGAACTCATAATATTTTACAAAACAAATAACATATCAACCATTAAATTAAACAGTAATATATATATATATATATATATTCATAAATTGAACGATGTATAAATTATATTACGAAATAACTCGAATCTACAAACTCTTGTAAATGAAGGGACTTATCAATTAAACTTTAATTTTTTTAATAAAAAATGAATGTGTACTTTCATAATTAAGTTGTATAGACAAATTATTTTCAACCAAAGATATAATATATATATATACACACACAATCTAATTCGAACCCACAATCTTTTATAAAGAAATAAATATATTATTTATTAAATTAAACAATAATATCCATTTATAAATTAAATTACCCATAAACTGTGTCATTAATTAACTCAAGCTCGCGATTTCTTGTAGAGAAAAAAATATATTAATTAAACTCCGGTATTTTTTTAATAAAAAATATATATATTCATAAATTAATTTTAAACAAAGACACGTATAAAAATACAGTATGATTCGAATTTATAATATTTTGTTAAAAAATAAAAAAGTATGAATTATTCAATTAAATAGTAGTTGACATTATAATTTTTATAAGTTTAGTATTAGGTTTATTTATAAAGTAGGAGAATTTATCTTAAAGAAAGTCTAAAGGAGGAAACTTTAAGTATCTAGTACCACATGTATGTATGTATGTGTGTGTGTGTGTATGTATATATATATATATATATATATATAGTTTTAGTATTTTGTTTGTTTTGGGTTTTGACGATTTAATATCTATTACAATTTTCAATTGACAAGATTATTGTACAAAGAAAAATAGATTTAGTTGTTGTGAGTATATCTTCTACAATGCAATTTAAAGTCAATTAAATACACACAAGTCACAATTTGTATATATCATCATCCTCCAACAAAACTCACTTTGATCAACCCTGAAAACTACCTCTTCAACAAGAAGGAGAATTGGTCTTTGTTCTGTGTGTGTACTGACATAATGTATATAAATATATATATATATGTATATGTATATATGTCAAACATATTTGTCAACAGTAACTATAAAATTAACCTCTATCAACAATTTTAAACTTTTTAATTAGTAAATTCTTACGGAACAAAAAAAAAAAATCAAAACTAAGTAAATTCAGCTTAATCATCTTGCACATAATTGAAAATATATATATATATGTGTGTGTGTGTGTGTGTGTTTATATGTAATGTGTATATATGTTGTCTAGCACTATCTTTTGCTTAATGAAGGGGCAATATATATATGTGTGTGTGTGTGTGTGTGTGTGTATATATATATAGTCTCGATTATTATTAATATGACAGATGATTTTTCTTAATCTTGTTTTTTTTGTTCACTTATTTATTTATTTGGATATCGCACAAGTCATTGGTTGTTGAAATTTTGTCGTTGTTTACCAACCAAAGCGACTTCCTCATTTTCTTTTTTGTCTACTAGTTTAATTTTGAGTAATTTTAGTTTAATGCATGCGCATATGTTCTTCATCATTATATATATATATATATATGGCTAAATGCTACTAAGAACATATGTACATATATATATATATATATGATTTTGGCGTAAACAATTTTTACTAATATGGTGTGAAAATCAAAGAATTATGAAAAATTATACTTTGTCATGCAAAATAGGAAGTAATTAAATATAAATTAAAATTAAATGTCTATAAAATACTAAAAATAAGTAGTGTTTATTCTTTTCTAATTATATCCCATTTTGACTAAGCACTGATTTCATTGTTAAATATATTATATATGTTTATTAAAAGATATAAATTTAATTTATATAGTAAAAATAAGTCTTGATACGTGACTATCTCAAATATATGTATATATATATATAATTTTGAGGGATTTTAAAAATAATTAAAGATGGAGAAACAAGGAGCAAATAGCAATTGAGAATTGAAGAGTAGTGGTCCTATCAATTTTTATTGTAATGAAGTTGTTAACTAACTAATTAATTTAATTCCTAATTGGTTGAATTATGTGCTTAACTTCTAATTAAACATATTATATAATTTGAAGTCAAAGAATTATTAGTCCTCCTATAAACAATAGTAAATATGTCAAGCTTGTATTATTGTTTTGATATATTTTAACTTTATACTTTTAAATTTGAACTAAGTCACCCTTAGTTAGGATTATAAAGTTGCTACAATTGAGATTTAGGATTCGAAGGAAGAAGACGGGCTAGGAGAAAAAAATGATAAGAAGAAAAGGGGGCTTCGGGGATTAAAAAAAAAAATTATAATTTTTAATTTAACATAACAGATATATCATCGTTTACATACTTTAATTTTGATATATCATTAACTATGTATCATAAATATCATTAACTATGTATCATAAATTTAATAGCAAATAAGTAATCATTATAGTAAGACTGAATAATTAGAAATTTAAAAATATAAAATAAAAATAATAAGTGAACTTAGATTAAAACAACCAATAGTGTACGAGCTTATGATGATGAATATTCTCATAATTTTAAATGAGAATATATATTCGAGTCATATATTGTGCATTTTATATATTAAATTTATTCGTTTAAAACTTAAACTATGTTTGTTCTCTTTAAAAAAAATTGTGTTATTACTAGTGTATATATATATATATATATATATATATATATATATATATATGCATGTTTAATTATACATATAAATTTACATACATGCAAAGAAAAAAAATTCAAAATATTACAAAGACATAATTCAAAACATACCAATTAGATTATAACTTTATGTATTATCATGTAACACTTAAACAAATTTTTAAAATTTGTGGTTGCTTTGCTTTGCTACCAAACCCACCTAACACCCTACACCAATAAATTGGCTTAAATTTTAAATTAATTTATTTATTTATCAATCTTTTTAATGTGCTTTGAATGGTAAACGTATAAATCAACATAAAAAGCAAGAAATTAAACAAAATTACAAATAAATTAGCTTAAAAAACACACAAACACACACATATATTTATATATATATATATATATATTCAATGTCATCAATTAGCTTACATGAGATTTGATCATTTAACTAACTCAATTGACATGATTTGATTTTGATCCAAAGATGAAAGTGAGATGTTTAGTTGGACTTATAAACATGGAATTTTCAAAATAAGATCATAAACTTTTAGAATTTGGGAGTTGGACTTGGAGGAAGCAGCCTACGTGGAAACTCTTTATGATGCTACATACATACATACATACTTACATATATATATATATATATGAGTTAACTAGGTAGAAAGTACATTATATATATAGACTACCAAAACCAAGCTTGGAGTACATTGTACCATGCGTTGATTAACTAAAGGAATTAGTTTAGGTAGTAATTTTTATTTTTATTTTTTATATTTTGAATTTGATTACTATATGTAACATTTTGAAATTAGAAAGATTTTTAATTTTAATGTTACCATAGATATAATTTCAAAAAAGAAAATAAAAAATTAAAATATTTAAAAAATCATATAATATTGTAAATAATTAAATTAAATAAATAAAAAAAAACCTTATTTCCAAACATATTATATGAATACTTAATCTTATGATTAAATAAAAATAAATTATATCGAATCATACGATTTACTATTATAAAAATAGATTCGAGTGTAAAATATTACTGTTAATATAATTACGTAGCAAAAAAGTATTTATGTAAATAAACAAGAGTATTAGTAGATAGTTACAAAATAATTAACATGCATGCATCTCTGTCTCTAACAAAGAATTTACATCAACTTTTGAAATTACAAGCACCGGCCTTCTTTTTCACATTTCAATCGACAAGAACCTAACTTATCATGTCTATATATTATCTTCCATGTAATTTTTTAGGGTTTTTCATCAATTTAATTTATTAAATTAGCTATCAATGTGACTCTTTCTCTCTCTCTCGCTTGCTTGCTCTTCCCATCTTCGTCCTGTTTAATTTGTAGTCTTTCTAGAAGGTTGAAATTTATATGTGTACATATATATATATATATATATGTAGACACACATAGTTACTTGCATGCATGTCTGGTTTAGAATTTCAAACTCAATTAGATAAATCCAAGAAGATTGAACAAAATAATTTGTTAAACTCGAGTAATGAACTGTCCAAGCTCAAGTTACCGAGTAGATTAATTAATCATTGAAGTTCTGACTGTGAGTGTGTGAATGGAAGAAAAATGGAAGAATCAATCAACATGCACGGTAAGATAAGATTATTAACGCGTTCATGCCGCAAGTACTATCTGCTTGGCTGTAATTGACATAAACTGAGAAGAGTACTACCAGAAATATGTCTATATATATATATATAGGTATATATATTACTTTTCCTTTAAGGTTCTATTTTAATTCGTTTTAAGAACTTTCACCTCGGTTAACTTTGTCTTTGTCTTTGCCTTAACGTGTAAAATCACGTCTGCCTCCGGTTCCATCAAATCATGCATTAAGATTCTTAAATATTAATTGATTTAGTAATTGATAGCCACAGTTTTTGACAAAACTCTCATAAACATATATATATATATATCTACTTCAATTGACAATGTATTATTTACTCGGTTAAGAATTGTCTAAGCTTACAGCATCTTTCATCTGGGTATCTTTTAATAGCATAACTGTGTTCTCACTCTTAACGTATTTTCAAACCTTGCCTACTCACCAATCTTTCATTAATTATTCAGCTAAAATTTTCTCCATTTACTCAAAAAATAGTACATACGTTTTGATTAATCTATAACTCATGAAAAAATTCGCCATGCAACCCACATATAGTCTACGTGTTAGGTCACCTGTCAACCCTTAAGCCACCTCTCGCTCTCTCTCTCTATACATATATATATGTGTGTTCTACACTTAATTTCCAACACATCCAGATACACCGCAAACAATATTCCAAATTCTTAACTATATCAATGGCGACTTCTCTGTTTTCTAGGTCTATTTTGAGTTTGGCTCTGCTTGTTCTTGTTATGCTGACGGGAAGCACAACTGCTCAGCTCTCAACAAATTTTTACTCTCGTTCTTGTTCCAAACTCTTCCCCACTGTCAAATCCACCATGCAATCCGCCATCAACAGAGAAAAAAGAATCGGTGCCTCCATTCTTCGCTTGTTCTTCCATGACTGTTTTGTCAACGTATGAAAATATACCAAACCGAGTAGAACAAGATCTTTAACATTATAATTTCGTACTTTCCCAAGATATATATAAGCATGGCACGTGTATACACGTATAGATATACTGTAAAGATGTGTTTATTTATGAAATGCAGGGATGCGACGGGTCGATTCTACTTGACGACACATCCTCCTTCACCGGCGAGAAAAATGCAGCTCCCAATCGGAGATCGGCTCGTGGGTTCGAAGTGATCGATAACATCAAGTCGGCGGTGGAGAATGTGTGTCCTGGTGTGGTTTCATGTGCTGACATTTTGGCCATTGCTGCTAGAGACTCTGTTTCCATTGTAAGCTCCTCTGTTTTCTTGTATCTTCTCGTTAAAAGATTGGTATAGGTGGGTAATTATATATTATACTTAAGTATTGGAATTGTTGATATGACTTTGAATTTTGGTTTAATTAGTACTCTACTTATATTTTGGTTATGTTAAATATTCTCACTATTTTAGTCATACTAAATATCTAATATTTTGAGCCTATAATGTTTACAATATTATCAGATAATATAATTTTATTTTTTTATAATAAAAAACTTTTTTTTTGTTGGTAAACGTAGATATTTCTGTCAAACTACGTAAATTTTATATTTTTCGTTATTTTTTATTTTTTATTTTATCATATTCCGATCATATTAAATATTTTTAGTATTTTAATCGTATTAAAATCAATTGAAATTAATTTAATTTTTTTTAATTTTATTGGTAAATACACTCTCATTTTTTATAGTGTAAAACTTTTTGTATCTTTTTTTATTCTTTACATTATATGATTGTTAGCGTATTTGGGATAATCTTTTTATACAAAATTTTGATTGAAAAATAATTTAATAGCTTGAAGGACCAAAGTGGGAAGTCAAGGTAGGGAGAAGAGATGCAAGAACAGCAAGCCAATCCGCTGCAAACAGAAACATCCCTCCTCCAACTTCAAACCTAAACCAGCTTATCTCCAGTTTCAGCAACGTGGGTCTTTCCACCAGAGACATGGTTGCTCTCTCCGGTCAGTCCCCTTCTCTAAATTCCAACTTCTGCTTACCATTTGAGCTGCTTATTTATTAAGCTGCTTTTTCAGGGGCCCACACGATTGGACAAGCAAGGTGCACGAATTTCAGGGCTCGCATATACAACGAGACCAATATTGATTCTTCTTTCGCAACAACAAGACAAGGGAACTGTCCGAGGAGCTCTGGATCTGGAGATGATAACTTGGCGCCGCTTGACTTGCAGACTCCCACAGATTTTGACAACAACTATTTTCAGAATTTGATCAACAGGAAAGGCTTGCTCCATTCTGATCAGCAGCTTTTCAACGGCGGTTCTACTGATTCTCTGGTGCGCACCTATAGTAACAACCCCGGAGCCTTTAACTCTGATTTTGTTTCTGCCATGATCAAGATGGGAGATATCAAACCCCTCACGGGATCAAGGGGAGAGATCAGGAAGAATTGCAGGAGGGTGAATTAACTTTAAAATTTAAATGCTGGGTCATTGAGCTTCATTAAAAGAAAGAATAAGGTGGGTTTGTTTAGGCATATAGATACGTGGGTGGGTTTCAAGATTTATATATGTTTCCTGAGCAAGTTTCTTTTTTTCCTTTTCCTTTTCCTGTTTCTGGGAGGTCTTAAATATGTTTGCTAAGTAAAAAGGAAGGTTGGTTTTCTGGTTAATTAAATTTAAATGTATCTTCTTTAATCTTCGGGTTCATATTAATTACTGAGATGAACAAAGATTAAACTCTTTACCCAATTTCAAATCTCAATTGGGTCAAGCCTTGTTGGACCAGGTGGATCAGAAAAATTAATTGAACTTAATAATATGCTATTGGACTTGATTATTGGAACATGAATAGATTAATGATGGATTTAATCATATAAGCTTTTCAATTTGTTTTTAAGTAAAATTATCAATTGATTAATTACAATAACTAAAAATATAATTACAACTCAATTTAAAACTCACAATAAATTGATTGGTAAGCTTATATTAGAGAGGAAATATTTTGAATAAATTGAAAGAAGATTTTTAACTTATGAATAGATCTATATATGAATTATCTTCTACTCAACAGTGTATACATATGTGTGTGTGTGTGTGTGTGTGTATATATATATATATGTATATTACATATAGAATAACTTTTCATTTGGGTGATGAGTTGTATAGAGACAAATGCAAGATTCATGCCACCATTTCAAGCAACCATGACATAACACCAATTTCCATCAAATCCTCTAGGGATTCTAGATACCTAGTCTTACATCCCATCAATTTTACTTATACACTATAAACTATACATATATATTGTCAAATAATTGCAACTTGTACATATATATTATTAATATGTTATTTACTTTCGATATTTGAATTTGATCCTTATTTATAATTAAACATCGATCAATAGTCAAATATGTTATTACATCATAAGAAATTTAGGGTTCGTGCCAAAAATGCTCATGCAAGGCTAAAAGTAGTATATATATATATATATATATATATATATATAAACGTATGCATGGACACATGTAGAAAAATAAAATGAAAGAATTTCTGTTGAAGCTGAAATCCACACGCCAAGGAAACCTCAAAACATTGAGAGCATAAATATCATAGCTGGCTGCATCTATTGACCATTCAACCAATACACTCTCACCACATTGCTTCACAAAGTTCACCATGTACATATACATACACACACACACACACACACGTACACACATCTACCAAGATATACCCATTAATAATCAACCAGCTTGCTTGCATTTTACTTCTCCTACAATTTTTTTTTTACTAAATTCATATATTTATTAATAAAATAATATACATACATTAATTATAATTTAGTAAAAATAATTTTTTAAGTAAATAAACATGTAAGAGTAAAATTTAATTCAAGTCATAATTTTTTTTAAAAAAAAATAAACATATTAATTATTTAATTAAATGTTTGATATTCTAGCGCAAACTTTAATTACTTTTTTATTATCTCAAAATTTACCCATGCAATATTAATCAAATATGTTTATTGGATCCAAGAATAAAAAATAGTAAATATTAAAAATTATATAGGATATATATGTTTATATAAATAAATTTAAATTCTGAACTCGAGGTAATTGGGTTCCCATACAAGCTTGAGATTATTTAAAATCAAGCTTGAATTCAAATTTTAAACGAGATTTCATTAAGCTAAATTTATGTAATGAAATATTTAATTTGAATCGGATTGTATTTTTTAAAAAGATTAATGTTAAAATAATATTAATTTTTAAATAATCATTGTTAATATCATCTTAACGATAATATTAATCGAACACTAATTTCCTCTGTCTAATTAAATTAAAGTTAGGTCTAAATAAAATTATTTTAAAATTGAAAACTATTTAAAAATATTTTAAAGTATAATATCATACGAAATATAAATTAATTGAATTATAAGTATAGCCCGAGCTTGGTCCACTGAATCTAGCAAGCTCAACCGAAGACCATCATACACTGAGCACGTGAGACATGCTTACATAGCAATTACCTTGTACGCTAAAATTGGTCCTACTCGAGTCGATCAATATATATATATATATATATATATATATATATATATATATATATGGATGAGGGGTTGACCTAACTTACATTACTATGTAATTACTAAGTGACTGTTAGATTAAGTAGCAGCATAGAATCAAATAATTAATATATGTTCCTTAAATTTCGAATTCATAAGATTAATTGTTAACATTAATTTTTTCTTTCAATGGGTAAATTATATATACTTTTTTAAAAGACTGTAATTCTATGAACATTAACATGTAATGGCTCAAAAAAATGTTCATAAGTAATGTTATGAACATAAGGTTACCGTAATCTCCTCTGTAGATCATTTAATTTCTACACTCTACTTCATTTAAAAGAAGAAAATTCAATACACAAAGAGAATATATATATATATATAGACATAAAATTAACATATGTATACTAGCGACCTTTCAGCAATTAGAAACTTTTGATACTTCTAAAATAAATATCAGAAAGATAAAAAGAAGTAGAGAACAAGAAATTTCACAAGGAAAAAAGGAGAAGAAAGAAACATTTTAACCAACATCATATGTATATACATAACTATATATAAAGTAAGAAATAATTTTGAAGTGAGTAAAATCAAAAACAAAAATCCAATAAATTTATATATACCAGTCTTGAATTTTATCTCTTGATCCTTTTATTCCACTTGATTGATAATAATTATATATAGAGAAAATAAAAAAGAAAAGGGAAGATCATGATGAGATCTTTAGAGTTTAAATTAATTAACCCAGAATTTAGGTTTGAATAATTTAAATTTAGCCAAAGTAGGAAACATTTTCACTGGAAACCGGGCTGCTATAGCTTGTGGCAGTGGTTGGTTGGGTGTACATAGAAGAAGAAGAGGAAGCAGTAGGAGGAGATGGCGTCAAGGGTGCCACCGGCAGGACTTGTGCTGGTGGTGGTGGTGGTGCAGCCGCAATTGAAACAATCCCAGAAGGGAGCAAAGCTACATGATGATGATGATGATAAGAAGAAGAAGTAGATGCTATATTAATTATATTAGGTTCCCTATATTTGTATCTCAGTATCTCAGCTCTTACAGCATTTAGCTCAGCTTGTAAAGATTGAACTTGCTGCTGCAAAGCTGAAATTGCACCCATGCATCCGTAAACCGGATCTCTTAGCCTCACGTTAGCCTCGTACACTAGACTATTCGCCGTGTCTGCTCTCTGACTTTCTGGTACCTCCTACATTTATTAATTAAGCGATAAATAAAACATTAATTATAATATAAAAATATCTTTTAAGATTAATGGACATACCAAACATTACTATATTGTATATGCAAATTTGAATAAGAGGGATGTATGTATGTATGTATGTATATGTATACCATTAGCATCTTGGAGACGTTGCTGGCGCCGAAGACTTTATGGACGGAAGCAAACTTGTGGGGTTCATGAGGAGAGAAATAGGGAGAGAAGGGACATTCTTGAGCACACCTGCGTCTCAAAAGCTTGCAGGCTGCACATGGAGTTACTGTGTTTAGGGTTCCAGGAGGACCCAACATGTGTCTTCTTCCCATTAATTGACTTGCATGGTCTGCTTCTCTCTTGATCTTCTTCCCTATTTCATCAAATCTCTCCCTGATCCAAAATTAAATTAAACAAATTAACCAAGATGAACACCTGCTCAAGAAAATAAAAGACTTATATATGGTTGTTAATGGTTGTTACCTTTCTCTTGATGACATTGAATAGGCATGCTCTCAGAGGTATGGAGGTGAAGCTGCAGAGAGGTAGAGAGAGAGAGAGACAGAGAGAGAGATCAGAGAGAAGGGTTTGAGGAGAATAAGAAGAGAAGTTAGAGGAGGAGATGAGAAAGGAGAAGAGTGCTTAAAAGGCAAGAGATACTATGAAAGGGTAGTCCATTATACTTATAATATCATGAAAAGATATATACCACCAAACTAATTAAATAGACTCTCTCTTTCTCTCTCTCTCTCTCTCTCTATATATATATAATGTTAAATTACTGTGTATATAGTATATATATAGTACGCTGAAGAAGTTAATTATGTTTTGTTTGTCAGAGTCGGCTATAATTTGCAGAGAAATAAGAAGAAGATCTAAAGAAGATACTTACAGTCACTATATACTATATAGTCTATGATTTACGGATCTTACTTCAATGGAGATGAGCAGAGGAAGAGGCCAGAAATCAGAGGGTTAATGTTGCATATATATTGACATTTACAGCTCTTTTCATGGCTGCCCACGTGTGAGTCCCTTACATGTTTTGACTTTCGGAATCTAATTAAACCCACCACTTGACTCTATATATATATATATATATTATAACCAAGCTTGTTTACTGTGAGAGAACCATGTGCACTTTGCGGAGACCTAAATCTAAACCAACTTTTTATGTAATATATATATATATATATTATATAGCCAGTTTTTTTTTTTTTTAATTAAGTTAATGATCCAAATTAAAACAAAAAAAATTATAAACGTAGTAGGTTGTTTTGGAGGTGCGCATGTTAGTTTCTTGTCAAAATCAAGAAGCCATCTTTGATTAAAAAGACCATGTCTGGGATCTTGCTCCCAAAATTATATTCGCTAAATTAAATTAATATTCCCATCGCCGTGTACAATCCGCAATATATATATATATATAATTCATCAACATGCCATAATCAATTTCATATTATATATATATATATATATATATATATATATCTCAAACATTTCGCTAGCTTTGGTAGCATTCTGAATGACCTATACCAAGAAAAAGATTGAACAACTCTTTGGAGAAGTACATTTATTTGTGCTTTGTAGATAGCAACTTGATGGTATATATATATATATATATATATATATATATTAGGAATTTACAGTCGCACATGTGCTGATATTTCAGACACACCACCTACGACGTTTATATATATATATATATATATATATATGTATGTATCTAGGAACTTTACTTCACAGTACCACAAGAATCCTTTCACTTGTCAACCCTTCAATCTAACACTATTAGAAGAATTATTAGGCGTTTTGACAGAAATATATAAATTATTAGAATGAATATATACATATATATATATATATATTTGATATACTTTAAATTTTTATTTCATATTTTTATAAGAGTTTAAAGTAAACTAATTACAATATTATAGGATCAAACATTCAACTTAAATGTGTTGTTAAAGCACGTATGTAATAATTATTTTCAATTAACACACAAATATATATATATATATATATTACAATAACTTTACAACATAAATATATAAAATAATTAATAACATATCTATAATAAAATAATTAATAGAAAAAAGAGTAATTAAATTAGAATAATTATGGTCAAATATATTTTAAGGGTCAACAGACGCTCCCCAGTCCTCTGTTCAGTCTTCCCCAACCTAACCAGCTACCCAACTTTCATCTTCATTTAAATCATCTCTACAATACTTTTGACTATCTATACGAATATATATATATATATATATATCAATAAATTTCATAGTCTTCAAAACATCAGAAAAAATCTTGGATATATCAAAGGACATGCCTATATATATATGCACGCACACATTTTCAACATTTTATATACCAAACAAACATTCGTTATATATCTCCCCGTATATATATATATATACACGCTGTATCAATGTATATTCTGTGTGAACGGTCAAAACATATACATATATAATATGTTTTAATTTCAATTTTGTGAAATATAACAGAAATTCTACGTAGTAATTAGCTGTAGAAATACAAATTCCACGTGCTAATCAACCGTATACATGCGCATGTGTATTATATATATATATATATACACACACACGTATATCCATATTTATTAGTAATGGGCATGTTTGTGTATATATATATATCCACATTTGGTAGCAATCCATATTTACAATTTTATGTACACTATATTATAAAGATAACATGTATATTCAAGGGCGGTCAAACTAAAAACAGTAAATGAACTAAAAACTACATGAACATAGAGCAATACTTTCTAAGCTGTACTGTATAACAAATATATTATATATATATATATGTATGTATGTATCTCTGTGTGTGTGTGTGTGTCCAAGTCCACACGGGTCTCCATTTATCGTGATAATTTTGTTGTCATAGTAAAAGCGGCGCCAACATTTGACAATCTGTGCATTTTTATATTATCTGGTCTTCAAACTTCTAAGATCCCATGCATGTAGTTTAGATTTTCAATTTTTTTCTTTCTTTTCTGTTCGCTAATCTTCGGATATTAATTATTTATATAATTAAATTGATGGGTTTCATTTGCTAAAAAATTTATATTTTTAAAAAAGAAATGAGTCCGTTGCTTTCGAGCTTGAAATCTACAATTTTCTCGGGCCATTTCTACAACTTCACCCCAAATTTTCTCACAACCCAATCAAGTTTTAAGCCCAGCATTTTCTTCAATATTACATATTCTTGAAATTGGACATTGCAATGGAGTTTTGGATTCTGTAAATTGCGGTACAGTAGTTGTAAAAAGATCGAAAATGGTTTTAGGTTTTAGAGCTGTTAGGTTAATCCATGTTTAGTACAGAGGTGAGCAGAAAATTTTGATTCATTAATGGTTTTATCTTTGAATCAAAACTCACTGAGCTGATCAATGTGGTTTTCTTTAATCTCATCTATATTATTTATTATCTATGACAGATATAGTCTTGAATTCAATGTTCTAATCTTACTGTAACTTGAGTTGGTGGCTACTAAATTTAATGCATTTCTCTTAATTTATAAAAAAGATTGTTAATTCTTATTAATTTCTCTACAATTAATTTATATATTTTATTTAATTATAAATTTTATTAGAAATTAAAAATAATAATAATAATTAATTTACACTATATTAAGGTATCATAATTTGTTAAATATTATATTTAAATAATTATATCCATGTTAAATACAGAAAATCAAATCAAGAAAAAGGGTGGCAGCAATAAATGTGAGCACATGGTTAATTAATTAACAATGGTTTCCCATTAAGTACAAAGGTTTTAAATTTTCCCACCTCCCCATCCTCTGAAAATATAGTTAATTAAATTTCATCTAATAAATGACATAATTAATCAACCTAACCCAAAATCACAACCAGTAATTAATTAATTAACTAATTAATCAATTTAATTTAGTTATGGGTTTAAATTTTTGTTTATTTTCATTTGAAAATTATGTATTATAATTAATGTTGTGTATTACTGTTTAAAATATATTAATTTCTTCAACAAACGTATGGGCACGGACCAGGCAGTGACACCAAACAAGATATAATTAACTAATTAACACACCACGAATCTAGAGTGAAGATTCTACACGGCTTCAAAATTCTAAGAAAAAATAAAAATGATTAACAAACTAATTAATATTTCCTACTAATCAACCATTCAATACCTTGTTTAATTAAAACTTAACCTTGATCTTACATCATTCATGGCCGACAATGGAGAACACAGCATTATTCTTCATGCTACCTGATCTACGTCTACCATGAAAGCACAAAGTAGTATCGTGTTCTTTCCGGCGATCCTGACCATCACCGTGGTTAAATCTCAGTCCTGGACACGAAGGAACCCGACGTGGCCGCCGGCAGGACTCCCGGTTGGCTACTTTCCCGCTGTTATTCTTCGACCCGGACGACTGGTACGAGTAGTAGGAAGAGGAGGAAGATGAGGATGAGGAAGAAAACGACGACGTAGAATAAGAAAAAGAGGTGGACGAGAGAGTAGTATTGTTAGGGTTCTTGATCTTTAAGGTGGCGATAAGCTTGGAGAAGAGAGAGGCTAAAAGGGTTTGTTTATTGATAGACTGTTTTTGGATGGATTTGGAGTTGTAATAGGAAGGAGGAGGGGTGAGAGGAGGGAGCAAAACGGTGTCGGAGAAGAGAGAATGTTTAGGTGTACCTGGTTGTGACTCCCACATAAAGGGCACCGACACTGAGCCGCTATAGTAGACTCTTGAAGAAGAGTTGGCTCTTGAGTTTTCTTTAGTCACCAGTCTGGAGAAAAATTTCTCGTCTAGTTTCTTGGTTTGGTGAGATTGTTGATGATGAGATGTGATGGTGTTGGGAGATGAATTGGTACCAAAGCTTGAAGGCATATCTTCTTCTTCTTTGTGGTTTTAGGGTTTCCCCTGTTTCTCTCTTTGAGGTTCTCTGCTAAATCTTTGCTGCTGCTTTTTGCCAGGTATGAAAATATTCAAGAGCCGAAGTTGAAGCTTTTGTAAAGAACTAGAATCTGTCTCGTCTGGGTGAGAGTTCTTTGGCCAGCTACCCCAGTGGTTTACGGTTTAATTTAAGTCCCTTTAGCAACCATCATATATATATATATATATATATACATATATATATATATTAAATATATAAAATAATAACCATATGCACACACTTTGACACTTTGAAAGAATTTTATAACTCGGCCATGTTTATAGGTGGGACTGTATGGTATGAAAGCGGTTTTACTGTGTATAAAGCCTAAATTTAGAAATGGAAAATAAATGTAAGTGTTGCCCTAATTAACATTACTTATTTACACTATATATATATATATATATATGTAATACCACTGAATTTTTTACGTGTGGGTAAAATAAAGGGAGTTTTCGTAATTAACATTTCTTATTTGAAAAAAAAAATCCAATCCCTTAACTTCCAACTAAACTTTCAATATATATATATATATATATTAATTTTGATATGATGATGACATGATGTGTATATTATATTTTGAATTCACAAGATATTTTTTAATTTGCAATCGAATAATTTAGACATAATAATCTATTATATAAGAGTGACAATACACAGATGGTGGACTGATTTTGACATATGATGACAATATAATTGGGACGATTAATTACTAATAAATAACTTAATTTGTCTAATTAGTTATTACTTAATTAAATAGTTGGTGCATGTATTTTTTTATTATAAATATAAATATATATGTATATATAATTTTGAATTGAATTATACATTATATCTATTATTTAATTTATTAAAAAAAATAAGTAAATGTTTAAATTAAATTAATGCTTGGGGTAGCTGCATAATTGATAATATTTTGGAAGAATGTGTATGTCATTAATTAGGTGGGGGGAGGTGGATTAATCTGGACCGTTGATTTTGATCAAGATGAAGAGAAACAGTTGAGAGTGATGAAATTTGGTTAGGGTTGAGCCAAAACCCATCATAAATGAGAACTTGGAGTGGTACCCCATCAAAGGCTATGATTTATTATGGGTGGGGGAGAGATGATAACTCGTTAAATTCGTATATACATACATATATATATATATATTATTTCTCAAGAAATTAATGTGGGTAATGTTGTGTGTGTGTATATATATATATATATAAATATGGTTTAGGTTTATAATATTGGGTATATAATAAATGTTTGGGACCCCTAAAATTTGATGCCGATCTTGGGTTATGAATGAACTAGGTTTTGCTAGGACCAATTGATGGACCACAAACATGACCTTGATAGTGTATTAATCTAATTAGTGTTAAAGGGTATTTTATTATTTTGATTCTAATTTTTGGCTCCCATTGAAATTGTGCCCAAAATACAATCCATGCTTTACAAGAGAAATATCTTAAATCAGCATTTAATTATTATGTACACGTATATGTACATACCATTTATTATTTTCCTCAAATGTGTTTAATTTTAATAACTCAAGATGTTGAATTTGAATTATATTATATGTAATAAATGTTATCAGCTTTCATCAATATCTAATTTTAAATTCATGAAGGCAACAAGAATGCCAATCAAATTCACTACCAAAAAAAAATAAATTATTTAGAACAAAATTTGCTCTAAAAAAACTAATCGAATATAAGTACTTAAATAATAACCTCGTATAGTTCACGACTTCAAAATTTTGAAAGAACATAACTTTGTATTTAATGTGTTTGAGAAAGATAGTGAGAAAAATAAAAGGATGTGAGAAACAAAGAAACCCTAATAAGGTTAACAAATTTTTTCCTCTCGATTCTTTTATAAATGTCCCAACGAGAATGCGACATTTATAAATATAAAAATAAATCAGATATATGAATCCTAATAATTCTATATGTACATATATACCTACATACTACAACTCAGTTGTCATTCTTTTAATGTAGGTCTATGTATCTTTACTTATGTTTTCACTCGAATTGGTCAGAGTTCAACTTTCAACACACCCAAAAGTTTATTTGAACTTTTTTGTAACTAAATATATATAGTTTTTCAAAATTTATATAATATTATTAAATAATTACCAAATTAAAATCTGATAGAAATTTATAAATGAAATATAACTCTTAATTTTAAAGCCTTCGAACTCACAATTTCCAATTTGAGTTTCGTTTTTTGAACATATTTTCATTTTTTGATAGCTATATACTAGCTAGTATTAGATTAAATCTAAAGAAAATGATCTCTATTTTTATGGACTACGAAGGTTGATTATAATTTTTATGAGATAAATGACACTAGGATCAATATATATATATACACAAGTTTATAATTATTTGTGTAATATATAAGATGTAAAATATACGTGCAATTAATCTCATAAAATATTTAAAATTAATAAATAGATAGGTGGTGTTTGTGTATATGATTGGTGTATAAGTTTATTATATTGAATTTTTTATTCCCCCGTGATGTAATTGAAATATCTAATGATATTACAGATAATTTAATGAAATGAATTGAAAATTTGAAAGATTAAATTGTTATTTCTCAAAATTAATTGTATATTTATCTGAATAATTTTTTAAAACATAAATTTAATTAGCCTAAATTTATTGTTATGATAAACACACACGCATATATATATATATATATATATATATATATATATTATATGATATCTTACAACAATAGACTATATATATGTGTGTGTGTGTGTGTGTTTACATTAAAAGAAAAATTAAGAATCATAACAATCAATGAAAATCACCACTAGGTAGCAATCGTGATAATAATAAATCATGATTAAAGATAACCTCGAGTATTAATCACCCATAATTAAAATAATTAATTAATTTTCTCAAGGAATTCCAATTATCAAAAAACTCACAAAGAAGAGAAAAGGTGATGCATGTATAGGATCTACCATTCGGCATCATGTTATAAATTAAATTCTTACCCGTACATTTACTATCCACGTATTTTAAATTTTATGATAATTAATTAATTTAATAAGATAATATATATGTGTATATATATATGGGAGAAATAAGAGAAGAGATTGTAAGAAAATTTAACGGGGAAGTCATTTTAATTGAATTCAATATATTTTAATAAAAAAATATAAAAAAGTTAGAGGTACATACCATTTGAAAATAATACAGTATAACATGATTGAGATATCCCTTCATAAAATTCTTAATTCTCCGACTCATACTATTTAATTATTATATACAATAATTTTGAAACTTTAGTTGATGAAAAACTCATATGAAAAGAAAATTTATATTTTTTTTTGTGATAGCACGAACTCACATCAAGGGTCCTGACGGTATACCATATCATGATAAAATAATTTATAAGAATACTTTGCATAATAAATTTTAAAATAATAATGAGTACATTTCTTGCATACGTAACTCAAAATATTTAGTATCCGTGAAACATATCTAAATTTTAAATTAAATACTCATTAAAAAGGAAATAATTGACATTAAGTACTATTTGAATTAAAATAAAAATTGAACGATCTCCTTGCAAGTCTTTCATTATTCAGGAGCGAGATTCTGAATATCTTGATCTGCAATAGATGAATAATAAATAATGTGAGCTTAATATGCTCAATAAGCATGTAAGTAACCAACAAATAATAGGATAATCTGTCCAAATTGGTAAAAAACATAAAACTGCCAACAGAGATGATTCAAAAAACTCTTCTCTTTATTTGAAAAAATACATAATATCTACACCCTAATTCATTAATCAAACCTTATAAATCAGTTTATTCAGTAAACATTCAGAATTCATCATCTCAATATCGTAACTCAATATATAAATAATTTAATAAATAGCATAACTCAGTATTCAGTATCACGATTTAGACATTAAGCAGTTTAATAGATACTAATTCAGTGTTTCAGTATCATAAACGTTATACATGACTTTTTATCTATTCCTATCGATTTAAATCCTATTAAAATAGTTTCACTGCGCGATGCCATTTCCACCAATATCAACGAGAGCAATAAAGATCCCTTATACCATATGAATACATTACAGTTCAGTTCACAGTTTACGGTTTGCAATACATAATATTCAGTTCATAGTTCTTATCGCTTTACCACATCTGGCTAAAGTCATATTCACGGGTGTCACATGCCAAAAGGCTACACACACACCCACCCATCGGTAATACTAGTTAAATAAAATTTTCAAATCTTTTATTGGCTATCTATTTATTTCATCTCACTAATAAATTTTTTAATTTTTATTATTTTATATATTTTATACCTATAACACGTATACTATAATCATTCATCACCCCAAACTCTGTACATATTCTTAATATATTCCCAATTACATAGCAACTAGTATATACATGAATTCAATTACTAAAACTAGCGAAATAATTCATCAACAATTGCAGTAGTAAATATAAATAAGAACACAACAGTCAGTAGCAAAATCTCGTCAGAATCAAGTTCCTAATCACCAATTATTAAACGTCACAATTTTAATATCTTAGAAATATTAAACTATATTTGTAAGCACTTATGCACTTATTTGATTTTTGTCTAAATTTCGTTCGTGAAATTATCTCTGATGTACAAGATCAATTTATTACAGTGATATACGTATCAGATTAGTAACGAACTAGTTATTCTATAATTTCAAACGTTCAAGTTTGGATTTGTTCTTAATTATAAATCGGATACGTAATTTGTTGTATTAAAATTAAATAGGATTAATAAATCCTAAATCTAAAACCGTAAACTATTAGGGTTTTTTGAACTCACCTACCCAAATTGAGTCCCTATAACTCACCACGCAGAACCATCAGATGTCTGTGCGTCTCTACACGCGCCGCCACTGGACCACTACGCGTCGCTGCCGCCAGCCACTGGTCACGCCACTCACTGCCAATCATCGCTGCGGATTGGCCAAAATTCACCGTAGGGTGCCTCGCGCTCTTGGATCCAGCACAAATTTGGTGGAATCATGCTGGACGGAGCCGCAGAACAGCCTAACGCACCCGAAATTGCCGTGCAAACTGTCCCCTTCTCCCACGTGCAGCACTATCATTTCTTCCTCCTTTTGCCTCTTCTCTTTCCTCCTCTCCTCTCTCGGTTGCTGACTGACAGTAATTGCGGCCTTCTCCCTCTGTTTTCCTCTCTTTTTCTCTCTCTCTCTCTATCTCTCTCTCTCTCTCTCTCTCTCTCTCTCTCTCTCTCTCTCTCTCTCTCTCTCTCTCTCTCTCCCTTCCTACACCGATCGACTTCCCTCCCTTCGTTTTTATAAGGAGGGGCAGGAGGAGTCATGCACTATTCTTTTTGCCCGTCGTGCTGGTCTCCTCCCCTCATTTTTCGGTTGATGGTAGAGGTATACATTCCTCTGCCTCTTCACCTTCTCCGCCTCTGGTTTTTTTTTTCTTTACCTAAGACGGTGTCGTTTTAGTTTTGTTACATCTTTTATAAATTATAAAAGATGTTAAAGCACATTCATGATAATTGAATATGTTAATAACCATTTTTATTGCTCTATTTTAATTATCATAAAATATAATTATTATATAATTTATTTTAAAGCTACCTACTCTATCTGTAGCACCCGGACCGAGAAGAAAAAAAAAAAGCCACGTCAGCAGGCCCGGTCAGCAGTCCCGGCCAACCGGGGCCTGCCACGTGGCAAGACCACGTCGCTCCGGAACGGGCCACGTTGGCGATCCGCGTGGGCGCGATCGGACGGCCCAGATACAATCGCACGGACGGCCCAGATTCAATCAAAAACGAACGGCCCAGATTAAAACAAAATGGACGGCTGAGATCAAAAGGCAAGGGGTTATAAATAGAACCCCCACACCAGACCACAAACCCTAGCCGCCTGCCGCTCGCCGGAGAAGACGAACCAGAGGCCGACCGCCGCCACCCGCCGCCGCACTGGGGAAATTTCCGACCGCCGATCGAGGTAAATTTCATACCCCCGACTCGTTTTTCCACGCTGATTCCTCATGTGGCCAAATCGAAGCCAAAATCCCGGCCAAACGGCCGGAATACGCGGCCGAACACCAGCGCCGCCGCCGCGCCCCCTCTCGATTTTTGCCTCCGACGAGGCCTTTCCCGGCCTCCGTTTGATGCAATTTTTATATCACCGTAATCACCATTCTTTTCTCTACAGGTTGACCGGAGCCGAATCACCAAACCACGAACCTCGCCGGAGAGCCGCCGCACCCGAGAGCGCCGCCGCCGGTAAGCTCCGCTTCTCCGTGATTTTTTGGCCCCCCGAGGGCCCTAGGGTTGTTTTCTCGCAGGGACCGATTCGAGTGTGGCCGAACTCGGCCGGAAACGGCCGAAAACAGCCAACCCGAGGCGAATCGCCGCTGCAAGCGGCGGTGCCGTCGCCGGAGCACGGCGGAGCCACCGTGCCGGAGTTGCGGTATTGGCAAAAAAGGGGCCCTGAGCCTAATTTAAGATTTTTTGGAACACGTGCAGGTACCGTTAGTGTGTTTCAGTTCCCCGGGAAAAATTCAGGAAAAATTAGGGACGGCCTGTAGGCGCACTGTGAATCGTATTCGGATCCCGAAAACAAGTAAGGACCCCTCACCCTATTTCCTATCACGGTATTAAAGTTCAAAATGATAAAACGGTATTTCTTGAATTAACGCATGTGTGAAATTGCTTAAGGTTGCTAATGGAGCCTGAGTCTAGTGTGATTGATGATTTACTGTTATTTGACATGTTTTACAGCTTTAAATGCATTATAAGGTTTGATGTGTTCATTTTATAGTTTCGAGTGCATATATTACTGTTTTATTAATTATGGGTTGAAAGACTGAAGAACTGATACTGTATGTTGTCTGTTTGACATGAATTACGATTTGCTTGTTTAAATGTGAATTGATGATGCTTATTGAGGAAAAGGAAAATGAAAGATTGTGTAGACTGATAATTGTATGATGGGGTCAGCCTGACTAGATATCCTTGGAGATGGTGGACGGACCGGGTCCGTAGGGAACCCTACCGGGATTGTGGTCTCACATGCCGGACGGGGTATGGAGATCTTATGGTTTTGGCGCCCATACCGGACGGGGTATGGGGACGGCCCGTTTCACCCTCATACCGGACGGGGTATTGAGGTTTATGGTTTTGGCGCCCATACCGGACGGGGTATGGGGACGGCCCTGGAAACTGATTATGAATGTTAAAGATTAACGGGTAGCGGGACCCCTATGGACCCCCATGGATACTAGTAGGCTGGTAAATGAGAAAATGATATGTTGTATAATGATTGAATTACAAAAGGCGTGATAAGTGCTATGTTTTACAGCTTATATTATTCCATGATTGTGATAATGTTATTGTTTTCTTATATTGTTTCATGAATTCCACCGAGGTAAGTGGATGGTAAAGGTTTTATCATAAATAAAAGGATTTGTTGTAAATCATGCTCCATTGGTCTTTTGTGTTTTTCTACCCACCTTTACCTCCGTGACGGTGAGATATCGTGATGTTCTTACTGGGCTAGTGTAGCTCACTCCTTATTTAACCATTTAAGATCAAGAAGACATGGTTCCCGAGCCCGTTCCGCAGGAGGACGACGAAGGGGATGCCTAGAGACTCTGTAGTCATACTCATAGTTTTATTTTTGAGTTTATCTCTTAGTTAGTCTAATCTTTTATATTTTAAGTACGTTTTTGGTTTTCGTGTAAGAGATGTTAACTGAAATTTTGATCTCGCTTCCGCATTTGATATTTTTGAATATAAAATTCCATTTTAAATTTCCGGGGCTGCTTCAGTTGGTATCAGAGCCGCGTTTCCTCGGACCCATCCCTTACACAATAGTGCCTTATATAAATACTCACCGATATATCGTTACTCAATCATTCCTTGTGAATGCAGGTACACGGGAATGAGGAGAGGAAGGCCCCCACTAAACCGAGCGGCTCAGGATAATTCGCTTCGGGAGGATCTTGACAGACTGTATGAGATGGTGGAGGCTCTCGTAGTTGCCCAGCGAAGGCAAGAGGAGAGAAGAGAGTTACCCGGACCTCCTCCGCTAGCGCAGGTTGAGCCCCCACTACAGCAGGCTGATCCCGTACCACCCCGGCAGGAGCCTGTTCCTCCACAGTACCAACCGGCACCACAGCCGCGGTACGACCCGGTACCACAGCCACAGTACCAGCAGGCGCCGCCACAGCACTTTCCAGTACCCACACCACATCAGCAGGTTCCACCACAGGGTCCCCCAGTTCACCCTCAGCCGGTCCCAGTCCCTCTACCTCGGGATCCCGCTCCTTCCTTGATCGACCCCGGCTTCATAGAGAGGTACAGGAGACTGAACCCTTCTACCTTTTCAGGGGGATCCTCGTTCGAAGAGGCCCAATACTGGCTGGCAGAGACTGAGAGAGCTTTTTAGACCTTGGGAGTAATTCCTGAGCAGAGGACTGCCATTGCCTCCTACATGCTGGTAGGGGAAGCGGTACGCTGGTGGGAGCTCAAGCGGGCCACCCTGCCTGTACCAGTTACTTGGGAGCAGTTCCTAGCGGCCTTCCATGCGGAGTATCTCCCTAAACACATCCAACATTTAAAGGAATTAGAATTTGCTCAATTGGTCCAGGGTAATATGACAGTGTCGGAGTATGCCCACAAGTTCCTGGAGCTGGGCCGACATGCCCCGGAGACATTGTTGGATGAGGGCCGAAAGGCCAGGAAATTCCAGTGGGGCCTCCGCCCGGCGATCAGACAGCACTTATTGGTGATGGAGCTCGAGACATATTCGGCAGTCCTGGCAAAGGCGTAGATCATAGAAAGGAGCTTCGACACCCGCCCTCAGCTAGCGGGAAGTTCCCGACCCTCAGCCCCGCTCCGCAGGCCAGCGCCTACCATGCCTGTCCAACCCAGTAAGAGGCTCAGGCCTGCCGTTCAGGCCCCTCCTCAGGCTATGGGGGTAGCACGTGGGAAGATCTGCCAGTACTGTGGCAGGGATCATGGGGACCGACCCTGCTACCACCTCAACAACACCTGTCGCATATGCGGCAGTGCCCAGCACTATGCGAGGGAGTGCCCTAGAAACCAGAATCAAGGGAGGCCTCCAATCCAGGGCAGAGTTTACAACCTTACCCAGAAGGATGCCGACGCAGACCCGGACGTGGTACATGGTATGTATACTATCTCTGGCCACATTGCTCATATTTTGTTTGATACTAGTGCATCACATTCTTTTATTTTACATGTTCTTGCTTCCAAAATTTGTGTATCACCTGATAGACTTGATTCATTATTGCTTGTATCTACCGCTGGGGGGGAGACATTGCTAGGAGAGGTTGTCTACAGGGCATGTGTCGTGGAGATAGGAGATAGGAAATTGAGGGTAGACCTTATAGGGTTAGACACAGGGGATTTTGATGTAATCCTAGGAATGGATTGGCTAGCGGCGTATCACGCCACCATAGACTGCTTTAATAAAAAGATTGTATTTAATCCTCCCAACGAGGAGCCATTCACAAGTTAATAAAATTATTCGGTACTGATTTTCCCTAATGACAAATTCTTTTCTTCTTAATTCCCAGTGCCTTAATATTGTATTTTCCCTAACTAGGTAAACCCAAGAAAGAAGTTTGTATCCAAGAGATTCCAGTAGTCCGAGACTTTCCAGACGTATTTTCGGATGAACTGCTCGGTCTACCAGGGGACAGAGAGGTCGAGTTCACCATAGACTTACAGCCAGGAACCCAGCCCATCTCGGTAGCTCCTCACCGAATGAGCCGCATCGAGATGGAAGAGCTAAGGAAACAAATCACTGAGCTACAAAACAGTGGCTTCATTAGACACAGCATTTCCCCATGGGGTGCTGGGGTTACTTTTGCAAAGAAAGGGGATGGAACGTTGAGACTGTGCATTGATTATAGAAGGATAAACAAGGTAACAATTAAGAACAAGTACCCTCTTCCCCGGATTGATGACCTTTTCGATCAGTTGCAAGGTGCACAGGTCTTTTCTAAAATAGATCTACGATCAGGTTACCATCAGGTAAAAGTGAGAGCAGAAGACATCCCCAAGACGGCATTCCGAACCAGGTACGGACACTATGAGTTCCTGGTTATGCCGTTTGGGCTAACCAACGCCCCGGCCATCTTTATGGATATAATGAACAGAATCTTCAGAGAATTCTTGGACCAATTTGTCATCGTGTTCATCGATGATATCTTAGTCTACTCAAAAAGTAGGGAAGAACATGCTCATCATCTTGCCCAAGTTCTGCAGGTACTCAGGGAAAAGAAGTTGTACGCGAAGTTGAGCAAGTGTGGATTTTGGCTCGAACAAACCGCCTTCCTAGGACATGTTATATCGAAGGAAGGGGTGTCGGTGAACCCCGAAAAGGTTGAAGCGGTACTTTTCAGAGTTGAAGAAGCGACTGACTACTGCACCAGTGTTGGCTCTACCGAGTGGATCAGGAGGGTACACAGTTTACAGTGATGCCTCCTATCTGGGCCTGGGTTGTGTCCTAATGCAGCATGGAAAGGTTATAGCATATGGGTCTAGACAGCTAAAGAATCATGAGAAGAACTATCCTACCCATGACTTGGAGCTTGCCGCCATCATACACGCCTTGAAAACCTGGCGCCATTATTTGTATGGGGAGACCTTTCAGATCTTCACTGATCATAAGAGTTTGAAGCACATCTTCACCCAGAAGGATCTTAACATGCGTCAGAGAATGTGGATGGAACTCCTCAAGGACTATGATTGTGACATCCTATACCATCCAGGTAAGGGCAACGTAGTAGCCGATGCCCTCAGTAGGAAAAGTGCAGGCACCCTGGCCCATCTGATGGTTTCAGAATGCAGGTCCATTGGGGCCACGCAGCAGGTTCGACTGCGAGATCTGAAGAGGGCCACATGTTTGAGCCATCTAGCAGTCCAACCTGAGTTAATCCAAAGAATAAAGGAAGCCCAGTCAATCGACCCCGCCCTAGTAACCCGCAAGAAGGATGCAGAACAGGGAGTGAGCTCAGAATTTCAGATCTCCGCCGACGGATTGATTCGTTTCAGGGATAGAGTGTGTGTCCCAGACGACAGTGAGTTAAGAAGAGACATCATGACAGAGTCCCATAGTTCAAGGTTCGCCATGCATCCAGGAAGTACGAAATTGTACCAAACTATGCGACCTCGGTTCTGGTGGAATGGGATGAAGAGAGATATAGCCGACTTTGTATCTAAATGCTTGGTATGTCAGCAGGTCAAAGCAGAACATCAACGCCCGGGCGGGTTACTTCAGCCTTTACCGATTCCAGAGTGGAAGTGGGAACATATCACCATGGACTTCGTATCGGGACTACCAAAGGCACGATCGGGACATGATGCTATATGGGTAATTGTTGACCGACTCACTAAGTCTTCCCACTTCCTGGCCATCAAAATTACTGATCCCTTGGACAAGTTGGCAAGAATGTATATCCGGGAGGTAGTCAGACTACATGGAGTTCCAGTAACAGTGGTATCCGATAGGGATCCCAGATTCACTTCTCGGTTTTGGAATAGTTTCCAGCAAGCTATGGGAACAAAGCTGTCTCTTAGTACTGCCTTCCACCCCCAAACCGATGGACAATCAGAAAGGACAATTCGTACGCTGGAGGATATGCTCCGAGCTTGTGTCCTTGACTCCGGGGGCCATTGGGACAACCACCTACCCCTGATAGAGTTTGCTTACAACAACAGCTACCAAGCAAGCATCGGCATGGCCCCATACGAGGCGCTATACGGGCGTCCGTGCAGGTCACCGATCTGTTGGGAGGAAGTGGGCGATAGAAGATTGTTTGGCCCGGATTTGGTAGAAGAAACCACGTCCAAGATAGTTAAGATCAAGAAGAACATCCAGACAGCTCAGAGTAGGCAGAAGAGTTATGCCGATACCCGGAGAAGGGACCTGGCCTTTGAGAAAGGCGACCGGGTGTTCCTTAAAGTCACCCCCTTCAAGGGAATTAGCAGGTTCGGCAGGAGGGGAAAATTAAACCCCATATATATTGGACCCTTTGAAATCTTAGACAAGATTGGTACCACTGCCTACAGACTTGCACTGCCTCCTGAGCTCTCCCGGGTTCATAATGTGTTTCATGTATCTATGCTACGTAAGTACAATCCGGACCCTTCTCATGTCTTGGCTCACGAACCGCTTCCACTCCGAGAGGACTTGTCTTATGAAGAAGTATCGGTCAGTATCACGGATCGAGAAAGCAGAATACTCTGCAACCGGGAAATATCATTTGTAAAAGTCATGTGGCAGAACCACACGCCCAGGGAGGTGACTTGAGAACTGGAATCAGAATTTAGGGCCCAATATCCCCATCTGTTTGATCAAGAGTAATGAGGCAAATTTGGGGACCAAATTTCTTTATGGGGGGGAGAGTTGTAGCGCCCGGACCGAGAAGAAAAAAAAAAGCCACGTCAGCAGCCACGTCAGCAGGCCCGGTCAGCAGTCCCGGCCAACCGGGGCCTGCCACGTGGCAAGACCACGTCGCTCCGGAACGGGCCACTTTGGCGATCCGCGTGGGCGCGATCGGACGGCCCAGATACAATCGCACGGACGGCCCAGATTCAATCAAAAACGAACGGCCCATATTAAAACAAAATGGACGGCTGAGATCAAAAGGCAAGGGGTTATAAATAGAACCCCCACACCAGACCACAAACCCTAGCCGCCTGCCGCTCGCCGGAGAAGACGAACCAGAGGCCGACCGCCGCCACCCGCCGCCGCACCGGGGAAATTTCCGACCGCCGATCGAGGTAAATTTCATACCCCCAAATCGTTTTTCCACGCTGATTCCTCCTGTGGCCAAATCGAAGCCAAAATCCCGGCCAAACGGCCGGAATACGCGGCCGAAGACCAGCGGCGCCGCCGCGCCCCCTCTCGATTTTTGCCTCCGACGAGGCCCTTCCCGGCCTCCGTTTGATGCAATTTTTATATCACCGTAATCACCATTCTTTTCTCTACAGGTTGACCGGAGCCGAATCACCAAACCACGAACCTCGCCGGAGAGCCGCTGCACCCGAGAGCGCCGCCGCCGGTAAGCTCCACTTCTCTGTGATTTTTTGGCCCCCCGAGGGCCCTAGGGTTGTTTTCTCGCAGGGACCGATGCGAGTGTGGCCGAACTCGGCCGGAAACGACCGAAAACAGCCAACCCGAGGCGAATCGCCGCTGCAAGCGGCGGTGCCGTCGCCGGAGCACGGCGGAGCCACCGTGCCGGAGTTGCGGTATTGGCAAAAAAGGGGCCCTGAGCCTAATTTGAGATTTTTTGGAACACATGCAGGTACCGTTAGTGTGTTTCAGTTCCCCGGGAAAAATTCAGATAAAATTAGGGACGGCCTGTAGGCGCACTGTGAATCGTATTCCGATCCCGAAAATAAGTAAGGACCCCTCACCCTATTTCCTATCACAGTATTAAAGTTCAAAATGATAAAACGGTATTTCTTGAATTAACGCATGTGTGAAATTGCTTAAGGTTGCTAATGGAGCCCGAGTCTAGTGTGATTGATGATTTACTGTTATTTGGTATGTTTTACAGCTTTAAATGCATTATGAGGTTTGATGTGTTCATTTTATAGTTTCGAGTGCATATATTACTGTTTTATTAATTATGGGTTGAAAGACTGAAGAACTGATACTGTATGTTATCTGTTTGACATGAATTACGATTTGCTTGTTTAAATGTGAATTGATGATGCTTATTGAGGAAAAGGAAAATGAAAGATTGTGTAGACTGATAATTGTATGATGGGGTCAGCCTGACTAGATATCCTGGGAGATGGTGGACGGACCGGGTCCGTAGGGAACCCTACCGGGATTTTGGTCTCACATGTCGGACGGGGTATGGAGATCTTATGGTTTTGGCGCCCATACCGGACGGGGTTTGGGGACGGCCCGTTTCACCCTCATACCGGACGGGGTATTGAGGTTTATGGTTTTGGCGCCCATACCGGACGGGGTATGGGGACGGCCCGTTTCACCCTCATACCGGACGGGGTATTGAGGTTTATGGTTTTGGCGCCCATACCGGACGGGGTATGGGGACGGCCCTGGAAACTGATTATGAATGTTAAAGGTTAACGGGTAGCGGGACCTCTATGGACCCCCATGGATACTAGTAGGCTGGTAAATGAGAAAATGATATGTTGTATAATGATTGAATTACAAAAGGCGTGATAAGTGCTATGTTTTACAGCTTATATTATTCCATGATTGTGATAATGTTATTGTTTTCTTATATTGTTTCATGAATTCCACCGAGGTAAGTGGATGGTAAAGGTTTTATCATAAATAAAAGGATTTGTTGTAAATCATGCTCCATTGGTCTTTTGTGTTTTTCTACCCACCTTTACCTCCGTGACGGTGAGATATCGTGATGTTCTTACTGGGCTAGTGTAGCTCACTCCTTATTTAACCATTTCAGATCAGGAAGACATGGTTCCCGAGCCCGTTCCGCAGGAGGACGACGAAGGGGATGCCTAGAGACTCTGTAGTCATACTCATAGTTTTATTTTCGAGTTTCTCTCTTAGTTAGTCTAATCTTTTATATTTTAAGTACGTTTTTGGTTTTCGTGTAAGAGATGTTAACTGAAATTTTGATCTCGCTTCCGCATTTGATATTTTTGAATATAAAATTCCATTTTAAATTTCCGGGGCTGCTTCACTATCAAAATTTGTTTTTCTTTTATAACAGGTTATCTATTATATAGGTATTATTTCAGTTGGTTTCAACCGTTATGAGTAGATGATAAAAAATAAAACATCAGGTTAGTGAGTTATCCACTCAATTACTGTATCAGAGTGAAAGTTCCTCTCCACTAGCTGTACTTTACTAAAACGGCTGAGTAAGTACTGAGGTCAAACACATTTAGTTGCTGCTTAATCCAAGTACGGAGGCCCGACTCAAACTTCCTTACTTTTCTACCTTCATCTATCATACTCTCAGGAAAATATCAGCCCAATTTTAGAAACTTTTAGGTATACTCTGACATAGTCATATTACCCTGAACTAGGTATGCAAACTCCATTTCCTTCATATGTCGGAGATGCTCTATGAGGTATTATTCATTAAAGGCCATCAGAAACTCTTTCCAAGTGACTAGAACTGGCAGGGCGGCCTGCTTCTCCCACCAGCATGTACGTGGCGAGTATAACTCTCTATTCGAGAACCACCCTAAGAGTTGTGAAAGTTTTCTCTATCTCAGCTAACTAGTATTTGGTCTCTTTAAATGAGGATGCCCTTATAAAAGTAAATGAATTTAGCCTTTTGTACCTCTTAATGTAATCTGAGTCCTTTATGGGTGAAACTAGGTCCCGTGGAAGAGGGATCGAATTGTGTTGGGGATGAACCGGATGACCATGTGGTGGTACTGGATGATACAGTGGAGGCACTGGATTGTACTGTGGCAGTGTCAGATGATGTGGTGGGAGCATCGGACCATACTATGGTGGTGTGAATGATACTGTGGAGGAGCAGAGTTATACCGGGGTGGCTCAGGATCCTCCCGCTGTAAGGGTAGCTCAAACTGTGGCAGCTGGGGAGGGTTAGGTAGCTCCTTCCTTTCCTCCCGAGCATGCTGTGCAATAATGAGTTTCTCTAGTATTTCAAAGAGTCGATCAACATCCTCTCAAAGCGAACCCTCCCGGGCTGTTCAATTTAGTGGGGGACCTCCTCTCATCATCTATATGTACCTGTATTTCACATGGAATGGTTCAACAATAATTCATTTTTTAGTGTTTTCTTAAATTTTTGTGTAAAGAATGATTCCGAAGAATGTGGCTCTGATACTAACTATAAAGATCTAGAATTTAACAAAAATAAAATCATAATTGAATGCGAAAACAAAATAATAGAGTTAGAATTCACATTTCTTACACAATAATTTAAAATACCTAATAGGGTTACAGGAATGTATTTTCTAAAAGAACAAGAGAAAATCAAAGAAATAAACGAAGAGTAAACAACTGAACATCCTACAATGACCTTCACTAGCCTTTGAAGGGAGTCCTGGTAGTGAACTATTCACAACCCTTTGTTGATCGAGATCTGAATATTAGTCCTCTTGATCTAAAATAGTTAATGAAATGGTGAGCTACAGATGCAAAAATTGAAGGTTGGTAAAAATTATAAAAACAACCAATGAAACTCTTAGTTTAAGTAAATTCATTTATCATAAATAAAACTATTTATTGCATACTTACCGTTGTAAAATTTTCAAAACTGACCTATAGAGATAATAACTCAAATAACATCATGATCTCATATTCAAATGAGGAAGAACAATATTTTTTCATTTTTTATTTGTTTATTGGTATTCCTGTAAGTTCATAGAGATGTCATACTACATGTGAACCAATATTTAAACTTTATCAATTAACTGACCATCCTCATACCTCGTCCGGTATAAGCGTAAAAAATATCATCCCTCGATACCCCGTCCGGTATGAAGGTGAATCGAATCGTCTCCATACTCCATCATGTGTGAGCGCTAAAAATATCATCCATCGATACCTCGTCCGGTATAAAAGTGAATCTGGTGTGAGATAACGTTCACAGTCAGGTTCTCTATGTACCCGGTATTTTCACCATCTCCCAGAATATCTAGTAAGACAACTATTAATTCACTTAACGAAGTAATTTTTCGTTTCTATTTAAATTTTCAGTTTCACAAATTAACCGTAAATCACACAAGACAAATAATACATGCATAAAAGAAGTACAACTAAATCATTTAATCATTTCAGTATATTATCATGTATTTAAATGTGTAAAATCAAACAATTAATTAAACAAGACAAACAATAAATAACTAACTGATTCCATCTCTATTAGTAACCTTTAATTATTTACGAAATTTTTTAAATTACATAAAATACCATATTATTAATAATTAAACTTTAATTCTATAACAGAGAATAAAGTGAGAGATCCTTACCTGAATCGATGTCTGAAATACCCAATTTTCTACTGCGCCTACTGGTGGTCCCCAAGTTTCCTAAATGTTCCTGTAGAGATTAAAACACGTTTCGCGTACCTAAAAATACTCCAAAAACTCAAATTCGATGTTAAAAATAATTTTTGGGCCAATTTTGGGGTTCCGATATGGTGGCACAGCCATGTTCCAGCGACGGCACCACCGCCTGCTATAGTGGTTTGCTCGGCCTGACCGTTTTTTATCGGTTTTGGCCGATTTTGGCTAGTTTTATACCTATCCCTGCGAGAAAACACGTTAGGGAGCCTTAGTTGGCCGGAAAAAAAATTAAAAATAAAAAATTACTAGTGGTGGGATTTTTCGGTACGACAGCTCCGTCAGCGCACCTTAATGGCTAGGCTTTTTTATTCAGTTAACCTATAGAAGATAGATATGTAAACACAATAGTAGAAAAATCATACGAAATGGGAGACGGAATGGGGCTCATCGGAGGTGATTGCGAGTTTTGCCTGCAGCGGCTCCGCTAGGCTTTGCCCGCTGTTTCTACCTCACCTGCCATTTGTTTTGCTCCGATGTGGCCACATGGGTGCTCGAAATCGAATTCCGAGTGGGTGAGAGAATTTTTACCTTTTTTTGTGGTCAGAGGTGGTTCTGGTATGGCAGCGGGCAATGGTCAGCTCCCTTCTTTGGCGGTTGGTTCTTCTTCTCTAGCGGGAGGCTAGCGGCTAGGGTTTGGGTTCAGTGTGATGCGAAATCTTTATACCCATCTCGCGTTAATCTGGATCGTTCATCGCATTTAATCTCTACCGTTCGATCGCGCATAAGGAGGAAACTAATTTTGACCATTCATCGTGTTTGATCTCGACAGTCCAATCGCGCCTAAGAAGGAAACAAATTTGGACCGTTCATTGCATTTGATTGCGACCGTCCGATCGGGACAGATGAGGGAACAGATCATAAACCGTCCATGCGCGCAGGAAGGCTTCTGGGTTGTCCGATCGCAGGGCACATGGATCGCTAGCGTGGCCTCTCGCGTGACACTGAGTCAGCGTTTCTTGCCGCACGGCGCGCTCCAGTTCGTCGAGGGTGCTGATTGAGCGGTCCTACGTGACAAATTTTTTTTAAAATTGCTTTCTGACCATCAGTTTCTAATTTTTCTTTCAAAAACACCATCCGAACCCAATTTTTCACTATTGTTTATCAAAATTATGTTTTAATCTCTTTTTCTAATTTATTTTTTTTTCCAAATAAAACGAAAATTTTATTGAATTAATTTATAAAATATATTTTATTTTATTTTTTATACATATCTAAAATAACAAAATTTATCCCATACCAATTTTCCGAACCCGAGTGTTACACAATTATTGTAATTAACAAGGATAATAGTGAAATATTTCTTCATCTTTTTAGCATTGCATGC
Organism: Carica papaya; assembly: GCF_054855325.1. Lineage (NCBI taxonomy): Eukaryota > Viridiplantae > Streptophyta > Magnoliopsida > Brassicales > Caricaceae > Carica > Carica papaya. The sequence goes on along the minus strand of NC_142310.1, from coordinate 3,414,831 downwards.
ATATAGTAGTCCTTTGCAAAAAAAAGAAAAAAGGAAAAAGAAAAAGTCTTATTGTTCTCACATTTATCTTTTCTCATTTCCCACCAACCCTAACCCTTTTTATACATTTCCTACAACTTTAGTCAAAGAAAAAACCATCACTTTTCTCACTTTTTGTTAATGTAAAAAAAGTATATTTCACACTTTAATTATTTTTGAAGCAATAAATTTTAATGGATTACATATACATATATATATAGACACAAATTAATATTATATTTTAATAAAAACATATCATATATATTCTTGAACTTAGAAAATAAATTAAAATTTTCCAATATGATTAAAAATATCAGATTAATTCTTCATTTTTTTTTTATATTAGTTGGTAAATTTTAATGGATTTATTTTTCTTCTTTCCTTATATTTTTTCCTTTTTTGTTTTTCTAATAAGGGGAAAACACTATTCTTTCTCTCTTTTGTAATAGATTATTGAGGCGGTTAGGGCAGAGCACGGGCACGAATGCGACGTCGTTTAACGTCATGATTAAACGCTTTCCCTTTCCATAAAGCAAAACACGTAACTGCCATTCCCGATAGCTTTCCAGAAAACCGCAATCACCGCGACGAAGTCAAGCTTCCAGTCAACGATCTTCTGCATCCAGTAACACGTGGCTCTCCCTCCCTTTCCAGCTAATTTGTGGTCAAAAACACAACGTCGTTTGACTTTCTAATGTATTACCACTCATAAATAGCCACGTGTTAAGCTCTGTAAGTCTTACCCTCATCCCTTCACTCCTAGAAAAAGCCATCCCCTTCCTACTCGGTAACTGAGTGCGAAGTGGACCCAGTCTGTCTCGTTTCGTTCTTTTCGGCGAGTCATGACTCAGTAACCTGAAAACACAATCATCACAATACAATCTCCAGAAATCCTTTCCACCTTTTTTTTTTTTTTTTAAAGAATCTGCAATTAATTATTTCAATGTGTTTCTCTTTAAATCCCTTTCCCTTTAAATTTAAATTCAATTCGTTGAGCTCTTGCGTTGACAATGAGATTTGCAGAGACTCCCCAAGACTCGGCCATGGAAGCAGTCCCGCGAACACCGGGAATCCGGGAGGTGAGGTCGGAGCCTGGAGCAGAAAGTTTCGGTTTTTGCGTGGATCCGGGTCGATATCCGGGCGGGAGTCCCCGTCCCGGAATAAGGAAGGTGAGTTTGAGGGCGGAGATCGATACGTCGCCGCCATTCGGGTCGGTGAAGGAAGCAGTTACCCGGTTCGGCGGTCATGGATCTTGGGTACCATTTTATAACAAGCTCGCGGAATCCTACGTAAGTGTTTTGTCTTTTTTAAGTTGACTTATACCCTTAGTTTGACTATTGTTTTTGTTTGAGCAAAATTATAACTGGTTCGGATTAAGAAGAAATCTGAATTAATTATAATAATATAATTTTTTTCTGGTTATGGTGGGAGCAGAATGGAGTTGAAGAGTTTGATATAAAGAAAGTGGAGGAAGAGGCGGCGGAGCTTGAGAAGGATCTGATAGTGAAAGAACTGGAGACTCTTGATGTTCTTGAAGAACTTGGAACCACAAAACGCATCGTTGAAGAGCTAAAACGGCAGCTCCAGCAAGAAGCTCGTAAATCCATGACCGTCCCAGAGCAGATACTTCAATCAGACATCAAAGAAATGAACGAAGATCACCATCGCAGTAACAAGAATGAAGAAGATAATACGATGAAGACTATGATGGCAAGCTTGAGTAGTAGCAGTACTCAATGCCCTGCATCATCTCCTGATATGATCTTAATGGAGCTGAAGCAGGCAAAGTTGAACCTTGGTAAAACCATAAACGATCTTGGAGTGATTCAGTCGTCTGTTGAATCTCTCAATAAGAAAATGATGAGGGAGAAGAGCTTAGTAGAGAAGACACGCCAGTGCAGGCTAACTTGCAATACAGAGATGACCAGCAATGGCGGCGGCTTCTTGAAGGGTGATCAGCAAAAAGAGCAGATTAAGAAGGTAGCTGGTGGAGTTTCAAGAGAGCAAAAACAGGGGAGTATGATGCAGAGTACTGCTGAGATGAGATTGATTGCAGCGAGGAAGATGGAAGAGGCAGCTCGAGCAGCAGAAGCTCTTGCCATGGCGGAAATGAAAGCTCTGACATCAAACGAAATCTTAGAACCTCTGCCATCTCCTTTGCCGCCAAAACCTTGTTATAACAAGAGAGTAGTGGACGCCATGCACCACAATTTCTCTAAACTGAATGTTCTTGAGAAACTGGAGGAAGCTACAGAAGAAGTTAAACACAGCAAACAAGCACTGGAAGAAGCTTTGAACAGAATAGACATGGCTAGCAAAAAGCAACTCGCTGCTGAAGAAGCTCTCAGGAGATGGATTCCTGATCATCACCACCCATCTGATCATAATCTACATTCGTTGTTGAATGATTTCGAGAAGCCAACAACACCTCCGGCACCTCCGATAACCGGCGATTCGAAGCCTAGTTTACGGCCAACAGTTTCAATGCGTGATATACTTAGCAGAAAACAGCTTATGAGTGAAGCTGGACAAAACGAAGGTGGACACCATGAGAGAAGGAAGGTGGCCCTGAGTCAAATGCTTCAGGAACTAAGAGAGGATCTGAGATTTCCTGCAAGAGCTGAGAAAGACATTGTTGATGCTCAACAAAAACAGTTCTTTGCTCAGAGGAGAAAATTTGGTTTCATCCACATTTCACTTCCATTGTCAAAGCAATGCAAGAAGAAGCCACAAGCTTGAAATATTATTACGTATATATCACCATATACATATGCATATATATATATATGTATGTAGGTAGTAGATTGAGATATATGGGGGTGGTATTTGGTTGTGTGGTAACATATTCTTTCTGCTTCATTTATCTTTCTTGGAGGTTCTTGGGTATGTTTTACTGTAAAGCTGCTGTCTGGTGTTTATTTGTTGTGTTCTCAATTTCGCATTGAGATATTGCAGTTGAAGATCTAAAATGTTGTCTGTCCCGATTGAATTGGCAGTGTTTCATGATTTTCTTCTTGGATTTTTATGAACTTCTTTTGCATATATATATATATATATATACATACACATATTTATTTGTTGACATTTTAATTATAATTTTTTGCTAATTCAAATTTTGAATGAACTTATACTCTGTATAGATATTAGAAAATGTGAAAAGAAAATATAAATATTTAATAGCACCCACAAACTAATCTAATAGTATCCAAATTTTTCGGCCAAAGTACTATTTTTAAATTATTTTATTTATTTATTTTAATTATATATTTTTAAATTTTTATCAATTCGATTATCAGTATTAACAACTGAATACATAATTGATAATCTAACACTTAACATTAATATTGAAGATTAAATCGATACAAATTTTAAAATATTGAATTAAAATAAAATAAGAAAAATATAGAAAATAAATATAAAAAAATCAAATAATATAGTGAGTTACAAAGTATTTCGGCATATTTTTAAATAATTAATTTTTTATAACTGAATTTTATTATTTCAACGTTGTTATTTTTAAATAATGTTACGTCGCGTACTATATTATTACGAATATACTATAATTTTAATATATTATTTTACTTAAATTGAGAATTAAATAAGTAAAAAATTAAAAATAATTATTAAAATATACCAAAAAGTTTAGAAGACAGAGATGGATATATATATATATATCTATTTATAGATACATAATAGTAATTAAGGTTAACTACAATATGAAGTGCCAAATACTATTAATGACCAACTCCGAGGTTATCATTTGAAGAGAGATTTGTTAAATCTGATTAGACCCCTAATTAAACTTCACATAATTATCAACTAACTCACTTTTTACAAAAATCTAAATAATTTTTAGTGAACAAAATTAGTCCAAAAATATATATATTTTAAATTTCATTACTACAGTTTAAATTTTATAATCTTTAAATGTTTTTATAATTATTGAAATAAACAATTACGAGCGGCAACAAATCAATCAATCTCAATTCTCAAATCGCCCGTTTATCGCACACGCAACCAGCGCAAAAACGGCAAAAAACCCTCCCCATCCCGTTTTGTCTTATACGAGAATACTAAAATTGACGGCCTGTGATGGGTGACGTGGCCACTATCCTCTCTCATTCGTCACTGTCTCACGTAGCTTGATTCTGACAGTTGTAAGACGCTATCATCCCCCTCATTCAACGTGTCCGATTCTCATTGGCTGTTCGTTCCCATTACCTTATTATTTTAATTATTATGCGCCATTAACCTCCTTCTCACTTTCAGGTTATCGCGGGAAATTCTTTTCTCTCTCTTTTTTTTTTTTAATTTTTCTAAAATCAATTTTTTGTAGAGAAAAAGAAAAAATTTGCGCGCCATTTGGGGTTTGCTAAAGTGCATTCGTTCGTTTAACTAGTATTCACTTTCGCCAAGTGGCGTTTTCTAATTGGGTGGTGACATAAAAAAGTGGAGTACTCCTTGGATATTGATAAAAAAGAAATCTATTTAACCTTTTTTCAGGAGTTATTTTTTGATTTTGAATAATTAAGAAATAAGCATGTAGTTCGATTATAAGAGCAGAGGAATTTTAAGCGAGCAAAAGTTGCAGAGCTCGAAGAAGGTGCTTTAATGGTGATTCCGCCCAGGACCCGTAAAAGGGTCCATGCAGTTCCCCGTGGTCCTGATGGAAGTGCTTTTGAAAAATGGTATATATTTACGTATTCAACATACATATGTGTATATGTATATTTATATTATTATACAGTTGTTATATTTACGTTAATGCTCTTTGGGGTATTTTCTTTAGAGTTTATGATTTTGATTTTTGAGATGGGTTTTTGATGCAGCGATCGATGTGGTGTAATGGTGCCAATTGCTTTGGCCGACATGCATGATTGTGAAGGGAAGAAGATGAAGGAAGTTAAAAGATTCAAAGGCATTAGCGGGAAGCCGAAAGCTATCGAACAGAGCAGTTATAGTGAGCAGCCCAGATCGCCTTTTCGGTTCTTCGTGTAAGCTTTCTCACTTCCAGTAATCTTCATATGGTTTTTGTTTGTTGTATATTCGAGAAAGGAATTTTTTTTTTTTTTGAAAAATTTTCTGGTGTGGCCATTTTGGTTTCTCTCTGATTCGTGGACGGACTCTTGCTCGTAATGTGCTCCTTTGTGATAGCACCCGTTCGCATAAACGGGTTTCTATTTGATGGCTAATACATTGAATCACCATTTTCTTCTCATTATTCTGCAATTTCTGTTTGGTTGCTGAGAAAATGGAGAAAGGGACTGGTGAAAAATGTGAACTTAGTAAGAAGCAATGTCAAAATATAAAATTTGTAGAACAAAAGTGGTTGATGTTATGGCTTTTTTTTTTTTTTTCCAAACACAGGGAGAAGTTTATGGAGAGCTGCAAGCTGGCAGATTCCATTAATATTGATATAGAAGCCTTTGAAACTTGGAAGAACATGTCTGAGGAGGTATTGAGTAATTGAAAATTATTGTGGATCATACTCATGAATCGTTTTAATATTAGTTTCTTGCTCTGATTATCTAAGTTACATATGGTTTTTGTATTGCAGGAGAGGCTACCTTATGTCCTTCAATCTAAGAAAGTGAGCTCAGCCTATGAAAAAGCTTTGATTGAAGAGGTTAAAGATATGTTCAAGGTAATTAATGAACTTTGATCTAAATGCTTTAATTGAAGAGGTTAACATTATGTTTGAGGTAATCGATGCACTTTGATCTCCTGGTCTGTTCACCAAAATGCTTATATTGAAGAGATCAACGATATGTTTAAGTTAATTGGACTATGATTTGTCTTGTTTATTGGCAATCCATGAACTTGGTTGGTTAGTTGTACTGTGAATTGAAATGGAGAACAAAAGAATCATGGTCAAATGTGTTTATTGTCTAGGGAAATCCTTAATATGATATCTTCAATTCCATTGACTCCTATTGTCAATATTGAGCCCACCAATCCCTTTTAGCTTCAATGCGTTTCATAACATTTTGTTCTTCATAATATGGGCATGCCATGACTTCATACTTCCAAATCTGTGTTTTTGAAGATTATAGAATGATATTATGATCAATGCAGGTCGATGATGAAGCTGATTCTGTTATGGTTGGAAAATTGGATAAGGTTTGTACTACTGAATATTCACTAAAACATCATCGTCATGCAAGCTGGATATACCCCTTTCCTTCTCCTAACTGTTTTATATTTTAGCACTTCCAAATGATTGAGTCTTATGGAGACTACGAGGACTTTGATTCAACTGACAGTAATGGGATTTACTGGTCTGGAGGAAATGGGTTTTCTCATGAATGGTATGACATAGTTTCTGGTTAGAAACCAAGGCTTGATTTGTCTAGTTGTCCTCACCAAGTTCGGCTCACATTATATTGTTTTGATATTTTCCACTACTAACTTGACCTTTTTTACCATAAAACAGGGACATGCTGCAACCATGGATATTCAGTTGAGAATTCAGATTGAAGTGATTTTGTGTGCTGGAGGTTCCCTTGTTGGACATTTTTGGGTTAATGGGACCACTGAATCAACATGGTGGAAAGTCTACACGAAATTTTACCATTAGCTGTATTCTCAAGGCAAGTCTTTTGGCTATTGTATAGTAAGAGTAGGACTTTGGAGTTCAGCATTTTATTAAAGAATGGCGGATATCTTCTTTATTTTGGGTCCATCCACTTTGTTAATGTCATTTTGGATAGCGAGAGAGACCATGTTTGAGAGAGAAGGAAGCTTTTGTGTGCTTTTGTCTATATTTTTGTCCAGAAATTTTTCTTCAAAGAGTTACCACTTTTATCATTTTGGATATTGTATTCAAAAAAGAAAAAGAAGCTTTTTGGCTTACTCAAAACTTATTACATTCCAGGTGATTAAAATGGTAAAGCTGAATTTGCAAGGCTTGCATTCTATGATGATTTAGTGCATTAAGTTTGGTATTAAACATAATAGGAGTGCAAATTACTTGTTAAACCCAAGTTATGATGATGATAATTGCAAGAGTACTGTTCCTGTAGGACATCAATATGCCATTTCATTGGACATTATAATATGCTTACCATTATAAGACTTCAAAAAGAATCAACAATCCTCATGCTTCAAGTTCACAAGAGGTCAAAATGCCGCATGTGTTATCATTGCAAAATTTGAATTCTTCATTTTGGTACACCATTATTGTCAAGATAATGTCATCCAGCTTAGAATGAATTCAAGAAACTGAAAATTTTAACAACGCCAAGCAATTCTTCACCTTGGAGCAGCCTTAAAAACAAAGAATCAAGGGATTAAAACAAGAGTCTAATAACAAATGAAACTCAGATTTTGCATAGTGTCTTATGTTATTCCAGATCCGAGTATCTAATTCCTTTAGCAACCTCAAAGAAATGAGCTACATTCTCCTCTGGTGTCCCTACTTTAATGCCATGGCCAAGATTCAAAATATGTTTCCCTCTGCCAGCTTTTCTAACTGTATCGATTATTCGACTTGTGATGAACTCTTTGGAACCGAAAAGAACACCAGGATCCACGTTTCCTTGAACTGCCATATCAGCTCCTAGCCGCCTTCTTCCTTCAGCCATGTCAACTGTCCAGTCCAAGCTGACTACGTCAATGCTGGTCAGAGCTAGCCTCTCAAGCAAGCCTCCAGATCCACTGGCATATAGTATTAAAGGAAGATCTGGATGAGTCTGTCTCACTGTATCAACAATCTGCTTCAAGTAAGGCAGACTGAACTCCTCAAAATCTACAGGACTAAGCTCTGTGGCCCATGAGTCGAAAATTTGAACAGCTTGAGCTCCATTATCAGCTTGGTACTGAATGTACTTTGCCATTGAGGTTGAGAATTTCTGAAGCAATGAATGGAGAACCTATGGAAGGAAAAGATAGCCACTAGGTAGTATCAACCAATCTTTAGACCATTATTTTTGTTATATTGGTTAGCAGAGTCTGTTAGATAAAATATTTGATCTTAAGGATCCTAAACAGAAGAGGATAGAAAATTTACCTTGGGTTGAGAGAAAGCTAGTCCTTTTATCTTTGAAAAATGCTTTGATGAACCACCTTCAACGACATATGATGCCAACGTGAAAGGAGCCCCGACGAAACCTAGCACTGCTGCCTCATTATTTACCTATAAAGAAAGCACACAGGTGAACTCCTATGATTCTTACAACCAAGATAAGTGAATTTATCTAATGTTTATTATTGAACAAGCATAAAACACATCGAGATGTATGGCAAATCTGGTTGGAGTCCTCCAACGGATTATGTATATGCAAAAGCCAGAGATATGGTTACACATGCCTGATTCTTGCATAGAGCTTGAAAAGCTACGAGATACAGATTTAAGTCGGGAAATAATGATCAAAAGGTGGACTACAATGGCCTCATGATTCCAAGTTCCTAAGGCACCCATCATTTTTTCTCTGTACATTCACAACTCCTTCCAGAAAATTAACCCTTATTTATTGGTAGTTATCTTGTTGCCCTCAACCTAATTTTGGTTATCTAATCATAGTTCCCAACCATAGATGTTAAAATGAGTTGATCTTTCAAACGATTACTATCTAACCGAACATACGACTAACATAGGAGGTTATATCTAAAAGGAGTAGTCAGCATAATAAAGGCAATATAACAATCAAGAACATAAATTTAGGGGAAAAAAAGGCTAGTCAGACCTCTTTCCGTAACGTTGTTAATGCTTTGCCAACATATGGAACTGATTCCTCCGGAATGAATTCTCTGACTTGGTCAACATCATCAGCTGAATGTAGTGGATTAAATATAACAGGACCCTTTCCTTTCACGATATCAAAAGGTATATTCATTCCAGACAGTGGTGTGAGAATGTCTGAGAATAAAATTACCTATGAGACCAACCAATATATAAAACATAAAAGATGTAAGAGCCAATTAAAAGAGATGAGTAACAGCAATGTAAATGATATGATGATTTTCAGGTTCAAATATAGAGCACTAAGCTTGTGTGGTTTGTTTGTGCATAAACGCAAAACGAACAATATCTTACCCCATCTGGCTTAAAGACATTCCATGGCTGCAAAGATATCTCTACCACGAGATCAACATTCTCGGACCTGTCACGAAATGATGGATACTTCTCGCAAATAATTTGATAACTCTATATCATAACAAGTACTCAGCATGTGAGTTCCAAGTCAACATATGTGTGTTTATATATATGTTAAGGAGATGCTAAGTATATGATGACAATGACTTAAACGACAACGATAGAGATAGAAAAGATATCATGAAAAGCATGGATATAGCAAGTTCCAAAAGATAAACAGAATCGACAGCACAAACTAAAAATAAAAATTATCAAGGAGAAAAGGGATGAGAGTATATCAACAGAGAATAGGAGGTCCTCCTTAAAAGAATACAGAAAGAGAAAACAACAAACAATACAAGACTGCAGTCCAATCTCTTTGCAAAATAGCCATGGAGATACCCATATACAACACATAAGTCTTAACCCAAAGAAATGCCAAAAATGTCATCCTACCACAGAGTAGCTAAGAGGTCGGAGAAGTCCTTAAAGAGCCTTTCATTTTACTACAACCACAATACCAATAACCCTGCAAAAATAGCTCTTCTCTGATGCATTCTACTTTTCCTAATTCTTCCCAAACTTGCGGAGAGAGGAAATAAAACACGCATGAAGCAAAAATTCTTTAAGAGCACTCCTAATTACAGCCGAAAGAAAACAAGCAGAAGCCATACGACCAAAGATATTTACATTTGCAATTTGAAACCTAGTTTGTTGCACGTGTGCTTGTCAAGCATTTTCATTCCCACAGGAACATGCAACCCTCATTTTGGTGGAAGAGGAGAAAGCATCTGTTCAATCAGTTGGGAGTCAAAAGTTTAATCGGCAAAACCCTTTCTTCTAAGAAGGGTAAATAGTGATAACAACCAAAAATAAAGTTAAAGTTTTCAGTCATAATTTTAGTGCCATCTGCAGGCAACTTACCAAAGGGAAAAACTTTTGAATGAACCTTACAAACACATAATACAAGCATTAGAAAAAAGTCCATAAAAAATTATATATAAACCTGCCTTCATATATCTACCAGCTTGCCTCATAAGCCAAACTGGGGGTCTTTCAACATCTTTCCCTCTAACAGCATTAAGCAACAGTGGCTCAGCTACAGAAACGACTTTAGGTTCAGCAACTGTCCCTATAATCAGAATTGTATAGATGGTTAGAAGCCACAACCATCAACATGATGAATAGTGAGTAAATGTGATATGTCAAATACTCATGATAACCTCTTGAACACAATTGGTCAGACATACTCCGAAACCCGCAACATATGCTAGTTGGAAATGCATAGGCAATGAGGTTAGACATTTCCCACCACCTAATTTGTAGCTAAAGCTAACAACTTTATGTACAACCTTACAACTTTGTTATGCTACACCGATACGCTAGCAAAATCATACCTATTCAAACCAATTACTCAAATAAGTAAGCCTCATTTTCTATAAAATATCACCATCAACAATGCCCACAAACCATATCAACAATTTCATTGAATACCCTTCTCTATTCTCCTAAGTCCCAAGCAATCATTCACCATATAAGGGTTTTAAAATAATTTCTTATTGAACTGTAATGTCTAACTATAGTAAAATTTTATCCTCTTGAAAGTTGAAAAAAAAAAGAATGAACATACTTTTCCCCAGGATAATTTATAAACAATTCACATAAGAATGAGTTATACTCAAAATAGAGTTTGCTTGAGCACAATTAAGCCCAATTAACCGTAATAAATCTTACCCAACTAGCTCTAGCCACTTAACAAAGAGGAAATGAAATAAAAATTGCGACTTCATACCGCATTTGATTGCAAAGAAAAGTAGTGAAATCAAATCTAATACAGCTCAGCTAAGCAATACAGAAATTATGTTCCAAAATGATGAAAAATCCCAGAAAGCAGGAAGTTTGACTCATGTTCATTTCCAAGTTCCCACATTTTCCCGGCAGCCAGACCAAGCATAGAGAATAGGTTCTGAAAAATGGAAAAACAAACCAACCCATGTGAGACCGAGTTTGGGAACTACCTCCAAGGGAACAGCGAGTAATTTGGGGTTTCGAAGACGATAGAGATTTCCGAGGAGAAATTGAAAGAGCAGAGAAAGAAGGCACGGAGCTGGTACTGCTATACATGCAAGACATTGTTTGGGAGGCTGGAAAAAGGATGAGACTTGGGGCTTTAAATCTCTCAGGGTCTGAAACGAGTTGGCATCTCTGTTGCTGTGAAGAGAAAAAAGACCATTAGATTGACAAGCAGAGAGATCAGAGATGATAGAAAGATGATGATAAGGGCAGCCAAATTTGCCAATCTACTTCCTCTACTTTGTCCTTTCCTCGCCATGTCAGCCTTGACTTTCATTCTTTCTTTCTTAATTAATATTAATTGTTCCAAGTTCTTGTATTTTATATCTTTTAAATAGATTTATTTATTTTAATTAAAAACCAATTCTTTATTAAATACCAAAAATATTAAATAACAATCATATTTAAGAATTCTATTGTAATTAATTTTTTTTAAAAATTAAATATTAAAAAATATTATAAAAAGAATACATTCATAAATTTATTTGTTAAAATTATTATGATATATGATACTATTTAATATTTTATAAAATCTTATGAAATTAATTTATTAGACTAAAAGATAACAAAATGTATGTACGTATATGATGTAAAAATTCATCATACACATATTTTACATCCTTTTTTTAAATTAATAATGGTACGAGTCACAGAGTTGAATCTCCAATCTCTATTTTTGTGAAAATCAAAAAATAATCTATAAATAAAATATTATTAAATATATATTATGCTGATAAAGTACATGAATATATTGATTGTCCAAGTTAGTTGACATAATACATATAGCACAGGCATACATTATTTTTACAAGTTAATAAACACAAATTTTAAATAGTTGATAAAGAATGATGGATGATCGACATCCAGGAAACAAGAATGCCAAGATTCTATCTCCATCTACTCCTGATTTTAAATCACAATACAACAGTTGATACATACAATTATTAGTACAATATATAGTAAAAGAATGTCCTTAAATGAGAAAGGTAAAAACAAGGGCAGGCTAGACAAGATTAGACGATGCTCGAACGCTTAATTACAGGGAGAAAATTGGAAAAGAAAGAATGTCAAGCTGAGTGAAATGGAATCAAAAGATGGTGTCAACAGTGAGCTTTCTTTTTGGAGGGGCATCCTTAATTATCTGCTTTTGTCTGTCCATGAAAGTAGAGCCCTTATTAGCAAATAATCTCCGGAGGTTGATCACTGAAAGCTCGTTAAAGTTCCCAATTGCAAGATCAGCCTGGACAAGATCATACCTGCAGATCTCCACACCAGTAAATTAGTACAGCGCAAAGACTACAAATTTATATGGCGAGGAAAACACCATGAACTTCTATTTGCCCACCGGTCCGGATAGATATGAACATATGTACAGATAAGGATACACGTTAGAGAAGAATAGTTTTGAGTTGTTGCAGGCATTTTGTGCATACATGAATATGTGCTTTCATACATGCTTCTTTCTAAAGCTATTATACTAGCAGCTTGTGTGCACGGACATGGTTGTATGCATAAAGTGGTAGCAGGGTGGATACATACGCGGGGTGAGTGCCGATTAATGCCACAGCCATCATAGTGCAGTTGTGAGCTGCAGTTATGCCTCTGGGATCATCCTCAAACACCACACACTTGGATGGTTTCCGGTCCAACTGCAAGGAACTTACACGCAAACATATCAAAAACAACTGTGACATCAGCACTTTCTTGGTTTTTCATTTTCGTAGTGACAATGTCATGCTCAAAGATTTCATGAAAGAACAAGTAACATTTCAGTGTTTTTTTAACTGCCTTATCTGGGATACCATTCTGCTAGCAACTTCCACCATATGTTATTAAGTGCTTTGAATTTCAAGAAGAACCAGAACATGCAAAGCAGAGGAATCAAGCACCTAGTAATGCTTTTAAGGGATGCCTAAACAAGCATTTTGGAAATCCTTTTTTTTTAAAAAAAAAAAGCATTTTGGAAATCCTACTCGCAGAAACACAGTAAATGCTCTTAACCTTCTCCAAAACAGGTCTTAGCCATGCCTTCCATAACTCGGCAGCAGAATTAGTTCATCAGTTAAGTGAGAAATCAGCACAAGGCTTGTAATAAGAAATTGAAAAATCTATATGCTAAAGACAATTAGCAAATTCCTCAGCCTATTCATATCATGCTATCATCTTAAGTTTTATTTTATTTTTATTTTTATTTTTATTTTTTTGCGTGGATGCTGTAATCTTAATTGAGGGCAGATAACATGCTAAACATTGTCAAATACAAGAGGAATATCTTGAAGAAACATTAGTCTAGAAATTAAAAATTTTATACTAGGTCATGCATGAAAATTAACTATAACACCAACTGGTGATAGACTTACTGGCTGACAACCTTCAAATTTATATAAGATAAACGTCATATTTAATGCATGAATCATAGGAAGTGGATATACCTTCATAGCTGCAGAAAGAAATCTATGAGCTATTGACTCCATGCCATCTTCCTCTGAAACTACTGCCTGAAGTTTTAAAAATACAGATGTCAGTTCCAGGAAACACCAGCAAAGGTTTGAACTGGAATAATGAAAAGAAACTTTCATAAATTTGCGTCAACTATGTAATATGGCAAATTTTATTGGAAGCTCTCATTACTAAGTGATCCATTGTGGTCATAAATGAAGTGGCAAATCTCATTCGTAGAGAATATAGCTAAAGACTATGCCAGGCCCCCAAATGCTCTATTTGACTTTCTTCAGAAATAACAAATGAAATGCGAAAATGCAACAAGTTTCCTGAGGGAAAAAAGATCAAACAGAGGTCAAAAGACAAAGAAAATGATGAAGATGGCAGGTTTGTGCCAGTAACAGAAAATTATTGAACAGAAAAAGTTTTAACTTTTAACTAGGCCCTCAAAACAATAACCCAGATTGCACAAGCTGGACCATATATATAGACTATTACAGGAACTAGTGGCCTTCTCTCTTATTTCTAAGCAAAAAATTTTTAACCTGGAAATATTTTAACAGTCCCATCCGCTCTAGGGCATCGACCATGTTTCTCCGATTTAAACTTGAAACAACAGCACAAGGGATGCGGGCTGTGGACACTGCGTCAAGCCACTCTTCCAGTCCGTCCACTGGTTTCATTAGCTGAATGAAGAATAATATTAGCAATTTTAACTTGTTGAGGTTGCAACATAAAAATAAAATTTACAGGATCAACTAAGAAGATCTTACTGTGAGGAGATTATTATAATATATCTGTGAAAACCTCAACTTTAATCTCTCAACTTCACTTTGTGCCTTCTCCCAGAACAACACCTGGAAATTTTGTGGTAGTAAGACACAGTATATAACTAAAAGTGATGAGTCATAACAAACTAAAACAATAATATTAATCTTTCCGAAAAGAAGATTGTTACAAGCAAGCACTCCTAAGATGGGGAAGTATCATAAGAACAACAAAATAAATGTTAGCTTCAGACATAACATTAGAACTACCTAGTATCTGCCACTAAGACTCTGTCAACTAAACAGCAAATAAATTTTCCTCTCATCTCCCCCGTTCTCTATAATGTTTACAAGATAACTAAAAATCTTACAGTTGTTAATGTACGGACTAATCACAATGGAAGGTAGGAAAATGACAAGTTAATAACAGGCTGACAACTAATTAAGGAATAGATGATAATTACTTCACAACAATATCCATCACAGTTACAATTAGGCAACCTCTTGCTAGCTTGCAGCACCCTCTTGGGATAAGTCTAAAACCCTGGTTCATATTGTCGAAATTCAGGGCAAAAAAAAAACCAAAAAAAGCCAGATCCTAGGCCTCAGATAAAACCTCTACCTGATTGTAACAACATTCATATGGTAAAGGAAATTGAAAACCCATATCCTAAAAGACAATGAATTCCCAAACCTTATGCAATACATGGTCAGCACCTGCAAGAAGCATCATTCTTTGCACATCATCAGCTTCAGGAATTTCTTTTCCTGCACAACATAAAAATAGAAATCTACATGGTATCAAGCACCATAACAATTTCCGTCTCAAAGAGCCATTCTACAGACATCAAGTTATGGACCGCATTTAATAGGAAAAAAGAAAAAGAAATTCTGAACATGGTTCAAACAATGAAATGATTCAATCTCAAGTTCTTCCTAGAGGGAAAGCAATATGATGGTCCCGACCAAGGAATGCCGGCACCAAAAATAGGTATATTTTAACCATATTTAAACATTAAAGGTAACCTCAGGGAGCTTGGTAATACCAAATCTAACCTCTTATACAGTCAGAAGATATTAATAACACTGTTATCCTGATCACCTCCACTTGACTATTGAGAAAATCAAGCATAGAGCTTGGAGAAAATAATAGGTTGATTTATCAAATATGAAAAAGAAATAGCACATAGACCAAGCTATAGACCAGAAAAGTAGGAATTAAAAAGTTTTGCTTAAGATGCATAAAGATAACATTTCAAAAGGAAAAGAGTTGGGCTTACCCTCCTCGGAGGCAAGTTGCTTCCATGCATTTACCTTCGAAGTTCGAGTGTCTGCCTGAAATGTATCATCTATGAGATAATACCATAAAACGATATACAATATATGAATATATTGGCAAATGGTCCAATTTTGCACCTTGAGACACTTCTCTTGACCCCATCATTAAACAGGCATTCTAGGATGAGTTAAAGTTTCGAATAAACTTATAACTTCGCAGATGCTATTTACTGATTTGTCTTGTATTCAATTAAATCCTTTTACGTTATGAACTGATTGTAGTGTACCATTTACGGTTCCAAACTACCAAGATACACATAAGGAATCCAACAGATCTAGATTTAGGATCATGAATCTGAAAATACAAGCAAAAAGTTAAAAGAATTTACCACAACATTGTCCCAGGAGAAAATAAGTCCGTATGCCTCGTCAGGTTTCATGGCATAGCGTATTCGTTGAAGGAAACCTTCTTGCAGTCTGTCATTTAAAAAGTCCTACTTGCAATAACAACTTGTTGTAAGTTATACAATCCTCAGCTAAGACTACAACAAATACAAAAGTTTTAGCAACCAAAACAAACACCAACTAAAAACTTGTTAATTGTTACCACATCAACTTTAAGAGGCCCATCTTGTCTAAAAGTTTCAAAACCTTCTCCATATTCAGCTCCAATTGCCTTAAAACGCAAACACATATAAGGGAAAGCAACATTAAATTCAGAGGAAAAGAAATCAAGACCCAGAAGCTGAACATCACAGACTTCAGTATACAGCAGTGTATATCACAGACCCAGATATCAAGCTTAAAACTTTCTTCCATCCTGCGTGGCAATAAAAAATAGGGAGAAAAAAGAAAAAAAAAAAAAGAAATTTCCCAGCAGAGAAAACTAACAAATAACGCACCTCTTGCATGAAAAGCTTGTTGGGTGTGATATCGAACCCGTTAACAGAGCCATCTCTGTCGAACCCAAAGGCGTTATTGATTACCAGACGATGCTTAACCAGATTAACACCCTTTAATTTCTAGTGAAAAACATGCAATTAATAAGAAACAGCAAATGTCAAGAGGGGAAAAAATTTAAGAAGAAAATGAAGAAAGAAAGACATACCGATAAGCTGAGCTTTGAAGGGGTAAAGGAGAGAGGAAAACGAAAAGAGGATGTCTGTGAAATTAAGAGAGAAAGGGTTCTGTTATTGCTGCAAGTGCAGTCCATTAGAACCCAAATAAGAGAAAAATCAACTCAATCAAAGAGAGCCTGCTTGCTCTTCTTAGCCTTTTGATTTTATTTTCTTCTAAAAAAAAAATTGCTTCGAATAAATTTTATTATTCTCTTTTTTAAAAAAAAAATATATATATATATATATATAATAATAATAAAGGGATTTTGTTGAAGAGGATGATGATGCATGCAGCTCGGGCACAAATCTTCTTTCACAGGGGGCACGTGTGCTGCGACGTGTCTCACACGATACGACAGCGCTTTGGTTTTCAGGATATTCTTTTTTCTTTTTCATTTATTTTTTATTAAAATTTAATAAATATTTATTATGAGATTTCAAGGATAATTTCAGAATTTTAAAATTATTATTAGATTTGAATTTTTTTTTTTTTTTTTTTTTTTGTGGGGTTCACAACATTAAAATTATATTGATATTACTAATGGTTTGTAAAGATAATACCCAAGATATTGGGTTTGTTCGAATAAATTTAGAATCTGACAAATAATATTATCATTTATTATCAATAATAGTGTTTAAAAGTTATAAAATTGTCGTGAGATTTATGATCAATTATTAAGTTACGTAATAATTTATAGAATAATTTTTTATAACTGTTGTGATTTTATAAAATTCATAAATCACTTCAAAAATTTATAATTTTATGAAGTTTAGAATGTGTTACATATGAATGATTTACGATTAAATTTAAATATGATATTTTACGACATGATTTTTCAGGTATAAAATACATTTTTAAATTCTCAATCATTCTCATAGAAAAAACTTTGGTATCTCCTGTTTTTGACAAGAGTAAAATATATGATATGATATATTTGTAACGATATCATCCATATCTATGGTAGATTAGTGCGAAAATGTATTCATTTTAACATTATACGCTCCGTATACGATAAAATCAATGAAACTTGTGAATAATTTTTTCAAAAAATGTGACTATTCTTTTTAAGTTTGAAGGTTTAATATTATTTGCGGTGACAGTACTTCTCTGTTATGCTTTAATAATGTAACTCTCTCAAATATATAGGTAGATTATTTGTTTATGTCTTATTGTGGAGTATTTTTGGAGTAGAGATTTGTGTATTTTTTTATCACAAATTGATGGATGTTTATTTACTAGTAAATAAGTTGATATTATTTTTCTTTATCTTACTAATGGAAATATGATTTTGAGATCTGTATTAAAGAGATGAGACTTTAGAAGTGGACTCCACCACCTCTTAGTATATGTAAACTCAGTTTTGATGCCAAATTGAAGGAATAAGGGTGGATGGATATCGAGGTTATTTGTAGATGATGATGGAATGATATATATATATATATATATATATATATATATATATTTTGTAGAAATGAGGAGAATGATAAATCTTAAATTTGTGAAACTTGCATAATCCATGATATTGATGTTTATATTGAAAATAGCTTATGAATTAGGTATTATTGTTGAAGACAATTCACCAATCCCTGTTAAAATTTTGTGAGTAAAATATATTTAACTTGAAATATATTATTTCTTTTTGTATTTTAGTTTTTCAGTTTTTATGTTATTAGATATCTAAAAATTGTAATCAAGTTATAAATGCTCTATCCAAGCATGCAATATAATGTTTTGATACTTGAGATGAATTTGTTTATTAATGAATCACTTTCTTTGATGGCTTCTTCTCTTCACCTAGATGATTATGTTCATGATTAATATACTGTTATGATACTTTCTCAAAAATGTTTTTTTACAGTAACATGTTTCATTTTGAAGGCGCCAAAATGCCTCCAATGTACCCGACGAAGAGAAGTACGCTACTTTTGATTGGTAAGAAAAAAAAAAACAGTAGAAGAAACAGTGGTCTCCATAGTTCTTCAAAGTTTTGAGCTTGGACCAGCAACAACGACGGAGGGTTTCTTCTCCCTTCGTCGATCCAATTCTCCATCTCTTCCTCCTCTTGCTCTGTCATCCAAAATACCCTTTTTGTAGAAAAAGAAAAAATCGTCATAATGAGTATTAGGTCCCGCTTAGATGCGATCGTCTCCTCGATGGTAACAGTGCACCCTCACGAAATTCCTGCTCTGCTCCACTCCTCCTCCTGCTTCTTCTTTGTAAGTCTCCATTCCTCAATTTTCTGAAACATATGAAATCAAATCCAAAGACCCACTTCTAGTTTCTAATCAATGTGTACTGACTACAAGAAAGTTTTGATTTTCATTGGAAATGCAGATTCTGAGTGCATACTTCGTGGTGCTGCCATTGCGAGACGAGGGAGCAATCTCTCTGGGTTTATCTAATCTGCCGGGTCTCTTCATCGGGTCTCTGGTTCTCACGTTGATCGCTGCCCCTGTTTCCTCTTTTATCCTCTCTTTCCCTAATTTATCTAAATCCAAGGTATTTTTATTTTTTCTTTCATTAAACCATTTACAATTAGGAAACTAGTGGGTTGTGCCTGTATGAGTGAGTACAATATGCATTTACGTAGAAGAATCATAGAAGTAAAAAGAATGGATGGTGATACTGGTGTGATTTTTTGAAAAAATCAATTCTTGTTCTACATGTTTCTGCATTTTCATTAATATTTTTGTTCATAAAAAAGAAAGTACTAAAGAGGTTTTACTGACTTATCTCAACCAGTGTCAATTTAGTACTTCTTATGTATCTGCCTTGTAATAGCTGCTTCTTGAAATTCCAGGCTTTGGTTATGATACACAGGTTTTTTAGTCTGTCACTTGTTGTGTTTTTCATTCTCTGGCGAGAATCTTCAGCTGAAATTTTGCCATCCAATTCAAAGGTAAATTTATGAAGTCCATGTTGCAGTATTTCTTTTTTTAGTGTGAGTCTCATTTCTTGGGAGAAATCTGATATTATATCTCATTTTGTGCTGAACTTGATATATTTCAATTGTAGGAGTCTGTTTCCTCGTCTTCTCAATTGAAAGAGGATGTAAAGAACGGTACTGTTCGAGCTAGTTCTGCTAATTCTGTAGGTTGGGGAAACCATAGTTGGTTTTATATTTCTGTGAGAACTGGATTATTCCTCTGGGTATTATACCGACTAAGCTATTTAACAATTGTTTTGACTGAGAAGTATTACTTGTACAATCAATCTTGCTGGGAATGATGGAATTCTTTCTTTTTGAAGGTTGCACTTCTTAATCTTGTGACTATTTCTTCAACATGGACTAGAATAATTGATGTGATGGACAATGAGGTACATATATTGCAAACTTGGTTTATTACAAGGATTATGATATTTTGTGAATCTATAATGACTGCTCTGGAATTCAGTCAGGTGCAAGATTATTCGGGTTCATTGGTGCTGGTGCCACACTTGGCCAACTCTTTGGGTCATTGTTTGCCACCGGAATGGCTTGGTTGGGACCATGTATGCATGACTTTGTTTTTGGATCAAGCATGATATAACTCATTTCCTCGCATTTGATAGGATGCTACACAGCTATTTCAACCAAAGGGTGGATCTTTTGTTGGTAAATTATCTTGCTGAATGCATTTGTTATTTTGTTTTTAATCAAGGATTTGTTCTTTGCAGTTCTACTCTTGTTTGCTGCTTTATTAATGGAGCTTGCTGCACAGACATCAAAAGGGATCTCCATTGATATTTCCCATCTCCCTGAAGAGCTATCACCAATAAGGTTAGCTTCAGTTTTTACATATGCGATCTGTACATAGGGAAGTTTTTGGATTTGAATATTCTTTTTACTCGTTTTCTTTGGGGTATGGGCTGAAGGAGGGGTCTTGAAATCTTTGAGAATGTGCAAGTCAAAACAAGTACTGATCGGCCATATAGTGTGATTGGACCAGCATTGGGCGTAGACTTGGCAGAGAATGAAATTTGTTAGTAGCTAAAAGTTTTAGCTTTTCTATATATTCTGCTACTTATTATATGCCTTCTGCGTAGTGGCTTCGGAGGACTTTGAAGTGTTCTTTTAGGATATAAAATGTTCTTCAGTTTGCATGTAGGACAGACCTATCGGAACCTCTGAGAATCAGATCCCTCTAATTAGTTTTTCTTGCTTTTATTGTTAGGAAAACTGATCCTAATCAAAGCGAGAATGATGAGAATACAGCTGCTACTAGCAAAATTTCTTCTCCAGAAACATCTACCTCCAGCGCACAGCCTCAGTTTTGGGCCATCTTAGATGGACTGAGGCTTATACTGTCATCAACTTATCTGTTACATGTGTCTTTATTCCTTTGGCTTAGTGCAGTTATCTCCTCATTCTTCTATTTTCAGGTAAAACATAAACATTCCTTTGTTCTGATATGTATATCTTTAGTGTCTTGATCAGTGTCTAAAACTAAATTATATGGTTATCGATGAAATTCGGAGAAAATATCATTTTTGAGTAAAATCATACATCAGTGCTTACTGTATAGTTGGTTAACAAAATAGTTCTTAGTCTTCAGGACAAAAAATAGATTAATATGAGAGGAGAGTGCTTAAACAACAAATGGTCTCCCTGAACTATAATTACTTAATATTAAGAAGAAAAGTAGTCATTTACCTATGGTGCATACTTTTGATGAAAGGATTGTTTGCAGAAAGTGAATGTAATTGCTGGGATTGTCGCAAGCTCTATTGGCCGAAGAAGATTGTTCGCCCAGATCAATAGCTTTATTGCTGTTTTTATCCTTGCTGGACAACTTACACTAACGGTACAGCCTTTGTAAGATATGTTGGCATTTTGATTTTTTTTTTTGCTGTTATATCTGGTTAACGCAAGAAAATCATAAATACTGAGCCATCTATTGTTTGGGAATCTTGGATAGGTTCATGATATTCTATTCTCCTGGGATATGAAGTAATATGCCTCCTTCCATTGGCCATTTCCTTCTGATTTCTTGACATTTTTGTATCTTTTTGGCAATGATATCGTGTTATAATATATGACTTGGCACATAATCTACAAGAACTTGCTGATAGCTAAGATTATCTTTTGACTTGTTTCTTTTATTTTCACTTATTACAGGGTCGCATCCTTACTGTTGCTGGTGTTACTGTTGCAATATGCTCAGCTCCAATAGTTGCCTTCTCAAATTTGATTGCAGTTGCTGTATGGCCAACCTTTTTAGTGGTTGCTGTTTGTGAAACCCTAAGAAAGGTTTGCATATCATTTTCCTTCTATCTAATTACCCATTCAGCTGTTGCTTTACTGTCAACCTCTACTTGTTTGGAAAAGTTCCAAAGAAAAAATTGAGTTCTATTCAACATGCGTAGATATTATATTGCCACTAATCCATCCATTGGAAGTCATTAACATTACATTGTAGTGTTGTTTGGTAATGTGGAAAAAGTCCCGGAGCTTGATATTATATTATTCTGCAGGTGGTGACTTATGTTGTAACCAGGCCAGGAAGAGAACTCCTGTTTACTGTTGTTTCACAAGAGGAGAAATACAAAGCTAAGGTGTGTTTCTGACACAAACTAAGTTTCACCACTGCTGCAATTTGTATTTCACAGCCTTCTTAATTAGATATTAGCCATCATAAAGCCATTGGAACTCTTAAGGCATATTCATGACTAGTTCTTATCTCATCTTCTGTATTCAATTTTTCATTTGGGAGTTGAATTTGTCAGACATTGAGGGTGTTGTTAACCAGTGAAATGGCCTTAACATCATGGGTGCTCTTAATTCATCTGTCTGCAGGTATGCATAGATGTAATTATCCAGCGACTAGGAGATGCTGCAGCAGCAGGATTGTTTAAACTGCTTTTCAGCACTCTCCATGGAAATATATCAACTGTCTCTCTATATGCCCTACCAGTATGTGCAAAAATAAGTTTGCTGTGATTTAGCTTTTATGATATAGATACATATATACATGAAAACACACACACACATGCTTCTGAATAAAAAAGGACTTGTTTCCTGAAACTCCGGTATTATTGTCTAAGTAAATGTTCATATTCTTCTCTTGGTTTCAGGTATGCTTAGCGTGGATTGTCACAGCATTTTACTTAGGGCAACGCCAAACACAACTGACAAAGTTCCGAACTGTCTCAACATCTTGAAACTTTTCAAAAATATACCTTATTTTTCTACATTTCTTTCGGACTACATAAACTTTATGTAATTTTGTAACAAGAGCTGCCAGATTTTTAAAGATGCAGTTTCATGGCTGGCAACATGATTCACCGTACAAACTTGCTGATTTAAACAGTCAATGTTATCTTCTGCCTTACCCAATCATTTCTTTGCCAAATTTCTTTTTTTTTTTAAGTGTATTTGTTTGCCTAGTCTCAACACTGTCGATATATATATCCGGGAAACTTGATTGCCACTAGCATCACCCATAACCAAAACATGTGAACTAGAATAGTATATTGGCTGCTCTAAGCCAAGTTTTCTATTACAGTTTGAAGTTCTTACAAACGTTTACAGCATATAATTGTAAATGATCGAACGAAGAAAAAAGAAAAAGAAAAGATTGCCGTTATTTATCGTTCATTGATGCACAAGCACCCTAAGTTATGAAGCCAAGTTGAGAGCCTCCTAGGAACCAAAGATTCATTGTAATAGCATAATGACTAACTGTACCTATATAAATAGAAAATGTTCAATAGTGTATACCCCTCAAAACTCGTCAACTTTAAGGCCAGGCTATGAGAATCTTGCTCTCCTGGTTTTCTTTAATTCCCTCCATATGGGCTTAATATCATTAGGTACCTCCAATAACTTAAAAGACCTGCAGCATGTGCGATAAACTGTTAACGGATGCCACAGAAAAATATACGGTACATGTACTGTTTTCATGAATGAGAAACAACGGTGAAGAGAATATGTTACTGTAAAATTGATAGTATTCAAGTCAACATCCCTAAATTCATTGGCAACACTTTTTCTTTTCTTTATATCTTTAAGCTTCTTTACTGACAACGCAAAGAGATACTTGTTCAAGTGCACTGAATGATCTGCCAGTTCAGACATATATTCTTTTAAAAGAGATCTGATTCAACATGTTAGAAGTAAAGCCCTCAAAATGTTGGATTATGCCACCTGGTTATCTCAGACAACTTTTTATTAATTGGATAAGTTATGAGAAGAAAAGTTCCTTACCAAAATGCTCAAGTTCCACGTAAGGAACGCACACGATCTTGAATCAAGTTCCTCTCCCAATCTGCAATATCCTCGAAGGCATGTTCTGGAAGGCTATCAAATGCTTCTTTCCATGGATCATTCTTTGCCAGATCGTAGGTTGCTCCACGTATTGCTCTTTTGTTAGGTCCACATGGTCTCTTCGAGGTCAATGTCTCATACGCTGTATTTAACTGTTCATAGCAAACATTCAGATAACTTCGGAGGTCTATTGGAGCTTGAATTCCAATTATCAAGCTCTAAATTTTTTAAACAAGGAATCAATATAAAATAAGTTATGCATGGAATAGCAACAAAAGGAATTCATTCCACAAAACCAAAACATATAAGCAATTGCAACAGAACATAGAAATTCTCAAGACTCACATTCATTCCACAAAACCAGAACATATAAGCAATTGCAACAGCAGGAGCCCTTCCTAGTCCAGCTGTGCAATGCACATACACTTTTCCTTTTCCCTCGGAAATGGCCCACTCCAGTGATGAAACTGCTTTCGGTAACTGAATTCTCAATGAATCTGGATCAAAATCTTTTGCCTAACAACACATGAGATAAGTGTCAAAAGCTATACTTTCAAAACACAGCTCCAACAATTGAATAAAACTGCTTGTTCCTTAGCTCAAATAAGATAATAAATTAAACAAAAGAAAGAGCCAAAACCAGAGAAAAAGTTGAAAGTCATCATGAAATCTGGAGATACACCTGACAAAGGACAAGAAAAAAATAGGGAATCTAGTTGAATTTTTCACCATTTAGAACCCTATTTTACTTTTAAATTATTTATGTAGTATGCATCGCTTTGCACAACACCTCTTTTTCTTTTTAATTTTGATTAACTGCACCATAACTACCTAGTCTGCTGGTGCTCTGGAAAAGGATTTCTTACAGGCCTTCTCATATGAAGGATTCCAAGTTCTCGAGATCTTCTTGTGATAGATTGCAAGTCAATTCCCCAATACTTGACATCTTTGTCTTGCTGCAGGTTTAGAATGTAAGCGACATTCTCTTCCTGTTTCAAGTGACCTATGTCTTCAGGTTTCTGAGGCTGCGACCCCACGATCAAATTATCAATTATCAACGTATAGTTCATGCCTGAAAACAGGACGTGAAGGATCAGCATACTTAAGTAACTCAATAAACATGCCTCTCTTTCTGCAAAACCATGACCAAATTATCTATTTTACTGGCTAGTTACACAAAAACAGCCACCATAACATTCCGCGTTTAGATTAGAACCTTTCATGTCATCAAACAAAAGTGAGTTACATTCGAAGAATGCAATGTGCAAAGCTAGTATTGAAGTGCTATTGCCCACTACTTTGATACCAAGAAGAAAAAACCATCTATTTGGATTATTTGAATTCCCACAGATAATTGTTTGATCATTTGCAAAAGCAGAAACCGCCAAGAACTAAATCTTTGAACCTATTTCACGAAGTGAATTTAGAATCTTGAACCTTTTTTTGCAATGCATATATGGCTTATGGAAAATCAGGGGAAAAAGAAAGAATACGATCATCCAATAAACTCTTTACATGTCCAAAAGTTCTACAAACACAAGGTGTACTCAACAAAGATAAAGTTTTCAATTACTATTGAATAATATGCATCTTTTTTATTCTATTTAATGCCGATATTGATTTGTCATTTGTGGATTTAATTAAAAATCCCCTCCATGATTTTAAAGCACATACAACAAAAAGGAACAAAAAAAAAAAATCTAACTTTACAGCATTATGCCAATAGCAAAATCAATTGAAAAAACAAGAAATTTGATTTATTTAAAGGTTAAATTAACAACCTTTACCAAATAACACGCACTGTTTTTCAAAAGCTAAATCACAAATATTATATAACAAAAGCCAGGATTAAAGCCAAAAGGGTGTGCTTTATAGATCCATATCTACTCTAACGTATAACCTTTTCATCAACATAAGTAGAAGGATAATAGCTAACAGGGTCCTAAGACAATATTGTTCCTCCCAATAATATATGTATTTAAAATTGGGTAATCAAATCTATGAAATGTAACACCCAAATTAACAGTGATAAGTAGAAAATCTCACTTTTTTTCTTTGGCAACTAAAAGATAAACCTAAGGTAATCTTTTCTTACATTCGCAAATAAACTTAAAAAGATGAAACTTTGCACTGACCCAATTCATGATGGTACTCGTATGGGTTCCTCATCATTCTCTTCATGGCTATATTGTACTCTTCCATCCTGCTCTTAGCACTGAAATTGGCATTAGCACCATTTTTGCCTATGGGATTTTCCTCATTCCCATTATCAGATAGTTTACAGAAAATCCCGTTCACTTTAGAACTATTCTTGGTAATCCTAGGATTGCATGTAGATCTATCGATTTTCGCCATTAACCCTTCATTTTCAAATGGGTATGTGAATGACGAAGAAAGGCAGCTGCTGCTAACAATGGCACTCATGATTTTTTTTTTTTTTACCCTCAATTCTGCTTCCAGCTGCTTCTGGTTTCAGGTGGATTCACAGGCTTGGTAGCTTGTAGATAATTTGACCTTAATGCCCTTTCCTGCTATTTGACAATAATACCCTTTTATTATATATATATATATATATATATATATATATATATATTCTCTTTTTTAAACCACAATGTTAATCTCATCTATAGAAATATATAATTAATAAAAGATCAATTGTAAATTTTGGTCTTTGTTTCTCTTTTTATATTTCCAACCTTTTAATTTTTGAGTCAAAGACTATATTTTATCTTTTCTAATTTGATTTTGAGTTAAAAGTGATTAATTTATACGCAGAGGTCATATAACTATCGTATTATTATTATCAATAATACAATAAATTATATTTTTTTTTCTTATATTCACGTACTTGATATCGAAATTTATTCCATAAAATGAACGAATAATATTTATTAATTAAAATTATTATAAAATAATCATATCTTAATTTTTAAAAAATATATTAACATAAAAAATGATACAACATGATTAGAGTAGATCAGAGCGTATTATAATCCGTACATATGTATATCTCTAAATTAAATAATTAATTTAAAAAAGAAAAAACAAAAAGAATAGGAATATTTTTTTTATATAATTTTCAGATAAACACGAACTACAAATTTTATGGCACTTTAATATTTAAATATAAATAAGTAGAGGAAAAAAAAAAAAGAAAAAACAAAGGAAGATAGTTATTAGAATAAAATATTTTTATTCCTTTTTATACATAAATTTCAATATAAAAAATAGGTAAAAATTTCCATATAATTAAAATAAAATGTAATATATGATATAAAATAACTCAAAAATATTTAAAGCCTTTATTTTTTTTTTTGCCCCCCATGTAATATTTGTCACTTCTCTTTATTTTCCACCATTGAAGGGATAAATCAATGATAGATAAACAAGTAGAATAAAGAGATCAAAATTGTGTATAGGGATCAAAAGTGTGTTTTGATGGAAGTGTTTAAGTATATATATATATATATACATATGTATGTAGCAAGGTGCCACTTGTCGAAGTGTTGTCGAGTCGAAGCTTTACACGTGTCGTCGGTCAATTAATCAAAGATCCCAAATTACCTTAGTTAGTAGCATTGGATTAGATTATTAAAAAAGATTGATGCTAATGAAGGTACAAAAATGGGCTTTTTAGGTGACACATAATGTATATATACACCATGTTAGTTGTTAGATCAGCAATGAAGGGAGAAGAATATGTTCTATCCCCCCAATACAAATTTATTTTTATGGAAGAATAATTAAATTTTAATTAATTAATTAATTAAATTAGGCGATCAATTTAGTTTTCTTTGGAAGAATCCTCCTCTAGTAGTCGATGCATGAATCGGGTACATGTTAAAATCTTCTTTCTAATTCGTACGCAACAATTGGGGAATTTTTTGTTCTTTGTGTAATAATTAATTAGGTTAATTAATGAAGTTAATCAAATCCTGATTGTGTTAATTAGTACCCCACTAATACAACAGGAGGACAGGTGTGCGGTGTTAACTTGTTAATTCTCTTAATTCCCTCCCCCCCCCCAACTTAATTCTGCTTCCTTGATCCTTTTGAATTTAGATTATTTGCTCTTCTTCCACAAAATATACAATTTAAACTCTAAATATATATATATATATATATATATATATATTAGATAACTTATTTTTATTTACTTATAAATTTTAACATTCCATTATTATATATAAAGCCTGATTAGATAATGATTACCATGCTTTCTTTTTAAAAAAAAAAATTAGAAAATTCAGAAGCTTGTTATAATATGGTAAAAAGAAATTAATTGTGTAATTGAAGGTGACCCACATTGATTAGAAATGGTAATTAAAGTGGTTAATTTAATTATCTTGCGTGACAATAAAGAATATATATATATTTTTTTTTTGCCATTACTTAATTATTAAACAGATGTACAAAAAGAATCATTTGCAAAAATTAAAGCTCTTAAAACCATTGGCTTTCACAAAAAGCCTAATCACACACCACCACTTAACTCATTTTTCTTTTAAATTTTTTAATGATTTTGTACTTATTATATTAATTTTCCTTCAAAATTAGTTTTTACATCGCATTCATTTATATATAAATTTTTTAAAATATTATTTAACATTTAACGCATTATTTAATTATATAAATATTAAATGATATTAAATTTAATACGTGAGACTATACTTAACACGATATTAATAATGAGTCAACAAAAGTGATTCAATCTAAAATTTTTTAAAAAATATAAGAACTAATTTAGTTTAAAATTAAAATAAAGATTAGGAGTAAAAAAACCAAATCAGTAATTTTGTTATAATCTTAATGGGGTTGGCTTAATTACTCAATTGGCAACTTTTAGTTCAACTGCCCTACAAAAAAGATATATATATATATATATAAAGATCTTATTGTTCACATTTAAGAAAGTGACCCTCACTAAAACTAAACATTATTGATTGCTTTCACATATCTCACATATATATATTCCTTTTATAATATTTCTCTATTTTTCTGTAATTTTCAAGTTAATATATATATATATACACACACATTTGATACATACCCAAATTGTTTTTATATATATATATATATATATATATATCTCCTATCAATATGAGAAATTATAAATTATGTCCTTTTTAATGAGAGTTTAGTATTATTACAATTTTTTTTTTTGGGGGGGAGGGGGGATCATTTTACATAATTTAATCATAAGATGTAAGGACATGTGCATGAGTGGGTCAAAATTAATAAATGAAAAAACTAACATTTATAATGATTAAAAAAAATTACTCTTACATATGTACATATTCGTGTATGTTAAATTATAACCGAAAGGAAATATAATTAAATACAATAAGAGATAAAATTATAATATATATATATATATATATAATTATAATTATAACTATATATGTAATGAGAACAAAATTGAAGAAGGAAGCGTTAGTACGTCACCGTGACCCACCCTAAACTAAACATCAAGCTGATCAGTAGCTTTAACATCACCATTCACTGCTCCATCCCCTTTCCTCTTTACAACACAAAACCTACCCGCCACCTCCTCCCCCCAATCCCATATGTGCAGCACTACGTACGTCCCGATTCCGCCGATCAGCCCGTATGCTATCGAATACGTCAACGGCATCAATATCATCGTCACAAATCCCGGTATCGCCTCCCTCATATCTTCCCATTCGATCTCCGCCATTGATCTCATCATCAGCACTCCTACTAGAATCAACGGCGGTCCCACTGCCCATGATGGTATGGACGATAACAGTGGAGTAAAGAAAAATGCCAAAAAAAAATATCCAGCGACGGTTAATGCGGTTAGTCCTGTTCGACCGCCCTCGCGAATTCCTGTTGATGATTCAATGAATGTCGTCACTGGAGATGTCCCGAGCAATGATCCAATAATAATTGAAGTAGCATCAGATATGAACGCAAAATATTGACCTTCGAAATTACCAGTCTCGTCCACAAATCCAGCAAATCGGGCCATGGAGTACAAAGTACCGGTGGTGTCGAGGATGTCAACATAGAGGAAAGTGATTAGTGCTTCCCAAAAATGACCTTTGTTTATCCCTTTGAAGCTCAGCGCGCAGGCAGTGTTTTTAATCGCGTGAACGTCAGCTACCTTTTTAAAATACTCGTGAGATGCATTACCGGCGATTGTTCTCGGAAACGTCGTTACCTTTGTGTCACGGAACCACGAAACCGCCGTTACAAATATTATACCGTATATCATCGCGCCTTTTATGTTTTTCGCCAAACAGTACGAGATGATCACGAAACCTACGACGCCCATCCAAAATGTCGGACTTTCCATTCTGTTCCCGACACATAAAATATCCCCGGAGATGGAGCCGCCCGGCATCAGGCTGACGGTACCGTTAACCCCCGTCACTACAGGAGCTACGGACGCCCGGGAAGAGATCGGGCAGGCTCCGAGAGTAACCAGAGTTGACGGACTGAAACCGATTA
Source organism: Carica papaya (assembly GCF_054855325.1). Taxonomy (NCBI): domain Eukaryota; kingdom Viridiplantae; phylum Streptophyta; class Magnoliopsida; order Brassicales; family Caricaceae; genus Carica; species Carica papaya. The sequence goes on along the minus strand of NC_142310.1, from coordinate 3,384,341 downwards.
ACCCGATTCCCTGGTTGTTTTGTAACCCGATAAATGCCAGGAAAAGCCCGATTCCTGCAGAAGAACTTATTCGTACTGGTTTCGGCACCAATTTTGCGAGTTTCGCGCGAAACCCAATTGCGGAAATGAATAAGAAAATCCAGCCTTCGATGAAAACTGCAGCCAGAGCGCTCTGGTACGAGACATTACCCGACCCGTGAAACCCGACAACCGTGTAAGCAAAATACGCATTGGTGCCCATACCGGGAGCCAGAGCCAATGGCAGATTCGCGAAAGCGCCCATGATTACACATCCAATGAGGGAAGAAGCCACGGTGGCGACTATCAGATCTTTCCGTATACTCTCTACACAGGCGGCGTAACCCGGGTTTACCGGGTCAAATTTGCAGGATTCGTCCGGTTGGATGATCCGGAGATTGGAACCGTTACAGGCAGAGATTGGGACGGCCGGGTCGGAGCAGAGGGGAAGACAGTCAGAAACAGAGCAGGTGCCGCCCGAGTCGGCGAGGATGGAAGCGTTGACGGCTAAGATGTAAGCCATGGTTAGAAACGTGGCCGTGCCGGCTCTTAACTCGGTGGTGAACGTGGAGTTCCGCTCGGTGAGTTTAAACCACTTGCCAACTCGACTCCTCGCCATGAAGGAGTTGAGTCGACTCAGTGGCCGCCGCCTTTCTCTCACCTCCACCACGGAGTTCGCTTCCATTGCAGAGGACAGAAAGCTGAAAAGAAGCAGAGAAACGACAAGGGTATGTAATATTTATATCATATATAAGTATCACCACCGGAAGATCTCTGTAATCCTCCTCCAAGAAACAGTTTCTGTAATCAGACAGGGTTACAGAGAGCGTGGGATCTTGTAGCGCATAGGGTGCATGTATATATAGTCACAGAGACGGAGGGAGAGGGAGAGGGAGAGAGAGAAGGAGAGGGAGAGGGAAGGAAATATGTAAAGGGTGAAGTGTGGAGAGAGAAAGTGATCGGATTGGAGATTAATGGAGAGTTATGATTTGTGAAGTTGCAGAGAGAAGAGAAGAGGATAGAGATTCTATTGGGGGGTTGAGGATCTTATTAAATAAGGGAAAGTATCTCACGGTTTCAAGTAGGTGTCTTGATTCTTTTAAATTTAATAATTAAATTAAATTTACATTTTCTTTTTAATTAATTAATTTTTTTTTTTTTAAGTGGACAGAATGATAGTTTTTGCGAGCTGGTGACTTCGTGTATACGGAACTAGTTTGTTTATAACATCTAATTTCCTACATATACACGTAACACCCATATTAATATAAAACTACATTTACACATACATACATACATATATATATACACACACACACATTCCAGTTGCCACCCTGGTGACCTCCATAAGATATTCGTCATATTCCAACGTGATAAAATCAGACAGCTATACCTGTACTATTTTGTATGTATGTATACATGTACATACATACATGGTATGTTTTTTTTTTTTATAAGATTTAAAATTAATTATTAATTTTTTCAGTCCGGTTGAAAAAAAAAAACATATTCATGTTCAGATTAAGAGAAGTAATCGTGAAAATTTCACATTCTTGTTATGAAAAAAAAAAATCAAGCTCTCATATGATTTTGAATACAATAATCCAAAGTATAATTTTATGCTATTGCATTTTAAATTATGTTTGTGTACATGTTCTGAATTACAACGTGAATAAACTCGATTATTGATTATTACGTGAATCTTAATTTTATAAGGTTAGTGAACTAATATCATTAGAGTTAAATTTCGGACTGAAAATATGTGTAAATTTTTTTAATAATATTAAATTATAATTTATATAATATATGACCATCATATATTATATTAGATTAAATTTCAATTTTGACAAGGTAGATATGATCATTATGGATCATCTGTTTTTTTTGACAAAAAGGAAATACAATGCATTTGTCTTATAGTTCCTATATATGTGTGTGTGTGTGTGTATATATATAATATTTAATTTTAACTTTAAAGAGTTGACATTTGAGGTCACACCCACATACCCACATATCCACACACACACACACACACACACACATATATATATATATATATGGGTTCATGGTTTTGTCAAATGTAGTAGATAGGAGTAGCCGTTATGAGAATCTATTTTATGTTTTTTAGACTAAATCAAACTAAATATTCGTACCAAAAAAATTGGAAATTGAATTAATTAAGAGGAGTGGTAGAGTAGTTGCAAGTTGCACCAAGTTGCCAAATTCCAAAGAAATAATGGACACATAGTAATGCCTTTGTTGACTTTCTCTTCCAATCACTCCTATATAAACAAATATATGTACATATATACACTTACAATGCGTACACAAACATACCCTCAAATCTTTTTTTTTCTAAGAAAAATTGTTTCTTGTTGTTTGGTTTCGTACCATGATTTGGATTTGGATTTGGATTTGATGACAAAATATGGTACCATATAATAGCTGACAACTTACGTGACCACGTCTCTACACACACACACACATATATATATATATATATGTATCCATACAGTTAGTTGTTTAATTAATTAAAGAAGTAGCAAAAAGGCTAAACCAAAATAATAATTTCCCAAAAAAAAAAATATATATATATATATCCATTTGGACTGTTGCAATATTTTATATCGAAAAAATTAAACATGTCTCTCTTTATAATTTAATATATGCATGGATGCATTTTTTTGACCCTCAAAACATTGAATCATATCATCTGGGTGTGCGTGTATATATCCATATTATACACACACACACACACACACACACATATATATATATATATAATGTCCACCATCCGGGTATCCGATCATGTGGGAAATACAAAATTTCCTTAATCCCAATTATTTACATAATTAAGGTCAACTAAGTCTAATTAAGAATCATACTTAAAAACTTAAGTGACAATTACAAAAAAAAAAAAAAAAAAAAAAATCCCACTTTTCAAAATATTTTATAGTAATTGAATTTCTTAAGAATTCAAAATAATAATAATGAGAAATTATTGTATTCAATAATTTAAAGAGTTAAATAAGGAGTATGTATGACAGAGAGCAACAATACGTGTTGATTGGGCAGACAATTGTACTTTTCTCCTATTCAATGCTCACCAAACATTTCCTTTTAAGTGTCTTCACTAATAATTATATTTATATATATATATATATATATATATTCTTCTTCTTCTTTTATAATTAATTCGTTAGCGATACATGAACTTATCCCATTCAATTTGAATACAATAATTTTGTAGTGGACAAAAATAAATATAATTTAATAGGGTTACGTCAATGAATTTACTGTTTAAATGATTATTATATAATTAAAAAAAATGAATCTACCCTTTTGGTAATAATATATTATTTAATATCAATTATTCTTACTTTTTTTTTTTTTTGTTTGTAAAATAAGTAAAATTTTTTGAAAAATAAATATATATGCTGCAGAAAAAAAAAAAAAAGCACATGACATGTTATTTTTCCCAAACCACAGACTGCTGTTTTGCATGTGTGGATGACTGATGGTTTACATTTGACAAAAAATCTTCAAGCATGACATTGCTTTCTTCTGAAATTCAACCACCATGTTTCCACCACAATACAATATAATATAATATAATATAATATACATACATACATATATACACACACAAACGAACTCAAGCACACGATTTCTTCTCCTTTTCTTGTGTGTTCAAGATCATAGCAATTACATTTATATGATGTAATATTAATACATACATCTTCAAGAACGGCAATTGCCTCTTCTTGATTTTGCACATACTGTGTCTGGGGTGTGCATGTTCTTCTTCTCCCACTAAAGATATACATCAAATCAAACTAAGGAAAAATGATTTGATTGTGGGAGTAGATAATAATTAGAATATTGAAAAGGTTATATTTGTGCCAAAAAAAAATATCACGTACCCATGATTATATATTTATAGAAGTTTTTGTTGGACCCCCCTAAATCATCCATCCAAGTCTGTGCAGATACTACTGCTCATGTGTGTATGATTAGGTTGATGATTAAGAACTAATCACAAAACCCCATTGTTAAAAACTTGATTATTGTGGTTCGCCACTTCCTAAAAGCAAGTAATATAAATCACATTTAAATAAAATTAAACTGCCTAATTGGTCACTCTAAATTCTTTGACAAACATTTCTTATTCTCCATAATCATTTGTCCCGAGTAGCTTTTTTTTCTTTTAGAACAAAAAAAAAAAAAAAAAGGAAGATGAAAGATTTTGTAGTAGAAATAGTTTGATCAAATGATGGCACAATTAAGAAACAAACAAACAAAACTATAAATTATGTAGTTTATGTGGATATTAAAATTGGACCGGACCCACATGTCTACATTATGAGACATTGAATGGTCCCCAAGTCATGAAATGTCAGTTCATATATGCATACACACAACGTGTGTGTATGTATATGCATATGCATATAATTTTTGCTTCACTAATTGTCTTTGAATCCTTTTCGTTTTGCCTTCGCTAAATGGGTATGAGAGTAGGACATAAACCTCTTTTCTTTTTGTTAGTGAAAGATGATGTGAGTTGAGAGTGAAAAGTACACACAAGTTGGTTCCAATTGATAATTTCTTTTTTTTTAATTCGTTTTGTTTCAAAAGACAAGCATCAAGAATTAGATATTTATCTTGATTAAACTTTAAATTTCCTTCTTCTTGATGTTAGTGAAAGTGTATGTACCTTTCACAACTTTTATGAGTTTCTTGACAAGCATCACTTGAGAGGTTTACCTCCAGCTTACGAACCTCTCCACCATTTCCCCCTCCCTCTTATGATATTGCACCTAATTAGGTAATTGCACCTTCACAAAATTGAGAGGTAATCAAAACAAACAGTGGTTATATATATATATATATATATATAGAGAGAGAGAGAGAGAGAGAGGGTCAATATAATAAGCAAGAGTTACAAATAGGAAGATTAAATAAAAGCATTGTGAAGAATGTGCGTGCAAACTTGAAAAGTAGGAAGGAATCTATTGATTGTTGTAAAAGCAAGGAAAGAGTATTTTTAATAAGCATCTAGGAACCAATCAATTCATGTAACTAGCTAGTGACCTCTCAAATCCCAATGTTAGGAGCCTCATGACCCACACGGGCAGTTTCAATAGACTAAAACTCTTTAGCCAAGTGGCCAACTTTTTTATGGGTTTTCTTTTTTAATCATTCATCTTTTTAGGTTTGTTTCTACCAAATTAGAAGAGTACATATAAATTAATTAGTTGGAAGTAAAGTAGCATGCTGTAATTAGTTCGAATAGGAAAATTAACCTAGGCTTGATTTGGATGAGATTTTTGAATCTTCTATATATTCTTCATACGGTATCATGCTTCGATGAAGACTATCTCTGCAATTTGCTAAAACTGATGATAAGTTTATTAAAGGATAAAAGAAAAAAAAAGAAACAAACAAACCAAATCGAATGTACAAAAGCAAAAAAAGATGTCAAACAGTATAAAACATATCAGAAATAATGGGAGAGACAATTGCAGAGCATATTAATACATGACAATATATCTCTATCTACCCACAACTGAATAAATTAATTGATTAAAAAGAAATGAAAAGAATTGACCACATGGGGGGATGCATATTATAAATGAGTGAGGGAGAGGGAAGGGTTGTCAAATCATGTTGTTTGAAAGTTGAGGGAGACTTTCATATTACTTATGCTTTTAGCAAGTGGAGACTGTGGAACCCTCTTCACTTCTGGGTTGGATAGCATGGGATGGGGAGAGGGGGAGATCTCTTTTCCTTTTCTCTTCTTTTTCATTTGAAGGTGACGATTATGGAACATTTTGTGTGTTTGTTATTCTCCAAGTGTTTTTTAATGGACATATACATGTATAATATATACAAATCTCATGAATGTTGAATCTTATCCACCACTTAATTATATCAAATTATTTCAATTGTTTACCTTCCTAATTAATTATTAAAAAAACATTTGATGTTCGAGCACATGCACTATGATAATCAAATTGGTTTGTGATTTGTCTCAATTCCATTTATGTGGGTTTCTTTATCAGAAATGGAAGTGTTGCTTTCAAATAGAATGATTGTCAAAGTGGTTAGGCAGATTTTGGTGGCTTATGACAACAAAAGAATTCTAATAATATGAAATTCACATACTTTGAATTGCTCTGGTTGCGTGATTTTATTAACATTACCACCCACCTAAATGTTAAATTAGGGTTTCACATCATTTAAAAAGTTTAGATAGAAGATGAAACTGTCCTCCAACACCTCCCCCCAACCCCCCAAGTCAACTGAGGAAACCTAGAGAGAATCAGTAATTAATTCACAATTTATTTCCTTTTACAAAAATTTAAGACAAATTAATTACATTTATAGAATCTTTCAAATCATGGGTGCTACCAGAGTACTTTACAATCATTCTTGTTTAAAGGTGAATTTTTTTAAAACAGTTTCATTACAAAATCACCACCATATTTGTACATAAACGGCAAAGGAGCCAGAATCTGACCTATGTTTTCAGCTTACAAAAAACCTGCATATTTCACTTTAGTCTGTCCCTTCTCAATCTGTCCAATTCCATAACCATTTGCCAATGCTCCAACGAAAGACTGCTTTCTCCAAAACTCAATGACATTAGGCGTGCCATTGTCAACCATCTGTTTGCAAAAAAACCAAAGACTTCTATTTAAAAAATGACTCTTAGTAACATTTGTTGTAGAAGGTTTTAGATGTCAAAGAAACCAGCCACAATGGGACAAAATGCCAGTGCAACTTTTTAAGTTACTAATACTAACCTGCTAAAATCTTGGCTGCCTAAGCTACGATCTGCTTGTCTTGCAGCAACCAAGTCACTTTCTACCACCTGAAAAACATCATCAAGCAAAGAGTATAGCTCAAGCTTATTCTAACCAGTTCCCTTTGAAGGACTAGTATCAGTGTAAATCAAATAAGCAGGAAATGGGATGAAGCTCTTAGGGGGCATTAACTCCCTAGTGACACATTGGACTTTGTCGATACTAATTCTTTTTTCCGAGGACAACTGAGGAAGTGCACCTGTCTGTGCCTGGTGAATCAAGTAACTACCAAATGCATGTCTTCTATAACATCAATCATGAACTTAGTTGTAAAACCTTTCTAGATTTTTATTTACTTAACCTAGATAATCTCCCTGAAGAAAGTCCAAGACCCTGCCTTACTTTAGTGACCTTCTGTATGGTCACAGCTCAGACCGCACAGTAAACAAGACTTAAATAGAGGGTTCACTTCAGTACCTTCTGCATCTCTGATTCAATGGAGTGCGGCAGTGATCTAACTGTAGTTAAGTACCATCTCCAAGCTTCCAGTGCTTCTGCACCAGGAACCCCAAAGGAATCCGCTCTAGAAGATTGGAAAGGTATAACTAAATCAGCTGGCATGATGTTTGATTTCCCCTCAGAAAAGATGAGCAACAGGACATTGGTTGTCATTTCCATTTTATAATACTTGAAGTCATACTCGACCTGAGAAAAGCAAATCATCAATTACATCTCCACTTAAAAAAGTGCTATATGCATGTTCTCATATGGAGGTGCAAATAAGACAATGTGTAATTAAAGGCCACATGCATGAATATCAGGAATAATCACCTTCTGATACTCCATTAGATTTTTCAACAACCTAGCATTCTCAACCCCAACAGAGTTGAGAGTCCCTGCTTGCAGCTGGGTTTCATCAAATATCACATGTGAGCCCTCAGCTAGCTGTAGTGTTCCTGGTATTAGTCTGTAAGTGGAAAAGTATCAACAAGAGAGAACTGTATAGTTGCTGCCTTGTAATTAGTGATGTAAGATAAGAGATTTTTCCTATCGACAAAAATATGAATTTTACCTGTTTAATTCATAATCCTTTTTGGGAGCAAGTGAGGCACTGTTAAGATACTCTAGTGTAAGGGGTATGCAATGCGTGAATGGCAGGAGATTCTTGACGAAGTGGCTAAGTCTAGTGCCAAATATAGACATACCCTCCTTGCTTAGATGAGTAAGATTAAGTGAAAGCTTCCCAACAGCAATACCATCTGCCCTGGCATGAATCTGCTCAGAGGGAAAAAAATGAGTACAACTTAGACACAAGAAATAATCGAAATAATGATTTAGAAAAAACTGATTACCCTGGAGAGAAGATGCAACAACATAAAATGAGCAGCAACACTGTCATTTCCAAGAATAGTTGTAAGATGCATGAGCAGAGCTTCCCTTATTTCTTTGATTAGATGGGGCTTCAGCTGCAGGATGAGGATTACAAGATAGTTCATAACGTGCCAAAACAAGGCCTAGGAATTCAGATTGTCAGATACAAGATTAAAAAATAAATTAGGCCAGTGATTAATTACCTCCTTGGGGGAACCGGTGAGAAAATCATGAAGTTCAAGCTTTCTGCTAAAGAGACAATGAAGGCGTGGGACCTATGCGAGAAAAGGATCACGATAATAATTATAATTGGTAGCAATAGGTGACTGAAGTTCCAATTTGAAAAAAAGGCCAACTAACGGCTGTATGCAATATACAGCTATTTTGAGTACTCATCATTTCAATAAACATCTGAAGAAACAAAAAGATAAAAGATTTCTGCAGGTTACATGAAACCAAGAATGTGGGGTAGCTCATAGTAGAGTTATTACCTTGCTAGGAGGCAAACGAACCAACTCTTCTTCACCTAGACCACCAGAGGATTCATCATTGTCATACTCATCTACTGGCAGGTCTGAATCAAACGTTAAGATCCCAACAAACTCAAGAACATCATTCAGCTTTAAGTCAGACTCTGGCGTATCATATACCTGAACATCGAACAACAGAGTAAATTAACTTAAATTGCCTTAAGGCATCCAATTCAAAGGTAAGTTGTCTTACATTAGTGAAAAAGAATTAACTTAAAATAAGAAAATGATTTAACACTTACTTTCACCAAACAAGGAAGAAAATTTCTATCAGCATCTGCAAGAGTATGCAAACCAGATGGAGCATCAACAATCATGGAGTTCTGTGAGTGTGAAGATGAGGAAGGATCGCCATCCTCTCTCTGGTTAAGATAAGGAACACAATAAGTGTCAAACTTCACTCAGGGAAGCATAAAACCAATTTAGTTTTGAACCCTCTTCCCCAAGTAAAGGACCCTGGATAATATAGTATGGAGTATAGTCCTTCAAAACTAAAAATGAAGAAAATTCATCAACCAGGTTTCTTAAGTCATCACTAGCTCATATTAATCTTGAGTAACATGGTGTATCCAGAGTATCAAAAAATGCTTGCTTGCTCGTAAGTAAGAGTACAAAGCAAACTAGCAGCTTTCTCACCATCTTCTTTGCAGTAGGGGAACTTTTGTAGTCATCATCTGTGACCTGGCACCAAATATTTGAGTCATGAATTGTTGTTTTGCGGAGAAGAAAATTTAATCATGCACTTCCTAATGTACTACTATTCATCAGCTTGTGGGTCCTAAAAATCTCACACCCAGATGAAACCAAGCACGATTGACATACTTAATCTATTTCGGGCTTTGTGATGGTTCAACTGGTCATGGAAACTCAGACAACTTTATAATCAGATCTTCACGCACATACAAACACAGGGGAATGGATGTATATCACATGAATGGCAAGACAATCAAATCTCCACTCTAATGTTTAATCAGAATCTAGACTGCCTTTCCTACATGTCTACATGACTATCATATGCAGCTAGTAGACAAGTAAAAGAAACAAAACAGAGGAAAACAAGTACTTGTAAATCCATGTGATTGGGATCTTCATCTTCCATTCTTCTGCGCTTCTCCCTCTGTTGAGATGCCCAATCCATAAACCGTTTCATTGCCACTTCAGAAAAAGATTCAGTCCATGAATTTCGTCCTGGCACCTATAGATAAAACAGAAGATTGTCCTCATTTCACAAGAAAACTCCGAGCTCAGCATTACAGGAAACAGAAAATTAAATAACAAAATTCGGATTGAGAACATCAGCTGGTTCTTTCAAGATCATGGAGGATAGGACAAATCTTAGTATATCAAACTTAAACACACCAGCAAGAGAACAAACTTAGCATATTCCCAAACTATACATAACAAGAGAAAAAGCACTGGAAATGGTATAAAAACATACCGGGACGCAGTAGAGTAGTCGGCGTTCCCAAATTCGCATATCCGGGGAAGAACCCATGGGAAATTGGCAAAAGTCTGTGTATTTATTGGTTCTCCACACCGATCCATCCTTTAAAACCCCAAAAAAAAAACAAACAAAACATAGAAATGAATGGACTGCATCAATGAGAAGAAAGTTCACCTTGAGAAGTATAAGACTGCAAAAAACACAAATACCTTGCAAGCACCAACATAGAACTCATTTCCCAGCATGTCTTGAATCATTCCCTGAAAACGGACAAGAATATTGGGCCGCAACCATCTGATTGTCGAAGGATTGAGAATCGGAACCTAATACGTACATATCATAACCACAAGAATGAAAGGAAGAAGTAATTTAGCTCCATCAACAATAAACCATCACACGCCTTAGTCTAACCCTAAAGAAACTAATAAAAACTTCCATTTCCCACTTAAAGCAATACAATTACAGATGTCAAAAACACATTATTTTAAAGGATAAAGGCATGAAGAGGGTGCAAGTATTGTACCTGGGCGAGAGCGGCTGGATCAGAGAGGATATGGCGGAAGAGGTCGAGGGCGCCCCAGTCCTTACCGTCGAAGGACGCCGGGTCGGAGCCCGACGATACCGACTTCTCGAACGTGAATCGGACGGCTCCCAGTGGGTTGGCAAGGCAATCATAGGGTGGCCCGCCCATCTCCGATCAAATCGACTGATCTTTTTCTTTGAATTGCGGACGAGTGAAGGAGCAAGCGGGTAAGCGAACAGGTGCGTCATCCCGGCGCAATAGAAGGGTTGTATATAACGGGTGAATTTTCCCGCCAAGTGAGTAATTTTCCCGCCAAGTGGATTATTAAACTAGGCCCATTGAAGTATAATATAATGAAACGCCAATTTTGGGCTGTCGTTTTGATACCTTTGGACCCTCTAAAGCCCAATAAGTTGGAAGATTGTATAATAGAATTGTTTCACGGCCGAATATATTAAATAATCATAAGACTACCATTCAGTTAAATTATTGGTATATCACATTCTTTATAACATAATGTAAATTTATATAGAACTATGCACATATTATGTGTTCATTCTTACAAATTATTTCACTTCGTGTTATGATTAATATTTATGAATATAGTTTGATTCATGATATATTTTTGAGAATATTTTAGAAAAAAACTCTAATATTTTGTATATATAATGATTTATAATTTCATAAGTTGATGTACTCTTATCTTTGCACATAGCTATTTATATTAAATGATATAAATTTTGTATCTTTTTTTTTATTTAATGTTTATGAGATTGTGCGTGTTTGATATTATTTTTATTTAATGATATTATTTTGTATCATTTATAAAAATTGAGTTCAAATATAACCATTGGATTAAATAACCGAATAGACATATGTAACGTTAGATTAAAATAAATATATTTAAATTTTGCCTCTACATCATGTAAAAATTATTAATTTTAATTAATTATTTCAATTTTTTTATGAATGAAAAAATACATAATCTATAATTTAAAATGCATTAAAAAAGAGTAGTTGAGCTAGAATTTGTTCCTTTTTTATTATGTAAATAATCAGAAAGTTGGGGAAAATTGAGATGAGTGCATAAATTATCAAACCTCTAGGGTTAATAAGTATATTAATTCATATATAAATATGAATAAAAATGAGACCCAAAAAAAAAAAAAATTAATATTATCATCTTGAGAAAAGTCTGGTAAAGAAGTTGCCAGAAGTGGACTTTTCCAAGCATGCTGCATGAACATATCTTCCAAACTTGTCCACTTGCCTCGGCTCCCCTCTTGTATCTTTCTTACATACCTTGCAGGATTTATCCACCCATCCTTCTTCAACATATTGTCCATCCACTGTTTTCACCCACACCCAAAAGAGAAAGTTAGAGACTTGGCAAGTTTATAATAATTCAGATTATGAAAAAGATTTAAGCTTGATTTGTGGGTGTGTGTGTGTGTGTATATATATATGTATGTATGTATGTGTATTACCATCAATATATGATTTGAAGAAATCCTTGTATGTTCCTCCAATCTTCCTCCTCAGAGCTCCATACTGCACAATACAAGAAATGAAATCTTAACTGTAAAGTTATCTGATGATTGCAAATAGAAGATAAGAGTAACAAAAGGCAGTTTTTGTATTTTTACCTGCGCTCTGCTCATCCTGCCACCAGACATGGTGGCTTCTCTGGCGTCTTGAAGAAGCTCGGCATCCTTGACAGACCTAACTTGGGAGAAATCCAGAGCCTCTGTTACACTACTAAACAATGACTGTTTGTTCTTGTTCTTGTTCTCGTCTACTTTGGCGGAGACTATAAATCTATAACTTGTCCTGTTTGATTTTAAGTTCGACAAGTTCTGAACACCAGGGAAGTTTTTGTGCATCAAACACACTTCCATTTTAGCTAATAAAACACTCTCATGTGTTTAAACACCAGAACTAGCTTTTTATATGGACGGGGGGTCTCTGGGTTTTCTTCTTTTTCTCTTGTTTGCAGCAGCCACTGGTTACAATTTCTTGACTGCCACTCATAAAACCACGCTACGTGTCGCTTTGCTATGCTTTCGATTATGAGAGGACACTAGTTAAAACATTAACATAAATATCTCTTTTTCCCAACTTAGATGGCTGGATGATTTTTCAGTTTTCTAGTTTTTCAATTTTTTGCGTGACAGTAGATCCAATCTGGGAAATGAATGACAACCACATGACATTCTGTCAAACTCATCCACACATTCTAATTGTCAAATTCTGCATCAATGACAGGAGAAAGTACATGACTTTGCTCTAATCTCATACATTTCATGCTTTGAGTTGCATTAAGATTTATTGATATTACTCATATTTTGTACACTACGAAATTATACATGGCGATTCATTCCTATTATAACCCTTCATTATCTACTATCTTACTTTATAATACATTTCTTTTCAGTTTTTCTGCTAACTACTTACATTAGAAGCTTACACGACATAAACCATGCCGACCTCTAGGAGAGACACTGGTGGTACCTTGAGAGCTACATCTGCCCCCCGGCAGTTTCTCCTTAAGAAATTATATCCGAAGTTGATTGCTAATCTTTTCAGGAGAGAAGATCCGTGTTTGGCTCTAACATGTGAGTGCCCAAGAATGAATGCAGTCCCAGCTTCCTGAGCTGCTATTAAATCTTCTAGCTCTTCCTGCATCTGCAAATCCACCTCAGATTTTGCATCAGTTTCAGATTCGTTGCTAATGGCGAATCTCACTCTCTTTTGGACAACACCAACAGGTTCCATCTCAATGACATCTCCCATACTTTCTACTGTTGAGAATCCAATTGATACACTTTCTGGATGCACACTCTCCTCAATCTCATAAGCTGGATGGCCAGAGAATGACACAGTGCCTATCACAGCCAATCTACACTCACTTGAAGATTCATTAGATTGTGAAGCATCATCCTCGGTGCATGAATTAGTCCCATGAGTTAGATACCAGTTATACCGGATAAAATCAGCCAGCCTGTCCACCAGTTCAGCTTCAAAAGAATTAACATCCTGGTGTACATCACGGTATCCATACCGGACAATGCACCTGTAGGACCTGTGAGCTGCAGGACCAACACGGCCGACAAGGTACCTCTCAGCAGGAGGGACATAAGGAACTGGCACAGATTTCACACACACGAAGACAAGGATGCGATGGAATGCAGGGAGGTTGGTGACAAAGCGGGAGAAGTTAGCAGGGATGCCAGAGGTGAGATCTGTAAAAACTAAGCCAATGCCAGGGACTCGAGCTATTCCCAAGCTTGGACCCAAAGCCAAAAGCCACTCTAGTGATACTTTGTTGTGGAGGTCAAATTCATACTTCTTGATGGTGGCATAGTGCCAAACAAACATTATAGTCATGAGGAAGAGGGCGAGGAGGATGGGAAGCCAGGCACCTTCTCGGAACTTAGTGAGTGAAGCTGAGAAGTAAAGCAACTCAATTGAACCAAAGAAAAGCAGAAAGCTCAGGGCAACAATGGGAGGCTTGTGCCAACAGAGGATTATGACCAGGGAAGTAAGGCATGTTGTTACTAGCATAACTGTCATAACAGCTAATCCTGAAATACAAGAACAGAAAAAGAATTGCATAGTGGTGAAAGTTCAGAAGGTATTAATGAGCCAAAGCATTATAATATAGACCAGGATATACAAAGCTTACCTGATGCATTTCCCATGTGTTTGGTGTCTCTAAATCCAATGGTCACTGCTATGCAGAGAATCATGAGTATCCAGTTGACCTCTGGAATATAAATCTGGCCATGTATCTTGTCAGAAGTATGTATAACCTTGACTCTTGGAAAACAGCCTAGTGACTGGCTCTGGTTTATGATGGAGAATGTCCCGCTGATAATCGCTTGGCTTCCCACAACAGAAGCAAGAATGGCAACTACAAGCACAGGCCACCTCACACTCTCTGCAAGAGGAAAGGAGGGGAAGAAGTTAAAAACTTCCAGCAATCACGTCCTTTCTGCAGTAGGTAAATATCAGATTCACATCCACAGTCCTTGGTTATTTGAAGAGGTAGATGAGATAAAAATAAATAAATAAATTATAGTGTGTATCAGAAAGGATATGACTAAGATGGGGAAAAAAGATTTAAGTTTTAAGTAACTTATCAGCTAATTTCTCAAAGTCTTTAACTTCGAACTAAAAAGACATACCTGGGACTGAAACATAGAAACCAATATGGTAACGGTTCTCATGATGCTGTGACAAGTAAGCAGCTTGTCCCATATATGCCAATATTAGTGCTGGATAGACCAGAAAGGTAAAGGCAATCTGCAACCAGATAAGGTAAGAATTACTTAAGCAGCTCAAACATCCACATGAAAGAAAAGAAACTACTGGCCGACAAAATCTAGAAAAGACAGATACTAATCAAATACCTGAATTGCAGTGTAAGAGAAATGGCCAAGATCAGCAAACATTGCCTCCGAGCCTGCACATAGAATCAAAAGCATTAGTTATACTTGATCATTACGTTACATGAGAGTTAACTGATCTGCCCGGTACTAAACAAACCTGTTATGCACAACAATATTCCACCCAAAGACATCCATCCACTTCTCCTGGTCTTTTTCAAGAACTTGAACATGTAATATGGAGAAAGTGCTTGATAGACATTTGGATTCCAGTAGATTATATTATAGATACCAAGGGCACTGATGCATAATAGCCACATCAAAACAATTGGTGCAAAGAAAAACCCTACTCGATGTGTACCATAGTGTTGAAGCGCAAAGAGACACACTAAAATGAAGCAGGTGATTGGAATTACAGCATCTGCAACGATTAGAAAAGTAAGGATCAAAAACAAAATATTTAAAGCAAAATTGTTGTTCATTTGCTTGAGAAGTTATATAGTATCCAACTGGGGCCACTATACCCTTAGGAACCTCCTCCATTCCAACAAATTCATTGCTTGCATTTTGTCAATTTAGCTAATGTAAAAAGCTACCCTATTAACATGCTGCTCAACATGGCTGCAAGAGAAAAGTTTAAAATTTATAACCGGTTTAACCAAAGCACGTGTATATTATACAGGGGAAAAACACACAGTTATGAATACTCTCAAATGCCATGAAGGCAGGAACATTGTATGCCACATTGTCTATTAAAGAGATCCAATTAACATCATAGGCAGTTTGGCAAGAAGGAGATTCTATTTACAAGACCAATTTTTTATACTATTCTCTAATTCTGGCTATAGCTTTTCCTTCACTAAGGGATATAAATGGCAAAAAGTGCATTTTGTAATAATTCAAGTACAAACCAGATAATAATCTGAGGTCATTTAGAGCCAAATAATTCAATGTATAGCCACTAGTATGAATAGATGAAAGGCCTAAACATACTCTGAGCTAACCTCGATGAGAAATTGGTTCTTAACCTAGCAATCAATGATCAAAGCAATATCTTTCTTTGTCCTTTAAAAATGATACATACATTTTAAACTATGCACCTTATGATAATCTTTTAGTTGTTCTCCAGGATTTTGATAACTTGAGATTATGCTTGAGTTTTTCCCAAGTATACTGACTAGCAGCTTCCTTTTCCAGTTAAAAACAATAGAGTGATAGGACAAACAATAAACACGGTAGTATCGCTTTTTCAACCATACCGCGAAAACAGTTTCTATATGCCAATAAAAAAGCTTATCAGATCAAGAAGAGAAGTGGATAGAGAATTTTAGGCGACAACATGAGCAATTTACATGGTCCCTTCACTTTAGGTCAACCAACTCTTTTTCTAGTAACCAGTCCTAAAGACAAGAATGCCAAACCCATTATCCGTTATTGCTGTGGATGACCAAAAGGAAAACAATGTTATTGTTTTCCCAACCGTGTAAGCACAATCACAGGCCAGGATTTTATGAAAGAAAAGACTTGACTCTCTCCTAGTCAATCTTCTTCTCTTCCTTTGCACTAAACAGCATTAAAGCTTTTACTCTTATAAAAATCGTCATTTGTACCAAACAGTGGAAGTCATGACCATGAAAGCAGGATATGTCGTTATACTGCTAGCTTTAAGCAACTAAAAGTACTAAAGATATAAGAACAACTACAAACTGAGAAGCTTACATTCGTGATGTTGCTTAGACATCGATAGCTCAAGACCAGATACTGCAGAGAAAACTACAAGAGAAACAGAACTTTTCAGTCACCAAGTTGTGATTAAGAGGAAACATTAAAAAGTAAATCATGTGTGCTGGTTTTCAGTGTACCTGAAATAGCTGGAGTAAGCAGTCCATCTCCAATCACCATACAAGTGCCAAGAAGAACCAAGATTAGCAGAGCAGTATGCAGGAACTTACTCTTCTCCAGGTACCCTTTGACCTTTGAACTGTTTTTGGTTTCTGGCGGGTGCTCCAGTTTATATGTTGACAGTTCTTCATCAGCAACTTGTCTGTTGGGCAGTAGGCTGACTTTAACATGCCGGCATATCAATGAGTATAATGCAAAAGTACCACCTGCAAACTTAGGCAAAAGGCTTCAATTTTAATTGAATGAACCAATTAAGGTAGACGGCATAAAATTATTCAGTGACTAATGCCTACCTTCTCCATTATCATCAGCTCGAAGGACAACAAAGACATACTTGAACAACGGGACTAACGTAAGAGTCCAGAAGACAAAAGATAAAACACCAAATATCTCTTCATTTGTCTCTGAATGTTGAATATCTTCTGCAAAGGTGCTCTTATAAACATAAAGTGGAGAAATTCCCAAATCTCCATAGACCACACCAAGGCTTTGATAAGCTAAAAGCAACACTGTCTTCCAAGATTCCTTCTGAAATGCAGTTCAATAAGCATGGCAGCTGTTTTAGTAACCAGCTTAATTATAAAATTTCTGAGCTATAAGGGTAAACAATCAACTAATAATTGATTCTAGGCGTAAACTTTGAAACTAGTAATGCCTGAATGCAAATGATAACAAAATCCAAGCACATACCTTGGAAGAATCTGGACACTTCTTATAGTCTAGATCCATGGCTGCTATGCTTCAATAAGCTAAATGAATTTCTTGTTTTTCTAAGGAGCCAAGCTGAATTCTTATTGATAAACCCAGTAAAGCTTCAGATCTGCACTGAAACAAAATAACAGTTGGTTGCAGACTCGAAAAGAAAGAAGTTTCAAGAAAACAAAATGAAGGGCTTTCATCATGATGAAACTTAATGAATATCCATAAGTCTATTGACACAATTGAGGGAATAAAAAGCCTTAAGCAGGTCACATGCCATCCATAACTCTATCACATCCCCACCAAACTCATAAAAAACTGAGCACATGTTTCTCCTAAAAAATTTCACAAATTTGAAGAAGGAAGTAGAAAACCAACCAGCACCCAAATCCCAACTACTGATGAAAATTTAAACTCACCAGGAAAATATTAAAAAAGATAAAAAAATTCAGCACCATAAAAAGAAACAATCAGTTATAGGCCCTATATGTATAGAAAGGGCCCCCCCTCATTTATTACCTCTGCAATTATTTTTTACATAATTAGTACTTTCTTTTATTGCCTTTTTGTTTTTCCTCTTCCTGGAAAAAGGCAAGAACAAACAAATGCTTCACTGTTTCTTGCCTACAGTTGAAGCAAAAGCCAAGAGGCACAACACGGAAGGTGCACATTAGTCCACAAGAGACGAAGTAGGAGAAGATAATAACAACAAGGAATTCTTCAATAACTGTTGCAGATACACGGGAATATATATTATATAGATATATACGTGTATAACTGTATACACATATGAAGAGTGACAGGTTTTCTGAAACCGTTTTCTTCTATTTTAACAAGAAAATGATCAGGAGGAACAGTAGAACGACAACGGAAAAACACAATCACGTGATTCAACGACGGTTACATTTGGAAAAGGAAAAACGATCAGAAATCAATAAAAGCAGAAGCCACGATTGATGCCCCCACAGAAGATATGGTCTAATTTATTATACTACGCTGTCACGATACCCTACACAAACCAACACATATACCACACTCACTCTCTATCTTTCTTTACGTGCATTGAGAAACCTATAAGACTAATACAGTACATGAAGCTAACCCTTTCAAGATCTCCGTTTTGCTTGAAGAAACTTGAGAGCGTGTTACTGGATAGATTTTTTCATAGCATCCAAAGTTAAAGGCGTTTGATGGCAAGCAACTCAACAGAAAAAAGGTGGGAAGAAGAAAGAAATGTAAGGGAAATAATTACGTAAATTCCAAGAAGGGAAAATCCTACATCTTTTTAGTTACGCAGCTAAATGAGAGTGGGGCTCCATAAAAGTTTCATCGATAAGGAGATTAAGAAACTCCCAAGAAAAGAAGCAACTTGGTGAGAGAGAGATAAGAAATGGGGACTGCCTAGACGGGCATACCCATGTGAAGCGCAAAAACCCACCAGAGGTTGGACGTGGGTTTTTTTGCAGAATCACCAGCTTTTCCTCATCCAAGCTCCTTTATGACCCCATTAAAGCTCAGCTTTTTTTCTGTTTGCTTGTACCCATTTATGACTCCTTTTGTCTTTTTCAAATTATTTTAACAATAAAGCTTTTTTCTTGCATCATTACCTCTTGTCATGTTACTGGCATTAGCTACAGGATGATCAGTGATCACCCCCCCCAAATTTTGTTTACTGCAGTGCATTAATTGGTAGAATATGATTATATAAACCAAACCCAGAAAAAAAAAATCCTGCAGTAGTGCCATAAAAAGCAGAATTTGCAGTACCAAAAGCATCAAAGTTGAACTATGAACAAAGAAAGAGCTCCATAGGATGTTCATTAAGCTGTAATAAAGTTCTCACCTTGATTTCTCTTCATAAAACTCAGTTGTTTGCTTTGAACTTCTTGCTGGTAATAAAATGGATTCTCATATTGTTAGATCTACACGACAATTTATAGAACCAAGAATTAAATGTGAAGATACCATATGTGAATTGTATATAGAAATGGAACAAAAAAAAGTGTTCCTTTTTTGGTTTTTGGAGGGATTTTGAAGGTTAAATGAACAGAGCAGAAGCTGTAAGTTTTTTAAGGTGTGTACCAACCGACATTAGCGAATGTTGCTCGTGAAGAGAATAAATTTAGAGAGAAACAGAAACTGTATAAATTTCTTGTTGAGGGAGATTTAAAAATAAAGAAGAAGAGAACGTGGGTTACATGTTTGAGGTAATGATTCCGTGGAGAAGTGAATCAAAATTTAATATTTTTAAATAATCACAGGAGGGATTAAAAGTGTGCATTTAAAAAAGTGTTGTCTTTATAATCTTGATTCTTCTTTTCTTTTCCCCCTTGCATTACATGGTATGGTGCCGGTATATTTTGACCATGTGGATTGAAGGAATGTCTTTTTCCCAAGCACTCGTGGCAAAGCAGCCATGGAATTTGAGAGAGTGCTTTTGACGAAGAAAACCCAGATAATTAAGGATATTTATGGAAAACTACTATAAATATTGTGGAATATATTTATAAATCTACACCCAACTAATCATAAAATGCATTCGTTTAATTTTTTTGTGGAATTCCATATAAATTTATGTTCATCATTTTGTGGAGAACTTTTACCGTCTTGTAACTTAATTAAGTACCAACTTACAAATAAATTTCGTAAAGGTTTTCAATTTATTGCAAATATAATCTAAAGCTTCGTTAACGAGATTGTTCATGCAAACACAAAAGTTCAAAAATTTGAAGCACCCAAATCCAAATTGGAAACTTGAGTTGAAATTTGAAAAAGAAAAGGTGAAGCATAATTCTAAAAGTGCAGACTTTCTTTTTTTATTAGTTAGTAATTCACAAGAAAATATTTTTATAGCCAGAAATTGACCGGACAAAGAAGATCTTAATTTGAGCAATGGGGTTCGAGGATAAAACTTGTAACCGGAGCTTTTGGCACTCTGAGAAAATCCAGATTGTAGGGCACTTGTGGTGTAAGAAGAACAAGAAGGTGGGATTGGGTGGCCAAGAGGCGGTTGAGATTTCATTTCACATTGATAACTTCAAACTCACAGACAGCATAGCAGCCATGACCCATGTGCTCATTGTTTTTTTTACCCAAGTATCCATTTTACCCCATAAGGTATGAGATAAGCTTTAACTTTTTCACAATACACAGATTTTCTTGAACTACGTATAAGATATTTTGATTTAATACATAGATTTTTTGTGTGTGGTAGAAATAAAGAGATGATGCATTTTGAACACCATCTCGAGACAATCAAATTTGAGTGATTTTGTCCAAAATGTTGACTTGCTTTTAGTAGACAAGAATAAAAAAAAAGACAAAAACTTGGTTAGTGGAAGAATAATGTAGACCGAACTTTAGTGATTGAACTTAGGAAATCAATTTCCTTCTCGTGCTTTCGATTCTTTGATTTTAAGTTTCAATCTCTATGGTGGGCATACAATCAATCAATTATATTCTTAACAAATCATATTTTCTCAGTGTTTTAAAAGAAGTCAACTTATGAAATAAATTTAAATAATTAATGCTAAAATTATATTATAATATAACCTAAAACTATATATAATATTATTAATTAACAAATTAATTAATTATAAATTTTTTTATATAGTCGACTAATGATGAATTAATCTCTTAATAATAATTTTTTAAAATTTAGATTGTGCCTTTTGTTTTTGTTTTTTTTTTAAATTTTAAATCACTACAAAAATTTCATTCATTAAATCATAATGATGACAAGAAAAAAAATTAAAAAAAAAAGTATTATGGTGAAGGTGAATGAATTAACAAAGAGAGTTTTTGTTTAGACATCATAATTAATTTTATTTGTAGCATTATTACTAAGAATTATATAAAGAAATATACGAGTATTTTAATTTATATAATTTTTATTTAAAAAATAACATTAAGCATTTGCATAAAAAATTTAATTATAAAATACAATTAATTTTAAATAATAAATATATGTATTCATTACAAATATTTTTTATTTAATTATATATTTTTATTATTAAGTGAATTTTAAATTAGAAATTAATATTTTATAAAACTTACTAATAAGTATTTCATGCAATCAACAACAACAACAACAAAAAAAAAAAAAAAAAAACCCTTTGTCTAAATTAACTAACTTTGTTTGCTAAAATTATCTGACAATACGGATCGATTACGTCGCTTATATTTTATAAAATATATCTATTTATAAATCTGATCATATTAAAATTCGTCAAAAAATAATAGTTGGGCAAACAATCCCTAAACCCTAAAGATGCTCCAAAATCCTTTCGGTTATTTGTTCGAGAACTACAATCTTCGGAACATTGTTTTTTCTTTTTTTACACCAAATACAAATACTAGAGAAAAAAATATATTTAAATTTATTTATAAATATGAGCCCATTTAAGGACTTTTAACGGCCCATCTTGAAAATTTGGGCCCTCAGCTTGATTTTCTTAGTAAAAGATTATAGGGCCCATTATTACAAACTTTGAAGTGATGTTATGAGACTGATTCTATCAAACTATTTTGTTTTTATTTAAAATTAAATTGCAGAGATACACAAACACACATACATATATGTGTGTGTGTGTGTGTATATGTATACCAGCAACAGAATATTAGTCGTGCACTTATATATTAAAAGATCAAAGAATATACAGACTGAGGTTTTTGGCACGGTGCCTTGAAGTTATTGAATACAAAGAGAGCAGAAAAACAATGTTGTGAAGCACGAGTCTGTGTCTTGGATTGCGCAAGTCTTGTGTCAGCTTTACAACATACCCGACGTTGCCATGCATGGACCACACATATAATATATTAATATGTAGTGTTGTCAACTGCTATGATTACTGACCATTCACTAATACATAAATATATGACATATAAACAATTTTCTTCACGCATATTAATCATTTTGTCACGTATATATAATCATGTACATAAATATATATATATAAGATTGACCAATAATATTGCTTGGTGCATGCTTGGCAAGGCGGAAACATTTGAAGATGATATTACATATACGAAGCATACATGATATATCTGAATGTGTTTTTTAAGTGTTTATATATATATATATATGTATGATTATATAAATAAGAAGTTTACCGTGGCTTTATCAGCAAGGAAATAAAAGTAAATCAAGCATGCATGAGGAGAGAGCATCACGGTAATTATATACAATGATGCTAATTTGTCAATATATAGATCATGGTTCAAGTAGTGGGACTATATATATATATATATATGTATGTATAAAACATCAAACCATTTTGCAGGGGCATATAGCCAGTAGGGGCCACCAACCTCAGATATTCAAAGCAGTTCTCACCATACCTACCTCGCTCAAGCCCAATCCAAACTTGGAACTTATTAAATTAATTTTATTATACGTATATATATATGTATGTAATAGAACCAGCAGAAGTTTTTGTATATGCGTCTGTACAAGAATTTTTTCTTCAATATGGTAGGTAGGAAGCATATATTTACATTCATGTAAATATTCATGGACGTATTATAAACTGAATACTTATTTGCTGTGATCGCCAATTGATATGTTTATGCATATATAGTATGACAAGGAGATGAAAGTGTTTATACATGTATAAATATGTATACAAAAAGAAACAAACAAAACAAAAAAGGTATACATTTGAGTAGTAGCAATACATATTCAAGAAGAACAATTAATATTCATGTACTTAAATATATATGATGCCCCAAAACCAAGAGACGTAACCAAACATATATATATATATATATATAATGAGAAATAAAGTTGATGAAGAGGTAGGATGATATCAGTGACCAACACCAGGGCTTGGAACATCACCTTGTCTTCTGTAGGAATAATCGTAATCATAATCTCCAGGAACACTCGAGTTATAATCTCCCATCTCCATCACCTTCTCTACTCTTCCTCCTCTTCTTCCTCCTTGCAACTGGCATGACGATGACGATGACGATGACGATGACGATGATGACGACGACGACGACGACGACGACGACCTCGACCTCCCATTCCGAACAATACCATTACATGGACTAGTACTGCTGATCAAAACCCTAGCACCACTGCCCATATTTTTGGATTCAAACACCAAACAGAGTAATATAACTACTCCTGTAGTCACGAAAGCTCTTCTAAGAGAATTTCTAGCCATTTCCACGTTCTTTTCTTCCTTTTTCTGGGTTAAGAGAGAGAGAGAGAGAGAGAAGATGAAGTTTTGAAGGGGGTCTAGGCTATGGTTTACATATGTGTATATATATGCTTTATACTTATAGAGAAATGGTGTTTAGGTGCCATCATTTAGCAGAAAGGTAATAATTTTGTATTATATACATTTATAGACTCATTTATATTGTGGGTGCAAATATTGGTGAGCATGCATATGATCATAACAGGGGATTTGTATTATTAAATTCTTGTTGTAATACTGAACCAATTAATTATGTATACAATTCTAAGTGCAGGAATCATAGTCGTATTGCTTTTACATGACTTTTAACCTTTATTTCTTTAATGTTCTTTTACATATAAAAAATAAAAAAAAAAAATAAATTAGTATTAATATTTTTTAACCTACATTATTTTTTTAGAACCGACTTTAATAAATTATTAATAAAAATAAAATAAAATAATAAGTGATTATACTTTAAAAGAAAATACAATAAATATAAAATTTTTGTAACACAAACAATGAAAATTTGAAAATATAGTATAAAGTAAATAATAAGAAAAATTAATATATATATATATATATAACAATTGAATCGAATATTACTTAAGTTTTCTCCCTGAGTTCATGAAATTAGCAAACAGATACGATATATATATACACAAAGGAGATCAACGTAAGCATGAGACATGCAATCAGCTCCAATCAAAGTGATCTACATAAGCCTTTTATATATAATGCTAATACCAAAGCAGCCTCGCACAAATATATACCAGAACCTGCCCACTAACTGATGTACATATATATATATATATATATATATATAAGATTACTAGACTATTATCAACTCTGAACTTCTAAAGGATAAACATGACTTACAAAAAAAAATGCAAATGGATGAATGGGGTCATCGTGTTCATTTGTCTGCAGAACTTTTCCACACCCTTCATTAACTTTTAGACTTTTCTCTCAATGTGCTTTCTCCTTGGCATAATGAAGGCTTTTGGGAATGCCTAGAAAACATTAAATCTTCAAATCCAAATCCCTTTGCACTTTCGGTTTCTTATACTATGATATATATATATATATATATAAATAATATATGAATTTGATATCTTTTTGAAGTTAAATTTTCGAAATAATTAATTACTATTTGTCAGTTGTTGCATGTTAAACATTGATTAACTTAACTCTCTTATTTACTTATTAACATATCTATTATGTATATAAGTTTTGTAATCTTCCGCAGCTGAATCTAAAATCATTCTTCTTCCTTTTCTTTCTTAGTTCTTTGTTTCTTGAATCTAAAATCAAAACCCTTATTGAATTCTAATTAGTTTTAGCATAAGGTAAGTTAGTGTAAATTAGTATACGAGTAATTATTTACACTACAAACAATAAAATTGAACTTTTATATTAATTTAAAATTTTTAAGATAATAAATTAATTATTTAGCAGATTTACGTATAAGAAATAATTTTTTATGAGTTAATTAATATATGAGGCTGCCTATAATTATCATTGCGATTATGAGTGTGCAAATTTTTGTTCGGATAAAAAATTTGACCAGACAAGTTCTTTCAATCTGAACCAAATTAGACCAAAGATACTTTAGGTTCAATCTCATTTTATAAATAAATGGATTAAAATTTTTAATTCAAATCAATCAAACTAGTCCGAAAAAATTTAAAATCAAATAATTCTAATATTTAATGCCCTCCCCCACCTCTAGTCGTACCTCTCAGTCTCTTTTCTCTTTTCTTAAGTTCCTCACTCCCTCTCACCTCTCAACACCTCTTAACCTCCTTCTATCAGCTACTCCTTCTCTAGCCTCCACAAGACTACCTAAGCACTTCAAACCACTCCTCTTGACCCTTTCCTCCCTTAAGTCTTTTTCGTCTCTCAACTCCTTTAAACCTTTGCCTTTTCTCGATTGTACTTCCTCTAACCTGCACAAAACCACCTCCAAGTTCCAGCCAATCCAACCCTTCACTTGCATGAGTTACACTCTCTTTTATCAGTTTATCCTTTTAGCTCTTGGTATTTCTTACTTCTCAAAGTGTCATCTAATCCTGATTTTTAACTCATTCAATTCCGTCGAAGCAGTCTCTTAACCTGTTATTCCAAAAATAGTGCCCTCAATTTGCATTATACAAAGTATGCCACAATCTTCGGGAGGGGAAGGAAGGAAAACCGAAAAAAAAAGACTAAGAGAAAGAAACATAGGAATAACATAAAACAAAGGATATTGGATTTGATAAATTTAGTTCATTCGATCTGGACTAACATCTGGTCCAAATTGGACTAAAGAAACATTATACAGTCCAATCTTTAATCTAGAGTTTGAGAGTTTTGCGATCATGGTTCTATCTGAATTTAAATTGATGCATATCCTTAACCATAATATTGTTTATATTGATCATCAAATTTTTTTCCAACTAGTTTAATTACTATACATGATTTAATTACTATTTAAACCTCATATATTTATATTAGTTTTCAGAAAAAAAAAAATTACTTTTTGTTTCATATATTCTAACAGCAACGAAGTTATGTTTTACTATAATTTTGTATATTTTGATTACATTTACATATATTCAATATATTCATTGTATTAGTTTTTTTTTTTATTTTAAATTATTTTAATTGATCATTAAATAAATTGCCAAAATCTTATATTAAAAATAACATTAAATTGATAAATATAGTTGCTAATAAGTTAACATTTCTCTAGTTTTATTTAATAAAAATGAATTTAAGTAAATCATGTCTAGTAATTTCCCTTTTCTAATATTAACCCGATTAACGTTATTGTAAATTAAATATTCTTCGGCCATATAAAACCCATTAAGGGTGGTTAATTTGCTTGATTTCAGATGAATGTTCCATGGAAATTGACAGACACAAACATAATATAATATAATATAATATAATATAATATATATATAGATACATAATTAATCGTCAAACAACTTTTAAAAGTGAATGTCATTAAATTAAAAGGGTAAGAAATTGAAAGGCATTAAACTTGTATTATCCAATAATATTAATTAAAGCTCTCATAATCAAAGTTAAAACATAAATTTTTAAAAAAAAGGGATTTAATTTTCTTTTTCTAATTCGTAATTACTTTGTAAAGCTGACGTTAATGAGATCTGATTGGTATTTATAATGTTGTTTTAACGGTTTGAAACTTTTGATCATCAAATCAGAACCTCAAATCAATGCATGAAAATTACACAATCCAAATCTTTTGTTAGTCGCCGCCTGCTCTCATCATGGTTTCACGAAGCTTGTAAGAAACTTCACTCTTTAATTTCCATACTTACGTGTGTATATATGTATGTATATATATATATGTACATATAATTTCATCATCACCGACATTAAAAATATGTGAAAATTAATCTATATTTTTTAAACATAAAAAATATGGATTATTTTTTTTTAGTGCTTTCTTTCGGTGTTTTAGCATTATCTTTTAGGAAAAAAAATAATTTTAAAATAATTTTTATTTAAAATTTAAATTAAGTAATTAATATTAATACTAAATCATTCATTAACGAACTATTTATATTAAATATTTTGAATTGTTAATAATTTTATTTACCTGAATCTAGAGGTAAAAGAAAATGAACTAAGTGACTCAAATATATGCAATGTTTTATTAGTGTGTACGTAAATATATATGTATTGAGTTGAAATTAAATCATTAAAAGTGTATATGGTGTGCTCATCCACTTTTTTTTTCTTTTCACTGAAGATATAAATACCTCATTTTACGATTTAAAAATATATAGAATCAAAATCATTCAAACTATGTTAGGGTTTTCACTCGATCTATTGTATATTCTAAAATTTTTCTCATTTTTTTTTTTTGCACTCTTTGTTAATATTTTTAATAAATTCGTGTTCTACAATAGTTTTAGGGTTTTGTTTTTTTTGGTAATTTATATATTCATAACGATTTAGTATAATTTATCATCTTTTTAACAATTAAAATTAGTATGTCTATTAAATAGTGAGATCTCCACTTTTTTATTTTATCATATATATATATATACATGCATGTGATAGAGATAACAAAAAAAAAAAGTGAATTAACATAAAAGATTTCTGAAATTTATAAAATAAGAAGAAAGAAATAAAATTTAAAAAAAAACAGAAAATTTCTGAAAGATAATATGGTAATGCCACGTGACACCCCCAACATGAAAACAAAGTAGTTGGATACGCGCTCAACCTACCATAACTTTTAATATAAAGTATGCTAATTTAATAATTATTGAGATAAGACTTGAATATTATATCTTCTTTTTTCTTTTTTATCAATTTCATAATTTTTTACTCTATATATATACACACACGTATATTATTATTATTATTAAAATCATCGTTACGTTATATCTTTTAAAATGTACATACATTAAGATTACGTGCACGGGGTAATTATATAAGTATTGTATGATAATTTTACAAGCCATTAAATTCTCTAAATAACAAAGTTGATTTGCTAAATAGAACTCCATGTTATATAATGCTTTACTTGACGAACAAGAAGCTTGTGAGACAAACGCGGTTCATTTATCTAAATATTCAAATCTTTGACCCACCATTCAATTTATTTAATTAATTTAAAAGTCGGTGAGCTCTCTATTTTTCATACACTTTAATTTTATTAATTATTTTTTTTAGAATCCCACAAATTTTATTAGATACACTAACCCTTTACATATATATATATATATATAGTAACCCATTTAGCTATATAATGAAAAATAATTTATTTCGTAAAATAACCTTGAGAGAGAGCCTAGTCTAAAATATTTAAGAGTAAAATTGGAAAAATAGAAGTTGGATATTAAAATAAATATTTAATTAGTAGTAATTTGATGGTAAGCGTGTCAAACAAGCTCGTGACAAACGCGTACATTTGGAGAATTCAGAGTCAAAATGGACTCACAAGTAGCTGGCGACTTACTCAGGCAAACGCTGACGTGTTGCCTCTGCCGTTTCTTAACTTCCTTCAACATCTCCCCTACTCTCACCACATCACGCGCCTAAACTTATAGCCTCTCCCTTCAATTATCTCCTTTTATTAGAATGAAAATTCATATAATAAAATTAAAATAAATTATTATTATTATTATACATATATTTTTAGAAAAACATACCGAATAGAGATTCAAATATACAAAACGACTTTGTGAATAAAAGTCACATAAATAGTGGGTCTTGTTGAAACTTGAAAGTGCTTCTTCTCCATAAGTCAAGTAAAGATATAATTAACTTGACTTGAAAATTTTAGAATATATATATATATATTTAATTACAAAAATTCAGCAATTTGAAAATAATAAGATTAGAAAATACCATATATTTATTCGAAGAATAAAATAAAAGTGGTAAAATTAAAAAAAAAAGTAAAATTAATTAAGAAATTAAAATAAATGTTGAAAGAATTGGGGTAAACAAATTAGTGAAAGTCAACGGAGCGTGGGAAATAAAGCGAGTGAGAGTAACTGTTAGTAGAGGAGAAATCTGACTTTGTCAACTGAAGAACAAAAAGGTCGACACAAAGAACGGTTTCACATCTCTCTCTTTCTTCTTCCTTCCTTCTCCTGCTTCTTATAAATCCACTGCACCGTCTTCTCTTCAATCTTCACCTTCAAGAAACTCATAAAAATAATTTTAAGTTTCATTTCGATCAAATGGGAAAATCACCCGTTAGTCGTCGAGATCTCGCGGTCATGGCTGTCATGGTTGTAATCACGTTCGCATTACTCTGCTCTCCATCGCTCGCAAGGCCACTAGTTAGAAACAGCATGTTAGTGTCCCAGAAAGAATCTTCAAACCACCTCCTGCTTCCTGAGGAAAACGTTGTCGTAACGGATGTGGATAAAGACCGTGTTATGCCGTGTGATGAGGCGAGTCACCACCGGCCGAGGATGGTGAGAGGAAGATATGGAGCTCTGGTTCTGAATGTGCTGCCAAAGGGGACAACGCCGCCGTCTGGACCCAGCAAAGGAACCAATAACCTTAACAACTAGAGGCCGGAAACCTCATGTCTGTGGATTTCCAGGGTTTGATCGTCTGTATTAACTTGCAAGAGTTAGTTAAATTTATTCTTTTTACAAGAGGAATACTGTCTTCCTCTAATTAGTTATAGGTAAAGTTTGTATTTTTTTTTTCATTGATGTGTAAATAATCATGCATTTCAGAAATACAAGAGATTTATAATGTATTCGAAATACTTTCTCTTTTGATATTCTAAATTCGATTCTTGTTATTAACATTTTGAGATTAAAAATTTAAATACTCAAAGTTCGATATTGAAAAAGTGCATAGCCGGGATCGTCTAATGTAATTTTGATCTTAGTATATAAGAATTAGTTTTAAAATATTATTATCGTAAAAAATAAAAATTTATAAATAATTTATAAACAAATTTTTATAAAGGTATGATATTTTATACTATGAAAGTTAAATAAATATCTAACTTTTAAAATATATTAAATTATTAAATGTTATTTACATCTGACATATAATTTATTATTTTATTTATTTTTATAAAAATATAATAATTAAGATTAGATAATTAAAGAATTTTTATTTTTAACTTTATATTTTTTTAAAAAATGGTCGTCATCTTTTATCACTTAATTAAAAATTAATAATCACTAATTATTTTTAAACTATAGAGATTACTTTAGAAAAATCTCTTAACATATAAATTATATTATAACCTTACGTTTCAACCAATGGTTAGATATTGCGATGTAATGACGGTGGATGTGGTCAAATTGTTTAGGCTTGATTTTAGGTGGGTTTAATTAATTAATTAATTAATAATTACCTCAGTGTTAAAAATGATATTGAAATACTGTTCATTAAATCTAATTATTTAAATTTTATATTTATCAGAATTTTTTTTAATTTTTTTTATATGCATCATGAATTTTATTCGATTATTTTATTATAAAAATATAAATATAAATACATTTAGACTAATAAAAAAAAATATAGATATAAATTATATGTACTACCACTTTGTCAGCTATAATAAAGAAAGAAGACAGGGAAAAAAAGCTTATCTCGTATACTTTCTTTTAGAAGATGACACAATTATGATATTATATCAAATTCATTTAATTTATATATATTTACTACCAAGGAATTTTTGCCAGATGGTATAATATTATTTATATATTACGTTGGATTAAAATTATTTTATTAATATAATGTTATTTTATGTTAATTTTCTTTGGTGGGAGGAGTCTGTTGAATACTCTGGAAACAAGTAAAGAGTCATGTTTTGAGGAAGAAGAAGACAAAAAGAGAAGAGAAGCATCCGTCCATGGCGATGGAGGGTAGAAGTGCTGTGGCTGCATGCTTCTTTGTGATTCTTTGCTTATCGGCGCTCAAAGGGATGATAGCAGCGAGGATCAGCGGGGAGCCTTTGTTGCAGAGAAACGATGAAGGCAGTGGCTTTGGCTTTAGCAAATCATTTAATTATATTTTTGATACTTCCAAGTATGGTATTTTGCAGCTCAACAATGGTTTAGCTCGAACTCCTCAGATGGGGTACAGAATTTACTCTCCTGAAATTTCCTCTTTTTGTCTTTTTGGTTTTTAGTGCTCTGCCCATTTTTTAAGCTTTGTTACTTCACCAGGATTTCATGGGTCAATCAATGATTCAAGTAGGTGAAATGGAAGCCTTGCTTTTGTCTTATAATGGATATCTTTTCCTGGTAGAAATGTTCTGTTAAGATCTTTAGAGGGTTCTCAAATTATTAGAATGCTGGTGCTGTTTGAATTTTATTTCTTCTTGTTCCTATATTGGTGGGTTTAGTCGATGCTAGTTATTTCTGAGATTCTGAATACTGTATCTATGATTTTTCTCTTTTCTTGTTTGTCTGAGAAAAAAACGAAAATAAAGAACTGATATTTTCTACCGTGGAATACATTAGTAAGGATGAGGTTATAACTCATATAATCTAATTTGCAGATGGAATAGCTGGAATTTCTTTGCTTGCAATATCACTGAGACTGTCATTAAGGAAACTGGTATTGTTTTCTTCCAATGATATCTGTTCTTACTTCTTATTTATTTGGTCTACTGGGCTAATGGCCATTATGCTAGAATCAGCTATCTTATTTGCATGGAGGATGATCCTATAGTCCGTATTTCGTCTTGATGGTGGACGTTATTTTAATCCTGATCATTTAGAATTGTAATCCTAGGAAAATCAATTATAGGTAGTAGAATGGAGCATGCATTATTCTATATTGTTTCTTGCATGTATCTTGATTTATGAATGCCGTTAAGCTGTTTTTACGCCTGAATGTGTATAACCAGCTATAAGTATTTCTGGCTTTTGCTCCCTATTATATGTATGTAAGAACAAACATTTATTCTGGTTTTAAGTGAAGTGGCAGAGATCCCAATGTCTTCTTTTTTCTTTTGCTTGGCAGATTGGAAAAGACTTTCTTTTTAGTTCTTTTTGAACTCAATCCGGTGACTGGATCTACAAGTAACAATAGATTTAAATATACCTTCCTGTTGTTAGAGCTGATATTGAAAAATTCATCATTAGCAAATTATGGTTGTTTCCTTTATCAAATTTCATTAGAGGTACTAACATCATATTATGATTGACAGCTGATGCTCTAGTCTCATCAGGCTTGGCTGATTTAGGTTATGTATATGTCAATATAGGTATTGACTTGCATCCTTAAAATATTTCCTTCACCTTCAAATTTTGTTTCTTTTTTTATACTTAAGAGTTTTAATTGGACGCAGATGATTGCTGGTCCAATATTACACGAGATTCAAAGGTCAGTTGAGTCCCATCACTTACAATGGAATAGTAATTCATGTTAAGCTAATAATTGGCCTAGACAACAGTTGTCCTTGTTATTTTATGGGACTTCATATTAAGCTAATAATTGGTTTAGGCAACAGTAACACTTGTTATTTTATGGGAAACCTTTTTATCTTGCTCAAACAAATAGCATCGAAACTTCATATCATCTGCTTTCTTCCTGTTGAATACAAAAATTATTGTTGGATTAATTGCTATATCATTTCTTAATTGCTAATGTCACTGTTTATTGAGTGAGCTGATTGTTTTAGAATGTATACTTCCGAAATTGTGCAATGCAATTTCCACATAGATGAACCCTTTGTGTACTTTCTTGATTGTGCAGGGTCAACTGATCCCTGATCCAGAAACTTTTCCATCAGGAATTAAAGCACTTGCTGATTATGTTCATGAGAAAGGCCTCAAGCTTGGTATTTATTCAGATGCTGGGTAAGATGGAAATTTTGAAGCAACTGCTTGTAAATATAGGAGTTAGATCATAAACAATAAGTTCTCATACTGAATCAATTACAGTGATTATGTTCTGTTTCAATCTCCTAAGATCCCACTCCATTTTCAGTGTCTTTACATGCCAAGTTCGACCAGGGTCACTTTTCCATGAAAAAGATGACGCTAAACTGTTTGCTTCTTGGGTTAGTTTTTATTATCTAACAATTCACTCTCTTTTTTTTTTTGTCAGGTTTTTTATTAAAGTATTATTTTATATCCTTTTTCGTGGATGTTCTCTATTGCTTTTGAATAATAACTCTCTCAATCTCCTTTCTACCTTAAATATTGTTTCAAATTTCAACCAAAAAATTTAAAAGTATTTTGGATGGGAGTTCTTATCTTATTCTAGATAGTTTTTTCTTGTTTATTCTGACTGTTTTAATGTTTTATTCCTGTTATGCAGGGTGTGGATTATTTGAAATATGACAACTGTTTCAATCTGGGAATCGAACCAGAAGAAAGGTTTCACCTCATCTAGTCTAATTTTACCTGTCAAGGGATCAACGTTGAGTAGCTTTAAATTGACCTGATATGGTTCCATAATCCAGATACCCACCAATGCGTGATGCTCTAAATGAAACTGGACGCACGATTCTTTATTCACTTTGTGAATGGTAAGGTTTCTCATTCTGTTTTTATCCACTAGTTATTTTCTATACTGAGTTCAGTTGTAACCTTTCTGTGTTCATATGACAGGGGAGTTCACAACCCTGCATTGTGGGCTGGCAAAGTTGGAAATAGTTGGCGTACAACAGATGACATCAATGATACATGGGCAAGGTAGAAGTTTGGGACCCTTTTTAACACGTTGGTCATACAATGATCAATATTGTTTGGTACTCCAAACTCCAGAGGCACATATCACTCAAGCCTTGCTTTAGCCAGTTGCCCAACTACCTTATCTAGATACTCCCTATAGTTTTCACTGTGCTCAACAATCAAAATTAAACAAATTCAGAAAGTGGGAATTTGTTGATGCAGAGGACTGAATACTGGATATATGAATTCCTCTAAAAAATAGCATACATGAACAGAAATAGGAGTAGACCTTGTTTTAAGTGCATTTCTAGTCGTTAATAATTTGAGTTCGGATTTATGATATGATCTTTGTAAGAAATGAGAACCTAATGCCCCTTTCCTTGATCTGGTAGGTATATTGATTATAATTTATCTTCACTAGTAAAAGATTTATTATGATAGTAATGCATTTCTTGCTAGCTTGATATCATGCTTATTTACTGGTCTACTGATGAGCTTATTGTTGGTGATACTTGGATTTTCAGTGAATATATTGATTGGGATACTGACTGGTTTTTTCTTTTTTTTTGGCCAAGCATGACTACTATTGCTGATTTGAACAACAAGTGGGCAGCCTATGCGGGACCTGGTGGATGGAATGGTAAAAAAAAGGATCCTTAAGAATATAGTCATGTGTTATTGTAGTTGTTATTGCTTCAACTCTGGTTATTTTTGCTTATCACCATCCCATTTTTTTTTTCCTTTGCAGATCCAGACATGTTGGAAGTTGGTAATGGAGGAATGACTTATACCGAGTATCGAGCCCATTTTAGCATCTGGGCATTGATGAAGGTCTCTCTGCAATTTCTATTCCTTCTTTCTGTTTAGCTTCAGACTGGGACATAGTGATTTTATAAATGGTGTCATGAGTTTTATCCCATCCTAAAACAATCATGTCCCTTCTGGTGCTGGAACATATATTGGAGAATGCTGAAAGTCGGAAAGAGATTAGTTTAGTTCACCTAAAGATGGGTTCACTAGAGTTATTTTAGACAACAAATCCGTTTGATTTTTTATGCATTTGCAGATGCTCTGTTTTATAGGCATCATCATCTGCTGCCTACCTGCATTTCTAGAGTTGTTTTCTCATACATTTCTTCATTTGCTTGATAATAGTTACCTGACCTTCCAATCCTTCATGGCCAGGCTCCCCTCTTGATTGGTTGTGATGCAAGAAATATGACTGCGGAAACTTTTAGAATTCTGAGCAATAAGGAGGTTCTTGCTGTAAACCAAGGTAAAAGAACTCATTTTGTGCTTATATTGTTTTTTGGCTTATAGATAATACATTTTGATCTAGTGCAATTTTCTGAATTTAGAAAACTAACGGGACTTCTATTCTATTTGCAGATCCACTTGGAGTTCAAGGAAGGAAAGTTGATGTTTCAGGAACAGATGATTGTCAACAGGTGTGTTCTTCTACAGCACTTTAGAGCTAATTTAGGGCATATTGCAAGCAGGCATATAGGACCATATCTAAAAATTTAGCTACAATTATAAAATTTTCCATCTAAATTTTACTAAAATATTGTCTCCTCGAAGACTAGGAAACTGCTGCCTCTTGACCATAAATAGGCAGTTCTTTCCCAAAAGGC
Source organism: Carica papaya (assembly GCF_054855325.1). Taxonomy (NCBI): domain Eukaryota; kingdom Viridiplantae; phylum Streptophyta; class Magnoliopsida; order Brassicales; family Caricaceae; genus Carica; species Carica papaya. The sequence goes on along the minus strand of NC_142310.1, from coordinate 3,348,708 downwards.
TTAAGTTTGCATCTTAGGTCCTGGGCTCCCTTATGTTTTTGCATACAAGCTTGCCTGTAAAGTCTAATGGAACACAAAGGTTTCAGACAACAAATTAATGATTGTGACTGAAGCATATTGAAGTCCTGATCATCCCTCTCCTGTAAACAAGAAGTTCTTGAATTAAACTTGGTATTTAGGTGTTTAAGTATATTATGTTGACAAAGTTAAGAGACTGTGATTTGATGAGTCAATTGAGGTATGTTGATGTTCTAAAATTTTTAGACCTTTTGATACGTATTGCTATGAACTTGGTTAATCCATCGTGATGTTCTGCAGGTCTGGGCTGGTCCTTTGTCTGCAAATCGACTAGTTGTTGCTCTCTGGAATAGATGTTCAACAGGTGCAACTATAACCGCTAAATGGGAAGCAATTGGCCTGGAAACAGACACAATTGTCTCAATAAGAGATTTGTGGCAGGTGAACTAGCCTTTAGAACTGATTTAGAGAGAGCCTGATTAAATTTATAATCCATTGATAAGGGGCACCTTTTCTTTTTTACTTCTATTTACCATGATATGACCTACGTAAGTCAGTGGTTACATTATTGGTCTCAGCTTTTGTTTTTAAAATAATTCTAAGACTGGTTTGAGCTGCTTATAAGTTTGTCAAGGTTTTTACAGTAACTGATTGGTGTCAGCGGGTCCGTTCCCAATTATCCTTAAACAGCATCTTTTGTTGTACCAGGAGCATCTTCTGTTGTTTCTGGGTCTTTACCTTATTTCACTTATATCCTCTCTACTCTAACTCCAATTGGACTTGGCTGCACTCGAAGGCCTTGCCAAGCTGACATTTTATTGAGAATGGACCCAATTCCTTCGTTTTGGAAAAGAAAAAAACTTGTAGGGAAAAGAAATATTAATTATTGACCTGTAAAACAATATGGTGCTTGCATTAACTAACTTGATTCTATGATTTGCTTGCAGCACAAAAATGTTGCAGAAGATGCAGTGACATCATTTGGTGCTAGAGTTAATGCTCATGACTGTCATATGTATATTTTCACTCCCAAGATAGTGTCAAATTCTGTCATCTAGTCCCTTTTTATATGGGATTTAGTGTGACAGTCCTGAGGATGGTCCCAACATTTGTATATGGGCCCAACTTTGCAGCTTTGTAGACCAATTAAGGTGTCTCAAGCAGTGTTAGCAACCAAAGAACTGTCTGTAACTAAAGCTTGTAAATAAGATCCTTGCAATAAAATGTATGGCCGCACCACATTAAAAGTTGCCAGAAACAGATTTCACTTGAGATTTGGTTTGATTTTGTCAAATTATTGATTAAAAATGGCAGACATGAAAACAAAGGAAATTGATTAAGAGAAACATTCTTAAATCTGAATATCAGGTCTACTTTTTTGCCTTTTTAAATTTCCTTCAACTGAAAAAGATGAAGTAAAGCTAAATTGAGCTCAAAAGGGTTTGATTGACAGCCTCCTCTGTCATACCTATTTATAAGAGGATAATATCATGCTCAAGAGTTGAAAAGAACTACTTTGTATGTCAGTAGAAAGGCAAAACAAGGACAGAAGTAAACCAAGTCAATGAGGATCCACAAATGCCTTCTACGTGTTCTTCTCTGTGGCCTATGGGAGAGAAACTAAACAAGAACAAAGTTATTCTCAACATCTTATTACAAGAAGTAACCAACTATTGTCATTCAAGAAACATGAAAGTCAGCATCAGGCGCAACTTTGCATCCTCAGGAAATAGCTCTAATTCTACTTGACAGCTCTTGTCACAGGACACCCCTCTACATGCATAGAGGAGGAAAGTCATTGTCATCTCTTAGCTCGAATGTCTCTGGGGGAGCTCTGCAGTGCAAACCATTTTAAAAAAAGGAGAAAAACAAAAATCGAGTCAAGAGAAAATATTATACATACTCAAGACTTTTCGTAGACTAGTAGGAACTGTCATACATTTCGTCAGTACTCCCTGAGCTTGATATGCATGCAAAGTCAGAATCTGCCTGATTTGTTGATAGTTGAGGCTCCTCCGAGAGTGATGATGAATGCTCATATGACCCAAAGATAATACTTTCTAAGCTGCAGGAGCAATTCCCAGCCTCAGGAGACTCCGTCCCGGATTGATCAGGCTGATTGATTTGTTGTGCTGTGTTCTCTATAACTGCAAGATCTGGGTGCTGTTCTGCAAGAATTTCAAGGTAGCTGCTGTTTCCACCATCAGCTGTTGGTCGATTCTCAGTCCTAGAAGCCCTTTCATGGCAATGAATCATTGAACACTGAGATGTGGATCCTGGTTTCCTTGCAGTTGAATGCCCATTCATCTCTGTGTAAGAACAATGCCTCTGAAAACATTCAAGCATACTTGCTTTAGTAAATAATATTCAACCCATTTTAGTTTCTAGAGCTGACTTAATCATTACTGTTTGTTGACTCTATGCGATGATATCTATATCACGAAGAAACTCCACTTGAATAAAATAATTACTGTAGGTAAAAAATGATATACCATATTGGGGATATAAGTGCCTGTTCCCCTCGACTTCCCTGTGTCATTAAAACCAAAAGGCGCCGATGGCAGTTGGGAAATATAAGGATGAGAAAAGGGCAGTCTTGGGACATATAAATCTCTGTTTCTTCGGTAAAAGTTATTCCGTCTGAAACCAACCAAGCGACGTAGGAAATCCCATGGGCTCCTGCTTGGAACACGAGAGGGTGATCTCGGAGGGGTAGTAGCCTGGGCAGAAGCAGGTAAGGTATAACCGTGATACCACTGGCCATACACAAGACTATTATAGTAACCATCGTAATCTCCGCTTAAATCAGATGCTTCTGATCTTCCAGAGCCAAATGCAGTGACAGGAACCGACACATCCGACCTTTGTCCCTTCCCATTCCTCTCCAAAGTGGTTACAAAGAAATTTTCAATTCTTAGACCCATGTTTTCATCCGGTAGCATAAGGATCTCTTCAAGAGTTTGAGCACCGTAGGAAAGAGCATATTTTATCCTGTAAAAGTTGCCTAGGAGATTCAGAAGTATAATAGTTAGTAATGGAGTCCTAAAATAAAGGACAGTATGTATGCTATTAAAAACTGTCTGAGAATTAAGTTGTCAAACTATTGTTTTCTGTTGACATATGCAAAATAAAAAGGAATTCACTTCAAATATTGCACGGAAGTTTGTAAACATTACAATTAAGAGACTCTCCATTAGCTAGACATCCATAGACAATTAATAATCTATTGTTATGAGTAAATAAAGTGAGATGCAACTTCTGCTATTGCCATTACAAATGGACACTTAATAACATCTTGTTGCTATTCATGATGATTTGCAAGAGACATTGGATTGCAGTTGTAAAGTGTTTTTTGAAGCTTTCAATGCCGAAAGTTACTCAATTGAAAACAATGACTTGTACCTCTGCTCACACATCGACCTAGGTTGTTGTTGTCTTTTAGAGGATCCACTATGTTTAGATTCTTGATGGGAAAATCGTGGCTCCTATTCTGGACAGCCCTTGTTGGAACAGAATATACTTCCTTCCAGTGCCTTAGAAACTCTGGGCTAAGCAATAGCTCGTCTCTATCATTTTCAGTTGTCTCTGCTGCAGAGAATCCAATGAGATCTCGTGTAAATATGTAAATTGATAAGATTATAACTACCTAAAACCAATAGCTCCTTACCCACAACTTCTGGAAGGAAAGATATGGGAACAGGTCCGCTAACGGTGACACAATAATTATCCCAATCAAATGTGCTATAGTAGTCCAAAAATTTATACAGGACCTGAAAGAGAGAATTTATTTTATTTGTGACAGTGCAGGTAACTAGAACAATGCTTAACTAAAATATACTTACTGCTAAAATATACTTAACTAAAATATACTTACTGCAGATAACTATATTTATACTTAACTATATTTATTTTATTTATGACAGTGCAGATAACTAGAACAATGCTTAACTAAAATATACTTACTGCTAAAGGACCACAAAGTGATGAGTGAAACCGATTGATGATATACAAGACCAGTGTTTCCAATGCATATGTTGAAAACAAACCATGATGTGCACCGAGAATTCGGCTCTCATAATAGCACCAGGCTTTAATCAAGATAACACTTCGTTTGAAAAGATGGTCTTTCCCAATAATTTGGTCAACCTGGGAGTAAGCAACATAAGAGAAATCTAATGCAAGAACTTTTTGAAGCAGATAATTTTAATAAAATGCAAGCAAGCACTGAGGAAAGAAACATTAAATGGAGTTGAAAGGGGAAAAGAGGAAAGAAAGGAAGGAAACGCAAATTCTCTTTTAAATCATAGAGACATCCCTGCCTTGTTCCTCAAGAAAAATAACAAACTAAAGATACTGGAGAGTTTAAAATTGAACAAAAACAAAAAAAAAATCTGCTTTTCATCAATTTTGATAATAAATAGACCAAAAGAACAATATTTTTCATGAAAAAAGGAACCATAAATATAACTGATGCATTGCAAGTGTATCAATTATTATTTACATATGGTAGTAGATGACTTGTTTATCATAATTCTAGCTAACTACGATTATTATCCTAAAATATTTAAATATGACAGATAAATCTTCAATTTTACATGAGACGCAATGCAAACATATAAACAGAACAAGAAAACCATAAAATTTGACACCTCATAAGTAAGTTCATACCTGCTCCAGAAAGCATAAAGCACATAGTCCAGCCATTTGATTGAAAGAGATGTCTACTGATATATTCTTGATAGTGCATTTCACAATCTTAACCTACCATCCAAAACATGAAAGGTAATAACACCAGATGATAGTTAACTCAGTTCGTATTTCGTAGCAGTCAGAATTCAATAATCCCCAAATTTGAGGTTAGATTTGAAATAAGTGATGGGGGAAAAGGAAACTGGCAATTGCAATGCATATGCTTATCTTTCTGTGTGGAAAAAAGAACCAGATCGAACCAAATGTGATGCAGAAAATTAGCAATCAACTGATATAGGAAAAAGCTTTGGGTCAAGGAGAAAAGATGCATCTACCCCAAAGTTAAGCGTGTCTACTTCTCAAATTCAGCAGGGTCCCAATTGTTATCAGGGGATCAATTCCAGAGTGTGTGTGAGGTAGTGTGTTCAAACATGTGAGGAACTTTTCATTTTCAGACAGTCCAAAGCTATGTTACTTGGAATTAGGTGCAAACATGCAGTATAGGCATGGATCTTACTCTCCAATTCGATAATATTTATAGTAAAAGATATAAGGAACCTAACACAAACATAAAAAGAAACAAAAATGATGTCATATACATAACAAAATATAGTCTTTAGAAAAAGATATATTCATGTTCATAGAGAAATGAGAAAAAAAAGATACTAATTACTAGAAAAATGTTCAGAATTTAGAATCAATATTTCCACTTCGTGTATTCTTTCTCTATTTGCAATATAAGAATGTCCACCATTGTCTTCATATTTATCATATATCATAACCTTTAGTTTTGAATTATTAAGTGTCTGGCATGCACATCAAATGTTAGGTACAAATCTCATATCCATTCCAAGGTCACGTCACTGATACAGGTATGGCATCAAAATTAAGAGTCTGAGCAACATAGGTTCTGAGCAAAGTGAATTACTAGAAAGAGAACAACTGAAACAAAAGACAAAGAATGAGAAGAAAAGTGCAAACTTGACAGAAAATTTTCACGGTTACTAGTGAAGAAGAAGTGCATCATAAATTCAATAAAGTAAAACCAACCTGCGCATGAATATAGTGGACATCCGTTACTTCGGAATCAGAGCACTGCTCTTCACCTTCTAGAATACAGCAGACATCTCTTGCCAAATCCTCCTCCACATTTTGATGGCTGAGGACAGTCAAATCAATATCTCCATCTGGAAGATATGTCTTCAATGGCACCGAGCCAAATGAAAACACCTGTAGAAAAAAGTGAGTAAAGGATTTCTTCAGAAAGTATCCTATAAGGAAAATGATTTGTAAAGAATTTCCCCATCTCCGTAGTTAGTTTTCAGCAGCAAAGCAGACTAAACCTATAAAAAGTTAGTACTGGAGCAGAATAACAAAGAAAAGTGTATATTAGCAATTTTCAGTTTCATATCTACCTCACAGCACCAGACAGGTGCATCAAAAGGAAGTGGTTATCAGATCCTAGAATCAGTATATGCTTTAAGTTAATGGATTAGTCAAATCTGTCAAATGCAAGACTGCTCAAGCCATATTATAAGAGAATGAGAGGTTGACTTTTTTGAGGTCTAACGTTCAAACATTTTAAGCTATTGATGAAAAAGTCCAGAGGGGAAAGGCCCGGCTTAGTGTAGACCATGAAATGCATGCCATTACCCAAGAAAATAGAAAAAAAATTGGGAAAAACATAAGGTTTTTCTTTTCAGAAGAAATATCCCTTCATATAGAATTAGGTAGGCATGAAGAAGAATCATTTCAAAGAGCATGCCACTAGGCAAAACATCATGTTGTCCCATGGGAACAGAAAATATAACCAGAAGTTCCTGAACTTAGCTGAAAATGAGTGAGCTTACAGCATACAAGGTATAGTTCCAAACAAGCTGAAAACGAGTGAGCTTAGCACATACAAGTGTTAGTCCTAAACATGCTATAGACACTACAAAATGGCATATAAAACAGGAAACAAGGATATCGGCAGATAATAACTTCTGGGAACAAAAAACTTGCCAGATATCCTTCGTATTGGTAAAAGGCTGGGTAAGATGGACATCTACAATATAGTATATAGAATGTTATAAAATGAGGTGAGATATAGATTATCTGAACCCATTATGATACAGGATCTTAACCTAAATTTCTGGGATGTAAAAAAAATAAATAGAAACCTATCTAGCCATCAAATAGAACGCGATCAGACATTGGCCAATGCATTAATGAAAGGAGTCCTAGGCCAGAGAGAGAGAAGATTCTTTTGTGAGCCGCTAATGTTAAACTACTATTGCTTGCCAAAAGGAAAAACTGGATCAAACATTTATCAACCCAGAACTCATAAATATGCGGTGCCAAGAAAGATCAACCTTGTGTAAATTTCTAAAGGAACCAAATTACAGAATAGAATGAACAGATACTAAAATATTAGAATTGTGAAATTCTCACCTCAATTCCATAGTAACCTTTAATTAGCTTCTGAACATAGTCAATAATCTCTCGCCTACTCCTGTCAGAAATATGGGCGGGCTGAATAGCACACAATATTTCTTGGGTCCTTTCCTCAGCCATCAGCCAAAGCTCCATGTCAATAGGCAACGGTACCAGGTTAGGCGAAGAAGAGGAAGAAGATAAACAGGAGGAAGCCGACGAAATCTCTAGAAGATCTTCCATCACTGAAACTACCTCCAAAATGAGAAAAAAGGAGTCATGAAAAATTGCCCACTATTGAATCAGTAATTGAAAATAGAAGCAAAAAAAAAAAAACATCCACATACCTTCAGACCATAGAAGTAAGACGTTAAAAAGCAAAATTGGAAGACCCTAGGCAAGATCGGAATGTGTCAACTGACACCAGCACTCAGGAAAATGTAAGAAGAAATTGGGGGTGATAAAAGAGAAATGTCATCTAGAATGAAGGATTTGGGAGAGAAATTGAACAGCAGATCTGTAAGATTACTGTCTCTACAACGCTTAGAATGCAAACTCCAGGGGCTATTGCAGTCTGTTTGTAGAAAAATAGTTCACGCACACAGACTCACACACATAAAAACATGGTCAACCCACCTTTTTCAATGCAGTCAATGAGGCTACCTTTAGGATAAGACAAGAGACTCATAAACCATTTTGAAATACCAACAAAATTTGGTCATTTAGGGAAAAACCATAATTAAAAATGGATAAGAAGAAATAAAAAGAAATTAATTTCCCTTTATTTTCCTTTTGAGGGAGTTTCAAAATGGATCTACTGCCAGTGAGGAAACATAACATAAAATGAGAAAAAGGGAAGATAAAGGACAGAGTAACAATTGATGCTGAATAAAAATCAACTAGAAGACAGAGGAATCCCGGTCAAATTTATGACCACAAGACAAAAAGAGTTAATTCTCTCCAATTTTTAGAATTTCTATTGACAAAACTTTATTGAAGAGCCAATTCAAAGTATAAGAACCCACATACAAAAGTTAGAATGGTAGGTTCTCAAGCTTTCTATTGGTGAGAAATAGCATGGCTCATATTAATTGACACAAATAAATTCATTGTTAGCAATTTCCCCCTTTAGCCTCTCTCATACTTATCCTGTCTATTCAAATCATGTAGACAAAATCTCAATAACATAACCCTCTTAAATACAAATCTCAACTTTCCTTCCCAAATGAAAATTTCCAATTATATTAATTACTTAGAATTTATAAATTATTTTGCCTCTATATTTTTTTTACTTGTAAGTGGCTCGACCAATATTTATAGAGGAAAATATCCTAGGATTTCTCAGGAAAATCCAGGTTCTTGTGAAGCCTTCTAATCCGAGGACAAAAAATACTGCTGCAGCTAATTTGAGTCATTGAATTGTCATGGCATGGAAATATAATTCAGAAATTAAGTTGCACAGAATTTCACATTTTGAAGAACATGTCCTCTATATAAAAAGTTAGAAATGCATTCAAAGTATGCTTTTTGTTCCATGTCATTTTCATTAATTTAAGCAAGATTGTAAAAAATACTTGTCAATGCCAGAGTTTCAGTTTGATGGACAAGATTTTCATAAAAAACTAGCTGATATTAGAGTTTCCTTTGGTGTTTGAGGGATCAGGCTCATATAGATTATTACTATATGGCCCATGGGCTTTATAGAAGTTTTCCCTCAATAACGGCCTTGCTTGCAATAGGAATTATCTCTGCCTACAAGACAATATATTCTCTCAACAAATTTTGTCATGTAAACAGCCTAAACAGCATAATACGCCAAAAGTAGAAACGAATGGAGAAAAGAATAAGACTCCAGGACCTCATACATCAATAGTACTAGATATAGCAACTTTCCTTCTGCCAGATAAGTTAGATTTCTAATTTTGATGTCTAAATTACCTAAACAGCATAATCCACCAAAAAGTACACAAGCAAATAAAAGGAGAACGTCTTTGGAACCCATCATTATGGCGTAGAATCCTAGAGAGAGAATATAAGTAAACCGACCCTCCATAGTTAACCCTCAGGAACAGCTCAAAATCACTGATTTGCTTACTAAACAAGCACAACGTGAACTTGTATCACTTTGCTACAAAAGGAAGGGGTGGAGAAAACAACCAAAGCACCGTGTACCCTCACAGGTAACAGTGCAAATGTTAAGTTATCTTTTGTTAAATCTTAGTAACAAGAAATAGCTCTAAAATCAGCAATTAAGCCTTGTAATTAACTCATGACTAAGGTATTACTGAGTTATTAATTTTCTCTCCGTAAACCTAACTATAATGCTGTTTTCTATTAAGCTTTATTCTTTTTAATTTATTAATTGCTAGACTACATGCCATCTGTGTTTGTTTCCACAAAGATTCCCCATATCATCTGTGAGGACCCTACTAATTGTTGTTAGGTTTGTCAGAAATACTTAGTTAAATTGTTTAGATTATTAGAATTAGTTTCAATTAATTACTTTTCAGCTATAAAAGGTAGAGTTGAGAATGGATTTGTATCTAGAAAATATTAATGAAATATTCAAACTTCTCTCTATACAATTCTTCTTTTCTCTCCCTTTCGCTTGCTCTTTCTTCTCCTTAAATGCTAATTCTACTCTCATCATCTTCTAAATTCTTTCTCCTTTCTTCTATATTTCTTCTTCCTTTATTTCTTTACAAGTCAGGGCAAGTTCCGGACATTATCCTTCTAAGTTCTCTAAAACATTTGATCAATTATACAGGTCGCTGCCACTTAGTGTTAGTCACAAGCATCCCTAATTTTTGTCTGTCTACATATAGAAAAAGTATCTTCAATAAAATAAGAAATGCATTCAAATATACACATAGAAGTGGTACGATCTACATCATAGTTAACAAATCCATGAATTACTTAACATTAGATCACAACTAAGAAATGTCTCTTTCTTCTGCAATTATAATTACAAATGAGTTTATTCACTTTTCTCCTGAAAGTAAAAGTCTACCTTTTGCAAAATTCTAACAGCCATTTACGCATCTGAATAGTAAATCATCACAGACTCCCAGCAGAAAAATAAGGGGAGGAGGAATAAAGAAAGACCTACTTCTTAAGAGCTAACACTGCAGAAAGATGGCATGATGGTAAGCTTCCATCCAAGCAAATTACGGAAACCTTCCCAGATACTTATTATCTCTAAGAGGCTAAAATTACACAAAGCATGCCCCAAACTGAGAATTAGTAACCTCCCAGATAATGGCTCTCAAAAGTAATTGTATGGATTAAAAAAAGCCCCGCGAATATATTTGCATTTTGCAACGCAATCCAGGAAAGAAACCAAAAAAAAAAAGGAAGCAATGAAAAAAAGCATTTAAACGAATCAATCACGCAGGCGTATTTTCTTGTTCGGATTCACAACAATAAATCTCGTTGGTGGATGACAGTTGCAATACCATTTTCATACCAAAGCGGATCCTCCACACAATTAACCCAAGTTGGAATTCTTTTTTTAGCAGGCATTAATTTTACAAGCCATTTTTGAATGATAAGCTTGTGCAGTACATAAAATTAGAGTTAACAAGCATCAAGTATTTGCATATATCTTATATATACATATTATATTATAGCAAAATAGGCAAATACCTGGATTTATGTCAAAATGGCTTCCTTCTTCTTCTCTTTTGCTTTGTCTTCTTCCACTGTTTTTCTCTGTTGCATAACACTTTGTTGAGTGTAAAGAGAAACACTTTCACTATAAACAAAACCCTAACCTCCATTCTTTGTCTAGAAACCAAAAACCCAGAAATGGAAAGAGGACAGCCAAGCTCCTTTTACATGTAGTATTTATATCCAAACCGTATACGTAGCCCCACAGTCCATAAATGCATCGAACCTATCAGGACACGTGGCAAGATAAAGAGACGACTTAAACATCATAGCACGATGATCAAGCATATCTGGACCGTTCATTCCATCATAATCCATCTCTACCTCCCCCAAATCTCCCCCATGTTACTTTCAATTTTCGTTCTTACCCAACAGAACACACTCTGCCCCAGGAGCACAGCCTCCCCTCCCATATCTTCACAGCGTGAGGATAGCTCTCCTCTGCTTTGGTACAGGTAATCTCGTCCTTACCCCGTAAAAAGTAATTGTATTTATTCTGTTAACCGAGTGTGTAGGGATAGATATTTTCTAAGTGTTTGTGATGATATAACTTCTACTTCGGAATACTGAAAATCGAGTTGTGGGTATTTTGCGGTTTGCTTCAATGGTATTTGTTAAATAATAACTTCTTCGGCCAGTATCCTCGCTGTATATACTATTCTTTTACTACTTAAAGGAAAAAAAAAAAAACATAAAAACTATGGCTTCAACCATCTCCTAGGCTACCGGCATCTTTCTTTTGGACATATGATTTGCCAAAACTATGGCTGGGGAATTTCGTTTCTGGATTGCTTGAGTAGCATATGTTGCAAGTCCCTGTGGCCAACTCCTCCTTACCTAACAATTTTTTTGGCGCTCAAATCCTAGTCCTCAATATCTGAAATTCAAAGTTTTTGGCAATTGAAAAGATCCTCCAAATATGGAGCTTATAGACAGTGTGTGACTTGAGTGAAGCCCAATATACTTTATGTTTTTATTAAGGTCACATGTTATATTCACAAATTATAATCTAAAAATCTGCTTATAGGCCAGTTTGTTGATTGCTTTCACTAAATAATCCCAATAATCTCCATTATTGTAACAATATCCTTGATCAATGTGAGAATCCAACTCTCTTTGCCTTACACTGTATGATTAGAGCACGCTGCAAGAGCTCTACGCTTCAAAGAAGCTTTCACTCCTACCGTAGGATTCCCCATTTCAAATACAACTTATATTCTGATTGGTGCACTCTTGATTTCTTCGTTCACATGTTTGTGCAGCTTCTGATTGGGAGAATGGTTTGTTGGTTCATGGTGCTCTAATAAAGCATGTTGTTTGAGCATGATCCACATGTCCAAAGTGGATTGATTTTTTTATGTATGCTGAATATGGTTGTCCGCGCTCTTACCATAAGGTCATTAAATCAATTCCTAAACCTGATTTGGTGTTTCAAACAGTTAGGTTACTGCACGCGCAAAATGCAGGGACATAGGTTTTGCAGTGGATATGTTTGAGGAAATGCCTCAAAGGACCCCATTGCATCCGATATATCTGGATATGCACAATGCAGGTGATGTTGGACAAATTAGGGTTAATTTGCCTATTAAGACAGGAAAAGACCTATATATCACACTTAAGGTTCTTAGGCATCATACCTAAGGGTTGATTGAGTCACACAATTAATTATAAGAAATTCTCAAAGATATTATCAAATACTTGAATGATCACTAAGTGAAATCATAAAACTATTTATAATAATTTCTAAATAACTTTTCTTGTTTAGAATTACATGAGGAAATAATACACTAGTGGTACTAAGAATGCTAATCCTAATAAGAATATGAAGCTAATACTAATAATTTTGGAGAATTACAAATCCTAATACAAATAGAAAAATACTAATAAGAACAAAAATTATAAGTTACTGAAACCACAATAATACTCCTTAATAACATAGACTCTTAAATAATATAGTAGTTTTATATTTAAAAAAATTATAGCTTCAAATGTATCTACACATAATCCATTCTGCATCAACAGGAGGTCAAGAGGAGCATTGTGTTTGTTCCATTTGATGCAATTGGAAGGTGTTAAACTCAATGTAGTGCCTATGATTTCTATTTTAATATAAATGTACTCATTTAGGTGCATTTGATCAAGGAAGATGGGCTCAGGCTTGTATAGGAAGAAATAAGATTAAAATGACAGTGACACGGGGTACTGACCTCGTTTATATGTATGCACAAAGTGGAGACATGAACAAAGCCATGAAAACTTTTTGGTGGGTGAAGGATAAGAATTTTTGCACATGGAGTATTGCGATGAATGGACTAGCTACAAATGATGCTGATGTGAGGTATCTTGAACTTTTTGCGCTTATGAAACAAAATAGGGTTTTACCTAATGGAGTCACATTCATCAATTTTTATTGGATGAGTAGTGTGGTTGGACTAGTTGAAGAAGGTTTCCAACATTTTGATTCAATGTGACGGGTTTATGCAATTGAACCTTAGGTCGAGTATTATGTTGCCATGGTAATTTTTATGGTCGAGTTGGACATTTAGATGGATCCATAGATTTCATTTAACATGGCCATTAAGCCTCATGTTGGTCCTTGGAGAGCCTTTCTTCATGATTGCATGTACAAAAATGTGGGATTAGGTTAGCTTTCCTCTGGAAGGATAGTGGAGCTAGAGGCCAAGAGTCATGGTGGCTATGTTCTTTTCCAAAAAAAAAAATGATGGCTATGTGCTGATTTCAAATATTTTTGCTAATTCTAAAGAATTGGACAATGGGGAAATTGTTATGGATAAGTCCCATTGATGACTGGTGGAACTGAGACCATGTGGAGGGTTATCCCCATTCTTTATTGTTATGGTTAATGGGCCATCATCTTTTTTCAAAAGGTGATTCCTTGTCCCCTTTACTGTTCATCATTATTATGAAGACATTCAACAAAATGCTCTTGAGTGACAGAGATTTTGAGATGTTTAAGGAGTTGAAGGTGTGGGAGCATGAGCATGTGGAGGAGGTGACTTATTTATTTTTTACTGGTGACATCCTTCTTTCTGCAAACTGAGTGAAAAGGGCTTTACTTAATATCAAACGTACCATGTTGTGCTTCCAATTAGTATATGGACTCAACATCAATCTTGCAAAGTCTAAGTTGGTGAGTTAAGTGATGGGAGGGATGCAAACAACTTGTCTACTATCCTTGGGTGTAAATGTATAAATTTGCCGATCAAGTATCTGGGGCTATTAGTGGGAGCCAAATATAAGTAAGTTTCGACTTGGGATTCGGTGGTTGCACATTTTGAACCACGGTTCTTTAGGTGGAAAAGAAACCTTCTACCAAAAAGAGAGGGGGGAGGATGATGGCCAATATCCCTATCTATTACATGAGACGAATGATGATCTCTAGGATCCTTGCCGAGAGACTGAAATCCATACAATCCATATTTTAATGGAGGGATTTTGAAGAGAATAGGAGGTACTATCTCGTAGCCTAGGACGAGGTCGAGAAACCAATTCAACTTGGTGGGTTGGGTTTAAGATCATTGGTGGAGGTGAATAGAGCCCTCTAAGGAAAATGATATTGGAGATTCATGGATGAAAATGATAGTCTTTGGTGGAGGGTGATTGAGGCGAAGTTCGATACTGTTGACAGAGGGTGGTTCACCAGGGAGGGGTCTAGACTCCATGGTAATAGGAATTTGCATGGGAAGGAGGGAGTTCCAGAACTACATCAGATGGTGGATTGACACTAGTGAAAATTTGCATGGAACTAGACTCCATGATATTGGAGATTTATGACATGATGCTTGGTTGGAAGGTGGTACTTTAGAGACCAGCTTCCTCATATTTATAGTATTTTTTTGATACAAGGATGTCTTGATCTAGAATTCCTACATTGACAATATGGGAAGAGGAGTGATTTGTGAGATCACGAGGAATCTTAATGATTAGGAAGCTGGGAAGTGTAAAACCCTATTTCTTGCCTTTGCGAGGGTTAGACTTGATCAAAGTAGAGATCGACCCCTTTGGAGCTTCAATGCTAGGGGAATTTCTCTGTTATATCCTTCTACAACCTCCTAACAAAAATGGAGGTCACAGAGTTTTCATCTAAGTAAATTTAGAAGGTCAATGCATCACTTAGAATTGCCTTTTTTGCATGGGAGACAATTAGAGGCCTTACTCTGGAAAGTTGATTAGGAGGAGAAATATTTTGGTGAATGACTGTTACTTGTGGAAAAAGGATGTTGAGTCGTGCTACCATGTTCTATTGTGGTGTCCCTTCACCTATAGACTTCGGACCCTTGCTTATGGCATCTTGTTGCATTAATTGGGTGCGAGTGGCTCGGTGACGCAGAAGCCTTATTCCCCTTGCTACTTTTTGTGTGGTGTTGGAGGAAAGGAATTAGGAGAACTTTTAAGGACAAGTGGTTTTTGACATGGCTAATGATAGTTAGTTTTAGACCGTAAGTTTTTTTATTAAGAGTAATTATCTTTACTCTTGGAGGATCTTGGGAGATGTTATTAACATTTTGGTTTATATGTAAATATTTTGTACGTGGGTTTGCATATCTTTAGTACCGGTGAATAAATCATATAATAGTTTTTATTTAAAAAAAAAGATGGTATCTTAGGGGCATCCATGCGTGGATGTATCCCTAGGCAAAGAATATAATTATTCCCGTGCAAACCCTCTTACTCTTTGTCACATTATGCCCTAAATAAATGGATTTCAAAAGGAAGAGTACCAAAGCCATTTTCTCAAAAGTGACAAGTTTTCAGATAAGAGATTTCTATTACATAAGCCACCACTGAGTAAGACAACATGCATCCTAACACACTGAGTTGTTCCACAAAGAGGGCTGCTTTATGCACGCCCTTAGAGATCCTAAATAGAGAGATAGTAAATAGTAGATAATCAAGTCTTGATAAGGATATCCTCAAGAGAGGATAATCCACTCTCACCACTGTAGCCTTCTAATATCCTATCCACCATGGGATCTTGAAAAGATTCAACTTAAGGATTACCATTAAGAGGAATGCCTGATTAAGTAATTAGCCAAGATAACATGTTACATCTTTTGGATCTTGCTAACCTAGTAATGTTAGCACCCTCCATGTTGATCTATGCAATCCCACTTTTGGAAGGACCAATGTGAAGAGCAGGTACACTCTCGAAACACCTGAAGAAGGATAAGAGCATTCTATACCATTATATCGTTGCTCGAGAGAAGGAGATTGTATTTTCTGAAAAGTGAAGATGAGAGAACTCAAGGTTTTTAGTCCTAACACCTAATATTAAAATCTTTGAGAACAATGATAAAAGAGTTTGGAAGTTAGATGAAAAAGGGGCTTCTCTGTAAAACCATACTATGAATTTATTACCATGAGAGAGAACAACAACAACCAAACAGTCCCTTTCAAACAAATATGGAAATCTAAAGCACCACCTAGAATCATTTTTTTTTTTGCTTGGGAAGCAGCTAAAGAGAGGATTTTAACAATTGATATGCTTAGAAGAAGAGGGAATGTGCTGATAAACAGGTATTACTTCTGCAAATCCAATGAGGAGACTTGTTATCATGTGCTACTGGGTTGCCATGTTACTTACAGCATATGGTTTTCTGTTTTGAGGCTTATTGGGGTGATTGGGTTATGGTGGGTAGTGTAGGTAATGAACTTTGGGCTTGAGAGGGTTTGTGTATAGAAAAAAGGCAGACATTTATTTCTTGTTCTACTTACTATTTTTTGGATGATTTGGACAAAAAGAAATGGTAGAGCTTTTGAGGGGGTTGAGACTAACGTGGGTAACATTAGAAATAGATGGATACACACGTTTGATCTATTTTGCTGGGTCATGATATTAAAGACTTGAATTATATGGGTGCGGTCATTGATCAATTGATTGACTTGTAACTATTTTATATGTGGGCAGTACCCCCTTGGTACCTTATGGATAATAATATTTCACATTTATTTCAGAAAAAAAAAAAACACCTAAGCCTTTTGCCAATTGACTCTTATAACTGCGGGTAATCTTACAACCAAGAACATCTACTATAAAAGTGAAGAGAAAAGGGGAAAGAAAATCTCCCTACCTCACCCCCTTTTCCCTTTGAGCCATGATTTAGGCTTCCCGTTAATGATCATTGCCTAGGAAATGGAAGAAGACAGCCATCAATCTCCATATATTGCCAAAACCTTACCCACCCATAACCCTTGTCTAGAAAACTCCAATTGACTCTATAGTGTGCCTTCTCAAAATCCAGTTCTGAGACTATCTTCTTCTGCTCAGATCTCTTAACATCCTCCACAAGTTCAGTATCAATTAGAGACACGTCAAGGATTTGTCTTCTCCATGAAGGCATAATTAATCGTATCATTTAGTGCTTCCCCTACCTTGGTGAAAGCAACTTCTGATGATTTTATAGACTGGTGACAGGACTGAGAGTCGAAAATCAGAAACTTTAAAGAGAACCAACTTGTGTTGTGTTGATTAGCCATGGCAAGACTGACTGCCTGCTTTTACGCATGCAGTATTATCACTCCTCACGATCTCATTGAGAATTTTGGGAGAATCAATACAGATATTCTATTGGCAAGATTCTCTGCACTTGTACACTTGAAATTCATGTTGATATTCTTTTAGTGAATTTTCGTTTCTGATTAATATATTTTATTTCTCCTAACAAAAGAGTTATTAACTTCTTTTGGCTAGTTGTCAAAGATCTCCTTGCAGAAGGTCCAAATCAATACCATCAGGTACTCATGCTGCTTAAGATTCAATTCTGTGTTTTTTGGATGTTTTTAGATGACTTCTGCAACCATAAAATCGCCTCCTTAGCTTTTTCTATTTTTTTTTAAATAAAAAGTGTGGTATATTTATATTGACAAGGTACCAAAAAGGGGGTACTACTTATTTACAAAAGATTTACATGATGGTTAATATATCAATGATATTCCCAAAATCCTCATCTTTAATAATGTCATGAGCTAATAAAATGGTCCCAAAATAATACAAGCACATGTCTCTAACATTGTATAACTTACAAATTTTACCCTCAAAAACTCTATTATTCCTTTCTTTCTAAAGAATTCAAAAAATAGTTAAAAAGGATAATGTTAGCAATGTTTCTTTTAATACATAAGCTTTCCGAAGCACAAATTTCCTCTCTAACCGAATCCACCATTACCCAGTTAACCCCCAAAAGACCATAAATTGAACTCCATAAATTATAAGCAGTAGGACACCAAAGCAGAATATGATTACAGGATTCCCCAGCCTTCAAACTGAGATAACATCCATTGACAAGAATCTGTCCCCTTTTCCTCAGTTTGTTAATAGTAAGAATTTCCTCCAAACATGCTTCCCAAGCAAGCAAGAACCCTTGGGGGACCTTAGTTCTTCAGATTTGTTTATATGGAAAGGTCTTAAAATTCTCCTCGTTATCTTCCATCAAAATCTGTAGTAAGAGCTGACAGTGAAACCCTCATTTTTCTCTAGAATCCAAACAAATTTATCTGGCTCTGGCTTGACTTCTTGTGATGCCAAAATCCTGAGCATTTCCTCATACTCCCTGATTTCCTAGTCATTTAAATTCCTCACCACATTAATACACCATTCAGTGTTCCCATTACTCATTCAGTAAGCATCTTTGATTAGCATATTCCTGGATTGAGCTATGCTGGAAATCCTCAGATACCTTTCTTTTAGACAGCCTTCTTCAAGCCAAAAATCACACCAAAGTCTAATTTTGTTTCCCCTCCCAAGTTCCCAGCAAGAGCAGAGGTTGAAACGGGGCCACTGTTCCAAAATCTTCCTCCAAAGGTCACACCCATGCGGTAAAGGGAACCTAAGACCACCCCTGGTCAAGTTGGGATTCCCCCAACGAGCATACACGATTCTTCTCCATAATCTGTCATCTTCATTCATGTATTTCTAAAGCCATTTTCCTTGGAGGGCTTCATTCATTTTAACCATGGACTTGATTCCAAGCCCACCAAGCACAAAAAGGTTTTTTGATATCCTCCTAGTTTACCTAATGAGTCTTGTGCTTTTCATCCTCATCCCCCCAAAGTAATTGACATTAAATTGCTTCCAATTTCTTGACAATTTTCACCGGGATTATAGTGTACAAAGGTAATAAATAGGAAGGTTTACCATATTGCTCTTGATGAAAGTGAACCTACCTCCCTTAGATAGAAAATTCCGCTTCCAACTTGCAAGCTTCTTTTCAAAAAGCTCTAATATTGGATCCCAAGATGTAAGATCTTTATATTTTGCACCCAATTGGTTTCCAAGATATTTAATAGGGAGTTTCACTGCTTTACATCCCAGCACACTAGCAAATAGATTCGCATCCTCATTACTGTCAATTCTAACCAATTCAGATTTTAGACCTGAAATGGCCTAGAAGCAAACCAGAACACATCTCAAATTCAGTAAGTTTCTCACATCTGATTGGCAAACAATTAGTGTCATTAGTGAAAAACAAGTGAGACACCTCAGTCCTTCAGTCTCTTCTCCCCACCTCAACACCTCTAGTGAGCTGGAGATCAGTTGCCTTGCTTAGCAGCCTATTTAAGTCCTCCATTACCAGGATAAAAGGCAATGGGGATAGAGGATCACCCTGTCTTAACTCTCTGGAAGCATTAGAAAATTTAGATGATTTTTATGCTTAGATCTCTTGGCTTTTTCTAAATGTTGAACATATTTCCTTCCTGAACTTCTCAGTTTTATTGATACTTCTTGTTTTATCTTTTCATCCTTCTCTACTTACTAATTGAGCTTTTTGTGAAGTATGAAACTAGAACGATGAGAGTTAGAACATGATTTTTATTGGCCATGGTCATTTGTGGACGGGAAAAACGTTTATTTTCTTCTTAAAATGTTTTGAAAGAGAAGTGGAAACCACTTACCTCATATACTTCAGCACTCTTCATGGTATGCTGCTTACCATTCGAGCTAGGAACTTTCATTCATTGACCATCAAAACCATTATGAGAATAACACTAGTTGCTAAAGCTTTAATAGATATCTCTGCCAAGTGTGAGAACACTAAAGGTGCCCATTTAATGTTTGAAAGAATGAGTGAAAAAGACATGAATTCATGAAAATTTAAGATGTCAATACTTTACATGGAGAAAAGAATATCTATTACCTTGTATTTTTTGACATCTTTTTGGGTAATGGCTTCCAATGGAGAACCTTGACAACAGATGTTGAAATGCAAAAATAGACCCAAAGGAGAAAATATAAGAAACCACATACTAAATTCAATTAACACATGTTGGACAGATATTAGTGAATCTAAGAATTAAGATGCAGTGTATTATGCTACTGTTGCTTCAGTTAACACTTTTTAACTGTAAATGGACTTACTCTTTGACTGGATTAAAGGGGTAAAAAATAAGTGTATTTATGGTTAGTAGTGTTGGCTGAAGCAACAATACAATATTTTGCATCTGTCTTCTTGCATTTTCTAATCTCTCTAAAAACTACAGGTTATCCAAAGCTTCCTGCAGAATAAGGTTTTAGCATATATAAGCAGAAAAATATAGTTTGTAAATATCCATATGAGTATAACTGTTTTTAATTGCTTCCAATGGAGAACCTTGACAACAAATATAAAAATGTAAAAATAGACCCAAAGGAGAAAATATAAGAACCTACATGCTAAATTCAACTAACACATGTTTGGACAGATAATAGTGAATCTAAAAATTCAGATGCGATGTATTATACTACTATTGTTTCAATTAATACTTTTAAACTGTAAATATATTTATTCTTTGACTGGATTGAAGTGGTCAAATAATAAGTGTGTTTATGGTTAGAAGTGTTAGCTGAAGCAACAGTATCAATACTTCGCATCTATCTTCTTGGATCTTCTAATCTCTGTCTAAAAACTTAAGATTCTCTGAAGTTTCTTCTGGAAAAAGGTGTTAGCACATATAGCAGAAAAATATAAATTATGTAAACATCCATGTGAGTATAACTGTTTCTAATAGCTCCTGACGGAGAACCTGGACAACAAATATGAAAATGCAAAACTAGACCCAAACGAGAAGATATAAGAAACCACATACTAAATTCAATTAACACATGCTTGGTATTAGTTAATCTAAGAACTCAGATGCAATGTATTATGCTACTGTTGCTTCAGTTAATAGTTTTTTTACTGTAAATGTACTTATTCTTTGACTGGATTGAAGGTTTCAAGTAAATAATTACATGTATGGTTAGAATTGTTGGCTGAAGCAACAGTATGGATACTTTGTATCTGTCATCTTGGATTTTCTAATTTCTGTCCAAAAACTAAAGATTCTCTAAAGCTTCTTCTGGAAAAAGTTGTTGGCACATGTAAGCGGAAAAATAGAAGTTACGTAAACATTTGTGTCAAAACAACTGTTTCTAATAGCAAAATAATATGAAAAGATTTTATATAAACAATACTGTTATGTGAATAACTTTAAATGATGGTTAATAATTGCTGGGAAAAAGCAAATTAATAACTATTAACAATTCATTTTTTACTTAAATACTACTATAGATTTTCTTTTTATTTTTTATTTGTAAAATTTCAATTCTAACTTCATCTTTTAACAATCAGCAGTTTTAATTTCTTAAAAACAATTAAATTAACAAAGATTTTGAGAATGATTCAAAGTAAGTAATTTGACTTATATGGAGTATTGGTTAGTCTTCAGGCTTTTCTGTGAAATGTGGATTAGGAATCTAATGATTAAAAAACAGGGTCGCTCTCTGTGAACTACAGCGTGACAACCAACACAAGTGGTGGGGTAAAACAGAGCATCCAATTCCGTTAACACTACAAATGGGTACTGTTCTCAATCTTCTGAAGTGCTGTAAACCCTTGTCTTCAATCCGATTCTCTCAACTTGCCAATTCACTGAACACGAATCAACTTAGAGCCTTCCCCTCCTTCAAGCACAAGAAAAGAAACTTAGTCCGATTTTTCAGCTCCTTAAGCTCCTCCCAGCCATTAATCCATAAGAGAGGTTTCAGCAGAGCTACCAATAATCAACCTGACAGTTCTTCATTGGACTTATGGTTGTACAATACGATGAGTAGGAAGAAAGAGCTGTTTAAACCCAAAGTGGAGGGTAAAGTGGGAATGTACGTGTGCGGCATCACCGCATATGATCTCAGCCATATCGGCCATGCTCGCGTCTATGTCACCTTTGATGTTCTCTTCAGGTATCTTTCCTCACTCTCTGTCTATTTGTGCAGTTCATTCATGTACTAGAACTAATAGTCGGATGCTTTGATTGGAAATTGAGCAGATACCTTAAGCATTTGGGATATGAAGTGTGTTATGTTCGAAATTTCACCGATGTTGATGACAAGGTTAGAAGAGTTGCTTCTTTGATGATGTTCTTTTACTAGAAATGTGTTTCTGGTGCTTGTTTAAATTTTCTTCGTCCTGATTGTTTCTCAATTTCTAATCTTTTCTTTTTTTCTTTTTGTGATTTCTTTAACTGTATATTTGGCTCTTGAGAAATAGGAGGCTAGGAATCCAGATTTTTTCCAGTTTGGCTTTTCACCCTCAGCTCTAATTGTTTTCAAATGGGTAGCCGCTTTTCAAATGTTTCTTTGATCTTTTTAATCTGAAGTTAGGATTTTCGTTCTCTTACTATTAAGCAAGTCTCTTGATTAGATGTTATTGGACTACAAGAGTTGGATGCCAACTGCTTTTCATATTGGTATTACAGGAAGCCTGAGTCTGCAATTTTCAAATTCTGTAGATAATTGCTCGAGCAAATGAATTGGGGGAGAATCCAATTAGTTTGAGCAGACGTTATTGTGAAGAGTTCCATAATGATATGGTTTGTCTCCATTGCTTAACCCCTTCTGTAGAACCACGTGTCTCAGATCACATGTCCCAAATCATTGACATGATCAAACAGGTAATTTGTTGGTGCACAATCTAGTGTCACTAATTTATGGAAATTGAATAAATGTTTTATGAAAATTTGGTGTCACATAATTAATCAGCTGGTAAATGTTCTCTGCGTTGCACTTTGACCGTCCTTTTGTATTGTGAAGTAGCATTTACCTTAGTTAGCAGAAGACTTTATGGAAATAATCAGCTGAAGAGTGTTGGTAGGAGAAATACAGATAGATGACTGTCTGAGGGCTTTAATTGCTGGCTTGGTGGTGCTATGGTTCGAGAGAAGTACTAGGATCTTCAGAAATCTTTTCTCACCTCTTTTAATCTTTTATTACAAGATGACCTTTTTGGCATCTCTTTGAGTTGAGATGCACGAGCTTTTTAAGGATATTTATTTATCTACTTTATATAGAGATTGAACAACCATTCTTTATTGAGTTTTGTTAGTTTTCTCCCATTTAGTCTGCTTTCATTTTTTGTTATTTTGTTAGGAGAAAAACTAGTTATCATCCCCTTATATAACTTTTGTTCTCTTTCTAATTGTACTTCTTTTCTATAAAACATTGATCTGGTAAAGAGTGAGCAAAAAATTCAAAATGTCAGTATCTTGCTTTAAAAGTTTGTGACTGCTTAGAGTATATATACTTCTGCTAGCATACATGCTCAAGGGGATCAGTTTCTTTTTTCAAGCTCATTATATTAATCATCTGTTAATTTTTGAGAGAGGGAGGATAGAGGGAGATAGAAAAATTCTTTCAGATGCTCTTATGTTTGTGTCTATCTCTAGTGGTCGGGATATTATGTTGCCATAGAAAATTGTTTCATATTTATTATACATATGTATATGTAATTGTTTCTGACCTTTTAATATTGATGCCATTTAAAGCCTTTTTTTATCTTTCTTGGGCTCTAGGGAGAGACTGAAAGTGCTATATTTCATAAGTGTATGGCTAAAACAGGAATTGAGTTCTTCTCAAATTCACATCTTTTTCTACTTTCTTTTTCTTTTTCCCGTTCAATGTTCTGTATATTTTGTACTGTTTGTTGCTGTAATTGCAGGATGAATCTGCTTGAAATGTGCTATGCGATGATTATTGGTTTTTTCTCTTTTCTTGGTAGATTATTGATAATGGGTGTGCCTACGAAATTGATGGGGATGTCTACTTCTCAGTTGACAAATTCCCAGAATATGGACGATTATCTGGGCGAAAATTAGAGGATAATCGAGCAGGTGAAAGGATTGCTATTAACTCTAGAAAGAAAAATCCGGCTGACTTTGCTCTGTGGAAGGTACAGCTATATGCACTGGGATGTTCGTTATAAATTTGTCTAACTAGTAATTTCATCTGTTACACACAGTAACATGAACTCTGTTAGGCATTTGTTCAGGTGATAATGGCATGGGATCTGTTTTAGCTGGACCTTGGTTCCTGGTTGTAAATAGCAAGAAACATGTTATAAATTTTGGTCAACTTGGAATCATAGACCAAAAAGTTGAAAGTCATCAGATCCTGAATTTTTCGTTCAAGTTTCTGTTGGATTTGCTTATATTTTCAATGGACCTGATTGTTTCTGAAATTCAATAGTGCTTTTTTGGATGCTATGTAAATTGTCATTATTGCTCTCCGGATTTGTTGTTCCGATCGGTGCATTTTCTACTCATGTGGTGTCAAATTTAGGTCAGCCGGAAACTATATATCTAGTTTATTAGACAAAAGATAGAAAATACTCTTTACCTTTGGCTAATTTTGCAGTCTGCCAAAGAAGGTGAGCCCTTTTGGGAGAGTCCATGGGGTCTTGGAAGACCTGGATGGCATATTGAATGCAGTGCCATGAGTGCTGCTTATCTGGGTTACTCTTTTGACATCCATGGTGGAGGAATGGACCTTGTATTTCCTCACCATGAAAATGAAATTGCTCAGAGCTGTGCAGCGTGTAATCATAGTAACATAAGCTACTGGATACACAATGGTTTTGTCACAATTGACTCGGAAAAGATGTCCAAATCCCTGGGAAATTTCTTCACGATTAGGCAGGTAAAAGGATTCTTCATGGTACAGAGTAGTTTTCTTTTCTTCCTTTTTCATTTTACGACACTGGAAGCCAAGTTCTTTCTTTTAATGCTTTGATATCAAGATGTTATAATTCTGTGCGATAAAAATTTCTGTCTCGTAGGTTATAGATCGCTACCATCCCCTTGCTTTGAGACTTTTCTTAATGGGGACCCATTATCGATCTCCAGTCAATTATTCTGATGTGCAACTTGAAACTGCTTCTGAGCGAGTTTTCTACATCTATCAGGTACCAAAACTTCCAAGTTCATTCTCTCTCTCAGCCATTCAGACATATACCAGTTCTTTCTTCTCCAGTGTCCTGAATATGTTGTCTAAAAGAAGCTACCAAGGGTTATTATAATTCTTTGAATTGAATCTTCATGTAAAGATGTTCTCTTACTGTTTCAGGTTAAATCCTATGTGGCGGCATTCTGAACTTGATATTATCAAAACTCTAGTACCTTTTTAAGTTAAAAATTGTGTAGCTTGGATGAATGAATTTGAAGAATATCCTATTAATGATCTTTTTTTTTTCCACAGATTTTTTTGTTACTTCCATATTGCAATTGTTATGATTATTCTTATTCTTTACTTTTCTTTTATTATCATTATTATTTTTAATCGATAAAACTGGGGTGTAAAACACAGATTCTTTTTGTTATTTCCACATCTCATGTAATTCAATTGTTGCAGACATTACAAGATTGTGAAAACGTTCTGAGCCAATACAATGAATCTATCCAGGAGGATTCCATACCTCCTGACACTGCAAAGTGCATCAATAAGTTCCATGATGATTTTCTGGCCTCAATGTCAGATGATCTTCATACTCCAGTAGTTTTGGCAGCGTTATCTGAACCCTTAAAAACTATGAATGATCTGCTACATACTCGTAAGGTATTAAGTCCAAGTTCATGGGTATGAATGTGAAACTTCTACATTTGCCCTAATCATGCCACCAATTTTCAAATTGAATGATAAGAATTTAAGAATCTTTATGCTGAATGTTCTCCTTCTACTATGCTGGATGTAAACTATTTCAGCAGTTCTACTTTCTAATTAGTTATAAAATATTCATACTGTGATCATTCTGGCCAAATGTCGCATTCAGGGAAGGAAGCAGGCAATGCGAATTGAATCACTTGGAGCTCTAGAAAATGTAATCAGGAATGCTCTATCCATCTTGGGGCTGATGTCCACTTGTTATTCTGAGGTAAATTTTGATTTATTTTGCTTCTAGTATATAGGAAGTTTTGTGGACATGCTGACCTTTGCTCCTCCTACACAAGACAACCGTTAAGTTCTCTGACTTTTGATCGAGTCACAGCCCTGTTGAGAGAAAAGTCTTCCAGCAAGCGCAAGGGTTGCTTAGTAGATTTACGGTCTTGATCACCTTTTTGGACTAGAGTACCCACAATCTTCTAGAGAATTCTCTAAGTTCTATGATAATAGTTGGATGCTTTATTATTTTTAGGATAAGTATTCATAGAGAATGTTGCTCCTAATTAAGAGAACTTACAACATCAGAGAGCCTATATTCCTAATAGTGAAACAAAAAAGTTGTAAACAGAAGTACATGCTGGAATCGACCTAACCTGGAGGCTGTGGCTTCTCCTCTGTTCAGAATCTTCCGTGGGCCCCTCTTTGGTATACCTGACTGGTAAACCAGTTAGGATCATGGGTAGGGTTGTGGTGCATCTGGCGCATAACACCAGCCTGAAAAATATCACGATATTCTCCATGTTGCTATAATAAAGTGATTGCCATTTTGTATTTACTATTAATCATTTCAAGCTGCAGGTTTTGCAGCAGCTGAGGGAAAAGGCATTGAAGCGTGCTGACTTGACAGAATCTCAAGTCTTGGAAAAAATTGAGGAAAGGACAGGTGCTAGAAAGAGCAAAAATTATGAAAAATCGGATGCAATTCGGAAAGACTTGGCTGCTGTTGGGATTGCTCTTATGGACAGTCCAGGTGGCACAACTTGGAGACCGGCCATTCCTTCTGCACTGCAGGAGCAATGAGTTCCTATGGCTTGCATCACATTTTACAATCTGCACATTCTAGAATTTTTGGGTTGACACTGTTTTCGCTTTTTCAGTTAAGGAAAACTTCAAAGATGCATTACAGGATATCGGAGCATAATAGGGGTTAATCATCAAGAGGAACATATTTTGTATTAAGTTATGGCTAGAGAACCGGCTATGATGAGAAATTTCAGTGTAGCTCAGCTCATGTAATGACACATTCTTTATATCAGGACTGGAAGCTATGCTGTATTCAATATGACTTCGTTTTAATTCGTCTATCAGGGTATAAAGATGCAAATTATGTGCTTGGTTTTGCTTATGGTTGTGTACAAAGTCCTCTGGAGTAACAAAAATCTCTCCCATGCCACTGTTCATGATCCTTGGTGCGGCTGCCACTGGAAAACCATATGTGCCATGCAATGTAAACGTGAAATCATTAACACTAGTCTGGACTCTGGAGAGATCTGGGCAGAAACATGCTGCCATGCAGCAAACATAGCTAGTCTTTCCCCTTTTTATCACTTCCCTTTTGAAACTACTCTATTCTTCTGCGCTTTCCATTGGGAAAAGGTCTATCCGGACTCTGCAACTACCCACATAAAAGTACTGTAAAACTCTACTTTCACTTAGTTCCCACATCTAAAATCAGCCAACTGTTTCAATAATCTTATAATTCATTAGTATTACCAAGCAAAAAATAATAATTTATTATGTACATCAGTTATAACTTGAAATTTGCACCACTAGTTTCTAAATACTAAAAACCAGTTGGGTTTAGCTCAGTTGTTACTTCCTGGATTTGTATTTGTATAGGCTAATGAGAAATTGTAAATACTAAAATGTTAACAGTAAAAGAATTATATGCTTCAATTTCTAGAGACATTCTCCCTCCTTTCTATAAATAGTATCGAACTCCCCAAAAAACTTACGCTACTGTATCAACAACTCATCATCCTTTTTTTTCTCTATTTCATTATATTCTACATGATTGTTTCTCTTGGCTTTGTGTTCAGACTGTTATTGCCAGCAGGGATGATAGTGGAAGGTGTTTCACGCATGGATTATAACAGAAGCAGAAGGGTTCTCCTCTTTGTTACATTCCATGGGCTTATGATTCCTTCCGGCCACTTGCTATGGCGGTGGAGGTGGAATAAATATAATAATATGGCATCAACTAAACCAGTTTCTTCAAGCAAGATAATTAAAGATACTAAGGAAGAAAGGAGAATGGAAGACAATAGAGAAGGAGAACCCAGAAAACTCTCCTCTTCTCTCCGATGCTCACGCCCCCTCTGTTCTCGATATATCTCTGTTTCTCTCTCCTTGATACTTCTATATTTCTGCTATTTACTCTTTAATACACTAAGAGATCTCCCTCCTCCACCATAAACGGCGAATCTTCAAGTTCTGCAACGCTCTTTTCTGATCACTGTCAAAGGTTTATTTTCTTTCCCTGCTCTGTGTTCATAATCGGTTTTGCTTGTTTTCTTGGAATTGGTATCACTGGTTCATGCTACTGGCTTGTTTCTGTAGCCTCATCTATTATTGTGGTTAGATGTATTGCTTTCGTGATCATCTTTCTTTTTCCCGTTTGGTTGCCAGGAAATTGAAGCGAACAAAAATCCAAATTACAAATTTTAGTTTTTTTATTTTCAATTTCAGCGCTGAGATTGGAATTGAATGAAGTTTTAAATTCCAGTCCAGCTCAGTTATCATTGCACTTTCCTTTTTGGTTAGATTTTATAGGGAAGAGAATTTTCAACTGTCTTGTATAACATCTTTTTTCCTTTTAAAGCAGCTGGCTGTTTGGGTAAGGGGAAAATGAAGGAAAATGCCATTTTTCTTTCTTGGTTTGATGTAGTTATGCTGAATAGGCGTTTTTGTTTCTATTATTGTCATCCCAAATTTTCAATCTCAATTTAGTTTATAAAACCTATCGGTACCTCAACAGACTTGAGTTCAATGATGATTTCTTAATGGAATTTGAACATGTTTTTGTGTGGTTTTTCTATCTGGTGCATGTGAATGTATGACAAATGTCCGTGCATTTGTACAAGGAATCATCACAGCAACTTCTTACCCCGAAGATCTATTACAAACACCCCGCATATCTATTACAAATCCATAAATCATTTCAGGAAATCTGCTTTGTTTTTTTATTTTTAACTATTTGCATTTTGATTGTAAAGTACACCTGCTACACACAAAAGAAAAGGCAAAACGAAAAGGGCAGTTTTTCTATTTTCATCATAAACAATTTTTCGGTTATTTTTATTTTTCCTCTTTGGATCACAATTTAATCAAAACTTTTTGGATTATCCTAATCTCTAATCAATGCTAAAATCTATCTTAATTTAATTCTTTGATTCTTCAACTTCAATAAAACCAAATTAGTTAAGTTCATTCTTATACTAATAAGTTAGTCATAAATTTTGATAGACAAACCAATGTTTCTTATCTTTTATTGATTTTGTTCCTGTCTAAAAAAAAAAAAAATTGAAGTAAAAGATTTTTTTCTACGTTTAGGGTAAGTTTATATTATGCTTCTTTGGCAGCATTTAATTTGCTGTATTTGCTGTTAGCTTTTGATAATTAACATGTGGTTTTCTACTGCAGTGAGCTGCTAATTAGGTTCAAGGCGTCAGCAGGTTCAAGAAAGGTATGCCTCATATTTCATTAGACAATAATTTTTGAGTCTTTAATCTAGATGAATGAAGTTCTATAATTTGAGAAATTTTTGTGTCACCATATTTTATGAAGTGGAATTTGTTTTCCCACTGCTATTATGGTTTCATGATCTATTATCTAGACACTAATTTCCCTATTTTTGGGCATCCAAATTCTCATTGGAATTTATATTTGAAGATAAACTGAAAAAAAGTTTTTGAACAGGTTGAAACCATGCAGTACATCCAGATTAAAGAGAATTGGACTTTGAGAATTTACTTTACCCAAGGCTACATACTGGTTCCCTGTATTGGGTACTCCTAAAGTTCTGTTTGATGGCTCCTTGACTTCCGTTTTCACTCAAGTTTTCCATATGACATCATACCAGTGTATGTCTAAGTGAGTGAGTGAGTGTGTGTGTGTGTGTGTGTGTGTGTGTGTGTGAGAGAGAGAGAGAGAGAGAGAGAGAGAAAAGGGTAGAGAGCAATCATATTAGTAGTTTGATGCATTGATATAATTTACATTGTCTCTGCCTTACCTCACTCAGTTTCCACTGGTTATGTAACTCAAGCTCGTGGGACAGAAATATTATATATATGAATCAGTTACTCAAGATGTTTCTTGTAGGTTACCTTGTGAACTATGCCTTCTCTATAGTGTGCTGATCTGTGAAGTTAGCAAATATCGGATTTGAACCTGTTGGCAATTAATTTCTTCATTATCTGTGCTTTTGTTCACTTCCTTTGTCAGTTTTGGTAAACATCCTAACCATGTCTTGGTCACTAGGATAATTCACACTTCTCTTTCTCTAAGTATTATGGCTTCTGATTATGCTTTAAAGGCAAAGATGGATTTTTTCTTTGCTTTGCATATGTTCGTTCAGAAAAAAAGTAGTAACCAGAAATTGTCTAAATGAGCTTTGCATAGTACACACACATATAGAAGAATGCATGAATCTCATAACAAAAGTAGTAATTTCTATTTATGTTTGTTGCTCTAAGACTTGTGATGTGATGGGGATAAAATTTTTGTTGTACTATGTGCCATATGTGGTAGACCACAAGAGAGCCATGGCGTGGATTATTACACATCTGAGATTTCATGACTGGCAAGCCACCACAGTGTTGCACCATGCTTGTTAGCACTCCTTTTGGACTACTCACATTATTCTTAGAGTTATCCTTCCTGCTAAGCTGACTACAAGAATCCAACTCAAAGTGGAGATGAGGTTTGTGTTCTTTGATGTAAACACATTTTGAGGACTGGTATGGTGCAAAACATGACAGTATCATAGAGTTTTCCTCTGGACTGGTTGTTGAAATTCAATGAAGATATCTGATGAACATGGTTGTGAATATTGTTATCATCTCAATTATTTTTCGGGTCCAGCAGAAATTAGAGGAAACTGTGAGTTGTTCTCAAAAAACACAATATAGATGTGGAGCAACAGATTGGTGATTTAAATGAATCTCAACAGAGTCAAATGACTGAAGTTAAAGAAATTATTGCAACAAGAATTTGGAACAGTTATCAAAGGCACTGCTGGGGTAATACTAGAGATTAGTATCGATTTAAAATTTGTCCAAATTATATATATATTTTTTTAAATTCTTCAGTAGATTGCAATTTCGAATTTGTAAGAGACAAATTTTGCAGTTTCAATCTTACCTCAAATTTTATTTTTTTTTAGTCTGGACTCAAGGGACTATTTCCAAAATAAGCACATCTATAGCTCAAACTGCACAAGATGTATATTTCCAAAGTATTACCAGGACATGTAGGTTTTCGGGAGCCTTCAGCCAGAGGTAGCCTTGTATCTGTAAGCATTGCAGCTATCAGTAGCAATGGGGCCATTCAGCTATTCAGGAAGTCAAGGCCAGTGCTAAGCCATCGTATCATTTAGTATTTAATTTCTTTTTACCTCCCCATAATGGAGAAGAAACAAGAAAGAAAGTTATTAGGAACATTCACCTTCCTATATTTTGAATTATACCATGCAAATCATACATCTGCTATACTAAATTCATCAAATAGCATCATTACCTGAGAACATTGTGCAGGTAATTGTAGAATATCTTATTATTTGAGAAGTAAATAGGAAAATAAATAACTAGATGCAGTGACAAAGAACTCAATTGATGAGCTAGCCATCTCATTCTGCATTCGGACTCTCCTAGAAGCCTCCTCACAGCTTCCTTCTTGCTCCAATTATTCTGGACTTCTAGGTGCTTGTGGCCCGCAGGTTAGTTTGGTCCCATATGTTTTTATAATTCTCTTACACTTCTTGAGTTTGCTGCCTTGTGTTATTATTCTCCTTATGATGATTCTCCTTATGATGGTGCAGTTCCTGTTGCATTTGGGATCTCTCATGTAGCACCTGTCCGCGGACTCACTTGACATCTGGTCAAGTATCCTCCTCTTCCTCAAATTGTATTATGTATTCGAGCTACTTTGTTCTTGTAGGTATTGCTGATTCCTGGTGCTGCTATCCAGACTGGCTAGGTTGGTCCCACCATTATTGCAGTTGCTGGTTACTTTCAAGTCATTCCCCAACTGCTTCACTCATTTGTTTCTGTTTCGAGCATGTCACTATTTATTGCTGAAACCGCCTGTAATATGTTTTTAAATCTTCATTCACAGTGAGCATTTCTTTCACCTTTGGGCTGTATCTTCAATCTCAAAGGAAAAGAAGAGGTTCAACTTTTGAAATCCTTGGGTTTTCATAATGTGATAGGGTGATGAGAATTTAACTGCAAGTGTGGAGGAGTTTCTCAAGGCAAGGATGGTTAAAAGGAGTTGATATTCTTTATGATCCTGTCTGAGGCTTGGTGGGGTTGTAATGTGGAGACCCTCTTTACTGCTTCAAGAGCCCATTAATTTCAAGAATGCTTTAATGGATACAGGCCAGATAGAAACTCCAACATTTTTAGCCACTGAATATAGCAGAGGCCAGACTTACCACTGATTGCATATTCTCTTAGGTAATGCTAGGTTTTTTCTTTCATGGATAATTGAAAAAGAAAGTGATGCCTGCAGACTTCATGCTTCTTTCTTAAGCTTTTAAAGTTCTATTTGTTTTGCTGTCTTCATAGCATTAATCACAATCGGAAGAAAACTTTATGCCTTGATCCCATGTTGCAATTTCTATTTTGGAATTGTAAACCAAGTCATGGTTTTGCTTGAGATTGTGACCAAAAAATAACTTTCCTTTAAATAGTTATAACATATTATGCGTTCTAATAGTTGCACCATTTTGGAGGCAGTGGTAAGTCAGTCACGGAACATCATACTATCTAAATGGCAAGTGTAATAAAGAAAATCTGAAACCTAGTTTTTGCATTTTGTGTTTCATATATGTTGGATTTATTATCTAGATTTTTTAAAATAACATTTTTAGTTTAGTTTTTATCAATTCTTAAATTTAGTTGCTAATAAACAAGCAAATTGCTTTAATTGGTTGACTATGGATACTTTTCTAAGGTTTTCTGCATAATGATTTTGAAGCTTATGGCTAGAACTTTGTATGCGGAAGATATAGTGAATTATTTTATTGTTGTGAATTTTGAAGTGGAAAAATGCTCTTGTTCTAGAAAATATTCATTTGCATTTGTGCTTCATGTTCTGCTTTTCTAAAATTTAGTTTATCTCAAGATATTTTCTATGATGTTCTCTTTGACGTAATTATTTTATCATCATTGAGCAAAATGTAGTGTAGCTTTTTTGGGCATTACTTAAATAGCTTCCAATTGTCAATATAAACTCATATGCAGCTAGAACCTTTCTGTACTCATTAAACATTCATATCTCGACAAATCCAGCACGATTACCTTAAATGGCTAAAATATTTGAGAATTCCCTATAAATGACCCTCGGAAAGCTTAAAGAGCTTCATAAGAGGGAGCTGCGGTGAAGATTTTAAAATCTTAAGGGAGTCAACTTGCGAATTCTACTGTCGCTAGGCTGGATAGAGAGGTCTGTTCGGTAATGTGCTATTTTGTCTCTGAATTTGATTTTTGCATTCTTTGTCTTAGGATTTCTTTAAATCTGACCCGAAAGTTCCTTGCTTTCTTATTCTCCCGATAAATCCCAAATTGATTTGCTATGTCATCGCATAGCGCCCTAAGTCGCTACTAGGAGGAAAATCGGAAATCATGATTGGTTATCATTAGGTTGCTTTTGTTCACACATCATTGATTGTTGCATGTAGCTAAGAGCCTCGCGATGGGTAAGGACATAAGGTTTTCACACTGAATGAATTCTATTAACTACATGAATTGCAGATATATTAGCTTCTTGAAGGTTTTTGCCTGCTTTATTGCAAAAATCAGTCTAAAAAATAAACGATTTAAGCATTCCACGCAAGAAAGGTTGAACAACCTGATCTTCCTTGCTATGTAGATGACATAGATATATACTCCAAAAACTTTCTGATTCATCAGATTATTAAGTGACTTATTGGTCTTTTTCCACTTCGAGGAGTGTGATAGCAAATGTGGTATGCAGATCTTAACAGTAAATTTGGGGGAATTGGAGTGGTTTAATAGAATTCTAAATTGGAGCTCAATTTCAAATGACTAATATCAGAAAATTGTGTTTTGGTGTTAGACCTGAAGATGTGGCTGCTTTTGATCATAACAATGTAATAAAGAGGGTTCCATAAAGAGAAGCAAACATGAAAATAAATTATTAGATACCGAATGTTAGATAATAATTACTAAAAATCTTGACTTTTAATCAACAACTCCTTAGAGGAAATCTTCATGGTTTTCCTTTTCTATGGGAACTACAATTTCTAGTGACACTACATCTTTGTTTAGTTGGTATCCGGTTCATCTTCATAATTTATTACTGTGTTGTTTTAGTTATTGCTTTCTAACTATTTCCTGTTCACGTTGAAGGTTACCACACATAATTGAAATTCCAACCTTATAGAGAAATCATAAAATTTTCCTACTAAACAGAATGCTCATTGCCTTACTTCATGTAAATGAGTGCAAAATTTTTCTAAAATGGATGCTATGTTAGCTAGCTATGGACTTGGTGTTCTTTCAGTTGAGGACTCCTATATTTTTCTGAAGAAACATGAGTGACCAGACTGTACTAGTAATAAAGCTAATTGCATTATTTTTTTCACATGATATTTTGCTGCAATCATAATGATTTTCAATGATAATGAATCTTTCTTTCCAGATTAAATACCTTTTTATCTGTTCAACTATTTGTTTTATTAGAGAATATGTTCATTAACATTGACCATTGCATTGATGGAACAAGGAGAAAGGAAAAGATCAACAAGGGTGCTAGTGTACTTCAATGCACAATTTAACTAAGAGTGTCATATCTTATCATAGTTACTGCAGATACTAACAATAGACATACCATTATGGGGAGTGGGGAGCATAGAAGGAGTGCAAGGATACTTGAATTAGATGCAAGGAGAGCCCAAAGCATGAAGAGTAAAAATACAAACAGTGAGATGTCTAAGGTGGCAACTGAGCAGGATTCAGGTACTAGACTAGAACATTCCTGCCGAAAGCGGGGGAAAAGGAAGGTTAATTTCAAGCCTCTTGAAGAACTGGTTGTTAAGGACACAAACCATCAAGTTGAGAAGGTACTTCCCTTATTTATAAACCTTTCTTTACCTCTAGTTGGCATTTATGTTCATTCTTTTGAAAGATGATTACTGAACCTCCTGAGGATTTCTTACCTAATTTTCTATGATCTTTTGATGAGGTAATTTTTGTCGTTTCTTTTAACCTTAGATTGTTGATTGGCATCTTCATCTTTTGGTAAATATATTTCTATACCCGTGTGCCGTGTCCATTGCCTTTATTGTTTTATGAGATTGAAAATTTGAAAAATGATTTCCATTTTGAAGTATCAAATACATCCATAAGTGGTTTAAGCTTCATATCTAACTGCTTGCGTATCATTATCATGTGCATGCTCTCACTTTTTTGGTTGTTTAGGTACTATACAATGTGTGAGATCTCCCGGATTCAGTACTGAAAGCTTTATGATGAAAGCTAATAGTCTTGTTGGTACTTTATCAAGAATTTATTATCTAGATATGTCCAAATGGTTATTCACTCTGCTTTCTATTGTGTAGATTTATTTTGGTGAACATCAGCAGGAGTATAAATTTCCCTTTTAGAATACAATATCCAATCTGGCTCTAGCAGTTACATGTACCTGTTAAAATTTAAGGGTGGCACAAATGTGCCATTAGTTTGTTTTGTTCTCTAGAAAATACAGAAGTCACTTTCCTCTCAAATACAAATTAGTTTCATTTTATGTACAGGATTATTTAGTATTTTTATTTTGGTAGTGGCCCATTATAATGAGAGGAACACTGGGTGGATGTAATATTGGATTTGGACCCAAAGCTAAAGCTTATCAGGAAGCATGTTGTGCCAATGGAACCACAGGTTCCAGGAACAGGATAACTTCAGTTTAGGTTGTTGTGGGTCTGTTAAAACAATTTATGCTATTGAATTGGTAGTTGAACTATTTGCAGGCTGATGTTGGATGTGATGAAGATCATCATATAAATGCTGGTAAGCTAGTCCTTCCTTAATATTCAGTGTACATTTTTTATATCATGATAGTAACTGATAGTAGTACTTTTATCTTTCTTTTGAGATTCAACAGCTGTTGTTCCATCCACAACTCCTATGCCAGAAAAAAACAAGCTTGAACTACTCCTTGGCGCATTGCAAAGGCACGTACTTAAATTGCGCACGTTAATAACATATATTTGAGAAAACATCATCTTTTCTTGCTCCCCAGAATTGATAGTTAAATTAATTGAATTTCTTGTCAAGGAATTTTCTTCTTAACAATATATGCTAATTAAAATGTAGGAGGGACACACACAAATTTTTTTCAGAGCCAGTAGATGGCAAAGAGGTTTGTATCTGGTTGTAGTATCACCATGTTTGGCTTTTGTGTTCTATAACTTTATGATTGATTGAACTTGACATGCTTGTTAAATTTGTAAGGTAGAACATTACTATGATGTCATCAAAGAACCCATGGATTTTGGAAAAATTGCAAGAAAGCTTGAAGAGGGGGAGTATAGCACTCTGGAAGAATTTGAGGTTTGCTCCCATAGCACTAGTCTATCTATTTATCTTATTCAGGATCTAGAAGAGAAAGGTACTATAATGTAGGATTGCAAATAAAATTATCTTATATCCTGTTTTGTTGTTATAAGACACTTGAAGCATCCTTCTGTGGGTTGGTATTTGGGTTAAGGGGCGCAATAAATCCCCTTTTTCCTTCCTCATACACAATTATTTTAGTGCTTTCTAGTAACTACTTTTTAAAAATTCATTCCATTTTCTTGGCTGGTGGGGGATGGTTGTTTGCAACTTGTTTCTTCAACAAACATTCTACTTCATATAAATTTTTAGTTGAGACCTTTGGCCTCTGATTGACCATGTAATTGACTACTTTGACCACCAATACCATGGCACAAAAAAGGCACTCATCCAAATTATATTTTATGTTTTGCTTTTTGAAGTTATAAAAAGTCTATATTGCTATTCTTAACGGAATTGATATGCATGTAGATTCTTAGGTTACAAAAGAATGGACCAAACTACTCTCCCTTTGTTTGTCCTGAAATCTGGACCTCACTTAATGTTCAGTAGCTCATAGTGAATATGTGGTATACATATCATGTGTACGATAACGTTTGGTTATTTATTGTGCTATACAGTATGATGTGTGCTTAATATACAACAACGCGATGCTTTTCAATGCTTCAAATACCATCTACTACCGACAGGTTAGTCATAAAATTTTTGTGGAGTGGCCTCTTGAACTGATTGACTCCTTGCTTGGTAGAATTTTGTTTTCTTATCTTTAATCATCATTGATTAAATTCTTAATTGTGGCTTTCCAGGCCCGTGCTATTAAAGAACTAGCAAATAAGCTATTCCATGATTTGAGAAGTGACCCTGAGAACTTCAAAGTTAATTCCTCCATGAAAAGGAAAGCAACTTCTAGGAGAGTTAATGCTGAAGCTGGGATTCTGAATTTAAACTCTTGCAACGACACAAATAATGGTAAAACTAAACCAAATTGTTGGTCAAGCTTCATAATCACACTCTAAAAATTAACTATATAAGCAGATCTTGACTTGTATATACAGAATGCATCATATGTCATTTAATTGAAATGCTCTATTTTATTTTATCCATCTTTGGGAACAGGCTGTAGAGATGAAATACTTAATTGTTCTGAAGCGGACCGACGGGGAACCTATAGACCATGGACTTCCTTTCTCACTGAGAGTAAGACATTGTTAACCACAGTTCATGACAGTTCAAATGAACTGGTGCTGGTGAGTAGCATGTGCTCTAAAAAAGGCATACTTTAACCATGTAACTGATACCATCTCATGAGTTTGGCATCTATGTTTAAGTATGTGGTGGTGGAAAGAACACCATCCTAAAACTGCAAATGCAGGACTCAGTCCTCTGCGCAACTTTATCTTGCAATTTTATGCATTACTTATTTGTGCACTAATCATCTCTTCTGAATTTGCAGAATGAGGAGACAGGTATCGGATATGTAAAAAGTTTAATGCATTTTGCTAAAGATTTGGGCCCAACAGCTACAAAGATTGCCAGGCGGAAGGCAGAAAGTTGTATTGCTGCATCCTTAAAGTTTCAAGATGCAAACCTGAATTGTCAGCCTATAGGACTGGAAGTACAAGCTCCTACTGTGGGATCTATACAAAAAAGTATCAGAGTGCAAGCTCCGTCTTTGAAACTTCCTGGGAACTCTGTTGTGTGGCAGATGTTAACAGGGGAGAAAATAGGCACGCAGAACAGCATTTTGTTAGAAAAAGCTTCCGCAGTTAACCCTGTGAATGTAAATGATGCTATAAGCAGAAATATTGACCAGACTTTTGGCAAAATGCGAACTCTTGGTAATTTCCAAGGGAAAAAGATCCAAGCGAACAGTCAGGGGACAGATCTTGGTATTGCTTCTAAAGACCATATGATTGATCTGAACGCTGGAATTCAATTGGGTTCCGCCTTTCTAATGCATGAATCTGGAGGGGGAAAATTCAATTTTCCAATTTCAGATAACTTGAACCATCCTGAAAATGTTAGTTTCTCAAAAATGATGCAAGATGCTATGCTTGTGGACAGCCCCATGCTGATGATTGATATGGCTCCATCAGAGGCTACTATGCAAGATTTAGGACCCAAAACAAACAATGCTGGTTCTTCGTCTTCGTGGTCTTGGCCTTCCCAAGCAATGACAGGGTCAAGTTCCAGTCTTGGCTACCTTGATGCCCAAGTTGTGATGGGATCAAGTCACAATCAAGCAATTGGCAACCCCAACACCACAACTATGAAAGAGTCCAGTTGCAGCAAATCACTTGGCTACTTCAGCACCTCAGCTATGACAAGATCAAGTTCTAATCAATCAGTTGGGTATCTTGATGCCCCAGCTATAACAGGGTCAAGTTGCAGTGAAGCAGTTAGCCATCTTGATCCCCCAGCCATGAGTGTGCCTCGTTACAGTGTAGCAAATGGCTACCCCAATAAGATGAATTTGCAAAACCTTGGTGGGGGAGCTAGAGTGCGCCAAAATCAAGTTGGGTTTGCTGCGGAAGGCTCAAGCTACAGAGGCAAATCCGTGGAGGGAAGCCTACTTCTGGATTTGACTAAACCAATGGAATGGGGAGTGCAATCCAATGTTGACAGGTGGTCCCAGCAGCAAGCAGGAGAAACCGAATCAAATTTACTTGGTCAAGCTAGATCCTCGCAGCAGAAAGGGTGGGCGGTAACCTCTTCTCCTGTTGGGCATATTCCAAAGGAAACAGGACCGTGTAAGAATGCTTATGAGGGATACCAATCTGCAGACCTGATGTTGGGGATAACAGGCCTTCGAGATAACAAGCAGCAGCCAGTCTGGACAGTAAACTCCCCTCCAATTGGACAAACTACGAAGAGAGTCGAAGTAACTAACTATGCCTATGATGGATACCAATCTGCTGACCCAGAGATGGTGGGGATAAGAGGACTTCCTGATAACCAACAGCAGCCAGGCTGGACAGTAACCTCTTCTATTGGACAAACTTCAAAGGGAGCAGGAGCAACTAAGTATGCTTATGAGGGATACCGATCTCCTAACTCAGAGATGGTGGGTATAAGAGGCCTTCCAAATAACTACCAGCAGCCAGGTCGGGTAGTAACATCTCCTCTTATTGGACAGACTTCAACAGGAGCAGGAGCTACAAAGTATGCTTGTGATGGATACCAATCTACTGATCCGGAGATGATGGAGATAAGAGCCCTTTTGGACAACCAACAGCAGCCAAGGTGGACAGTAACCTCTCTTCCTGTTGGGAAAACTTCAAAAGGAGCAGGAGCGACTAAGTACGCTTATGGAGGATACCAATCTGCTGACTCAGAGATGGAAGGGGTAGGAGGCCTTCCGGATAACCAACAGCCTGATCGCACAGTAATGTCTCCTATTGGACAAGCTTCAAAGGGAGCAGGAGCAACCAAGTATGCTTATGAAGGATATCAATCAGTAGATCCAAAGATGATAGGAATAAGCTTCCTTCAGGACAGCCAACAGCAACCAGGCTGGAATCCACCTATGGATGATCAAGGTATGAAGCCACCAAATGTGTATCAATTTCTTGCTCCAAGTGAAGGGAAATTGAGCATGAGAGAGCGCGCGGATAACAGTCAACGACAAGGATGGGCTTCAAATGCTTTTATTGATGCGCAAAGTAGGAAGATGTTGAGTGTGCATGAGAATGCAAGAATTAGCATGCCCAGCGTGGGAGAATCAGGTGTGAGAGTGCCCATAGATGATCATCAAAAGCAACCTATTGTGGAAACGGAGCGGACACCATGGCTTTTGGGACTGTGAACTATTGGAAGTGGCTATAGTTGTTAATGAGAGGCTGCTTATGTTCTACAAATTATGGAACTCAAGACCATCAACATGTTATATCTATTTTGTTTAAAGTAAATGACTGCTAGCAGTAGCTTAGTTTGCAGGGATTATACTGATGATGTGGGTATTTATGATACTGGTATTTCTCTAGTTTATGCAAACAATTTGCTGTTTTATGGAGACTAGATGAAGGATGATGGAATTTTATTTTGGCTGTTCTGAGAAGATTTTGTTGGTATGCTTCATAATAAATCCTTTGTTGTCTTGATTTCCTTTTTCTATAAACTATTTTCGGTG
Source organism: Carica papaya (assembly GCF_054855325.1). Lineage (NCBI taxonomy): Eukaryota > Viridiplantae > Streptophyta > Magnoliopsida > Brassicales > Caricaceae > Carica > Carica papaya. Next base: position 3,308,027 of record NC_142310.1, on the reverse strand, counting down.
GGAGAAACCAACGGACTGAACCCAGTATTTTGGTCTCTTGTTGATATGAAACTAGGGGTGAGGGAGTTTTATCCCTTATTCGTGTGTTAGGTACATAGCTACCATATATAAGAATTATATATGTGATTCTGAAGGTGCTAATAGTGCATCACGTTAAGAAGCTGGCTTGATATGGTGCACTTTTTTTTTTTTGACAGTTTGAGGAGGTGGTTAGTTTCACTAGAATAAGTGAAATTAGTTTGTAAGTTAATATAGTTTATTTTGTCCTTAATATTTTTGTTGCCAAGATATATTTATTAAGATCTAAAAAATTTCTACTCTTGTCTACATTTTTGTCATTGTTTATGTAGAACTTATAAGAAAAATATGATTTTTCAAGCAAAACGAATGTCCCCTGAATCCACGTTGAGATGTGACTTGTTTTTTCTCTCTTTGTTTTGAGAAAAAAAAAAAAAGGATCAATTATACCCTTTTTGTAAACAGTTGAAGATACATGTTCAGAGAGCCCCATGAGCAATAGATATATATAAAGGAGTGAGGTGATGAATGATAAGGTTAATAGTAATTAAATAAACAAGGAGGATTAATTAAACATCGGTTTTTAATAAATTGAATTGAATGCATGGTGTTATTAACATTTACGTTTAATCCTTATTATTATTACTGGATTGGTTTAGGCTTAGGCTTAAGCTTAAACTCCCCATATATATGTATATAGAAAGAAAGAGAGGAGTCGGAGCAGAGGAGGCATAAGTAATCAATACTGAGAAGCAGAGAGCGATGATGGGGAAGGAGAAGATGAAAATGTTAATGCATGCAGTGTTGGTAGTAGCTATGGTGGTGAGCAACGGAAGGGAATGCAATGGGGAGAGGATTCGTGTGGAGATAAAAAACATTAAGGGAAGAGGATCGTCCCTGTATGTTCACTGCAAGTCAGCAGAACTGGATCTCGGAGGCCGGCATCTACGCTACTGGGAAAGCTTCTATTTTGAGTTCGAAGTATCATCCTGGGATTTTCGTAGCACTTGCTTCTATTGTTCTTTCAAGGGGACAGGCTGGAGCGGACTCCGGTGGTTCGATGTTTACCGCGAAGGCCAAATTAGATCTAACCCAAACCACCTGACCTGGTATGTTTTGAAAAACAAGATCTGTACTAACAATAATATAGTTCTTTCACTGAGGAGAGAGCATGATTCTTGGGGATTTGCGTATTACGTGCCCGTTACTTATAAACAGTGTTATATGTTCAGGACAAGATAGCTTACCCTTCTCACTTCCATGTATCTAACTGTTCTCTCTCTAATCAAATAATATTAATATAATTTTTTATTTTCTGTTATCTTTATATATATATATATATTTTTCAAGATGAAATGGGCATTAACTCTTTTACATATATATATATATATATTAACTCAACTCCTACACCACCATGTCCATGTCCATGTCCAATTTCACTCTTACCTCTCAAACCTTATCTTCTTCCCCGTTTCTCCCCCACTCCGTTCCCAACAACCCAACCACCGACACCGCTTTCTTGACACCCCGTCTTCGAACAGAAAGGGCCATTGAATTCCATACTGGAAATACCTTCTACCGCCATGAAAGCGCGACAGGCCGCGACTTAGGGGTCCTCTCCGCATCCCTCTACAGGAAAGCAAATGGCTCCTTGCGAGTTCTCGACGCGATGTGCGGCTGTGGTATCCGCTCTCTTCGCTATCTCCTTCAAGCAGACGCCGATTTCGTCATGGCAAACGATGCAAACGATGAGTACAGAAGGGTTATTTTGGACAATCTTAAGAGGGTAGAGAGGTATTCGGGGAATGAGAGGAGATGGGTAGTCACCCACACCAATGCCGATCGCCTCTTGAGTCAATGCTACCTGCAAGGGGACTTCTTTGATCTGATTGACATTGACTCTTTTGGGAGCGACTCGGATTTTTTGAGGTCCGCGTTTAATGCGTTGAAATTCGGCGGCTTGCTTTATCTTACCTCCACAGATGGGTACTCTTCCGGTGGTCACCGCCCTTACAAGTGAGTTTCGCCTGTTGCTAGCTTGCTTACAAGCACATTTCTTTTCATGGCTTGTGAATAATTTTCATTTTTTGACCGTTTGGATGAGATGAGCTTCTTTTAATGGAATGAACCTGCAAACTGTTTGATAAAATGTCGCAACCAGAGTGGTTTTTGTTGCTGGTTGCTTATTCTGCTGTTTGTTTGAGAATTTAAAGAACCTCCCTTATGCCAATAAAGGTGATCATGTTTCTCTGTTTGTCTAGTTCATTAGCTGCGTATGGAGCATTTATTCAGCCCATGCCATATGCAAATGAGATTGGTTTGCGAATGCTTATAGGTGGAGCTGTGCGGGAAGCTTCTGTGCTGGGTTTTCATGTCACACCGCTCTTTTCATACTATTCTTACCATGGCCCTGTTTTCAGAGTCCTGCTCCAAGTGAATCGGGGGAAGCTGCACGAAAACAGGTGATAAATCGTCAAGCATGTTCTATACTTTTGCGTGAGTTTGGGTTCATTCGAAGGCCTAGAAGATAGTTCTTTTCTTTTTCTTACCCTTCAACATGGGTGTGAATAACACTAGATAGGAAACACATATTAACTTTTACTGACACACACGTAGTTGTATCCGTTGATTCGCTGTCTTGAATTTGATTCTTATCTCCATAGCTTTTGCTGGTTCTTGACAGGGAATATGGCTTCATCACTTACTGCAACCTGTGTGGAAATTCTCAAGCTTTTTCATGGGATGAACTTGGTCAGATTGGTTGCCCATGTAGTGATACAAAGGCATGGGATCATAACTCTTTTGATTCTTCTTGGCTCGTTAAACGATTGGTACTTGTATGACTATTTCCTGTCAGTTTATTTCAGGCTTCTAAGTCACTCAATGTCTCAGGGCCCTTGTGGCTAGGACCTCTTCATAGTGCTGCCTACATAATGGAAATGCTAGACTTGGCATATGACTGGGGATGGGTGGGCAATGGTGCAGGTGCTGATCTGGAAAAACTACTTAAACGAATGATAGATGAAAGTGACCCCAGATTACCATCTGGGTACATTAAAATGGATGAGGTCAGTGTGCAAGCATGTAGTTCGTAGTTCCTTTCAATTTTTTAGTCAATTTCTTGTTATAGATTTTCATATTATCTTAAAGATGTATAATTAAATCACAACTTATTATGTTTGAATCAGTACTACCTCCTATGGATTCTTTGATGATAGGGATTCAGTTCTTACATTTCAAGATGTGAGTTCTCACCATCAAAGAATATGAAGTGGTAGTTGGTACTTCAAATGCAACAATGATTCTGCATATTGGAACTAACGTGTAAATCAGAAGTGGGAATCAAATGAGAAGTTTATCAACTACTTTTTCTGTTGAGTTGTTTTGACGGGTTTAGGTTTAGTTGTTGTAGATGGCAAGCCGCGCGAAGGTAAATACACCTTCCCTGGAGACAATGATGGACGCCATCCATAAGGTACTTCACCATCAACTTCTTTGGCATTTTTTACTTTATGATTAACCTGAAATAATTTTGCCGTACAAACTAATAGATTGGATATAGGAAACTAATTGTAATATGTATGATAGGTGAATCAGATTAGAATTAATTTCTAGTTTGTGGGATAAACGACATAGTTCATGAAAAGATGAAATCTCCATTCCTATTTGGCTAAATGAGAAGAAAAATTCATCTTAAATTAAACTGAACTGAAATTATAGTATTTACATTTCAGTCTTTTCTTTGTGGTGTTCTTGTACTTATACCATGTAGCACATTTTAATTAAATATAACCTAAAAGAGATTCAGCTGAGAAGTTGCAGAGTCATGGATTCTACATTTGTAATTGACTGACCCCAAATCTAAAATCCCCAAACTGATGAAGATGTCTGAGATGTTAATGTTTGTGCTCAAGAGAAGTTTGAGTGTAAGAGCTGTTTGGAAGTCTAAAGGGTAATTATAGGAACATGGGTATACTTCCATTATGCAGAGAACTAAGAGTATAGGTTTTTGTTGATGCAGGAGGGATATGTTGCTAGTAGGTCTCACATTGCTTCCAATGCGATAAAGACAAACTGTCCCATGCCATTTTGTATCAGGATTGCTAAACAGCTACAGGGTAGGTGAAAGTAAAGACTAAAGACGGTGTTGGTGATTCCAGTGCCACTGGCTAGGGAAGCTGGAACAAATTAATTGGTCAGCAATTGCAGGGAGTTTTTGGAGTTTGACACGATTTAACTCGTAGATACCAATTTGAATTGTATGTAATCTCAGACTGCAAAAATCCTCAACCATCTTAGTAGACTGAAGCAGGAGCAGTCGACAAAAATGGTTGTGCGGCAGCTAGGAAAATATAAACTTACCCGTTCCAATATGAAGCAGTTGGAAATTATTTACTCACTGGGGTAGAATTTTTCTAATTTTTTTTTATTTTTTAAAAAAATTATAAAATATTTAAATAGGTAATTTAAACCTGATTAAGAAATATTAATATTAATTGAAAGAAGATATAATGTAAAATATTTTTTAAATATATTCTATTTAATAATAAATATGAATAACATACTATCAAAATAAAATTTTATTAATATCTATAGCCAGACAGGTGCAAAATAAAAATACCAGTCAATTCATGTCTGTTACATTGATTTTAATTACATTAATGATTCTTCTAAACATTTACATATATTAATTCTAATATTAAATTAAATAGAAACACAAATTAATATTTACTTTTAATTACATCTTAAGATTTATATCAAACATAAATTAATTAAGAATTTTAGTTGGTTAATTTATTGGTGAGACATAAAGCAGATAACACAACATTAACTTATCGGTGAGACAGTCTTGCATAACCACTCTAGAAGAGAAACAAGTATAAACAAAAATATAATCCAGTAGGAGAAGTAGAGATCGGCAGTCCAACCACATGACAATCCCTAATTCCAGTCAGGAAAAAGATTTAGAAATCTCATCTTTGCTAAGCAACAGTCTGTCTCCTCTTAAGTTCTAACACAATCAAGATACTTTTTAAGGGATAATTGAAGAATTTCCAGCATTATCAATATTTTAATAGATTAACAGGATCGAAGGTAAAAGACGAGCTAAAAAAAAAGGAAATTCGTGATATGTAAATGCATATCCGTCAATCCGGAGACTCCAAAAAGACAACTTTAAACTTCAAAAAGATTTAAGTAGCTTAAAGAAATTAATCAAAACGTTCCTACACAAAGAAGTTCTCAAGATTCAAGAAGGCATTTTAAAGCAAGCATTTGAATATCCGGGTGATTCCTAATGGTCTCTTCAGGTGCGAACAGGATTGCCAGCTCCACCTGCACGAGGTGCTTGACCAGGTTGGCCAGGTTTTGGGAGATCATCCTGAACAAATACATGCATAACATGAAGGCAAATTAGAAAGGTTTCAATGGAAGAAAATGAAAACAATCTTAACAGAGTTAAGCCTATAGTGAAAAAGAAAACATAAATAATTACATGTTCAACTTAATCAAGCACAAACAGCTGATGTCATATCAGTATCATGAGGACAAAGAACTGCTAAAATCTTGTCATTCAAAATTCTTTTATCAATAAATTAATTTATATACATACGTTACCCTTAGTATATTAATTCTCTAGCCTAACATGAAAAGAACATCTCAAATTTCAAAAAGCACTCCAAATGACCATGATAATTCCACTAAAAAATCAAGGGCACATTAAAAGCATGCATGAAAGAAAAAGATATGAATCAGACAGTACTTGTTTTCTTTTCATCTCTCAAATGCACGGTAAGTAAGAAAACATGTTCCTTATAGAATTTCCACAACTCTAACCACATTCCTCGGAATATATCAACTCCAGAAGCTGTTTCACCAATAACCACAAGTTTTCTTGAATATAAGAAGCTTTCATCAATAACCCCAAGTTATCTTGAAGCAATACTTTTTCTCATTCTAGACAATGTCCAGCCATCTTAACAAAATGTCATGCTTGTTCGAGTAATTTATTGGCCATACACGCAGAAATCACAATATTAAAAGACCACATTGTCAAAAAAGGCAAATAACAGTACAATCATTCATGACCAACCCACGCAATTCAATTATTAAACCACAATAAAAATCAACGTAAATAGCAGTCATCCATAAACAAGAAAAACCGCATGCCAAAACACCACAATATCATAAGCAGGTGAACTATGATCAAATGTACGAAGGAACATACCCTGCGCCTGATGAAACGCTGTGGTGGCTCACGGATCCTGCGATTAGTGCGGGATCGCACCCTCACGACATGGGAGTGAATAGCACAGGAGACGCAGTACTGCATCTTGGTGTACAACTTGGGCAAAGTGTACCCTAAACCACAACAAAACCATAACAGGAGATTTTCAATCCCACTATCAGTACACGAATTTCATAACACATATACACATTGCATTCTCTTGCATAAACAACACACAGGCGCAGAGCAACAGTGAAAGGAATTTGAAACAAACCATCATAGACGCAGGCTTCCTGAACATCTCTAACAGCAGCCTGCTCCACAATGTTCCTCACAAGAAATCTCTTGATTGCCTTGTCCTGAAAGAATTAGAAAACAACAAATCAAGATCTATACAGCTAATCACTAATACCCATATAAAAATACAGGTGATCGTTTCGCAAGAAAGGTACCTTAGGGCAGCACTTGCCGCAGTTGGAGCAGCGAATGAATTTGACGTGGCCACGGCCGTGCTTGTTGCGGCCACCGTTCCTGCGCTTGAAAGTCTGCAAGCGAAAAGAAAACAGAAAGCCATTTAGTCAAAGAGATGGAAAGTTCAGAAACATTGCATGATATAGAAGAAAACAAAAACGAAGACATCCAGTGAAGGGAGATAATCGACTGACCATCGCTGAATGGGGGTTTTTTGGTGGAGAAGCAGCAACAAGATCTGGAGGCTCAGGGCCGTCGGCTGGAGTTAGGGCTTTGGTGTTCCTTGTTGCAGCAGAGAAATTTAGGGTTCGGAGAAAAGCTCTATTTTATACTGGACACTCGGGCTCGCGGTTGGGTCTTTACCTAGAGGCCCCCACATTCCCACATATTTAAACTTTTTCTACTTTCTTTCCTAAATTACAAAACTGCCCTTCTGTCAAAATCGAATTACAAACTTGCCCCGCTAAATTAGTTGAATTATAAAACATACCCCGGTAATTTTTCAAAATTCCGAAGTATATGCCAACTATTTTTATGTGCATATTTGTATAGAACATTAATTTCTGTGTATATTTTTATGGGTTTACACAAATTTTATGCTTTACAGTCACGATTATGATTTTTTTGTCTGTCAATCTTTCTATGATCTAAGATTAATACTTAGAAATTCTCTTAATAATTTTCTCATCATGTATATTGATTTGCTATTTACATATATATTTAAAGAAAAAAACAATTATTTATTGAAGTATAATAAATAATTTAATCTAACAATGGAACTGAATGAGCCTGCAGTGAATTGAAGGTTTGAATCCTGGCTTCTGAGCCCCATCCTAGACACAGCAATATCTATTATCATAGCAGTTATCATTGTAAGTTAGAAAATGAATTGCTACCCACATCAGAAACCAAAACATGCTTCAATCTGGTAGTTTAAACATGGAGATCCAAGAGAGCAACAAGTTTGCAAATTATAAAAAGACCTTAGCCTGCATGGTGGTTCAAGAGAACACCCAGTTCAACATTTTTTTTTACATAGCATACACAGTAAAAAGAACACTCTGTTGGGTAAACTGGAATTCCCACAACATAAGCAAACTCGTCGGTAAACTGGAATTTCCGACAATTCCCACATCACTAATCTAGTCTTACGATGGATTTCAAGAACATTCTTTCTCATACAGTTCGCTTGAATATTTCCAGTTAACCACATTCCATATGTTCTTCAAGTAATTTGCCTTCTCATTCTTGTACTGCAGCGAGGAAGAAAGCAAAGACATCAGTTGTGAATACAACAGATTCTACTGTTGCCAGATGGTTTAGAGAAGGAACAGATGCAGGGAATAAAAATCAAAATCACAATGGAAGAAGCTAAAAACGAGCATTTCGTTTGGTTCTGACATCCCTTTTCTGCCATCTCCGGAATCAAGGAACAAAAGATTCTCAATCTGTATTACTCGGAACAAACCTTTTAAATTAATCATATCACAGCAGCCATTGTTAAACCAGCTAGCCTCGGATGGTGATCAAAAGCTCTCGTGACATCAAATATCATTAAAAAAACAAGCAATCAAAACCGACGCTGATAACATTGATTGCAATATCGATACATAACAAACCCCCCAGGCCACCGCATCTAACAGTAATCGTATGAATGACTCAAGAACTGAATGTTTACCTGTAAATAATAGGCATGCTCCCAAACATCTAACCCAAGCAAAGGAACCAAATGCGCTCCCTTAGATACTAGTGGGTCCTGCAATGGAAGTTCATATTATCAAGCTGGGCAGTTCTCTAAGTGTCATAGGTATCGGAATTCTGAGTAATAGGATATTGAGATCCGCAAAATGCTCAAGTCTCTAGCAGCACCATTGCCACAATCAACAGGGGCCAAGAGTTATAATCTAAGATCCTATAACTTCATTCATCCCTAATCATGGGAGACACATCAGAAGCTAACATTCACTATGGCGAATACCTGATTTGCTGTTGTTTCAACCACGAGCCTCTTCAAGTCCTTGTCCAACCCGAGCCACTACCAATGATTTAAGTAAAGAGCAAATTATATAATAAAAAAGAAGAAAACGAAGATAGCAAAATAAAGATTGACTGATAAAACTCAATAATGATCAGATATGGAAACCTCAAGAAGCTGAATTTCCTACCACCCATCCAGAACCCTGCAACAGAGCACCTTCAGCATTCATTTTCTGTACCAATGCTTCAAAAGAACCAAAATGTTCGTCAACAGCCCAGCCAAGGGAACCTTTCGGTGGCTCGCCTCCCCCTTCCTGCCATGAATGCAGCATAAGGTCACTTCAATGATATGAGAGATAATAGAGAGATATCAAGAAAGACTTATAAGTAGGAACTTACATGAACAGGAGAGAGATTCTTCCAGAAAATTGAGTGGTTGATATGACCTGAATCAAATGTGAATAAACTCTTATCAACTAATTTTCTTTTGAGATGGTAATTCGACATAAACAAATAATGCCTAACTCTGACAGCCCTATTTACTACTCAGACCATAAGCTATCCATCAGCATAAGAAATGTTTAAGATGAATAATAAATAATAAAAAGTTATCATCTTTACCCAATTCCCACCAACATTCAAATAAAAAAAAAGAAAACTTGATAGATCAATAAAACATATGGTAGAATAAGTGAACCTCCGCCATTGAATTTGATGTCGTTCTGCAAGCGAACAACAGAGGAGGAATCGCCATTGGCGAGGGCGGCATCAAGCTGCTCGAGAGCCTTGTTGAAGTTAGTGACGTAAGTTTTGTGATGCTTCTGATGATGCAGCTGCATGATCTCTGCACTGATCACCGGCTCCAGCGCGCTGTAGTCGTAAGGAAGATCGGGGAGGGTGAAAGAATGAACGCTACGAACGACCTGGAGGTTGAACTGGGTAGTGGCCCACCCTAAGGTTTTTCTAGCGGCGAGACTGCGCAGTGCCATTGAAGATGACTTACCAGTAAAAAATCTTGTGTTGAAAGAGAAGGGAAATGGACGGAGAAGGCGATGGGAGTGAGAGCGGTGGGGTTTTATACGTGGGGGGTTTTAGTTTGAGGAAGTGACAGGAGGCAGAGAAGGGAAGAATCTGGGGGCGCGCGTGGCAGTTGCACCAGCAGACCCGCCGCTTTGCGCCACGTTTCGACCTTCCCCGTCAGCAGCATAACGTTTTCTCTTTTTAATATATATATGGATGTATGTGTATATATATATTGGTGTAATGAAAGTATAAATTGGTGGCTCAAGAAATAAAAAAGAATTTGGCTTGTAAAGTCTGTAAAATGAATCCGAGCCCATATTCATATGACATAATACTTTCATTAAAAGATTAATGACTCTGAGTTTAAGTCTTATTTTTCACCGATTACCTTTATCAACTCAGTTTCTGAGTCTCATCTACCATTTTAAACTACTCAGTGTATAGTTATTGCATCATTGATGAAATGTAATATGTTTTGAAGTCAAATTATTATTAGTTAATTGCAAGGTATGAAATTTGGATCACGAATTAAAGACTCAGAACTCAGAGAAGAGGCTTATACAAAGGGAAGAAACACATGTGATATATGCCCAGCTCATGTCTTCTTCTTAAACGCCTAGATTAGTAAACTTTTGGCTTATTATGGAGGAAAATTACAGGGTTTAAGTCCAAGTTTCTAACTTTTTCCTTTTAATATGTTATCTTGTTTCATCACATTCCAAAGACCACTGTCTGGGGTAATGAGAACTTTGTTGTTTCTCTTGTTCTGATTTCGTTTTCTTTCCTCGAATGCAACACTTTCACCCTTTCTCTGTTTCAATACTTCCAAAGTACACAGAATCTAAAACCTAAGACAGCTCAGCCAGTATGGGATGTGACAAGAACCAGTTTGAAAATTCTAAGCTCACTCCTTAGTTTAATCCACAATTCTCCTGTATAAATGCATGGCAATGCAACAAGTTAATCTCATTGACTTTTATAGATACATCTCATATATCCTTCACAATGTTCATCTCAGGTAGATTTCTGGCACTTTCATCGTATGGTCTTCCAAAACCGGAGATAAGAATGTCAGAAGAGTGTGACGACAGGAAGAAGGTTCATTAACGAACTTCAATAGAGTGGCTGTGGAAGATGAAGGTTAGTTTCTCTCTCTGCTTTCACTCTGTTCTCTGCATTCAGCTCGTCTGGCAACAAATACTTTAGATTTAGTTAAATGAATTGAAACTTCTGGGCGAAGCTATCAGAGGTACTCTTCATGCAGATCAAATGGGAATGTGAGTATTACCACTATTAAAAGGAAAGAACAATTACAGATTGAGAAGCACAATCTCGATTTGCTTAAGTATAGACAGGCAAATGGATACCATTTCATGGAAGAGAGAGCATTCATATGCACATTCTACTCACTCATTTTTAATCTCTAAATGCAGGATACTGAAGCATAAATATCATGTCCAGATTTTTGCAAGGAACCATTGGAGCTCATAATGGCATCCAACAGCGAGAGAAAGAGAGATCAAGAGGAGTCTTACCTTTTGCTAGAGGGAAATAGTGGCTCCAGAATGCCTTCTGTTTGTCTAGACATTCTAAATTGGATATCCTCTGTTTACAAAATGCAGGTCTCACTTGGGAAGTAAAAAAATGTGATTAATTCTGGTTTGAAAATTCCCAAGCAAAGAAATTGCCTGCTCCCGCAAACCAGGTACATCTTTCCTGAACCATATTTTCTGTCATTGCTTCATTTGGACATGTGAGATTAGTGACCAAAAAATCAGCAGATTGTGGCAATAGTTTTGCAAGAATACGTCATCTTATTTCTCTATTATCAAAGAAAAAAAAAATTATTCTGTAATGCAGAAAACAACAAAATCAACAGTAGTCATCAAACAATCTGTCAATGAAAAACTAAATCTCTCCCTAAATATAATCTGAATATCTTAGTGAAATCATTAATAGGTAAACAATTTAGTTATTTCAAAAAAAAAAAAGAAAAAGAAATGGTAAACAATTTAGTATAAATTACTACGATAACATTGAATAGCCAAGGCAACAAAAAGAAATACTTATTACATTCAACCATGTGATCAATGAGTGGCATGTGAGAAATTCATGGTCTTAGTTGTTCAACAATCGTTTGTGAGGATGCTATTGTGTCCGAATTACCATATTGGTCTACAGCGAAAAAAGGCAAACACCACTGCCATAATCAAAGAGAAAATTAAGTATTTAATAGTGTCTTGAAATTTCAGGATGCATTGTAACCTATCAATCAATTAAGGACTATGATTTTATGATAACTAGGTAGCATTATGAGTAAAAGGAAAGACGGTTAGAAATGAGATATGATCACACAAAGAAAGAAACTAAGGAGAATGAATAAAAATTTTAACGATAAGAATATCACCAGGTTAGCAAACAAGGTAAGATATCTTGTTTTTCCTTGGTCGAATTTGTCAAAAAGAAGGGACAGACCTCAGTAAATAATAGAAATGATACGTAATTTAATCAGCTTCCCCAAAAAATCTTCATACTTGGAAGGAAAGGAAAGCCATAGCATATATGTTAAAGTGCTAACATAAACTTGAGGAGATCAGTCAATTTAGTCATAAATATCGAAGCCCTGCAATACAAACACATAGCAGCACAGCTGTCAACCATAGTCTCGAGTCCAAATTTTATTTGTCCGAACGTTATTTTTGTATCTTGTAGTCCAAAACCTGCAAGGGAAATCAAACTTTTTCTTTGTCCTGGGTTTCTAGCCTCTCAAGAATCAAAATAGGGTTTCAAGGATATGTTTCAATTTGAAGCATGAGTGAATGAAGGAGCGTAAGAAAATTTTGGGTGAAATTCTTAAAGTCGAAGAAAGAAGCTAAACTCCATTTTCTTCCATCCTTGCTTTTTGTACCTGACCTTCATTTCTTAGAGAAGTCAAAGGAATTCTATCCTCCTAAGCAACCAACAGAAGAAATCTTCTTTTCGTGGTGTGACCTCTCAAGCACAATGGTATATCCAGTCTGTCCCATATTCCAAACAGACTACTATGTTTTGTTACCTAGATTATGCAATTTATGTTCTTGATTTAGAAATTTTTAACATTCCATGTATGATTTTGACACAGATGGCGGAGAAGTTAACGGCGATAGGAAAAATTACAATCCCCATATTGATGACAAGCCTGCTTTTATTCTCCAAGTCAATTGTCTCCATGCTCTTCTTAGGATATTTAGGGGACATTGAATTAGCAGGGGGTTCGCTTTCGATTGGCTTTGCAAACATTACAGGCTATTCTGTCATTAAGGGGCTAGCTATGGCAATGGAACCTGTATGTTCCCAAGCATATGGCGCAAGAAGGTGGGCAGTTCTTAGCCAAACTTACAAAAGGACTGTATTCCTTTTACTAATTGCAGCTATTCCAATCTCGCTATTGTGGTTATCAATGGAGGCTATCCTTCTATGGCTTGGTCAAGATCAAAATATTACATCAGTTGCCCAGGTATATGTAATGTACTCAATTCCTGAATTGTTAGCCCAAGCTCACCTCCAGCCCTTAAGGATTTTCTTAAGGACTCAAAGTCTAACTAAACCCTTGACCATATCAGCAGTTTGTGCAATGATCCTCCATCCTTTTATCAATTACTTTCTTGTGGTACATTTACGTTTGGGGGTTAAGGGTGTTGCCCTGGCCTCTGCTTGGAACACATTAAACATAAACTTTGGTCTATTTATATATCTCATCCTCTCAAGCAAAGCACTAAAACCTTGGAATTCACAGCCAGAGGCCCAATGCTCTCAAGGTTGGCAGCCATTGCTGGCCCTCATGGTTCCAAGTGTTTTCTCAGTTTGTCTAGAATGGTGGTGGTATGAGATAATGCTACTTTTATGTGGTCTCCTTAGTAATCCACAGGCAAGTGTGGCAGCAATGGGAATCCTAACTCAAACAACAGGATTACTCTATGTGTTTCCTTACTCTTTACGCTTGGGTTTGTCAACACTCGTTGGCCAAGAGTTAGGCGCTGAGCTGCCAGCACAGGCTAAGCAGACAACCAAAACTGGACTACTCATAGCAATAGTTTGTGGACTTCTGAATTTTGGGTTCACACTAGCAGTAAGAGATGTGTGGGGAATGCTGTATACAAGTGAGAAACAAGTACTTGCCTTGACATCCGTTGCACTACCTATACTAGGCTTTTGTGAGCTAGGTAATTGTCCCCAGACAGCTGCATGTGGAGTACTAGTAGGCTCTGCCCGGCCTAAGGTGGGTGCTTGCATAAATTTCAGTTCTTTCTATCTAATTGGTTTACCAGTTGCAGCTCTCATGGCATTCAAATTAGAGAAGGATTTCCTGGGATTGTGGTTTGGGCTTGCTGCAGCACAAGCTTCATGTGTGTGCATGATGGTCTGTACTCTGGTTTTCACAGACTGGGACTACCAAGCTAAGAGGGCTAAGGAGTTAACTCAGGTCAACGAGGATAACGAAAACGATCTAGAAGCTAATCTTCTTACTTGATCCTTGATCTCCAGTAGTCACAACAGTGAACTCCTTCCATATGAGACCAAACAGTCTAGACTAGAGCAACAGAAGCTTCTTTTGTAAACTTTGACATCTGTTTTGGTCTTTGTTTTAAGGGTGTACCGTTCTATCTGCTTATCTAGTTAGCATAAATCAATAAACATTTTGGACTCCCCGTGCATGAACTTTTTTTATAAATTCATAATGATGCAGTTTTAACCTTAACTAGCCTGGAATCACTAAGAAAGGCAGCACACCAAGCAAAGTTTCACGAAGTTGTTAACAGTTATTGTTTAGCATACTGAGAAACACACACACAAAAAGGAAAAAAACAATAGCAAGAATAGTTGCTAGTACCTGGAAAAGTCATGCTGGTCTTTAGTATTTATATGCTGATCCCGGAAAGATAAAAGACTATGATAGTTGCACTCTCAAATGTGTTTGAGGCTACAGGGTGTCTTTCTGATCATAGGGACTGCGCTTAAAATGAACAAGAGAAGGATCAAGCAGAATAAACAATGAAAACCTGCAATATGTAGGATCAGTAACAAATCAAAGGAACGAACAAGAAAAAGTTTTGTATCTTATGGTAATCCCAGGAAGTCGAGAACTTACTATCACTACATATTTTGCAAGAAAATATATTTTCACTAGTTAGTAACCGATCCCACATACGACAAAAAATTGACATGTCATTGTTCAAGGGTTCAGGGAAGGGCACATGTTAGCAGTTGGCACTGAAGGTGATGTGTGCACTTTCCATAAAGTCAATATTTTGAGAATAGAAGGGCAAACCAACCTAGCAAAACGGTAGATCCAAAAACGAACTATGATAGAGATTAACTTCTTAAGCTTGCAACCAGGAATGTCTAACTAACCCTCATACAGATGAAGGTATTAGCGTCCCAAGTCTAAATTCAATCTCTTAATAAGGATCACCGAGAATTTATATCAATTGAAAACTGTTGGACTAAACATCCCGGCCATAAACCGAAATAAGTAGCTCAAAATCCTTATTCTGGGGGATGCTTAAAGCAGCAGATAATCAAATTATGCTGAGAATATAATGTCCACAGCATCTATAAGACCAAAAGAATCAAATGCCAAGATTTCCACTCAAGATCTCGTAAAGACTGCCATTACCATCAGTAATAGATAATTTTCTTTGGACATATGTGCCGGCAGATTAGACGATGTAAAGTATAAATCTAGCTCCCCATTTAAGAAGGAAATTCACAATAGAAAAGGGTAATCATCGTTCACAATAACTAATGTTTTTCTCTAATCTCCCAAAGAAGACTGAAATTTATGACTTATACCATCAAAATCTCTCATATTTTCAACTACATATTGCATTTCTAGTATGAAGGTACTGGCAAGAGGCAAAACAAGAAAAAGTTAATCCAAAAAAGCCTAAAGGGTGAAGTTCTATGCTCCATTACCGGTGCATACTGCCATGGAGGATATAACAACAGATTTTGAATTGAACTGGCCCATTAACAACGAAAAAGTACCGGATGAAGTTCTCAAATGTGATCTTCGCCAAGAAGAAAAACACTACTTTGCTACGTATTTAGGTACTTAAATATAAAGGGAGAGAGTAAATCTCACCACAACGGAAACCCAGTGAGCTTCGAAAACACAGTTTCCTGCGACACAAAGGAAAATCCCGCCGAAATGTCCATCTCTAAGACTGGTTGCCCCATTACAATCAAACTCATGGTCATTTCCTCGTTTCTTTTCAGTTCTCTCCTCCAACCAGATAAGTGACATGAGCTAAAGGTCATATTTTTTTCAATGAAAAAGCAAAAAGAAGGACGTAATTCACAGAAGTATACACCAAAGTGGAGTGAGTAGGGAGGCACTCAGCCCTACCTGTAACGCAGAGAAGTGAGACGAAACTCTTGACCGAGTTTCCTTTTCCTAGTTTGGTGAACAATGATTACCCGTGATTAAGAGATATCCAGTGACATGAAAGAAGATGACGCCTGCATTAGCAAATTAACAAAAGTAAAAAATACTGGTTTGGTCTGTATATTTATATAATTGTTTAAATTTTTTTTTTTTCAATTTTTTTGTCAAATAATTTTTTATATATTTTTTTAAAAAAAAAAATTATTTGGTCACTCCTTGATGATAATTTAGATGATATTTTTCATTTTTTAAAAAAATTTGTAAATTAATTTAAACAGATTAATATTTAAAAAAAAAATATCAGATCATATTTGAATGTAATATTTATTTATATAATAACTACTTAAAAAATTTCACATATTATGATACTAAAATTAATAATAATAACACTTAATATTGATGAGAAATTAAATAAAAATTAACAATATATAAACTAAATTATTATTTTTGCTAATTAGTGAATGATATATTATTGAACCTTTTTCAAAATTAATTATTATTTTATAATATTTTTAGAGAAGATAAGTTAGTTATTCAATTTAATCATTAATAATATAAATTTTTTAATAGATTTTTTAAAAATAATAAAATCATATTTCAATGCATAATTACATATATGTTAAATAAAAATTAAAATAAAACAACACGAAATTAAATATAAATGCACTAAAATTAAATATTTTTCAATCTAATTTTCAAAATTTCTTTTTTTCTCCCCGCAAAATTGTTATTATTATTATTTAGTACATTGGTGAATGTGATAAACGATTCAGAAGTCCAAGCGTGAACTATAAACTGCGAAGCACCTGATCCCAGCCAATCATCGACAAAGGACAGCAATTTCCCTGCAGTTGCTGCAGATCCTATACTTGTGAAAGGAAAACCCGTTCTCTCTTCTCCCGTCGTCGTCGGCGATCGAGGGTTGTGCAGTCTCGCTTTAAAAAGGTCAGCTTTTATTTTTCGATTCTTTTAATTAGAATTTGTTACAGACTCGGTGTGATAATGTCTATAAACGGGTGTGTATCAGGAAGTGAAAATTGATGGAAAATTCAAATGGTATAGAGGAGGATGGAGATGGAAGAAATGAGGCAGCGTCTACTTCGGGTTATGGATTATTTGATCGACAAGTTACAGTTCACCAGTTTATGGGTGGCGGTAAAGGTGAAATTT
The DNA here is from genome assembly GCF_054855325.1 of Carica papaya. Lineage (NCBI taxonomy): Eukaryota > Viridiplantae > Streptophyta > Magnoliopsida > Brassicales > Caricaceae > Carica > Carica papaya. Next base: position 3,290,715 of record NC_142310.1, on the reverse strand, counting down.
TTCTCTGTTTTGCTTTTGTGTGGATGCTGAAAGGTGTGAACTTTATTGGATGAAATGTTCTATGTTGGTAAGATTGTTTTGTACATAAAACAATTGGTTTTACCCTTTTAAGAATTCAAGAGGTTTGTAAATTGCATGTTCATGCTGTCAATTTTTATTTATTTGGTGATAACAGGAGGAAAAAATTTCTGACCTGAAAATGGTTGTGGCAATTTTGTCGTAATACTTTCTAATCAAGATTTGATTTTTCTTTTTCTTTTTTGGGTCACAAAAAACTTGAGCACACAATTTGACTTGCCCTGGCTATAATACTTGTTTACAATTTACATAAATTAACCAGAAAAGTGTCTAGAGGGAAAGTTGAAGAGTTTGAGAGATAGGACTTGGGGATTAGTTGTATCACATAGATTAACAATTTTGGGTTGTGTATTTGAAGATTGGAGAAGTTTGATGACTGAGATGTTATTAGGAGATATTAACGCAAAATGCCTAGTTGCTATAAACTTGGAGAAGAGCCCGGTCATTTCTTCTGGTTTTTGGAGTTGGCTTTTCAACATTTTTGTGGCTTAAAAGTTGTTTATCATATTTGCCAACATTCTTGAGGCCAATATAGATTGATTGAGACGAGGACTCTGCTGGATTTGAGTGTAGTGTAGAGCTGGCATTTATATATTGCCATTATGTACTAATTCAGTTCATACTTCATCTATGCTTGTAGTAATTTATCAAAGTTTTGAACTTGTTGCTAGTGTATGATATTCTTGTATTTTTCATGTGAATGCTGTTTAACAAATATTAGCTCTTTTTTTCTTCTTTTTATTCACCATAGCTGCTGATTTACTCCTGTGGAAGCAGTGGCATTTCTCTCTAGGCATTCTAGTTATTGCTACTGTTGCTTGGTTCATATTTGAGAGATCGGGATTGCCATTCTTAACAATATGTTCAGATGTGTTGCTGATTTTGATCATAATGTTGTTTGTTCGCGCCAACTATGCTGCTTTGAGAAATAAGTATTTGCATCTTCCCCATACACATATCAATTTCATGTTTTTCGTATACCTAATCAGCAAGACTGTTTTTAACTGTTATGGTTTCTGTTTCTACCTTTGCAGACAACTACAATCGTTGCCAGAGCTAGCTCTGTCAGAGGAAATGGTTAATAATGCCTCAGCATCATTTCGTGCTAAAGTTAATAATCTGCTTCTTATGGCTCATGACATAACTCTTGGTAAAGATTTCCGACTTTTCTTTAAGGTTAGTGTAGCATCAATCTCTAAGAATACCTACTTCATCCATGCAATGTGGTAGGGTAGAGGATCTAAGGAGACTAAAGTGAGACATTGCTGCAGCTGGTGATAACTTAGGGCTCATTTGAGAAAACCCTCAGTCTCTTGAGACTGCTCGTAATAGCTTTGATGTTCATATGCTTTATTCATAATTGCTGTAGCCACATATATAGAGGAAGCCATAATCCCAGCTCCTACTTTCTAGAATCAGATTAATCTTATCAAAGTTTGTTTAAAGATAACCTAATCTAAACGTTGCCTAGATAAACTGAAACTATGATGATCTTATTGTGGAAGTACATTTAAACTTAAATAGAATTGTAGTAAATAAAAAAATCAACCCACTTCAGGACACTTCTTCCTGTGGATCCCACCCACATACATCTGCCCAGTGAACTGATTCGGGTTGGTGTTGCCCATGACAATAGGAATTATAATATTCTCTGCTAACGTTTATTTTCTGTGTAAACATTTTCAAAGTTATTTGGTTAACTTTTCTGATCTGTTTTCTTTTTTTTTTTTTTTTGGTAATAACATTTTCAAAGTAAAATATATTTATGGCAGGTTGTGGTTTGTCTGTGGCTACTGTCTGCCATTGGTAGCTATTTTTCCTTCTTCACACTTGCCTATATCGGTATGCAACTTCATCAATAGTCAACTAAATGCATGTTTGATTCCCTTTTGTTTCACATAGTTTTATTTGTATAACATTATAATCATTTGATTGTTTGATTGGAATTACATCAGGCCTCCCTTTGTATGGTAAGGGGTTAAAGGCTTGGGCTCTGGAAAAAGTCTAGGAACTTGTGTTCGAAAAAATTAGAATAGCCTGATAATGATTCTGTTGAATTACTTCACTCTCTGAAACTCTTTTCTATATTTATGTTCCTTTTGGGAGCCTTTTGCAATCATATTACTGTCTAAAAATATAAGTCCCATAGCTGGATTTTCATTTAATCTTAAGCATGTTGAACATAAAACTATCCATTACGATGCTCACTTTTTTGTGCCTGCCATGGTTGCAGGAGCTATTTTGTCAATTACACTTCCTGCATTGTACAGCAAATACGAAGAGCGTGTGGACAAATATTGTGGGATGATCCAAAGAAAATTCTCTCATCACTACAAAGTAGTGGATGATAGTGTCATTGGAAGAATTCCACGGACTCTATCCAGGGACAAAAATGCCTAGTGTGACAGATTTCATACAGATTATTTGCAAATGCTTAATTGGAATATCGAGCTGTTTTGAGGTTTCATAATCTTGTAGAATCATCAATGAGAGGCAGCTTGTTTGTATGAAGATTTGCATTCTTGTGTATGTTCACTTTAGTCAAAATTGGTTATTACACGGAGTTTGTTTAATGTAAAAGTAGGCTAATAAGCTTGTTTACTTATCAGAATGAAGGTGGGGAAAATATTTGTTGGCTTATAGAACATGCAATTATCAAATTTTCCTAACAAGGTTTCCTTTATTATTGATTCTTGAAGATCTTCAACAGTTTGCCTTTCTTTTTGGAGTGTGTAACGGCATTATTTTAAGTTAAATGCAAACTAAATGGATGGAATGTGGCAATCCGTAATTCTGTGCTTCTAGCCACAAAATAGGGTGTCAATATGCTGCTGGGATTCTTTCTCATTGCTAAACTTTAAATAGTTACTAGCCTTGGACCCTCCATAGTTTTATCTCTGTATGGTAAATTTCAAGTCAAGGTGAATCACACAATTACTGATCAACCAATGATAACGGTAATGAAAACTGCACCCTTGAGAAGAAACAAATGGTAATCAAAACTGTCAAATTCCACAAACTAAGACCTAAAACAATGTCTGACCAAAAAACTTATGTTCTCCTGCAATATTGAGCATGATGGAGAAGCCATTTCACTGTAGGCCAGCTGCATGATAGGCACATTTAGTCCGAGATTAAAGCAGGCCTCAACTGCAACTTACTGACTACTTCAAGGATTTAAGATGTTTGACAAGCAGCATGAATAGATTATCAATAGGCAAAGACAACAAGATCCAATATAACTCTCCAATTCCAGCTTTGCATTACATTCAAACTCATCCACGTCAAAGATCAGAACATATACATATGGCCATAATAACTATTAGCTATACCACACTACCCTTGGAGCAATTCCTTTGCCTTGCTCACCCAGACATCGTAAATCTCATCCGAGAACAGAACAAAGTGCACCTGTAAAACAGCCATGGATGATATCCTCACTAACGAGCAGGATAAGATAATGGATTATACAGAGACTATGCATCATATGGAGACTTTATAACACCAAAGAAACCCAATGATTACAAATAGGAATAGATTTGCTACACAGCAGAAATTGCAGGTAAGCAGGTTTGTTGGGATCTACAAGCCTACAACACATACAGCACCATCTACCAGGAGCCCCATCCGGAAAAATGGTTTTGATAAAGTTCAGTTGATGGGGTATGTGAAAAGTTAAAGTCTAAGTAGAAAGTAAGAAGCTTTGCAAAACCTAAGATGATTAAGAAAAAATAATTATGTAAAAGTAGAAACTGATCAAATGAATATCTATATCCAAATGTGATGAATATCAGCAGGATGAACATCTAGTCATCTTGGCCTAAATTCTTCATAGGGACTTAGGTTTCTATTAGTTAATCATATTAACATTATCCAAGATTGCAAAGCTATTACTACAGTAACATTAAATTATGAATATCAGTTTAAACCTAGGCTGGTATGTCATGAAGCAAACTGAAGTACATATTACCTCCTTGAAGTCATTTGCAAATTCTTTCACTGTAGATATAGCTACTGTTGCAGCCTCATCAAAAGGATAGCTGCAACAAATTTAAACAGAAAAAGGGATCATTAAGGTTCTAAAGACACTTAATCAAGAAGAATTGAATACTGAGATTCTGTCAAGGATAGAGTAAGAGCTGTCGGCAATCAGTAATTCTATGAATGAGAGATAATGGACTAGCATATATCTTATACTTGAACACTATCTATTTTCTAGCACAATTTTATGGCCTTTCTACATAGTCAACCTACCCATAAACACCACAAGAGATGGCAGTGAAAGCAATGTATTGAATGTTGTTCTCCTTGGCTACTCTCAGGCTATTCCTGTAATAAACAAACAAGGAAGACCTTGTTTAGAATGAGAAGGCAAACTAATAAATGGAACACAGGAACGAAGCAACCAAAAGCTACCTATATGCACTTCTCAGGGATGCTTCAGCATTACTACGAGCATCATAGATAGGACCAACAGTGTGGATCACATGAGATGCTGGCAACTTAAAACCTCTGCAAGATCTCTATTAGCATGCTAATCATACATGAACTGGGGAAAACAACCTCCTAACAAAAACTAAAGGCTAAAGAACATACAGGGTAATTCTTGCTTCTCCAGTGGGGCAGCGTATAGTGGGCCGAACTTGTGGGACTTTGTAGCATGCCTCCCTGAGTTCTGGTCCAGCAGCCCTATGAATTGCTAACAAGGATGCAAGAAAAGATTATTACAAGTTCACTTCTGTAAGAAAGCAATTTAACAAGACAGGAAGATAAAGTACCTCCATCTGCGCCACCACCTCCAAGCATTTGTTCATTTGCTGGATTTACCTGCAAAAGCATAGGATTTAGCCAATACAATATGAATATATTGTTCACACAAAGTAAATAATAATAGCACATAATTTTGGTGGCTTCACTTCATTTTTAATGTCCGCATGGGCTCAAGTCATAGAATCCAACAGTATTCTATGAAGGTAGAATCAGAATACAAATGAACTCATTCTTCTTTCTCTTTCCAACCAACCAAACCCTAAGTGTTGCGGAGTCAAAATTACTTATTATGCTCAATCTACAATTTCGTTCAAAGAGACAGAAGCACTGTGAGTAAAGTTAATTGCTTGATTAAGAAAAAGATGTGACATTGATAAGATCATGAGGGAATTAATTAAACAAGACAATATTTTATGTTTGATGAAGATTACTAAAAGAAGAAAATGCTGGATTTTTAAATTTAGCCATTGATAGACAACCAAAAGATTCATGAATAATCCCTAGTCTAATACAGCGGTCTTCATAAGCATTAAAACTAAAAGATCCCAAACTGTACGAGCTTCTTCCAAAGCATACGGCTTTCTGGATGTAGATGATGATATCTATACAGATGGATCTTATATATCTCGCTTAATGAAGTACCACAAGAGTGGATATATAGGAATCCAAATCTGCCGAATAACTCATGGTATGATCTTTACATCCTAGGTCTTCCCGATGAGATTGGCCATAAAAATAAAAATAAAAAAAATTCCAAAGCAACAAGCTCCAAACTGATAATTCCAAAATTACTATCAAAATTGAAAAACATCCAAAAAAGAATTAGAGAGAAAACCACGGACAATAGCATCAGAGGATCCATCAATAGACCACTTAGTGATATCCCCTTTGAGGATCTTCAGGATGGTGGATTCAGACAAGTTGAAGTGAGCATCACTACCACTGCCTCCTCCCCCAAAAGACATCGTTGAGAACCTGGCAAGGCCGGAACTTTTCAATTGGGAAATGCTCGGTGACGGCGAAAAAGATGAGGGTTTGAGGGTATTCTGAAGAAGAGGATGATGGTTGCCGAGAAATGGAAGATGGGTGGCAGGTGGTTTTGGTTGGGAGGTGAGAGAAGGAGAGGCGGAAATGATAGGTCTAATGAGTCCCTGTGATCCAAAAAATCTACAACACAGAGGCATTTGTAGTTTGATTGGTTATTGGAAAGGTGGCGAATCGGCTAATCAGTACTCTGATGGACCGGCTGCGAATGCATGAGTACCGCTTCGACTCACTAACTGAGTTTACCTCGGTAGGCAACTCGGTATTCTCCTGCCTATGTGGATGTCCTCCCTAAACAACAGCCAATAATCCTTTGAGTAATAATCAATTTTCTTAGCAGTAAAACTTGAATTAGATGAACTGTAATGGAAATAGATTAAGAAAGGTCAAAATACTAAATTGTTTATGTAATATTTTAAAATATTTCAATTGATTTAAATATCAGTCTTTTTAATTTTAATTAATATATTTTTAATTTAATTTAATTTATAATTATTATTAATACCATTAATGAAAGTACCATGTAGAATTAAGCATATATCATATTTTAATTAAATTATTATTTTTGATAAATATTATTTATTTATTAATATAAAAAATAATTAATTTTTATGTACTTTTTATTAAAAAATATTTAAAAAAAAGTACTTTGCTCGTAGACAACGACAACTACCATAATCCGAATCAAAGCCGTTATCTGTGGGCTAAGTATTTCTTTTTTAATGTTTCTTATTTTTTTTAATTTTTTATCAAAGAATAGTTTAAAAATTAATTTTCTTCAATGTCAAATATTACATAAACATATACCTAATATTTAATATGAATATTGACCAAATCGAAAATTGACAAATGTTAGAATAGGTCATAAGAGTTTTTATTAATATATATTAACAATGAGATATCAAGTTAAATTTTTTAAAATATATATAAATTAAAATTAAAAAATATAATATAAAAACTAACTTGAATATTTTAAAATAAAAAATTAGTTAATCTTTTAAAATTTACGATATTTTAAGTATATCAATTTCTTTTTTAATTTTACATAAACATTTATTTGTACAATATTAAAAAAAAAAATTTTATTTAGTATTTAAATTTTTGCGCTTACAAAATGCTCTCAGAAATAGTTTCTTGATTGATTATCGAAAGTTACAAGAAGCTTCACCAGTTTGGATTACACAAGAATATACCAACTTGGCTAATTGATATTTGGGCCAATAAGCCATGAAGAAAGCAAATAATACGAGTAGCTAACTATAATATAGTTGGCAAACCCTAAACAAGCATATATATGTAAAGGCTTAGCGGGTGCCAAATAAGGCACCTCAGCAGTAGATAGTTCCTGTGGGACTTTTTTAAGCCTACCCTACTCTTCTATCTCTTCTCCCTCATACCTTCCCCTTTCTTAGTGTCATAAACAATGGCACATCACAATATACAAAACTCTCAAACAAATCAAATGAAAAAAGCCATTCTTGTTTGGTCTCGTTGCTCTTTAAAAAAAGAAAAGAAAAGAAAAGAAAAGAAATCAAAATCTAAAACTGACCACCCTCAAATGTTTGCCCAAATTGCCAATTTGCAGGGACAAGGTTGTAGCTTGTCATAGTTCGGCCATCGCTGGTGGTGACCTGAAAAGAGAGGCTTTGGCCATTGAGGTATGAGTTGCTCTGCCAGTTTTGGCCCCAGTTTCTTGACATGGATTGCCAGTTAGTCTTGGACCCTTTGATTGAAACTGAGTGAACATCTCCTGCTCCTCCAACGTTTGTCACCAATACCAAGTTGAAGTAAGAGTGGCCATTGATGGTGAACCTTATTCCTCCTTTCTTCCCACAGGATACCCTGTTTTTTCACCCAAGAAAGAAATAACGATGTTAAAGACTGTGTCTTTATCAAAAGCTTCTAACTTTATACATTTATGGATACTAGTTCTATTTTCAGGACTTGGGTTTTGTTTAGTTGTAATGGATTAGGGCTTTAAAGGGTGTATAGTATAAAAAAAGCTGTGGTTTTTATCAATGGATTGACACAAAAAAGTGACCCTTTTTGTTTTAACCCCGTGGGTCCTGCAAGTTTATCTAAAAATGGATAAAAGCTTTAAAGGATGTGACTTTCATCAATTAATTGAACAAAACTTTCTAATTTTGAAAATCTGGAAATGAGTCTGTGTATTTGGTGAGAATGAACTAGTTAATTACCTTCGGAAAGATACTGGGACAATTCCAGCTCTGTACTGAGCAATTTGCAAGAAGGCAGGCTCAGCCAAGTCAAAATGCTGGAGAGGAGGATTGCACCAACCACCATTATCATTGGACAAGGCAAAGTTAGGAGGGCAGAAATTGGTAGCGGTAACAGTTATGGTTCCAGGAAGACACCATTTAGGATCATTATCACATCTCATCTCATAACAAGCTCCACAGCTTAGACCATTGTTGAACAGAGCTGTGCTGAGTGCTGCAGTGTTAGTCCCATACCCTTGGCTGTATAAGTTGCCATACCCACATGCTCCTCCTGCAACACACCATAACAAACCCACCTAAATTAAACATTAAAAACCTAGCTATTCCTTGGGCAGAGTTAAACGAATACATCACTTTTGCAATTTATTCTTCATACCAAATGTTCTAAAAGAAAAAAAAAAAAAAAAAAAAACACTTTCTTTTTTTGTAGAATTGTGAAAATATAGATGATAAGAGGTTTCTGATAGAAAGACGGTAATGATATTTATGAAATATAAAACATACCCATGGTGCCGGATGCATCACCACCACCATAGAATGTGGCATGGCCACTTGTCCAGCCTCCATAGTCAGCATAAGCCACGGGGAGACCTGAGTTGATTAGCAGGACAAAGAGAAGAGACACCATGGAGAATGCTGAAATGTTTTCCATTGTTGTTGTCTTTTCGTGAATTGGAGAGTAAAGAAGAAGAAGAAGAAAAAGAAGAGAGAAGAGGCAGTTGAAGAAGAAGATTTGAGTACAGAAGAGGGTGTATGTAGGTGTGTATATATAGGGAAGTAAAGAGGCAAAGATCGTAAAGCGGTGAGATGTGGACGGGTGTAATGGGCGAGGGAAAAGTAATACAGCAATCTAACGTTTGAAGATTCTCAAGCCACAAACTTTTTTTCATTTTTATAATAAAATTTAAAAAAAAAAAAAAAAAAACTGATGATATATACGATCTGATCATATAGACGAGATTTTCAGATCATTTACAGGATTCAAAGGGCACATGCAAGTGTTGCGGTTAGACCTCCAACTGCTGCCCTCATGGCCCCCACCTGCACATGCATATATATATATATATATGCATATACATACCCATATATAAATATATATATATATATTATTGTTGATTTTGTTTTGTGTTTTCAATAAGGCTGACTGGGAAGTCGTGTGTTACTATGGAGTTTTGTGGCTTAAATCATTCGTTTATCTCCTGAAATGGCGCAAATCTTTGAGGCGTTTGATTGGGGAATTTGGGTTTTCTCAACTCAAACCTGGTAGCCTTCCCTGTTTTTCATCTCAAAAGTACAAATAGCAGTTGGACTGAAATTTTCTAGTAAACTCTACTACTTAATCTTCCGCACTTCAAGCCTTGATTGTATTTATGTAATCTGACGTATATATGAGTTTATGTTTGACTCATACATGTTGCGTGTACTATATATATCATCATGTATATTCATGTTATTGCATGTAAAAATATATAATTCAAAAAAAGGCATGCATGACATCCCTCCTCTTAATGGATTAGTGCTCGGGTGATAGATTCTAACTTGTCTTGATTTTGGTCTCGTTTATTAAGAGGTTTAGGGATGCTAACCATAGAAATTCTATTGATCCTAATTAATGTAAAGATGTGAATGTGTTAATCTAAACAGTACACACAGCCATACTAATCTAAGGGATTAAGGCTTCGTAATTAGGAGTAAACATCGGTTTAGAATTAGATAAGATCATATTAAATTAGATTGAAAAAATTTTAATTTTTAATTATATTATTTATATATTTAATATTTTATTTGCATACTATATATAATCTACATATATATTCTTTATGTACTTATGATTTTACTTTTTAATACTAAAACATATTAATATATCTAGATCATATTGTACTCGATAAAAAATTTTTGAACTAAATACTAAATTAGACATTGTATGATTCAGTTTGAATCAAAACGAACTTAATTGATCGGATCTGTTTTTCTAATCTAAATCGGATAATACTCACTTCTAATCAAATTTTTTGTCATGAATTTAATTTGTCTTTTATCCAATCAAATATTTCTGTCGAGGTATTGAGTAAAGATTCATTAGTAATTAACGTTTAACACTTCGAAAGTTGTATTAATCAAACACTTAGGATCCAATTACAGTTAAATCATTCAAATTAATACAAATGGATTATTAGGGTCGATATTAATCTGAAATTAATTAAAAAAAAAGTAGGTGGATAATACAAAATTAATTATAAGATGGAGAAATGTACGTATGATGTATGATGTAGAATCAGAAGATCTTGGACAGGGCCTACCATGTTACGAGCACATGCATGTCCCGCTCTTCACGGTCCCTTAATGTTCGTGCATCATTTTCATTAGCATATGAGATGTTATAATATTATTCTACATGTATGTACTAAATTACAGACTCATATACATATATATATATATACATATATCTGTGTGTGTGTGTGTGTGTGTGTATCTATTAGAACTGATGGTAGTAAAACAAATGAGAAATAAAGATGCTATGGGTATCACCTCCGTCTGTTAACTAATTAATTATGCAGTTATATTTTAATAGTATATGTATATATATATAATTATTTTTCTTTGATCAAATATCAAATCTTCAAATTTGTCTTCTTTTGTGGTAATCAAAACAGTGTCTTTTTAATGTTTGTATAATATGTGTTTATGTGTACACACATATATGTATATATACATTGTAGGTGAGGGAATATATGTGTATATCAACAAAGGGAGAGGGAGGTGGACCAGAGAACTCGTGTTTAGTCTTCTTTGTACAATATATTATATTTGTTATATAAGTATATGTACACATATAATATCGTGATTCTTTTCCCCATATATACATATATATATTTTGATGATTCTAAAGATTTGTGTTGTTGGGAAGGACTATAATCAGGTCAATGTTGATTTGGAGATTTCAATTACCATCAAATATATGCAACAAAAAATTGTACCCCTGTGAAAAATGCAGTAACACAGAGTTTGAGTGATGAATGTTAGAAAAAAAATTAAATTAAATCTTATAAATTTGCCCTTACAACTGAGTGGTAGAGGAAACTTTAAATCAGATCCACATAAACAAAAAGAGAAAATGGATTTTATCCAAAAATATATTGGGAGTCACATTAGGTAAGATGTTAGGAACCAAAGTAAGTGTCATTCACAAGGGATTGTCTGTTTAGGTCCACAATATTTTGAGAGCTAAGGTCACCCAGCAACATGGAATTGGGACCATTTGCAGAGAGAGAGAGAGGTTAGTTCAACTGGGTTGCTTAATAATAATAATACAGTCACTTGTCATCCATGGCAGCCACAGACAAAGACCAGTTGGTTGAAGAGGCTACTTACAACACCATTGCAACCACCTTGCCATGTGCATTCAATGGCCTGAGCCTCAAGAGGCTAACTGTAGGCCACCCATGACTTCCTATTAGCTAACAACTTGGTTGTGGTTGGAGCCCTTTGCCCTCTGAAATTGCGTACCTTATCCAACAGTGTGTTTGCAGGCAGTTCAAAAAGAAGACCGCTTTTTCTCAAATCATTATTACCTTTGATGGTGATGTTAATATTCACAAGTTTCGACGGTTTCAACCGTGGGTTTTGCTTGAACCCAATTCTCAAAGTTAGGAATTAAGTTGAAGTTGCAGCTTTCAAAAGAGCAAAGCAAACAGTTTAAGAAACTTGGCTTTACACTTGACGCAGTTGTGTTGTTAGGTGCTTAAAGAGTTTGCAGATCAGAGAGCCAGAATCTTGTTAGTAATCCAAGTCAATGATGGTTGTAGCCCAGAAGCTACCGTGCAAGAGATAATAATCAATTGTGCATTGTTGACAGTCTGGGTGTTCATTGTAGGATTATGAAGAACAAGAAGTTACTACTCGTAATCCAGCAACTAGTAAACATACTTGAAAATAAGCACTTAAGCAGCAGCAGAATGATTCAAAGATGAAAATATGACAACCCTAAATCAGAAATTGCAGCTTCTCTCACATCTTTTCCCTGCTCCTGTTGGACTTATCCAACACCTTGCTTGGTTATGCATCCAAGAGCTTCATTTAGTGCATCGGCCTAAACTTACACAATGATTTATCTATCCTGCAAAACTGATAAGGGGTCTCCACCTTAACATCTTCAAGAAATTACATTATTTTGGCAGAAGTCTTTGAACCGGGGTAAAACCAAGGTATGGGTAGAGTTATCATATCTTTAATGAGGAAATCAAGTTCAACAACAACCGTATTTCCTGCATTCAGACATGTTCTTAAAAAACTTCAACTGTCAATAGACATTGATGACCTTAGACATGGTACCTTCAGTTAAGACCAAGACATCACAAGAGTTCCTCAAAGGCACTGCAAATAGAGTTTTTGAGTGCACTTGGCATGTGCCCCAAAGTGAGCAAGTGTGTGAGCACATGCATGTGTCTGCCCTAATAAGTGAGAGGAGAGAGAGAGAGAGAGAGAGAGAATCTGTTGAGGTCAGTAGAAGAAATCTTCTTCACTAAGAAATACAACATTCAACAGTAACAGACAACATGATAGGGGTACCCAACATGATATCATGCATTTCTCTACTCCTAGTGAACAACTTTCTATTCCTGCACCAGCCCCCTATGAATAGAATTTTGAAACAAATATTGGAAAAAAATCATTAATGTTTTTTATCTGGCCAATGCTACTCAAATCCTAAAATCTCAATCACATTAGAACTGATAGTACCATTGGTTGTAAACAAGGTCAGTCTATGGACAATCAACAAATAAGGTGGGTTTAGGGCTTAGACCAGCAAAACTAAAATATGTGCTGCCACATCAGAATGTACTGCTGCTTTCACTAGCAGAAATTGAGGGGCCCTCTGCCTTCACTAAGTGAGAGCCTCTGCTACTAATATCAAGCCCCTGCAATCGCCCAAGTGGATCTTGCTGCAACATCTCTGAAAATGTATGTGCATGGGCATTAGAAAGCAGAGGATGATGAGGATTTGCAATATTAGGAGCTGACAAATGAGACTGAAAAGGGTGAAATTGTGGCATTTGCATGTTCTGGGCATCAGCTTGGCCAGGTTGCGGAGGGGATGCAAAAAAAGAAGATTGAGAGTAGGGAATCTGGTGCATTCCCAAATTATACGTATCTGCTGGTGTCATCATTTCACCAGTGGCAACCTTCAGTCTCTCTACCTCCTTCTTTAGCGCTTCATTCAGAGCTACAAAACAGGAAGAATCATACAAGAGCAGTTGTTTAGCAGATTATTCCAGCATATCAATTCAAACACAAGGAACACATTAGTTCCCAACACACTGCTAGAAATCTCAAAACAAATGCATGTTTACTGTTTGAACTGAGACAATTTCTAATTCTGAAGTAGTAGCATGGTTTAGCGGACCAAAGTTTTGTGCTAGAAGACCACAATATAATTTGGAAATACACCTATAGACCAAAGGCATAGAATCAACTCGAACACAACTAAGTGAGCTCTTACCTTATAAACAACAATAAAATAAGATAGAATAGTCAATTTGTGGTAAACCTATACCCTCACATCACCGACTTACTGCTAGAGAAGATTTGTTATTCAGTTGTATGGCATATGGGCTTAATGCTTGCTTAAGACTTTCAATAATTAATGCATCATGAAAAGACATCAGTACCAAATCTGGTGAGAATTAAACATTAAGCATGCCATTTTTGGGGAAAAAAAAAAGTAAAGCATACCATCGCGTAACTGAGCTTGCTGTTCCATAGCCTGTAACCGAAGCTTAAGCTCTGTGTTCTCAGTAGTCAAACCCGTTGTATCTCTCTGAAAGAGGACATGAGAGGCAAGGAATGAAACAAGGACAGCCGTCAATAAAAAAAATAAGGAAACAGTATCTAACAAAAGAAGAAAGATTAGTGGTCTAAAATTCATGGCAATTTGGTAAAATAGATTCTCAAGATCTTAATGGTAACTCCAAACACATTTGTGACTGAGAAAGTTATGAAAGGCAAAAGGAAGTAGAAGGTTGTTTATGAAGTTCTAAAGGTAGTATAACAATTTCTCCTTTTAATTTTCATCAAACAGAGAACAAATTTGGTTGCATCCACATGGTTGCCTACCAAGGCCCCTTTTCTACCACTTTTTTCTCAATTGGTAAATATATCCATGCATCTGTGAGGAACTGAAACTCTGGACTCACTTCATTTTAAGTAGGGGAATAGATTCCATTAGACCCAAAGCCTCCAGTAAAGAAAATAACATTTCTGTTGGAACATACCTAGATTAGTGGATTAGTAAAAAGTTGGTCAGATGAGTGATTCAATAAGAACCTGGAATAATGTGAGTTGTGCAGAAAGAGTAGTGGCTTCTGTTTGAAGGGTTTGAACTTTTCTCTCAAGTTCAGAAATATAACGAGCTTTCCTCTCCTTCGAGCGAGCAGCAGACTGTCGATTGGCAATTATCCTGCTTAACAATATCAGTTGTGAGAAAAAAATTGAAGAAAATTCTATTTAAGCATATACACCTACTTTTTTTTAGTACAAAATACAAGTCTTACAGAAGAAAACACCAAGAGACTGCTATCATGTACACAAGCAAACAAATTATAAGAAATGATCAGCTGGGAAATCTAAACAAATCCAAAGATCTATTTGAAGAGGATAACCTTTGAACAAAATGGACATGTTAATGTATGCAACTAGGAAAAAGAAATTTTTATCTAGCTCTTAACAGAATAAAAGATTTATATGATTTGGTAGTTATTAGCTTCTCTACTAGTAGCTAAGAAATTCTAACAATGTTAGGAATCAATTGGCTTATCTCAAGTTCGGTTAGGGAGGAGATTTGGGGTTGGGATGGTTTATATGTAAAAAGAAATATTGTTAATATCATCCCTTTGACTGTTTTTGGGGTCATATAGAAAGAGCAGAATATAAGAACTTTTGATAGTGTTGAGAGTAGTACTAATAGATTAATTGATAGGTGGATACACCTGTTTGGGTCGATTTTGTTCAGTCACGACATCATTAATGATGGGGATTTTGAGAATGTCATTAATACACTAATTTCATTGTAAATGTTTTTGTACATGGGTGGTACACCCGATCTTTTGGTACACTGTGAATAATATTTCACACTTTTTATTTCAAAAAATATGTTCCAGCTAACCAAACAATAAAGGACTGAAAGGGAAAAGATAAAGTTTCAAAACCTTAGACCCCAGATACTTGCATGAGAGCATTAACCTGCATTGCTGCACAAATTCCAAAGACATAGGAAGTAAACTCTGAGGACAACTTACACAACAGGGTCAATGTCTGGCCTAGAGCTAATCAGAATATGAGCATCTTTTTTCCCACTTCATGGTCAATTTGTACCTTATTTCTAATTTCTTTACTTGTTTGAACATGATAAACATTCCACGGACAGGAAAACTTGAAAAACTGAAAGCTACAGCTGGTTGTTTCACTTGCTTGGAAGTAAAGGGATTAGGGAAGGATGTGCAGCTCATACAGGAGAAATTCAGATTGATATAGAGTAGGTCCAAGGATGGATCATCTGCATGGAGTAGGTCCAAGATGCTTCCAAGTTCAAATTAGGAGACTTGTCAAAAATTTAAGATAAGGGAAAAGGACTTCAGAACTTCATAAGTACTTTGATGAGTCAATTCAACATCTTGTGGAGAGTTAAGAGATTCTAATTATTCACTACAGAATTCTGAGGAGTAATAATTAT
This sequence comes from Carica papaya, assembly GCF_054855325.1. Classification (NCBI taxonomy): domain Eukaryota; kingdom Viridiplantae; phylum Streptophyta; class Magnoliopsida; order Brassicales; family Caricaceae; genus Carica; species Carica papaya. The sequence continues at coordinate 3,274,854 of NC_142310.1, read as the reverse complement.
CATGCACTTGTGAATTAAAATTGCAGGGCTCTCTATAGAAGTTAGTCACCTCATCTGACAAAGAAACAGAAAGCAGTTTCAGTGGCGTAAGTTCAACTATACCAAGAAAAAAAGATCTCAGACATGAGGAGACTTGTGTGAAATTTAAGATAAGGGAAAATGACTTCAGAACTCTATAAGTACTTTGATGAGTCAATCAACATCTTGTGGAGAGTTAAGAGATTCTAATTATTCACTAGAGAATTCTAAGGAGCAATAATTATCATGCACTGAAAAATTAATTGCAGGGCTCTCTATAGAAGTTAGTCACCTCATCTGATAAAGAAATAGAAAGCAGTTCCAGTTGCATAAGTTCAACTATGCCGAGAAAAAACATCTCACACATGAGGGACTGATGTGATAACATGAGTCGTTCCTAACGAAAAAGGAACACATTTAAGACTGTCAAAGCTACAAAACTCAGCACTAAGGATTCTAACAAAATGTGGGAATTCAACCTAACATTAATCAATTTGCTATGAAATGTGCCATATGGGTGCCTTTCAATTTTTGATAATTAAGAACAGTACTTGAACATGACATTTCCAATTTGTGAGTGATGGATACTGCCTGTTGAGGTAAAAGGAAGAAAGATAGAGAGACACATGCCCCATGAGCAGGTATACATGCAATGCACATAGGCAGAATAGATGACTTAGGGTAGCAAAAGTTAGAATATTAAGCCACCTATTGATGATAATATCTTAAGCAGGATACTTTCTCTCTACCAAAACCTGTTACATCAGCACCTGAATATCACCAATTAAAAATGAAGTCAATTTTACCAATTAATTTTCGAGAAGTCGCTATCAAAATTGATCACCTTTTGATAGGGCAAGAATTATGCTATTTTTTTCTTTATATATCCCCTCAAACAAATAATCAAGAACCACAGGCTGGAGACTTCAAGCAATCATGACAAGTGGACCGCTAGATTTAGATGGAAACACCACAATCTTTATCAACAAAAGAGAGGTAACAAAAAAGGATCTTAATTTATCATTTCAATCAAATTTCTTAAAAAGTAGGCTCTCATAGAAAGAAGATCCCCACCAAATCCCCAAACAATCACAATCCCGATATGTTATATTGACAATAATGTTAAAAATACCCAAATTCTGTTCCTTTTTGGGACCTTTTTTTTCCTTTCTCATTTCGGATAGCGATAAAATAAGCAAATCATATTGCACCTGACTCATTTAGGCTGGACAACCAAAGTATAAGAACGCCAAAAAGTTCTAGTGAGACTAATAACGGCATACCAGTCAACAAAGAAAGAAACCTTTAAACCATAATGGCAGTAGATTCATAAAAATTGTATCTTTTAATGGCTTCTCCACTACAATTACAATCAAAAACTTCCAACTAACTACAAAATTTCACATATCACTCAAATCAATATTCATTAGATGAAGGTTAAAATGACCAACAAAAACCCACTAAACAAGCATTGAACAATAAAATAAATTGTCAAGCGCAACAAGTCAAATTATAAATAAACAACCACATCAAATGATATAAGGAGAAAACAATTAACATGAACGGAATCAGAGGAACAAAGGGAAAACCTTTTGGCTCTTTTGGGGTCAACATTCCACAATTCAGCGAGTTTATCAGGAGCCATAGCTTTCTTGGCCTCAATAGATTCCAATATCGAAGACCCATCAAGCGAGTTGCTGTGCCTGTGCCTTGACCTTACATTTTCATCCACATTCTTCTCTCTCCCTCCTCCATCACCACCACCATTATCCAACCCTTCGACATTCTCTGATTTCGGTGCAGACGAACCGGCTCCGTCGTCTGGTCTGGATCCAAACTTTTCAATGTCCATATAGGTGCAGAAGAGGTCATCCTCGGATCCCAACTCCTCAAAGCTACCGAACGGGTCGGAAGCCAGATCCAGATCGTCTGGGATCCGGAATTGGACCTCAGACTGCGCCCGCCTGTGGTAGGAACCTCGAAACGGGACAGCTGGGTTGGCAAACGAGGTGGCTGAAGATTGTGGATGGTGATGAGCGGTGGACTGGTATTGTAATGCAGGGTTTGGATTCGGGTTTTGGTTACCTTTTGGGTTTGGATCTTCCATGTCCATTGTTTTTGTTCACCTCTTCCCTTCCCCAACTCTCCCTTTGGTTATCAGATTGAGGGGAAGAGAGAGAGGGAAGCTCAGATTTCAGGGCCTCGTTCAACCTTTGAGACAGTACGTACTGTGGCTCATTTATGTTCTTATGATTTGTGTTCTTTTTTTTTTTCTTAATCTTGGAACGGTGTCGTATTATTCCCATGAAGTTTGCCGTTTTTTTTTTTTTTTGAAAGTTCAAACAAAAGAAAAACAAACTTATTGTTTTTATTTAAAATTTTAATAAATTAAAAAAAATTAATTGTGTTTTAAAAAAAAATTGTAGTTATTTGTTACCACCTAATTCTATAATTAAATAGATAACTTTTTTAATACGTAATTCTTTTGTTAATTATATTTTTATATAAAATAATTAGATTAGATAAGATTATCATAATGTAGACGAATATAATATTTAAATATAATAATATCGTAAGGATATAAAGTTGAGTTTTTTTTTAGTTTTAAAAATTTTATTAATATATTTACATAAATTAAAGATAGAGTTTGCATTTTAAAATGTAGGCCGAATTTTATTTCATTGTAACTAATTTAAATAAGAAAAAATATTAATGAGTTAAATTTTTAATTTTATTAAATTATAATATATTTACATAAATAAATTTTATATTTTTAATAATATTTGAATTTATAATTTTTAAATATAAAAAAAAATAGTTGCTAAATTATTATATTATTAATGTGAAAAGAAGTCAAAAATTATATTATATGTGGGCTTTAATCTCTCGTGAAGAAGTTGATGTGATGTGGGATGGAAGATGTTAGAAGTATGCAATAAGAAACATTATTGGGGATATATTAATGCCTGCCATAATGAGAATGGAGGATTCAACAGTGATTTGTTAGGCATGTGTGTGTCTTGATCACCATGTTTTCATCTCTTGTGGGCTCACACACGTGCTGCCCTACATGTAATTAGGACTTATTTTAACTTAATTTGATGGAGTTTAACTTATTTTCCTGTGTAATCGTCCAAGTGAAAAGTCAAAAAGTTTATGTTATGATGAGATTAATTCTTTATAATCACATAGTTTTTAGATTTAAAAAGAAATAACTAAATTAATCGACATAGTTTAATCGAGTTGAAATCAAGTCGCACCGCGGATTGAGTTATTGTTCAATTTGGTGAAGTGAAGTAGTTGATTGATGAGGGGCAAAACAAAGATGGAGCTGATGGAACTTGAATGAATGGAGGTAGACATTAATCGGGGAGAAGGAATGGAGCTTTTAACAAAATCCTTTTGTGGTGTGGGTGATACTGTCCTTCCACGTATCTACAGCAAATTTGGGTGCCCTACTCGTACCACCATCCTCCATACTCAGCAGCTTTAGGTCGCATGTTTCTCAGCGGGATAATCACAGACGCATGAAGATTTTGTGAATGTATTTCTGGGTTTCTCATGATCGTACCATATAATATACCCACTTCTTTTCTTCTTTGCCTTCTGTACGTTTACTGTGAGTTTCCACCTTCCATCACAAAGCAAGGGCTAATAATGATTCCAAATGTGCCATGTAAAGGACAGGAGCAATGGCAAGAAAGGGATTATATTCAAAGTGATTAAAGGAAGAAGAGATTTGGTGCTGAGGATAAGTAAATGACCATTATTTCTAATGGGACAGAATACAAATAATCAAAATTCTCAGACACCCCATTTTCAGTTTTTACCCTTCTTCCAGGGTACAAGTTTGTCTTTTTATAAAGAAAAAGATAAGAGCTAAGAAATTTCTCAATGAAAAAGACTAGGTGAAACCATTAAGCAAAACTGTTCTATTTCTGTTGCGTGTCATTTATCTCAATAATAATGACATGAAAAGTGAAAACCCACCAAACAAAAACGCTTTGGTATCTCCTCCTCTCTGTATCTCAGTGACCTTTGCCTTGTCCAAAGACTACAAGCATTTTTATGGTAACCCTTTATGGTGTACACGCAGAACCATTTAAGCATATATGTGAAAGCAGAAAGCATCTCACCATTTGGGCTGGAGATCATTATTGGCTTCTTCACAACTCTGGTAAGGTCATCTTCTTGGTTCTCTAAGTCCATATCATATCCTTTAATTTCCTTTATATATATATAAATAGTTTCCTTTCTGAGCTTTTTGTTTCTATATGAGCGAGGCAAGAATTGAGCTGAGGTCTGTAAAGTTTTTTGTAACTTGGGCAAAGCTGAATTTCGGTTTTTCAAGCCTCTGAAACTGTGAACTTACCTCTCACTTTTCCCTTGTTTTAGTGATAAAGGAGAGATGCCTTTCTTTTGAAGTCTTGATCTTCTGGGAATCCTGACAGAGAGAGAACTGCTCTTGCTATAACTCAAAGGCCCATCTCTCTCTCTCTCTCCCTCTCCTCTCTCTCTCTCTCTCTCTCTCTCTCTCTCTCTCTCTCTCTGAAAGCTGCAGATCAAGAAAGAAAGCACAAAATCCCATACTTAATAATTTGGTGTTGGGGTTCTCTAATTTTTCTTCATATAGCAACACCAAACTGAAGTTTTCTAGCCCTCTAAGTTCTATCACAACCAAAGTCAAGTTTTCAGCGTTCTATCAACACCGAAGTGAAGTTTTTGAGCCTTAAATCAGCACCCAAGTGAAGTTTTTGAGCCTTAAATCAGCACCCAAGTGGAGTTTTTACCCTTATAATCAACACCCAAGTTAAGTTTTTGAGCCCTAAGTCAGCACCCAAGTGAAGTTTTTTGGCCTTATCAAGTGAAGTTTTGAGCTTTACGATCAATACCCAGGTGAGTTTGAAGCCTCTAGCTAGAACCTCAAGGCTCCAGCATCTGTTGAAGGTGAAGCAAGCCAGGCTCTGTTCCGTACATGAAGGAAATGAATTACCTTCTATCAATCTCTTTTGTAGTTCGATTTCCTGTGGAAGAAACTTGAAGGAATCAAAGATCATAACTTCCATCAAAAAAAGCTCAAAGGGCGAGCTTAGCTTCATTTGAAAATCAAAAGGGTACAACAGTTTTGAACTCCAGCTTTTGCCTTGAGTGCTTATTATTAAGTTGTGAAACAGCAATGGGAAGTACTCTTCATTATCGGCCACACAGACTACTTCTTGACCCAGAATCAAAGCCGCCAATCAACGATGGAACCAGAACAAGAGGGTCATATTCTAGAGAGGCAAATTTTGACACCAACATGGTGATCATACTGGCAGCTTTGCTTTGTGCTCTGATATGTGCTTTAGGCCTCAATTCCATAGTGCGATGTGCTCTTAGATGTAGCAGGAGGTTTACCAGTTTTGGGAGCCCAGATCAGTCTGCTGGGCGTCTGTCTGCTACCGGCCTGAATAAAAGCGCATTGCGGCAGATTCCAGTGGCTGCATATGGGTCAGGGCTAGATATTAAGGCCACAGATTGCCCAATTTGCCTTGGAGAATTCATTGATGGTGAGAAAGTAAGAGTCTTGCCCAAATGTAATCATGGGTTTCATGTCAGGTGCATAGACACGTGGCTGTTGTCACACTCATCTTGTCCAACTTGCCGCCAGTCATTGCTGGAGCAAGCAACAATAAAAAGCTCAAATCCTGCAGATGTTGAGGTCGGAATTCGGCAACATGGGAATTCACCTGGTGGACAAGCTGATACTCCTGTAGATGCGGTGGGTTGATTGACATTGGTCTTGAATTATTTCTCACAGAGAAGGGGAAAAAAAGAGTAATGTGGTCAAGAGGGTTTTGGTGTCGGTGCCTCCATGTAGCTGTTTATTTGTCTTTTGATTTCATATGTGAACTATAAAAATGCATTTTGGGAAGAAAGCATCCATATATGAGATGTAATTGATGAACAAATTTTTGTCCTTATCTGATTGGGCTGCAGAAAAAAAGGAAGAACTCGTGAAGCAATGTTAGCAAACTGGTGTTTCCATGAAATAATACTCATGTTGGAAAAAGGGGAGATTGTCAATTTGAGCTACTCAAACTCTTGGATTACAATTTGAGTTTGGACCCAGAAAAACAAATGAAATCATTTTGTTCAATCTTAAGGTGCAAACTTTGAATGCAAGCTCTACAAAATGGCAGTTTTAGTCTTCTTTAGATTAGAGATTGCCCATAAGCTAATCTTTTGTCAAAAGAACAGTTTAGAGGTGGTATATGGGGCCTATGTGCTATTTTCGCCAATAATGCATGTCTTATTTGTCTCAGGCACTTCAATGATTTTGGAACCACAAACCCAAAACAATGCCTTGAAAATCATGATCTCGAATCTAAATAACAAAAGTCAGAATTGGCAATAAATCTGGTTTCCACTTGTGATCCAATATATTTTCTCCCCCTTCTCTTGCTCTCGAGAAAACATGGGAAAGTCATTACCTTGAAGCGAATGTAATGATCAACAAAAGTTATAAAATGAAAATACTGTTTCATCATATGTTTCCGTACAAGAAAAAGCACGGTAACATGGAATTCACTCTCACTTCTGTACTAACAAAAAGAAGGGAGGAATAAAAACATTTCTCAAGCACTTGGTTAGATAAAAACAGGATATATGATTCATATCTCTAGACCTTTTTGCCTATTTGATTTGATGGGCATTTGCAGCAGAAGCATAAGGAATCATGAGTTTGTGCTTAAAGAATGGAATCTCCAGTTCTCTCTCATTCTCTTTTTGGTTCTTTTTTTAAAGCCTTCTATCTTTCTGGGTCCACAAAAGAAAATTTATGTTCATTCATCACCTCTAGACACTGCCTCATGGGAGTATGCCTGTAGAGTTGATGAGGACAGTTCTCTTAAGCATCTGTTATGGAGTATAACACAACCAAACAAGAAATTTAAAAAAAAAAAAAAGAGAGAGAGAAAATAAGATAAACATTATACATTCATTAAGATTAATCTTGCAAGTTTTGAACTTGTTTCTGAATAGAAAAATATATATATATACACTGACTATAGAGGAAAAAGTGCATTGATTAGATTAATCTTGATGAAATCTAGACATATCACATAATAGCATCATACACAGATGTTAATGGACCATACCCTTTTTTGCATATTTATCTTTAATTCTTTGGTCGATTCAAAAGATTTCAGCCGAGAATTTTTTTGCACTTGTGGAGCAACCTCACTGCTTTCTTGTGGAGAAGGGAGTCTTTGCTTCTTTAGCAATATGCCAAGTAGCATTAGTATTTTGCCACTAGGGCTGTGCATATTAGTACTCGGGACTCCTAGTTCGTACCATTATTAGTACAAACTTTATCATTGATTTTGATTTTCTTTAGGGTGGTGGGATGAACAAAACTGTAGATTCTTCATGGAATTTGTCCAATTGTGAGTTTTTTTACTGTAGGTTTCATATTAGAATCTTTTTTTATAGATAAGATTGGATAGTTATCATTTTTGGCGGTGCTTATAATACTAGGATAAGGATTCTTTGTATCTTGAACAATGGAAATTCTGATTAACGAACTATCAATTGACCGTAAATGATAAACATAGTTTCTTGGTAGAAGATAAACCGGATGATTATTTTACCAACTCAGAAGATTTTTTTTTGTCTAATATTCTTTTCTCTCATGCCCAAATCCCAGTTGCTTGATTTGTGTAATTCATTTGTTATGACACACATTTTTTTTATTTTTTTTAGATCTTTTAGATCATAAACTTATGTTTTTTTGGAGTTATTAGAGACGTAATAATTCAACTATGGTAATATAATATAAATAATAAAATTTAATGATCCTCTATAAGAGTTAGTGAATTTATATACGAGTTGAATTTAAATCATCAATTTTTTTAATGAAAATATTATATCGTCTAAATTATATATTTTTAATTAATTAAATTATAATATCATAATATGAACAATGAAGTTAGACATGGACCGAGAAGGTCCTAAAAAGTTTAGATTTATTAATTAAGTTGTGAAAATAAGGTTGTATATATAGTTCATACACATTAATCTTGGATATTCCCAGATAAAGATGGGAGATATCGAAAGTAGTATATATATATTCTTGCTTCATATGCTTGTGTCATAACAGAGATGCTTGCTAGGAAAGAAAGATTGTGCAAGGGACATGGAGAAGAAGACAGAATTTTCCAGAAGGAGAAAACTCAGGTGGGTTATCTTTTTTATTGATGGAGAAGCATGAAGAAGAAGCTGGTTGACATCTCTGCAATGAACCCAACAAACAAACCAGTAACTTGGGCAACAAGTCATTATTTAGACAGATTAGAGGAGAGAGTATTGGCAATGGAGGATATGATTGAAGGAGAAACTCCTCTTGTTCCTCCCAAGTACCATTTCTTTATCATCTCGACCACATTCGCATTCTCCACTTTCATCTTCGCCTCCTCTTTTCCTTCATCAGCACTCACGAAACCAATCTGCAAAAACATATACTTCATCAGAAAAGTTTCATGGAAAAATGAGTTATAAAGAACGTATTAGTATCTATTATGGTACCTCAGCAGGGGCTGAAGTTGCAGGAAAGTAATATGTGATGATAGAATCTTTCTTGAAATATTTAGACTGGAAAAAATCAACAACTTTCTCTAAGGCTTCTTCCTCTTCTTCTTCATATTTATCAACAGCTGCCAAGCTATCCCTCACAAAACTCTCTAGTTGTACTCCATACTGTGAACCCTTGATTTCCTTTATCACCACTACTCTAATAAACTTCTCCACAGGTGCTGCATTCACCGGCCAAAACAAAGGGAAGTACGTAACCACATAGAAAATAAGAACTGAAAAAAATATTTTCTTGGTTCCATATATATGATCAAGTAGTGTTGAAATTTATGTAAGTTGATTACCGGATATGAGAGAATCGAAGAAGTCATCATTTTGTGCTAGTTCAGCTCCAGACTTACCCTTCCATTGCTGCAAATGCTTGACAACATCAGGTTCCATGTAAACTCCAATTGCTGTGAACTTGATTTGGAGGAAATGAATTTCAATGTCTGTGATTCCTGCAAGGGAGACAGCAATTTGGAAAGTTACCCATGTAAAGTCTCAACCAAAATTACAGACAGATACACGTATATATGTTTGTCATAGCACAATTACCATGACCCAGAAGAGACAGTGGCTTGGCGACCGTGATCTGTGGAGGAAAAGGAATTTCATCCACCGTAACCATTTCAGAGCTCACTGCATATATGTGTATATATATAGTAAACATAAGAGAAACAAATATATTAATTCAAACATACTTAAAGTAAAGCACTATTTTTACAAGTACCAATTTGCTAGCAACACAATATCTTAAAACAAAACCCGATAAAAAATGAAAAAGAAAAAAGGAAAAAGGAAGAGAGTTCTTAACTGGTTATGTTGATGTATGGAGGTTAATGATAACAGGAGGAGATAGATAGGAGATTTGATGGAAGATATCAAGACAGCAAGAAGGGTGAAGATGATATACAATAAGCTCTGTCTATAACTCTCTCTCTCTCTCTCTCTCTTCTTTGAATTAAAGGGGAAATAAGTAAGGAGGGGATCTTTTTGAGTTGACGATATTAAAACTAAGAGTCTTTATAATGGAGGGTAAAGGTGGTAGGTAGAGGAAAGTTAAGAACTTGTCATCTACATCTCATTTTCTTCTCCTTAGCTCTGCAACCCACATTGACAGTGTGGTGCATGTTAATTTAAAATAAGAATATAATTAAAATTATATGAGTATTTTGTATAAAATCCAAGAAGCATATCAAAGAAAAACCAGTATACTACATGCGTTAACAACATTTATAACACTTTAAATCAAAGTGTTAATACTTGGTAACTTCTTTTATGTTTAAATCAGTTTTGAATTTAATTTCTATATATAATGAGTAATTTGCATGTTTATACTATTATTGAATTTAAATACAAAATACATTCTTATTATTAATAATATTTAAATATCGTTAAATAGATATCCACACAAATCAATATGACAACCACGAATCTTTTGAAGTATTGAATTTTTGAATGTTATTGAACTGGATGATAGATGGTACTTAAATAAGGATTGAAAAACATCATAGCAGTAATAGGCGTCGATAATTTTTTTTTCCAACTTTATGTCTTTAAGTTTGTAATTTAATTTATGACTGTTAAAAAATTTTAAAAAAAATAAATAGAAAAAATTATTGTCAATATAGTAATTTTGTGACCGCAACACTGATAACAATTTTAAAATCCGAAGCCCACGTGGATAAATTATTTATTTGATATTAACAAAAAATTTATTCGAATAAAATTTAAAAAATTTAAATTGTATTTCAATCGAAAGAAACCGAAATCAAAAAAAATTAAAAGTTCAAGTTTCTTAATATATGTTTTGAGGAGACATGAATTAAAATGGTAATCTTTGCTTAGGTTAATTGAAACAACAAAATTATGCAATAATTAGGATTATGCTTATTTATTTAATTAGGCTTTTTTACTTTTGAGTCTTCTGAAAATAAATTTGAAATTGAAGAGGTGCAACTAACCACATGTGGCTCTAACAACCACTCATGTCACCTACCTCTTCAACTGCCATAAGTAGTCATTAATACCTTCCTGGTCAGGCAGCTTCATTTCCTTCATGATGAACCACCGGTCATTTTATCACGTCCCACTTTGTAAGTATTCTAATCCAAGACCACCCCGGAACCTAAAAGCCCAAACAAATTATTCTAAGTCTCTTGGGCCCAAATAACATAAACTTGGCCCATTAGGCCCTATATAAGTCGGGTTAACCCGGATCCGGCTCGTTGAAAAATTTAGTAGACTAAGGTGACGTGGAAGCCACGTGTCGAGCAGTAAACAATATGGTTGGTAGCAGGGCAAGGCGCGTGTCCTGCTCAAGGATTGCATTCAATCAAAGCGTGTAACCACGTGCTTTTTGGCGTTTTACGACACGAATCTCACGTTCTTCAATTTTCCAGCCGTCGGATTAAAATCCAACGGGTTCTCATTCCATCACACTCTCAATAATTCAATCTCGCTGTTGGCACTATTCGAGAGTCGTGCACGAGTCAGGTTCCACGTTGACCAACGTATTATTTTTTTTCCTTGATCGTAAAATCCTGACCGTCCAAATTATTTAGGAAAATTCACTTAATTATAATTTCCTTTATTATTAATTAATCCATTACCGATAAAAACTAAAAAAAAAAAAACGATTCCGATTAGGAACGGAATAATGCACCAATATATATATATGCTTCTTGACTCGGCTTCCTGTACGCCACGCTTTGTAGCTTATCAAGCACGATTTGCGGCTTCAGGAAGCATAGAGAAGGGAGAGGGGAAGCTTCAAGGTTTAGTTTTGAATTCTGGTATCCGTCTATTGATTCTCTTCTTCCTCTTCTCTCTCTCTCTTCATCGCTGTCTTTGAAGGATGGCGTGTAAGGCGATTGTTTGCGGACGAGGAGTTGGGGAAGGAAATTGTTCGCTTCTTCGCGGAAATCCGGATCTTCGCAATGCTCCGTCGCGTTCGTGTTTTGTTATCCCCGATAACCAGCGCCGGCGTGTTCGGTATCCATCCGTCGGGAAGCTTTCTGTTTCGGCGGCGAAACAAGAGCGGCAGATCCGGAAGGAGGAGAAGTGGAGGAAAGACGACGCCGTTTCGTCGGGGGAGAAGGTGGATGAGTGGATGAGAGAGTCGGTGGTGGATATCGTGAAGAATCTTACCGGAGCGCCGCTGTTGGTGCAAGTGTATGGGGAAGACAACGGGACGGTGAAGACGAGGACGGAGAAGGCGGAGGAGTGGGGATTGGTGAAGAGGAAGTGGGAGAAAGGAGAGGATCAGTTGCCGGAAGGCGTGATATTCGTTGAGCAATTGGAGGATGAGCGTAGAATCAGGAAGAAAGAGTTGCTAATCAACAATGGCGATCGCGATAATGATGATTTGGATTCTGGTAATTGTAGATGTAATGAGGAGGAGGAGGAGGGGACGAGGGCATGGGGGTTGGTGGTGCAGGGGAGAGGGATGGATTGTGGACCAGTGTGTTACCTGTTGAAGACGAGTAGGGTCGGGTCGGAGTCGGGTTCGGGTGTGGGAATGTGGTGTACCCATTTCTGTCTGGTGAGAGTGAGTAGTTTCAGGGAGACGACGGAGAGTCAACTGAAGAATTGTTGGCTGTCTCAGCTCCAATTGCAGGGTGGGCATTCTGAGTAAATAAAAATGGTTGAATCAGAATTGAGAGTAAATAGGATTTTACTGATTTCTTCTCTGTAAATTTGACTTAGATCACACAAACAATTCAATGGTAATAACCCAATTTTTCTTTTTCTTTTTTTTTTTTCTCATACAATCCTCCTCAACCCAATTACACAATTATTTCATCCGCCTATGAACAATCCTTTGAAGTTTGAACCAGATCCGCCATCGTTCTAAATTTTAGAGGTCGAACCAGGCTTTAACTCTCAAGGAGAAGAAAATTAACAGGGCTCACACACCAAGAAATAGTATTTACTTATACTTCGGCTTGTTCTACATTTTTTTTACATTATTTTTAAATCATTCTTCTATCTTCGTATATTTTTTTGAAAAAAAGTAATTCAATAGATCGAAGTTGAGTAGGTCGATCTTGATTCGGACAAAAATTGAAATTGTAATTTTTAAACGAGAATCGAAGTTGAAATCTTTATCTCTAAATAGTTAATTTTCTAACATAAAATAACATTGAATGTTAAAAAATTACCCAAAAAAATAATGGATTATATATAACTCATGATTTGAGGACTATGAGTGGAGATAACTTCTTGAAAAAATGGTATGCTATGATTTTTTTTTTTTTTATATGGTGGGCATAAGTTATTGAAATGTTATGATGTGTTCTCTTATTAAGAAAAAATTATGATGATGTGATAAAGATCCCATTAACAACAGAAAAATTCCAATATGATCATAAATAAATTACAAGTTTAATTACCTAATTCTACATACATTTGTTTATTGCATACGTATTTAAATAGAATAGGCAATATAATTACTTTATAAATAAATAAACTGTTTAGAAAAATTATTCGGTAATCATTAAAAAACTACTTCTCTAATTGTTTGGCGGTTGACCTAATTATAACAAGTGATTGTTAAAGTATTTGAGATTGAATACTCGTTGTCTCTGTGATATTCGTAGTGTATTATTTCCCTACTCTTTTTAATAAGAACCTTGTTCTTAAGATTTTAGTCATTAAATTTTTTTTTATAGTTCTATAATATTTTTTCAAGTGTCACTCTCTTATACAAATAACTATTGAATGTCATTTTATGCACACGCACGTCTCCATCGAGTCAAATATATATTTGCTTATTATTTGCACTTCTTCTGTCCATAGATAAGTAATCCAAAGCATATTTGTTTTACGTCTTCTTAAAGTACTACTAGCTTATTGAAATTGCTTCGAGATTGATCATTCTTTAATAAACTTAACTTAGTTGAGGGAAATCAACAATACTTTAAGAAAACGGAAAATAAATATACTTTGAGTTATTTGTCTATGAACAGAAGAAGAGCAAATGATAAGCTGAGATACATATGACTTACGAAGATGTGCACATGCAGAAGATGACATTCGACAATTATTTGTATTAAGAGACTGACACGTGAAAAAATACAACAGAGCTACAAGAAAAAGTTTAATGACTATAATTTTACCGATAAAATTTCTATAAAAATGGGAGGACTAATGATACACCATGAAGATCGTAGCAAGTACCAAATCCTAAATACTTCAGCAACTATCTGCCATGACCGAGTTAACTACAAAATAATTGAATAAGCAGTTCTTCCATACAGTTCTTTTATTTCTAAACTATCTAAATCATATATCTAATAAGTAGGAAATAGTTGTGTTATGTACTATATTTAAATATGTATGCAGTAAATAATGTATGTGAAATTAAATTACCAAACTTGTAGTTTATTTTTCACCCCAATATAAAATTTATTTCTGATTTTTATGTTCTGACTATGAGTTTATCATGATAATTATTATAATTTTATAAAATATGAATAAAAATGTAAAATTAACATAATAAGATATAAGCGCGCGCGTGTGTGTGTGTGTATATATATATATATTTGTCGAATTAAAACTATTATTTTAAATTAGATAATCTTTATTTACTAAAAAAGGGTAAATTTTTTATTATCAAATGATAAAACTCATTTTATCTAAACCCACAAGTTAATCAGCTATATGAAGAGTTCGTGCATAATGTATATATTATGTAATATATATTTGTGACAATTGTAAGGGTAATAACATAGTGAATAAAAAATGTATATGTGCCTAAATTTTTTGGATGTATATAAATTTTAAGTGGGGAAATTATTACCTAGCATTTATATTTAATGTTAAGTTCTCATTTTTTAAAATATCATTATGCAACTTTTTGTAACTTATATTTAAAGTAACTTCAAAAAGACATTAAATCTAAAATTATTTACAATCTTTAAAATTTATAAGATAGTAACTTTAATTTGATGTATTTACATATATTTCTCGATTTACATGAATTATGCATGAGAAGTATAAATTATTAGAAAAACATATTGATCGGTAAAAAGTAATTTATTTAATGATTGTAAGCTATATTATATAGTATTTTTTTAGAAAAATTAGTTTGAATTGATTATCTTAATTAAAGTAAGTATATAATATATATATATATTTATCTATAAATATAAAAAATGTAAAATTTATCACAATTTAATCATTACAATTATATTAATACATATTAAATTATAGATTTTATTAAATTATATTGTATGATACTTTCTAATTCTAACATGAAACATGTAATTTTACTTTAAGCTTAATTTAAACCCAAGAAAAATAGCGGGCAAGAAAAGGTTGGGCCAAAAGTCCTCCCTCCAACAACTTGGTATTTGAATTTGAAAACCTCAAAAACCCACGTTGTTATCATCGTCCTCCATTATATTTATACAAATCTCAGATCAGACAAAACTTTTGTTGTCTACCGCTCTCTCGTCTCTGCAATTCAAATCATTTTACATTCGAATCTGCAACAGATCTGCGCTCCTCTCTTCCAAAACCTAATAAAACAATCCCTGCTCAAATCTCACCGCCTCTAAATCCATAAAGTTCAAATCTTTAACAACATTAAAGGTTTCCCATTTGAATGCCCAACAACAACGAAGACTCAACTTTTGTATTTCTCGGTTGGTTTATTGGATTTAATTCATTTTCTCAATCAATCAATCTACAAGATTAATAAAATATTTCAATTTGAAACTGGACGAGTTTTTGATACGATGGAGGAACAAGGTGCTTCCGGGTTGGACTCAAAGGTTGGTTTTTTTTTTTTTTTTTTTTTTTTTTTTTTTTTCTAATTTATTTCGTGGAGGGAATTCTGTTGAGTCCATCCTTCATGTTGTTCTGTCTGGTTTTGGGGTTTCCTTTTTCAGATTATAGCCGAGAAGAGGGGCGGCGATCAATTAGAAGAAGAACATGGCCTTGTTCTTAAACGTGTTAAGATGGGAGGTCTTGATTCCGACTATGCATCTAATGGTACTAGAACATAAAATCATAAAATATGTTTATATGCTTGGGTAGTGGCTTGTGATGATTTTGATTTAACCTACTATGATCTTGAAAGTGGAAAGATGTATAATTGAATTAAAGCAGTGCTTACTTCTCTAGAAAATAGGGAGGGTACTGTTTATTTTTCTTACAAAATATACATTTCAATTCCTGGCTTTCTTATTTAGGCAGTGGGGTTATTTTCAAATTGCTTTGCTTTTACTGCAGAACTCAGAATTAATAATTCAGAACGTATTAGAAGTAAAGGATCTGGGGGTCAATTCCAATTTAGGGGAGAAAATATAGCTCAAGTTAGAGAGGTTCCAGTGACCTTAGACAATGAAGCCTTTGAATCAGCAAGGATTGAAAAGAGCAAAGAGGTCAATGTTGTCTCCAGAACTATGGATCTTAATACTGAAATTTGCATCAGCAATAATTCTTCGTTTGGTGAATGTCAGAAATCTGCTGAGGATTCTAAGAGGCAACCTTTTCTTGGGAAGCATGAGAGGGAAAGGGTTAACTCTGGTGCTACCAATAGGGGATTAGGCTTGGATCTCAACACGGATGATGTTTCTAGCTCAGTGAACCATTGTTCATTTGATTATGACAAGAATAAGAATCATCAGAAGTTAAGGGATGTTTCTGAATGTGGAAGTTCTACTGTTTCAACGGAGGAGAAAGATCCATTGAGGGTCTGGAAGGAGATGAAGCAAAATGGTTTTCTCTCATCTTCTCATGGTGGAATATCAATGTCTAGCTGTTTCTTATCGTCTTCCCATGGAGGGATACCGGTGCCCAAACAGCGAGGGAAGAAGTGTAAAAATGATCAACTCAAGAAAAAGATGGAGCTTGCCAAGAGAGAACAGGTGGACAGGTTTACAAAGATTGCTGCTCCCAGTGGACTGCTTAATGAGCTGAACCCCGGGATTATAAATCATGTAAGGAATAGAAAACAGGTCCATTCCATAATAGAGGCTCTAGTTAGATCAGAAAAAGTTGAACACTGCCATTTGGGAAGCAAAAATTCAAGTCAAATAAAACTTGGAAGTAAAGATTTAGAGAACAGGAAAGACCTGGAAACTATGAATGATTCAGGAACTTACAGATCTAATTTCACTAATGAGGGTAGGCTTTTGAGCGCTTCATCAGAGAGCAATCAGACAAGAGAGCACTTGGTGCAATTGAATAAATGTTTATCTTCAATTTCGGAGGAGAAAAGTGGAGATTGTGACTCAAGCATGGTTGACACAGCCAGTGAAGATGATGCGCTGACACTAAAGCTATCATCTTTAGCTAAGGCATCCGAAATTGCTAGTTCTGTTTCCAAGGAGGAATCCACAAACTTCACTAGTGGTGCTTCCCTTACCATAAAAGGTCGCTATCTTATTGTCTCATACCTATACTTTTTCCATACTCAAATGGTTGCTACCTTACCTATCTTGTGTTCCAACACTTAAGTGAGAAATGGTACCAAGCCGATTTTTGCAAAATTTTTACTATGATTCTTGATGAAAATGGTCGTTAGTACATCACTCTTTGATATGATAAAACTTATATATCTTAAAGCTGGACGTGTCTCTACTTTCTGCTGGAAGAGATCACGTCAAATGCCACAACAGAAAATGGATGAACACCTCTATTGACTATATCCTTGGTTTTTTCAGCTGCTACTGTTGCTGCTCAATGGCTGGAACTGCTTCATCAAGATATTAAAGGGCGTCTTTCAGGTGTTCCTCAAATAAATCACTGAAAAATGGCAAATAGATGTAAATTTTTTCCTGATGTTGGACTCTGCTTTGTCATGGCAGCACTACGACGGAGTAAAAAGAGAGTTCGAGCTGTTATCACTACAGAGTTACCCTTTCTAATAGTAAAGGAGTTTTCATCTACTCAAGAGAATGACTCCCATGCTATGAAGAGTTCTGCTGATGGATTTCCCAATAATGCAACCATTGAGAAACATCGGGCAAAATGGAGCTTGCTGTTTGATCAGATGAATAAAGCTCTTTGTGAGGAAGAGAAACAACTTGTGAGTATGTTGACAAATTACTTCTTCTATAGTATGTTATGAAAAGACATTTGAGGCACACAGTTTAATCAAATGATTTGTAGTACCTGCTTAGGAGTTCTATTTAGCTTGTTTTGGTAAAGAAACTAATTTGCAATACATATAAATAGAACATATACTGTAGGCATGTCGACATAGTTCATCTGCATATTTTATGATAATGTCAAGAACCATTTACGGTAAAATAAAAGAAAAGACAAGTTAGAAAATTCACACAAAAGGACAAAATAATAAGAAAACTAGGGTTAGAGTTTGTCAATCCTGATCAGCTCATCAATCCCGCAGCCGACGCCTCAACCATCTTCATCTCATCCCGCGATGAATGTTGTACTCACCACACCGCGTAATTTCGATAAGTTGATTCCGCCAACAAGAACGTTTCTCTTATTGCATTTAGGTCTATAAATGACCATCTTCCATCGTCTGTAAAGGAATGGGAAATTAATCAATAAAAATATTTCGTTTTTCCTTCTCTTTAATATTCTTCATCTTTTTCTCTGTTCTTCTTCCCTATTTTCTCTTCAGATCAAAATCTTATCTAAGGTGTCTAACAAGGTGGTATCAGAGTCCAAACCGGTGGAATCCTACATCGAAGTCGCACCCCGCACTTGGTTCAAAGGGAAGGCAGCGGTGGTCAAGCTAGAGAAACCCGAAATGATCAAACTTTTTGTGAAAGACGTAGATCGAAAATTCACCTCCTTCATGGAAGAAATGTACGAGATGAAACGCGAATTTCAGCATTAGTTCGAGTACCTGGCAGAGCTGATACGCGGCTGAGCGTCGCACCGGGAGAAACCTAGAAAAGACTCGACGCATTTGACGACCGAAACCCGCGACGTAGATGATTCGCTTCTCCTCCCGAGCAGCACGAATGGGCTGGGGACTCTGACATTCGCGGAAGACCGGCCAAAGCCGACGGATCCACATAGAGAGGGAGGTTTGCTTCCTCTCCCGAGTGGCAGCCGTCTCCTTGTTGCTCTCCTGAACGGCGCACACGACATAGAAGGGTTTCAACCCTTATTTATGCCTGGTTCATTGGACCGAACCAGACCACTTTTGGAAGGAATAAACTCACATGGGTAGATCATAAGGTGTGAAAAATATTTTATGATCACAATACTCATGACGAGCAGAAAGTGACGATTACATCATTGTACTTAGGAAAAGTTGCCGATATATGCTGCTATGGATGACAAACCAAAATTAATGTCATAAATTGAGAATATTTTGTGGAAGAACTCTATCGTAGATTTGGGGGACCATTACGAAAGAATTTCATAAAAGAATTTACCAAATTATCTCAAACATGTATTATTTTTGACTATTTAGAAAAATTTGAATACTTACGCTCTCTCATGGATATAGATAACCCAACACTTTCAGAAAATTTTTTCATATCCACTTTTATTAGTGGTCTCAATCCATAGTTATAGCCCATACTAAGACTCCTCAAGCCGCAAATGCTTAATCAAACATTCGAACATGGTTTACTACAGGAACAATTTGTTATAGAACTGTCTTGAAGTTCATATCATACTGATAAATTTGTTAAATTCGTGAAAGTATTTGAAATAAGAAATAACGATCAACCGCTCCAAAAGAATATGGAACCTAGAAGAGTAATAGCTATTTGCTAAAAGTATGGAGACTTGTATTTTTCAGGACATCGTTGTGCAAATAAATCCGTAATGGCCATGGAGGAAATTGACACGAAAGGGTCTTTGAAAGACAAGGTTTTCCTAAATCAACCTTGAGGATAAGGTTGATACTTAAGGGATAGAGTAAAATAAAAGGAATGGTAAGTTAGGAAATTCATACAAAAATATAAAATAATAAGAAAAATAGAGTTAGGGTTTGTCAATCCTGATAAACTCATCAATTCAGCAACCAATGCCTCAGCCATCCTCATCTCATCCCACGACGGACATCGTGCTCACCACACTGCGTAATTTCGACAAGTTGATTTCGCAAACGAAAATGTTTCCCTTGTTGCATTTAAGTCTATAAAATGACCATCTTCTATCGTCTGTAAAGGAATGGAAAATTAATCAATAAAAAGATTGTCTTTTTTTCTCTTCAACATTCTTCATTTTCTTCTCTGTTCTTCTTCTTCCCTATTTTATCTTTATATCAGACCCATGTCTAAGGTGTTTGACAAGTTGGACCAAGTGCGGGGTGTGACTTTGGCGTAGGATTCCGCCAGTTCGGGCTCTGATACCACCTTATCAGAAGCCTTTGATATGATTTTCTGATCTTGAGAAAAAAAGAGAGAGAAATAAAAGAGAAACAAAGAAGGAAATATGAGAAATAATTTTATTATTTTTTTTGATTGATTATAACATAAAGATTGAGCCTTTTATAGGTTATAAGCAATTAAAGTGGCCACTATCATGAGAATCAATGCAGCGGTGGCTGTTATGAAGTAAATTTAAAATATTAATTTTAATCCTAATTTTAATCATTATTTTTAAAAAATTAAAATATAACTCTACTATTATTATTATTATATATTTTTTAAAAAATATGTTTTTTTTTATGTTTCTTATTATTTCTCTCTTTTTTTACTCTTAATATCCTGACAGATAACAATAAGAATTTTTTTATCATATAAATTTGGTTTTAATTTCAGGAAAGTTGGTTAAACCAAGTAAAAGACATGCAGTTGCACTGTGATCAGGGGCTGCAACATATTAACTGGAATACAAGTTTCAGTTTAAAACCTTTTGGGATACCAGAATCTGACTGCAGGTAAGGCGTTTTCGATAAACAAATTGTTTTTTGGATGCTCATGTTGTCGTGATTGGATCTAATGTTGTTTTTGTGAACATAAACATATTAATGTCTCTATCTCGGTCGAGTGAGATTCATGTTTCTAATTTGGACTTTTATATGCTGCAATGCTAAAAGCTTTCAGGAAAAGGAACCTTATAAGTTTTATCTTTCTAATGTGTAAAACTAGTAATCTGGGTAAAAAGAGGAAAAGATCTATGATATGAACACCTATATTTCAGTTTATCAGATCTCCTAGTTTGTCTTGCAAAATGGTTTAAAAAGGGATTAATATGCGAAAAAACAAAACTGGATTGCTAAATTTTTTTCAATTGCGGAAATATCCTCTAGTTGGTTTATCTTTTGGAAGTGTATAATTTTTCACAGATGATCTGGATGTTGTTTCTATAAATGGATAAAATACTGGCTTTATATTATTGTATGTGGACATGCTCTCAATATTGAAATGGTACTCTATTTATCTAGTGCTTCCTTTGTCAAGATTGGATTTTAAGGTGAATTGGCCATTTCATTTCATTGTGCTTTGTGACCGATTCTTGAAATTATGTATCCTGTATGCGTGTACGTGACTGTATGGACAGAACTTTCATAAAGAAGTATGTGCCTTAACCCAAAAAACCAACTCAGGTATTGTTATTGGTTGAAAAAGCCAATGGCATGACTGCCAGCCTATTGGCTGATAAATTGGATTTTATCACCAAGATTTTGTAGTTTGCTATAAAATCTGGTTGTAACGCTTATTATTCAAAGTTTTTAACAGATCATCATTCATGGCGCAGATCAGGGCGAGGGGATAGTTCAGAGAAGGAATTGGCTGTCAAGGCAGCTGCAGCTTCAATATATTCGACATGCAGTTTCCTCCTGTCAAAAGAGAACGTCTCTTGTTTCTGATTTTAGTAACTAAGAAGTTCTCTCTTAATCTCTAATTGTGTTGACTTCTCTTGCCAAATACAAGCCTTGAAACTTGTTTGTGCATTTAGCCATTTACAACAAACTAATTATAGGATATTAGCTTTTATAAACCTTGCTTACTTTGGGCCGCTGGCATTGGAAGAAAAGCAGGGCCATTCTTTTCCGTCCTTGAAATTTATTTGTCAGCCTCTGATAGAGGTTGAAGACAGAATCTTATTATAAAACTTCCATTTGAAAGCAGAAGTATTGTCAGGATTTTGTTCGATTAGATCTGTTCAAGATTGTTCAATTTGTTTGAATGGTAGATTTTTCTTACCTGTATTTGCTTATTTCACATTCATAAGCTAGTATTAAGAATAATTTTTAGAGGTCCCGTTTGTTTTTTCTTATAGAAAATGATAAAGACAGTACAACTACAATTATATGTTTTATTTTCAGATTTAAGAAACAAATATTTGGAAATTACTTTTTTTTTTTTGTTATAAGGCTTCTGGTGCCTGTATGAGCACATGCACAAACAGAAAACAGCAATAAGCTTCACCTGCAAATTAACTCTAAATATGATAACAGATATTACTAAATATACATTAATATTGGTCTGATACAAAAAAAAAAAAAAAAAAAAGTTTACAGGGATCGCGGACTTTATACTGGTTAAAATGTCATTCTAGCTAGAACAAAGCTTGGAAGGACCTGTAATTTACAAGGGAGTATACCAATGTCAATTGCAAGTACAGAAAAATGAAAGCAGAAACCTAAAAGTAGAACAGTTAGGTTAAACGCGCATATTGGTTATCAGTATAACTGCTTCATTTTGCTTGGCCCAAAAACAAAAATTCTAGAGCCAGTTTGCTGCCATCTTGCTTGACATTGCTTTTGAGGATGGATCATTTGGCAACTTGGCAAGTGAACGATACTGCAACTTAACGCTCTCTGCATTGTCCAATGTCTTTACAACATACCTGTAGATGAGATTTGGGGTGGAAAAGGACAAGAAAGTGAATTAAACAAGAAACGGAAGATAAAAAGCAATATTGATAAACAGCTCAGGCCTACTACCAGTATTTGCCTGGCAAAGCAATTTGCTATGTTTTATCTAGGAGAAGCTACCGAATGAATTATATAAAAAGCCACAATCAATTCAAGTTTATATGTCAAATTTGATAAGATTAAGGATAGCTGATTTTAACCCTAAGTTTTTTAAGGGTCATCATCTTTATTTTTCTTCAGGACCTTACTGACACTGATTGATATGAACATATTCTTTTGTGCATGGATTTACACCCCTTTGGTGCGTGTAAATGCATACATATATATTTTTTGTTTCAAAAAAGATAAATTCAAAATTATAAGCTCTGAAAATCTTGGTTTCTGCTAATATGATACGACAATACAATAGGTATAATCAAGGCAGGCACCAACAACTAGAGAAAGGTCTAACTGATTGAACTAGAGTCAAAAATAACTCTGAGAAGCAAGAAGATTCACCTTAGCTTATAAGTTTCTAAATGAAATGAAAATTAAGGATTCCTTCATTTTAAGATAAAAGTTCAACCTGGGGAAAATCTATAATCAGAATTAACTCATCCTGCCGAGATAACAACTTGCTATTTCCAGAATTCTTATGCATGTGTTAAAAGGGTAAGGAACCTGCAACACAAGTTTTTTTTTATATGTTATAAGAAAAGAAAAGTGCATAAAATATCCCAAATTTTGACTCAATAAAGTTTCAAGAATGTTGGAAGACTGCAGGCAATTCTTGGGCAATTTAATCTCAAGGGTGAACGCACTCTATCCTCCCTAGCAGGAAAATAATGATCAAAAGCATTATCTTAAGTCAACATTCAGATATACAGCATGTCACAAGGGCACCTAAGATAAAGTAGATTGACAATGAGAGCAATAAAAATTATACAACTATGCAAAACAAATGCACAACACAATTTCATCTCAACTACCAAGGAAAGAATAGATTATTAAATTTCATACTAACCATCCGTTTAGGCATTGGGTAGTTACAACAGCTTCGCGTCCTACAAAGCGCTGTGGTGTCCTTTTATTCCCCTGATTCATATTTCCTTAATTCATAAACTTCCACCAACAAGAAAGTATGCATTATAAGCAAAAATTATAAGTGCATTATAAAATAAACCTTAATGATAACCCGGTCTGTCACAGCAAATGGAAATTGAACACCTCTACTCCTTGGAGTATCTGTTAGAGTCGATTCACCATAGCTAGCCTTGTCCTACAAATTAAGAGGAGGAGCAAACAAAAAAAAAAACCACATGATGAAGGTGAATTGGGAATTTGATTCACTATTTTTCCCCTCATTTAACAAGAAAATGAGTGATAATCACCAAGTCTGCTCCCTTTCATAACTGTCATACTCCTCTACTTTTTCACAATTTGAATTAAATCTTGTAATGAAGCACAAAGAAGCAAACCTTGTCGAATTTCTCTCTCTTCCTTTTAGATGAGCGGTAAAATTGTAACTCGTCTTCCCTACGGAATGCCTGCACTGCAGCTCGGAGAGCTGGAAAAGTCCACCAGCATAGTAAGAGAATAACAATTTTAAGAGGATGTCAATCTTCTGCCACAACAACAGCAGAATTACTTACAGAGATTGGGAGCTATTGACTCTTCTGACACTGGATGTGAACAAGTGTAGCAAGCTTTCTGATGAAAATTTGCATAAAATCAAAATCAGTACAGAAATAACCATAAAATTTAAATAAAAGGAGTAATTGCCAACTGGACAAACAAATTTTTTCCGTGAATTGAGACTAAGGAAATCAAGCAAAGAAGAAAATAAATCAACAGCAAGCAGGAAAACAAATACTTATCCATATGGAGCAAAATTTTTCTTCTTTTAAAAACAACTTAAGAAAAACATATTATCGGTTATATTTCACCAACAGTAAAGGATTCAAGACAACCATCTCCTTATTAGGTGTGCAAAGGCTAGAAGTTTTGATAGCGGATGAGTTATGGGCACAGTGAATAGGGCTTGCATATCTAGTAAGAAGATTATGTCACTCAATCCAATTGCTCTCATTTGCGTGATTGGGAAAGAAAGGAACTAGAGGGTTTTCATTACATTATGTCCCCTTTTGCTAGTATTAGATGTCATTGGTTCCGGATATTAACTATTTTATCTAATGATTATCCTCTTAATTCTGTGGAGGACCTAGGGGACCATTATATTATTCTGCTTTCTCTTTGGTAATAAGTAAACCTTCCTTTGTACACTGGCAGAAACCTCTTGGTGCTTGCCTTGTTTATAATATTATAACTCTTTTCTCTCAAATTATTTCATTAACTGTGCTGATCATAATTGTGTAAAAAAAGACAGGTATGTTTCAACATTCAAAATTTTAATGCCAACTAAAGCATCACCATATTTTTCAACTAGCTCACAGCTAAGGAAATGTTAAAGCAGTATTTCAGCTCATAGATTTGCCAAATGTCTTAGCTAAAAAAACTCAGGATGACAGGTAGTGTAACAACTAAATTTTCATAGACGATTTCTAGGAATAGACAACTAGTGGAAAAACTAGCCCATCTATGAGTTGGTTCTGCGTTATTCAGTTCATTAGTTCAATATAGTTTTGTACTCCTAAAAGAATTCATAAAATAACATATTACATAGGAAAAATTAAGTGTAGTACACCCAAGAATACCATTCTATGGACATGCTGTAACCCGCCAGCTCCAAAAGAATGTCCGCAAGGTAAAATCATCGCATCATCCATAAGAGCTCCACTGAAATTTGAAAAGTAGAATGCATCGTAAAGATAACAGTTTTATTATTCTCATAACAAGCAGTTGATATTCAGATGAAAGACATATCTAACGGCAATACATATAAGTTGTTTTAGATTATCCTCAATGACCTCACATCTTGCAAGGCGTCAAATGTTACTTAAAGCACAAAGAAACTGTTTAGTTAAGCATACTAGCCTAGCTGCATTTTAGTATTTGTTGCTATATGTGGTGAAGTTCATGCTATCACTAAATGTTGAATGTATTCATGTTTCAGTTGCACACGTAATGCCAATGACAATTGCAAATCATTCATAAATATTTTTACTTCCTTATCTTATTGAGTAAATGGTTATGCTCGTTGAGCACTTCTTGGCCAGGCATATTATACCAACCTTTTATGACCACCTGTTGTAACCAACAAATAAACTACAAAATATATTTATAACAGAAGATGCTGCAATTCAGAGAAAAAAAAATCAACTTCTTCAGGCTTTCCATCATTTGGGACCGGCAACAACAATATCTTGACAATATATTTTAATCTGAGCCACCTGCTACCACTGATTTTTCTCAAGGAAACTCACCATCTCAGTTAATGTTGCTATATAAATATCAAACTGCTACAAGGAAATATGCCAACAACTCACAAGATCTAATAGGAAATTTAACTTACGTGACAGGGTCTGAGAAAATCGCCCTCAATGACTCCCCTGATTCAATGGAAAAAGAAGAATCTTTCCTCCCACTAAACCCACAACCATTCTCTGCAGCCACATCTTTCTGCAAAGAACAACCGGCCCCTTCCGTAGCTTGCAAATACTGCGAGTAATAGACATCTCCATCGGGCTCCCCAATGGTCTCAGCATTATTTGAGTTAATATTCACAGACTGTCCCGTGTTACCTTCCTTCATCATCATCTCCCCACCCGATCCTACCATCCCAAAATAGCAGTCCATCTCAATAAAAACAAACACAGACGAGAAAACAATTATAGTATTTCTAATTAGGAAATGAAAAATGAGAAGAAGAAACAGAGACGCAAGAGCTACCATTTCTTACCAAAAACAGAAAGGTGTCTGGTTTTTCCATTTCCCAATTTATCCCCATTTACACCACCATCGCTTGCAGCTCCATTATCGTTATTGTTAAGATTACTAGAAGCACCGCCGTTAGTGTTGTTATTATTGTTGGTGTTGGGATTAGTATTAGAACTAATACTGTTGCTTTTGTTAGTACTATCAAGGGTTACGAGGCCAAGGACTTGGGCGTCAGCATCGCCTTCATCGACCTCCTCGGGGTCGTCGTCTTCGTCATCGACGTCATCATCTTCTTCCTCATCGGCATCGGAATCGCCAGTCTCATGTGGGTCCTGCCTGCGGGAAGGCCCGTTCGAATACAACGTTCGGCGAAATTCCGGGGCTTGAGGGGCGGAGAAGTACCGGTCGCGGTCGAGGGAGAAGAGCTTGTGGTCGATGAAAGCGGTTGACTCGCGTGTCTTGGAGCCGGGGCCTGGGTCAGCAACCCGGAAACGAAGTGGGCCGTCGTCTTGGAAAACGAGCTGGGGATTTAGCCCGTTGTCAAGCCTTTGCGGGGGGACCATCGAGATTTCCTTGGACGACATTTTGGGATTGAGAGGAAAAAAAAACTAACGAAATCAAAACTAAAAATTTACAAGTCTAATACCACTCGAAGAAAAAAAAAACCTAATGAATCATAATTTGCGGGTTACTAAAAGGGGCTTGGCCAAAAATGGAGAATTTTTTCTTCTTGAAAACTAGGGGTCTGGAATTGGGAGAGAAGGGAAGCTCAGGCCGGACTCCTGAGAGGGCGGGTTTTCATTTTGGGGAAGGCAAGGAGACGACGACAACAGAGGAAATGGAACCAGCGAAGAACGATGTCGTTTAACCGAGAACCCTCGAGGTTTTGCCTCGAGAGAAAAACGACGCCGTTTTTGACAGAAAAGATGACGTAGTCTAACTGGAGTGGGCCCCCGCGCATGAAATGACTGTGTCAAGAAGATTAAAATGCGGGCCCCACTTGGGAATCGTAATCTGGAATCTTGCCACGTAAGAAAACTGCCACGTAACACAATGAGATTTTTTTTTGCACTAAAAAATTAAATTCCTCCCGTATTATTTTAAAATATTTATGCTGGTTCCAAATATTATATTTTTTTTATAATTTTATTTTCTATATTTTTATAAATAATTTAATTTAATTTTTTATTACTAATATCGATATGTAATATCAAAATTTGCCCAAATCAGAAAAAAAGAAATTTGTTCAATTCATTATCAGACAATATCTTCATTAATGGTACGAGTTTAAAATAATTTTTTTAAAAAAATATAAAGATTAAAATTGTAGAAGAAAATGAAATTAAATATTTTTACAGAAACAAATTTAATATTTTTTTAAAAAAGAAATTGATTGACGGCCAATCTTCAGAAAAGGAAACATGGAACTGTTATAGTGACAAGAACTCTGATTAACTGCGGATTTTACGACGAAACTGCTAAGGAATGTGGAACAAGAAGATGAAAAAGAAGACAATTGGGTATCTGCGTTGACTTTTGACGAACTCCATGGCTTCGTGTTTAATAGGTCTTCGTCTACCTTATAATCGCCATCTTATTTACTGTGTATCTGCTGAAAACCTAAGGACCCAGTTTGTTTTTAGTTAATAACGATGCATCAAAATCAAAAGAGAATTCTCTTAACTTATTTATTATTTCTGATAATAACCCATGGATCCAATGCGTCTTTCCTAAACAGTATCCGAAAATTAGGAGCCAAGAATCAGAAACCTCTTTCGCTGGTATGCTATTATCAAATCTTCTTTTCTTCTAAAGCTAACATTTTTCTTTCATGGCTTTCGTTGATTGTTTTGTGTTGTATATAAAGAAGTTATAGTTGGGGTGGTTGTTTTTTAATGTGTCTTATAGGTATCTCGGTTGACAAATGAGAAACCAGTCAACCAGAAGGATGATCAGACGGCTGAGACGTCTCCTGCTCCTGAGCCAACTGGTGGTGATGGCTTCACTAGCCAGGATTGCTTGAATCCCTGCCATGATCTTGGAAATATTACTGCTTGCCTTGGTTCATCACCTGGCGGTATTCTATTTGCTGCTTAATTGTCGTATTGCTTTCCTGCTATCCTTTTGTTTAGTTTGGAATGATTTTCAGTTCTGCTTATTAGCTAATTTCTACAGTTAATCATTATATAGATGTTGATGTGTATAACTGCTGGTCATAGGATAATTACGTATATGAAATACTTCAAGCGTAGAAATTGATTGGGAATAGAAGGAGAGTTGAGGCCAAATGAGTAGTAGCTCTGAGGGCTGCTGTCCTGTTGACTTTTGAGGGTTTCTTTTTGTTGCTTATTTGCTACTCCAAATAGAGTAACAAGGTTTCACCTTTTTTCTTAAGTGCTTATGTGTATTATATATATATGTATGTATGTATGTATGTATATATATGTCTGTTTGCAGCTACTATTCTGACTTCTGAGAAGGAATAATTGAGATGAACATTTTTCGTCAATGGTCCTAAGTGAAGATCTTGGTGAGAGGATGATGCATTTTTCAGTTGAGACTAGGAAGATTTGATGTACCTAGGGAAGAGTTTTAAAATAAATGCCTAGAACTATAGGAAGAAAAGATGTTAAGATTCCAGTAACGCTTTAAATAAGCTTTAAATGAAGTACTCTGATTAGTTGTCCAGCCTTAGGTTAGGTTGGGTATTATCTCGTTGTGACTATTCCAACTAAGAAAGTTAACCACTATGAATGTTTTTTTTTTGCTAGGTCCATCCAACTTAAGTTAATGTCTAGTATCACTCAGGTTAACTGTTAACTTTCATAGAACGAAGAATATGAGGAAGGGGGAGTTATATTCTTTCAGCATTTCAAGGTTTATCTCAATGATGAAGCTCTGGAATTATATATCAAGCATGGGTGTTTTGTCGTGTTTGAAATACCATTTTGTGCAATACAACTTCAGAAGAAGATCAATTTTTCAAGAATTAATTTATCTTGTCATGAATCCTGAGCATAATGAATGATGAGATTGTGTGCCTTAAGGATGATTTTCTATCTTCCTCGTCCTTGCCCCATATTAGAAAATACCTAGTCTTTGGTTGTGCTTTTGAATTGTTGATTGCAGCCCTCATTCCCACAGGACTTGGATCTCAGCAGGAAATTCTGCCATTAATGATAAAACTATATAAAGTTTTTCAAAAATGAGTTGTCCATCAAAGTTGGAAATCCAATTTAATCATACCGAGTGGACCTTATGAAGAAGCCAAGGTCTTGTGAATGATTTGATAGGGTGCATTCTTTTGTTTCGGACCCAAATGATTGGATCAACTTCTGCTCCGGGCAGATCCCCTATTTCCTCCTAAGAAGTCATCTAGAGTCTGTATGTGCACTGTGTCTGCTTACCCAAATTCATAGTTCTGTTTGTATGAAGTTAGACTATATTTATTGAGGGCATCATTAGTTATCTGTTTCCTAATTTTCTTACTCCTTTGATAAAATACTTGTTTAGAATATCTGATGGTGTTAAATTTCAGCTGTAAACTTGTTGGTTTATCACAAAAGATTGGCAAATGCTACCTTAATAATCACTTCAAAGTCCTCCAGCTTTGGTTTTTCTATTTCAATCAAAATATTATTAGCATATCTGAGTTAGGATAGGAAGCTTTTTTATTTCTACTTTGATGTTCTTCTTACTTTCATCTTGAAGGACTTCCTCCATTTTTTATTATTTTCGTCCTTAGTTTTCCTTTAATATGCTACTGGTATCAACCTAGATGATTATTTATCCATCTTCAGTGCTAGCCCCACCCATTTGGTGTTTGTTTTCCAGTTCCCTCGGTTACTTTGTTAATTTTTTCCTTCTCGAAACTTAGAGACTTGACTTCATATTCAGTTCGGTTTGGAGGCTCTTGCTTGCCAAAATCATATGAGTATTGTTCTGTTTCCTTAAAAAATGCTTCTGACTGCATTGCAGTTTTAGTTCTGAGAACCTTTTGATTTCATATGTCAATTTCCTGACGGAATGACTTATTGATCAATAGAGATGAATTTCCATTTTGATTATATTTACAACTTTTGGATAAACATGAAACAACTACTTCGTCAAGTAGGAATCTCCTTTGGATCTGAAAATAAGAATAGTTTCTAAACTAGTAGGGGGTTGAACCCTTCTGATGAGGTTCTTAAACTATATTAAATGCAGGCCCATATTCCTGATTGTCTTTTTATAAACTGCATTTTCCCAGAGTTATACTACTGAGCAGGCCCATAATGTTGCAAAATGGGTTGCAACACAAAACATACAGGCTGCAGATGAAAGATATGTTGTAAGCTGTCTTATGTGTGAGTTAGATTCTAAATTTAAAACCATACTTTGATGTGTGCTCATTATTTTCTATGTAGGAAATGACTCTACCTAGTAAATTAACCTTGTAATGGAATGCACCATATAGAATTGGATGGGGAATGAAAGGACTTGGAAGATATAGGCAATATAAATCTTACGCTTCCTCTTTTGTTTTCACATGTCATGATGCATAATATGCTTTGAGTTTGTATGCAATGAAAGCTTATACAACAAGTTCCTCAATTCATTTCTCTTTCTACCTTGAGAATGAAATATCGCGAAGATGTTAAACTAGTTCTTATCTGGTTTCTGTACTGTCTTACATGGTAATTTTGGCCTAGTTCATTGTTTCATAAAATGGAAAACTAAGTAAAACAATCCCTTTTCTTATTCAGCTTCTGGAGACTTGTTTCTCATTGTCAAGAATGGTGGAGGAAGTACTTTGAAAGTGAATGTCACATTATCAACTCTTGAGAATACTTATGATGAAATTGAAATATCAGGATACCAGACAAAGAAGGTATGGTTCAAAAACGCTATTGTTTTCTATTCAAAGCTGCTCCAATGAGAAGTGAAATGTTCACTTGTCAATGGAAACAATTGAGGCGGCTAAACAATGGTTAAGCCAGCCATTTGAAGTTTTTCTTCTATGGCTTAGATGCTCAGTATGTGACGAAGTAAATTATTTTTCCGGTTTCAGGTCAATATCTCAGCTAATAATGGAGGTGGTTATTCCATTGTATTAAATGCTGGAAATGGTGAATGTACAATTAGCATGCAGTCTCCTACACGAAATGGTAACATTTTTCAGCATTTTCCTTCTTTTGCCACCCCAGTCAATGGAGTCTATCTGTTGCTCACAGCTCCTCTGATTATTGGCTTGACATGGGCCTGCTGCAAGACGATGAAAATGGGAAAGCAGGTTGATGGAATCCCCTATAAGGAGCTTGAAATGGCACAGCCAGATTCTGTAACGGCTGACAATGTAGAAACAGCAGAAGGTTGGGAACAAGATTGGGATGGTGATTGGGATGAAACATAGACAATGAATTGAGGAAAATGAGTAATTAGGGTAGGATTAAGATATATATTCTCTTTTACTGCCTTGCACTGTAAGGTGAAGAAAAAGGAAATTTTTTTGAGATAAAAGGTAAGAATTGTAGGTCAAGAAAATTAGGTAAAAACATCTTGGAAGGATGATGATTAGAAATTAAATCTTCATCATCTCATAGTTCTTACTTTTTGGGATCAATGAAAAAAATTTTTTTGTGTAAAAGAAACTATTTGGCTGTTGTCAAATATAAAGGTTAGTTTTTTTCTGGGTCTCATAGTAATGAGAAGTGGCAATATAATTTCGCTGATATTAGCTTTTATCCTTTTCCAAATCTTTCCCTTGGGTCATGAATAAACATTTGACACATTGAAAAGAAAAGTTGCAGAAAGTTAATGGTGTTCTTATGAAAGCAATTTTCAATCTCCCTCACATGCTTTTTAAGATGGATTTCTTTGAACTTGGTTGCTATTTTCCAAATGTATATTTCTCAAATTTCCCTTGGACAATAACAACACATAAAATTGAAAGCTGAAAAAAGATAAGAACACAATTCAATTATTTTTTCTTCCTTTTGAGGGGATCTTTCTTTTTAGCTCCACTCATCAATCTAAACAATTGTACAACCTCAACTCCCCACATAAACAAAAGTGGAAAGGTATCATTTTTGCATCTCAGTAAAGCATGGAATACCTAAAAGAAGAGAGAAAAGAAAAAAAAAAAAGATAGAATAATAATAATAAATGAAACTTGTATAGAAGGCAGATTTCTTTTTGTAATTAATATCCTCCTAAATATAATGATGCTTTCTCCCAAACATACACTTTATTTTTCCCATTAGTGGGAGCAGGCTTTTACATATTTTTTTCAAAATTTCCATCGGTTACTTTAGCCATGAAAATTGAGTTGTGAGGTTAAAATCCAAGAAATTGGAGTGAACCAATAGCATTGTCTTTACACTTTGAAAAGTGGTATGAGTACAGAGGAGTAGGTATGTTATTCCTGTCAGTGGGAGTAATGATGAACATGAATTTGTAGTATTCTATATATATATATATATATATATATATATATTCTCCCATCTTTAACAGAAGAGAGGATTATTTAAGGACCCATGTGATCTGCTTGTTGATAATGACAATTCTAATTCTCTATTTAGCTTTTCTCTTGGGCCCAACACCATATAAACAATGTATTGCTAACTGCAATAAAGACAACAACCCATGCTCAAGTAATCCAACCACATGGCTATCAATTTTTTATATTTTTCTCTTCCTCCAAATAATTCTGTAAACAGATTTGAAAGAGGGTCATTTCATGTTAATCAAATGTAGAAATTTATAATAACATATATGTAGAATCATTCTGCTATAATTTTGAATTAGAATATAAAATAATGTTAAAACCAGTTCTTTTTTCCAGTGATTAGTTTCATTTTGTTTGAATTTATCAGTTCTTTTTTCTCTATTTTATCTTCATAGGCATTAGGGTAGTTGTTTAAAGGT
Source organism: Carica papaya (assembly GCF_054855325.1). NCBI lineage: Eukaryota > Viridiplantae > Streptophyta > Magnoliopsida > Brassicales > Caricaceae > Carica > Carica papaya. The sequence continues at coordinate 3,241,730 of NC_142310.1, read as the reverse complement.
GTTTCATGAGCACTAAAGGTAGAAGGTTGAAGACAATGAACATTATAAAGAAGCAATGAAGAGATAACAAAACCCATGTGGTATTAAAGATGAAAGATTAAAAAATTGTGATTAGGGTTTAAAAAATATCATTGGGAACAGCGCCATTGAAGAAGGGCCTGACCAAGAATCCAACTTTAATCAAAAGTGAGGATTAAACTAAAAACCCCTCCACGCATGGGTCTAAAACAATTAACAGGTTTTTTTTTTTTTTCTAAATTCCGACAGCATTATAGTATAATATTTTATGTCCATGGCTACACCATCATCATCTTTTAATTCAAAACCTGTTTCTTTCTTTAATCTCAAATTTCCCATTATGTTTTCTATGACCTTCTGTATTTTTCTATTCAGCACTTTGGATTTCTTTTCTTTTCTTTTTTATTGAGAGAAGCACTTTAAGATTTCTTCTTTCCAAGTGGATGCCGAAGAATCTTGATTTTACTAATCTTCTGCCTCTTAGCTCAACTTTTGACTTGCAAATGTGCAATTTTTTATTACCTCCACTGTTGCTTTTGTTGGAATGTAAAAAACATTACTTTAAGCTTTTTTGATTGAAATGAACCACTACTGGAAGTTCAACTTTGAACACTTGATTCGAAGTAAAACGGAAGCCTTGTTTAGTTTCACTCTCTTCCAAGGGGAAATTTCAGATGTAGGGTTTTGTTGGGTATTTTGATCTGTTGTTATGTCTTCTAGTTAAAAATGGGAAACCTTGTTGGCGAAAAGCATCAACCAAATAGGAAACTAGATCAACAGTTGGAATTACACAAGTAATAAGCTGAAGATAAGAACTTTCCAAGCTCACATGCCATGGGCTACTGCTAAGGAGGTGCTGTCTCTGCTAATTAAGTTTTTGCTCGGTCACAAGTTAGTGCTGCAGTTAGCTCATAATCAGAATAAAACAAGCGAGAAATGCATCAAGAGATAAGCTTGGTAATTGGGTAATAATATCCAAAAGGGTCCCAAATTGGAACCCGGTGAAAAGGAATCCGGTATCTTAGCTATGACAGAGAAGAAGCTACAACTTAAAACTGAAAAGTGGATAAACAATACAACAAAACAAGGGGAAATCTTTTTCCAACAATCAAATCTTCTTCTCTACTAAAATGAACAAACCGGATTCCTCTTCGCCGGACAATTCATTGTAAATACTCTCTCTCAGTTGTTCAATATATTAGTTAAGTTTATACCAGCTCCTCTGGGCTGTCTAAAGGGCATCTAATTAGCTCCAATATTTTAACTACTTCTCCCATGTCTGGCCGATTTGATGGTACTTGGGAAGTGCAGATCAAACCAAGTTTCATCACTGGAACTGCCTCCTCAACTGGGAACTTCCCCTGTAGCCTACCATCCACACATTCCTCCACTTTACCTTCTTCCAGTGCTCCTCTAACCATGTCACAAAGCACCACGACATCATCTTCCATGTATTCAACAGGCCTCTTTCCAGTAACAACCTCAAGAACTAACACACCAAACCCGTAAACATCACATTTCTCAGTTATCTTTATTGTTCTGCAGGCAAACTCAGGTGCCATGTAGCCAAGTGCACTCTGGATCTTGCTGCTTAAAACATATCTGTCCAGCATTGGCAACAACCTTGCTAGGCCATAATCTCCCACTTTTGGCTCCCCTGAACTGTCAATCAAAACGTTGCTCGATTTTATGTTGTAGTGAATGATGTTTGACTGGTGCAAATGAGCTAGGCTTCTTGCTGTCCCAAGAATTATATTGAATCTTTCATTCCATGAAAGGAAGTTTGCCCCTGAGCCTTCGTGTAGATGCTTATACAAACTTCCACCAGAAACAAACTCAGAAATTAGAAGCTGCAATGATGGAGTCCAGTAATATCCTTCGAGCGCCACAAGATTAGGGTGCCTGACTTTTCCTAGTTTCTTCACTTCCCTTTCAAAATCTTCTTGGGACTTGACAAGACTTGAGACTGTGAGCTTCTTGATAGCAACTGGTTGCCCATCTCGAAGAACCGTCCGATAAACTGCTCCGAAGCCACCACGTCCAAGCTCACAATCCTTGTTGAGCAAAGCATGTGCTCCTGTGCTGAAGTCGGGTTCACCAGAAAACATAACAAGTTTTCCAGAGTTGGCATCTGTAGTTGGGGATCGGCTGAAGTCATCCCCAGCAGATAAGGCAAGAGCTGCAGCGGATCGAGATGCTGATGCCCGAACACGAAGATTGAGGACAGTGATTGCAATCACCCCAATAACAATGACAGCAGCTGCACCTATAGCAATGAGGGAAGATATGCTGAGGATTATTCTTTTGTGACTCAAATTGGGAGCTATTACCCCAGAACTTGCTTCTGAAGTTGAGTTGGGATTGAGGACGATGGGCTTAGGAAGAACTGCTGGACAAGACTTATTGGCAGCCGAACCACATAGGGATGGATTACCAGAGACAGAATAGGGTGAAATGGTGTTAAAAAACCCAGCAGGTAGTTCACCTTGCAAATGGTTGTGGGATATGTTGAAGTTGTAGAGGTGTGCAAGATTGGCTAACTGCTTGGGTAGCGTTCCAGTGAGGTTGTTAAATGACAAGTCTACATCTTGTAGGTTTGTTAGTTTTGCCATCTCTACAGGTACAGGGCCATCCAGCTTGTTCTGTGCCAGGATCCTAAATTCAACCATAAGAAGAGAGTCAAACAGGAAAGAGGAACTATCAGAATGATGAAAGAACAATACTAGCCTTCAGCAATACTTGATTTAGAATGAAAATGACAGCAGAATGTTGAAGCATAAACTGAACAACAAAATGAGATTTTTTCCTATAATTTAATTAAATATACTACAAATTTTGAAGGATGTAAAAATTTTGAAGCTTCAGTTTTTAGTTTGCAAACCCTATGGTCTAAAAGGCTCAAAATTCAATGACTCTAACATTACCTCATCAAAAGAGAGATGAAAAAGGCTTTAATCCTTCAAAATAATAAGACCATAATGTGAATAGGACAGATTAATTTGAACACTATAAGATAGAAGCAAAAGAAGCTTAATTCAAAACAAAATAGAGCAAGAAAAGTTAGGAAACTTACAAAGCTTGAAGTGAAGAACAGTTTCCAATTGAAGTAGGAATTTTCCCATCTAGGAAGTTGCCCTCCAGCCTCAATTCTTTCAAAGAAATAGATCCTCCAATTTCAAGAGGAATGCTTCCGTTGAGCTTATTGCAACTCAAATCAAGAACAGTCAAGTCCTTGAACTCTCCAATAGAAGCTGGAATATTACCAACAAGAGAGTTCCTAGACAGATTCAAGACCTGCAAGTCACCCAAAACTCTGATACCAATTCTAAGCTCACCAGATAATGAATTGTGTGATAAATCCAAGACCTGAAGCTTCTGAATGGAATTCCCAACTGACGAAGAAAAGGGACTATCCATTATTCCAGTGTTAGTCCTGGAAAGTGAAACATGTTGCAAATTCGATTGAAAAAGCCATCCCGGAAGATCACCAGTCATGGAATTTTGGCTAAAATCTAAGGCCAAAAGGTTGGTGCAATTGACCAAAGATTCAGGCAAGTTTCCAGTAACACCATTTGCAGAAAAATTCATCATCTTCAGTGACTGAAGGTTACCAATAGAATGGGGAACCAGACCGGAAAACTTATTTGAAGAAAGATCCAAATTCTCCAGGTTCCTCAGTTCTCCAAGCCAGTTAGGGACCTCACCTTCAAGCGAGTTCTTCCGCAAGTTCAGATGATTACACGAACTAAGCTTCTGCATTGACTCTGGTAGGAACCCAGATAGCGCATTATCGCTAAGATCAATATATTTTAACAACAAACAGCTTCCAATTCCAGCAGGAACAGACCCAGATAATCTGTTCTTACTCAAGTTAATCACGCGCAAATTATTCATACTATCAATCCCTTTAGGAATCTCTCCTTCTAACAAATTACTAGACAAGTCAAGAGATCTAAGAATATTCAAAGACCAAATCCCAGATGGAAGAGAACCCGAAAACTGATTGGAAGATACATTAAAAATAGCAAGAGACGAACATGAGGTCAAACTACCAGGAATCTTGCCAGAAAACTTGTTGTTTGCCAAAGAAATTGCTCTTAAGGACCCACATTGTTGAAAGAAATCTTCAGGGATGGGGCCCGAAAGACCATTCTCGCTCAAGTCGATGATTCTAAGGTTTTCAAGCCTGAGCAGTATCGGGCTCACATTACCAGTAAGGTTGTTCTTAGAAAGAGAGAGCTTACGAAGGAACTGGAGCTGCAAGAGGCCACGGCCGATCCGACCCGAGAGAGACAATCCGTCGAGAGTGAGCTCCGTGACGCGGTTGGATCTCGGGTTGCATTTGATACCGTACCAGCCACAAGGACTATCGTCGTCTTCGTTCCAAGATGCGAGCTGTTGCTTTGGATCTTGAATGTCTGCCTTGAACACGATTAGGCCCAGAACGTCGTCGTTTAAAGACGGGTTCAAAGATCTCACCAGAAGTGGAGCTAATAACAGCAGCCCCAGTAAAGTAAGCAGGTTTCTCATGCTCAACATTACCAGCATTTTCCAGTTTCTCAAACAGAGGTCCAAGATGAGACAAATTTACAAACCCATCGTTACTTCAAAGGAAAAATGCAACAGACCCAGAAGAAAACAGAAATCAAAATGGCCAACTTTCAGCTTAAAAACAAGCAAAAATGAAACTGCAGACGGAATTCCCAGAAAATAAAACAAGGGAAAATTGAGTAACGGCTAGATTTGAAGCCGTGACGAGAGCCAGGGCGGATACTTTCAAACGAAAACACTAAAACCCAGTTGCATTACCAAATGAGAGAGTGTACAGACCTTCCAACATCGACCAAACCCACCCCACCCATCAAAAGAAACCTATATGAAAGTGATTAGATTTTTTTTCTTTAATTAGAAGGTATATCTCTGAAACAAGCCGGAGAAACTCTTAAAAAGCAACGTTGTTTTTCAAAGAGCAGCAAAAAAAGCTTCCAAAACTAGAAAGAGGTAACACGAAGAAAAGACTTGAGAGAAGGTCTCGATCTGAGAACTATGAGAAGCTACAAGCAGAGCATTTGATAAGCAAGCACTTAGCAGTCTCCACCGGAGCCTTAAAGGGGTCACCCGACACCAGTCAAGACTCAGCTGAAACACGGCAGAAGTTCACCGGAAGACGGCGGAGAGAGGTAGGGAGGAGAGGGGCTTAGGAAACTGGTCAGTCGTGGTAGTCTGTCTGAGGCATGAATTTCGAGAGAGAGAGAGAGAGAAATGGGGGAGGAGTAAAGGAGAAGTTTTTATTAACGGGAAAATGAACGTGGACCAGGTGGGTGGGTGGGGCTCATTTATTGTGGTTTACACGTGGCAAAATCATACCGGTGCGAATACTCCGACGTGGCAAAACGCAGTCGTTTTTTTCCTATTGAGGATAGGTATCGGGGAGAGCTCCTCTCTTTTCTTCAATCTCCCAAACACGCCCTTAATTCATCCTAAAACCCACCATTAATCAGCTGATTTGCAATCATATTAAACACTAAATACTAAAACACGAATGCCCCAAAATAATTAATACATTGAGAGCACAGCATAAGTATGTTATATATATAATACATGATACAGTCTCGAAATATTTATATTATGAATAATTATATATTTGATTAATCACTGGTTGTAAAGTATAGATACATGGGTTCTGAATCTATTCTCATTCTCTTTATGTTTGTACAAGGAAAGAAAATAATCCATGGGTTATTCTTGTCTTCTCCTTCTTATTTTTGGGTATTCTGTTTTATGGTATATGTATAGCTGTTGACTTATTGGGTATGTTCGAAGCTTTGATCCAAATTTAGTAGTAAACCTTAAAAGGAATGGGAAAAGCTTTTGGTTTCTGTATTTTAAGTAGAAGGCAGAAGATGAATTTCTTTTTTCTTTTTTTTTTTTTTTTTTTTGTGGGTTGAATAATGGAGATTGATTTTTTGTTTGTAGGTAAAAAACATGAGTTTTGTTTGTATTCTAAGTCTCTCAAACTTTACTCATTTTTTATATAATTTAAAATTTAAAATTACGTAATTATCTAATCTCTCTTGTTTTACATAATTTAATTCTATAAATATTTCGTATTAAATTATAGATGGTGAAATATATAATGTAGGAGAAGGCTAGACGTGAAACAAAGGTAAAAAAAGAATGTTTACAAAAAAAAATTATGTCATAATCTTAATTTATTGTAATTATCACAATTAAAATAATTTATTCATTACAAAATACTATTTTCACTCAAAATCGTAATAAATTCGTTGAAATTTAATCAAAAAACTGTTAACAAATTAATAAATTGATTTTTTTTTTAAATATACACAATATCGATTGTTAACCTCTCATAAACATAAAAATTAAGTTGAGAGGGGACTACCCGTGTAATACTGTGGGCGACCACATTACCTTGCCTGTAAGGGCAGGTTATTGAAATATCAGACCTAAGTGATAACAAAAACTTATAGTTCTCAATAATGAATCCAAATTTCAAACAATTTTTCCTATTTGTTGTTAGTGCGTTTATAACTCTCTACGCATCCACCTTACCGATGTCCCGTCTAGTGAAAATTGAGTTCATGTACTGGAGTACACTGCGAGAGCTAAGTAATTCAATCAGGTAGGAAGAACGACAATTTTGTAGTCTGCATGAGAAAACTATCGTCACTCTTACAGCCGAATCTCTTACAATCACTCCGCATCTCACCTCTTAACAAGCATGAAAGACTGTGCATGTACTGTTTACATTACATTTTCGGAACCTACGAATTATTGGTCTTATTAAATCAAATATAAATTAATTATTATTGACTCATAATATACTATTAAAATAATTAATCTTAGGTTATTTAAAAAAAAGATAAAAAGGTGAAATAAGAATAGTAAATAAAAGAAAGGGGGGGGGGGGGGGGGGGGGTAAAAACATAATGAGTAGTGTGAAGAAGAATAAAGGTTGGTGGGTGGGTAAAGAGAAATAAAAAGAAAAGCAAGTGTTGGAGGGTGGTACAGAGTGGTGAAAAGGACTCAACTCAACTCTTCTCTGTCTCACCTTTTGCTTTTATTTATTTACTTATTGAATTTTAACAAAAAAAACAAAAACTTTTTTACTTAAATTCTCCCTCTCAAACAAACAAAAAGAGGTCCCCCCCACCTCCCCCAACACAAACAATTGACTCTCCCTTTAAAGTTAGGGTTTATGATCTCATTGCAAGTACCCTCTCCCCTCCCCTCCCCTCTAAATCTCCCACTATTTGTTTCATCCAATGGGTATTGTTTACAATTAAATGTATGTTTGATAGTAATTATTGTACTATAATTTGTATGGATGATACATTTTTAGTGGAAGTTAATAGTTAGTGATGAAATAAAAGCAGTACGTGAATGATTAGATGAATTTTAATCTTCGAGAGCAAGGGGTAAACCACGTACTCCTATCCTATAATCAAGAATAAATGGTAACTCTTGAATTTTCTTTTAGTTAATATTTTGATGTTCAAATCAATAAGAATGATAAATTTGTAAGCGCGAGAGGTAAAAGAGATTTTATAAATAGTAAGTGTGTATAAAATCTAGAGAGTATAAAAGCGTAAAAAGTTCTCCTCAATATTTATATTAACTAGCAATATATATTTTCGTAATATATAGTGTAAAAGAAGAGTTTAATAATCACGATCATAATTAAAATATGGGGATGATGCGAGAGTAATTATAAAGTAATATAAACTTAATTGTAATATTTAATTATGTTAATTGACGTGATATCTTAACCCCACCCTATTCCAAAATGCATTATTTTCTTTATTCAAATATTGTATTAGTTAATTTTGATTATTTTTTTTTCATTTATTGTTTAACTGAATAGTTGATATATTTATTTATTTATAAGATATTGTAGGTTCAAGTTGGATTATGTTTTCGTATGTATTCTTTATTTAGAGATTATTTATATTATCTTACAGTTGATGTGTGTATGTTACTTAATCGATGAATACATGAACTTTCTACTAATTTTTTTTTTAAAATTTGATTATTTTACGAGGAGTATTATAGTAAACGAAATAATGCATTTTTAAGTTTACGAGTTTGTTTAGTTAAACTTTTAGATGTGATTTTTGTATTTTAAAAGTAGTTTTGTAACTTAACAGATAAAATATAAACTATTTTTGACAATAGCTAAGTCCAAAATAAGTTTAAAATCAAAAGTTACAATGGGTAACTTTTATAAAATGAATTTAAAATTTTAAAATTAATTTTATCAAATACAAAATTTCTATTATTTTTTAATAAAAATAATAATATCTTTTATAATTATTTTTATTGAATACTAAATAATTTTTAATTAACAACTATTTTAAGAAAACTTACTGTTAAGAACTTCTGCCAGCCCAAACCCCACACACAAGTCATCTAACATGCAACATGTACGTATATGGTTGACTTGTTTTGTCACTAGTTCTGGAAACTTTTCACAGCCAGGGAATAAATATCTCAAATCTGCAAAATTTTTTGTTCAAAGGTTTTACAATCTTTGGCAGATCTGGTGGCTATTTAAAAGAAGGATTGATTAAAAGACTACTACTTAAAGCATTTTATTTTATTTTTTGAAGAAATACTGTGTAGCATTAGCAAGTTGGTCATCTGGGTCGATTTGGTTTCTTGGTTACTTTCTTGAACTTCAAGGTTTGAATAATATATACATACCTTAAAAGTAATATAACGACATTAAAGAAAAAAGAATGACTTCCACCCACATTTTCATATATGTACAATATCAGATACGAGATGAAATTGTCCAGAAAGAGATGTCACTGGAAGTGGAATTAAATATGAAGTGGAGAAATAATTAAGGGAGTCAAAGTTTAGGAGTCTGTTCTGCAGAGAATTGAATGTAAATTAAATACTTGCCGCCAAAAACCTTCTCTGGGTTTAGGGTTTTGAGAGTTTTCAAGTGGAATCTCCAGCTAAGTCAGAGCTCTCTCTGCTCTTTTATTTTTTTCTTTGCGTTGAGTTTATCTATCCCGGGTGAAGTAAAAGCCAGACAGTAAAAGGACAGAGCCACCATGGTTACCTTGTCTTCTAGCTCTTGTCTTTATTTGATCACTTTATGTCTGGATTGGTTAATCTACACTGCTTCACAACTGAGTGGAATTTCTGAGACAGTAAGGAATGGTATGTCGAATTTAAATGACTTGTTTGTTCTCTTCTCAACATATTCAGTTCTAGTTACTTGATTAATTTCATCTTATCTTGGTAAATTTATCTAAGGCGTTTCAATGATTGTCTTCTCATTCATTAACCCAGATGAGTTAATCTTCAACCAAAAAAAGGAAAAAAAAAAAAACCCAGTTGAGTGGAAAGCCATTGCATGCAGTAAATGCTGGATTTTTGTGGCTACGGAAGTTGGTTAGGCCGATGACTGGTGGCTGACCATTAGCGGACCAGAACTATTTCTGAGTGAATAATGGGCTGCAATATATAGAGCCCAATTCAATAAATGTTTTATTTTTATTTTTTTTGAAATAAAAAAACCCTATTGAGATCTGTACTCAGCTATTCTTTTCTCGCCAACTCCCCATTTCCATACCCATAAGCCATAGCAGCACCAGGAAGAAAATCGGGGAGGACGGGGTTGAGCAACAAAGCATGGATCTCAAGAGAAAAGAAATGATTGTATCAGCTCTCTGTCAATACTTCTCATTGGATCCTGTAAGCAAAGCTTACACTTTTCAATTGTTCATGTACAATTATTCTGTGCCCGTCTTTTGCTTAACCTTCGAGTTATCTCTTTCTGTTTCACTGGTCTCCCTATCTTTTTGTTTCTTGAATTGGGTATTGCTCCAATTCATTGATTATCATTAATGTTTAGTAGATTCAGAGTTGGCTGCTGTAGGTGAATACAACTGTTCAATGGGTGCTAGATACCACTTGTGCTTAACACTGTCAGTTTAGTTGCTTCTATGATGTGGGTTTTGCAAACGCGGAAAATTTAATAGTTGTAAATGAGGAAAAATTATTTGAAAGAGCTTCTTTTTCGTTTGCTTATCTCCAAAGAGGTCACTTCTGCATCATAATGTGTTCAATTGGGTGCGTTATTCTCATGGCAGCATTTACTAGTACAATGCGAGTGCTATGTGGACTGTGGTGGGATCTTGTTGTTCTGCATTGTTGAAAGGAAAAGATTTTTTATAGTGTACATGTGCTACTTCCACTTACTGGATCTTTTAAGTGTTTGTCTATGCATGGTGGAAAGGAAGATACTTTTTTAGTTTACACGTGGGATTTGCTTGTCATTTTAACAGTGTTTTTCTGTTATTTGCTTCACCTGTTGGCCTGTAAATGCTTTGATTTCGGATTTAGTCATGGGATGGAAAATTTGTTCCTAATTTTATATCAGTTTGTGCAGAAACCTTTTCTGGAGGACATTCCGGAGAACGATATCAAGGATTTGTACTCAAAAATTTCAAAGGCATCCACAAAGGCATCATCTTTGGAAAATAACGATGAGGTAGAATTTTGTTGGTTTTCTTGCCAATTCCTTTGAGTCAGAACCTAGAATGGAAAAGAATTCATCTAGGCATAGATTACTGGCTAGGCCATGATTACTTAATTATGGCAGCATTGCTTAGATCAGTTTTTAAAGTGATTATTCTAGCACTAAGAGCATGTTGATAAGGCAACACTACTTGTCAGACTCAGAGAATCAGCATCTTTGTTGTACTTGTCACATTTACGCTTTACTTTTTGGATAGTTCAATGTTGATTCTAAATTTATGAGATCCATGTTGGTTTGTAGGTTGCCAAGTGGATAACATTTGCAGATCCTTCAAATTCCAAAGCATCCGTTGACATTCTCAAAGAATTGAATGAGGACTTGGCTCCAAAATCTGTACTTTCAGGAAATGGATTAAGACCATCAGAAGTTGATGTTATTGTATTTTCTAGCATACATTCTTTAGTGGTATGCATTTACATGATTTGATGAATAATCCAATAGGAATTTTGTGTTTCTTGTGGCTTTTGTCATATAAGCTTTAGATGAAAACAGCTGATGAGCTGACCATAGTGTTTTCATGTTATTCTATATCCTAAAACATCTGTTATTACAACTTCGTACTTTATTCTGTTTGTTTAGCAACTTTATATCATTCACAATTAATTTACAACTAAAAACAATATTTTTCAGGGTTAAAGATTGAAATTATGACCTGAGTGATTGTCGTTTTGTTGCTAGGCTGACCTATCAGATTCAGACAAGGAAAAGTTACCACATTTGATGCGATGGATTGATTACATCCAGGTGGGTTGAATCTACATATATTTTATGTTTTAACTTCTGGAATAAAAGAAATTTGTTTAGTTATTAAAGCACATATTATTCCAACACATTCTGCTCTTAAATTTTTCTTATACAACAGCATTAATGATGCTCATAAACTTTTTCTCATTTACCAATTTTTGTAGAACAAAGAGAATTTGTGGAAACTATTTGGAACAATATCTCTGCAGAAGCCTGGGTTTGAGTATCAGGTGAAAAATCTTACCATTATTTTATATTGTAAGTCCACTGGTTTCTAGAGACTAGATGACAAATATGATATTGTTATGGTTTTTCCATTTTGTTTCCTTGATTCAAGTTGCCGGGAACAAGAACTGCAGCTAAGGTGGAAGTCGATTCAAATGCAAAAAAGACTGCGCAAGGCAGTAGAAGTGCTGATAGGTCAGAAGCAGAACCCAGTACCAAGAAAGGAGATTCTGGGGTAAATTTTAGATTTACCTTGTTCATTGTGTCATTCAGATTCACATTATTTAGGGTTTTGGGACTTGGTAGAACACTATAGTCCTTTCATGTTGAAACTATATTGAAAAACATTTACAATCTGATGTGTAATTAAACAAAATATATGTGTTGGAAGTTATCTTTAGAAGGCAGCTTTATAGATGTGTAGGAGAAGAAAATAGTTTTCTCAAATAAATTGTGGCTTTTGGATGTTAAATAAGTTCAACAGCTAGATAACATACATATGCTGAAAAGGCCTGCTCTAAATCAATGTTATTTATGTCCTGTAAAATCAGTTGTGAGGGATGCCTAAATTGACTTTTTTATAGTTAATAAATAATACCACACTACAGAATGGTATTGATTTTTCCCTTGAAAAGTTACCATCTTTTTCTATGCTTATGGAATTCTTCCATGACATTTCTTTTTTAAGAACCCGACTGGGGATAAAGGTGCAACTCAGGAGAAGAAGAAAAAGGCTACCGGTGAAAAAGATACTACTCAGGAGAAGAATAAGACATCTGCTACAGAAGCAGTTGACAAAGACAAGGAAGTCAGTGTCAGTTTACTGAATATACAAGTTGGCGTAATTCACAAAGCATGGAAACACCCATCTGCAGATAGGTATGCAGACCAACGTATCTTCTTTTTATCCAAGAGTTTCCGTGTTACTCTTTCTAGTTTTTCGATTGTGTAAGAACTATGACTCTAAAGATGCAGAATTAATTAAAGCCTTATCTTTATTACTGATGATGCAGTTTACTCGTAGAAGAAATAGATGTGGGAGGTGCTAAATTGCGGCAAGTAGTCAGTGGGTTGGCAAAATATTGCACACCAGAAGAGTTGACTGTATGATATTTCTTAAGTTAGTAGAAATAGGCACTTCTAACACTTCTATTTAGTTTTGCTATGAAATTCTTATGATATATTTATTGGATTCTGAAGCTCAGTTTCCTATGGTTTCTTTCATGTTCATTTGCATATTGAAGAACCGCAAAGTTGTGCTGATTACCAATGTAAAACCGGGAAAGTTACGAGATGTGATGTCAGAAGGATTGGTAATATTTTCTTGGCATTTTGATGAGATACTTATAATTTTTTTTTCTCTTGTTAGAGGAGTTGGATGTATTATGCAAAACTTAAGCATGTATTAATATATTTCAGCAGTAAATAATTTCGACAAAAAAAGAAAAAACACATTTCAGCAGTAAAGATATTCTGAAAGCGAGCGTTGTAACTTCATACTTTATAATGCTTGGAAGTGTATGTCACATTACTTTTGGATGTACTGGAATATTCACCTAGACAATCATTATTTTGATTGGAACAATCTGTATTCAAGGTAATAGTCATCATCCAGGTCTTGTTTATCAATGAATCAGAAAAACAGTCTTTTCCCCAATCCTTTATGCACTTAGGATCATATTGTGTGTTTTAAAGTATATTCTACATTGTGAAAAATGCATAAATCACTTCAGTTTCAAACTTGATATGGAAGGCCAAAGAAGTTCAAAGAAAAGAATTCATTTCCATTAAAAGATAAAGAATGTATCATGCACATCTTGTTGAGTTCCTTATTTATGAAAACCAAACTGAGTTCTTGAGTCCATAAACAGTTCATCTATTTCTTGCCCAAACAAGTGCATAGCAAGTGGATTAAAACCTTTTGTTTTTTAAATTATACAGCATGTAGGTTAGAAATTACGAGAAAAGGTTCCTTCACGGGCATGACATTAATCTGCCTTCATATTTGTGCTTCCTATTTACCAGGTACTATGTGCTTCCAATGAAGATCACACAGTAGTCGAGCCTTTGCACGCTCCAGAAGGAGCCAAACCTGGAGAGTGCATTTCATTTTCAGGGTAAAGAGTTTTTAGTTGAATATATGCTAAATACCAATGGCAGCTACCTTAAGAGCTGTACACTTGTGCAATTTACACATGTTAATAGCAAGAACCATAACATGTAACATATTTGTCTTACACAGAATTACAGCAGAATGTAATGGTTTTGGCATCATTGGTTGAAGTATTATTTTTTCCACTTTGCTGTGGATTATCTTAAATTTTGTTAATGCCTTTATGCAGGATTGATGGAAAGCCAGAAGATGTCCTAAACCCAAAAAAGAAGCAGTTAGAGAAGATAACACCGGTATGCATTTCAAACTAGCTGTGACTCATATCGGTTGCCTTTCCTTTGAATCTCGACATGGATCCTTTTGAGTTTGCATTGTAATATGGATGCTGCTTTCATTGCTGCAGCATCTTTTCACCGATGACAAGGGTGTAGCCACTTATAAGGGTATACCATTTATGACAACTGCTGGGCCTTGCACGTCATCTATTCCAAAGGCGAGCATCAAGTGATGGTACCGATTCTCAGGTTCATTATTAGTCATTGTAGCAACCGATCACACCTTCTTGCTTCTCAATTTCTAAAGCCTATGTTACTGGATATTGAAAACTTGATAGAAGTGCAACCATGGGATTGAGTTATAAAATTTTGTTATGGACAATTCATATAAAAAGGGTATTAAATGTATGTCAAATGGGAAGTGCAATATTTTTCCAGGTCTTTCTATTTTAAGCTTCGTGCTTCTTCAAGGACAAAATCAGAGTCATTTATTCATCTGGCAAACCCAGCATGCCTTGATTACATAGAGGTTTTCCATTAATACAATGGCTTGAAATTCGAATTGCAAGCTGTCTCATTTAGGATCTCAATGTTGTTTTCTTCAAATTGAAATCCCCATCAAAGATATGTTTTTCCTTTCTTTTTAAACAATGAATCTTTCTAAAATTACTGCTTAATTTCCTGTTAATTGATTATGTTTTGAGAAATCATACGAAATGAAGTGAACCAAATCAATTTCTGTTTGTTGGTAATCTGCCATGGGAGAAGATAGACAATCATGATTATATCGGATATTAATTACTTTCAAATGGTAATTATATTGCCATTGGCAAATCAATGTTATACCCAAAACTTCTCGTTGACTTTTATTCATACCCAAATAAACATCTCAACAAGTTTATATAAACTTCAAAAGAGAAGAAAAAAGAAGAGAGAGAGAGAGAGAAATCTTCTGTTTCATAAGGTACAAGTTTTTAAAACATGGAAGGGCAGGCAATTGCAGAAGAAGCTTCATCTGCCATCTGTAGGGATATAAATATTTGATCATGTCATGATCCATAATTTGATTGGATTAACTATAAAAAAATCTGATTATTTATAATCTTTCGTGGATATAATTTGATTTGTGGGTTAAATAAGAAAAAAGAAAATGGTATCTCGATATCTAAGCAACACCCCAAAATTTCTCCTATGTTTCAGAGATTTTTTTTCCAGACCATGTTTTAAATTGAAGTTATTTTTAATGAAATATTCAAATTATCTTAAAATAGGATCCAAAAATTAATTAATTTTTTTTTATAAAAAAAGATATTATTAGCTTTAGTATGGATAATTTGCCTTGGTTAATAAGATCTAAAATTAAATTAATTGAGTCATACATAAAATAAAATCTGTTTGGATTTGATTTATGTGATTGAGCAAAAGTGGGAACCATTTTGGAAGATCAAATAAAATCAGTAAATCCTTCAGTTTATGATCCTAATAGAACTTATAAAATATTTTAATTAAAGAAAATAAAATGATAAATTGGATTTTAATTTCGATTTATTATAATAATAACAAGGACTAAAATATTGCGGTTCCCATTAACGTGGTCCAGAAATCGGTGATGTTTCCTTGGCTTCAGCTCTCAGGATTTTGCAGAAAGCTTGCAGATACTGATGCTGATACAGATTCTTTATATATATGTTTATATATAATATATATATATATATGTAGAGGTTTCCTATAATAAGAATGAGACTGAATCAAATCAAAGAAAAAGCTCAAGGATCACGAAATATCTGTGATCTACTTTGATATTCTCTGTAGTGAATTTGTGTGTATGGAGTTTTCCAATAATAATATATATTCTTCTTTTTTTCCTCGGATTCTCACCCACCAAACAGGTTCTTAAATATTTATCACCTTCATATCTTTTGTGGGTTCTTTATAAATATTCATATAACACCCTCCTTTGGAGGTTTCATACGTCTCCTGTGAGCTTGTTTCTTGCTGTTTATCTGCTTGCATTACTTGTTCCACACGGTGTATCTTCTGGTTTGCAGATATTGAATTTAATTTGTTTGAGTGAAGAATGGACGGATCTTGTTCATCAATGGAGGAGCTTCATGTTTTGGCAGTGGATGATAACCTCATTGACCGCAAACTGGTTGAGAGATTGCTCATGAGCTCCTCTTGCAAAGGCAACTTCTTTCTCCTTTATCTCTTCACTATATATATATATGTATATGCATTTATGTATGTATAGCAAATCTTTTTGCTCTATTTCTATTCCATACACTAATGGGTTTATGGAGATTAGGTTGACTTGTTGGTTTGTTTGGCTATTTTGTACAGTCCAAATCTTGTGATTTATACAGAGGTGGTGACATATTGCTCTAACTATATGTATCTGTGTGTGACTGTGCTGCATGCAGTGACTACTGCAGAGAATGCTCTGAGAGCTTTGGAGTATTTAGGCTTGGGGGAGGATGAAGACAACACTTCAAGGCCAATTGTAAGCAGCCGCCATTAAAATTTTCTCTCACGTGTTAAAAATAGAAATCAGTCATCCATAACATTACCCTTTTTGGCATTTGCAGGTCTCCAACATAAACTTGATAATTACAGATTACTGTATGCCAGGAATGACAGGATTTGAGCTACTTAAGAAAGTCAAGGTATTGAAGCTTTGAGGAGTCATCAAGAAAAATTTCTTGAGCAACTCAATAACTTTAGCTGTTATTACAACGTCTAATCTCCGATTATTCCCAGCAGGAATCATCGATCATGAAGGAAGTTCCAGTTGTCATTATGTCATCTGAGGATATCCCAACACGCATTAACAAGTAATTCTTTGTAGCATACATGTTATTTGTGTCATCTGAGAATATCCCGACACCTGTTGAGATTTTTTATCTTTCATGAACAGATGCTTGGAGGAAGGAGCCCAGATGTTCATGCTAAAGCCACTGAAACCTTCAGATGTCATGAAATTGAAGGTCAATCTGCTCAACTGCAAAGCCTGAATCCTTGTCTCCTAAACAACATCCAACTAAGCATCAAGAGAAGTAAACAAAACATCAAGCTTTCATCTATACTTTAGATTTGACTCGACTGAGATTATTAATTAGGGTATGCAACAAATTTCTCTGCCTCCACATTGTTGTATGAGAACCATTTAAATCAATCTTCACTATTTGGTGATTTTTTTTTACTTTCTTGAATGGAGAAATTTTAACAGTAGAATTGAAAGGGAGAATCTTTTGTTACTAATGAGGAAAAAGAGTATTCATGAGATGCAAAGCATGAACCTGTTTTTTTAATTTGCATTTTAGATATGTTTGTCAATTCAGGAGCATCCGTGGAATATTTAGGGTACAACTGAACTGACAAGAAAACACTTGAATCAATGATACCCAACAGCATCCAACTCATAACTCCAAATCTAATCTCCCAAAACCAATATGATAAAAAAGATGAAAATACAACCCCAAAAAAGTGGATGAATTTTTTTAAGGAACAAAAATTCTATATTTTAATCTGCACGAATAAGCACTTAGCTTGCTTATACGACAACCAATATGCCCCAAGTATTTTGCTCTGGTAGAACAACAGTGCATCTCTTTGAGAAACCTGTATGTTTCACACTTCTTCAACCTGCAATTAAGGTAAGTAACATCTGTTGTCGATGACTCATCAAAGATGAAAAGTTAACTAACAGTCAGAAACTATATCAAACTAAGTGAAGTTGAGAGTTTGAATCACCTGAGGGAGGCTCATTAATTCAAGAACGGCCTTTGTTGGGGTTAGCTCATTGTCTATAATTCTGGCAACTGCTGTCAAAACTGGCATCTTAACATTATATTTCTGGGCCAATGCAATTACCGCTCCAGCAGTTGATACACCTTCTGCCACCTACAGCACCAGGCCATTAACTTAGTCATATTCATTTTTAGCTTCGCTTCAACTATTGACAAGAGGGAGACAAAAAACAAGCACCTGATTCATGGAACCAAGTATATCACCAAGTTTTTCTCCTGATCCTAGACGGACTCCAACCCTTCTGTTTCTTGATAGATTCACAAAACATGTGAGCATTATGTCTCCAGTTCCTGATAGACCAGTTATGGTTGTTGGCTTTGCGCCCATCTACAAATACAAAGCAGAGGTAAAGATCTGTCAGATAATGAAAAACTAACACTACAAGACCTAGATACTCTCCAAGATATCATAAAATGGTGACAAAAGAGTGATAACTTGAATAAAACTCAAGTAAGATGGCTTTTTACTGCAAACAAAATGTAAAACGGCAAGGATAAAATCTCATGATCAGGAAAATGCATCAAATACCTTTGTTGCTAGCCATCGTATCTCAGAACAACCTTGTGCCACAAGAGCCGCCATAGAATTATTACCTAGATTCATCCCTTCAACAATCCCTGCAGCTATTGCAAGTACGTTTTTAAGTGCCCCAGCAATTTCCACCCCTGTGACATCACTGGAGTTTATCAGAGGTTAAAAGCTGAGCACATTTACTTCTTAGTGACACATTATTTCTTAACCTTTTTAAGTTGCATTCTTTTTCTAGTTCATAGTCAAAACTCGCAAAACACTTATCAAGGCTATATAAGGTGTTTGGGAGATGGAATACCATTAAACAGATGAAAGACAAGAAGTTGGGATTTTTAAGAAAAAACTTAGTTTCTAAAGGGGATCTCCAGGGTACAATGATCATATAGATATCTACACTTTGATGCAGTTATTTCATTGTGCACCTATCATCTAAAGGTGAATAAATATGAGGGTGCCGTTACTGTAGATACATCTTATAGTTGGTAAGCAATAAATACAGGTAAATAACATGAAAATAAGAGGTTGAACTACAGAAATGGAGTGTGATTTATAGATGAGCATGTGGCTGGTGGAGCACTAGGTGGAAAAAAATCATGAATAACATAGAGAAGCCTTACTTTGAAGTGTTGATTCTTAAGTAACTAGAGGCTAGTAGCTGCTGAACAGCATTTGCCAATTTCTTGTCCCTTGACGCCACCACCATTGCTGTGAGAGCAAAAGACATGCAACGAGAAAAAAATGTCTCAAATATGAATTAGTTAAAAGGAGGAAAGATAACTAAAATTCATATGGTGGCATATAATCAACATTAGAAAGCAACCTGTTGGTAATTTGTTCATCAATTCTAATGCAAATGAAGGCCCTGAAAGTGCAATAAAAGGTTGACGAGGATTCTTCAGTGCTTTGGGAATAATCTGAGACATCATTCTCAATGTACTGAGCTCTAATCCTTTGCTAAGTGATATGAAGGGTAATCCTGGATCAACGTAGTCCGCAATGCCCTCAAGGAATGATGAACTGAACTGTACTTAAAGAAGCAAGATTCAGGCAGTTGCCTCTGTCTAATACATAATCTCATAAACAAACAGCCAAAAGGATTTTCTACATCACTCTTAAAATACTCTTAAGCTAATAGACATTAGAAAGGAAAAAAAGCTTGAAATACAAAATAGTGGTTGTAAATTGAATGAAGCATCAACAGACCTGCACAGGTACAGCATGAAGGCAGTAATCAGCACCAATTAAAGCAGTTTTTGCATCAGTTGTTGCAATTACATTTTCTGGTAGCTTGTGTTCAGGGAAGTACTTACTGACAATAAAAAATCAGAGAGTACTAAACTAGTGTTATGGACAAGTAATCATCATGCTGAATGAAATTGAAACCTAAAGATGAAAAACAAGGAAGCAAAACCCAAAAAGAAAATTCCACCAATTGTAATGGCTCTGATTGATTGCTTGGCAAACAAGAGGGTCACGTACAAGCATGTTAACCTCCAAATCCGCCTTCCTATTAGCAACATGGGCAGCCATTGCAGTACCAAATGACCCACCTCCAAGCACCACCACCTACAGTAACAGTAAAAAGATACCCAAAATGAAACGTTTTTAACCCTTTGTGATTCTTTTAAAGATTCGGCCAAAATGAAAGAAATTTTCTATTTTCAACGGCTTTTGGTACAAACAAGAAGCAAGAATGACCTTGCGAGTGCGTTCAAGAACGTCAGTCTTGGCCTTAGAGCGCCAAGAGCGGGACCATCGGACCAGCTTCTCCCAGGCCACCCGGACCACTTTCCTGCGATCTCTGGTTCGGTCAGGAGGGTTGGTTATTGGGTCGGGTCCGGTGATTCCTGGATTGGTCGAACAGGCGGGGACGCTTGGTTTAGATGGAAACTTTAGTGGTGGCGTGTAAGGATTATTGTAGAAGAGGGGGTTAGAGAAAGCTGCCTCAAATAAAGCTGTCATGTCAGATGGGAAGAGATGAAGCAGAGGCAGGGATAGAGAATGAGAAATGCAGGCGGTATTGGGTCAAAAGAGAAACTAAATTGGAGCTTTTATCATGTTCTTATCCGCCATTGATGAAGATGGAACTGGAACTGGAAGCGCGCATGGTCATCCACGTTGTTATGCCAATCAATCTGAAAGCTGGAGCCCCGGAAGATGCTTGTTCGGGCCGTGGGCCTCTTTTCATGTTTCAATCAGGTTCAATCGGGTCAGTTTTGGAAAATCCGATAGGGTCTGATACAAACCCGTCGGATTCAGAGTGGTTCGGGTTTTAATTAGGGTCAAATGCGGGTTTTACCAAATCCGTAGACCCGATTCTTTGTCATTCCCGATTTGTTGGGGAGACGAGGGTAAAAATATTGAAACGATGCCGTTTGAAACGTTGAAACGACGTCGTGCGCCTGGTAGAACCTGCAAAGTGAAGTTGCATTGCAAAACCCTTCATAATTGGCTCGTCCAAAGGTAGGAGAAGAAGAAAGCAGCTGTTCGGACCGTGAGGAGAGAGATGAAGAAGGAGAGGTTAAACGAAGAAGACGACCGGACCGGCAAAGGCACCGAAATATTTGCGTCCTGCTCCTTCTCTAGCCTCGGCCTCCACCCAACCTTATGCAATCAGCTCCGAGGTTATCTTCGCTTCTCTCTCTCTCTCTCTCTGTGTCTCTTTTATATATATATATATATATGCACACACAGACGCACAAAGTATGCTTAACAGTATTAAATGGATTAGCACTTTGTATTAAAAGTTAAGAAATTAAATTCAATGGCAGAAAGGATGGGATTCGAAGCTCCCACGCTTATTCAAGCCCAAGCTATTCCTGTTATTCTCTCGGGCCGTCATGTGTATGCTTTCCTCTCACTTTCTAGTTTTACAATTTTAAGTGTAATTCTTTTTCAGCGTTATTGTTAATAAATGTCACTTAATTTGGAGTTAACCGTATTTGACGAAGCAAAAATTAAAATTATAGGCTTGTAAATGCGGCTACTGGAACTGGCAAAACGGTCACGTATCTGGCTCCAATTATTCATCACTTGCACGCTTTCTCTCCTCGAATCGACCGTTCTTATGGCACTTTTGGTGTGTCCTGCCTCTGCTGCTGCTTGTTTTCTCTTCCCTCCCCCCCCGCCCCCCACGATTATATTTTGAAGTTTTATTTTGGGTTGATTCTTTTTAGCATTTTAGTTGCTAAAACTGACGACGTGATGTGGGTGATAACAAAGCGTTGGTGCTGGTGCCAACGCGTGAGTTGTGCTTGCAGGTTTATGAGACACTGCAGAAGCTATTGCATCGCTTTCACTGGATTGTCCCTGGTTATGTTATGGGAGGAGAAAATAGGGTTAAGGAGAAAGCTAGGCTGCGCAAAGGTACACTTTTTGCATGTTAATGTTCTGTGAATTTAATTTATTATTTTTTATGTGCTATTATTGGTTGTGATGAGGTGAACGGCAATTTGATGCCCTTGATTTGGTTTCATAATTGACTTGGAGGGTGTTTTGTTTGCTTTATTTTTTTTCCCATTCCAACTAAAGAAATAGAAAATTGAGGTAGAAATTCTTGTTCTATTAACATTTGCTAGTGAAAATATTTTCGGTTCCTTTTCTTGATTCATTGGTTATTTATGCATAATGCTTTTGTCTAAAGATTCTTTTCTGCTGTCTTCCAACTAGTTGCATTATCGTGTATAAATAAATTGATGAATATCTCATGTGATTCTTTTCAGGCATATCTATTCTTATCGCAACACCAGGACGCCTTTTGGATCATTTAAAGAATACAGCATCATTCTTATATACAAATTTACGTTGGATTATCTTTGATGAAGCGGATAGGTAACTTTTTCTATTTGAGGTTGAAAAGTTTCAATCTTTTACTGAATAGTATAGTGCTACAGGATTCATCCATTACCATATTCTCCTTGTATTCTCCTTGGCTCGTTTGTTAACTCTTTTTGTGCATTAACAGAATTCTTGAACTAGGATTTGGCAAAGAAATAGAGGAAATTCTTGATCATTTGGGTTCGAGGAAAAGTGAGCCTGTTGCCAAGGGGAGTGTAGCTTCTGAGAGTCAGAGACAGAATTTGCTACTATCAGCAACCTTGAATGAAAAAGTAAACCATCTAGCCCAAATTAGTTTGGAAAATCCAGTTATGATTGGTCTTGATGACAACAAGGTGCAATCAAATATCTTGCTTGATCATAGTGGATCTGTGGGATCTGATGTTGAAGCAGAACTCTTAAACAAAATGACAGTCTCCTTATCTGGAGACTATAAGCTTCCAGCTCAATTAATTCAGAGATATGTTAAAGGTACATGTCAACCGAAATTGTTTCTAGAAGCACTTTGACAAGTTATGGAAATCCTGATTAAGATTCTGGTGCAGTTCCATGTGGTTCACGGCTCGCTGTACTAATTTCCATCCTAAAGCATCTTTTTGAGAGAGAAGCTTCTCAAAAGGTATAGCTTAGCCTTATAATTGCATCACCTGGAAGAATCATACATTTCCTGATTATTTGGCTAACTAGTTCAATTTCCTAGGCCATTTGCACAAAGTTGAATTTCATGTCACCTCATAATTTCTTTGGGTTTCACTTGTCAAGTTTGCTCACACACTCATTCTACAGATTGTGGTATTCTTTTCAACATGTGATGCAGTAGATTTCCACTACTCACTCTTGAGCAAATTCCAGTTGTCACCATATTCACAACCAGAAGCAGAACTCAAACAGTTTTTTCTGAAATGCAAAACTTTTCGCTTACATGGAAACATGAAGCAGGAAGATAGGAGAAGCACGGTTGGGGCCTTTAAAACTGAGAAATTGGCCCTTCTCTTGAGTACAGATGTTGCTGCCAGAGGATTAGATTTTCCAAAAGTCAGATGTATAATACAGTATGATTCTCCAGGAGAGGCTACTGAATATGTGCATAGGTACTTTTTTTGCGTTTTTCCTGTGGAATTCCTTTACTATCATTTTTTTCTTCCGTTGGCAACTGCTCTGAGTCAGAGCTCTCAAAAGTCAATCTTCTATTTACCAATGAAAACAGATCTCTTTTGCTATTTAATTCAAACTTGTAATTCATTAGGATGGAGCTAACTTTTGTGAGTATGAAAATTCTTGATTGGGACTACCAAATGCCTAGGCTAGCCCTTCAGCTCTTCTTGAATTTGAATATATGGTATATTGGAGCTGATGCAACTTCTAATCCATGATGCAGAGTTGGTAGAACAGCTCGTTTAGGTGAAAGAGGAGAATCACTATTGTTTCTGCAACCCATTGAACTAGATTATTTACAAGACCTGGAGAAACATGGTGTCTCACTTGCTGAATTTCCTATTCTCAAAGTGTTAGATAAATTCCCATTGTATGGTCAGATGCCACGTGTTAAAAAGGTGTTTTGCTTAGAATCACATCCTTGGGTGATTCTTCTTCAGAGGGCACTTGAATCCTTCATCTTGGCTAAGGTATTAGCAGTCTGTATTTTTTATTCCTTGTATCTTACCTCTCTAAATCTTAAATTCTTTCCAGTTTTGTGATTCCGGCTTATAATTTATTATCTTATGCAATCAGCCAAAGATAAAGGAACTGGCGAAGAGTGCATTTTGCTCTTGGATTCGTGCGTACACAGCCCATCGTGGCGAGCTGAAGAGAATATTCATGGTGAAGAAACTTCATTTGGGGCATGTTGCAAAGAGCTTTGCATTAAAAGAACAGCCTTCATTGGTGGGAAAATCATTCCAAAAGCAATCAAAGAAGAGGAAGGCAAATGAAAAGCAGAAGGGACAAATGAAAAAGCGGAAGATTGCCATTAAAAACATGAACACATAAGACAAAGAAAGTTAGCTATTGAAGACTCCAAAGATAGAATGCTCCTGGCATGGAGACGACCATTACTAATCCCGATTTGGACTGCTACAGCAGGAACAGGCTTCTTTTAGAAGCTGTTAGGATCCTAATCCTGGTTTAGAGGAATTATGGAAGAAGGAAAAAGATCGAAGCAGAACAGAGAAGAAGATAAATGAGAAATGAGAAATGAGAACTGTGTAAGGAGAATGCAGAGAGGGAGTTGGGTGATGATTGAGAATTTCTGTGTTGAAAATGTTGGATACTCTTCTTTTTCCATGAATTAGGGATTCCATTATCTCCCCATACAAAAAACAAATATCCAAATGCTAACATCCTGATATTAGGAATAGTTTGTTCATAAGCAACTAAGAATAACGATGGACAACAATAGCATGTTCTTTTGTTTTTTTTGGTTCGAATTCGACTATCTAGATTAAAAAGTAAGAGCGACTATGAGTGTTATGGTTAAATTTCTGCTTATCTATTAATATAATGAGGCTGTACCCTTGTATTAACTTTAAATTATTTAATCATGGTATATAAATTCACGTATTTTGGTTCAATGTCAGTTCATCAAAATTTTAATTAAGCACGAGTTACAGTTTCTAATTAAAAATTTAAATTCACAGATTACTTGTTAACTCAACTGAAAAAAGATTTACTTGCGATAAGCAAAAAATAGTTGGAAAAAATCTTAATCAATTTAAAATCCTAAAATTTCAAAAATCAAAGACAAAATTATGTTAAGCTGTGTGAGTCTTCAACTATCAAATATGTCATAAAAATAATACAATAATGTTCAAAATAGTTGTGTCTAAGATGGAAAAGGGTCATTGTATGTGTCCTCGTTAAAAAGCGAAAAAAGGTCCCATTTTTATGGGAAACTTCATTGACCCTCGGTTCGTCTAATAATCATTTGCAAAGCTTCAGCAATGGTGACATGCATTCCAAGCTCCCCTGTCTGCTTATTCGCACAGTTTCACATCTAACACCCTCGAATATCTCATCAACCCATATTATTTCCACCATCCAAACTCTTGTCCGACAGGGATCTTACATACAAGCCCTGCAATTATACTCCAGAAATTCACAGGCCCTCCTCAAAACCTCTAAGTTTGCCTTCCCTTCGCTGCTCAAGGCCTGTGCTTCCCTCCCTAATCTTAACCACGGCAAGATCATCCATTCCAAAGTCTTCGCTTTGGATTTGCAATCTGATCCTTTCATCACCACTTCACTCATCAACTTTTATGTTAAATGTGGGTCATTCTATAGTGCAGTCCACGTGTTTGATAAATTTTGTGAGAGTGAGGTTTTGGTCCGGGACGTCACAGTTTGGAACTCTATAATTGATGGGCACTTTAGATTTGGGCATATTAAGGAGGGTGTGGATTACTTTTGTCGAATGCAATTGTTGGGTATGAAGCCTGATGCCTTCTCGCTCTGTATACTGCTTGGTGTGTGTGATGGTGGAGTTTCGGGCTATATGGAAGGGAAGCAAATTCATGGCTACATTATTAGGAACGTGTTTGGTGTTGATTCTTTCTTGGAGACCGCACTTATTGATATGTACTGGGGTTGTGGTCAACCAATGTATGGTTGGCGTGCGTTTGTTATGATGGAACATAAGGACAATGTTGTGCTATGGAATGTAATGATTGGTGGGTTTTGTGAGAATGGTTTGTGGGAGAATAGTTTGGAGTTATATTCAGAGGTGAAGAATGAGAATATCAAACCTGTTTCAAATTCCTTTACAAGTACTTTAAGTGCCTGCTGCCATGGTGAAATTATTGGTTTTGGCAGGCAAGTGCATGTAGATGTGGTCAAGATGGGGTTTGATAATGATTCATATGTCTGTACTTCTTTGTTGACCATGTATGCTAAATGCGAACAAATTAAAGAGGCAGAAAGGGTCTTTTATCAGACAGCAGATGGAAAAATTGAATTGTGGAATGCAATGATTGCAGCTTATGCTAGTAATGGTTGTGTTCATGAAGCTTTGGAAGTTTACAAACTGATGAGACTATGTGAAATGCTACCTGATTCCTTCACGCTGTCAAATGTTATATCATCTTCCAGCATGTTGGAATTATATGATTATGGTAAGTCAATTCATGCAGAGGTGATGAAAAGACCTATCCAGGATAATATTACTGTACAGAGTGCACTGGTGACTATGTACTCTAAATGTGGGAATAATGATGATGCTGGTTCAGTTTTTAATAAAATGAAGGAAAGAGATGTGATTGCATGGGGTTCAATGGTATCAGGTTTTTGCCAAAATGGTAAATTCAAGGAGGCTTTACAGTCTTTTAAGGCAATGGAGGTTCAGGGGACAAAACCAGATTCCCATAGTATGGCAAGCACTATAGGTGCATGCACTGGACTAGAGAATTTAGCTTTCGGCTGCCAGATCCATGCATATGTTATCAAAGTTGGATTAGAGGTGGACCTTTTTGTTGCCAGTTCCTTAATAGATATGTATTCAAAATGTGGTTTCTCAGAGATGGCTGGAAATGTATTTTCTTGTATGCTGCATAAAAATCTTGTTGCATGGAATTCTATGATTTCCTGCTATTCAAGGAATGGTCTCCTGGAACTGTCAATCAGGCTTTTTCTACAAATTGTGGAGCATGGCTTATATCCAGATTCAGCGTCCATAACAAGTGTTCTTATTGCAGTTTCATCAATAGCAGCTCCACTTAAAGGAAAAACTCTGCATGGATATCTAATAAGACTCAAGATTCCTTCTGATATTCAAGTGGAGAATGCCTTAATTGATATGTATATCAAGTGCGGAATTTTACAGTATGCCCAAAACATCTTTCAGAACATGTCCCTTAGGAACTTGATTACATGGAATTCAATGATTTCTGGTTATGCATCACATGGGGAGTTCCTGAAAGCAATGAGGCTGTTTGATGTGATGAAGAGGTGTGGAATAACACCTGATCATGTAACCTTCCTTTCCTTAATTTCAGCTTGCAAACATTCTGGTTTTGTGGACGAAGGCCAAAATCTATTCAAGTCCATGAGAGAGGACTATGGGATTGAACCTGAGATGGAGCATTACGTAAACATTGTTGATCTCCTGGGACGAGCAGGATGCTTGGAAGATGCTTACAATTTTGTGAAAAACATGCTAATTGAAGCTGACAGGAGCATTTGGCTGTGTCTGCTGTTTGCCTGTCGAGCTCATGGTAATGTGGAGCTCGGGGAACTAGCAGCTTTTAATTTGTTAAAGTTGGAACCAAGCAGAGGCAGCAACTACAGTCAACTAATGAATCTTTATGGAGAAGCTGAATTATGGGACAAGGCAGCAGAGTTACGAATCTCAATGAAGGAGAAAGGGTTGAAAAAGAACCCAGGATGCAGTTGGATTGAAGTGAGGAACAGGATTGCTGTTTTCTTTTCTGGGGATTCATCGTCCCCAAGGACAGTTGAGATCTTTGATACACTAAATAACCTCAGGAAGAACATGGAAAAGAAAGAAAGTTACTGTGGAAATGTTGAGAGCCTCCAAGAATAAAAGCTCATAGTTCAAGTTAGAGTGATACTTATAATTCCCTTTCTTCCAGATAGTCATGGTAAAACAGAGAACAACAAAAACGGACTAATCGAAGTTCAAGCTTAGTTGCATCCATGTATGTTAGACATGCTCAACCAAAAGAAAATGACAGATACACAATGGAAATATTTCTTGTTATTGTTTTTGTTATTTGGCTCACTTAGAATTCAAGATCAAATATTCTTTCGCAGATAAGTTGGGAGAGTAAGTGAAAGAGAAAGTCATCTCTCATTTTTGTAACACAGCGCCAGATCTCAATTATAAACATACTTTTCGAATTCTGATGACCAAATAAGAAATAAATATCCTGGTTTTTAGTTGTTTATACAACCTTAACATCAAGGGGTGACATAGGGAAGACTGTCAGTTCAACTTTAACGCATTACAATCTGTTAGACTTCAAAGTCTGCATTATATCAAAGCTTGAGCAAATTTAAATCTTCTACTGCCACATTGAGTTCAAAGTAACAGTTCGACGATCCTCAAAAAATAGAAATATAAATTATTCTTTCATGGCACTTTGAAATTTGTCAGGAGCTGAAACATGATATAAAATAGCAGATATTTGTAGTTTCAGAGGCTCCCAGTCCAGCCTAATCTCCATTTTTAACTCAATGATGTAGATATCAGGTCGATGCTAGGTATGCTCCAAACAAGAATAGATTCTTTCTACAGCTGAGCAATAGGAGCATGCTATCACAATTTGCCTAAACTGCTTCCATCTAATTTCTTCCTCAACTTATCTAATTATATGGTGCATTATTCATTTTCGTTGGTGCAACAGTGTATGATTCATTTACCAACAAAGAAATATCCTTCAAATGCATTCAGGAGGTTGCATTAGTTTCCATTTGAACACTGTACTGCATCTGCTGTCTTCCTTCCTAGGTGCCTGCATAAGTCAATGGGCATAGAAATAACTTTCTTGAGACATGATTCTTGGCTCTGCATAACGGTTGTTGCATTCAGTTGACTTCATGAAGGAAAAATGAGCCATCATTCTCTCTTGTCCTCTTCAAGACCTTCCCCAAGCCCGAATACATGAAGATCTGATACACTGGACATCTTCCTTTCCTTTCTTTCCAGCTCAGTAGCAGAATCTCCAGCAACCGTTACTACACTGCTAGCAAGTGAGATATTCTCTTCCAGGTCTTCTCCAGTATCCTCTGAATATTCGTACCTGTAATACAGGCACATATAAGATCAATTGTCATATGGGAACAAAAAAAGAAAGCAGGAATTGGTTCTAAATTACACAAATAATCCTCCAAAACCAGACTTGACTAGCTAAATTACACAAGTCAGAAAAAACCCATACTTGTGAAAACTGGTTCCAGTTGTGGTACCTCAATCCTATATCAAAAAGACACGTAAGTGTTGAATTTATATAATGATTTGCAATAATTTGAACTTGAAGTTTTAAATATTAATGGTTTGACCTCAAAAATTGTTAAATTAGTGGGTACAAGTCCATGACATTGCAAATTGTACCAAAGCTCGTGTCTGCCTGTGACTCAATATTGGTACCATCTTGGACCTACGAGTCTTTGACAAATCTTGTACCTAACTCCATCTTGGTACTATTTCGAATTTGTGAACCTTTGACCGGTGGTTTATGTTTTTGGTACATGTCATTGACAAAGATATTAATGATTTGAGAAATGGAGATTAAGACACTTTAATCACACATAAAAAAGATTTCACTATTAATAATTTAAGCTTAGGCTTTTTGAGAATGGATGATTAGAGTGGAAAAATCGATTAAGGTAGTCATACTTGACCGCAGACATTGCACTAGGTTAGACCGTGAAACCAAAATTTCAAACCTTAGTTGATGTTCAAGAGAGAAAAATGACATGTTTGGCAATCTGAATTCAACATTAGCTACCACTTTTCAACAAATTCTTTCTGCAAATGTCTAATCAGTAAACAACTTAAAAACCTTGGTGGGGTGGGTTCTGTGCACAGTTTGACTTGGACAGTTTTACTTGGGAGCATGGTCATACCAAAAATCATTAAGGAAATCCCACCTTGATAAAACAAGCAAGCAACAATAATTGGAGCATCCATGGATCAGATAGATTTGTCAAAGATGTACTTAATAATTTGTTCAAAGCTTTCAATCACACAGTTATAGATCATTTAAAATTGGTAAATGTCCATTTAAAGTACATCTAATTGAAGGTGATACCACCAAGAATAACAGGTTGATAATCAAGATATATATCCACGATAAGATTTTCATACATACATCACTTTTCCTTCTATAAGGTTCTCTAAGATGGTCAGATAATCTGTTTCTGATTGCTGATCAAAAGTTTAGAAGTGTGAACAAGAACCTATAGGTAATATAAGAAATATATACCAAACAAGGCAAATCTCACGGACAGACACCTGGAAAAAAAAAATAATCAATGAAAATTGTAAGGCAAGGTTCCAGCAGGTACCTAGTTGGGTGACTGGTTGGAGCCCATAGAATGCATATCAACACCAGGAGTACAAAAGAAAACAAATTCCAGAAAGCTGGAATTCCCCATCCTCTTTGCCATAGCTCACTCAAAGGGTCAGCCGCATTAAAGTATAACTGAGCAAAAAAGAAAACTAACATATGAGCTTTATTGCAAGTACTAAGCATGTAATTAAAAGGAAAAATAATTCAGAAAAGGAAGTAAAAATATTGAAAAACCTCATAGCCAATCTAAGCAACAGAGAGCAGCACTGATATTGCAAGAGCATTCGTGAACTTCCGGTAGAGTGCAAACTTGGCCATGCTTCTTCTAATCTATCCAAAAAGAAGAAGGTGACACACACAATTTCAAATAGTGCAAGTACAATCAGAAAGTTGCATAAACCGAAATACAGATATAATTTGCTAGATTCAGGAATACATAGCTATGGATGATTTCATCTACGAGATGTGCTGGAAGCATTCACAAGAGTATAGATCTTGCCAAATAATGGATGCCCCTTGTGAAACAAATAACAAAATGTATTTCTTACCAAGAATCTTGATCAAGATCACTTGTACAGCTAATGGGCCTTATCAAAATTAACAAGACTATGTAATGGACACTCATGGCATGTCTGATGAAACCATACCACTGCCAACTCTCACTATTCTTTTTGGGTAAAATTCCTAGCGCTTATAAATGTGATATGCACACTGAAATGTACTCTTTAAGACAACGTCCATCTTTGACATGATAGGATGGAAGAGGTGATCATAGAACTGTGGATACCTGAAGTTTCTCCAGGTTTTGAGATAATGAAGAGAAGATCCACACGATAAAGCAAGCATCCAGTAAAGAAATAGGCAGCACTAGCAACAATCTGGCTTTTCCAGAAGAATCATTGATATTTCCCAAATTCTCAACAAGCCCAAGTGCCTCAGCAAATAGAAAATATGTCACTCCAAGATGGAGTACTTTTGATGTAATACCACCAAGGGTTGGGTGTAAAACACCATAGCCCATTGAAACCGCCAAAAGGAGTAGACAGGAGACAGTTTTCTTAACAGCACTAAACATAACAGCCCAGAGGGTGATTCCCATTGGTCTACTTCCTGTTGAATTGAAATTGGCATATTCAAAGTACCAGAGAGCCATTTCACACATTCCCAGACCAATAACTCCTGTGATGCAGTAGTGCAGTTGTATTATATCTTTCCAGTATTTTACGAACCATATGAACCAGAAGAGACCAAGAAAAAGGTATGCCAGCGATATTAAGCCATAAGATGTCATCAGTGGTGCCATTTTACCAGGACGATAACCATCTGGGTTTCTCCAGACAGTCCTTCCACTAATTCGCATGCCCCTGAGTTGTGGATCACAAAACATAAAATAAAGATAATACATTCCAGTACGATTGATCTCAACAGTCTGAAGAACCATTTTGGCCTCTTCATCTCTTCCTTCAAAGAAAGTCTGAATCCGTTGTGGTCCATTGGGTTTATCTGGATCATGGCGGATAATCGCTTTCCCTACCTTGCAGGATCCATTTCTTGAAAGTTCAGGAGCACAGCATATGGCATCGGATTTCAAATAAGCACCACCAATTTTCTCCCTGTCTTTGACCTCAACTATTAATGCTTCAACCAGTCCAGTTTTCTGCTGCATCTCATTTGTTTTTTCAGCAGACTCTTTTGTTCTTCTAAAGATAATTGACTCAAATCTAAAAATACAAATAGCATAGAACATATAAGAAACTTACAACTTTTTCACCTTTATATGAGAAGTAAATGCCTTCCATAATTTTACATATGTTCTGACGCTATAAATTTATTATACATAATAGATCCTTCACGTTGCTGCATAAAGTAGGTTCAAATTACCTAGATTTCCAAAGTACAATAATTTACTTATGATTAATGGATTCACATTGCACGGAAATATGTAAACATGAATAAACTAATAAAGAATAAAACTAAAAGTGCTCATACTTCTTAGCACTTAACAATAAAAGGCACCTGGATAATCCTTATATTAGAAAGATATGGAGAGACCAATACTGAAATCAGATATAAGAGTGTTCAAAAGGTATGATAAATAAAGACGGATAAAAGAAGTTTGTAGGCAATTAACAAGGTCTCCTGGTTAAGTAGATGGAGCTCACAAGTCATAACACCAGTGCACATGCCTGTAATGACTGACAGATTAACCATTATCATTAGTTTCAAGACTCTTAGAAGAAGAACCACTAATATCATGTTTCTTTTGCCTTTAGCTCAGCACAATCTTATATCATCATCACCACCACGAAAATGCTTTCAATAAACAAAAAGGGGAAGTGGTCCACCATGACAAGTAAGGAAAGCGTCAGCAGCCAAGAAATTTACAACAAAGGACAAGAGTCCGTGCAAAGTATCCATAGATGATTGTTTCTTAACCAAATAAATAAATTAGTAAAATCTCCACAGCTAAAAAAAAAAAAAATCGAAGCAAGCTGAAAAAGAAAAACCACCAAAACCCAGAGAAGTGAAATAGAGACCTTTTGTCTATTCTTGGTTTTTCTTATTTATGCCATGCTATTTATTTATTTGAATGACAATCTTGATCTTTTCACAAAAAATTCGCGTCTTTATTAACTATCATGCATTTCCACTTTTTATCAGTGAAGCAAGAACGCGATCACAATAAAATCACTAGGGTCAGGGAAAAATATGGAACCCACAAAATTTACCGGAAGACAAACAGATCAAACATGAACATTGATAGAAAGACGCAGAGCAGGAAGGCAGATTTATACCTGATGAAAGACTTGCCAGTGAGGGGCTTGCCTCAGCAGAAGTGGCGTTGGAGGTATCAACGCGGACCCTGGAGGCGTAGAGGCCCTCATTGCCGCCATGGAAGAAGAAGGAATTGGAACGATGAACGAATTTCTCGTTTTTGTATTCATGGATCGAAGCACCCACTTGAGTAAATGAAAAGCAGCTCAAAAACAGGATTATATAACATATGATTATAACCGTCTTATAGGCGTATAGAGAACGAAAAATCCCGTCTGGGTAAGGAGCAAAATGTATGTACTTCCAACTCTCCAAATCTATCTTTTCGCATCCAGTGGTGTGAATTGGAAGAGTCAAATGCAGGAAGAGGAATGATGAAGAATACATATAACGACATGTATTCGCTCATTCTGTGCATGCAAGAGTGAGATTTGTTTTGACCGAATTTAAAGAATTACACTTTGATAAAGTAAAGAGTATACAGTCAAATGCTCACGTTATGAATGCTTGATAGGGAGATGCAACATGTTATTTCATGCAGGAATTTGATTGAGCTGAAAGAGAGAGGGGACCTGATGCTCTGTTTTTTCCTTCCACTTTCTGGTTTGCTGATAAATCATCCGGTAAATAAAGGGTTAAAAATTCTAAATCTGTAGTTGAATTTTTGAAAATTATTTACATAAACTTTCATTATAAAATCCATAAATTTCAAATGAACTCAAAAGGATTCTATAAAAGTTTATATAGAGCAAACGATTCTTTAGAAAATGTAAATTTTGTTTAGGATTGACATTTTTGGTAGCATTTTAAGTCTAAAAATATAGAGTAAAATATCAATTTATCCTTTTTTTTTTCTTTTTCTCAAAATAAATTTACAGAATAGAAGATCACAATTCTCGACACTTTGGCAAATAAAGAATTGCTGGGACAAAATTTATCATCAATTTATATAACATACAAACACCATATCAATTATTGTTTACAAGCTCTAATGTTTGCTTGTTCAACTACATACTCTATTTGATATGTACTGAAAACTGAATATGAATAGCAAAATCAAAGAAACAACACCTTGGCATCGAAAGAATGATGGTATTACAAATCGAGTAATATGTTAACAAGTAGCGGATACAACTGAGGGTGACACGGATTTCTCACTGCACTTGTATGTTAAACCCAGTCACCCGGAGGAGAAAAAAGATGTACAGAACTTTGTTCTTGCTTCTTTTGTTATTATATTGTTGAATTTCACATCCCAGATGAGTTTGCCCGGTTTATTCGTTGTGCACCCAATCTTGGAGCAGCAGGTTTAGCTCCTCGGCCTCTGCCAGCAGCTAAAGGTTTGGCTCTAGTAGTAGGTGGAGGAGCAGCAATGGCTGCCCAAGGGTCATCATCTTCCTCAGTTCCTGCTGTTTTCACATTTAAAGGTCTTGATGTGGTTGTTGGAGCAGGTGCAGCTATTGATCCCCATAAATCATCATCCTCATTTTTGGTCACCTTCACTGTATTCTTTGGTCGCAGACTTGTAGCTAAGGGGAAAATAACCGAAAAAAAAAAAGAGTGATAGTAATTTAACTGACGTGATATGAGGAAGCAATTGCACAAAATGAAAATGTTCAATTCCTTCATATATGAGGAAGTATGAAGTATGAACCGGGAAGTGTACCCGATATTCAAATGAAAATCTTCATACACACAAAATCTAATAGAATTAGTTGCTACAAGTCAACTGAATATTATTACCTTGCGTTCTTGACTGTGATACAGGAAGTGAGACAGGCCGTTTCTGAGCAGCATGAATGTTAGCAAGAGCTGGAGATGGCTTTGGCTCTTCAAGGGGCTCGAGATCATCCCATCCATCTTTTTCATCACTTCCATGATCTTCATGAATGCCATTTTCAATTTCTCCCCAGCCATCCGTTGAAGTAGGAGACGAAGGTGCAGGTTGATCATCCAAGTCTATGCTTGTACTTACATGAATAGGTGTTCTATTTGGAGTCTCCATTACTAGGATTGTCACAGAATCCAATGTTAGCAACTAAATTGGCTAGCCTCATCAAGTAAGGCATTGTAATTATCTGGCAAGAGGGCCAGGAATTGTTCACATCTTCAAGAAGAGTCAAGTGTATTTTCATCTCCAGGACAACTCACAATAATATTGTTGCATCAACTAAACAAAGTTATGGACATAACGTTTCTTTTGTACAAATGATCTGAAGCAACAAACTCGGAACTGAATGATAGTTGATCAGACATATTTTCTTTTCCTTATCTCATGAACATATTTGAAAGTCCAGATATTCCATTTCCAACATTATAGGTTTTTTTTATTTGATCATTCCACTAAGTACATTGAATATCCAAATTGACAAGATGTGGATAGAAAGACAAGTTCTTATAGTACATGGCAGATTGATATTATTAAAATGTTCTGAAGCAACAAATTAGTGGATGATAATTGCTAAAAAGGAATTTTCTTTTCCTTAATCTAATAAACACAAATCAGTTCAGAAAATTGATTTCTAAACATTCTAAAGAATTTTTTATTTGATCCTTCCACTAAGTCAAGAATATCGAATTGACATGATCGGATAGGAAGATAAGTCTTCATAAAATACAAAGTAGATGAAGTTTCAAACAATCTGAAAATTATAAACAAGAAATGAGGAGCAAGAAGCTTACTGGAGCTTGAATCAGAGGTTGTGGAAGTTAGAGTTGTGGCTGTAACTGCAGAAGCAAGTGAAGCTTGTTCCGAAGATTTACCTTTCAGGGTCAAGGAACTCATGGCCCATCTGCATGGTAATTATGACGCAGCATCCATATCAAAAACATTATCCAGTGAAGATGCCACTGACAAGGAGTTAGCCTCCATTTTTAGAAGCAACAACTTACTCCTGCTGTTCTACCATTGCAGAAATTTCAAAAAAAAAAAAAAAAAGAACTACAAGAGGCTCTTCTAAATACTTTGTGTTTCACTTATACTCTCCATGTTGCTTCATATTTACAATGTAAACAAAACCCTAAAATTTTTTTTTTTTGAATTTTCTTAAAAAGAATCATTTATTATGTTGCTGCTTTTAATAGTTTGAAAGTCACATGATTGTCACTTGGCACTTATTAAACTACCGTTTAGTGTCTATCAAGAAACTATTTAATTGAACTGCCATATATGTTTCTATACAAGGACAAAGTTGGTATCTTTTATGAAACATAATGGATTCAATTATGATTACAAACAGACCTTAAAGATCTTATGTAATTTATCCTATACCTAATATGATTTCCTTCGCAGAGAAGTAGTAAAATTATGTGGTCCATAGGCCTGTGCTTCAATGTAATTATACAGGAATATGACCTTGGCCCATATAAGATTAAAATTCCAAATCAACTTACCCAAGCAAACTGGCATTTCCTGGCATAGACGAGATTCCTGCTGCAGCACCGCTAATATCTCCATCATTTGTCTAGAAAGCACCACAGAGAAAAAGTATCAATATGGCACAATATGGTGCAGACGCATCAAGACAGCAAACATTTGATGTTTTAACACGAACACAGCCATGTGACAGGAAAATTGAAGTAATTTTTTATGCAAGAGACTCCTATCCAATGCAAATAAGAGTTTTTTTGCCAATGAGATATTTAGAGAATTCATCACGAAGATACTTGTACTAGGAATTTGAAGTTACCTTCTCATGGCTCTGTTTCACTATTTGCAAAAATTGTTCAACTGCTTGAAATGCTTTTGCTCGGACATCGCTGTTTCAAAGAACTGAAAATTAGAATCTTTATTCATCTTTAACAAGGGAAAACATTTGCAAAAAGAATAAATCATCCAAAAAATATTTACAACCTGTCAGGATCGATGGTGAGTATAACAACATTAGGAAGAATCCGAGTTGCAATCTCTGTTGTGTCATAATAAGAACTGGTGGCACATAAAGCCATAATTCCTGCCATAAAATAGTTCTACATGAAGAAGGTGATACCTAAAACCAAAGCTTTATAAGAATAGATGATTGATACATTTGGATCAGAAATATGAATTTCCTATACCAGCTCCTCGTGCTGGGGAGAAAGTGTCACGCAATGCACGGACTGTAAATGCATTAATCAAAACTCTTTTCCTCATCTGCAATGTAAATTCAAAGGTATCAGATGAAAGTCTTGAGATGACAATGAATCTGATAGCCATGATGATTATCACAGAGGATACCAGCTGTTCAAACAAAATATGAAGACAGTCAGGATATTCAAGAATCACAAAGTAGTTATTGCAGATACTAACCCCTTCATTTAGGTGGCTAGCAATATTTCCGAGTAATATTGTGGTATTGGTTCTGATTGCAGGCTCTTCATCCACCTGCATAATGTGAAACCATCACCACATAAACAAAGAGCCTTAATCCTCAATCACATGTTGACGGAATAAAGAAGAAGAATAAGCAATGAACAAAATGTGAATCTAAATATCAGCCAAGAAACATCGCATTCAGAAATCAAGGGCAAATAGAATCCGGATCCATCAGCAAATCAAGGACTTCATACCTGTAACTTGGAGAGATATTTTAATAATGATCCTGAAATAGTTCGTTGAGAAAGCTGCAAAGTCAATCAAACAACAGCACTCAGATATCACTGGAAACCACATTCAACCATCTTCCAAGTATAGAGTTGAAAATTCATGATAACAAAGCAGGAAAGATAAAACTATGGCACAATGATTGGAGGGAAAGGAGTAACTGATTATACCTGAATTCATCTTGAATATAATACTATCTTTTCTAAAGTTTAATGGAAGATTTATAATTGTCCCCACTTGAATTTACAGGATATCATCACATTGCTCCAAGAATTAAATATATATACATATATAGCAACTGATAAAAATACACACTGATACTAGAAAACAAGAGACAGATACCTTAGGAGCCAATACAAGCATGGATTTAAGAGTCAATTCCCGCAGAAAAGCAGATGTGTCTGAAAATCCAGTGGCAACATGAGGGTAAACCTACTCACACGTAATCCAAATAGGTGGTTAGAATTACAATTATTATTGGGACTTCCACCCAGACAGAAGCAAGATAACTTTTATCTGATCATAGAGAAATGCTTATAGATCATCTCATGCTGACTGCTTACTTGCTCATCTACAACTTGTCCTGATAATGACTCTCCATATTGATCAATATGTTGTAGGAGACCAACTCGAATTGCTCGATCATTAGAAGCAAAAAGTTTCACTATTGTTGGCAGTACCTACAGATAATAGCAAGAAACGTACCCATTAAACAGTAGTAGTACCAAATGAATAGAAAACAGCCAAATGCTTTATGAAGACTGAAGGAAAAAGGTGACAGCAAAAGATACTTGTTAGAATAAGACCTTGACACTAAAGTCTTCAGCCGACAACCAAGAACCCATTTTCAACAGTGCTGTCAAGGCAGGGGCAGCAGCTGAACCAAATTCAAGGCCAGAAGCTAATAAAGGAAGTAACTGTAAAACCAGAAAATAAAATTAAGAACTGGCATTCAAAAAAATAGACTACAGTTTCACCAATATATCTCACTAGAATTTCAAAACCCAGACCTTTTTCAGCACAATTTGTCGAGGAAGCTGCTCTGCTAAATTTGGAAGCTTGCGGAAGAAGGTATCCTTCTCAACACTGTCCTTCAAGTTAAGAATCTCCATGAAATGTATGGTATCCACCAACTTATTTTGGAAGTATTCTGCCAACCAAAGAGTAGTTAAATCTAGAGATGCAAGGGAAAGAAACGATGCCGGGGAAAATAAAGTAGCTTTGATGAAAACACAAGTATTAGAGAACAAGAGGATATTTCCTATATAGTTAGTTTGCTACTCTTACGTTGTGTTTGGTTCAAACTATTTTATTCTCATTGCATTCTTAGATCTTATTTACTTAATATATAAATATATAAAGTTAGCTATGATTTACATATCAGATATATAATTAAATTAATGCCAAATTGAAAATCTAGCCCCTGAACTATAGGTTATGTTACAATTCAGTTCCCTTTTTTGTTATAATTTGATCCTTAAACTTATAAATTTATTTCGACACATAATTTTTTAATGCACTCTTTACTAGAAAATAAAACAATTTTTTTTCCTCTTATTTATGTGACATATAAAATGATTTCAAAAATATAATTTGTTTATTTAGTGTTAAGAATTAAAACCAAAAAATCAAAAAATGGCGATCAGAGGCCTCTTCTTTCCCAATGTGTGTTATTATCATTTGCATAACTTTAATAAAATAAAATAAATTTTTTTGTTAAGTTTACGAATGTTAATCTTTAGTTTTTATAATTTTTGAACTCTATAGAATCCAAAATATGGGTAAAACAAAAAAGAATTTTTGTCATTTTTGTCAACAGTTAAATAAAATGATGATGAATTCAAACAATTTTCGTAAAATTTAGTGATCAAACTGTGCTAAAAAACTTTTCAAATGTAATTGTAACAAGATAAATAGTTCAAACACTAAAATGGCAACTTGCCCTCAAGTCAACTTTACTTATATCCTTCAATTTTATAACCATGAATTTTTTATTCTACTACAACACATTTAACTCAAATTGGGCATGGAATTAACTTATAATTAAAATGTTAATTTTACTTAATTTATATCATATTTGTATTATGTTCTCATTCATGTTGCATGCAATTGGAACTTTAACTTTAAATGTTAATTTCTTATCTTATAATAGAGATTTTCATGAATACTAATTTACTATTTCTTCTTTATTTTAAAAAAAAAAACTAACTTACTATTTCTTCATTGTTATAAGAGCAATGCCAATGTTATTATAATAAGAGCAATAACATAATAATACTTCAATTTGTTCTTCACAATAAGAAAAAGAAAATGAAGGGGAAGAACAAAACAAACGCATCCAAACTTGAACGTATAGGAGCACTTAAGTAAACACCAACATTACACAAGCTATATGATGTTGGACAAGTTAGGATTAATTTGCCTACTTAGAAATTTGGGAAAAGCCTAAGATCTTATACAAGATTTATGATGTGTGGGACTATTTTCGAGTACACAAAATCATAATCTGGATACAATTTTAGAATCATCGAATTGGGTGCTATGACATGATTTTAGGAGTGAATTGGATAAATTACTACAGCCGGACTGTTTGATTTGTTCCACTCTAAGGTGGCCATCCATTGTAAAGGGGAAATATGGTTTAGTGGCAAATCCACAACTACAGGTCATGCCTTGTAACACATTGAGCACGATAAGTAGGGATGTCCATCAGATGGACTGAATCAGGGAGGGGATCCAGACCAAAGATTGGATTGTTATAATTTAGGTAGGACTGAATTTCATTTTTTTCCAAAATTATGGTACTAACTTTCTTTTTTTTTTTCAATTTTTTTTTTCAGAAAAAGCTGATATTTTTCCTTTTTGTAATCTGATCAATTTCAATCTAGTCTGGTCTGGATCGCAAACTGGACCAAACATTTGACAATGGGCTTCTACCGGTCGACTTGACTGGAGATGGGGGTTGTAGAACAGAGGTTGGAGTGAGACATAGTTGCGAAAGAAGGACGAGATCAAGAGAGGCAGCAGTTGGGAGAACTTGCAACAATAAGTGGTGCATTTCCAACAATATTTTGCAGTGAGGCTTCGAGGTTTAGCCGATCAAGGGGTGGTAGGTGCAGTGTCACTCACTACATAGCAATGACTAGCAAGCAGACTGGCAGCTATTTGGAGTGAGTAGATCTGTGGCTGTCGGACAAGTTGGGACCAACCGATACCAATTGAGTAGAACAAATTACACCTTTTTTATTTTATGATTTTTGAAGTTTGTTTCTTGGCAGACAAATTTGAGACTATATGGATGCAGGTTGGAGGGTTTGGTGTAGGATTTTTTCAGTTTTGATACCAACTAATATAGGACAAAATAGAGCTAACTTGCCTACTTAGTACATAAGAAAAAACCTAGAACTAAATCTATGGTTCTTAAGTGTGATGCCTAAAATCTGATTGAATCACACAATGAAGTATCGAGAAATCACTAACGTACTTTATTGAAGAAGTAAATGATGATCTGAAAGGAGATTAGAAAATTATTTATAGAGTGCCAAGTAATCTTTTCATGAATAGAATTGGAGAAAAAAAAAATACTCATGCTGATAAGTTTATTAATACTATTCTTAATAAAGATATGAAAAGAAAATAAAAAAACTGGGGAAAATAAAAATAACTTAACTAAAATAATTCTTAAATAGTAAAGTACTACCATGTCTATGTGCCTTCAC
Source organism: Carica papaya (assembly GCF_054855325.1). Lineage (NCBI taxonomy): Eukaryota > Viridiplantae > Streptophyta > Magnoliopsida > Brassicales > Caricaceae > Carica > Carica papaya. Next base: position 3,200,504 of record NC_142310.1, on the reverse strand, counting down.
CATATCTGATAAATGAAATGTATCTATCCAATGAGATCACCTATAACTAGAATCATGACTCCCTTCACTAGACATGGGGGCATAAAGAATACGTGAATTTCTCTTCTGTTAACATGTGAGGCTTCTTTACTTTGCAAAAAATAACGTAGGAAGATCTATTAATGTTTGACGCTGGTTTATATTACCACATTCAATCTACTTCAACAATTTCAAATGGCAGTCACCAAGAATTGCAGAATAACCAAAGTTCTTACAAGATTAGTACCAGTACGATTAAATACAGTCCAAATCAGCTCCCAGAGGATAAGACCAGAATAGCAAATGGAGACAAAATCCCCTTAACCAAGCAGACTATATGCTGTACTCTTGAATATGTTAAAATTTGCGAAAGGCTGATTACAGGCCTAAAACAATGGAAACCTTACCACTGTTTTCCAGAAGCTTTGATGTATTCAATCTGCGAGTAGGCATGGAACTCAAAAGACGCTGATAATCTGGAAGTAAAGACTGTGACACAAGAAAATAGACAGATGAAACCAACGTTAATTTAAAGAAATTAAAATCCTAGAGAACAATTATGAATGAAAATGCAGCTCAGTATTTTTGGCAGAATGACACAATAACAAATCAACCACATCAAGTTTCAAATTATCAGTGCCTGCGGTTTGGTAGGATATATATATATATATATAGAGAGAGAGAGAGAGAGAAAGAGAATCAAATATAGAAAGGATTAGACTCCAGGACCATAATTCCGGACTTGACCCTAAAAAGAAAAGACAAACCTTCGGAATGGAAGCAGTGTTACGCAGTTCCTCTGTTTTGCTCAACTTTAAAGCTGAGAAGAGTTCATAAATAAGACACCCTGGCAACAACCCATTAGAAAAATGAATGAATCATTCTATTGTGAAAGGGTTTTTCATCGCCAAGTAAATAACCCAAAGCACCAGGATGATAACATCTGAAACTGGTAGATGGTGCTGAAAATGCAGCATAAAAGAGATAATTTACTAATCCAAATCACCTGAAAATAAATGCATGAATGAGAAAGTTTTCACAAGCATGAATGGTAGATGGATCAATTCACATGTAAGAAACATGCAGGAATTAAAATTGATATAACAGAATACATAAATGCCCCAAGCTTATGGTTGCTAACATCTGGACAGTTTCCAATATGTTACATGCACAACCACTGTACCATTAAAGGAGCAACAATCTTACCCAAGCCCCATGAATCAATGGCCCAAGGTGGAGACTTTCTGATTGCAGCCCAGTCAGACTTTAGCATTTCCATTGGCTTGTATTGTGATCCAATAAGCCATTCATATTGCTGATGAACAAAAAAATTAAATAAAATATGAAAAGCCAAAAAGTCCATTGACTTGCAATAAACTCTGTAATAATGAACCCTGACACATCAGTCAGTAAAGCAAAGCAAGCAATAGTTCAGGAAATTTACTTTTTTTTTTGAATAATAATGAATGAAAGATTTAGTGAATAATAAAGCATGAAAGCCCCATTTTAGATATCACAGGCTGCAGGTTCCATGAATCCTCATTATTCAACCCTATTTTTGGTAGAGAGATCTGCTAACTTACATGGAGAAAACAGTTATTTAATTTATTTTAACCCAGCACCAGCTATATACTCAATTTCCTTAAGGATTTTCTATGTTCCCCTCAGATATCTGTCTGAGTTTGAGGATTTCAATAACAATTTATATGAAAAAGAAAAAGAAAAAGAAAAATCCCAATTACAAAAACCATGTCATTCTGAGGTGAAAAGAAGCTACCATATTAGCTAATACAAAAATATTCAGATTACCAGCATAGGTCCACTAGCAGCTGGATTATGTCCATCAAACTCTGATAGGACATCAAAAGCATGCAGCTTCCAGTCCAAAGTTGGTGTGACAACAACACTTGACAAGCAGACATTCCCATGAACCTGTAGTAAATGAGGCTAGTCAAACAATGATAATGGAGGTAACACATACATAAATACATAAATACATATATGAACTGCACACAAGTTCGCATGCGTGTATATATATTAAGGAAAAAATTAAGATATAAACATGTATTTTAACCTACATATCCTGCAATCCTATTTATACACATTATATAAATATGCAATACCATATACATGTACACGACAAGAAAGAAAAAAAAGATTAAAATGGACAGTACAAGTTCCGAAATAATAATTTAGATAATGATGCAAGTATTTACGGAGATCTCCAACTCAAATATAAAGAAAACCTGATTTAGAACTGATTCACAGTAACAATTATTATTAAACATAGTTGAAGACTAAAGACAAAAGGCAGTCCTCTTGACACGCATTGTTGAACATGATCCAAATTGAAAATATTTAATATCTGATAAATGAATAATTAAAATTTTAAGAACACCCATAAGAAGGCTTTAATTTAAGCATGCAGAGCGAGGTCAAAGAATGTAAAGTCAGTGAAAGTTTATAGTAATTACTAACAATAAAATCTTATGCACTTGAAAGATAGAACAGTTGCAAAATTACAAATCATCATAATGCAGTCCAAAATGAACTAATTAAACAGCTAAAGATTATTGCAGATTTTACTTACAAGTTTACAATCATTGTTCAAAAAGCTAACAGCTTTAGCTATCTGGTGCAGACCCAAAGCATAGTATTCATCTCTGGCAGCAAATGAAAGAATAGCCAGTCAAAACAGACTCAATTCCACTTACCAGTGATAACTAAATTCAATACTTTATATGTGAATAACATCAGGAAGCCAAGAAGTTCAATGACAATTCCAGGCAAATTATGAAGGCCAAATTGTTAGAAATAATTAAATGCCACAAAGCATGAAGTAGATTTCCGAGTCTCTGATCAGGTGAAAGCAAAATACCCAGTCAAAAATAGACCTGAATCTTACCATCCCAAAAAACAATAATAAAAGAACAGTCCTGAATCTCAAAAAGCATTGTAATTTTGTTAACGAAAAATATCATTGTAATTGACATAGTAATCAAGGTACCAAAACATCTTCCGGGTGAAATTATATTCCATGCGATCCCACTAAAACATGCAATACCACCACTATAAACGTACCAGTAAACAATGGTTATACCTTTGAGTCCCTTCTAAACCTAGTTCCTTGATCTTTTCGGACAAAGGCATAACAGGCTCAGTGACAATATAGATAGTGACCTTCGGAGAAGAACCATCAAAAGTTTCAACCTCGGTGCTGTGAAGAAATGACAGAATATTTGGATGCCTCACCTGAAAAAGGACAAAACCTACTTTTTATGCTAAATGAAAAGAAACCAAAATAATTTTAATGTAACAGAGGAAGCCTGTTTACAGTTCATAATTCAGATGGAAGAGTTTGTCATTCATATGAACCGGCAATACAAATAACAAGTCATGATAACTTACAGTACGGAGACGCTTGACACCATTACGACCTGCAGCTAAATGCCCATCCTGGGGATTGCTCCCAGAAAGTGAAAATATTGACACTGGAGATCCATCATCCTGAAAACAAGGCCAAAAATTAGAGGCAGACCATCTTCCTTGTAGAAGAACAATGATAGAACAAAAGCAGAATAGTAAATACGAACATAATGTCATAACATTTCTGTAGAAAGGTTGATTAGAAAGAAAAAAGAAAAAAAAAAAAAGAGTTTTCTAAAGTTGATGAAAGCAATGGCCTAATTGCAAGCAAAGAATTCAATCATAATGACAATGTGAGTTTGCCTAATAATGACACATATGTTAATTAGAAAAGGACATGACTTGGAATGAATTTAGCGAAAGAAGCTTATCAGATTGATTTTATTACTGTGAAGCACAAAAATTCAAATATGAACGTAGTTTCGAAATGGACGAGTAAGATCCAAGAATACGTATTGGTTATAGGCAGCTAAATAACAGGTTGCTAAGTTCCTAAATAGTTGAAAGTATGGTAAGAGAGTATCAGTTACATAATTAGTCATGAAACAGCACCACATCCGCAAAGAAATGCTAAAATTTTAGCCTATGAGTGACTATCAACTCATCATCACCTCAGCATCACATCATGTCTAAGAATTAAAAATTTTTCTAAAATCGAAAGAGTAAGGTAATAAGGCAGAGAAGCAGTGCAATTGTCAATAAGCGAAGAAAAAGGAAGCGAAACAGAAGAAATCATGGGCGAGGAGAAGAGTAAAACTGACAATGAAAGGGAAGACTGAAGAGAGAGAGATTATAGCCGTTACCTTGGAGGTGCCGCGGAAATGAGACCAGGAGCCCCAAGCGGAGGGATAAGGATCGCCCATGTTGTAAGGTAGATCCTTGAGCCCCGTACCAGATCCAGCCACTACTCCCTTTAAGAACTTGAGCATCTTCCCCTTTATGTCTTCCGCTTGTATTTTCTTCGTCCTCCAACTGGTTTTTGTTTGTCTATAAATACTAGGCTCAGCCTTGGAGTCACGAGGGAATTGAAGAAGCAGAGACACAGAGGAGAAGAAGAAGAAGAAGACGATGGTGTAGGAAAATATGATTCGATCTGTTGAGCAGTAAGAGAGAGAGAGAGAGAGAATTTTTTTTTTTTTAAAAAAAAAAAAAGAAAAGAAAAGGAAACGAGAATGAACTTGAATTTATTAGGTGCATGCAAGAGTAGGGAACAAATGTGTTCTTGTTTAAAATAGGCTGGGCTATAATTGTGTGGGCTGAGCCATGACGACGTCGTTTCGTTACTATATTGGGCCTTATGGGCCTCCTTTGTTGGGCTGATAATTTCTTATTTTAAAGAAACGTCGTCGTCAAGGCCCAACAAAACCAAGAATCTTGACCAGGAAAGCAATGGCGATGATCCGTATCAAATGGTGATGACCTAAGAGAGGGGGGTGGAAGGAGGGAATTGCCATGATATATAAATTAAATTTGGAAGACAATTTCTCCACCAAACGGGGTCTCAGCAGAAATTTCTCTTCAAAGTCCAAATGTTGGTTTCATTGAGGCAAAAGGTCTTCGTCTAGACTCTTTACCCACAATAAAAAGTCTAGTTGATCTCATTACAGAAGACCCCGACTCGGTCTTCTTCTCTTAATCAATCGTGTAAAACAAACATAAATTCACTTGCCTTCAAGAATTTTCCTTCCCTCTTTCTCCCCAATCAATCAAGGACCACAATCAGCACTATGTATATATATTTATATTTATATATATATTTATATTTATATACCATATGTTCATGTGGGCTAGCTAGTTAAACAAAAACAGAGGGAAGAAAATATAGGAAAGCAATCATGGAGGAGACCATTTCTTTGATATTTCATGGGTTGAAGAAAGTAAAAGAGCTTGAATTAAACCTGCCAAATTACTTGGCCAACCAGCCTCCACATCTTCTTTCCAGTTCTCTGGAGGAGATCATCACCATCTTTGTGGAGGCTAAAGAAAGGCTTGTAACGAGTCACGAGTCGTCATCTCAACGGGTGGCAATGCAGAATATAGATGCCAGCTTGCAGGAGTGGGTGATAAGATCAGGTGAGACGAAGCTTTTAGGCGGGAAGGCTGGAGAGGTGTCTGATCAAATTATGTGCAGAAAAGATTTGGATCAGGGTTGCAGTAGTACACCATTCAGGAATTCTAATGTGAATCAGGCAATGGAGGTTTCCGATTCTGGCAAGCTGCCTATTACTTGTTCATCATTACAAAGACCACGAAGACGGTAAATATACGTGTATATATAGAAAAAATATTATATATTATATGTATAATGACATTGCATATGGTGCAGCAGGCAAGATGAAGAAGATAGAAGAACAGTAAGGGTGGCTGCTCCTCGGATGGGAAACACTGACATACCCCCAGATGATAACTTCAGTTGGAGAAAATATGGGCAGAAAGAAATATTGGGTTCCAGGTTCCCAAGGTACCCATATATATTTCTTCAAATAACACCATATTCATATATTTATACAAGAATTAAATTGCACATATCATGATTTTAAGAATGGCAGTAAAGTATTGAAGTAATTAAAGATGGTGTTTGTCAAAATAACTCAGGGCATACTATAGGTGTACCCACCAAAAGTTGTACAACTGTCCGGCCAAGAAGCAAGTGCAGCGCCTTGATGATGATCCTTATATGTTCCTAGTCACGTATAGAGGCAGCCATAGCTGCTACACATCAGCTGCTGCAGTGCCCACCACATCCACGGAGATGATAATCGCTACTACTACTACTACTGGTATTACTACTACGGATCAGTCTAATGTCGTGACTACAAGTACAAGTGGCCTTTCGCTTAATCCTCTACCTCTTGACAGATGGTTGTCTGTCCAGGTTAGCGTTGGTGGCAGCAGCCTCAGCCATAGATATGATAAAGAAACGGAGTATGCAGCAGGAGTTGTTGACATGGCTGATGCTATGTTTAATTCTGGTAGCAGCGGTGGGAATAATACCATGGAATTTATTTTCCCTTCTCAGCATCCTCCCCAGTCGTGACAAGGATATTTGATTATGTACTTTCAATTTCACACAATTTGATTAATTTCATAACTTTTTTTTTTATTAATTTAAAATTTCATTAAGTAGTTCTCCATTTTGGTGATAAATATCCTTTTTCTCTTCATGTTTTAACAAATCTTTTTCATGACCAGCTTAGTTTATACCATATACCATTAATAAACAACTTACTTTTGCACTACCCAGATAGTAGTTTAATAGAAAAACCCATACAAATTTGGAAGTTTTTATGATCATCTCATGGGTCCATCCATGGGAGATCCATTGATGCAAACCCACATCAAGTTTTGTGGATCATGAACAGCTTAGTTTATACCATACACCATTAATAAACAACTTAATTTTTCACTACCCAGAAAGTTGTTAATAAAAATATCCATAAAAATTTGGAATTTTTTATGATCATCTCATGAGTCCATCCATGGAAGATGCATTGATGCAAACCCACATCAAGTTTTGTGTGTCATGATATGCAAAGGACGAAAAGGTCTTAATTGGCTATGACTCTGTTATTGAATTACTGAACCTCATGTAGACTGATTACACGTGATGGGACAAGCTATATCTCTCTCTCTATCTATATATATATATATATATATATATTTACTGATAACTAATACAAGATAAATACATAGCTGCTACTCATTGAAGAAGTCCCCAGAATGGTCAAAACAAAAAGCAGTGTCAAAATCCACTACAAAGTCCATGGGCAAACAATGAGTACTAGTAGAGGTGGCTTCACTACATGAATACACAGCAGGTTCAGCCGAGTTTAGAGGCATCAGATCCTTCCAAATCACTTGTTCATCGCTTGCTTTATTTTCTTGCCTCAAGCCTGACAAGCTAAAAGGATGCTGATTACTACTACTTGGTGTGTATGAATCGGAGGAATTGGAAACCACATAAGACACCCAAGAGTCTGAGTCCGACATAATTTGTGGCGTCTTGTAAGTGTCAATACAGGTATGGTCGCCTATATAAGTGGTTTGATATTGTTGGGGATCGTGCTCCAATCTTTGGACTTGTTTGGTTGCTTTACAACCCTGATCGTACTTGTGGGTGCACCTGAAGTAACTCCTGTGTAAATTCAATCGAATTAGGAATGTTATTCATTGATTTATTCGTCAGTTCTGTCTGAAAATTAATTCCCAAAATGCATACAATCACAGAGAGTAAAAAGTAAAATAAGAAAACATGTGTTTTGGCAAGTGTGCCTAAATCAAAAAAAACTTTTTCACTATCAATGTTTCCCTCCAATATATTTTCCAACAGAATATTCACAGAATTAAGCCATATCAACAACTTCCTGCTGCGAAAAACCATTAATTCTTACCTTGGAAATTTTGCATTGAGAATATCCTTTTGTCCATACTTTCTCCAAGCATGACCATCTTCAACGAGAGGAGACACTACAGTCCATGCCTTTGTGTTCTTCCTGCAAAAAATTATAATTAACACCCGTCTCATCATAAATGCTAATCAATCTTGTAAAAAGAAAATTTAATGGAGTTTAATTGATCAAAACTAAAACCCATCTTCCTCAAAACTTATTCAACCATATCAAAATCATGTCTTACTTTCTCTTGTAGCAACCTCTCCTGTCCTTGGCAGCCGTACTCTTCCTGCTCTCACCGGAATCCTCGGTCCTCGGCGAATCATGAACAAAAGAGTCTGCCTGCTGAAGCTTCTCACCCAACTCACAGGACCTCACAACTGAAAGACTCTCTGTAAAAGATCTCAAGATCTTCTCCACCAATTCATCAACTGACACAGATCCATCTTCTTTCAAGTGCTTGTGGAGCAAGAGCTGAAGCTGGTTTGCAGATTCTTGGCCTTTGACAAGTTCTTGTATTACCCTTTTCTTCTGGGCAGATGGTTTTTCAAGCAGAGTAGCCATGGCGAGGGTAAAGCACTGATCTTGTTGGCTTAGCTGAGGTAAGTCATAATATATATTGTGAGTCGAGAAGAAGATAAGGGGGGTAATCTTATGATGATATTCTTGGCATGAATAAGGAAGGAGAGGAGCAAATGGGAGGAAGATGGATGGAAAAGAGGGGAAGAGGGGATTAGAAGAAAGAAAAAGGGAGGAAAAGGAAAGATCCAAATTGCTGACAAAGCAATGCTGACGTTGCACCTGTGATGTAATGCTGACGTCTTGTTTGCCCCCCCCCCCCTCACCCTTTTACTTCTGCCTTTTAATCATTATATTAATTCATAATTACCTCTGTGGAAAAATGTTTGCTCGTACTAATTAACCGGTTCTTATCTTAACAAACAAGTCTTTTATAAGACTTAAAACAAATTATTAAACTTAGTGCCAAAATTTGACATTTATTATGATATTATTTGCTTAAATTATTTTGAATTTTAAAATAATTTAAAAATAGAAAAAAAATTTGCTCATTTTTTTCTAACAATATAAAAGATTATGAAATAATGCAGAAAAATAATTATCTCTCACTTTATTCCTAATTGTATCCCTAATGACCCAATTAGTATAAGTAAAAGTTGTGTTTACACTTTCACATATAATATTTATATTGTACCAAAAATGAAATAAAATCTTATGTTTGTACATAAGCATTCAAACATTATTAAATTTTAAAAAAAAATTAATTAACAAATTTGTAATATATCATAAATGTATGATTGATAATGAATTATTATTATTTTTAAATAATGAAATAAAATCTTATGCTTGTAATAAAGTATTCAAATGTTATTAAAATTAAAAAATTAATTTTTATTTTTGTTTATTAAAATTTTTAACTAATTATTTATTTTAATATTTACAATTATTTTTATCAAATATAATTATTTTCTTTGAATATATAATGATTTTTATATTTAAAATACTTCCAATAAAACAACTATTTTTAATATTTTAGAAAGGAGGACATAACTGTCAATTCACACGTAGAGATAAACCCTCGCTCGCGGGGAAGACAGAGGAAGCAGAGTGTGTATGCGGGCGGCACCCCAAAAGGCTATGCTGAGGTGCAGATCACCTACATTGCTCACGCTCAGGATGCTACTATCATCTCCTTCTACCTCAAGGAACCCTAACACTAACTCGAATCTCACATGCAAACCCACCTCTCGTATTCCCAAATCATTTCATCGTTCAAGTGATCTCAGTCTCTTCTCAAACCCTCACCCTTTCCGCCAAACCATGGCACTCGTCAACTGCTGCTCCAGCAATACCACCCATACGGTGCCCATCTCGACTGCACCCGAGTCCGGAAATCCGGAACCCGACTCTGTTTCTGGGTCTCTCGTCGTGGTCTCCTTCTATAAGTTCGCTGATTTTCCTGATCATGCTGATATGCGAAAACCATTGAAGGAGCTTTGTGAGGAACTGGTACTTATCACTTTATCTTTATTCTACTATTGCGTTTATTATGGTTATGATTCAAGGCATGTTGTTTCCATATTCGAATTATATGGTTTCACTTGTAGTCTATGAAAAGAACGCAGTGACTTTTAGTTATGTTTTTCATTTTGAATCTTCTTTTGTTAATTGCTGTTTTTATTGCTCGGAGCTCACACCAATTGCAAGCTTCTCCTTTTGTTCTCAGCTACTTGAAAAAAGAATTGCTTTTGGGTAGTAAAGTATTGATCTTAAATTTTTTGGAAGGTGTTTTTCTTATTCAAAGCGAATGAAAAATATGTCTTTAACCAATATTGGGGATTAGGGATTAAGAGTGCTGTGTTGTTGAGGGGTAGAAAGTTTACTGTATTTACTTGAGGAACTTATGTTCATTGTTTGGTGTTATTGTGCGTCAGCTAACAGAATCCTATCAGCGTGTTTCAGGTGGTATCATTCTTGCACCAGAGGGGATCAATGGTAGCATATGTGGGACTCCAGAATCGGTGGAAAGAGTACTTGGATTTATCCAGAGTGATAGCCGCCTAAAGGGACTGAGGCAGGTGGAATCACCTGTGACTCCTGAAGAGGAGGCCATCCACCATGGACACACTAGCAGTTCTCCTCTTGCAGCAGGGGAAGATGCACCCTTCCGATGGGATCATGTCCGTGTCAAATTGAAGAAAGAGGTATTGTCCGCGAAGTCAATGCAGTTGCCACTAGGTCTTTCATTCAAATTCAATTATTTCCTTTACTGGCTAGTAATCAGACCATGAAAGTAGATCTGTCAAACTTATCATATGTTTATTTATGTTTATGCTCATCATGTTTGAGCAGATTGTTACTCTTGGGATGCCGAGTGTGTCACCAAATGAAAAGGTTGGAAAGTATGTGAGCCCAAAGGACTGGAATGCATTAATCGGCGATCCAGAAACGGTGGGTGCCTCATAATGTTAATGAATAGTTTTCATATTGATGATTGTTCTTTGCTACCGTTATTAGCAGAATTTGAAAGGTTTTAAATTGGGTTTCCTCAAATATCCTTGAAAAGTTGAGATTACATCATTTTTTCCATTCAAGAAAAGATCTGATGATATATTTCTGAATAAAAACATAAAATCCATTCATCATAACGTGTAAGGGAGGTGTCAACTGTATACAAAAAAGATTTGCAGTTGGAATACACAAGATTTACAGTTCTAGCAATGTCAAACTAAAATTCTCGAACTTTTCAATTTAGTCAAGGGCTGAATCCTAATAAGATCTGAAAAATATATTTCCTTATCCATTTCAGCTAAAGGTTCACAGAACTTTAGTTATTGGACTTTAAGGACTTAGTTTTTTGTCATCCTCTGTTATTAATGGTTTTATTTGGTTGCTTGTTGGAATATCTACTTGGTTCTTGGATGTAGGTATGTACACTTCAAAGTTGATGTATGCATTATTCTTTATCATTCATTTTTGCAGCATGAAGTGAGTGTAGAAACTATCAGATTATGCCACCAAAACGTGTGTGGAATGTATAAGTGGGATTGATAGTTATCTCTTTCCGTTTGCTCATTTCTCAGCTCATCTTTGTCCAACATGTAGCGATTTTGCAGAGCAAGAACACCAATAATAGTGTGATTTGCATAGAAAGTTGGCAAGTTAAAGAACAGGGTTCTCCCGGCTATCAGAAATGAAAAAGAAAGTCAAGGTCAATATCAAGTTTGGCTGCTGCCTGGATTCTTCAGATTGTTTAAGTGAAAAGCTTTTGGATGTTAAATTTACAAATGCTGCATATTTTGAGTTTTCTGTAGAGTGCTGGATTTGTGTGTATAATGTATAGTAAATTGGCATGATATAAGGCATAGTGGTTGTTTTCACTTAGGCATAATGATTAAAACTTCTAAATGGATGAATATTATTTGAATTCAGGTGGTGATTGATGTTCGTAATGATTATGAAACTAGAATTGGGAAGTTCAAAGGAGCAGTTGATCCATGTACTTCAGCATTCCGTGAGTTCCCGTCCTGGGTGGTGGACCAGTTCCAGCTTGGCAAAACAAAAAATGAGCATGCAAAGGTTGAGGCAGAGGCCACAGATGCAAGCACCAATCAGGACACAGAAGTTCCAAATGAGAAAATGCCACAGCGGGTTGCAATGTATTGCACAGGAGGAATTCGATGTGAGAAAGCTTCAAGTTTTCTCCTCAGCAAGGGTTTCAAAGAGGTTTTCTTTTCCTACAACTTCAATCTGCATTCTGATAAGTTACTTTGAATGTATAGTTAGGCACATTTTGTTCCTTGTTAGGGTTGTTTAACCAGTCCTGGAAAAAGCGTCCACGAGTATACTCCCGTTAAGAAATACTTATTTATGTTGTCATTCAGTATTTGTGATGAATTCTTGATCAGGTTTATCACTTGGAAGGTGGGATTTTGAAGTACCTGGAGGAGGTTCCTAAAACGGAGAGCATGTGGGAAGGTGAGTGCTTTGTGTTTGACAAACGAGTGTCAGTGGAGCATGGTCTGGTGCAAGGAAGTTTCAAGCTTTGCTACGGGTGCAAGCAACCAGTTAGTGATGCAGACATGGAAGCTCCGGAATGGGAGTATGGAGTATCTTGCCCATACTGTTATTCATCGAAATCTGAAGAAGAGAAAGAGAGGGCTAGAGCTCGGCAGAGGCAATTCGAGACCTGGGGCATTATCGGTGGCCCTGACAAGGGTAGGCGACCAACGTGATTCACCCTCAGTATAACTAATCTAGAGCATTATATTCACTGAAAAATGAATTGGTACATGTATTTTGACTTGTTTCTTTCTCATTGTTGATGAATGGCATGTGTTTTTGTGGTTGTATAACTGAGTGTAACTAAGGGAAAACCTTGTCTTAACCACAAATCTAGATTTGGGGTGAATGGAAGATTGGGTTTTGTTAAGGGGATTAGATCAAGCTTCAAAGAGTCCTGTTTCTTTTATGGGTGATCCATGCTCCCTATCCAATGTAAGGCATTGCCAAGTTCCATTTTCAGTTCTGAAATTGAAGATTATGAATTGAAGTATGTGGATTTAGTTGTAGTTATTCAAAAACCGGGTTTTTGAAGAATTAAAAAAATCAAATTGTTGTACCGAAAACTCGAATTTAGAACTTAATTCCAGATTATTTTCAGAATGAATAAATTCATAAAAAAAAAATAGCAATTTGTGTTATCTTTAAGATAAAAAATCAACTTCTTGAGATTTTCTAGCCCTTGTTTGCTAATTTTTTCCTCTTGTTTATATTATTAAAAAAAACAAAATCCTCCTGAATGTTAAAATATGTAATAAATTAGATTTTGCTTTTAGCAAAGACCATTTTTTTTTAATAAATAATTTGTATGGTAGTGAGTAATATTTTCTATATAATTTTATTTTTAGTATTTTTAGAATAAAAATATAATATTGATGACCGAAATAGTCAAGAAGAAAGAAGGAATCAAGCTTTTTCCCTGGACAATCGAAAAAGTGAAAGCAACAACCACCAAGATCCCTTTCATTTACTTCTTCGATTTGATCGAGAGAGACACCGAACCGTAAAATGGCAGGAGAAGCGGGACTCTTCAAATTCCTTCGCCCGAGATTGAGGCCGCAGTCCACGGACATCCATGCCGCCGCCTCGTGGGGCGTCGCTGCCGCTACCACCGCTCTTTGGCTCGTCCAAGTACGCTCCTTTTCTTCTTTTCTTCATCTTCTTTTCCCTCAGTTATTGTTCTCTTATATTTGTTATTGATTTTGCTGTTTTGTTTCTTTGACTTTAATTTGGTGTTGATTCATCGCTAGAAACAGCTACTATATACATATTTAGTTTGTCCTTCATATTTGTAGCAGATTATTTGGACAATGATTGACCAATTTATTCTCGCTGTCCAGGGTTAGTGATTGATTTGTTCTGTGGGGTCTGGAAACCAAGGCTGCAAGCTAATAGAAGTTGAAATTAGTAATATCAAATTAATAAAAGAATCTTCATCATGGTACTGATTTGGTGGCACAGAGACTAGAAGAAACCTGAACTTTACCCCCAATTGCGTTTGAATGTCTGCTAGCATCATGTTACAAGGTCTGTCTTGGTGCTTCATTAAGCTTTGTTCAGGGTTCCATGGTCCAGCCTCCTTAATACTTGCACCCTCTTATTCTTAATGTTTTATTTTTAACATCCCGCCCCCCTCATTCGAACCCCAACTTTTCATCACAAAAGGTGAAAGTACCATCTATCCAACCAAAGGATGGTTGGTTCATTCTTGATGTTGATCATGTGAAACCTTTAATTATGCTAGCTATGGTTAGCTTGAAGGTTGGTTTCTTTTGATGGGGAAGAAATCTCTTAAATCTTGAAATATTATTATTTGTTCTTGTAGCCTCTTTTTAAGTGCATTTTTTTTTTGCTTTCTAGAATATTTTGAGCTAGTATTGCATTACTATCCTATTTTAAATTTGACAGTAGTAATTAATGGGCGAATAACCTGATAGTGAGTTTACCATTAAATTGAATGCAATCAAAGTTTAGTTCTTTAAATTTGACAGTAGTAACCTGATAGTAATGCAATACTAATGGGTGAATAACCTGATCCTAATGCAATATTAATATCAGTTTATTAATGGGTGAATAACCTGATAGTATTTCGTTACTATCCTATTTTAACTTTGACAGTAGTAATTAAGGGTTGAATAACCTGATAGTGAGTTTACCATTAAATTGAATGCAATCAAAGTTTAGTTCTTTAATTTTAAATTGTTAGGCAGTTGAATGGGCTCTTGGAGTTATGCATATGAGCCTTGGAACTTTTAGATACCAGTTCATTGATACAGTGATGACTTGTCTGCTTCTGGTACCATTTCATGAATAAAATGATGACTTGTCCTGTTTCTCAATTATAATATGTTATGATCTTTCTGGAGAGCACTTTTGAAATATCCAGTACAGCTGTTTACTTGTATTTGCATTGATACAGTCATGCAGATCGAGGAATGAAGTTTATTAGATTACTTAAGAGCATTAGAGTTTCTTTTCTACCATAGTTTTCTGTATATCTCCTTGTATACTTTGTTGAACATTCAAAATTTACATGTATGTTTTTTGGTGTTTTCCCAGCCTTTTGATTGGTTGAAGAAGACTTTTCTGGAGAAACCGGAAAAAGATGCAAAGTGAATCAAGATCAACATTTTGGAAAAATATTCTGCTTTCTTTTCTTTCCCAATAGTTTGCGGATGATTAGTCATAGAAACGTTTGATTGAATAATGTTAGTTTGGTTTTCTGTATGCTGAGGCCATTCCAGCATTAATACCTGGGATTTTATGGTGAATCCAGAAGTGGTTTTGTTTCTTGATTTAACATAACTTTTTCTGAAACTGCAAGAACCATTGATACTTGTCCTAGCAAATTCCTAAGGAAGTATTGATTTATGCTTCTTGATTATTTTGTGATACAAGTAAAAACAACAAGGCCTTTCTTTAAGCCCATTGCAACAGGAGCATGAAAAAGATACAAAGCATTAAAGACAAAGGAGAGTGAGAATTTGTTGTCATACTGCTGTTTTGTTCTGTAGTTGCTTGAGAGCCTGGAAAACTCTGGAGCTCTTATCGAAAATCCGCGCTCTTCTGTTGTAATCAGAAGGGTTTTTGCCTTGATCACCACCCATGATTGCTTCCATTTCCAAGCACTCTAACAGCGCCACCACTCCCTTCCTCTCCCTACACTTGTCTCCTGCTTTCATCAACTCTTGCTCTTCTTCTGGGTTCAAAATCTCAGCCTTTAACTCTCTTTCCAGTTCTACCACTGCCCCTGAATCCATACTCAAGCACCCAACAGGGAATCCCCGTTGGTGAACCCTCAGTTTCAGGTTTGATGGTGTGGCCGCCGCCATACCCACATGCTTGGAGGAGGAAGGAAGGAGAAGATGATGGGTTTGAGGATGAGAAAAAGCCATAACTAAAAGTGCAGGTGCAAGTTGTTCATTTGGTGTATATATATAGTTTGGGTTGAGCGGAGGTGGCAGAAGGAGGTAGGTTGAAGAAACACAGGCGCACACGTGGAGGCAGAGAAAAGGCACGCGCTTCGAAGAATGGATGACACGTTCTTGTCGGTCAAACATAAAATTTAACGCTTATCGTTTGGAGACTATCTTCGTATCCACAGAATTTCATACGAACAGTTGCAGGGTATTTGTGTTACCCTCAAATATATAAATAAAAGACGACCAAGAATGTATTCTACACCTAACTCTTATTGAAAAATTAACCCTTTTCTTTCTTGTTACGCGAGGTTTGTTTTTTGCACCATTCACTAATTAAAAGTAAGAGTGTGGCTTAATCATATGTTTAGAGCTCAGTCTTATAATTCAAGCTTTTAACTATATAGAGACATCATTCTTAAATTAACCCACAACTTATTTTACATATCATAATAGTTTATATTTGTTTTTATCATATATGAGTCTCAGAATGTTAAAAAAGGAGAACTACGAATCTCATTATTGTCATAGTGCCTGAAAATGCACCGTCTAACTTTGCAGCATGGATATACAATTAATATTCTCCAGGAGAAGTAGTTATCTGTCTCCGTTAATATGAAGCTACACTATATCAGTTATTTTCAACTCTCCCAAAACTTCAGCCCCTGCCAAATCAAGATAAGCAGGAAGGTAAACAACTTCAGTTAAAGGAGGTTGACCATTCTAACTTATGGTTTATACTGAAGAACATATCTTATCTTGCATTGCTCTCTCTCAGTCTCCTCTCGGCTGCTCTGGCAGCCGCCACCGAAGGCGGTAAATCCCTTAGGTTCTCACTTGCCTTTTCATCATTTCCTACCACTGCAAATAAAGACTCGACTTCTTTAAGCGTCAAAAGGGGTTCATCTTGATTCTTGGTGTTTCCGCTAATGAAAGAACTTGTGTTCCTGCTTCTGTTCAGTTTATAGATGCTCTCTTCAACAGTGTTTTTAACCTGCCATGGTAAAACCAAAAGTCAATTTCACAACCAAGTGCATTTCCGCAGTCAATAAATGACCAAGGTTCTTCAACATGAACAGGTTATAGAAAATGATGACATACTATAAATCGATGAACCAGCGTCTTATGCTCTTGCCCAATACGGTGTACCCGGCTCACAGCTTGCGCTTCAGCTGCTGGATTCAGTAGTGGCTCTACAAGGATAACGTGCTGTGCTTCTAACAGATTGAGGCCATTTGCTCCATGTTGGATTAAAAGCAATAAAACTTGGAAAGACTTTGCTTTTTCCTGCTGGACTTTTCTTTTGTGACATTCTGTTACATTGCTTTGCTGACCTCTAAATTTGCTGATAGCAACTTGAGATTTCCTGCAGTTTGGAAGCCATAAGCATAACCATTTAGAATAGCCCAATGACCCCCAAAAAATATTGTTTAAAAAGTTTATATATATATATATATATTTGAGATAATTAAAAAATTTATATAAACCGACATATATAGAACAGAACATCAGACTTCAAAATTCCTCGCCCTTTGCTGGATATTTGTGTGTAATTATATCAGGTGCTTTACAACCCTTCATTCATGATATTTTTTAACTTCAGAAACCTAAAAGAGCACTTCTAAAATTCTTAGCCATATCCTCTTAGTTTTTTCGACTTGGCATAGCATAACTTCTTAGTTCTTAGACTCCTACATTAATATACTTCATTGGGCAGCTACAGAAAGTGCATTGGTGTCACGCAGCAAGAAAGACTACAGCTGTTGGCTGTTTCACAGTTGTTCTTACCTGCCTCCTTTCATTCGGACATAGGTAATATCATTGGCAGTGAAAGCATGTTCTAATACATCAAGAACATCGTTCCAACTTGAGAAAACAAGTACTTTGGCATTTGGATCAGTAGATTTGATCCACAGGATTCTCCTGGTAACAGCTTCAATCTTCACAATAGCCCACAAAAAAGTCAGATATGATAATAACCTGAATTTGCTACTGACAGCATCATAATTGTTCATAATTTTTTCATTTATCCACATGAACAATATAAGAGAAGATGTACAACTTGGACACAAGCATGATAGCAACCGTATAAACTCTAGTGTTGATTCTTATTCCCCCAAGGAAATTTCAAGCAACTGTGACAATTGACCATGCATACGCAGTATTGTGGGTATGCTTGGTGAACAAGAAAAAGAACATGGGAAAGGGTGCCCAGGGGCATCAAAAAGATGAAACAAATGAATAATGGATACCTATCAAATAGAGAAAACCACACCAGTGCTATAAGAACTAATTTATGCACTACATGAGTTTATTATACAGCGAAGGAGAGGAAGCATACTTTTGTTCCATATGAGCCTTGAACAGTCAGAGATGATTCAGACATCTCATAGCCTTGAACTTTGTGCAGCAAATCAGAATTACATGGTCTATTTTGTCTGTCATCGGCATAGGCGATATTTCTTACATCTGTATGCTGTCGACATACCGGGCACATAAGCCACTTGTGCTGAGTATCACAAATTAATCTCTGCTCAGTCATGGCAAATAGACCTGCAAGACCACAGAGTTGATAGGAATTTGTGAGAAAAACAGAAATCGATTAGAGAGATGAATTAAAAGGCTATGGGCATAGACACCCTTGGTTGACTTGGTTCTGGAGATACACCTCTTACATCTGCTAATGGATACCAGCGAAAGACAAGCTAACAAGTATGCTCTACGGGAGATTTAGAGTGGATTTTCTCAGTATAAAAATTGTCAATATTATATTCTAATTGAGTATGAAGGCATTCTGAATAAGTTCTGTCACTTACTAGAGTAATTAGTTATATATAGCATAGATAAAAAAGTTACAGCACTTGACAATGGACAGTGAGGAAAGTATTTTCTGTTAATGCAGGTTTATTCCAGCCAGCTTTCACATAGTCCAACTATCCACCAAAGTAACAAAATACATAAAACCATGTAGTGTGGTCAGGCAGCAGAGATTTCAAAAATCTTCACCATTCATAATATCCAAGGCTTTCAACACAAACTTCAATATAGAACATGTAATGATTTAATTGACAAGCATGGGTCTGTGCATTCATGCTTCGTGTGTCTGCACACAACCGCAAAACATTGTCCCATTTCCTATGTAGAAGCATCTATTCTAAACTGAATGCAAAACATTCTATAGTAATTGTTTCTGCAGCAATTGGGAACTTAGTTATAGTGAGAATGGCCAAGGTAGTATAGTAGTTACATTTACAGCAGATAACATGCCCACATTGGAAAACCATCTTTTGCTTGCTGAGGTTTTCATGACAAATTGGACATGCTTCCTCAGCTTTAGATAGGTATTCACTTTTCTGTTCCACTGAAGTTGAAATTGTAGCTATTTCTTGATTTAATAAAGAATCACTTGAAGTTTTGACCGCATCCTTCTGCTTGGATTGAACCAAACCCTGAAAACAATACTCAAATGTGACCATAAGAAAGGAGATAACTTTTATATATCAGAGAAATACAAAAAAGGGAAAAGAAAAAGAAAAATGAAAATAAATAAAAAGTGTAGTCTTATGATCAGAACATGTAAGCACCTATATTTAGAAGTCGATAGCTTTTGATTCAGAACGGAAGGAATTGAAATTGGAAAATTTAAATTAATAAATTCAAGTTATCACTTCTCCTTGTTCTCCACGATATGGTCTTTGCTTTTAATCCCAGATTTGCTCTGTGTTCTATTTCTAATAATATCTTTCATGAGCTCTTAACTTCAAAGCCTTCTAACTATCATATTCTACATCAGTTTGGTATCAACCCATAGGTTGTCTACATATCCAACAGAAGTACTTTTGTTGTTTCTCCAAAGAAAAGCATTATACAATAACATTGTATCGAAGCCATTAAACTAACAATGCTCGATTTTGCGTTTGAATTTAATACGATAAAGGTAGGAATATCAGCAAAATAACATTACCACAGATTATGAGATCTGGCTCTAACAAAAGAAATAGTAAGGTAAAAATAATAATATTGTAGTAACATGTGCAAGACAATATTTAAGAGGTAGACTGAACCATTAAAAGAAATGTGCTTAAATAAAGTATTGATTATAAAAGTAAGCAATTAGGCATTAGATAAAGTATTAATTACTTAAAAAAATCTTATTCTCTCAAACATTCTCAATAGTTCTTAATTAATAACATATTCTCCAACAGACTCTATGGTGGTACCTTCAAGTAACGAAGTTTCCCTTGTATACTTGCTAACAAGGCCAAAGACGTGAACTTCTCACCAGAATTTTGTGCATTAGCTGAGTCTAATTCATCTGGACTGATAGCATCAATAGATTTATCGTTCTCATTTTCCCTTAGGTGCAACCTGGTGGTTGCCATCTTAATTTCATCATGAGCAAGTAGGAATTGAGCTTGCACAGTTGCCAATGACCTTGCATGGCTATACTCTTTCCGCATCCCCTAACATATATAAGAAAGAAAACGAACAATCAGATTTCAAATCAAATGCAGGATGCCTGTATATTAACTGACAGCCTAAAGAATATAAGCAGAAGATAGCTTGACCAACAAAATAGTGAAAGATAATTAGAATAGGGTATATTCCCTTCCAATCACCCAAAATGGAATCACACTTGTATTATTGCAGTAGTTTCTACCAGCAAAGTACAATGGTGAAAAAATACCTCCAGAGTTTGTAGCTGCTTGGAGGCTGCCAACATGCCTTCCCTCCCCAAATGAGACTTGCAGCAGCTTTTTATAACTCCAAGAACAACCTCTAATTCTGAGGGGGATTTTGAAACCTATCAACAATCAAGAATAGAACATAAAAATTAAATGCTATGCAATGCTTATCCATTTCTTTTCTTCATTATGATACCAATATCATACTCAATTTACATAAAATATTAACCAATCCTTGTGTGGTGGTCATGGTGTGCTGGGACAACCCGTGTTTCACATGCAGATTTTAAACCTTCCAGGAATTCCTGGATAATTATCAACTAAATCCTTTTCACTTTCAAGCAACACTTCCTGCTGATACTAGGCAAAAGATTGCCTTAACTATATTGTGAACTTACAAAGGATTTACAACGTAAAACTATATAATTGGATACAGGAATTTTCTCGTGATTTGTATCTGTCCTGAACACTATCTCAAATATTCAGTAAAGAAATTAGATGCCGGAGACCTTGGCCCTTTCCCTATTATTCGACCTCTTGGATCTAATGCACATTTGATCAATTTCCTTACTCATACGAATATTAATCCTACTTTTTTAAGTACAGAAGATTTAACACTTCATCAAGGCATTTTTGAGCCTCCTCCTCCATCTTTAAGCATTTCTAAAAGAAAGCAGTTACCTAAGGTTCCTTCATCATTGCAACCACAAGAAGATATCGAGGCTAGCCTTGAAGATCACTGGTTCCTTCTCCTAATGGTGGCACTTGCAGTTATCTAATTATGTGGCATGGATATCCAAATTTTCCTACTTTTCAGATATGTGAGGACCAAGTTCATGAACTAGACCTAGATTTCTTTAAGTGGTATCTTCAGTCCAAATGCCATATCCTTAAGACCAATTTAATTATTATGTTCAATCTTCTCTTTATCCTACATCAATACAAGCATGGCTTCCTTGACTTGATTATTTTATTTTTTGATTCAGCTTTTATGCAAGATTTGTTAGCATCACATCTGTGATTTTATTTTACATTGAAAAAGATGCGTTATTCCATCACAAGATGATACAATCTTGTTTTACTTTGAAAAACATATATGCTTCCACTTCTTATGACAACCAAGGAACTTCAGCTTGATGAATTCCAACAACTGATCATGGACCATTTGTTCCAAACAATGTAGGATTAAGGAGGATATGACTGCGCCATCATGGGAAAGATGCTTCCCATAATCTGAGAGATCCCTGCTATGTTGTCCCGGCCCTTGCTGTTCTGCTGGCCACTGCCCTCTCATGTGGAATTCCCTTCTGATTTAGCACCAAACAGCTCCTATGAGAGAAGTTTGAGCTGCACAGTTAATTCTTTTTGTTTTTCTTCCCAGAACTGTGATCTTTTGTTCTGTCTGTATGATCATGGTTGTTGTCATCCTGGTACATTAAAGGAATCTCTCAAATTGATGTTAAAAAGCCTTGAAGTCACTCATAGCCTCCTGCTCTGGTTCTAAAATTATACAATCCTGTATTTAAGATCAGGTTATGGATTGCATATGCACAATTTTTTGGGAGGGCAAGTTAAACATATGTAGAATTAATCTCTGATTAATTTGCAATTTGCTCATATATCCACCTGGAAGCTCTAAAATCTTTCCTATTTTAACAAAAATCAGAACTTCCTAAATCTAAGAATACTTTATCCGATGTTCTAATTAGCTAAGACTGTTGACGAACTTCTAAACTGGAACCTCTAAGCTGTACAAAGCAATTTCCTATTTGATCAAAATTCCTATTCTAAACATTCCTCCTTTTTCCCAATTAAACCTAAACGAAAAAAGCTTATGGAGATCAGCCTAAACTTCCTCTCTTAAGGGTGAGGCCCACACTGCAATTCTTTTCCTTCTTCCGCTTTCTTCTTTTCCTTTGTCAATCATTGGGTCATAAACACAAAATCATCTATATGGAAAAATATAATCATCTCAATGGAAAATGATAATAAAAAACGAGATGTGATAAACTCTAAAAATGCAGAGGTAACCTTCTAACAAAAAACAAATGAGATCAGATAACTGACCACTACTTTTTCACCAACACCTCTCTTCTTTAATTCTTTATTACCAACACTGGATGAAGTTGAAACTTTACTTGGTTCTGATAAATGCCAAAAGAAACGGTTAAGAGCGGAGTTCTTTTTCTGCATATCCACTGCATCTTCAGCAGATATAACCATCTCTCCATGTGATTTGGTAAGACGGAACAATCTTGCCTCATAATCCTGGGAAAAAAGTTAAAAGATAAAATAATAACAAAAGTAGTTTGCATAAGTTCATACTTAGAAGGGCCACAGATAAATTGAGAGGCAAACTTGAAATAACTCGTCCACTTCACAATGAAGACATGTGGAACCATCATCAATTCCCTGGCAATTTCGACAATGTCTCACACGTTCAATATCTTCCACTTTTGGTTCCTCCATTGTCTGATCAATTTCTAGAAGTCGATCAAGTAAAGTTTTCCTAGAGCCTTCCAACAGATCCAGACCAGTTTGGAGATGATATTTTAGACCACTAACGGTTCGGAAGCTGGATTACAAGCAATGAAAAGTTAATTACTATCCGTAAAGATGTGGTTGTAAACAATATACAATTCCTAATTATGATTCACTGGAAGATCTAAATAAGGGATTTTGAGAAGACTATAACTACATCATAAAAATGAATTTGGATAGCATGTGACAATATACATAGCAAGCATCTCATTAATTGACTGATGTAATGAAATCCAAAGAAATAAAATGTCCTACTTATTCTCGGATTAAGTGTGCTATTTCTACTTAATAATTCAAGACGTTTACCAAGAGTGTCTGATGACATAACCTGCTAATTGCAAAGTTGACGGCTCAAGTTCAACTGCCAATCCCGTCAAATAAAAAACAATGACTCGAGATATTTACTGCATATTAGTAGAATTCTCTAACTGGTATCTCATGTTTTTAAGATGATTAATTTCCTAATATTGAGATAATTGAAGGATGCTCCAACACTCCCTCTCAAGCTCATGAATATGCATCTTTCGTTCTCAACTTGGAGATCAGTCCTTGGAATGTCGCACTATCAAGTCTTTAGCAAGTCTGTATGTTGACTATTGTGGAGATTCATAGAGTACAAAACAATTCACTATCCAACTTTTCCTTTATGAATTTCTATCTACTTCAATGTGCTTCATTCTATTATCTTACACGAGATTATGAGCAATGTCAATGGCAGACTTGGTATTGCAAAATAATTTCATTAGCCATCTCTATCCGATCCTCAAAACTTCCATATCTTGTGCCATGATGTACGCAGTCCCTATGCCATTACCCTGAGCTCTGCATCTAATATAGTGATCACATTCAATTTCTCACCCCTCTAGCTTACAAGGTTGCATCCAAGGAAAGTATAATAACTCCTAGTTGATTGCTTATCTACTGGTGCACTTGCATAATCTATACACGTGTATGCATCAAGGACAAACCCAATATTCTTTCTGAATAGAATTCCTTTGCCAAGATTAGCCTTTGAGTAATGTCGTGCCTGTAGATTACATAAACGTAAACCTCTCCCGAGCTATGTATAAATCAGCTAACCACACTCATGAAATATGCAATGTCTGACCTTCTATGACAAGACATACAAGTTTTCCTACCTGTCTCTGGTATAGCTCTCTGTCTACAGCAGGATCTTCATTTTCTTTATCCTAGTTACTTAATATAGAGACAGGTTTACATGTTAACTTTTCAGTCTCTCTTAGAAGATTGGTCACATACTTCTCTATGAAATAAAGATGTCTTCACTCACACGAGCTACTTCAATTCCTAAAAAGTACTTCAGCATGCCAAGTTTTTTTTATCTCCAATTCTTTGGCTAGGTATTTTCTCAATCTTCCATTCTTTTTCTTATTATTTCTTGTCACAGTTATGTTATCAACATATATCAGAAGAGTCGTGGCTCCCCCTAAACTCAAGTGTTTTATAAAGAACGTATGATCTCTCTGACTATAACTGTGTCCAGTTATAATAATTACCTCGACAAATCTTTTAAACCAATCCTTTAGTGATTGCTTTAGAACTCACAGTATTTCCTTCAATCTGCAAATTTTATTGTCTCTTAGTTTTCCATGTATATCTCTTTCTCCAAATTTTCATGAAGGAAAATGCTTTTTATGTCGAGAAACTTCAAGTACTAATAAAGGTAGAAGCTAAAGACAACAAAACCCTCACTATATACATTTTCGCTGCTAGAGCAAATGTCTGCCAACAATTCACAGTATAAGGTCATGAATATCTTTTTGCCATGCGTTTGGCCTTGTATATCTTTAGCAAGCAATCTGGCCTTGTAATTCACTCAAGGGATGACAATGGGCTGGTTCAGAGCAGGTTTAGTGAAATTTAAATCTGATCTAAATATTATTGAAGAAAACTAAACATGCCCCAGATTTTGGAGCGGGTTCATAATATTAGAACTAATTTTGGCCCGTGTAGATTTCGGGTTAAAGCAATCTTAAAATAAGTTATTCAACTCGAGTTCTCTCTCCACTTTCACTGTGCAAACAAAGTTTGCATATATCTACAGCTTGAAAGTAAAATAAACTAGAACATATTTATAGATATCAGAATTACATAAAATAAGGGGAAAAAAAACACAAACTATTGTCCTAGTTTATGAAAGTATGGAAACAGCAACAAATGAAAGCATCATCTTATTTTTAAGTCAAAAGACAAATAAGCTAATATAACGGAGATGGAGACGTGTTTGAACGTCGAAGTTCTACTTGAGCCCCAACTTGGAGAAGATGGGTGGAGAGATTATGGATGGCAGCAACTTGAAGAAGAAAAAGAAGGAAGAAACTAGAAGGCCGAAGCCCTGGGAGCTGATTACATTAAAATAATGATGTAAATGCAGGAAGAAGACAAGATGATGCTTGATGCGGCTTTCGGCAGTGTTGTGATGTAGAGAAGAGGAGAAAAAGGAAGAAGAAGAAGAAGGAAAAGATATGGAGTTGGCCGCGGTGTGAATGAAAGAGGAAGAAGTGGAGTGGAAAACTTGGTAAGAGGTTTCTATTAATATTTTAATTAATTTTTCTAAAAAATATTTTATGTTACATATAATTGGGTCGGGTTCAGATGAGGTTTTCACGCATAAACACGAGCATGGCCAGACCTGATTAAAACTAAAATGAACCTGACTCCAGCCCCAGTAGTTTTCTTTCAAAAAAAATTCAGGATTGTTTATAATGGATCAGTTCGTTTTCTTCCAAAACAATTTCTCCTGTTTGATTCTTATCTATTGCCTACATCCCTTCTCCCATAGCATCTTTTCACTTCTCTTCAGATAATGTTTGAGCTGAAGTATTAAGAATTTGAATAGTGTTTAGACTGACTCAAAACAAGAACATACATAAACTACAATTACAAACTACAACTTATATAGCTGTTGATTAAGTACTAGACAACCTAATTGTAACTAATATCTACAGAAACAAATTCCAGGAGCTATTAATATTTGTCTTGACATTAATGTCACACTCGCCTGTACTATTTTCAGGAAATACTTAAAAGATAATTTTAGCTAATATCAGGAGAGATGTATGCATCATCCTGGTCTAAAGCCGAAATAACTACTCTTGCTACACAGCACTCAAACACAGAAGCAACTGGTCCCAGCAATAATTTTTATGATAGAGACACAATGTTAAGTGGTTAAAGCCATCACTGACCGGGATGCGATTCTTGAAGAGGATGTCTTTAGAGTTCCTGAGACAGACTCTTCAATCTTTCTGATCAACTCATTTGAGAAGTCCCTATTCTGTTCAGCATGATGAAGTGCTTCCAACCACCAGACTGTAGGTTGTTTGTCTCTGTCGCTAAATGCACTAGAAACCTTCAACAAGTTTCCAAATGTTACTTGGAGTTAAGCTATATCGTATAAAACTATAAGTGAATGATACAGAGGAAAAAGTTATTTATGTAAACATTGCTCATTTTAATCGTTAATTAAGAGATGCAGATGATAAATGGAATTATGTTGTGACAATGTAATATGATATGCTTCTAAAGCATGATTATTAGTAGCAAACTGATGAGAGTTTTGAGGGAAACTAATAATTTCAATGCACCTGAGAAACAAAATCAGCAATATTTTTTTCCCATCTTTTTATGGAAAGAAATAAAGCTTTATAATTGATTTTAAGAGCCACAAAAAAAAAGGCTGTAGCATCATAGGTTTGAGGTTTGTTGTGGGAAGGCAACAGGGTCCTGCATTTCTTACACATAATATACTGGGCACCAAGGTGCCATAGAACAGAATCCAAATGTACCTGCACAAATGATTTTTTGAAATCTTGCTGAGCAGCACAAAGCTTCGAACTAAAAGCAGATAAGTACTTATTTTTCAATTGCTCACATGCTATTCTCAAAGATTCTTGCTCATAATCACATTTTCTCTCATCTTTTAAGGCATTCTCAAAATCGTTGCATGTATGACCAGGTAGATTCCCTGCACCAACAGCAAAACTAGAATTTCCTTTCTCACCAATTTTTTGCCTCTTTACAGCATTACGATATAATTTTTTGTCATTTTCTATCTCCATTTCAGAGCATCCAAAATATTGTTGCATTGCCAGGGGAGGTTGTTCTGGAGAGTCTGTAACCAACGGAAGTATCTCCGCAAGGTTATGAAGAATGTGAATATTCAACAAAGGATCCAGCCGAAAATCTTCAGAGTGCTCCTTGGTGATATGCAGTGCTTCCTTGTACAATGCTGCAGCTTGAGAGAAGTTCTTCTCAATCATAGCTATTGCTGCAAGCCCATTCAAAGCAACAACTAACCTCCTGAGAGCTTCCTCACCCTCAACCTTCGTCTTATTTACAAGAACCTATTAAACAGGACTTTTGTTTTAAAACATAAAAAACCAGCAGCTAAACAATGATAGGACATTCAAAAATTTCCAAATAACTCACCATTAGTATTTCCTCCATAGTCATGGGCGACTGTTGCAAAGACCGAAGTCCTGAACTTCCAACTTGAGGGTGACAGCAAGCTTGGCGAAGCTTCAATAGTGAGTTCAAAAGTTTTGCAGCTTCCACATGAGTGATGAAAGGGTCAGATAAAGAATCAGAATCTGCAGTATATAAACATCAGACATTATGAACACAAAATCAGTTTCTATCATCATGAATAAGTAATTTCTTTTAGTGACCACCAAACAAAATGAAAAAGAAGAAATGCAGGAGAAAATGAAGTCATAGGGTGACCATTCGCAACCTGGGACACCTCTTTTGGGAATATTATCTTTGAAACTTTCAATAACTTCACGAGCACAACTCAGACAAGTTTCATGCTGCCGTTGGTAGAAATGCTCTTCAATTGGTGAAAAGATGAGCCAAGAGAGGCATTCCTCTTGAGGTGGAAGTTGCAATTCATCCGCAACTTGTACTTTTGATGAGCGCCACATAATTTGTTTGAAAAAATTGTGTGTAAATTCCATGGCTCCAGCGTCTCTCTTCTGCAAAAGTATGGTGAAAGTCAGTAAAGACTCCATCTGAGCACTCTTGGATCAAAAAGAAAACAGCAGAAAAAAGTATTCAAACAGCAAACCCAATAAAAGGTTGAAAAGAAGCTGCTGGACAATCAACATTGTAAGATTATATAAATCTAAATAGTAATTTGAAAATTAAGCTTTTGACACTATGATCACCCAATAATTATTTCCCATGACGCTAAGCCTATTTTTGGAATCATACTATGGGAACATCATTCATTGTTGTTATTACTTCCCTTCTTGAAAAGCCCATTAATATGCTATTCGCTTGTAAATTTTATGTCTAGTTTAAATATCCCGTTTGCACAAAAGGAGCCATTTCAAATTATATATGCATGCATGTATGTTGAAGTTAGCTTATTTCTTACCAACTTCAACTTGTAGAACAACTGGTCATGGAAACAAATTATTTTACAAATATTTCAATAAATCCATTGATGCAACTGTATATAGACACTTGATCAGTAAGGATGAATAACAGCACAAAACTAATACCTCATATGGATCTCTTATTACTTCCATCCACCACCTAGGTACATTGAAAGGACTTGCTTTGAGAAACCTTAACAGTCCATGCAAGTCATCAAGCTTTCTTTGTATAGGAGTGCCAGTTATGCACCAACGATGCTTAGCATACAATCGCAAAGCCATTTCAGTGGCTGCAGCAGCATTGCTTTCCACCATTTGAGCCTCATCCAAACAAACTCTCCACCAAAATATTCTGGTCAGAGTAGTTGGAATAACAGGGTACCTAGTAAACAATATTGTCAAATATCATCTTGAAACATTCCAAAAAAGATTATATCATCTTGAAACATTTGATTCATAAAGTTCTGAGTATGATCAAAAACGTTGACCCACCTCCAGAAAAGTATCAAAATGAATTTAAGAAGTAAAAGAAGTGCATTTAACACATTTTTAACTCTTTTAGAATAATAAATATAGTGTTTAAATAATTATTTATAAAACCACAATGGATCTCAAATTTAAAGCAGATACATAAAAAAGCATCTGCTAAAGTAAACGCAAAATCTTGCTGCGCAAACTACAACATATACTCTAAAAAGTTGTACAAAATAGAAACTCAGCTACCAACTTGAGCTGAACCAAAACGTCAGCTTTAATTAAAAAAATAAACCCAGTTAGAACAAACCTCTTCCGGAATCTTAGGAAGTGTCGATCACCATCTTGCCTATCAGAGTCGTGAGACAGGTCCTCTTTAAGAACATCATAAGTCGTTAACACAATGTCAGCACTGACCAGTTCACTGATGTCCACCATAGGTACACTTGAAAAAGAATTGTTTCTCACGCCTTCATAGACAAAAGTTTTTAGAGAACCTGAATGTGTATGGCTATGATAATGAATAGAAAAACATCCATTAGTATCACAATTTAATGAGTAAAAAAACTGAAAGAGAATAAAGACAAAAGTATCAGAATGTAAGAAAGCCATGTTGTCAAATGAAAATGTAATCCAACCTAAATGGCTTTAACAGAAGCATTTTGTAAAAGAATTTTGAAATTCTTTGTTCTAGGAGAAGTTAGAATAGTTAAGAGACACACAATATATACTTTATCTGAGTAGATAAGGTCATCGAAAAGTAAGAAGAGGTGCAAATTGGAAGCAGAATTATTGGAAATTTCAGCTTCAATTCTGTGTCAACTCCAAAGACTCAATAATATTCCCTAGCACATTAAGCAAGGAAGAAGCTCCATCCAACAAGTTTACTTCGACAAACCTAGTTCAAACAAATAGCTCAGGCCTGGATTGAAAATTAGAGAGAGGTCAGATCTGTTGTATCAACAAGTCAGACCGACAATCTCAGACCATTCCTAACTTCCAGGTCCTCCACCACAGGGCTTCCTAGTGATAGAGAGGAAGCCATATGATACTGTATTCAAGGGTGGTGTGGACTACAGTATCAGGTTTACACAGGAAGAGGCCGTCTGACATCAAGTTTCCTCTATGGCCACATGAGAATGTCAAATGCCTTGTAAGATTGTTTTGTGACTTCTTTATCTCTTTTCACTTTTGTCTATTTCAATGGAGTAGTTCGCGACGAGTGATTAGGTTTAGAAGTCACAAGGAGTGGGGACTTAATAGAGGTAGTTAAGGTCTAAAAGATTGACCAATACCTATCTGAAAATGAGCACAACAGCTTTGATCAACATTGCCTTTTCCTATCATCATGGCTTTTCCCTTTGCACTTCTTTAATGGGAACTCAAAACTCAAGTGACCTTTCTTCTTGTCTTGCAACTAACATTCAATTTTTGTCAGGTCTTTCTGCATTTGTGCTTATTCTTCTCTTGAAAGACATTCTTTTGTGCAGCATTAGTCTTTTCAGATTACTATTTAAATCTCTTTTCAGCTTCTGGCTAAAGAAAGTGGTCAGATCAATCTTTATTTTTCCGAAGTGCCTAAAGAAAATGGTTATTATATTATTTACTATTCCACGTTAGTATTCCGGAATTCATATTATATTGATATTTTTTCTAATGCCATTTTCAGTATTTTTTCTTTTCCCGCGATTTCTTCTGCTTATTCATGCGCATGCGTTAACACTAAATCTCCACTCAAGCAGAAATCCTCAAAAACTACCCTCTCTGAATGGTTTCTTTATGTCACAGCAAACAGCTAGCAGAACTAGAAGAAGAATCAGGCTCGACTTGGCAATAGCTCCCTTTTCTTAGGCCTTGCCGCTGTGATCTTTTCTCTCGTTTCAGAAGCTAGGATTAGACTGAAGGGAGATAAAAGTTCAAACAGGACAACAAAATTGGTATTTAGATTATAGTTTCATCCGAAAATATAACCGTGTTACATGCTTAGCACCAGCAACCAAAGTAGCCCATATCATGAAGAAGCACTGATTGCAGTAAGTATATTGACAAGCAACAATCATGACAAATAAAAGGTTCATCAGCTAACATAATATAGAAGGTTAATAGTGGAAGCTGAAACGGGCAAAAGCGTGAACAGACTATTAGTTAATACCGTGTAATTTCATCATGCCACTGGGGCAATATAGGAGCTGGACATACAATTAGAGTGGCACCTGAGGGAACAGGAGATGAAGTAACTTGTAGCAGTTCGGAACACATCTGGCAAATATGTTCCCCCTCTCTAAGAATAATCTGCACTGCGTCTTTCTTTCTCTTTTTTAGATCTCCTTGTATATTTGAAGATTCTCTGGCTTTCTGAGCTCTTCCTCTAGGAGAATAACCAACACAATCTGCATGTTGCCAAGCATCGCAGATGTCACACTGTACCCATAATCCTTTATATTTACGACTTTCACTTACAGCTCCACATGCACACTCTACACACTCCCTTTTTAACCTTTTTAGACTAGCTTTGTGATCTGCAGTAACTGGAAGTAAATCATCCACAAGCACGCCATCTTCTGATTCTGATTTCTGATGGGAAAAGATGCAAGCAAGCAATTCAACAGTTTTCCCCATACCCATCTCATCTGTGAAGCCATAAATGACCACAATCAGAAAAAGTAGGGCACATTAATATTCAAGCACTGTGACGTTTAGAAAATAGAAAGTAAAACAGAATACAGGTAAAAGTGAATTCTTTAGTTCTCCCAGAGTACATCTTTCATCAAGTCCTCTAGAAAAGAAATTAGGGGGGGAAAAAAGAAAAATTTTTAACAACATCTGCCTTTATGAAATCCAAAAGGCTTGACTCATGCTTTAATAATCTGGCCCTTGACATACCAAGTTCTACTTAAGTCTGGGGAGCAGATCTAGATCTAATCATAGCATTAAGAATTTAGATATCTAACACTGTACCAGATACAAGATTAAATGATCTAGAAGCATCAACTTTCTTGAAAGACATTCAGTCTATTAAGAAGTTGACAACTCTAGTTCCATACAACATATAAAAAATTATATTTTTTGCACATATTTGCACCAAGAAGGCAGGACCTGGAATGATCATTTTCAAAAATCTAACATGGGAAAACAATAGACAGAACTTACCAGCAAGAATACCACCAAAGACAAAGGGTGAAGAATATTCTGGATTCAATGAAACACTTCCACTGAAAAAAAAATATTGTGCAAGAAATTAAGCATATGGATGGTGGGAGAGAGAGGAAGGTGCAACTCGCATTACCATAGACAATGCAGCTGACTTGTTACTAACTTACTATGATGAACATTAATGAAAAAATAATGCCGCAAATAACCTCCTTCCCAGTACCTGAATGGATTATAGAACATTTTTGAGGAAGAATCAAGAAAACCCACAGGGATACAAAGTGGAAAATGGAAATGGTTTCTTTGAATGTTGCTAAAGCTTCCCGAATCTCCTTTCTCTTGCTGTACCATCCAATAAGCTGCACGTCGCTGATATGGTCTTAGCACAGGGAGTAGGTCAGGTATGTCATCTTCAAGCAATGGATCTGTTCTGCACAGAAGATACACCAGTGACTCAGGTTCAAGGTTAAATCAGAAAATGCCAGTAGCCAGATAAGAACTCTACAAGGACTTAACATCTACTCACTTTGATGGCTTTATGGCTTCATAAAACTGAACAACATCAAATCTAGCACGTTTTCTGGAGTTTGCAGCCACGTCTTCTCTCTCTGGGTGCAAAACAAATTCTGTTTGAGTTGATTTAAGAACTCCATACCGTGCCTCAGAAGTCATAACCTCCGGGCGAAGCCAAGCCATGACATTCATCATACTCTTTTTCCATAGTTGTCTTGTGTTCTCAAGAAGTGACTCACAAGCATCAAACGCACTCTTAAGTATCTCAATTCTCATCCTAAGAGACGACATAATGTCTGAGAAATTGACCCCGGGGACTGGCCTCAGGGTCAAAAACTCTAAACTTACCAAGTGAACAAGACCTGTAACACCTTCATCTGGTCCATCAAAACTCCCGGACAAGATAGCCGGGTTGGTCTCTATGTCCTCCTTTGTGCCTTCATGTATGAATTCCAATGTTATGTCACTGGAAGATAAGACAGGCCAATGACCCAGCTTCATACGATCAACAAACTGGTTGGCATTGCGGACACAAATCCTTAAGGAATACTTATAGTCTTCATAAAGATTTTCATTCATTCCATAAGCACAAAATCCTTCTTTCAGGTTCAAATTCCTCAGAACAACTTCAGATATATCAAGGTGCTGATCTGAAACCCAACCGCTCCTATATGCTTGGACATAAAATGCTTTATCAATGCCAACAATTCCCTCCTCTGGTAGTTCAGTTCCAGATGATTTATGTTCACCCAGTTTTAGTTCGGTAGTCTCGTCACTTTCTACAACTAAACCACCAGAACGATGTGGATGGGCTTGCTTCCTTCTACCCATTACTACAACCGAAATCAAAACCTTCCATAAATGCACAGCAAAACACAAACAAAATGAAGTATGCCGACCAAAGGAGATAAGAGCTCAAAAGTCTTTTAATTTCACATTTAATAAGCATCTTCAACGTCACTATGACTGACACCCAAACCCAGATAATCACCACAAGCAGAAAACAAAAAATACAAGTTGAAAGATGAAGAAGTGATCAAAGCACAGTTACACGGAGAAACAAGAAAACAGATACTACAATTAAGAAACAAAAGATACCAGTTGAAAGATCAGGTAGTGAGCCAAAAACTCAAAACATAGTTACATGGAGAAAACAAGAAAACAGATAATACAATTCAATAACACCAATGGAATTACGAATAAGAATAAAACCCAAAACCTCAAATTGAAACAAAGAATGACTATAAAATAGGAAGTATAAAAAAAAAATCACACTTATACAACTTGATTGCATTAGCAACACTTCGAAACAGAAGCTAAAAACAATTAAGGGAGGATTACGAATTTGAACCTGAAAAGCAGGCGAGAGAGACAAAAAGGGTTGGATCAAGAAGAGAACATGACTGGTTCCGGTTGGGGAGGCTGCAATCACGCCCCAACCCGGGGTTGCAAGCAGCGGATTTGCTAGAGCTTTTAAAACTTTTTTTAAATGAACAGAGCTTTGGAACTTTCTAGATAGATTATATGGGAAAACTGTTGTTTGATAAACTCACAACCCTCTTGTGCCGCAGAACTTGTCACCGCCATCAACCTGCTGCCTCGATGCGGTTTTCATTGGATTTACTAAACGGCAAACTGGACTCCCGAGTTGAATTTACTAAAATACCCTGAGGGGAAGTATTTCTTAAAACAAAAACCTGTTTGTCTACAGAGGAGAAATGGAGAAGATGGTGGCATTGCGATCCATGTGCAGAGAAGCAGCTTCTACGATATCCCGGCATCTCACTGCCCAGAAAAGCAGTCCATTCGCCACCATTTTGGTGACTTCTTGAAGCTCCTTTCACCCTCTCTCTCTCTCTCTCTCTTTTCATGCGGCTCCTCCAAACGGCCTTCATCTGGTGCTTTCCCCTTATTTATATACTCTGGATCACCTACTTTCTTGGATATCGTCTGCTTCATTTTTATCAATTCACGTTAGATTTGATAGCAATAGTGGATAATGAATCAAACAGGAAGCTGTTCGGTTATTCGAGAAAATATTAAAAAATAAAAGTCTTTCTTGGATTCGCATTTACTTTTACCTCATTTTTTTCAAAGATGTTGTCACTTCTCTATCGTGTGTAAATTAACATTAACAATAAAATTTTAGTGATGGTTAATTAATATATGATAATATTAATAATTAAATAATAATAATAGAAATGATATATTTTTTTTATATTTAAATGATTGTATATTTATATATATTAATGATATATTTTTATTTAATAAATATGTTTATATTTTTAATCAAATTATTAATTTATTTTTATTTATTATATATAATAAGTAGTAATATATAAGAAGTATTTAATAAAAAAATTTAAATTATTTATTGATATAATTATATTTATATTTAAATAAATAATTATTATAAATTTAATTTTTATATTTAATAAAATAAATAATAAATTGTGAGAGTAAAAATAAAATTAAGTATATTATACGAGGATGTAAAGAAAAAAAAAGTAACATACCAGTCACATACCACCGATTCAGTAATTTTAAAATTCATTACAAATTTGTCAGTCATATACCGTTTATTACTATTAAAAGTTAAAACAAACATTATTTTTTTTACACTTATGAAATAACATACATTAAAATCCTATCATTTACTACGATTCAAACAATGTGCAAATATCTCTTATTTTCTAATTTTTTTTATAAAGAACAGTACCATGTATATTAATATCAGAAAAACTAAAATTATTACATTTCGAATATGCTAATTAATATTGATTCATCCCAAATATAATGTAAGTTTTGTTATTGTAACGGCCCCGGAATTTAAATGAATATGTATGTATTAAAAATCTTAAATGCGGAAGCGTAATAAAAATTTTGATTAACATTCCTTACACAATAATCAAAAACGTACTTAAAACATGAAAGAATAAGCTAATTAAAAGAGATATTCGAAATAAAAACTATAAATAGAACTATAAAGTCTTTAAGCGTCTAACTCGCCGTCTTCCTGCGGAACGGGCTCGGGAACCACGTCTTCCTGATATGAAATGGTTAAATAAGGAATGAGCTACACTACCATAGTAAAGACATCACACTATCTCACTGCCACAGAAGTAAAAGTTGGTAGAAAACAAAAATGACAAATGGAGCATATTTTATAACAAACTCATTTATTAATGATAAAAACCTTTACTGTCCACTTACATTGGTAAGATTCGTGAAAATATCATATGGAAACAATAACATTATAACCATCATAAAATCATATACATTTTGTAACATAACATATGTTATATTTTTGCACATCAATAATCAGACAACAAATTATCTCTTTTACCAGCCTACTAGTATTCGTGGGGATCTATAGGAGGTCTTCGCTACACATGAACCATTAACATTAATAACCTGATTGCAGGGCTGTCCCTATACCCCGTCCGGTATGGGTGCCAAAACCATAAACCTCAATACCCCATCCAGTATGAGGGTGAAATGGGTCGTTCCCATACCCCGTCCGGTATGGGCGCCAACACATATAAGGTCTCCATACCCTGTCCGGTATGAGAGACCACGTTCCCGGTAGGGTTCCCTACGGACCCGGTCCGTCCACCATATCATAGGATATCTAGTCAGGCTATCAACATTATCCATTTATCAATTCACATAACATTTTTTTTCCTTTTTCTTGATCTCAATCATCCAATCATACACAAACATGTAAACCAGTAATTGACACCAAACAAGACAACACAATATCAGGTTAAACATAATACCAACCATAATAAAAGAAACCATGATTTATGCATACGAGACCATAAAATAAATACATCAAATGTCATACTGCATTTAATACTGAAAAATAGATCAAATAACAACTGACCAACAATGTATCAGATTCGGGCTCCATTGGCAACTTCAATTAATTATACATGTCTATAAAGTCACAAAATATCGTTTAATTATTTATTAAGCTTTAGTGTCGTGATAGGAGGTAGGGTGAGAGATCCTTACTTATTTTGGGGTCTGAAATCGGCTTTACGGTGCGCATACGGGCTGTCCCTAAATTCTCTAAATTTTTTCCGGGAAACTGAAACGCACTATCGGTACCTGCACGTGTCCCAAAAAATCTCAAATCAGACCTAGGGCCCCTTTTCGGCCAATATCGAAATTCCGACATGGTGGTGATCCGCCACGGGTCAGCCGTTTTCGGCCGAATTCGACCAAACTTGTATTGGTCCGTCCCGTATCAGCGTTCCTTGCCACGCGGCGTGTCCTGGTTGGGCGGGACTGCTGACGTGGCACAACTTTTCTAAATTGTATTTTGACCCCCCAGTTTCTGATTTTCTTTTCAAAAACACCAATAGAATCCAAATTTTCACCCATTTTTTTCAAAATTAATTTTAATTAAATCTAAAAAAATAATTTTACCGTATTTTATCATTATTATTATTTTTATTTTCATTAAATTAAATTAAATTAAATTGAATTAAAATCTTATAAATTAAATATATAAAAAATTAAACTAAAATTTAAATACAAAAATAAAAATAATAATTTGGGTGTTACAGTTATATTGTTGATTCATTTAACTTGTTTAAAATTTAGAGTTTGAATCTATGTAATGTTCAAGATTTTATGAATTTATTATAAATTAGTGATGATTAATTTATAATATTTAATTTAATAAAATTAAAAAATTTAATTCGTAATAAAATTGTTATGAATAAATTAAACTAAATTTTATTGAATTTATTATATTATTAAATAAAAAAAATATTTTATAATAATTACATCCTGGAAGTTATATAATTTAGTCAAAAAAATTTAATTTAATAAATTATACTTTTTTAGCGTACATCTCTAATTTGTAATTATTACTCAACTATTAGTTTAATAGATTTATAGATATATTTTTTAATATTGTAGAGTATGTTCATATAACACAAAATGTCGAATACAAGAAGCATCTTTTGTTCTATTGTGAAATTTGTGCTGTGAATTTTAAAAATATTAATTTATAAAAAATATTTTTAATTAAAATTTATTTAATATTTAATAAAAATAATTATTGAAAATACTATCAAAAACAGAAGTTGTGTATTTTGCGAAATTGGTTTTTTAAATTTTAAAAATAAGTTTTAATAAAAATAAAAAAATTTGGCTTTAGATATTACCAAAATACTTTATATTTTATGCATTTAATTACAAAATTACTTTTAAAAAACAAAAATTGAAAACAAAAGTTGAACAAAGTTTTATCTAATCTCTAAAAAAAAAAAATGAAGCATAATTTAATTTGCATTAAATTATTAAACGATCAAATTAAACAAAGTTTTACACTGACCTCTGACGTGGCACAAAATGGACGGGTCTTTGAGGCGCCACGTGGCTTTCTCAATTTCACTCTTTTACCTGCTTCCTATTCTTCGGATATTTGTTTTTTCCACTTCCCTGCGTCCTAAAACGGTGTCGTTTATGCCGCAGATGATGACCATACAAGACCAGACGACGTTCAAAACTTGGAATAGTTCGACTCCAATATTCAGTCCGGCGTAATGGCAGTCTCAGCTTTCAGAGGCACTCGCTTGTCTCTGTTCCATCACCCTCAGGTCTCTTTCCCTCTCCTTGATATTCAATTCCTTGTATAATGTTAGTTCAGACACGGAAAAGGTGTAATTCATATATTGATTTTTGTTTTCTCATTTTGGATAGTTGCCTGCTGCTGCGAACATATCATGCCGATCGAGGAAGCTAAATAGCATCAGAAGCTCGAAGGGTTTCACCCTTTTTGCTCGATACTCACAAGCACAAGATCTTTTCTCTTCTCGCTTTCAAAGTAGTAGCTTTTTTCTTTCAATTCTTCATCTTTTAATTTTTATTTTCTTGGGTTACATCCTCTATCCGGTTATGATTTCAGTTCAATTTTTTTCTATTTGGAATAAGATTACTCTATAGAGTGTGCAATTCTCTCTGCCTTTGCCTATAGTTTAAGCTCATTTGGCTTTTTCGAGGACGATTAATTTTTGATCAAATCCTGATTCCATCAACTTAAAATATGCAACTTTACTGCCAGGGCGTCATCTCTAATATATTTTTAAATCTTGGTTTTAGTTTCCTTAAAATTGCCAGAGACTCGTTGTAATTATAGGTATATTGTGTTTGTAAATTTATTATGCTAAAAAGAGGACTAACTGTTCACTCGATTATGCTGTTAAAAATATAAATCTTGTACAAGTTTTGTGCCTCCATGGACGTAAGTTCAACATGATTTTTCAAGCTGTTTGGATAACTGGCTGATTTTTCAAGCTATTTGGATAACTGGCTGATTTTTCAGTCTATTGGTCTTAGATGCGGGTCTCAGATTTAGAATTATATTGTTTTTATTTTGCTGGGTTCAACAACAATCAGAAAAAAAGAGCAGCTTGATTTACTAGTATTGTTCCAAAGCTCTTTGTGAACTTGCCCTTTTGTCGATGGTTTTAGTTGATATTACGTATTAATCGAATTTTTGGGTGGAAGTTGAGAGCAGTGGCTTGTGTGTTGATTTCAGCTAGTATTGAGGACTTGCCCAAACTGGTGGAGGATATTCTCCAGACATCAATAAACACTGGTCCACGTGGAGCCTTAAGGCTAGCTCAAGGTATTCAAGCATTTGTTGGGGTTGGAGGGGAATGGCTGGCAGATGTATCGAGGGTCAGTTGAAATTCTGTGTTTGTTCCCACAAGTTTCTTTGCGTGTTTCTAGTTTTTCATTCCTTCTCTTCTGTATTTGTCCTTGTTTGCAACAGTTTTCAGGCTTCTCAACTGTATATGAGTGCATGATATGAAATAGGAGGTGATGCAATCTTTTTATCAGCTGAAGGCATCTTATGAATTATTCAGCATATGGACATCTAATGAATAATTTAGGGCCTTAGTGGGTTGACCTAATTGTAGTTTCCTCCAAGCTAATGGTCTAAACTTTTACAATAATAGATGTTTAATGATTCTTGGTTATATTGCTCTCAGCTTGGACTTTGAAATAACATGTTGGAGAGAAAATTGGATGTACTTCATCCTCCTTAGGTGGTTGGATTTTCCTCTTTGCACTTTTCTAATATTTTGTTCTATTTTATATTTTTTTTTAAAAAAAAAAAACACTTCTAGTCTGTTGACTCTTGAAAAATAAGATACTTAGTGATTTCCATTCCATAGGTGCTTAACTTTTTTTGTTCTCTTTCGGCTTTAACTTCTTCTGTGATTGATGCAAACAACGGATGCATTGGATTCTTTGCAGTCAACAAACTCATATGCTGGATTAGCACCTCAAATGCAGCTTGGGTTACTCTCCCCACGTTATTTGAGGAGATTGTTTGAACGCATGGGAGCAACCTACATCAAGTTAGGACAGGTAAAGCGTGATTATGTCCTCATATATTTAGTTGCCGTGTTTGTAAACTTTTAGTAGGAAAGGAATAGTTTGTTTTTCGATGCCTGATTATTAAATTCTGAGCAGCTTGCATATGTTCCCCACATGGTAAATTAAGGTACTCTTTAATAATGTAGTTGTAGTAAGTGCAGATACATGTTTTTTTTTTCATTTAAAAGAGAACCTTTTAGCTTTGGGCTTTGTTTTGAATTATTGTTAATCTTCATCGTGGAGAAATTAATTGTTTTTAACTATTTGTGTAATCTTCTAGTTTGTAGCATCTGCACCTACGTTGTTTCCGCCAGAATATGTTCAAGAATTTCAGAACTGCTTTGACAGGGCTCCTGCAGTTCCATTTGAAGAAATTCAAATGATCTTGCGTGAGGAATTAGCAAGACCTATAGACAGTGTGTATGAATATGTTGACCCTACACCAATTGCCTCAGCCTCCATAGCACAGGTATTATATCTGTTATATCAATATTATTGACACAGAGCCAATCCTTGCCCTTTTCCTTTCTGTTTGTGTTAACTAGTAATATTTCTACAATCTACTTATATTATTCCCAGGTCCATGGTGCCAAGCTCAAAGGGTCCCAGGAGGATGTGGTTATAAAGGTTTTGAAACCTGGAATAGAGGATATTTTAGTGGCAGATTTGAACTTTGTTTATATTGTTGCTCGCATATTGGAGTTTTTGAATCCCGAACTCAACCGTGCTTCATTGGTAAAGTTTAGACTGCTTTTAAAAAAAAGCTAATAACATCCATTTAGATTAAGTCTTAACTTATTTTCAAGATTTATCTGATGCCCATGTAGCTATTTTATTTTGGCATGTAATAACCTTTTCATTTTTTTCAGTCAGTACATTATGATAATTATAATCAGTTTTAAGTATCCAACTTTGATACTAGGATGGTGCCTTAACCTCCTGTTATGGTAAAGGAGGTAAACTTAACTCTATTTTTATTGTCATAGCATTCTTTTACAATTACTCATTTTGCTTGTGAAATAATGATGTCTAGAGGTTTCTATTATAATCCACACTCCTTTCTATTTCAAAATAAATAATCTACACTCCTTTCAGTAGGTTGGTATTGTGAAGGATATTCGGGCATCAATGCTTGAAGAAGTTGACTTTTATAAGGAGGCTGCAAATATTGAGTCATTCAGAAGATATATTGAGAATATGGGACTAACAACAATGGCTACGGCTCCAAGAGTGTATCATCATTGCAGCACCAAAAGGGTTCTCACCATGGAGAGGCTATATGGTGTTCCCCTCACCGACTTAGATTCAATAAGTTCACTTGTTTCTAGTCCGGAGAACAGCCTGATTAATGCCCTTAATGTGTGGTAAGATATCCATGATTGAATTTCTTTTAAGGTTTCCTTTTGTTTATATCAAACTTAAATAACTCAATATCTTGCTATGGAACTTATCTGCAGGTTTGGTAGTTTGCTTGCCTGTGAAACTTTCCATGCTGATGTCCATGCAGGAAATCTGTGGATATTACGTGATGGGCGGATTGGTTTTCTTGATTTTGGTAGGCATTATCTTCTGCCTCCAAGTTGAATTGGAGAGATATGCTCTGACTTTTGCGATGATATAAGTTCTTGATAATGGTTTTACAATTTTGATTATACTAACCCACATGATCTGATGTAGCTACAATTTGCATTTGTCAAGCTGTTGAAAAGCTGTCCAGTTATAATTGTTAACATTGTCCAGGAACTGTTATAAGGAACTGAATTTGATGAATTCTTGTGTGTTGCTATATTGTAGTTACCTTTATCTGACCATTCAAACAATAAAAATTCACTTTCCAGGAATTGTTGGACGCATATCCCCAAAAACATGGGCTGCTATGGATGTGTTTCTGCAATCTATTGCAACAGAAGATTATGAGTCAATGGCATCTGCACTGATTGATATGGGAGCTACAGACAAAGATGTTAATGCTAAGGCTTTTGCAAGAGACTTGGAAAAGATATTCTCATCTATACAAGTAAGCAGTAGAGTGCCTGTTTAACTTCCCAAATTTGCTTGTGGTGGCTTAGTAAACTATAAAGAGAGAATGAAATAGATTAGCCTTGACTAGCAGATGTTCACTCCCAAAATTTGTTTACTGGCTCTTGAGTTGTGGTGACTAAGGAATCTCTTTTGATGACTTTCTTAAACTTCTGTGTTAGTGGCATTTGTTTTTGTGATAGTGAAACTGTATCTTAATTTTTTTTTTCATTAATATAGGATCTGGACACCGAGGTAGTTGTTGCTGCAGCCAAAGGACCAACTACAACTGCAACTGCTGTTTCTGCTAATATAATTGTTGACGAGAGACAGATGAATGCTCTTTTCCTTGATGTGGTAAGTTTTTTTTTTTCTGTTTTTATTTTGGAATAATGCCGATTTTGGAGGTAACAATCTGCTCGGTATATTAGATAGCAAAAGAATATCGTTAGGGTCCCCACTGACAGATCTCGCTATGGGACGATGAACAACGAAATCAATAAGAACAGAAGTGTTCTTTTTTGGTTTTTCTGCCTTTACCTATTTTTAGATTAAAATTAAGGACTCATTTAGGAGAGAGAGAACCTTATGATCTTTAGAATAAATGAGGTATTCTACTTGAAATAATTCTTCATATTTAATCTGTCCTTGAAAAAGACAGAATGTTTTAACATTACAGCAGTTAGTTTTGTAAATTATTTTCTGGGATTGCCTATCCTGCCCCCTCCTGCCTTTAAAAGGCTTTTCTTCAATATTACAATGCCTCTTACAACTACCCTCACATAATACATAATTTTAACATTTACACACTCGCATATAACATATTGCATACATAATTCAACCTACATAATTAATACACATAATATATTTTATTTTTTATTTCTTCTTTGATACACCCTTGCAAAAGGAATTATTTTGTTCCTAACATCTGTCTTCTCGGTGAAACTAAGCAATCATAATGGGTATGTCATATGTTTTGATCCATGTCCAGCAGTCAACCTTACAATCATACATCTGAGATAATTGCACATAATCTTATCGTCCCAGTTTATGTAAAATGGAGTGGAATTAGAATAATATATAACAATAATAATAAGATTAAGTAAAAGGACTAATTATTTAGAATAATTAAAATGTCATCAAATCAATCTAATATATAAGTTGTGTTGCCACAAAATGTTCAAGAATTTCATAGCCAGTTGGGGTTCTTATGTTGCATGGTATAGTGTGAATGCAACACTCCTCTAGAACCATCACTAGCTTCCCGTAGAATTATACTGCATTTTATTCTCTCTTGAGAAATAGAAATGACAAAATTAGTATAAATTGACTAAATAGTTCAAAATGGAATACTTTAACAAAAAAAGAAAAGGTTCAACGATGTTTGAAAATAAGCTCTTTATTTTATCTACATATTGCTAATTTATGATCTTTTTGACAGGTTCGAGTTAGTGAGTCGTATGGACTGAGATTTCCTAGGGAATT
Source organism: Carica papaya (assembly GCF_054855325.1). NCBI lineage: Eukaryota > Viridiplantae > Streptophyta > Magnoliopsida > Brassicales > Caricaceae > Carica > Carica papaya. The sequence continues at coordinate 3,156,996 of NC_142310.1, read as the reverse complement.
CGCACTTCTGATGAAACAACTTCTGTACTTTGACCGGTACACTAGGTTGTTAGCTCCTAATTTGAACATGCTTCAGGACCAGAGGATCAGAATTGTATCCAATCGAAGAAACAGCTATATGGACAGCTAAGTAAATAGTGCAAATATGTAAATGTGCTGAGGAGTATCGCCCATTCCTCTCTTCTATTTGTTAGTTAGTTATCTTCCTGTGTTATGTACTTCAATTGTAACAAAACTATATGAAAGGAGGAATTTTAGTCATACATCTCAATAGAAAACACAAAGAAGTAGGAAAGGTACATACTGTGTAATACAGGAATAGATATTGGATATGAAGGATTTGTTCACTTTTGTGCTACGAGGGACCAGAGATGTCCCCCAGGAAAATCTGATTGAAATTTTGATAAATTAATATCAAGCACGTCTATGTTCTAATAACCATTTCTTGGAGATTTGGATTAGTTATTGGTTTCCATGACATGTATTTGATAATAAACTTATATGGATTAAAAGCAGGAGGTACTGTTCTTGTTACTACAGTTGGATGCATTTCCTTCAACAATGTGGATTTCCGTTGTGCTACTTTTGTCCTGCTTAACTTATGCTTTTGACACAAGATAGTAAAAGAGGGTAATTCTGGTTGTTAATCCTGTCCAGATTCTCACTGAAAGCACGAACTTATGAGACGAAATGACCCAACTGCAATGCCTTGTCTAACACAGTACACTGGATGGAAGACATAATTTGTTACGAGCAATATGAATTAACCAAAGAAGGAAAAAAGAAAGCTTCTCGGTGAATATCTATACATGCCAAAAGTAAATGCTTGTTTCCTGTTCTAGTATGCCATCCGGTGCAATGTCATAGCCGTCAGAACCCTCCCCCATATTTATTTAACAATGAAATGGTTTTGACAGACACTAAACACCACCTATATATTTCTGAGAGTTGGCATTTAATTCAAGCTCTGCTTGCTGTTGAAACTCATAAGTATCCCTCTCGCCCTTTGCAAATGAATCACGACTTTCTTTATATGCATGACTGCATGCCACATTCCATCTGTTTTGAGAAACACAGCTCAATTCTTCAAGCTCAGATCTTCTGAATGGTCCAAGCTTGTCCCTGAAGCAAGTGAATTGGACCCTCTAAGCACTTGGCTTGGTGAAGAATAACCCATGAGTTGGTGGAGCAGTGACCCTCTTGCTGGGTGCAGCTCTCTAAATCCAGAGGATACATTTTCTGATTTGGGCATACTCGAGGAATACACAACTGATTCAAGGTCAAGCATTTTGCTTGAATTCTTTTGTTTTCCCGAACACTGCTTAAGCAATACTTTTCTTCTCTCCTCTGAGGAATCATAGGACATTTTCCTAAAAGCTGTGTTGTTCTGGGAGTTGTGATATGGTCCAAAATTGTCAGAACAGGACACAGAATCGGCACCTAAATCATCATATCCATTGAATGTTGATGCGAAAGACCTACTTTTAATATCAACATTGTCCTTGCCATGCCTTGGAGGAGGGTCTACATGGCCTGGTGTGGGTTGAACTATATGAGTTCCATTTTCAAGCGAGAACTTAAGTACCTTAGAGCAAGCGCCACATCTTAGCCGATGGCAACTTTTTTTGAAGATGAGGAAGTCTTCAGGAAGCTGTAGTGCTTTGAAGCAATGATAACAAGTAACAAAAGGTGCTCCTCCAGCTGTAGGACGAATGTGGCGTTTAACTACAAGATGTCTCTCCCTTAAATGCATCTTCATCTCACCTCTATGTCTCTGGTCATCAGACTGTATCTCACTATGCTGCATAAAAAACTCAGAATCCTTGTACCTTTGTGGACTTGATGGGTCAGAGGCGTAATGAATATGAGCAGGGTGGAACCTAGAAAATCGTCTATTGTATTGAAGAGCAGGAACGGGCAACTGCCTTGAACATTGCCAATCTCGGGAATGGCAACAGAAGCATGAGTTATCAGTTTGGTTTCCACTGGGTGTTGCCCCTCCTGAAAAGAATTTGGTCTGCTGGAAATACCTGCTTTCTGGCCCAAAAGTTCCAGAACGCCTAGCATAGTTGAAGTCATGATAACTTTGGTCCAATGCCTCACCATCATAGCATATAGGAACACTTTTTTGTTTCCAATTAACTTCAGCAGAAGCCTTAACACTCAGAAGATTTGTTCTATGAAGTTGCTCCTGCAGCTCATAAATCATTCTTAGAAGTTTCATCTGCTCCTGCTCTGCTGTTTCAAGTGAATGGGCGCTTGAATTGCCCATTTGAGTGGAAGGACTACAGCTTTCATATCCAGTCGGATATAAAGGCCGTTGAGAATGATATTCCTCTCTGGCTAGTCTTGTCCAGTTTCTAACTGGATGGCCAAGTCTGCTGGGTTCCAGAAATTCATCTTCATCCCATTTGTTGCCTCCGATGGCATAATGCTTGTCAACAGCAGCCTTCTTTTGCATTCCAGACTTGCTACTCATCACGCTATTCGCCAGAAATTTGTCCTCATCTAGCATATTATTATGGACCTGAGGAAGAATTAGTCCTGTATATTTACTATTATGTTCAACGAACTTAATATCTTGGCCAGAGAATTGATCATCCCTTCTGTCATAAGAAGAAACACTGCCATCATAATAAGCACAAGAGCTTTTGATGGTTGCTGACTTGGAGAAATAATCAAGCGTGCCACTGAATTCAGAGCTTGGGCTGTAAAAATCGCTAGTTGCAAATGTATCCGTAGACATTACACGATCAAAAGTATGGCGATCACTTTCCAGAGGTTCCTCTGATTTTCGTTTAAAACAAGATTCAACAATATCTCTTGAAATGCTTTCTGATGCCGGCATATGATCAGGAACAGACAAATCACCTCCTCTTGTAGCCAGTGGATCCACATAGTTGGTCTGACTCTCACCCTTTACATCTATTTCTGATTCTGCTCTTGCTAATTCCACCGGCGCATCATTTGCCTCCACCTTTGAATTTTCTGATGCTACTGGTGAAATCTCTTCATTTTCATGAACATCGTCAACTGATGAACATGCTTCACTGGAGACCCCATACTGTTCAATATTGCAGTTCTCGGATTTATACTGTTGACTTCCATTGTCTTCATCTTCATTTACCACATTCACAGCATCAAGCTGTTTGCTATTCTGATCTACAAATTCAATGTTACCCCTCTCATTATTTTGCTCCAATGAACATTCTTCAGAGGAAGGAAGAAGTGAATCATTACATATTGGACTAGGTTCTTTACATTCTGATTTGTCATCTGTCTTAGCTGCATCTTTTTTACATAAGCTAGACAAGCTTTTGGTATCAAACTTTCGGTTCTTTGCTGCATCAAGATGGATTGAAATAAGTCAAATGATGAACACGAGATTAAAAAAGAGTGAGAGAGAGACAGAAAGCAATGCGAGCAGAAGGAAATTTGAGCAAAGCATCAATAATTTATCAAGTTTAGCTATAAACTGCACTAAGATATTCCAAGCGTATCCCATTCATGGGAGTAACAGAAACTTTTGAGAGAAATTGAGATATTTGGAAAACTAAAATGACTTGAACTTCACTCATCAAAAGTTAGAAATTCAATCCTCCCAATGACACCTTATACTAATAGACTATTCCTTATTCCCAATGTCTGGGAAAAGTTAAACGATAATTACCTATCAAAATCGTTTCACATCCACCACACTTATATACGGGAACATCTGGGAGTTCAGGAAGAACGTTTCGACATTTAGGACATCTAACTAGTCGAACTTCAGGAGTCAATCCGCCAGCCATGTTCCCCCAGATACAAGGATATGTCAAAACTATGATAAGGCTTCTACAATCAATCTAAGCCCCAATCAATCATCAAATGAAAAGTTCAACTAGCAGCCCCTGCAGCCAAGCAGAACAATGATATGAAGCATGTCCTACATATAAATAGTATAATCAGCAATATCAAAAGAAAAATTTGTGGCAACACTATTAGTGGATGACATGTGATTCAACAGATTCATAACAGCATGTATAGGTTCAACATGAAGGCAAGCTAAGGATAAATTTTACCTATGAATGTAGAAAAGAAAAAATAGAAGAAGTAAAAGGAGTACCGGAGATAAGCAGGGTTTAATTGATCAAGAACAAAATTGGGTTGAAGAAATTGACTTTCCATAACTAGATTAAATCCAGAAGTAGACCAAAAAGGAAGAAAACAAATCAATTAAACTGGAAAATTGGTAGGGAAGTCAAGAAGCAACATTAACATATCCCTCATTTGGCAAACACCAGAATAAATGATTGACCTTGGACTTTGAATTTTCTCAAGTAAGAAACTAGGGTTAAAGTAAAGCTCAAAAGACAAACTAAATTTAGCAAAGCAATAAGGTTTCCATATCTGCTAAGACCAAGAATATGTTAGAACAAATACAGAAACATTATTGTGGAATTCATTATACATAATTACGTTGTATTCTACTTACTGAAATAATTGAAGTCATATGAAATATCACATGTAGTTGTATAAATCTTTCCAAATTCCAGCAGTATTAAAGGAAGTAATACTCAGTTATTTCAATTCTAAGGAAAATCAGATGAGCATTATTTTAATGAGCATTAAAAGTCAAGCCAGAGAAAGAAGATAACTACATAATGAACTGAACGTAAGATCTTGGACAAAACCATCAATCCCAAAAGAATAATAATAATAATAACGAAAATGTTTCTGCAACAGGCCAGCAGTCAAACGTTCGCACACATAAAATGCATCAAGCAAGATGGTTGAGAAATGGAATTAAATACATGGATGTTGCAGTTTAGAAATGAACCATAATAAGATCTTAATAAAATCACAAAGAAAGGAAACAACCATCAAAGAATTGAAGAACGGATCCGAAGAAACGATGAATTAAAAGAAATACCCAGTAGATCCAGAGAGCAGCTAATGGGGAGAAAAGAAAGAAGAAGAGCAGAAGAAGAGCAAAAGAGAAGAAGGGTATATGAAGGGAGAGAAGGGGAAAGAGATTAACTTGTCGTGGGAGCAAAGTTGACGAGGAGATTGCTGTTGGTGGGTGCTTTGTGTTTTTCAGAGACATGCATACATGGTTTTGATTCCTTAAAAATTTATGTCCGACTATTTTGGATTCTTGTTTGGTCTTGGTGTTGGAGCGTGTTAAGGCTGCTTTTGTGTGGTGGTCAAAGAAGGAAAAAGAAAGAGAAGAGAGAGATGATAAAAGCTCCAAGTTGGTTTCTTTTTTTTTTTTCTTCTCTCTGCAATTAACTCGAAATTCAGAGAAGAAAAGATGAAGGAAGAGAAAAAATGAAGAGAGAAAGAGAGAGACAGGGACCGTTGACGTCGGCGCCGATGCCATTTAAGTGAAACAGAGGTTGGGGTCGCTGGAAGCTGACGTCTACTTATTTACTATTATTATTATTATTATTATTATTACATTTATTTTTTGCATTATTTTTAATTACTTTTTATAAACCCATTAATAAACAATTAAGAACGTTAAATATTATTAATTAAGAAATTTTGGTTCCACGGCTAAGGCTATTGTCATATTTTAAAATAAATCTCAATTTTAATTTTTTGTTTAACATAAATTATAATAATACTTTAATTAATTTTAATAATTTTTTTCTCATTAAAATATTTTTATGAATCTCCGTACTGAAAGTCAACTTCCATTCAGGTTTTAAAAAAACCTTTCACATTTGTTTTTGTTCTTACTTCTGTCTTTAGCTTAAAAAATTGATGAAATTTACTGAAAAGCGCAGGGTAGGTAAGTTTCGTATCCTCCAAAAATGGAGTACCGATGGTTTCATATATTAAGTGTATGCTTGGGGCCTGGCTTGCTTGAAAACAAAGTCAACTCCAGTCTGTAACAATGGAGAAGAAAAGTCTTTGTCTTGTGGTGAGTTGACTTGGACTTTTGGTCTGCCATGACCTTTCAGAGCTTGCCACATGGCACCATATCACCCACAGATCATCAACCTGTCTGATTACACACACACACACACACACACACATATGTATATATATATATACGATCATCAATTATTTGAAGTTATTATTAAATCTTAAGCACCAAACTTTGTTGAAATTATTATTCTTCTTCCTACCTTCCCATTCTTATTTCTTTCTCTCCAAGCATTCCATCCATTCATTAATCTGACAAAATAATTCAAACATTATCTTGAAGACTCATTCTTCCACAATTAAAATTTAATTTAATAGCATATAATTTCCCATTCCAACTCACTTTCAACCAGTCAATTTTCGTTTTTCTCAAAAAGAAGAAAAAGAAAACAAACGATTCAGTCCACTTCTTTGTTTCCTGCTCATGAGGAAACAATTCCCTGCCAACAAGAAACTATCCTCCATTCATTCCTCCATTATTCATTATCCATCTAACATCAAAAGCAACGCATGGCACAAGTTTATCCATACTCCATGTCATTCAATGCTCATTCTTGATCAAGAAAGTGAATCCTACTTACTCATTCCACAAGTCAAATTGTTACTAACAGACAACACAATATATCTATATATTAATACCAAAAACTTCACACCATTGTTGAAGAATATGAAGCAGGTAATACAGACAACAGTCCATGAAAAGATAAAAGGCCTCAAACTTACTAAGGAAAAAAATTGCTTTCAAACAAACAAACTTATGAAGCCATCATGGCATGCTGCTTGTGCCCCTGAAATGCTTGACAAAGTTCTCTATACCCACTTCGGTAATGATCCAGAGAGATACAAAGTTGTCGAATTGCCTCCCTTTTCTCCTCTGCCCCATCTAGGATCACAATTTTTTGTCTCTCAGCTTCTTTCTCCAGCTCCTCTGCTTTCACTCTCAATTCATCTATTACCTTCCTTGCCCTTTCACATTCAAAAACAAGCTGCTCCTTTTCCCGATTCATCTCTCCAATTTGAATATCTTGGGATCTCATTTCTGCTCTTAGACTATCTAGCTTAGCAGTGATCCCATCTTTTTCTGCCACAAGCATGTCGTAGTTGAACTTATGACTGTCCAGGTTCTTATTCAAAGCTTCCACATGTTCACCTCTTGTGGCAAGATCTACCTTCAGTCTGCTGATCTCACCTTGCCTCTCAACCTCTTTCATGTCATGAAAAGCTTTCATCTCCATTTTCTCAGCATTACATTGCCTAAGCTTATCCTCCAGTGCTTTTCCATGCAATTCCCATTCCTTGAGCCTTGTCTCCAAGAGCATCTCTTTTTCTGACAATCGAATGACATCAGACTGCAACCTTGCTTTCTCAAAAGTGAGACTATCCTGGGCATCACATAATGCAATCTTTAATTCCTTCACCTCATTGTCACGGCTACATAGATCAGCTCTTAATCTTACAATCATTTCCTCAAGGTCCATAATCAGCCCTCTCTCAGAAGCAAGTTTACCCTCCAATATGGCTATATTCTCCTCGGACAATTTAAGCTGTCCTTGTGCATCTTGATTGCATTTGATGATTTCCTTTAACCTCAAAATCTCTTCATCTGATCCTTTCAGCTTATCTCTGCTAACTTCAAGCTCCTTGTTTAACATCTCAATCTCCGAATTCAACTGCGACACATGAGCTTCTGTCTCAGCTACCAGTTTTTGAAGCTCAAATCCTCTTGCTTTCTCCACTTCAAGGACATCGTCCCTCATCTCAATCTCTTTCTTTGCAGCTTCGAGCTGAACATTCACATTACTTGCAAGTGCAATAAAAGATTCATTTTTCTCAAGCTCACTTTTTAACCTTGAAACCTCTTGTTCAGAAAGTTGGAGTTTAAGATTTGAAATTCTCGACTCTTCTTCATACTTGATAATCCTTGCAATCAATTCTTCATAATTCTCATGTTCCTCTACTTTCAAACTACTATCTCCATTGTTTTCATCTGCCAGCTGCAGCCTTCCTTCCTTGCATGAGAGTTCAGTGCCTGACTCAACAATTTTCCAGTTCAATTCCTTGCTATGAGTATTAGCACCAGAGCTAACGTAGTTGTTTATAGATGAGTTGAAAGATTCTGAATCAGAATCCGATGATGATGACGACGATGATGATTCATTTCCTTCCCTTAGAGAAAGATCAGATGTAGCGCCACCAGAACTGAAAGATACAGATAGCTGCCCAGACTTGTGCAAACCCAGCTTTTCATCAGGAGTTGTCAGTGGAGAGCCATGGTCAGAGCCTGATTCAAAATGCCCAGAATGCACTTGGAACTCTGATTGTACATTCTTAGGCAATGCTCCAATCAAATCATCATAGCGCTCAGCTAGTGATTGGTAAATATTGTAGAATTCTTCAATCCCAGCAATCAACTTTGGCTTATCCTGACAACGAATCTGATCATTCTTTGTCCATGATTCATCATTTTCTTCAATCAGTTTCAGCATTCGTTTAACGCTCTGCTCCATCTCTGCAATCAGGAAGTTCTATCAGAATGTCAGAAGTACTCAACCAAAGAGACATTCTTCCTAATGGCAGATAAAAAAGAAACAAAACACAAAACAACGTATTAAACAAATTTAACCTATATAAAGGGAGAAAAGAGCACTTAGTTGCTGACCATTTGTGGTTTCCGCCAGCCATTTAGAATTCTCAGACTCTGCGTGAACTTGCCAACCACAGGAATCAGACTTCCTGGAGTCTCTTCTTTTCTCACTGAAATCCATCTATCTGTAAGCAATAAAAAGGTGCACGTTACAAGAGCTATAAAACAAATTTTAGTCCCCTCAAAAAAATAACTTAAAACTTATAATACTCCCTGTATGGTTATTTCTCCAGTATAAAACCCTGTCCATAACAAATCTAACGACAAAGAATATTTTTAAAACATCCAAGTTTTATCACAGGTAGGCAGGAATCACCATTTCGTTTGACCCTCAGGAAAAGAAATGAATTGTTCTCCACACTACTATGTCAGCTATGTTAAGATACAATAGATATCCAAAGCAACAACCAGCCCATTTAAGCTTAGCAATCAGCTACCCTTGACAAAGTTTCTACACACCAGCAGCATCGCCATTTCTTAAAACGCAACCATCCTATTTTCAGTAAATTGAGATCGAACTAAAAACAAAATCTTCGTAATGGGCGTTACCTATAATGAGATGCCCAGATCAGTAAACAAGTACCCAGAAGACTGCAAATTGATTTCCTCAAAGCATATCAGAGAGATTTGTTTTAGAACAGGGGTTACCTATAATTTCTGCATACAAATGGCTAACCCAGAAACAAAATATAGAAAAGCAGCGTATACAAACACGAATAACATATAAATTCTATACAAGGCAAAAAGGCCAAAAGAGTGAAATGGTTATACAAAAATTCTTGATGGCAGGTGCAATGAGCTGGAATACTAATCCGATTTGTTAATTTCAAAGCCAAATATTGAACCAGTAACAAAGAGATCTAAGGGGCTGAAACTAGATCTACATATATAATCGAATCATTGACAAAGAGAAGAAAGGAAAAAGAAAACATGGTATGCAAGAAAACTCGAGGAAACCCAAAAAGAAGTAAAGAAAAGGAAAAATAGAGTGAAGTGAAAGAGAAGCCAACCTGTGAGAGAAGGAGAAGCGGCAAAGAGAGTGACAGATGAAGCTGAAACGGATAGGAAGGAAAAAAAGGAAGAAGAAGGGTTGGGCGGTTGAATCGAAGGGGTGGTGAAGAAATTATTGTAAATGGACAAATGAGAAAAAGTTAAAGAGAAAGAGAGGGAACATATCAGCACGCAGACCCACCCTTGGGATTGCCCGCCTGACTTCAATTTTCAAAATTCCAACTTTTCCCTCCTCCTCCAGCACAGTGACATGGATAAGGTCTAAGTGGGTTCCAAGAAGACTTTTTATGAGACTTTTTATGAAGTTTGAAGTTGAAATGGCGAGGGAGAGAAATCACTGAAAGTTGTGTTTTTTACCCAAATCATATGAATTTGGTATCATGTGTAGGAAATGAGAGAATGGTTAAAACTTTAATTTTATCTTTTGTAAGTTTAAGACATGATAATATATAGAGAGTAAGAAATATTACATATTTACTTGTCATTGATTTTGCTTTACAAGCTTAACTTAATTTTTTTAAAAATATAAAAATAAATATATATTACGTTGTATTAATAAAAAAAATTAATTACAGAAATTATCTTAAAAAATATAAGTAAATGAATTCTCGAAAGCATGAGCCAATGATGATTTGGAAAGACTTAGAAAAGAGCTTCGTATAAATGTCAGAATTAATACGAATAATATAATCATTATACGTTGTTATTTGGACTTTAAATCTTTATACCCGCCGATTATAGAAATATTTTTTAATAAGAATAAAGTTATTTAGATAAACATGTATAAGCCTAAAAAAAAAAAAAAATCAATCAAAATGCCAAAAACGACAAAGCCAGTTTGATTCTGCATATCTTAATTTGACCGTTTTTTATTCGGTAGAATCAAAATTTAACTAATTTGTGTATTAAAGAAACTGTGGTTATCAAAATAGATTTCATTCCAACAGTTAAGGAGAAAGAAACATTACATGGCGGATGAGTTCTTTAGTCATCCAAGCATAAGATGTTGAATGGTGTGCTGAGTTGATTCCCTAAGTAGATATATGAATATGATATATGTTGTCGAAGCCAGGAAAACCTTTCCATATTGATCGCAATGGATTTGGGGTGTGGTAATGGTGAGCCCAAAAGGCTGTCCAGCACTCACGAGACAACCCAACGTGGTCTTCCCACTTCACAGTGTATATATATGTATATATATTATATTTTATATCCACCAAGACGGACGCCGAGTCCAGTCGGATCTTCTAGCTAAAAGAATAAAGCATTATCCATCCCTTTTCCAACAAAATTTCTGACTTTTCTATATCTAACCGGCCGACTATATCCACACACACACACACTCACCCATATATATATATATATATAACCAGCTGTTATATATCTACTTTATCATCCTTCTATTTCTCACTAGTCTACTCATCAAAATATAATAACATTATTTAACTTTTTTTATAAAAAAATATTTTAAAGTTGATTCTTTTTTGGTTAAGACTTGGAATGGTGCTTGCGGTGGTTAATATCTGGACAAACTATCATTTTCAATCGGTTCCTCTTCACTTCACTGTAACAAAAAGCAAGCAACATATCATATAATTACTCAATGAGTAATTGTATACATATATATGACATATATATATGTGTGTCTGTGTGTGTGTGTGTGTGTCTCGGATCAACTTCACTTACTGCATGGCCATCTTCTTTTAACCTTTACTTCACAAGATTGAGCCTTCCACTTCTTGGCCTTATATATATATAACTGTAAATATATATTTAACTAAGATTTTCACACAAACCCAATTCATGAAGTATATATATATATATATATATAAGTTATATAACATGCCTGCTAAAAGTCCTCATTATGAAAACTACATCTTACCTAATGTCAATTTCTCTACTTCGAATAGGTCAAGTACTGCAATATGAACCCCTAAAACCCGGCTTCTATTCTTCAGGACTCCAAATAATGGTGACGATTGATGGTAATACCTAGAAATATTTGTATGCAATGGCTGGCAGTCTGGCACTGACTCATCCTCATATATATATATATATATATATATATATATACTGTTTTGTAGATGTTGACATCACCCAGTGGCTCACTTCCCAAAGCAAATTTCTCCTTTTCCCTTTCATATATGTATATATATACAAGTCATTTTTGCCCATCTAACACTCACTCACATATCCAAACTATGCTATATATATATATAACCATAATGAACTGTGCTAGTATATTATGATACGATAATAAGATATTGTATGAAGGAAAAGAATAATTTAATCGTCTAAAAAACATCTATAAATGTCAAACTATACGCCAAAATGCAAATTGTTAAACACGGTTTGTGCTGGCCTGCAATATGATGATCAAGCAAACAAATCCAATGACATAAAATAAAGAGATATTTTGTAAGTATTTTTCCGGCAATCACGATTATTAATGAAAAATCTTCAATTTCCAAAGATATCTTTCCCAACATCCTCTACTTGTGGGTACATATGTCCATATCTGATGCCATGTGAGTTGATCCACATCAGCAACCTGATAAAAATTCTGATACTGTTGGTGGATCACATGGGTAATTCTCTGCAATACTGACATGATCACAATTATGCATATAGTAGGTAGCACTTGTGGTTCTTACTATGGACTTGAGCCCATTTGGTAATAATTCCTTAAAACTTGTGAAAATCATGACTCTTTATGACTAACCCAACTATAAATTCATCTGTACATGTTGTAGTATCACTTTGTATGTCTCTTCAAACAAGGTATTATTTGGGTGGGAGGAGAAGTTGACAAGAGAAAGCTGATCAGGAAGCAATGGAGGGTGAGAGGCCTCACTTTGTGCTGGTGCATGGTCTGAGTGGAGGGTCTTGGTGTTGGTACAAGATCAGGTGTCTCATGGAGAATTCTGGCTATAAGGTCTCGTGTATTGATCTCAAAGGTGCAGGAATTGATCTTTCAACCCCTGATTCTATTCATTCTTTTGATGATTACAACAAGCCTCTCCTAGACTTCTTGACTTCCTTGCCAGATACTGAAAAGGTGTTCATTCATAATCAATTCATATAGTTTCTGAACAATACATATATGTATATGTGTGTATGTGTTGAATCATGGTATTTTTACAGGTGATATTGATAGGTCACAGTGCCGGAGGGATAAGTGTAACACAGGCAACTTACAGGTTCGCAAAGAAAATCCAGCTTGCAGTATATCTGGCAGCCACCATGCTAAAGCTAGGATACTGCACTGAACAAGATGCCAAAGATGTAAAAGTTTCTTCCACCAATTTCTGTCTACTACTGATTTTGATTCATTGAATTGACATTAATGTCATACTTATTTCTAAGGCAAGTAAGAAATATTTGGCACCAGAGTGTTAACAATAAGTTTTGTTTAGAGACTCAGCAAGCTTGAATTAATATTCTCTCAATGGCGTGCACCATATATATATTATATATAATAACAATATATTCAATTTTCTTGGTTCTCATAAATTAAAAGATGATAATGGTATATATTCTCTCATCAGTAACTTTTCGTTGCCATGGCACGTGGAATGCATGTGATTCTGTGCCACTTTGCAAATTCATGCTCCTTGATCATCACTGGAAAAAGAACAAATATGTGAATATAGTAATGCTTGCTTTTATGTCCAGCAGGGAGTACCCAACTTATCTGAATTCGGGGATGTGTACAAATTTGGATTTGGATTAGGTACTGATAAACCTCCAACCAGTGCTGTTATCAAGAAAGAGTTCCAGCGCAAGATAGTCTATCACATGAGCCCTCAAGAAGTAACTAATCTACATTACCAGCTTGACTGAATACTTTTTAGTCTGATATGTTATTGATCTTCTGTTTTTTGGCTACAGGATTCTACTTTAGCTGCAATGTTATTGAGGCCAGGACCAATCCTAGCTCTCACCACTGCAAGATTTACAGAGGAAGAAGATGATATAGAAAGGGTACCGCGTATATACATTAAAACAAAGAATGATAGAGTAGTGAGACCAGAGCAGCAAGAGGCTATGATAAAAAGATGGCCACCATCTAAAGTTTACGATCTGGATAGTGACCACAGCCCCTTTTTCTCCACTCCATTTTTGCTCTTTGGCCTGTTGGTTAAAGCTGCAGCTTTTGTTGGGTGTAACTAGGCCACACGAATCTCTATTTCTTTTTCTTTCTCTTATTTTCGATTGGTGCTCGAATAAATACTACAAAACTCTTTGTAGCATCTTCATTTTATTCTTCATAACATATTCCACTTGTCACAAGCCGAATTATACCGTGTACTGTTTTCTTTCTTGAATAAATACTACTAGTGCATGTTTCTCTCTCTCTGTTTTCTGACCTCGGCTGACAAAAATGTCAACAGATCTTACAAGATCTTTTTATCTCCCTATAGTCTAGTATGCAGATCCAAGATTCCTTTTATTTCATTAGAGCAGTCATGTTGGCTTCAATTTTAACTAGATTAAAGTAGCAGTGGAATATGATAGTTCTTTCTAATGGTTGCATCATTACTCCTGGGAGGATAGGGATTGAGCCAGACAGAAACATAAATATTCTGATCTATGATGCATCTTCATTTCTAATCTTGACTCAAACTTATGATTCATTTCTATTCATAAAGAAGAAGATGTATATAATGATGTGGTACCTGTTAGATTGGAATATTAAAAATATATATAATTATTGAGCTCTACATAAGTGTTCAAATCTTGTACAACTAATATATTGAATTTGAGTTTTTAAGTTCAATAATTTAGATCTAAAAAATTGGATTAGTGGTGATTGAGCTCAAAAAGTTAGAAATAACAATTAGGGTACATGCTAGTTTGATAACTTCGACAGTTGTGATACTTTAATGGCTTTTAAATTGAGCTTATTAGAGAGTGTGGTCTGGGTCTAAAAAAATTGTTAGATTAGTGGTGCTTGAACCCCTAATGTTAGACTATGGTGTATGCTTGGAAATGGACTTCTATGTACCTCAACTAAGGAGGAGAAAATGATATGTATTAGTAGGACAGCTGGTTTTTTCTGAAGTACTTTTCACATCCTTACAAGTATATATAGGTACTTATACAGAAGATGGAATTTCATTGTCCTGTGCTATTAATTACAAAGAATGACTTCTGATTGTTTCTAAAAGCAAATTAGAGTGGTTCTGTTACAAGTTGCAACGAATTCTAGGATTTCTAATCCCGCTAAGTAAGATCCTAAACACATTAAATAAAAAAGTACAACATCCCACAATGACCTAAATCTGTCCTAAACCCTCACTATGTGATTTGTTTACATTCTTCTATGCTCATTTGATTCAAAGCACCAATAAGATTTCTGCCTATCTTCGTACTTCATTAGAAACGGTTTCTCTCCTGTTAGAACTGACGGGGAATGGCTTTGATATATATTTTTTTCAATAGCAGAGCAAATACATAGCAACCACAAGCAATACTGTCTCTGCAACTCTTGAACAAGATAACAGATATGATTGAATTGTAATGGTGGAAATCAAGTTTGCGTCCTGTTTGCATTGTCAGCAACTGCAGCTGTCTTCTTCTGGAGCTCTTTATTGTTAGCTCCCACAAGTTTGTCCACCTGTCTCCCATCCTTAAGGAAAAAAAATGTAGGAGTGGCATTTATGTCCCACGAAGTGCAGAACTCCTGTAACCAACCATATATCACAGACAATTTAGTTGTTCTTATTTTCAGCTAGATATGAGAACGACGTAATAAATGGTGCTTGCACTTACAGCTAGTTCATCCACATCCACGGTTACAAATATAATAGAAGGATATCTATCAGCTAGCTTGCTGTAGGTTCGTGCTATTGCTCTACAAGGACCACACCATGCCGCACTGAAGTTTGCCACAAGCTATTGTGCAAGAACAAATTGAAAAAGATTCCCAAGTCAGTTGGATATAGCTAGCAGCCCCATACAAGACAATATTTAGTTTTCCCAAAAGGTAAACTTACAATCTTTCCATCCTTGTTTGCTTCAGATAACTTTGCCTCCCAGCTCCCTGCTGTTGTTATTAGGTGCACGTTTCCACCAGCAAGCTCTACAGGATCACCCTGTTTATTAGCTTTCTTATGGCAACAGCAACTTCTATCGGGCAAAGTCTACATTACGTAAAATTAGCAAATCAGCAGGTGCTTAATAGAGGTGAAACTTTCAGAACCGGGTAAAATATCATCTAACCTAGAACAAAAACTTCTCCTAGAACAATAACAAAATGAGGCATAAGTGAGCAAGTGACTTCACTGTAATAGCATATCTAGTATGGCAAACATTTTTCTTTAGCAGAGTCAAGTCTTGATGCGTGCTGACATATATAATATGGATAGATAAGCACTCATATTTTAACACCAACAAATTAACAGGTTAATTTGGAGTTGCCCTCTTGTATGAGGATCAATACTGCAGATAGTAGTTAGTAGGCATTGATCCATTAATATGGGACCCATTAAAAATTTAAAGCTCCATTAATTTTTCACTTGCATTTGCTTTTTCTTTTCATTCCGTTGGACTCCTTAATGTCCCATGCTTCCTTATTGGTTTCACTGGATATGATCCTTCTAAATATTGTCTTGGAGACGCCAATGTTGATGAAGGAGAGAGCCTTAAACTTCTTGAACGTCATTTAAATTGTGTCTTTCTCGCCACTCATCCTTCGTTGGTGGGACGAACCAGAAACTTCATCTTTCTGACCCTGCTACTGCTGAAAGCTGGGTCAGAAAGGAGGAAAGAAGGATACTATCTAATCCTTGTATATTTTCTGCTTCTTTATATTTAGTTACGTAACTGCTTTGGTTTACCCATTTTTTCAGTAAATTGCTAAGTTTGTGGAAGGACCAGTTAGCTGTATGCAATGAGATTTCCTGTAAATGTGAGATATGGTTGTTTTCTTCAAAGAAGTTAGTGATGTTTAATTAGAAGAAAATATGGTTATTTTCTTCAAGACAGTAAGTGATGCTTAATTAGGAGAAAATATGGTTGTGGTATAAAGACTAGAGCAGACATGAATAAAATTTTACGTGGAAATTTCAGGAACTTTCTGTTCTTGTAGTTTGATGAGATTCAAGGATTGTACCTAAGGAGCCCTTACTAAATCAAACACAAAAAGGAAGAAACTTTGACAAGAACTTGATGAAAGTTCCTCCTCATGTTTCTCTTTAGGGAGATCCACGAACAAGATGCCAAACACGGGAAACATTACCAGGAAGTTTGGAAGGATAAAGTCTAGATTCATGGCGCAGTAAAGTAGCACGCTCCTTCCTGACACTAGCTTAGAATTTTGTTGAGAACAACATAACTGTAGTTTAACTAACATATATCCCACATGGAAGAATAATGATAAAGGGTTAAATGAAACCACCAGATAAACTATTGGGGAAAGAAAAAGAAACTGCATGGTTCCAAGTTGAACGGATTTAGAAGGGTTGATAAGGGCCAAAGACATCAAAGAGCCCAGCTGTTCCATCAATAAATAGACCATGCTATAGAAACTGAACAATGCTAATCAATATCAATCATAGGTAAGATCAAGTGGAATTGAAATGTAGAAATTGGTCGCTTGTAATAAAAGCTGATATTGAAGGTTCTCAATTACTGACCCCAGAATGGTCTGAAAAAGGTAAAACAATTAGATGAACCTCACCTTGCAACTCGTCCAGCAGTTTCCCATTTAAAGTCTGCGGAACCAATGTTTCTTGTAGACTTATGGAAGGTCCCTGAAGCAGAAGAACCACAAATCCTGTCATTATCTATTTGGGAAGTTTGAAATTTTTTGCAGGAAACATACTTCATGAGCACAAACTGAGAAAAGAGGGACCTCTAATGTATCAATTTTCCCCTTTAAACCATGCTTATCTCTTCCTTTCCTAGTGTTAGGAACACACAGAAAAGAAGAACCACTCCAACCCTTGTTATAAGCAGTTCTTGATGCACGATTACTCTGAGAAGAAAAGGGTATGGTATACTGGTTTTTTCCATTGCTGATCCAGTCTAAACTTCAAAATCTAAATTTGGTAATGATAATTGAAATGACTGGTCTACATTCATGATCCCAAAGTTGATATTTAACCCTCCTCCCGTGAAAACCTAGTAATTTCTCAGAAACCAAAATCAGCATATAGAGATGGTATTCTTATATTCTCCATTAGAGTTTTAAATCGATTAATCTCAATGCAGCAAATGACAAACTAATTTAATGGAGGGAGCAAAAGTGCTGCAATTTAATTTATTTTAAAAGAAAAAGAAAACGAAAAGGCAATCTGGTTTTGCAGCCCGACAGATACCCAAGACAGTTTTTCAAAAGATATAAAATTAGAAGAGTTGAAAATTACCTCCTGTAAATATTAAATGTTGGATTGGGAGAATCCACCATTTTCCACCAAAACCATACCATCAAAAGCCTTCCGGCATATATACGACCAGAACAGGAAAAGAAAAGAAGAAACTTGCCAAGAGATAAAGATGGATGAATCAAAAGGAAGACGAAAATTTTTCGTTGGAACAAATCTTTGAATACCTGAATGATTCACTTAATGATGAAGTCATCCTCCAATAAGAAAATCATGGTTGTTAATTATTTTGTATAACCAACTGCTAAATTTGGTTTTTCTTGGCATTGGCCAGTCCATTTTGGTAAATATGATCTTATCACATAAATTCGGAAGCTGACAGTTAAAAAGCTTAAACCTAGACTGTAATCTGACTGGCTAAGGGTGGCATTACCTCATCACCATCTTCATCTTATCACCTGTATTTGGCTTGTATTCTTGCTCAACAGTCTTCATTGACCACCTAGCTGCCATTTTTTCTTTCTGATTAAATTTGCAATAATTCAGCACTTTAATCTGGGTTTTATTTTTCAAGTTGATATCAAACTTGAAAAGAATATATATAATAAGGAATGACATACATCTGCTCTGATTTCTTTCCTTCGCTGATTCACTTGTCTCCAAAATATTTTTATGAGCATAATCCGAGTGAAATGAGCAAAAAAAGAAAAAAAGAGATAAGAATCAAGGAGTTTTGATGAAGTGAAAGGGTTTAGATATCCAAATTGTAAGAAAACCAATTATTCAGAAAACATGATTGGTTTAGATATGGTGTATAATGCAAGTTTTGTAAAGGGTTTGGACATGTGAAAAAAGTAAATAAATTCAAGAACAGTAGGAAGAGAAGCTTTTTGTGACCATATATTACTTAATCAACTCAAATAACAAAGCTCGGTTGATTAATAGGTAGTTGCACCCATCATATGTCACTGGACCAATCCATCACACGAAGAAATTGGTAGAAAACATGTTTGCCTTAAAAGTTTTCTAAAGTTCATAAAATGTATGAACTTGAGAAACAAAGCAAGCAAATTTCACAAAGAATCAAGTATGGAGAGCAACGAAGAGATTGCAGCTCATCCATATCAATCAATGTGGCTCCATTATAGTTAATTTCCTAAGTGGAAACAAAATATTATTGGATCTTTGCAGATGACTTCTCAACATTTGGTTGGATTCTCTTTTGAATAAAAGAAAAAAGATTTGAAATGATTAATAAGTTTTAAATATTAGAGGAAAATCATGAGATAATATCAACTCATTATTGTTTACACACCTCAACAGAATGAGCAAAGTGAAAGAAAAAACAAAGTCATGAAGGAGATAGACAGGCGTCTCATGTTTGAGAAAAGTTAGCCAAAAGATTACGAGGGACATGATGAGTATAGTTGTGTGATTATTAAGCTGTATGCGTAAAAAAGCTCTAACTAATTATACAAAATTGATCTTCTTTGGGTTAAATCCAAACTGAACTAACTAACTCAGTCTGTATGACTTTTGATTTGTAAAAAAAATTCAATCATTCAACTTGTTGATAATAAAGGTTTGATCTTTTTAAAAAAGTTACAAGCCAAACTAGCCAGAAAAATCTAACCAGATCAAGTATGGACAAAAACTACTTCAAATGAAAGAAGAAGATATCACTGCTATTCAAAGCCGGGTTCACACCAGAGGTTTGACCTCACTCGCCAACAGAGAATCCCAGCTAAGACCCACTAACAAGCATAGATGAAAACAACAAATCAAAGAATAGCAAACCTCCTGTTATGCAATGTACTTCATTTTTTAGCTTTTATTTGTCTCGGCTCCCTCTCTCGGAACCTAATGCCAAACCCTGAAATTCTCAAGGATGGAACTAATCATCACAAGCAAACCTTGCAAAATCCATAGTATACAGATTAAAGGTGTTCCTATGTCATCTTCACCTATTGAATATGGTTGAATTCTCAAAAAAAATCCTAGGAACAACTCCAGGACGTAGTAGTAAAGACATCAAGCTTAAAAAAACAGAGTCCTAAGTACAGTCACCGCATTCCATCTTTTTCAAGCTTTTCAATTTCTCCTTGGTGCTTTCTTTCTGCCTCCTTAAGCTCTTTTTCTGCATCCTCTTCTTCCTCAATTCGATCAAGATCATCAAATTCCTTCGTTGCTGCCATTACCTTCACCACAGGATCTCTTAGCTGAGATATTAGTCCACCACCAACACCGTACTCTTCTTCATCCCCAACTAAGAACAATCGCTGGTCAGGACCAGATGCCATAGGGATGTCGACTGCCAGTAGTTTTATGTCATACTGCAAGTGAATGTCATACGAGATCAATACACCAAGTTGTCAATTCCAATTAATGATCAACAACTTTTAACAGACAACTGACAGCACTCCATGTTAATGTTAATGCAAGACAAAAGAAAACGTGCAGAGACATGATTTAGAGAGTTTTTTTATCACATCTGTTGCACTGACTTTATTAAGAATTATTTTTTACCTTAGGTAGATGCTTATAATCAGCTTTCCACCCTATTCAAATCTACCTGTATGATAATGCAATTAGCCAGTTGTTTGGAATGTAATAAGCAAACACGTTATTAGATTCTAATGGACAGCTTTAAGTAAGAAAAGAACAAACCTCCTTGAATTTTCCACATTTCCTTGAAGTGTTTTTTCCCTTAAAATACCCAGTTACCTATTTAACACCATATTATATTTGGCAAAAGCCAACAAAAAAATATATTTTACATAAGCATCTCTATCCAGATTGTTTACTTTTAAGTTAACGCTTTAAATGTTAATCATTAACAATTTGTTAATACAGCTGCTGCTTTAAGCACAGCTTTTTTTAGCAAATCCCACCATCCTCTTACCCAAGAATATAAAGTTATTTTGATGATGCTATCGATGACAATTAAAAATAAGAATGAATAAGAACATTCCAGTACCTAGCTAGATTGGAAGTGAAAAACATAAACGGATGCAGTTCTAGACGTATGTTACCTAAATGGATGAGAGGAAAAGACAAAAGGAGTAAGCTAGGGAAGGGAAGTTTATAGAAGCAAACCTGGCCTTTTTTATTCTTGACTCCCACACTGACTAGGCCCTTTCTCTCAGAACCTCGTATGGGAAAAATCAGAAAACAACGCTTGCTCCTAAAACTTGGCTTGAATGTCTTCAGTGTTATCCCACCTCCTGACATTACATAGGCTCTCAAGTCTGTTCCTGTCAGAGGGGCACCCATTACTTCAAGAACGCCAGCAGATGTGTTTAGCCTCCTCATGGCCATTCTATAAACTTTATCAGGATTGATTGTGAACCTTGAGCGGAGGTATAATCCCTTACATTAAATAAAACAAACAAATGGTAAAATATAATAACTACATAATGCCGATGAAAAGGCCAATAAGGAATCCAAAAACTCATGTTAGAAGTTCAGAGCTGATACTAACATATCAAATTCCTAGATGCATTTGAGTTTCATATTCAAGTCAAGATGTTTGTAAAGGTAGCACTTATAACCAAGTAAGTCCAGCCCTACTGCTAACCTCTTTACCATAATGCTATTAGCGACATCCTTGGGACTTGTTATTATCCGATATTCCTTTTATGAGGATAAGATTGTCGATTTATGATTCTATATGTCAAATCACCCCCACATCATATGAGGAGCAAAGCTTGTATCTAAACCATCAGAAAATGACAATCACAAGAGCTAAGAGACTTGTGATAGTGGTCGGTATGCATTAGGAGAAAGAAATCCAGTTCACGTGTTAGATAATTGCTATTCACCGAGTTTCCTTTACTACTTGCAATTGTGAAAATTAATAAATATGATATTGCATTGGACTATCTTATCAGCATGGAGACAAATGTCTTTCAGAAAATATTTGACTTCCATAAGAACTGAAACTGAAATATTATATTATATACTTCAAAGCAACCATAAGAAGAGCATGCAAAGTAGCAAAATGCCAGTAATCATCCTACGTTAGATGAATACCATACAGGTTCTACTGTGACACCCATTACACGAAAATTCATTCAACAAGCATGTAAAGCATGTGGTGCCAAGACAATAACAAGGATAGAACATTCAACATAAGAACTTACGAAGAAGGCAACAATGGCAGTGGAAAGCGCGAGAAATCCATACTTGGCCATACCCTCGGAAATGCCGACAAAAGCATTTGCAATCCCAAACATAATCTTCCAAAGCAGAGCACAGACCAAAACCGCTCCCCCTCCCAGCAGGACCAAGTAATTATTTTTACAAAATGCATCAATCTGCAACCCAATAGCCTCACGATAACGCGAGAAAGCGGAGGTAACGGCTGCCACTGGCTTATCAAAAACATTCTTTGCGAAATTGCCATCAACTTTTTTCCCTAAACCTGAGCTCTTCAAGGAGAAGAATCTAATCCCCGATGACAAATTCGGTTGAGGTTTGGCCAACGCCAAGCCCAAGGGATTGAAGCATTGTCGAGGATTGTGTTGTGAGCAATAAAGAACCTGGGATAAACGGAGTTTTGAAGAAGTGGGATTTGAAGAGAGAGAGTGGAAATGGAGCTTAGATGGAAACATAGAGGATCCATTTGAGGGGAAACGAGAAGAAGAAGAAGAAAACCGAACGGGATCAAGACATGCAGACATGGCGTCCGAGGAGGGTTTTGACATGGTTGATAAGTTGCCTCCATTGAAGCGCAACCTGAGAAGACCCTGAATGAGTCTTGCAGAGGGTTTTGACATTTTCGGTTTCTTGATTGAAACTCTGGGGTTTAGATTCCAAAAGCGGACAAACCAGAGAGCAGTCTACAATTTTTTGAATCTCGGGGATTAAAGATTCAGTAGCGGTGAAGATAAGAACAAAAACTGATGTAATGCGTTATATGGATCCTATAGTAGAAGATTACCTCTAATTAGAAGGAAGAAAAGCTGCAGACTTTTGATCAGGACAAGGTAAATAGCGGTGGCTCTGTCTTCGTCGTCAGTCGAATATAATCATTAGATTAATTCTACGTTACAGAACAAATAAGCAAGTGTTAGCGAGCTTTAGAGCTCTCCGATGGAGATGCCGACCAGGCACCCCATTTGAGCTCTTCTTTATATTGTATGTGCCAGCCCCAGCACCCGCAGGAAATCGGGTCGGATCTTCCCAAATTAGCCGGTATTCTGTTTTTTTATTTTTTAAACCCAGACACCCATTCCCAAATTATCGTGCTTTAAAACGACGCCGTGTCGACCCTCTAAGCGTAAAAACGACGCCGTCTCGACCCTATAAATCTTTCTTACGCATGTTTTGTTCTTTACTTGCCACGTTTCAGGGCCTCTACTTGTCAGGCGGTCTAGAGCGACAAAGCTTGGAGGAATTGGATTTATCATCGGTTCCCCTCCATCCCAAAACAACTACAACAATGAAAATCATTTCCGTAGCTTGCTTGCAGGACAATTACGCTTACTTGTATGTACATCTCTCTCTCCCCTTGTCTGTTCGGCTTCTTTGGGATTCTGCTCCTGCTGATTTGATTTGATTATTGTTCTGGTTTTTCTTTTTTGTTTTTTAACCTTGCTGGCGTTTCTTTCTTTGTTGAAAAATTAGGATTCTTGACGAGATCACCAGAGATGCGGTGGTTGTGGATCCAGTAGAACCGGAGAAGGTTGTCGATGCTGCCAAGCATCATGGTGCCCAACTCAAGATCGTTCTTACTACTCATCACCACTGGTACCCTCTTATATTATAACTCTTTTCTTTAATCCTATGCTCTTTTTCTTTTCTCTTGGACCCTCAAAGTTAGGTCTTCTTCGAGTTTGATTGATTGTTCAAGTTAGTTTTTTGGTGGAGCCATAATACAACTCCGTAGTTTTTGTTTCTTGGGTTGAATTCATTGTAAACCCTTTAGGCTAATCTTAATAACAGTTCCGTAGCTTCTCAAATTAATTGCTTTTTAGTTTCATGAAAGTTTGCTGTGGTTTCGCTCAATGTTTGGGATAACCGTAGCTTGTTCTATGAGTTTCAAAAGTGTTGTGAAAATACTTATTTGCTAAAATTGCTCTTAGTCAAAATAGTTATTTACTTCAGCATTTTTAATCAAAAGTTATTGGGTAGTTAGTAAAAATAACGGTAAAAAGTACTATTTTGTCTTTGGCGAACATGACTATTGAGAGTTTAAGTATATTTTTGGGATATAAAGGCCAAGACTAAAAGTCCAGTCAAATGCATGATCACTTGGTACCCGATTAACAACGTCAAAGTCCTTGTTTGTGCTCTATCCTTTAAGAATTCAAATTGGATTTAAAAATGAATAAATCATCACTTATGACAGGGATCATGCCGGTGGGAACGATAAGATAAAGCAACTGGTGCCAGGTATCAGAGTTTACGGTGGTTCTATAGATAATGTGAGGGGTTGCACTGATAAAGTTAATAATGGCGATAAGTTGTCACTTGGTGCTGATATTAACATACTGTGTCTACATACACCTTGGTATGCTCCTATTACTTTGAAAATTTTGGTTGGATCAGTATCACAAAAGAATCAATGTTTTAGTTGCTCAAATCTCCATTCAGCCAAAGTATACTTAGTGATTGCTCTTATTGTCAAGTCATGATCATCATCTCATCATTTTACCTAATATTCCTATGCACCTTTGTGGCATGGAAAATGCATGCCATTTTTTTAACCATATTACTGAATTAGTATTCCATTTTCCCTTCTTAGACAGTATCTTACCTTTTTTCTGCCTTTATCAGCCACACGAAAGGTCACATAAGTTACTATATAACTGGCCATGAACGAGATGACCCTGCAGTTTTCACGGGAGACACACTGGTAAGTCAGGAGAGGGTATTTCAAAAATTTTCCTGGTGGTAGTTACCTATATATGATATACTCACATATCCTATTCTCAAACCATCCTTGGCCTGACATAGTTGTGAAACAAAGCTCCATTTACCCATGGAGAAAGGCAGGGGGAGAGATACTAAAGTGAAAAAACAAAGCAAGAAAGTCTAGGATGGACTGATCGGTATTCTCAAGGCTTGGATAAATCAAAGATTGTTTTCTTAGAGTATGGCACTATTTTTTCATCTATAGTTATAAATTAAATCTTTAAGCCATTAAAAATCTAGACTAAGCTGTGATCTCTTTCAAGATCCTCTGCCTGGTGATATACTGGTAAAATTACGGCATAATAAAATTTTGTCCTTGATGCATCTAATTATGTAGCTAAGGCAGTCATTTAGCCTTTTTCTTTTTTCACATTGCAGTTTGTTGCGGGTTGTGGAAAATTTTTTGAAGGGACAGCGGAGCAGATGTATCAATCGCTTTGTGTAACTTTGAGTTCATTACCAAAACCAACTCGTATTTACTGTGGTCATGAGGTAAAAGAATATGCCAATATTCCTTTTCTTAGATTAATCTTGAAACTTTACTATATTGTAAAATCCTGATATCTCTACTGGATGAGGAGATCCATCCTATATTTGTATTTAGCCATATATTGACCCTTTTTAACTGGAAATGCTCAAGTATCATCTCTCTTTAATAGCTTAGCACAACGGTCACACCAAAAATTGGTAGGCTCTAGTAGAACGGAGGACTGGAGATCAGCCCTCGGATTCTATCAGTCACAATATTTCAAGGATTAACATTTTGGGAGTAACCTCCTAAAGAACTAGGTAGGCCGTCAGGGTATGATATTTTAAAGGTCATCTGTCCCAGAATTGTTTCTATTCAGTGGCTTTCACCCATAACTCCCTTTGATATGATTAAAACAACTAAATAAATTAATATAATTTCACTGACTACTAAGAGGAAGAAACACCAAGTTTTTATGAAGAACTTCAAGAATATAATTCATTAGTTGTCTTCTCTTGTTTGGTGTACAGGTTTACATATTCCTAAAAGGGAAAGAAATATAAACAAAGAAATTATAGTCCATCCCACATTGTTTTATAGGAGAAAATATGCTATCTATTTGCGGTCCAAGAATCTCAAGAACATTAATAGCTAGCACGTTTGAGTGATGACTGGATCTGTGATGAGCTTGTGGTGTTACAATAGCAAACTTTGAACACCTATTCAATGTATCAGAAGACAAATAATCATTGGTAACAGCAAGCTGGATCTGTAGGATATCCATGTGCTTACTTGAGCCAAAAAGCTAAGTGCCAATTATTCAGTTTGCTTGGTTACAAGGGCTGATGCATCAACTCTCTTTTTCCTCTGTGAAACAAAATCCTAGACGTTGTAGTATGCTATTGTGCATAAATGAAATTTGTTAAATGGAATTAATAAGATGTAAATTACAATCGGAAACGCATAATCTTTTGAGAGAAGATTGATTGTTGTGCGCCAATTGTTTCATGATTGTTTGTCTTTCATATGTTCTCACTTCTGAGGCAGTGTAATAATTATATCTATGATCCTCCAGTACACTGTGAAGAACTTGCAATTTGCTCGAACAGTCGAACCAAACAATGCAAGTATACATCAGAAGTTAGAATGGGCTTATAAACAACGGGGAGAAGGCCTCCCCACTGTACCCTCAACCATTGAGGAAGAGATGGAGACGAATCCGTTTATGCGGGTGGATCAACCAGAGCTGCAGGTTTTTCATTTATTACTCTTTTCACGTGATGATTATGATTTGAAAACCGTGTATCTATAGGCTGGTTTCCTAAGGTCTTCCATTTGATTTTTCACTTGCACTGTATAACTGACCAATTATATGATGTTGTTGTTCTGATTCATTTATATCGGGCTCTTCTTATGATGTAATTCATGGCATCTTGGCAGAGTAAGGTTGGTTGTGGATCTCCTGTTGAAGCTCTACAGGAAATAAGACGGTTGAAGGACAACTGGAAGGGCTAAACAGGATACTTGCTATACTTTGCATTCCCCTTTTGTGGGGTAGGAAAACACTTGAAACTTCTATATCTTGTGGGTGGCCTGTGCTGGCTCACTTGGTTTAGTATTAAACTTTGGTAGATTATGTAACAGGTCATGTTAGTCTGGGTTGATGAAACACTCATTTGAATAATTAGGTACTCGAGACATTGTCGTGTATGCTGTCATTCCAAAAGGAGAAATGCTTCTGTCATGGATTGTGTTTTTCTCCTCTTGCTATATTTGAAGACATTATTTTTAGTCATCTTCTTATGCAACAGGTTTCGTGCATGTTATATATATATATACACACACACACACACACACACACACACACTCACACACTTACACTTTTCCCATGGATTTGGCAATCTCTCTACAACTTCGAATGATGCATTATTATTATATTTTTGCTTTTACGGAGGGGACCCTCTATTTATTATTGTTATTATTATTTTTTTCATTTACCTATTCTCTACCGGAAGTGGAGTGGAGGACAGATAACACGAAAGCTGTTTCTATGTCCCGTATCATTTGGTATGCAGCCTTGCTCCCTTTTTCTTTTATCAAACTTTACCTCAGATCTCAATCATCTGTCTGCAAAATCTCGCAGAGTAGATGCAAATATCCAATTTACCAGTTCACAAATCTAAAGGGTGATAATGGGAATGTAAGACCTTGGGGCCATGGCAACGGGCATGGTGCTTGTGGGATCTCCACAAAACCACTTTTTCTTATATAATTCAACTTTGATTCTCTGTTTTTCCCAGAGCTTTAGGGGAAATGTTAGTGCATGGACTGTCCCTAAAGGTAACTGTAAATTATGGGAGAGACATTACTGTTCTGCACCCACTTACTCTCGTAAGTTGTACCGCACAACACTTTCCAAAATCGATCATGACAGCCCTAAAAAATTTGAATACATCATTTTTAATATAGTTGTTTTCTTCAGGCGATGGAAAAGCAGAAATCATGGGCTACTACTACTTAGTACCACAGCCAAATTAAGCATTAGCAGCTTCTGTTTTAAACATGGAAGTTCATATGTTTGAGAGAAAATCCTTGGTTCTTATTATTATTATTATTATTATTTTTGTTTACAAATATATATTTAATTCAACGAGAATAAAAATAAGACGCAAATTTTGTTAGTATAATATAAATTTTTTTATTAAGAAATAAAGATATTTTTATTTATTAATGAAAACCTTAAGATGGTAGAATCACGAACATATATTTTAAAAATAATTCGAAAACATAATTTTAATTAATTAATTAAATTAATAATTAACAATAGTAAAAAATATGTTTAACATTATTGTTATTTTATTAATTTAATTAATTAGTTAATACTATTATATATATATATATATGTATAGAGGATGGTATAAAACTATGAGGATTACTTAACATCTATTAAATTAATATGAAATATTAAAAAGATTATTAGAGAGATATATACATTAGTTACAAGGTCTTGCTTACAAGAATTTTATTCTATCCTCACCCACTTAATTCCAACCAAATAGTTTTTAAATTAGACTATGTTTGTAATGATTGGATTTTATTTACAAAAAAAATATATATATATATATTTAAAAATTCACAGTATTGAGTTATACATACATGGTATGTATGTATGTATGTATTTATGTATGTATGCATGCATTCTTTTTTATAGTGTGGATGTCACATGTGAATTGTTGACTTCTATATTTGGCATATGATGTTTAAATATTCTTTTAGTAAATTTCCAATGTATTAAACATCATTTGTTATGGTTGATTTGATCAAATCTTTAGGTTAGATTATTTAATTTTTATTTCAAGAAATTTAAAAATGAGGGTATAAATATAAACTAAAGAATAAAGTAAGTACATTATAATTCTATTTACTAAATTAATATAATATTATGAAAGTTAAGTCCGAAAATGAGTTCCAATAAAATTTTTAAATCATGATTGATAAACATATTCAATACCAAATATTTTTTAATTAGATGATTTATATTTTTATTTCTCTTTATAAGAGTATAACATATGTTCTCATTTTATGATGTTATATTATGTATTGTGTGTATGTATTACTTAATTTATGAAATTTATAAGTTTTTCATAAGAAAAAAAATAAAATGTATGTTATAATTTAAAAATTATTTTATTCGGTAACTATTTCAGAGTTTTCTTATAAGAGAAATTTAAAAATTTAGAGATGATAACTGTGAAAGTTAGAGGTAGAATTTGTCGAACTTGATATGTCTGATAAAATATTAAAATATGAACTCGGGTGAGATTTTGTGTGTGGTTTATACGAGTATATAAATACTTAGATATTTATATTTAAAAACTTATGTATTAATAAATATTTATATACTCTTTTAATATAACACAAATATTTATATTTAATATATATATTGAATCAAGTTTTCAGATAACCCAAATATAATACGATACAAACCTACTATAAAAGATATTAATATACAGTGTATAATTTAGAAAGAAAGAAAAAACAAACTAGTAGAATTTTTCCCAAGGTTGATGGTCAAGTATGCAAAGCGCTAAGAAAAAGGACGTGGGTTTGTGCTAAAGATAAAAAGAAAATGCCCTTGCAGTTGTTTGGCTATTAAAAGATAATATATATATATATATACACACACATATACACACATAAATATGTATGTATTATCTTGGTGCAAAATCCATTTTAATCTTGTAGGTTAAGATTTGTGATTGTGAAGATCTAGAGTCGCTGTCCTGTCTCTGATTCTCATGACGACAATGACCCCATCTCTTCTCCTTTCCACCATAAAAATCAATCTTTGCTTCCTTATTATATTTCGCCTAATCTTCCCTTTTCTTCCTCCTTACCTACACATCTCTCTCTCTCTCTCTCTCTCGAACTTCTTCTTTAGCTCTACATTATATCTGTATGAGGAAGAACTGGGGAGAGTTCTTAAGTAGCTCAAACATCATCACTCTACTTCAGATTTAGGGTTTGGAGTAAAACACAAGCATATTTTATGAATATTAGCTGTTGATTAGGTTAAATCCTTGATACTTTTTCCCACTGCCTCTTTCTTTCTCTCTCTCTCTCTCTCTCTCTCTCTCTCTCTCTCTGATTTACTGATCTGTGTTATCTTTATATGTGATTGGTGGAAAGAATAAACAGCTCTCCTGTGCTTGCTTTGTTCATCATCTGACAAGGGTTTCAGGGTAATTCAAACTTTTCTTTGTTTCTTTTTCTGCATATGCATTTTCAGTAACTACTCTCAGTCAACAAGTATACTGACTCTTTACATAGATATACACTTATATATTCTGGTTATTTATTGATAACAAGGACCTGGATATAGTACTATCTGATCTACTTACGTATACATATATGGATAAATATATATTTGGTTCTCTTCTTGATTTCTTGTTTCATCTTTTCTAATTGTGATCCTGTGGAGGGGGCAATTATTGATCCTTTTCTCTTCTGCCTATATCCCTGTCAAATAGTACTTGGTTTTGTTTTAGCCACAAATCTTCTGGTCTTGCAAAGTTCCTTCTGATCTCTCCCCCTTTCTCATTTTTTCCTCCTCTTATATATGGATCATCAATTTGCTGTACACACACACACATTTACTGTAGTGATAATTAGCTAGCTAATTTGTTAGTATGTAAATTAGATCCCAAGTACCCTGTTATATTTTTTTAGGCTTATCCTATGCATACCTGATAGTACAAGAACTTAGTTTGTAATTAGGTACTTGGTAGTAGGGTTAGATTAATTACTGTCTTGAAAGAGAACTTATCCAACAAATAGAGCTATGAAGATTAAATTAGGTTTTAGTCTTATTAAGATTATTATATTACTAGACAAAAACAGTTAAATTTTTTTAATTGGGTAATTAGGTACTTAGCAATAGGGTTAGATTAATTACTGTTTTGAAAGAGAACCTACCTACAAATAGAGTTGAAATGATTATGTTTTAGTCTTACTAAGATTGTCATATTTCTGGAAAAAAACAAATCTTGAAACAGATAATTCAGATAGTCATGATCAATGGAAAAAACATCATGGGTGTGTGCTTAATTAAGCTAATATATATATATATGAAGATATAATGTTATGCACACTAGCTATGAATTTGTAAGAATAATGAAGGATAAAGATGATATATTTAGATGTTATAAGTGTAAGTAAGGTGGAATGGGTTGATGGGTAGTAGTAGTAGTAGTAGAGATGATTGGTGGAGAGAGCTTCCTTCAGCCCACTCATGGATGGGTATGAAGGGGTAGAAGTAGCTGCCGACTCATTCATTCAGCCACTCAGTATGTAAACTCGTCCCACTGTTGACTGTATGAATGATGCGGGAGATATTTTTACATCCATCTTTCTCTGTGCTTGGACTGAAGGGAGCTCCTTCTTTCTCTTCATTCCCCCTACCTATATCTATATATATATATATACATATTATATATACTAATAATATTTCAGCCTCACTTTTCAGCGTATCTTTTTCTCCTCATGATTTACGGTTAACTTATCAAAATTATTCATACCATCCTTGAGGTAATCTCCCTCAAATCTCTAGACATAAAATGCTGGTTTCTTTACCCTACTTTTACTTGTCTTTTCTGTTTTACTTGCACATATATATACATACATATTCGTACATTAGTGCAGCAGCAGCACGTACGATCAATACATTACAAGGCTTTCACCATGGCAATAAATCAACCCAGATGATTCTGTCTGTCTTTACTTTACCCCAGACCCAAGCCAGTCGCTATTCATACATGAATAGACGGGTGTATGAATGAACAGACATGGAAAGTAAGCCACTCACTCCTCGGGCTTCTCTATACTCTGCAAATTTTTTAAATACAAAAAAGTATTCCTCTGCTTGCACCATTTGCATTCTACTCTTTTACTTTTTCTTCGATTAACGTGAACTTAGTCAGCCACATATATGTACGTATATATAATCTTTTTTCTAACACACACACACACACACACACACATATATATATATGTAAATCGTATGGTTATAATTAATAAAGAAGCTGGCAAGGTGTTTTCCGTTTTTTACAACTCAACGTTGGAAATGGAAGCTTTCAAACAGTGCCATTTTTGTCGATTCGATGGCCTTGAGGTGTTCTGGATATCATACATATATATTATTATAATTGATTAAAAGTAATAATGTATATGTAGCTCCAAGTTTCGAGGTACTTGCTTGAATATGCTTGAGGGGTAGTTGTAATATTTATATGTGAAATGTACATTAAGCCACATGCTTGTTGGGTTTTGGACCCTGAGAGAGGGTTTTAAAACATTATACCGACATATGAAAGTGTGTAAGGTATATATAATGTCTCATTGTATATGTATATGTATATGTTGTTGGAAACACAAGTTTCCATTTTAGTAATGAATTATATTTTTCTTATGAATATTACTAATAAATTATATTTGTTGAAGATTTGCCAAATATGGACGAGGCCATCTCCTAGGCTGAGTTCCTGTTTTGGCTAATGACCGACCCGTTCGCAAAAATGTCAATAAGTTTCTACTTTGAAGTAAGCATCTCTACTTAGGCCACCCTAATACCTACTCTTAGCTTCTCTCTCTCTCTCTCTCTCTATATATATATATATATATATGTGTGTGTGTTAATTTTTTAAAATTCGGAAAATATTAATTTATTGGGTAAATTATAAATTTCACACTTTTCTAGTTTGATTTTTAATATTCTTTTATAATTAATATTAATTTTTTAAGATAAAATAATTGAAGATATTTTTAAATAATTTAAAAGAATGATTTTAATTAATTAATAATATTAACTCTATCAGCCCATTTTAATAAACAGTTGTACGAAGATTCATTAATATTGAGTATGTTGTCGTATGTAAAAAGTTTATCAATGTTTAAATTTAATTTTATTATAATGATCTATTAATATCTGATCGTAACAATTATTTTTATTTGAATTAATAATATGATATGATTGTATATTTTAAAAAAAATATTTATTTTTATTATATTTTATTTATGTAGTAATAAATAAAAAATAAAAAAATTTAAAAAAAAATATAATGTTAAATATGGAGATATATAAATATATAATTAAAAATATAAATATTTAAATTTAATTATATATATATATATATATACAATAAAATAAGAAGAAGAAGAGATGTGTGACTCTTCTTGAATCAGTGTTGGGTAGAAGAAGAATAAGAAACTCTAAAAAAAAAAAGGAAAAAAAAAGAAGAAGAAGAGCGAAATAGGTAGAATAATTTAAAATAAAAAATAATTTTATAAATAATAAAAAATATTAAAAATATAAGAAATTATCAAACTATCATAAAATTATTGAATTAATAGTTTAAAAAAAATAAAAAAAAATAAAATTTTAAAAATCATGACTCCACTAATAAAAAATTATTATATATGTTTATAAATATAAATATAAATAAATTAAAAAAATTATGAAAAAATTATATCATCCTAAACCTTCGGCCAAGCAGTTTTCGAAGCCAAATCATTTCCCTAACCATCGCCTTGTGCCCACCAGTCAATTCCTTAAAAGCTCAGTACGACGACGTTTAGAGACGGAATAGAAATTATCTGTTTGTTTCAAGGGCCCAAAACGCGACAAAATAGAAAGATCTCATCTCACCCCTCTGTTCGTTCGGATTCCAGAGAAAAGATAGGAGAGAAGGAAATATTGGGATGACGATGGAAGATCTTCATAAGTCTGTCATCACGGATGCACAGGAGGAACAAAGGCGCGAGATAGAGGATTGAGCCACTTAAAAAACCCTCCAATAACCATTGTTGCAACAAGGGAGCTGGAGGAGAGAGAGAGAGAGAGACAGAAGATTGACAGCAAGGTTAACTGGCTTCATTAGAGTAAGGACAAGGACTTTGGCGGAGTCTTGGATTGTCTTGTACGCGTGATTCGCCGGTCGAAGACCTCCTAGGTTGAAGATTTAGAACGAGCGGCCAAGATACCGAGTCTTCGCCTGTAAATGGCGATGAAGATGGCGGCTAGGGTACGGAGGGGGAGAGGAGAGACAAGAGCGAAGAAGAGCCAATTGTAGGTTTCCTGAGAGAGCAGGATGGGGAGAGAGAGAGGTTCTTTGTTTGGAATTTACTGGAGCAGATTGAGGGATTAGGTTTTCAAAAAGAGAAGAGTTGAGAGCTTCTGAGAAGAGCCAGAATCTAGAACTGAAGGGAGGGCAGATTCGTGAGAGGGAGGATTTAGCAAGAAAGAGCTAACAAAGAACAGGTGAAGTTAGAGGCAGAATCGGGGTGAGAAAGAGAGAAAGAGGAACCTATTTTGGTACCCGTTAGTGGCGAGATTAAGCGCAAGTAAGTTGTGAGAAATCCGTGATTCATAATCATGATGTAATTAGCTTTCCTTTTAGTATAAAAGATCAGATCAAATATGGATGAGGCTGAGTTTCTTGTCTTTATTCATGCGAGAGCTGTCCTATACAAGGCCTATTGAACCTGTTAGTTTGTGTTAAATTTTGAAAGCTGATTGAACTTTGTGTTTGGAAAAGTCACAATGAGTATGGGTTTCCTTGAACTGAATCTACAGTGCTGATATGCCATGGAATTGACTGAGTTTATATTTATGCCAATTTTAATGTAATAATCACAACTAGAAGACCTGGTCCATCGCGGTTTTGAAGATGTACATGGATTGTGCTATTGTTGTTGAGTGCATGGAATGTATTTTGATTTTGGCATGGATGCTGAAAGGAGCATGTAGGCTGTGAAAATCAAGAGGTTATTTTGGGTTTGTTTTGCAATGACTTAATGGCTGGTCTGGGATAAGTTGGTTAAACTACATATTCTTTATTTCGGGTTGTTCTTTTTTATTCAGTAGGCTATAGTGTGTTAAGCTTCTTTCTTTTTCCAATCTTTTCTTATTAAGATTCCCCCTAAGACAAATGAGTGGGAGATTTATATATTCAAGCATGATGCATGAGTGAAAAGGCACTTCCTAGTTACTGATCTCTCCTTTTTGAGTGCATTTCTTGCCACATTGTTTACGTAAATTTATGAATGAGGTCGCTTTTGGATGCCCTTTAAGTTTAGTTTAGAACCTTCAGTTTCATAGTAGATTGTTGCATAAGCATATATTTAGGTTAAACATACTGCTTTCTATTTTAGAGACCTAAAAACCATGTCCCTTTAGGCTTTGTTTTCCTCATGTAAAAGGGGAGTTTTGAGCAAACAAAATGTGTATTCTCACTGTTTTTGTTGAAGACCTACAGAAAATGTCACTTTAGGCTGTTTTTTCCTCATAGAAAGGGAATTTCAAGCAAAAGAAATTGATTGTTTTTACTGTCTATCCTTCTAAGTTACTGTTTTTATACAAGAAGAGCTTACCTTTTGTTTCTAAAGCAGCTTGATCTTAACACAAGTACCCGTCCCTGTTTTTACCCCTTTGGAACATGTGACCAGATTTTTTACATTTAGTGACTTTTTTGCTTGTGTGCAACTTTGGATATTTTAACAGTAGATTATTTTGACTGCAGGTCTTTTTACATTCTATTAAGTTTTGATTAATATGATACAATCTTAAGTCCCTTAATCAGCTCTCTGATTTTTTCATTTAGCATTTTGAGCACATAAATTGGAAATTGAGTTTTGCTTGCGTGCTGCTCTGGGTTTTTGATGTAATGGTAGATAGTTTTGACTCTTGGTCCCTTTTATGTGCGATTAAGTTTTGATTAGTATGATGCTATCTTTAGTATCTTGATCAGTTCCTTGGCTTTCCCGCATACAATTTTGAGCACATAAATTGAAACATTGGTAGCAATTTCTGAAGTCTATGCCACCAGATGGGTGCCATACACATTCCCATTCAGCTCCATTTTTCGAACCCAGTTTCGCTTTTGTGACCAGTCCATGGTTTGTTGTGCAATACTGCTTTCAATAGTATTAGTGGCAACTCTTTTAAATTTTGAAATTGTTTGTGGGTGCCTCACTGCCATAATTGTGGCAGATGGATCAAGCACAGTTTGAACATGTTACTTTGTTGTTTTTCTATTCCTTACCGTCATCAATTCAACTTCTTATTTTTCTTTATGCAGGATTTTGCCTGTGCTTTTCTGGTGTTGTTTGTCCTGGATTTCTTTCGTTTCCTACTGCTATTCGTTCCTGCAGAAACTGCTATTGACTGTTACCTTACCCAAAATGAGTTCAACTAGTTCAATATCTAGCGGAATTCTTCCATCCAAAATGCTTGGCACCTTCGAATCCCCAATTACTGGAGCTTCCGGTTCTCTAAGCCAGCCTGAACCAGAGTTCAATGACAGTGGTGAGACACAGCTGCTCTCTTTGTTCTGGAACCAGGATTATGGCTGCTTTGCTGCTGGCACAAGTTGTGGTTTTCGTATATATGACTGTGAACCATTCAAAGAAAATTTCAGACGTGATCTGAAGACTGGCGGATTTAAAATTGTTGAGATGCTGTTCCGTTGCAACATCTTGGCACTTGTTGGTGGTGGAGCTAATTCAGAGTATCCTGCAAACAAAGTTATGATCTGGGATGATTATGAAAGTCGCTGCATGAGTGAATTTTCATTTAGGTCTGAGGTTCGTGCTGTGAGATTAAGACGTGATCGCATTGTAGTGGTTCTTGAGCACAAGATATACGTCTACAATTTCAAGGACCTGAAACTCCTTCATCAGATTGAGACCCTGTCAAATCCTAGGGGACTGTGTTGCCTTTCTCACCATTCAAATACATCTGTGTTGGCTTGTCCAGGTCTTCGTCGAGGACAGGTTCGAGTTGAACACTTTGGGCTGAAGATGATGAAATTAATTAATGCCCATGATTCTCATGTTGCTTGTATGACCTTGACTTTGGATGGCTTACTGCTTGCAACTGCCAGTGCAAAGGGTACATTGATAAGAATTTTCAACACAATGGATGGAACTCGGTTACAAGAGGTAATCTCTTCATAATTTTGATTTGTATTTATTGGAAGTAGTATTAAGGTTAAGCATATATTTAAAAAAAAAAACAAGAGATAATCTCTTCATAATTTTGACATGTATTTATTGGAAGCAGTGTTAAGGTTAAGCATGTAATTGTATTAGCGTTCTCACCCAAATCTGTGTTTGTTGTGCATGCACATACTCATAGCGTGGTTGTGAATTAAGGACCTGGATTTGTAAATAAGACAATTTAAATGATTCGTAATTTTCTGATAGAAACATTTTGATATGATATTGACGTATGAAGCATCATATATGTTGATTTCTAGTGTAGATGATGTTGTAGATTGGACCATTGATGATCTTATTAGGTGACATGAAGTCAGAAGTTGCAATGCTGGTACTTATGTGCTCCACATCACTGTTAATATGCTTTCTTGCAATATTGACCCACTAAATTGGTACTTCTGTATAGCTACGAAGAGGAGTGGACAGAGCAAATATTTTTAGCATCACTCTTTCACCAAATGCGCAGTGGTTGGCTGTATCCAGTGACAAGGGTACTGTTCATATATTCAGTCTTAGAGTTCGAGTATTTGGAGATGACTCATCCTCTAATTCAAGTTCTGGTCAAGGTTCAGCACTTTTTAATCAGAATTCTTCAAATTCTCTTGATGCTCTTATTTCTCGGAATACTGGTGCCAATCCTGGTTCATCATTATCTTTTATGAGAGGTAACTTGTATTTACTAATATGTGGTTATGGGAGGTGAAGCATTACATGTTTCTATGGAGTTTTTTGTTTCAGAAAGAAGCGAACAAGAGAATCACAGTAAACAATAAATTTGTTTGTAGTTCGCATTCAGGTTTTTGCACATGCTTGAGTTTGTCAACTCATTTTGTGAAAACTACCCCAAATAATAGACTTTCAAGTGTCAATTACTTTCCTGTATAAATTACGAAGCACGAATAATATAAGCATCTGACATTTATATCTTAGTGCTTTTTTATTGAGTTACTTTATAAAGATGAAGTCACGTAGTTCTGCCATAGAGAGCATATGAATATCCACTTGAAAAATCTGTAACCCAATATATTTCCTCCCCTAGCTCTCTCCCTTTTTTTTTCTAGGGATCATCCAACATTCTTTCTTTTGACTTTTTCCAGGGGTTTTACCTAAATATTTTAGCTCGGAGTGGTCATTTGCACAGTTTCACTTACCGGAAGATACTCAGTTCATTGCAGCATTTGGGTCACAAAATACCGTTGTTATTGTTGGCATGGATGGGAGGTATATTATTGTTATCATTCTTTTGATACTCGGTACTCTTTTGCATGCAAATTTGTGTTTCAGTTTAGTTATTTATTCTAAATAATTTAATTGTTAAATGTGCTTTGTTAATCTATATCCCTAGTAAAAAAAAAAAAAAAACTGATGTTTGCTTCTCCTCAGACACCTCTCTCATACTCTTCTTTGTAACTTTTCATTTTATACATGTGCACTTTTTCTATCTTTGAAGCAATTTCCCTCCGTTTATTAGTTTCTACAGGTGCAGTTTTGATCCTGTGCATGGAGGAGAGATGTTGCAGCAGGAGTATGTTAGCTTTCTAAAAACAGACAGACGGTCTGGATAGGTCGTCCTATTTTCTCTACTCCGATCTTCTTATCCACTGTAAATATTGAATTTTAATACCAGCACTAGCAATGTACATAAAGAACAAACTTATCAAGTACTTCCTTCTTGTGTAAGTCACAAGAAGCTAAAATGCCTATTTGGCGGCTGTTCATGATTTACTACGTTTCTTCTTCGATGCTACTGGCTGTATCTGCTGAGAATCTATCACTAATAAGCAGCAGCTCATTTACTTGTCAAGCGTGATGGACGAAAGAGAGTTGACTACTTCAACCTGTAATTTTGTTGAAACGAACAGTTTTATCCTTCTTGCGTATTTGAGATGAGCAAATGTAGTAAGATATTCAGCTATGGCAAAAGGAATTGCAAGTTTTATATGAACTTAACTTTGCGTTCTGTCTAATAAATCCTTCAATTTTAAGTTGTTGGGTTATCTCAAGTTGAAGTTGAGAAGAAAACGTTGATCTGGAACCACTTCCTCCAGACTCCAACCCCACTGCTCCATCTTCTATTCTCTAGTGATTCTCCGTGCACGGCTGCTGCTTCCCACTCCACTTCTCTTCCTCTCAGTCTGCGTCATCACTGACTCTCGAGGTCTTTTCATCAGCGTTTATACAAAAGGATATTTTTGTGTATTATATACTCTTTTTTATCTATGGTTCAGTTTATTCTTAAAGCTTGTCATCTTTGAAAACCTTTGGGTCTTAAGGGTGTTCGAAAGGCTTAAAAAGCCATGAGAGAAGAAGTCCAACTCCGGTGAAAGTTTTGAGGAGTTACAATTGTGTGTTATTTCCAATCTGTTATATATTTGAGTATGTTGTATAAGTATCTAAAGCATAAATGCTTGTACTGATTTTTTTTTTCCTTCCTCCTAGTGCGTATTAAATTATTATTTCAATAAAAAAGTAAAATTATTTCATAATAAATGAAATATACCAGTAGTTTCTCTTACGCCTAAATAATAACCACTTCACAAATTTTTTTTTATTAAAATACCAGAGAATTCTATTTCTTAAAAATATAAATATGTCAATTATATAAGTTATATATATATATATTTTTTAAAGTGCTATATCACATTTTGAAATATTCATTATCACTTGTTAATTTTATTTTTATGAAAGATTAAATTAACTTCTACTTTTTAAAAAAAACTAAAAATAAATGTTGTTTAAAGTTGGGCCTGAAAAGGCTGAAGAAAAAGCCCCACCGGAAGGCCCTCCGCTAAGTTTTGCCGTTCGCTCTCTGCTGCATTCGGCATGCAATTTTTAGGATTTCATTTTGAATCGAAAAAGCAAAAAAGGGATCGTCCCTACTCAAATCTCTCAACTCTTTCTCTGCTTTCCCACAAAAACAAACAGCCTTCTTCCTCATCTCACTGCTCTTCCTTGCGCCTGGATTCCAACTGCTAGCTACCCACTAGTACTTTGGCTGAATTCATCTCTGCTGCCAGGTGAGAATTGAAGAAGAAAAGGAAGTAATAGCATGAAAATAGAAACCCTACTTTGTAATTCTGTGACGGTTTCTGAGAATTAAGCTTAAGCGCTGAATATGGTGGGTTGTGATTTTAATTGTTAAGAAAAGAGGTGGACATGCAGCGGAGCTCAAATCTTTCTTGTTGTCTCTCTGGTGGCGAGAGCAGCTGCCGTAGGGAGAGCGAATGCGAGTTATAATTAGTGGCTGTGCAGCGCCAACAATATAATAGAAAGGGTATGGAGGGGGTAGCGGGAGGAAGGAGAATAACGGTAAGTCCCAGGCCTTGCAGCGGGAGAAGGGTGTTGGCTAAGAAACGTGGGAGAAGAGCGGTCGATGGGTTCGTGAACAGTGTCAAGAAGCTGCAGAGAAGGGAAATTTGCTCCAAGCGTGATCGGGCTTTCACCATTACTGATGCGCAGGAAAGGTTCCGGAATATTCGCTTGCAGGTGCCTTCTCTTTTATGTCTGTTTACCAATTTATTTATTGCTTGTATGCTGTGGTTCCTTGGTTATATTCTTATTGGTAATTCTTCAACTTCTTGTTGACTCTGTTGCTACAACTTTATGTTAATAAGAGAATAGCTATCGTTATCTCAAAAAAAAAAAAAAAAAAAAAGAGAATAGCTATCTGTCCCTGGTAGTCCAACGAAAGTAATTATTTGTGCTTGTATTTCAACTTGCGATGTGGCTTTCTAATTAAATTCTCAGCTCTTCGTTAGTCTTTAGGAAGATGTGGATTTGTCCTGCTACTTTGGAGGTTTTTTTATCAACCCATCTGATGGTGTTGGTTTTAGGTTTGTGTCTTGTTGCTCTCCTTTGTAGGGAGTTGATTCTAGGGTTGGTATGTAACCTCAGGATTCTCAAACTTAGTTCAACATTAATATTTCTTATGTGGGTAAGGTTGTATAGAGATTTTTCGGGAATGTACCTTTGTCTATATTGCAAAGGAGCCAGGAAGCTCTTTTATGTTGAGCCGCCAATCTCTTTTTCTTTCTATGACTTTTATTCTCGTTTTTCTTGAGAGAATTCCTATCCTCTCGTATACAATATTCCGCTTCTCTTAGAAAACATCAAGAGAAAATGTCGCGATGATCTAATAAATGCTTTTACTAATTCCTAGATCTAACTCGAAGCTTCTCTGGCAGTTGATTCTTTTTGGGAATTTTTTATTTGACAAGAGAAGTTATTATTACGGGCACAAAGGGGATGCCATCCATGTCCAATAGGATTCCTCAGAATAGAAAAATAATCAATGAGATCACTACAATCTCCTTCTCGGAGAGGATGGTCGTAAACCAAATACGAAGGCTGCAGAACCGATGATATCTAATGCTAGCAGAAGGGAAATTGGGGTCTTCAGAAGCTCTTATATTCCCTTGGTCCCTATTTTGGAGGTAACTTGGAAACCAACTAGCGGGGTTTGAGGGACATGATCTTCTTCTTGGCCCTGGACACATGATCCAGTTCGTGCCCACAATACATCTCTAATAGAATACCAGCTACCAACAAATGTTTGGAAGATTGAGGACAAAACCCCAGAGCCTTCTAATAGGACATTAACTTGTTTGAGAAATAGTAAGGAAAAAAAACGTATTTCTGTTTATCTAAACAGTTCAAATGACTGGTACTTTGTGAAATATTTCTGAAATTCAGGCCTGGTTGGAATGCCCTGTTTAGTTCATTTCCTATTCTATTTCCATCATATTTCCTGGACCTTAATTGCTTGATATGTAGGATTACGTCATGATTTTCATCGTTGGTTAACAATTGAACCAACGCAACTCCTATACTAGATTCTAAGGTGATGAATTTCTATTCTTTCTTGTCTAGGTAAGAATCGCAGGTCGACCTAGCATAAAATGAAAATGGTATTGGGATATTATTCTCATTCTTTTTTTTTTTTGAAATAAACATGTATGTATATTAATATAAGCACCAAGGGGGTGCCTTCCATTTACAATACCTACATATCAATCAGCATGTCAACAAGTTCTGCAAAATCCTCCATGGTACCCAGTGGAGCTCTTATCTCTCTCTCTTAAAAAAAAAATCTGTGTTCTTATTACTTTCATTGATTTAGGATTTTGAACACTCAGTCACAAGATTATTTGCACCTTAGAGATCATGTGTGGCTTGTATTTGAAATGTTAATCGATGCCCATGTGATTTGAAGCATTTGGAGAAGATTGTACTTAGTGTAATGAATTGTTTATAGGAGGAATATGATACTCATGATCCTAAAGGTCACTGTTCCATGGTCCTACCTTTCCTGAGAAAGAGATCGAAGATAATAGAGATTGTAGCCGCACGTGACATTGTTTTTGCCCTTGCTCAATCAGGTGTTTGTGCAGCATTTAGCCGGGGTAAGAGCTGTAATTTCTGAGCTTAGGTTGTGGCACAGTTTATCTAGGAATATTATTTCTCATGATGTCCTACTCTTGGATGCAGAGACTAACCAAAGGATATGCTTTCTGAATGTCACTCCTGATGAAGTTATAAGAAGTTTGTTTTACAATAAAAACAATGACTCACTTATCACAGTTTCAGTTTATGCTTCGGACAATTACAGTTCTTTGAAGTGTAGAAGCACGAGAATTGAGTATGTGGCTCTCCTTTTTTTTCTCTTCTCAATATCCAGGAGGAATCAAAGAGAATGAAGAAAAAACATCAAGAGACATTAAATTTATTTCATTCCATTTCTCTCTTGCTTACAACGTGATCTTTACTTTATGATCCAGATACATAAGGAGGGGTAAACCTGATGCTGGCTTTGGTCTTTTTGAATCTGAGTCGCTGAAATGGCCTGGCTTTGTAGAGTTTGATGATGTAAATGGAAAAGTACTCACTTATTCTGCACAGGATAAGTAAATACCCCTTCATGTCACCTTTTGTTTTGTGCTTTGCTGAGATGTGATCATAAAATTCAGTCAGCTGCTTGACATTAATATGCTTTCCTTCATACTTTTTATTTTTTTTCAGCATATATAAAGTGTTTGACCTCAAAAATTACACAATGCTATACTCCATTTCGGATAAAAATGTTCAAGAGATCAAGATCAGGTAATGTTTCACTACATGCTTGTGTTTTTAACTTCACAAATGAACAGGTGGTAATTTTTTTTTTTTTTTCATGATTTTGTTTTTCTTGAATCTGATAAATGTTGATGTTGGAGGTTTTGTTTTCTTGCCAGTATTGCCTCTGCAAATTTTTTTCATTACCATTTGATGTTTTTTGTTACAGTCCAGGGATCATGTTATTGATCTTTGCAAAGGCTAGTAGCCATGTTCCTCTGAAGATTCTATCAATTGAGGATGGTACTGTCCTAAAATCTTTCAACCATCTCCTTCACCGGAATAAGAAGGTAGATTTTATCGAGCAGTTTAATGAAAAGCTCCTTGTTAAGCAAGAAAATGAGAATCTCCAGATTCTTGATGTAAGCATCCTTCCTCATATCTTGTTGTGCCATTCCTTCATTAATTGCCTGATAACTTACTTTTATTATCTATAGGTTCGCAATTTTGAGCTGAGAGAAGTTAGTAGAACTGAGTTTATGACGCCATCAGCATTTATATTCCTTTATGAAAACCAGTTATTCCTTACATTCAGAAATCGAACTGTGGCTGTCTGGAACTTCCGTGGGGAGCTTGTAACTTCTTTTGAGGATCATCTTTTGTGGCATCCTGACTGCAATACTAACAACATATATATTACAAGTGACCAGGATCTTATTATTTCTTACTGCAAAGCTGATTCTGATGATCCATTGTCTGAAGGAAACGGTAATAGTTGCTATGGAACTTGCTATTTTTAATGGAAAAGTAAAAGCAATATGGGTTGGAGATGATTTTACATTGAAGTTGTAGTGATGGATTACTTTGAAAAAGATAAAAACTTGAATTTGAAGGGCTTAAATTGGCGATGGTTACATTAATCAATATTTTAATGGAGGTTAAGGTCTAAAAATTTATCATTATATGAGAAAGATGTATGGTGGGTACATCGCTGGATGGATATCTAAAAGCTTCTTCCTGATCACCTGGTTAATTGAATTTGAAATTGACCTACAGATAGTGCAGTTGGTCTGGTATGGATGTGTGCAGTTATTACAGTTTTAGGAATTTGTATCCATTAGTGCTGATTCTTAGATAATATGTTGGTATCGACTTTGTTGGTCTGTACCAGCTTTGTTGGTTTGCTTGCAGGGTATCTGTGGGTTGATATACAGGGTATTGTGTGTTAGGGAGGCAGGCTTTGGTCTTGGGAGAGGTGATGGACAACATTTTTAGTAATGATTTTCTTCTTATTGAGAAGCATGTGCATATACTGAAAATATGAATTTGTCCATATGCATATCATATCCATATAAATAAATGTGTGTGTTTGTGAAGCGTAAGATTTTATTTTTGTTTAGTTTGTAACTTTCCCTATCACGAAGTTGCATTATCATCCAAGATTTTTAATTCTGTGTTGCAGCAGGGTCAATAAATATCAGCAATATATTGACTGGGAAATGCCTTGCAAAAATTAGAGCAAGCAACACTAGCCAACCGGAAGATGGATGCAGCTGTAGTAGCAAGTGTGGTTGCAATTCAAAAAAGCAGAACCATTCTTCAAAAATTAGGAGCACGGTGGCAGAAGCTTTGGAAGACATCACCGCTCTCTTCTATGATGAAGAACGAAATGAAATATATACAGGAAATAGACATGGCTTAGTTCATGTATGGTCCAACTGATGGTTTGAATATGGTGTTCATTATTGCTTCAAACATTGAATTGGTTTGCTGTGGTGAAAATGTACCATTAAACATGCTTGTATCAATTCATTTTTCATTTGGATTCTTCCTTTTCTTATAGGTTGGTGCTTGTTAGGGAGATGGGAAACTGGAATGGCTTTTCTAGCTATTATTAATATTGTTATTGCCATTATTATCCGTATCTATTGA
This sequence comes from Carica papaya, assembly GCF_054855325.1. NCBI lineage: Eukaryota > Viridiplantae > Streptophyta > Magnoliopsida > Brassicales > Caricaceae > Carica > Carica papaya. The sequence continues at coordinate 3,112,175 of NC_142310.1, read as the reverse complement.
TTAATGCTATGGTGGGGATGTCTTGAGCAAAATATTTCTTCTTTTCCACTTGTGGGACTTCATATTTTACAGAGAATGGAAATAAAAGATTGTAATTCAGTCTCATCCCTCGTTTATTTTCGTTATCGAGGATTCTCAGTTCTTCTAAATAGGGTAAAATTGAGGTAATCTAAAAGTCTTCATGTACCTAAAAAATTTTAAAGTAAACTCGGATTTGAACCGTCTAACTCTGATTTCCATGTGAATTGGGAAAGTTAAGACTGAAATCTAGCAGTGTAGATGAAGGAAGGATGAGTTTTGAAGAATCAATCTTGAAGGGTATATAAGATAAAAGAAGTGTGGATGAAGCAAAGCATTCTTCTTCTTTTTTTTTTTTTTCAAAATTTTCCTGAGAAAGAAACGAAGCAAACCAGTTGGTGGCTGGTAATAATTGATGAAGAACCCCAATCCTTAGTGGACAAAAAGGCACTGGGAGGGAACAAAAGTAAAAACACATAAAGTTGGGACCATCAGACTCAGGAATTGTTGGATTTGAAACAAATTTAGAAAGATTTCATAATCATATTAACCATTTGCTTTAAATAAGATTTCAAATGAGATTTTGTCTTAATTAACTTTTAATACCATAATTATTGCTTAATCAAATTAATTTTAAAAATAAAAATCAAGGAAACTTGATTCTAAAAACTAGGAAAGAGCGTGCATACAAGCGCCCCCGAGGACGCGTGGCAATGGAGGTGGCAATCATCGGGCAATCTCTCGATCCACAGCTCCCAATGCTGACAGAGCTGGGTTTTGCCTTACCGTCTTCCCTTTTTTCTTCCCTTCCACTCTCCAGTCTCTTTCAGTCACTCATTCCCTAATCCTCTCTCTCCATCCTAATCTTCAATAATAATAGAGAAGATCTCCTTGTCTTCAGTTTTCAGATCAGGTAACAGCTTCGCACACCATTCTTTCTTATCTTAAGCTTACCGTTGTATTGCTTGTGGGACAGGTTGAGCATTTTGAATCTTCATTATCGGTGTATGTATGTGTATATGTATGCATGTACTTATAGATGCCTCTAGTTTCTATTGTTAGTGTAGCTTTACTTCATTTTTTCATCGCTGCTCTTTCTACATTTGCTAGATCTGATCTGACTTGAAATTGCTTAACAGCTCAACTTCCAGTACCTGATTCTTCATTCGTCAGCATTGAGAACTTAGAGTTTTTTAGTGTCAGCAACAGCTCATATTCTTTGTTTTGCCTTCGGATTGCACCTTAATTGATTTCGAAACTAGTGGTTTTAGCTTCTGTAGTCTACAGGTGACTGAATGCACAAGATTTGGAAACCAGATTGGTCTTTAATTCAGGAATATATCTTCCATTTTTCACGTTGGATGCTATTCTTTATCTTGTTTTACTTGCTCTGCGATTCCTTTAGTTCATTTTCATGCGTTTGGATTTATTATTGCTCTGCTGATTCCTACTTCTATTTCTTTTCTTTAGTTAGGCTTTATTTGGGAGAAGGACAATTAATGGAATCGGAAATTTGGATGCTAAATTTCGTATTCGTAATTTCTCTCTCAGATAACCAGTTTTTCTTCTCTTTTCTGTCATATCCAGGCAATGTAAAATATTTAAGGAGAAACTAAAATATTTTACATTCTATTTCATCTCTTCCGCTAACATTCCTTTCAATTCCATTACTTATGCCTCCCTACCATCGTCCCAAACAAAGCCTTAAATTGTGCATTCTGGTGAAAAGGTTTTTTGTTACTCTTCTTGCCTTGCCTCAAATTTTCTGGTCAGAAAGAAAATGTTATTTTCGTTCAATCTTGGAATTCCAGTTTGATTATTTCTAAGCTGTGCTTACATTTTTAAGAGATACTAGAAGCATTGCATAACTGATGATCGTTTATTGTCTTATGCAGTACGTTGCTTTCTCCTTTCTTTCACTTTCAGGTCTTATGAGCTGCTAACCTGATTGAGATGGAAGACGGAATAGATGCCTTAGATTATGCTACTATTCAGATATTCTCTGATCAAAACAGGTGGGCTGGTTGTCTGTTAGCACTAATTTTTTATTCATTGTTGGTTTTCAAGTTACAAACTATCAAGCAGATAATAGAATCAGAATATTAGTATGCAATGCTTCATCATCATTGTTGTAAATGAGAAAACATTGTCAAACAACCGAACTACACCTTTCAATCTTGTGCTCTTCCTTTTGACAAATTGTTGAGTAGGTATCTAATGTTCATTTATGTAAGGGACTTGTTCAGACTTTTCTTTATTATAAGATGAACCTTTCTAGCCAGCTAAACAGGTGAGTCTTTTATTTTCTTGAAACATCTTAGTAAAAACTTTGTAAGATGTAATACTTTGGCCATGGAACGTCTCACCAAGTTAATGACAGTGTAGCATTTCATGTAATTTTGTACTTTGCTGCCCCTTGTTCAGTGCCTTGTCAATTTTAAAATGTGGCACTTATTATTTGTTGCCAAGAAATTCAGGTTCATGTATTTTCTTATTCATATCCAGTATTAATCATCTTCTATTATGTGTATGTCTGTGTGTTGCCTATTGTTCTCTCTTCCTCTCCAAATGTCCTGGTTTTTCTTCCTAAACATGTTTCATCTCTGATGTCCATCCAATACATAATCATTGTGCATTATGTGTATGTGTATCTCTTTCTCTCTCTCATTCTCTCTCTGTGTGTGTATATATATACACACATATATCATGAATGATTTTCTTCAAAATTTGGGGGGATGTTTTAGGTATGAGGCATATGTTTGTGGTGAAAATAAAGTAGAGAAACTAGCTGTTGGGCATTTGGAGCACCTCTTGCAACATTTACCCAGTGCAAAAGACACATTTAACAACGGATCCAATGGTTCATTCAAAATCCAGCCACCAGGAAATCTCAATGGTGCCACATGGTTCACAAAGTCAACTTTTAATAGGTTTTTATCTCCTAATATCTTCTTGTCTCTCGTAATCCTGTATGTTATGTTCGTCATTGGGTGCCGGTTTCTCCTATTGCTGTAAGCCTTTATTTTGTTTTCAGATTTCTTCATCTTGTTGATTCAATGGATTTGGTAAATAAGGCTAAAGTCATTGAAGGTGAAATATGTCAGTTGGAGGAAGACAGAAAGTTTCATCTTTCTTTACATTATGGCGAGGTAATACTTATTATTTTTCTGTAAGCTGTTTGGATGTATGCTGATGCTTATTGATAAACATTTTCCTATTATAGGGCCGTGAAGATCATTTTGAAAGCTTGGAGAAAGGTAAGCTTTACTAAGTCTTATGTTTTTGGTGGCAGCTTGGCTTACCATACACTAAGTGTTGTGATCTGTTTGAAGTTTGTCTTTCATGTTGCTAACTCCTTAATGCCCTTGATCAAGATCACTCTTTTGGAAATAAGGATGCCCTAAGCAAATATATAGACTTCTTGGAGTAATCACTTCCAAAGTACTACTTTTACTTCTGCGATTCATCTCTTTCCATAATATCTTCAATATAGAACTGGCAATAATAAGGATCTAGGCTATGCTGATAAGTGCTGGTCTCGCTATGCTTATTTGATATGTTTCGTTTCCCTGTTCTTTATTGAAGCATAATGGTGATGCTGAATAGAGGTCTATGAATGCGAAATCATTAATAAATATCATGGTTAAATAAAACCCCAGCCACATAGTTAATGATATAATTTTCTTTCACAAGAAGACTATTAGTCTATGAATGTGAAATCATTAATAAATAGCATGGTTAAATAAAACCCCAGCCACATAGTTAATGATGTAATTTTCTTTCACAAGAAGACTATTTTCAATGCTATTACCTTTGTTTGTAAAATGGTTGATGATTCAGGTCAAATACCTTATTCCTGTCAAACTTGCGAAGTGCATTTACTCCAAAACGAATTTGATAAGATGAAGAAAGTTGCCTTGTTAAATTTTAACTGTCCAGGTTAGTCATGGTAGAATGGGATAAAAAAAACCCTGGTAAGATTTCTCATATAAAAAAGAAAAAAGAAAAAAGAAAAAAGAATAAGAATACGAAAAACAATAACGTAGGAGGGAGAGAGAGAGAGAGAGAGAGAGAGAGAGAGAGAGAGAGAGAGAGAGAGAGATTTTAACGATCCAAAATAAAAAGAAGTTTTAACCATCCAAAGGTTTAAGCTCTTCAGCTGGAGTGACTGCATAAATACTCTATCAAACAACCAACTCCAAAACTTTAAGAACTGAGCAGCTAAGAAAAGGATTTGACTTAGGTAAGGGGATGACCTATATGGTCTCTTGCTGTTTTTTACCATTCTCCATGCATATACTGGTTTCTGAGTTGCCATTTAAAACCCCTGCAATTTACAGTTTAAAGGATTTTGATGGTCACCTTTCTTTTTTCGACAGATGGTCACAACCCAATCAACATGGCATCAATATCTGAAGTAATTACTTTTCTACACATCTATTCTTTTGGACATTTTTTTTTTCTCCGAGTTCTATAATTTTTTTTTCTAAATATTAATTATATATTTTTTTACATATCTTTGTTGATAATTAATCATCCTGGCACATGACATGATTTATATTGCATGTCAACAGCCTGAAATCCAGATTGCCTCATCGGACACTTCAAAGTATGTTCTCTTTGTTTCTTGCATTTTTAGTGGTTGCACTGGCTTACCTAAGTGAGCTATTATAAATTCATATTTCCAGGAATGAACTGTTGCGGGCTATGGACTCAAGGCTCACAGCTTTAAGAAGGGAACTAGTGATGGCTTTTAACCAAGCTGCTGGTGCCCCTTGCTCATGTAAGGATATACATGATTTAGCAGAATTTTCAGGGAACTTTGGAGCAAAATATCTAAAGTGAGTCTCCTTCGAAAGATTGAACTTGACTCTGCAATACTCCTTTCTGTAAAAAAATAAATGTCCTCTAAGAAGCTGATTAGATAAATGTTAGAGAATGGAATTTGCATGAAAATTCATGTTGTTAATTGGCTGCTGCAGAGATCTTCTGTGCAAGTTGTTAGAACTGAATCAAAATGGCCAGACTGCTATAGATGGTGAGAAGCCCTCATTATATTGTGCTTTAAGTTGTGCAAATGAAAGCAAGATAGATAAAACTCGACAGACATCGAAAAATGGCCAGACTGCTATAGATGGTGAGAAGCCCTCATTTTCTTGTGCTTTAAGTTGTGCAAATGAAAGCAAGATAGATAAAACTCGACAGACTTCGAAAAATGGCCAGACTGCTATAGATGGTGAGAAGCCCTCATTTTCTTGTGCTTTAAGTTGTGCAAATGAAAGCAAGATAGATAAAATTCGATACACATCGAATCCAGTAAATGCAGAGACCCCAGTTAAATATGGTGTTTCACCTGCAAAAGTTGCTCAAGTTGAGCGACAAAGCTCGACAGAAAGCGAGGAGTCATCTGATTCAAGTGAGGAGGATATAAAATCTGCAGAAAGGAGTCGAGCTCTTGTAAGATCTGCATCACCTAGGCGATCAGCATCTCCAATGCGGAGGATTCAAATTGGGAGGACAGGACCACGCAGGGCTATGCCATTAACCATTAAAAGCCTTAATCAGTTTTCTGCTAGAGAAAAAAAAGTTTCAACTAGAGATGTAACCCCTGATAGTAGTGAAGGAGAAGGATCTAATGGACACACCAAGGAACTTGATAGTAAAATACAGAGAATGTCTGTTCAAGATGCAATTAATCTTTTTGAAAGCAAACAAAGGGATCTGACGTCAGATACTCAGAAAAGAAGCACAGTAGCAAGCATTTCCCTTGCTGCAAATAAATCTATATTAAGAAGATGGAGTGCAGGTATCGCAGAATCTTCAGTCCAATGTCAACCACATGTTTCTGGAGATTTTGTTTCTGCAACTCCCGATGAGACATTGGATAGAGAGTATTCTAAGAGTTCTGTGGAGGTTAATTTCGAATGTGGAGTTAAAAATCTGGTTGAGACCACAGAAACTGGAGCGAAGTTAGAAAAACAGGAAGGAGCATGTGTTTTGATGGACTTTCAAGCAAACAACACTGTAGCTGGAGAAGAGGAAGTTGCTGAGCGATTGAGAGGATCTGTTGAATGTAATCAAAAGAAAGAGGCGGATCTAAGCCCTTTGGTAATAAAGATCAAAGAAAACCAATCCGCTAGTCTTAAGGAGCCTCAGGTTGGGGCAAGAAAATATCTTCTCTCTAAGCAATATGGCCACTCCAAGGAAAAGAGGAATGAAAAACTTCAAGCAGAGAATGCTGGAAAGAGGGCAGAGAAAGAAGCACCATTTAGAGCATTGCAGCAAATTGTTGATGAGAAGAAAACTGAAATGGGTTTAACAAGTGTGAATCCAGTCGGTAGAAAGCAATCCTTGCAAAAGCAACAAAAAAGCCTCAACAATCGACCCCAAACTGTTAATGCTAGGAAAGAAGGCCCAAAACCTTCTACGAAAAAAATGTCAACTAAGCCACCTTTGCCTGCTACACGGAAGTCATGGCCATCTGCACAAACGCAGAGAGCCACAGGGATCTCATCAACTAAAAATCCCAATGGGATCTCCTCTGCTAGTACTACATCCACATGTCTGAAATCTCAGGCAGCATCATCATTTCCTCGATCAAGACCTAAAGTGGAATCTCAGGTACAACAAAGAAATATGGATAGTCGAACTGGTAATAGCAGAAGCTTAAAACCTGTGGATAAGAACATGCAGCAAAGAATGATAAGAAGCAGCAAAACAATAAATGCAAAAGTTGCAACAGCTTCTGGAGATTCTCCTACTATGATTCCATCAAAGCCTGGTGTTGTAAAAGCGACGAAGAAAAGCAGTGTTGTCCCAATCGAATCAAAATCCCTTAGCCGTAAGAGCTTGGGCATTGGCCGTGCCACACATCCAGTTGTTAGCAAGGTAAAAGGTTCTCAGTTAGATGAATCTCTGAAGGGGTGTGGAAATGTAATAGAAACACAAGAGAAGAAGGTAGTTATGAATGCATTAACCACAGAGAGTGGACTCCAGGATGTGGATACTGTGTCAGTGGGCCAACATGGAGCTGCTGTTGGGTCCGAACCTCCAGCAAAAAGCCATCAAGATCATGACAAAATCTCAAACTTTGATCTACTTCCTGGTGATTGTAATCATGGCTTCAAAGATAATGGAGTGTCTTCAAAAGACGATGAGGTTGAAGAAGAGTCAACCATTTCTCCCACAGCTTGGATTGAAATAGAAGAGCATGAGGATGTGCGTAATAGCTGTGTTAACAGGGCATCTCAACTTGAATCTTCAGCCAATGTTGTACCAGTCCAATCAGCAAGTCCACGTGTGCGACATTCTCTATCACAGATGTTGCAGGAAGAAAGTAGTGAAGCTGATAATACTGAGTGGGAAAATGCAGAAAATCCTCCTATCATGACCAACCAAAAAGACGCTCCTAAAGGATTAAAGAGGCTCTTGAAGTTTGCCAGGAAAAGTAAGGGTGATGCAAATATATCGGGTTTGTCTAGTCCATTAGTATTTTCGGAAGGAGAGGATGAAGGAGAGGAATCTAAAGTGGTTAGTAAGAGAAATGCTGACAATCTACTGAGAAAGGCTGCTCTTCATGCCAGAAACTATGGTTATCAAAAGAAATCTTTATCTGAGGTCCACGAACAAAATAAGGACTCTCATGAACCTCTATCTGGTACGTTTTCTCTTGGCTCAGTTCAATTTTATCCTTGATTGTTACACGTGCCAGATCTGAATTTTGTTTTCAACTTTTCTTTTTCAATAGAAGTAGAAGAACTATTTGTTCCATGCATGACAAGAGAATTACACTATTCCCTTTTTTTTTTTTTTCTTTTGTTTCATTCTTTTTTAACTTTTCTTGGGAGTTCTTTCTTTTTGCAAATCACTAAAAAAACAGCTGCAAAGTTAGTAGCTGATGATCTAATGACGCCTGCAGCTCAATCAAATCTAAGAAAACTTGGCGCTCAGGGTTCTCGTAAGTTGGATAAGGGCAGTTTCTCCGCCACATCTTCTACAACTAAGGTTAGTTGAGCCATCCCTATTTGGCATCTCGGCTTGCCTTGAGTAATCTGTTTCTTCAATGGCCACAAATCACAACGATAACTTTTTACTTTTCTTCATTTCATAGTTAAGTATCCTTTCCAAGGATCTCATCAAATTTGTAAATACTTTGTTGCAGCAACAAGGTCATTCTTCTCTCTTCCGGCATTTATGGGGAGCAAACCGAGTGAAATGAAAGCTTTGCCAACGGTGGATGATCAGAGGAATGAAACCCATGAGATTCCTAACATGACTTCTATCTTCCTAAGGATACACAGTCTAAAATTTGGTTTGACAAAGAAATTTGTTACTCCTCCCACACTATGTCCTTGTTTATATTGCTCTATATATCATAAGCAGGGTGTAGACTGATTTAGATCACCAAAGATATGATGCAACTAAGTTTTGTCGTCTCTTCCATGAATAATTCCTTGAATATCATTGCCTTCCATTTTTCAGTTTTTCAAATTTTCATTTTTTTAAAACTGTTTTTCCTCTATTCTTAAGAAAAATTAATTGAAAAGTTTTTTTTTAATATCTAATCCCTCTTAGCCTAAATCTAACACCCTAATTCGTGCAGCCATGCTATTTAACAAACCGGCCTAATGTTCCATCTTTGTCATAGAAACTCTAGCAGTATCACATATTATATAAAACCATTTTTACCATTTGTCCAAAATTAATTATTTGAAGTATTAAAAAATTAAACATTAAAATTAAAAAAAAAATGATAATTGAAATACTATATTCGGAACAAATTTTAAATTTAAATAATTAGTTAAAATTATTTTTAACTTTTTTTAAAAAAAAAATACTATAGATTAAATTGTAATAAAATAAATATTAATGATTAAATTGTAAGTTTAATAATTTACTAAGCTTTATAACGTTTCTAAATTTATTCCAAATATGTCAGAAATTCAATTTCTTTGTTCTAAATTCGAACTCAAAACAACAAGTAACAGATCCACTTAATCAATCTTATGTTACTTTCTTTAAAAAGCTACGAACACCACTGCTACTGTGGACAAGAAATATATAGGAATATTAGTGACTGTGATAAATTCATACACCTGTAAATAATAAATTATATTACATGTTTAATATATTGATAAAGAATTTAATTATTTCTATTTTTTTTCTTCTACACTGGGTCATTATGGAAATTTGAATATTCAAAGAAATTGGAGAAATTATATTTTAAAAATATTGTAAATTAAATTTTAAACTGTATTATCAATTAAAATTTCTAATAAAATAATATTAATTGCTAACGTGATAAGAATTATAAAATCAAAAAGAAGGAAAAGAAGAAAGAAAGTAAAGCAGGTGGAATTTAAAATTCGATAAATTGGAAGTGTCTTGGGTTTACAGCGAAGACGGAAGCCGCCATTATTGGCTGCCTGCCACAGGAATAGTCTTCTTGTTATTTCAAATTTCCATTTCCTAATTCCCTTTCGACAGAGCCGACGCCTGAGCAGATCTGCTTCTTCCTGATTAAATTTCCATTTTGGATTATTTTCTGTTTCTACACGACGCGAGGTAACTTCCATTTCCTAATCCAAATAACTTGAATATGGATAATGCTATCACAATCAAGTTTGTTATCCTACTCTCCCTTTCTCTGCGTATTTCTTTGATTGGAGCTTCAAATATTTACTTTTGTAGTTACTTCAATTACTTCTTTATTTCTGGTTTTTTGGTTTTGGTGTCGGCTTCTCTACTTCGGGTTTGAATGTCTTAGTTGCCGAAATGATACTTTTTGGTCCCCAACTGCTGCAGGAAAACGAGTAAGTTTGGGGTTTACGATTTCGCCGGACTCTCCTTGACTACGACTTAAATCATTCAATGTCCAGGGGTTTAAGAGAATCAAGAGGCATTTATTGTAAGGCTTAGATTTGACTCACGTCTTTTTTAGGTTTGTTCTTCTAGCTCCTTCTCCATGTTACCTTTTTTCTTCATCTTCTTGATTGATTTCTATATATCATTCTTTTAAACAAATTATCTTCATTTTCAACCAGGCTGTTTTACAATGGCGGATATCATGCCAATTTACCTCAACATTGTAGCATTTCTATGCACCAGTGGAGCCATTTCTCTGGCAATTTTCCACATCTACCGACATCTTTTAAATTACACGGAACCTACTTATCAGAGATTCATTGTTCGCATCATCTTTATGGTCCCGGTCAGTGCCTTCTTCTGAAAAACCTTGTTACTAACTCTACATGTTTATTCATTAAGAAAAAGTCTGGAGGTTTCTTAACACGGCAAATTCTTCACTCACATTACATCTAGCACATGGTTGTTGCAATTGGTTTGGGTTAGGTCAGGTGATGGAAAGAAGGATCTTGTTGGCTTTCCTTATAGGAGATAAGCGTTAGATCTGCATGGAACTTATACTTAGGCATTTTCAACTTCTTAGTAGGCAAATGTTTTTAGTTTACTAAAACATTGTGTTCAATGCCGTGATTCATTTACCCTGCATTTTGATTTCAAACTAATTAGGCACGGGTTCTTCTCATTGATCAGTTGTGTGATCTCCTTATAGTTTTTTGTTGTTTGTCTGTGTTTTTCTTCTTGCTTTAATGTTGATTCAACAATTGTGTTTTCACATCAAATTTAGACTCATTTCCTTCATTGGATTCCTGATAATGCCTAAGATTATGGAAAATCACTTAAATTACGATATACAATGAGAAATTATCTCCAAATGTTAAGAGTAGAGATGGAAAAGTAAGGTGGAAGATTAACTCGCTTCATGTCTAGGCAATGCATTTGTTGGTAACTAAGTTCAAAGGGCAGAATTACTTATCTTATTTTTTCTTACTTCTTTTTTGGTAAACTAATCTCATGCTGCTTACAGTTCCCAAAACAAGATAATTTTACTATTCTTATCTGCATGGATTTGGGAGGACTAAGGAGAAAAAGATGTCATTGAGTGAGAACTGTCTTTGCTGGCTTGTGATCATTGGGTTGGAGTAGAATACTAGGACGTTTAAGCAACAGTTCAACTGCTACATATGATCTGGATAGGAATATCTTTTTTTGCTTCTCATTGAGTGAAGGACCAATATTTCCTTCTGGGGATGACTTTAGTCACGCCTCATGTTGTTTGATAACATATATATAACCAGTTAATGTATCTATAACCAGTTTGAATCTTTTGTTCTTTGGCAGGTTTATGCATTAATGTCTTTCATGTCCCTTGTTCTACCTCAGAGCTCAATCTACTTTAATTCCATTCGAGAAATGTAAGCATATATCCTATATGTGTATATGATGCTCAATGTCACCTGGATATGTTATTTTTCTTAATTGTTGAAATTGGATTCTGATCTTCACTTTATTTGAGAGGTAATTTCTAGTTTGCAATTTTTCATTTCTGTAAAGGGTGCCATGAGGCAGCTCATAGGCACATTAAATGTCTGTAGGAACCACCTGAATCCTGAATATGAGCAAAATCACCCTAACATAGAGTGGTCTGCGCCTATAGCTAGAGAATTTTTGCAATGGTTACGTTGTGCTTTACGAACCTTTTACTGTAATTCTCCATTACCTTGTATAACCTTTGCAAATTTTTATTTGTGAAAATTTTTAGTTAATTACCATCCTTTTCTCCCTTCATTTTATATTGTACCCTAGAAGATAGCTTCCTGTACAGGCATGACATCAGTTTCTTGTCTACAATTCACTTTATCTAGACCTGGAAAGCAAACTATGCAGGCTTTTATATATAGTTAGGCTGGAAAGAGGGTGTGCTGGAGGGTTCTTTTTTTGGGGGGGAGGGGGGAGGAGAGGAGGGGGTACTCATGTCAGAACTACATTAAAATAGATGGACATTAGCATACAATTTGTAATCAGCTAGCATTTTTTTTAAGAAGAAGCGAGGAAAATAGAAGTAGAACCCTATAAACATTGAATTGTGAGGTGGTGGTAATGACAACAGCTTGACAACTGTTCGGCAGTCAGATATATGAACTGGCTCCATCTTTCCTGTGCTGGAAATATCTTATCTTACCAATTGGCCAGCTGAGTTGTAACCAACTACTTTTGAAAATTCAACCAAATTGATTATGGTGTTCAAAGGCTTGCTATCCATCTTCAGGCTTTCAAGCTAAATGAAACTGAAATAATAGGAGAGTAAGCATATGGACTTCTTGTAGCTGTTGGTTTGGAGAAATGCATGCATAGTAAGATCTATTTTCAGGGTGTATTTTCAGCTAATTGGTTTTTCTGTTCCTCCCCTACACCATGTCTGTTTCAGGTATGAAGCATGGGTTATTTACAATTTCCTGTCACTATGCTTGGCATGGGTTGGTGGCCCAGGAGCTGTTGTGCTAAGTTTGAGTGGTCGTGTCATGAAGCCATCATGGTGTCTCATGACATGTTGTTTACCTCCAATACCATTGGACGGGTGAGTTTCTTTTATGGAACTGTAAATATTTTTACATCCAATACCACTTGATAGTGGGTTTCCTTGATGGAACTGCAAATCGTTCATACTGGTAATATATTTAGTCACGGTGTTTTTTAGTTTCTGATGATTTACAAAGTAAATCAATCGGGAATTAACAGCGCAAAACGGTCTTTAGACACAACATAACTTCTCCTTGCAAAGATTGGGGTAAAGTTGAGGTTTGGGTGATGGAAATACGTTAAATTATTAATATTCTTTGTGAATCATGCCATGTCTTCACTGAAGCATACTTTCTGTTCCTCCAACCTTAAAGCATGCGGACATTTTTTCTTTTTTGTTTAGAGCAGACATGAGGGAACCTTTTTTTTTTTCTTTTTTTAATAATATGAAGGGAGAGGGATTACTTGAATTCCATTCTCAAATTAGGATCCTGAAATCTACAAGAGAGATATAAAGAATATCTTAAGACTTCTGACTTTTGTGATAACTTAGATCCTCAAACAATCTGTCAAATATCATATATTTGAATGTTATGTATCCAACTAAGCAGATTTTGAATAAATTCACATATCTTGAACTGTCAATGCAGGCGATTTATACGGAGGTGCAAGCAAGGATGTTTGCAATTTGTGATTCTAAAGCCCGTCTTAGTTATTGTTACGCTAATCCTTTATGCGAAAGGAAAATATGAGGATGGCAATTTTAGTCCAAATCAAGCATATCTATACCTTACTATCATTTATACCATCTCCTATACAATGGCTCTTTATGCATTGGTATTATTTTACATAGCCTGCAGAGATCTGCTTCAGCCATTCAATCCTGTCCCCAAGTTTATCATAATCAAATCTGTTGTTTTCTTAACATATTGGCAGGTAAAATTCCTTGCTGCCTTGCCTATCCTTATAGCATATTGGAATAATTGCAAGATGAAGTCGTAGCCATGTGTACAATTTCTCCGACTTCTAAGCAACCTCGTACTTTATTTCAGGGTGTTCTGGTTTTTCTTGCTGCTAAATCTGGGTTCATAAAGGATGCAGAGGAAGCAGCCACGTTTCAAAATTTTATAATATGTGTTGAGATGCTTATTGCTGCAATTGGTCATCTTTATGCATTTCCGTACAAAGAGTACGCTGGTGCAAATATTAGTGGTTCACGTGGTTTCACAGGGAGCCTCGCACATGCCTTGAAGTTAAATGACTTCTATCATGACACTGTTCACCAGGTGAGTTTTTCATGTCACCATTATCTTCTTCTAATTTTACTTAGAAAAGCAAGATTTTTCTCTTTGCTCCAAGTTTATTGGGTATTGATCTCATGATTGTTTATAATCCTCACAGTTTGCACCAACTTACCATGATTATGTACTCTACAACCACAGTGAGGGTGAGGAGGGGACAAGGAAGTATCGATCACGCACATTTGTACCAACTGGCCAGGAGATGGATACTGTTAGAAGGAACAAGCACGTCTTTGGAAATAAGATAGAGGAGATACAGTCTTCCAGTCACTCGTCTTCCAGTACAAGCACCCCAAAGGATTCGAACACTAGTCTTGACCCTGTCCAGTCTGATGCTACAAAATCTTCCTTGCTTGTGGATCCCTCAAATTCTTTTGCTGTGTCATATGACATGTCTCTTATTGACATTGACATGTCTAGTTATCCAGCTAAAGTTCCTGCAGCTAATGAAAGTGGGACTAGATGACAAAAATGGATAAAGTGCCATAGATCAGCAAGAAGAATTTCATTTGATGAGAAAAATGGTTAAAGAGGACTTTCAGTTGCATCTTGTGCGGAAGAGGCTTGCGTGCAAATTGGCTATATTTTATTAAGAAGTGTGATTAACCCTTCTGTTCTTCCCCTTTTCTGTCTTTTTTTCTTAAAGCAAGGTACTTAATGAGCTGTTGTCCTCCTGCTGGAGTTGTCTTTAATCTGAACCGCCTGTTCTTCTACGTTGCCCAGGTCTAATTTGGCCCCTCGTTGTAGATACAAACTTCGTTTGTAATATCCGGAATATCAGAGTTGAAACAACTTTTATACCATTGCAATTGTACTGTGTGGAAACTATCCCACCTAGAATTTCTTTTTATCCTTATTTTTATGCCCTTTTCTAGGTTTGTGGGTGAGAAGAAGATGCAGATGGAAGTGGAATCAGAGACAGGTATCATGTTGGTAACTATGATTTCATTTTGTGTCTCTTATTAATAGGACTTTATACAAACAATTATGCTGACTGTGGGAATACGTTATGTTTAGTGGTAATAAGATCATACAAATGCCGATGATTAGTTTAGGGTCAATTTCCACTAATATAGATATAGCCGTATCGGATCTACACCGACAGATTTCATTTTTTGTTTTGTTTATGATGCTTATACTAACTATTAATATTGATTACATGGCATATACAATGTTTAATGGCAGCTAAGCTAGACGTTGTGAGTGAGATATCATGTTTTAATGTTTTGGTGTGATGTCTGTATCATTATAGTGTGAGAGAGGAAGTTTTCATGATATGTAAAACTTGTTAAGTGATTTATTGCAGTCACTCTTTCTATTCAAGTTTCCAACATTTTTCTGACCAGTACAAACACTATCCAGTCTAGTTTTATGACTACTTACAGTTGCTTCATTTTCATTAACAAGTAAATTTTTTGGTTGCATCAGAAAATTTTGGTAATTAACAAAGTAAAATTGAGAATGGTAATTAATAAAAAAAAAAAAACAAAGTTCGTATAAACTTGAATTTCTTCGTAATAATAAAATCATAAAAGATTAAAGAGGATTGGGAGGATGACAGTTGCTAACTGTAAGGTATAATGATACCTCCCTCCAATTTTAATGGGAGAGAATATAATAAAAATGAAATAAGGAATTAATAAATACTTTATAAATAGGAATTGGTGAACGTTACAACAAATAAATAAAATAATATTTTGGAGAAAATGGTGGTGGTGGTGGTGGTGGTGGTTGCCGGTTGGGGGATGGTCGGTCCAACCCTCAATAATTAAATCCATTCCCTAATTTTTATCAAAAAAATTAAAATTAATTTCCCATTATTTTTTAATTTTTTTTTTACTTTCCTATGCCACGTGGCCTGATTAATTAAATATAAGCGACGTCGTATTAATTCCTGGGAATGTTACGTCTAAACTTCTTTACTTCTTCAAACAGTTTATTACCTCATCATCAGGTTTTTTTTTTTTTTAAAGGACAAATTAATATTAATATTAATATTTAATTAATTATTTTGTTTGTACACGTGGCAGCTTCCGATGAGTTAATGAGGACACGCCGTGCCGCCACTGAATGAATTTGCAGCCCTTTTCACACCTACCCAAACCAACGCTTACCAGCTCATATCATTATTTATCTTCTTCCCCTCTAATGACTTTTTTAAAGACTAATTATATATATATATATATATATAAGTATAAGAAGTTTGGTTTCTTTTACATATAGGTATATAAGTGAGAAAACTGAGTTTAAAAAGTAATTAATTTTCTTTTTTAAGGATGAAATTATCATTAACTAATCATTACTTAAAATTAGATTATACGTGCTGATTAACAAAATCAATTTAAGAAACCAGTTAATTTATTTTTAATTGCTCATGCAAATTAATTTGATTATGTATTTTATTAATTTTCTCTGCCGAGAAATAAAATGACGCGATTCCGCATTTAGTTTTTAATTTGACAGAATGAATGAACGGAGTCAAAGTCAGAGTCAGAGTCAGAGTCGGAAAAGATAACGTCTCTGCCACGTGCTCCTACTACAGTACGCATCAATTTTGAATACGTATTATTTATTTTCAAATAATAATAGAAAAAAAAAATGATTATTTCTGCATGCAAAATCAAAACGCACAGTTTTGTACGTCCTTTAAGTCAACACTTGAGACTTAATTAGCCATCATGTGACTTAAAAAAGTAAAAGTATTCATATTAATTTCCACTTGCCAAAAACACTATATAAATAAAATTAATATTGGTTTAAAGAAATAAAAATATGTAATTAATTCCCGAGAATCCAATTTTTTTTTAGAGGGAATCATTAATGAGAAAAGATTAATAGGTGATTAGCACAAAATTAGAAGGGACAAATAAACCTGTTAATAATAATATTGGTTATTACTTATATAATTTACATACGTAAAATAAATTAAATTAAAAAAAAAAAAAGAGAAAAATTAATTAATAGCATGTTAAGTGAGCGTTGAGTGACGCGATTCCTTCATTTAATCCTCTCATCTGCCTCCGCCCCTCTGGTCCCCGTTGCCTTTAAATTCCTTCTCCTCTTCCCTTATATCCTCATCTCCTTCTTCCTCCCTCTCTCACTCCCCACAAGCACATCTTCTCTTCTCTTCTCTCAATCTCTTCATCCTCTCCACCAACCAACCATGCCTCCAATCTTGCCAGACTTCTCCAACTCAGTCAAGCTCAAGTACGTCAAGCTTGGTTACCAGTACCTGGTTAACCATTTTCTCACTCTCCTCTTATTCCCCATCATGCTGGCAATCCTCATTGAAGTTGCTCGTTTGGGTCCTGAAGAAATTCTTAATCTATGGCGGTCCCTTCACTTTGATCTTATCCAGATTCTCTGCTCTTCTTTTCTCATCATTTTCGTTGCTACTGTCTACTTCATGTCCAAACCCAGAACAATTTACCTCGTTGACTATGCCTGCTACAAACCACCCGTCACCTTCCGAGTTCCATTCGCCACCTTTATGGAGCACAACAGACTTAATCTCATCAACAATCCCAAGAGCGTTGAGTTTCAGACGAGGATTCTTGAACGCTCCGGTCTTGGAGAAGAAACTTGTTTGCCTCCAGCTATTCATTACATCCCTCCGAGACCAACCATGGAAGCAGCCAGAGGAGAAGCAGAGCTTGTTATCTTCTCCGCCATGGACTCTCTGTTCAAGAAAACTGGGTTAAAGCCAAAAGATATCGACATCCTTATTGTTAACTGCAGTTTATTCTCTCCAACTCCGTCTTTGTCAGCCATGGTGATTAACAAATACAAGCTGAGAAGTAACATAAAGAGCTTTAATCTTTCAGGGATGGGGTGCAGTGCAGGGTTAATCTCCATTGATTTAGCTCGTGACCTTCTTCAAGTTCACCCTAACTCAAACGCTGTCATAGTCAGCACAGAGATTATCACTCCCAATTACTACCAAGGAAAAGAGCGAGCCATGCTCTTACCCAACTGCCTCTTCCGCATGGGCGGAGCAGCCATTCTTTTGTCAAACCGAAGGTCGGAGCAGTGGAGAGCCAAGTACCGTTTGGTCCATGTGGTTCGAACCCACAAAGGAGCCGACGACAAAGCCTACCGCTGCGTGTTCGAGGAAGAAGACAGAGAAGGAAAAGTGGGTATTTCACTGTCCAAAGACCTGATGGCCATAGCAGGAGAAGCTCTTAAATCAAACATCACCACCATTGGTCCTCTTGTCCTCCCTGCATCCGAACAACTTCTCTTCCTTCTCACCCTCATCGGCCGGAAAATCTTCAACCCTAAATGGAAACCTTACATTCCCGACTTCAAGCTTGCCTTCGACCACTTCTGCATCCACGCCGGTGGCCGCGCCGTCATCGATGAGCTCCAGAAAAACCTGCAATTATCGACAGAACACGTAGAAGCGTCGAGGATGACACTCCACAGGTTCGGCAACACATCGTCGTCTTCCCTGTGGTATGAGATGAGTTATATCGAGGCAAAAGGAAGAATGAGAAAAGGTGACAGGATATGGCAGATTGCGTTCGGGAGTGGATTCAAATGCAACAGTGCGGTTTGGAAATGCAACAGAAGCATCAAAACTCCCACGGATGGACCGTGGGCTGATTGCATTGAGAGGTACCCTGTTCATATTCCTGAGATTGTGAAGCTCTAAGACAGAATTTCAGACAAAAAAAGGTGGTGCTTATTTATTACTTTGGATGATTCAGTAAGTATTACTTTGGATGATTCAGCAAGTACTTTAGAAATTTAGAACCCAAAAAAAAAAATGTTGATGATTATCATAACGTCTGTGGATTTGCATTTACTTCCCATCTTCTTCTTCATCTTCTTCTTCATCTTCATCTTCTTCTTTTTCATATCTTCCTTCTCTGTATTTCTATTTTTAAGGACCATGAAAACCTGCATACATATCCCAATATGCTCTTTTTTATGTAATCCTCCTGTAAACACATTACAATTTAGTATTGTTGTTCAAGTCTGGAATTACAAGTGTTTGATTCGACCTTGGATTAATTAATAAAACGTGGATTGACCTCATCGTCATCTTCTTCTTCTTCTTCTTCTTCTTCTGCACTTATTTACTTCATCTTGGATGAAAAAGTTGGTTGATTATACAAATTATGCAAGCTACCATGGTCCTGAAAAAAAAATTGTATTACTAATGAAAGATTGATGAAAAGTTTTAAGTTTGGGTTAAATCTTGGAATGGATTAATTATGGATGATTAAATGAATTAATTAAGAAGGTTACTATCCATGGAGTTGGCAACAGTTGGTTACTTGCTGCGGCTTTAATAAGGGTCATTTGAACAACCACCTAGTCGGTAGTGTGTTTCCATATGCTCCTAGATATCATTAATGTTTGCCCATTTAACAAGTACTTATCCAATACACATTTCACAAAACTATACATACACACACACACACACACATACACTTAATTTCCATATATGTAAAATATCACCTTGCTATTTAGTGTTACCTGAAATCTATGCTTATTTAATCTTGATGTCATCGTATGCTTGTACATCATATTATGCTATATTAAATTATGTTATATATATATATATATATGTATATATATAAAACATATGGCAGAAAAGGCCAAAGGGTTGGTAGTGCACCTTATTTTGACCTGTACTTACATGGCTACTGTGATAAATCTATGAAAAAATATATTCTGAAAGTCAATTTATTTGGATTTTATATACAAACACTTAGAAAAACTCAAAAGACCCGATTGAATATGGTAATTAAGTAAACTGGATTTACTTCTTTCAAATTCTCACCAAATTGAGAGCATACCACTCCAGCATCATCAACAACTCCAATGAAGTTGAAGAGGAGGACCACCTAAAAGGGCATAAATTACACTGGGTAATTCTGTATTCGATTACATAATATATTTATATACATATATGACGTGTATAATTATATCATATGCAATTAAGAGGCCGAAAAGGTCCACCTAATAAATAAAGGGAAAAAGAAGGAGCTCAATCCCCTCTTATGTATCATTATATCTGGGAGTAATTAATTTGACGACCTCTCCCCACTGTGAAAATGAAATTGCTTATATGTATACATACATGCATGCATACATGTATATGTATATGTATATGTATATGGATTCTCACCAAGCAAGGTAAAGATCTGACCTTTCCTTGGAGAAACAGGGTTGTTGAGGGGAATCACATTATACGCACTTGTTATTTATAGAAAGGTCCCTATTGGTACCACTTTGATATGTATATGTCAAATAAGATGTGTTTAAGAACTTCATTTTTTATTTTTTATTTTTTATTATAAAATCTTACAATTAGTAAAAAATTAGAAGATTACGAGTACGTATTTAAATTCTTAAAGTATTATACGGCACGAAGATGTCTCAACGTTGAGACGGACGTTCAATCTGACGTTTTTTTTCTTAATTTTTACTTCTTGTTCTTGTTTATAAATTTCTACAATTTATAATTAGAATATAAACTCTTGTGAATTTTGAATTGGTAACAAAATTTACAATTTTATTGAAAAAAGAAAAATTAGAATTTAAAGGCGGCCCATGACAGTGGCCATTCGGCTGGTTGTCTCACGAGACAACAAAGTAAGTTGCAACAGATTTAAATCAGCTGCTTCGTTGTTTTTATTATTTAAATTGTTTTAATAAAAAATCACAGCACGTATGGTTAGTATTTATGACCCTTGCTAACTTTCTACTTAGTTTCATTATCCTCACGTGATGTATACGTACGTACATACATACATACATACATATATATATATATATATATATAGAGAGAGAGAGGTTCGACTTCCAAAATTGACTTTTAACTTTTTGCCCATTTGTAATTTCTTTTAATTCCTATAATAAAATTATTAATTGTTATTTTTTTTCTCATAATAATCATACACTACCTATAACACAATATAAATAATAATACATATATATATAGGATAATTCTGTCTTCGGATTCCAAGTTTGAATTTTTTAATAGTAATATCTTTGTTTCCTTTAACTAAATTCGTTTCGTTCAAACTTATATTGTGATAAGCGTTTGTTGTTATCGAATAAACTAATTTAAAAATAAGATAACATACTGATAAATCAATCATGAATTTTAATATCATAAATATTTTTTTATAAAAATATTCATGAATCTGATTAATTACTATTCGTATTTTACGAAAAGACATGCGTATGTATTGACCTAAAGTGTATATTTTTATAACTAATTTGTTCTTAATTAATTAGTTAAAAACGTAATTACGTGGTTAATTTTCAAATATAATATAGTAATATTTTATTTGAAGTTAACAAATTGTGACCACCTTAATAATATTATACAAGTGTGTGTGTGTATAAACAAGTGCCGTGTGGGGATGCATTCATTTCAACTATTCAAAAGAAATGTATGGGTTAACAAATGGCAGGAATTAAATGGAAGATATTATATATATATATATATATATATATATATATATACATACACACACATATACATATAATGATATTTGTCTACGAAATTCTCACCAACCAACTACTCAGCTACTTTAAGTCGAGTCGAGTCTAAAGTATATGTTAAGTTTATTTTGTTCCATTAAATTTTGAATCCCAAAAAGCAAAGCTCAAAATTTTTTTAGGTGGTGATTGGAACATTTTCCTTCAAGGCCGCCATATTAATGGAGCCTACTTATTGGATGGCTAAAAAATATCATTTTTATATCATATCAATTCTTATATAATTTTTTTAAAAAATATTGTATTAGTTAATCGTTAATATTAGTACGTGATATCTTTTGCCTCGTTACGTTTTTACATACGTTAACACGTAACATCTGACATAAAAAAAAAAAAGTTATATATATATATATATTTAATATGATATTTAATATAGAGATATAACTAATTGAAAAATAACGTGTATCAAAATCGGATCTACCTAATAATTATTAAGAATAAAACGATTTAAAAATATTATAACATAATGAAATGATGATATTAAATAAATAAATAAAAATTGTAATTTTTTATTTTTAATTTATTCTATAAATAGAAAAAACTACTAAATAAAGGAGTAATAATTAATTTTCTTGTTCTATCAATAATTCTTTCAAATCATAATAAATTTATTTAGAAAAATTAAATTATTTGGTCTTACTTAGACGTCACCAAGAAAATTAATGACATAAACTTGATTGAATTGTCAAAGTCGTGACCAATTATTTATTTTTAAAAAAAAAAAAAATCAAATAAATTGTCTAATAATTTAATATATATATATATATATAAATTTATAATAAATAATCGATTAAAGCAGGTGATACTTATAATTTAGCAGCATCTAATTTTTCAACGTGGTGTGTAAATATTGGCCAAGATAATTAATTACCAATTAAAGTTTAGTCAAAAAATTTGCTATATCTAATAATTGCAATGATAAAGACTAGACGTGCATGCATGATATATGCATTAATAATGATATTATATTCTATCACCGAAACCGATTTCTAATGTGAGGGAACAAGTAGGTGAAGATTTTTCAAATTAAGTTTAGATTAAAGTTTAAATTTGTATTAAATTCATTAAAAAAAGTGTTTAATTCTTGTCAACTAACTCAAAATTTCCGTAAAATTATACCTCTCGATCATATACTTACACGAGAAAACAGGGATATGATTTGTATCATTTATCCCAATACTTATCCTTAAATATGATCCGGGTCAAGTGGGTTTGGTGAGATTTTGAGTGTTACTCACTTAGCTGTTTTTTTTTAATTACTTCCATGTTAGTTGACATAATTTTTAAAATCTTAACGAGAAAATTCCTACTTATCTTATTATTTTAAATAAAGATCAATTTAAATTTTAGGATGTCTTTAATTTTTGTGATTTTAAAATAATTTTATCATGTTATTACTGTTGTAATTCCATGAGTTCCTTTATAATCTTACTCATAAAGTCTTGTTTAAGTTCACAGTTAAGTTTGTCACTCTTAACTTAATCATTATTTAATATAGGTGGTGTGCCCATTAAGCCATATAGTTCATACAAGTGTTAGCTTCGTGGAAAATGTGACAAATACAAATTTTGTAATCACAAGGGAGAAGCTCTTTAATTTAATTCATAGTCGCATGTGGTTGTGGTGACTTGAACTGTCCACCTATTAGAGCAAAATGGTAAGAACCAAGTCCACCGCAATGATTAACCTTCTGATCTCCATGTCCTAAATTAACTTGATATTTTTCAATGTCTAATATTTTAATTGTCATAGTATAGATATTGTTAATTTGATACATGAATTCAGTTATCCATTTGTTTCTACTGTTATGAATAAGACCATATGTCGTGTTGTTACTCAGTTCATCATATACAGAGTCATCATTATTGAGCTTAAACATATTTCCTTAATAAAGTTTTCCAATCTAGTTCAATTTATTTATTTTAATCAACAATACCAAGTTTCTAATTGATTTACATGTACAAAATGTAAAACTCAAATGTCATATTGATAATACCATAGCTCAATGGTGCTCTTAAAGTGAGACCACGAACCACTTCGTTCCTCATCTTCCAAAATGACTAGGCATTAATTACAAAACTAGATCTCTATCTAGCAATGCTACGAGCATTAACTTATCTTTTCAGTAAATCTACATACTCATCGAAACATATGAAACTCATTAGTATATTTTTATCAATAAATTCAACTTTTATCAGTTTGAAAGTCAGACGATCACATAAAACATGAATGACACTCTCGCTAGAATTTTAACAGTAAGGTAACCCATCATCACATATGAAGTTTTATTGGTCTATTTTTCATTTAAAAAGAAACTTTTAAATGCGAATAGTCATAAAAATTGAACTGTTATTCTTTTTACAGATATTGCAAATAAAATTATTGTCAAATATATAGATTACACAATCACACTACCGAACCTAATAAAAATAAACAATTTGTGCAAACTAATAGAATTCACAAATAACAAACATTAACTCTATTTGCTTTGCTAACCAGCAAGAAAAAAGAAATATATATATATATATATAAAGAAATTGACATATAGATGTTATAGTGAATGGTCCATCTAAAACCAAGGCCCAATCTCCTTATTAGAAGAGCCCATGCAATTTGTGGGTCTGAAAAATTAGGGTCCAAAATTTCAGGATATAAAAATATTTGTAATTAATTAAGTATTATTACTAAATTAATTATTGTGTATATATATATATATATATGTATATATTGTATATTAAATTAAGAATTGGTGTATTTATTTAAAAGAAAAAGCGCCGCTAATATGCGCGTAAAGGAATAGATAGATTAGATTTGGCAAAGCGTGTTGCCAACCGGACCGAACAGACATGCACCCTTTACTCTAACTCATTCGTTATTTCCTCAATATGTATATACAATATGTATATACATACACACAAAATACAATATATATATATATATAATAACATTGTAATGTTAGAATTCAATGTTTTTGAATTTTGACCCACGACCACCATACCTTCTAAGATGACTTGAATTTGACATTTGGCATCTATACATATATATATATATATATGTATAATGTAATGTAGGGCCTACGACCAAGAAGGCATGCCTTGAGTCGGTGAACAAGTTCATATGCTAAATTTCAAGTCATCGCCTTTCTACCATTACCACCAACCCCTTCCCCCTATTTCCCTTTCATAACCAGTCAATCCACCAACTTCTTTTTGTAAAAAAATTCAATTCGATTATTCTACATGTATATATATATATATATATATTGTATTCTCTCTTACAAATATTTTATTTTTAGAATATTTAAGTGTATAGAATTATAAACAAATAATAGTTTGACCCCCCCAAAAAATTGTAATAAATTAATTTTGACAATTTTTACACGAATCAAATTCTTGAATTGGTTCAAATCTCTTACTCACACCAAACAAATATTATGTCAACTGATTTGGTAAAAAAACAATACAATCAAATCTCCACGTTTTCTTCCCTTTTAGTTTCCGAAATTTGATTATTCGAGACTCGAATTTTCTATTTTTGACTTGCGTGATATTTTTACTCCGATTGATAATTATAAAAGTAAATATTTTTGATTTACGAATTAATAAGATCATAGTATTTATGATTTAATTTTACTAAATCCACATTTGAAATTTCTTGATTAGCAAAATTAACAGTGAGCAAATAATAATAATAAAAATAGAAAAAACCTTGCTTGCTTCTGCCATTCAAAGCCAAAACCTTTCAGAACCTAAACCTTATATCGTCCTCATTCACCAACCAACGAAACTTCACCCTCTGTTACTTCAACTATTTAAGCCATCTCTGCAACCCAATCTTTACAAAATCTCCTTTCCTCTTGCATTTCAAAAAACACAGCGACGATAACGAGGAAAAACTGCAGCAATGGGCTTTGACGAGAGACGGACATTGTTGGAGGAATTGATCGAGAGAGCAGGAGGCTGTGCAGTCATTGATGGAGGTTTCGCTACACAGCTCGAGAGACACGGCGCTTCCATTAAAGACCCTCTTTGGAGCGCCATTTGCTTGATTAAAGACCCAGACCTCATCAAGCGGGTACAATACGTTTTCTTAAATGCTTTTTTTTTGTTTTTTTTATGGGTTTCTTATTTTTTTCTTTTATTAATCCCATTTCCGGGCTCAATCTGTTTGTTTTTTTTCCTCTGCAAAATGTACTCATTTAGCTATATTTTATTGGGTTCAATGTAATCTTTAGTGATATTCGTTGGTAATATCTGGGTCGTATATGCAGGTTCATATGGAATACCTGGAGGCTGGTGCTGATATCTTAATAACTTCATCTTACCAGGTCTGTTTATTTACATTTCATGTTTTAGTTCAATAGTTAGATCTATTTTGACTCTTATCTGCTTGTATATAACTGAGTTATTGTATTATTCTTGCCTTGAGTTCTATATCCATTCTAGGAAAAAAAAAAAAGAAAAACTTGAGTGGATTTGTTATTGTCTTTTTGTGTTAGATGGTCAGTCACATGTTTCCTGCTAAATTTGATGCCAAAAGAAGTCATTTTGGTTGTTGATTAATCTGATCCTATTTGCTTTCTCAAACAAGATAAATGCTATTATTTCTTTGATCTGGGAACTTCTGTTTTGATTTTCAATTATTATAATGAAAAATTCTTTCTATTTTTACAGGCCACCATCCCTGGATTTCTCTCCAGGGGATTGTCCATTGAAGAAAGTGAATCCTTACTACAGAAGAGTGTCAAATTGGCTGTTGAAGCTCGTGACAAGTTCTGGGATGCCATAACAACTACTCCTGGGCATAGTTACAATCGAGCTCTGGTTGCGGCCTCAATTGGAAGCTATGGAGCTTATCTTGCTGATGGTTCAGAATACAGGTGCGTTGTCGACGATCTGTGTAAATGTTAGTATAAGATATATGCAATTGGTTCTTAATGTTATTCGTGCTTGTAATTATATAAATGCACTTAACATAATCATGTCATGATAATGTTGTCCATCCTCTGTTCACAGTGGGTGTTATGGACCAGATGTAAACTTGGATAAGCTGAAAGATTTTCATCGGCGTAGACTGCAAGTTCTTGTGGAGGCCGGTGCTGATTTGCTTGCTTTTGAGACCATTCCTAATAAACTTGAAGCTCAGGTATCGACTCTGTTCTTTCACTTTCTAGAGTGTATTAATGATTTACAGATTTCCAAATAAAAATATGACTCTGCTGCATTACTCCATTTAATTGATCGGAGTCATTTCTCGATTGGCACTTACACCTTACAAGCGTATTAATATTCAAAATATCAAATGTTGTAGGCCTGTATCGAGCTTCTTGAAGAAGAAAACATTCAAATTCCATCTTGGATTTGCTTCAGTACCGTCGATGGTCAGAATGCACCATCAGGAGAGACTTTTGAAGAGTGTCTTAACATGATAAACAAGACTAACAAAGTAAATGCTGTAGGCATAAACTGTGCACCTCCCCATTTTACAGAAAGTCTCATTTCTAAATTTACGAAGGTATTACTCCGGATATTCTCCATTTTCTCGCATCCCCTCGTAAATTTTTCTCTTTCCATACTCATCTTCTTAAAGACATGAAAAATTCGGGCTCAAAGATATTGAAATCGATGGAGATGTGCTTCTTTCACATTTTGAGTTGCAGTGTTTCTTTGTTTCCAGTTAACTCAAAAGGCAATAGTTGTTTATCCAAATTTTTCTCTTTCCATACTTATCTTCTTAAAGACATGAAAAATTCGGGCTCAAAGATATTGAAATCGATGGAGATGTGCTTCTTTCACATTTTGAGTTGCAGTGTTTCTTTGTTTCCAGTTAACTCAAAAGGCAATAGTTGTTTATCCGAATAGTGGGGAGGTATGGGATGGCAGAGCAAAGAGATGGCTGGTGAGTTACTCTTCTCCCTTTCTATCATCCACCATCATGTGCACGCTTGCCTGCACATACAATTGATTTGATGATTATTGAATTCATATTGTGATTCTGATCAACAGCCATCGAAATGTTTTGGCGATGACAAATTTGAGGTGTTTGCAACAAGATGGCGTGACTTGGGAGCTAAACTCATCGGGGGTTGTTGCCGTACATCTCCTTCTACAATCCAAGCCATATCAAAGGCTTTGAAAGAAAGCTCTTAAGCAGTTCTGAAGATCATGCATAATTTAAGGAATACAAAAGGTTTTGAAAGGAATCTCTGAATTAGTGAGAGGATTACCCCGAGTCTCCTGCAATATATTTATTGTAGTCTAGAGATAGTTATTTCTTTAGACAGATGAGATCTTTTTGTAGTTTTTTTTTTTCTTTTGAAATGGGGAAGGTTTACATCCATCCCTTGAGACCAGTTGAGGCAGAAGGGTGTAAGTTTACTAACTAGTCATTTTAAATTTGATTTATTCCATTCTTGATGTTATATGCAGAAAAGAAAAAGTGCAAAGAGTGCCTGAAAATTTTGAATTGCAACAAAAGAACTTTCAGAAACTAATTGTAATGTAACTAATAATTCAAAAGGGAAAATAATGAAAATAGCCACAACCGTAACTTCATTATAATATTAAAGACTTGTGTGATTTCCTAAAACCAAAAAAGAATGATTCATACGGCTCAAAAGGAGATAACGGGAAGATCAAATTAGTTCAAAACAATATGCTTCAACGTCAAATACTTTCTAGCGTTTACAAACTCCCAACAAAAGAAGCTAAAACCTATACATGCCAATTCCACATAGAGCAGTCCTTCACCGTCCATGACGAACATGCTTATCATAAGGTGTCCATCTGCCACCAGATCCATCACCAAGAGTAACACCACCATATCTCATTTCAGGGCTTCCATTTAACATGTAACTTCCACCACCTATACAAAAAGAGCAAAAGCATTTTCAGAGGCCACGGTTTGTGATGATAACAACAAGAATATGAGGATAGATGTAAAAGGGAGAGACAAGGAAGGACCTCGATCCCTTCTCTCCGCATTCAGCTTCTCTGCACGTAGCTTCTCAATCTCACGAGCCATGCTAACAAGGTTTTTCTCCATTGCTTGCTTCTGTTCAAATTGTTCCTCGTTGGCTTTTCTTTCATACTCAAAAGCTCTCCTATAAGATGACATATCAGTTTCATTATTTCATAAAATTTGACAACACAACAACCCATAATACTAGTACAATGCTTACACCCCAACCATGAAAAGACAGAAAGCAGGAAAAACTCAACCAAAGAATTCAACCGAAACAGAGGTCCTATTTCGAACCTGGCCTCAACAAGATCCTCGTGCAGTGCTTCTATATCAGACCTCATGGTAGTTAGCTGCTTGTTCTCAGTCTCTAAATGAGTAACATCCTGAGTAAATCCTTTGACTTGAGACGTCAATTCCTGCCGCAAACTAGTCAAATGCTGAACTTCCGTCCTTAATTGGACAACCTCTTCATTGAGAGGCACAGAAGCACGAAGCTCAGCTTCCAGCTTCAATCCTCTCTCTATCAACTCCCTGGCATGTACCTCCTTCTCAGCTTGAAGTCTAGGTATGACCTGTTCTAATTGATGAATATCATCTTTTGCAGTTGCCAGCTCCCTTTGAAGATGCGTATTATCATCAACAACAAGCCGATTCTCAGAAATAATCTGCTGCATCTCCCTATATTGCATCTCAAGTTCCTCTTCTAAAATTGCTGGATGAATGTGCAGGGGTCCTGATCTTTGACTCAAAACAGGCCGTGGCCCATGACGGAAACTCCGGTAATTATCAGGACGACGAGGCATATGATTTCTTCCAGCCATAATTAGATCCTGCAAAACTATGCAAGTCACAAATTACTGAAAGCACAACTTCTGTTCAGGTGAAACAGAGAATAAAAGGAAAACCAAAATGGATACTTAATCATCTACTAAAGCAAAGCTGTAAGAGTAATGCCATTTAATGACTACTCTGATGCTTCATTACGCCCGTTCAAATATGTGGCATCACCATGTGGATTCTGGTATTGCCGATTCATAGAAAGGCTCCCTATTTCAACAAGCCGTACCTCTGTTTCCAAGTAACTAGACCAATAAATCTGAATTTTCCATTCACAATGGCAGACCATTCTTCCAAGAAAAATCTGATTTTTATAACTTTAACCTATATTAGTATTGATTATATAAATTTAACTCACTTGGTCCCATCAATTACTGAGAGTTAAAAGCTCTTACAAAAAAGCTTTTAACTAAAGTGGCTGGGTCGCATCATCTAAAGACAGGAAACTGCAAGAGGTTTATGTCATCCATCATTTGATGCAGCAGAATAAAGAATCCAACAATAATAAGTACCAGCTTACATATAAGGGAAGGAGATGTTAAATAGCTTACGATAACTGCATTCTATCTTACAAACAATAATTGAATACAAAGATTCGTGAACACGAAACTACTGCATCTCTAATTAGCATGTCTCAAGGTTATTTGTCATTCAATCTCCAATAAACATCACAAACACCCGTAGAAAAGCAATTGTATTCCACTAACACCCAAAAGAAAACCAAAAAAAAAAAAAAAATCTAAAATGGCACAAGCTATAAACAGTTTCACCATTTCCTTCAGGAGCTAAAGCAATTGTCTTTAATAATCCCATTAGCATCTCCAGGGTTTAGTCACTGATTATGGTTAAGAAAATAAACGATTCGAACCTAGAAAACCTTTGCTAGAAACTATGAGAAAAAGTTCATTCACATTCACCAAACATTTCCAACCAATTCCCACAGGGCTTAGTGTAATACCAAAATTACAAAACATTGCATTCTTTATCACCATAAATATTTTATAGCATTTAAGCCCGTTAAAGCGGATAGATAAAAGAAAGTGAGTTTTGCAAACTGTAACAAATGCAGTGAGTATAGCGTCACAGATGAAGAACGTGGTTTTTATCGTATCATTTTGAGCTTTCTGTTCCAAATTAGATAAAAGGGAAACCATGGATAACTTACAAGGAGCGCCCAGAGCCGGACAATAAGACCTAAATCTGAACCTTTCCGATCAACAGTAGCTTATCGGTGATCATCACAGACAACAACCCTATTTGCAGGGAAAAGCTAAAAGAGAAAATTTTTAACTCAAAAAACCATTTTTGTGGGCCATTTTATTTATGGGCTTGCTTCATCCCCCCCATTGGATCTCTATGGTTCTTAGCAGATCCAGACCATCTTCAATTATTTGACACCAAAATTTTTATTATTATTAAAGGAATTAATTAATGATGCATTTTCATAATTATAATAAATAATTTGATTCACAGAAAATCTCATAAATTAAATAATTAAATAAAATTAAAATATTTAATTCCACTAATCTCATCTTATTAGGTATATATAAACCTTACATTTATTCAATAGAATCAAACCATTATATTTCCATAATTACGATTACTTATTAATTAATTTGTGGCGAAGAGTTGTTACACTTTTCTCTTGACAATGTTTAACAAATCAATTTTTCGGTATCATTTCGGCCGATGATGAATCTGCGCGGCGTACAGATTTTTTGCATCCGAAACCGCCACTTCGATGATTGATTTGAAGAGCATCAAATATAGATTTTTCTTCAGCAGGGTGACAGAAGCATAAATTCATTCTGCATTCACACTTTCCTGGTGGAGTACAATCATCTACGGTTTTGCATGGAATGTTTATGTTCCTCGCATTTGCCCATTGTTGCATACCTGCATTCAAACTCAATCACTTAATATCTCTGTAAACACAAGAGAAAACATATGTATTTACAAGTAGTACATAATCAGCACGTATAAACAAGTAAAATGTTACGATAGAACAACTATAAATATCAAAAGTGTATGAGGAAATAATTACCGATCGTAAAAACGACAAGAAGAAGAAGAAGAAGAGAAGAAGTAAACTTGCGAAAAGAGAGTGACATTTTCTCTCTAGTGGCTGGTTTATGGATGGTGGCTTACAGGGAGATATATATATATATATATATATATATATATATATGTGTGTGTGATGTGAGGTTTGTTAATTTTTGAGTGAAAGTTTGAGCTTCTCTTACTTGTATTTATATTGAGATGAGCATTTTGTTGTATTTAGAAGAAAAATATATTAACTAATTATAACAATCGTAATAAATATTCTCAATAAAAAATTTGATTTGATGATATCATATTTGTAATTAATAAATAATTTCATTGAAACTGAAGTAGTATAAATCTGAAAAATATGATTTTCCAATAAATTTCAAAATACAAAATCTTGTGTTACTATTTTGTAAAAAAATTATTAAATATGAATATATTATATACATGTGACTCAGATAAATGTACGTCTATCTATTTAATTTATTATGTTTTAAAATATTTTATTTACGTGTTTATTTAATTCATTATTTTCTTAAAATATATAATTTTCTAAATCTCCTTGATTAGATGTTGATAGTTTTCTAAATTTGTTTGATTAGATATTGAAAATACCCATTTTCAATAACTTTAAATTTAAATAAATATATTAATATAAATTATAAATAAGTAAAGAAATTATAAATGTATGTCATATAAAACTTACGTAAATATGCTAAATAATACAAAATTTATGTATTACATAATATTCCTAATTTTTGGAGAAGAGTTGTTACATTTTTCTCATATATGTATTTGACATTTTAAATTATCTTGTTTATAAATTACTTCTTTGGTGGTGGCGGTGCATGGCGTACTAAAACTGGCTGTCTGGCATCTAGGACAGCCACTTCCATGATCGATTTCAAGAGAATCAAGAACAGCATCATTTTCAGCAGGGTGGCAAACGCACAAATTCATTCTGCAATCGCACTTTCCCGGTGGAAGACAATCGGCTGAGGTTCTGCATGGAATGTTTATGTTTCTCGCATTACCTGCACTCAAATTTAATTGCTTAATATGTCTATAAACACAAGAGTAAATATATATATATATGTATATATAGATACGTATAAGTAGCGGATAATCAACATATACAAAACAGTGAAATATGACAACAGAACAATAATGAATACCAAGGTGTATGAGGAAATAATAACCAGTGGTAAAAACCACAAGAAGAACAAGAAAGTAAACTTGAGAAAGGAGAGTGACATTTTCTTCAGTGGCTGGGTTCTGTATGGGAGTTTAGAGAGAGAGAGAGAGAGAGAGAGAGAGAGAGAGAGATTTACATATATGATATGAGCTCTGTTAGAATGAAAATTAATTGCATGTGTCTAAGAATGAGGATCCTGATAAATCTTCTTAACATAAGTTGGATTTCATTAAATCATATCTAATCCATACACGATTGTATTAACTAAATGTAGTTACATACCCTTTGTATATATTCATTTAGACCCTTTTCAAAAGGGATAAAGAAAAAATTATAGGCCACTTGTACCAATTAAGTATTTAAAACATTTGAAGTTATCCACTATATATTTATAATATATATAATATAAATCATAAACAAAGAACAAAATAATTATAAGTATCTATTGTTTAAGAATAAGTTTTATGTATAAATATGTATATGAGAAAAAGCTCAGAAGGTAATGGATAAAGGGGACCGCAATCTGGGCTGTAGACTTTATAACGGCAGTCTGATAATTACAAGCAACAAAAGAGTCTGCTTCACTTCAATTATTACTATATATATGAATATATATATATATATACGTATATCCCTAAATGGGATCACATACACAAGGACTCTTCATTCTCATCCTTTACAACTCTGGGCCCACTAGAAATCCCCTTGATTAGACAGCCAGCCAATCGAAACCCTCAGATCAAGATGATCTTGCATGCTCATCCAACCAGAATCCAGATAAGGTCTTGTGTAGCCCCCAAAAGTGCTCTTGAAATATATACATACACACACCTAAAAGTGCACTGCAAAACTCTCAACTCAGTCTTTGTGATGTTGTAATGCTGTAAAAGCGCGGTTGTGGGTCATCCATGCACACTCAAACATAACCATCACCTTCCATACAACTCAATAAAATTATTATACCACCATTTTAAAACCCTCTTCTGGAATGATTCAATTCCAGTAATCTCTGTTTGGTTCTCGGTGTGATTCGTTGTGTCTTCTTGAAATGATTTTGACAAAAAATGTAGCCAACGCCGTGGGTGGCAAGACGGCTAGAGCTTGTGACAGTTGTATAAAGAAAAGAGCTCGTTGGTACTGTGCTGCTGATGATGCTTTTCTTTGCCAAGCTTGTGATGGTTCAGTCCACTCGGCTAACCCACTTGCTCGAAGACATGCAAGAGTTCGCTTGAAGACTGCTTCTGGCCTCATCAAGAATCAATCTTGTACCCCCACTTGGCACCATGGCTTCACGAAAAAAGCTCGAACTCCTCGATCCGGCAACAAGGGTAGAAAGGATGATAATCACAACCCAATCCCTCTGGTGCCGGAGCTTGGCACCGATGAGATTTCACATGAAGAGAACGAAGAGGAGCATCTTCTTTATAGGGTTCCCATTTTCGATCCGTACGTTGCTGAGCCGTCAAATGAATCTGTAATGGGTGTTGAAGTGGGAGATGTGTCAAAAGTTGTGGTATCTGGATCTGGGTATGGAGAAGGGGAGAGTGTCTTACATGGGTTTCTTCCATCTGATATGGATCTTGCAGAGTTTGCAGCTGATGTTGAGAGCTTGTTGGGGAGGGGATTGGAGAATGGAAGTTTTGGAATGGAGGAGTTAGGGTTAATGGACTGCAGAGAAGACAAGGAAACTAACAAGGAATGGTCATTAGGGGTTAATGATAAATCTTTAGTGAAGACTGAAGAAGAAAATGAGGGTACTAATTTTGAAGGTGCTATAAGAGAATGCCATATGGGTAATGAGCCTTTTGAGTTGAGCTTCGATTATGATTCTCCTACCACCTGTGGAGATGAAGAAGAAGAGAAAGCGGTTAAGGGAGTGGTGGATAAGGAGGATAGAAGTTCTGCTTCTTGTCGTGAAGAAGCTGATGGCTCAAAGAATAAAAAGAAAAAGAAGAAGAAAAATAAAGTATTTTTGAGATTGGATTACGAGTCGGTGATCACTGCATGGGCAAGCCAGAATTCTTCATGGACAACCGGTGAACGGCCGGATTTTGACCCTGACGAATCCTGGCCTGAGTTTATGGTAAGGGTAACTCTGGTTCATGGCTTCTCATCCATCAATATAACAAAAATAGAAAATAATAGTATGCTGTTATGTATTTCAGGGAATTAAGGGAGCAGAAGTTCATCAGCCATACGGTGAAATGATGGGAATGCTAGGACACCATGGAATGGGTGATGGAGGGAGAGAAGCAAGAGTATCAAGATACAGAGAGAAGAGAAGAACAAGATTGTTTTCGAAGAAAATAAGGTACGAGGTTCGGAAATTGAATGCAGAGAAGAGGCCTAGAATGAAGGGGAGATTTGTCAAGAGAACAGCTTTTGCGGGACCTGGTTTTCCTAATCTGTTCAAGTAATTAATTAATTAACGAGCTGTTTTAATTAATAATAAGCTAATAATACTTAATTGTAATCTCCACCCAACTGGGTCCTTTATGTGAATTAGCATGCATTAAGGCTGCTGGTTTCTTTGACTTATTAATATACGAAACTGCTTATATGAATAAAACCATTAAGCTGGTAAGCTCATGCTTATATGTACCATCTTCCAGTAACATATCTATCTCCTTTCTTCTTCCTTTGTTGGTCTTTATATAGTAGCGCTCAATGATCAGGTTTGGCCAGTAGTCAGCTTAAGTCAAATGTATCATTAGCTACTTGTTCTTCAAGATTCTGGCATTCTGCAGATGCTTAAACTGTTGATGAATTACTTCCTTTTTCCTGCTTTTACTGTCGGAACTGAATTGAAGACTGTGTGTATATATATTGATGGGCGCTTATGCAATCTCTTTACACTATAACCCTCCTTGTATTCATGACAAGAAACATATATATCAATACCATTGAAGTAATTGTGTTAACAAAAAGTTGAATTCTCTTTTCTCTTTTCTTGTAGAACAAAGGCTAAAATTTTCTAAAAGACATATAAGCCTACAAAACGTATACTATGTAAAGTACATGAGAATTCAATGAGTAATAAAATATTTTACATATGTTTATTTAACTAAGATTTCTTAATATCCATAATTAAGTAATTTTAGATTTTTATTGAGTTTCTTAGTTTTTAGCTTTGGCGCTACGTGAATTTCAGAGATTGCGAACAGAAATATTTTATATTTATTTTATATCCCATACCTACGAATACATGAACAAAAATTATTATTTAATATATATAAAATAAGTGAAAGTGTATTAAAAATATATAAGATTATACTTACATAGCATACTAAACAAATACTTAATTGACAATAATACCACAGAGATTATAACATTGATCTTAGCCAAAAAACTTAGAAAAGTATGATACATATGGATTACTATCAACATCACTATATACTATTTCTGACATTTATTTGGATAGACATACCAACATTATTACTTACATCTCCGTGTACTATTTTTGATATTAAATTCTTTCGTTCGGATAACATTGTTTGAATTTTTGAAAAATATAAGATAAGTTAGACAAAATGTTATTTTTTTATAAAAAGGAAAAAGATATATATTTTTTTAAGTACATAAAAATTTATATCTAACTTTTAACATGTTGTAATTATCATAATTTAATTATCACGAATTATTCTTTTCACACAAAATATAAATATATTTGCTGATACTTAAATATAATTTGATCATTACAGTTCATCATCAACACACTGATGAACTAAATTTTTAATTCTGCTTAATAAAGTATTATAAACTAAATTTATAATATATTCTGCTGAGTTTTATGTATTCAATAAGACAGGTGTGGTAGAAGTTGGATTTTCATAGGCGTCAGAGTGAAAAACCAATATAAATGAAACACATCCCAAGCACGACCACCATGGAAATCATGAACTAATCATTTCAGAGTTGAAGATTTAAAGATTCTGAAAAATTAGTATTTTTTTTTAAAAAAAAAATCTTGAAAGTAGATTTTAGATTAGATAGAATCTGTAAATGAAATCTCTGTACACATCTGAGGGTTGAACTTTTTTGTCTGGGCAACACAATAATAATGGAGTTGTTCGAGACTCTCAAGTTGGTTTCCAAGAGACAAATCCTGAAAGCTGAATTCTGATGGCGATGCCAATGGTTCTGAAACTGTATACACATATATATATATATAATTTATAATTATCTGAATTAATATTCGAAATTTTAATTCAAAATGGAATAAAAGAATTACAGTGGCCCATGAATAATAAATGTAGAAGTTGGCGTTTCTCCACAAATTGACGTGAATGCATGGTCTGTCTTGACAGTTGACACAGTTGTTTCTGCAATTTTTAAAAGATGCAAATGGGTCCACCTTCCACCCTAATCATAAAATTCAACTCCATTTTTCACTCAAAGAATATTCAATACTATTCAAATTAGAATGTCTAAAAATCTTAAACTGAACTCTAATTTTTTAACCACACATGTTATATATATGTAAACACACATATGTATGGTTAACTATTAAATGTGATATAAATTAATTCAAACTAAATATGAAAAATATAAACAAACTCGTACTGAATCAAAAAGAACGAACGCAGAAACGTATTTGAATCCATAACAAAAGAGATTTTCACGTCATGGAGTAAATCTTTTAAATCAACATGTAGCTATAAAAACTAATTTTCACTGCTGATGGAATAATATAAAATAAATAAAACACACACGTGTGATTTGAGAATTATAACTCATTTTTATATTGTATGATTTTTATTGTCTTTCACTTTTTTCATTATAAAATTATAAATTATAAATATAGTATCTATAGATATTATAAATTCGTATTTTAACTCAATGCATTAAGAATCATAACTATTTAATCGTAATTGATCATTTTTAAACGGACCCAATAAATTAATAATCTGTTATACACACCAAAGCTCACATTAAAAAACTATTTGTTCATAAAAAAATCCGGCAAAATGTATTATCTTTTATATATCTAAATTAGAGTTTGTATTAAATTTTTAGTTTTTTTTTCTATTTTAAAAAATATATAACTTGATTTCTGTAAGTTCAATTTTATAAATAATATTAGTGAATTTATTAGGGAAAGTAAGTTAGATATATGTTTGTTTTTTTATTGATTAAATTTTCATGTAGTATCTGATTTATAAAAATTAATTTAATTTCTTTTAATTATTTTAATAAAAATTTAAAAAGTTCAAAAAATGAAAAATTAAAACATAAATTTTGAACCTTGCTCGGATTGCTTGATTCTTATACGATGTTTATTCTTTAAACTTGATCCATAAATATGTTTTAAAAATGTATAAAAATGTAATTAATATATTATATGTTTTAAAAATATGTAAAAATGCAATTAATATATTATATACTTTACTCCATATATATATATATATATTCTTGTATAATATTGTAATAGCTCAGAACTTGTAAGGAAGTAAATTATAAATTAAATGCGGAAATAAAATAATGGTGTTAGGGTTTACATTCTTTATACGATAATTCTGAATACCCAATAGGAATACAAAAATGACCATTCTAAAGGAACAACTAATAATCAAAAAAATAAACGAAAAATAAACAAACTGAACATCTTACTTGCAACTCTCTTGTGAATCGGGATCTGGATATTGGTCATCTTAATTTAAAATAGTAATGAAAAAGTGAGCTATATTAGTTTAGTAAGAATGTCACACTACTCACCGATACAGAAATAAAGATCGATAAAAATCATGAAAACAACTAATGGACTTTTTATTTTAAGTAAATTAATTTATTATAAGTAAAATCATTTATTGTATACTTACTGTAGCGAAATTTTAAAAACTGACCTATAGAGGCAATGACACAACCAATCTCATAATCTCATGTATAATTAACCAGAACAACAATTTTTTTTGTATCTGCCTACTAGTATCTATGGAGGTTCAGAAGGATGTCCCTACTATGCGTGAACTCTTATTCAACTTTTTCAATGAACCAGCGGTCCTCATACCCCGTCCGGTATGAGTGTGAAAAATATCATCACTCAATACTCCGTTCAGTATGAGGGTGAAACGGGTCATCCTCATACCCCGTCTGGTATGAGCGCCAAAGTACCAATCATCCATACCATATCCGGTATGAGGTAACGTTTACGGTAGAGTTCCCTATGTACCCGATCCGTTCATTATCTCTCAGGATATCTAGTAAGGCTACGATTCATTCACTCACTTAATTAAATAATTTTCTATTTACATTTAATTTTTAATTTCATAATTGAACAGTAAATTACACAAAACAAGCAATACATACATCAAGAAAATACAATCAAATTATCATACTAATTTCAGTATATTATCATGCATTCGAAAATGTAAATTTATCAATCAGTTAAATATTGCAAATAATAATAAATAACTCGTTTTGCCTCTATCAGTAACCTTTAATTATCGATGTTTTTAAATTACTCAAAATACCATATTATTTATAATTAGATTTCAATTTCATAACATGGAATAAGATGAGAGATTCTTACTCGAATCAATATCTGAAATGCTAAGTTTTTAGCTATGCCTACTAGCAAACCCCAAATTCTCTAATTTTTTTTTGAAGATTAAAACACGCTCCAAATACCTAGAAATACCCCCAAAAAACCCAAAATTGGTGTTAGAAACCCTTTTCATTCAATTTCAGAATTCTGGCAAGGCGGTGCAGCATTGCTTCGGCGACGGCACCGCCGCTCTCAGTGACTGTTCGCCTCAGGTTGGCCATTTTTTGCCAGTTTCGGTCGATTTTGTACTCATTCTTAAGAGAAAATATGTTAACGAGCATCGGTTGGCCGAAAAAAGTCAAAAAATAAAAGTTTACCAGCGGCATGATTTTTCAATGTGGCTACTCTGCTGGCTCACCTTCGCGGTTATGTGTTTTCCTTCGGTCAACCTTTCCTTTTTATCTGCCTACTAGTATCCATGGGGGTTCATAAGGATGTCCCCACTACGGGCGAACCCTTATTCAACTTTTTCAATGAACCGACTGTTCTCATACCCCGTTCGGTATAAACGCTAAAAATATCATCCCTTAATACCTCGTCCGGTATGAGGGTGAAACGAGCCGTCCCCATACCCCATCCGGTATGAACGCCAAAATACCAATCCTCCGTACCCTATTCAGTATAAGACAACGTTCATGGTAAGGTTCCCTATATACCCAGTCTGTCCACCATTTCCCAGGATATCTAGTAAGGATACCATTCATTTACTTACTTAATCAAACAATTTTTCATTTACATTTAATTTTCGATTTCACAATTAAACTGTAAATCACGCAAAACAAGCAATACATGCATCAAGAAAATACAACAAATCATCATATCAATTTCAGTGTATTATCATGCATTCAAAATTATAAAATCATTAATAAGTTAAACATTACAAATAGTAATAAATAACCGGTTTCGACTCTATTAGTAATATTTAATTATTGATATTTCTAAATTACTCAAAATATCATATTATTTATAATTAGACATCAATTCTATAACAGGAAATAAGGTGAGGGATTCTTACTCGAATTGATGTTCGAAATGCTAAGTTTTTAGCTACGACTACTAGTGGTCTTTGGGTTCCCTAAATTTTTTTTTTTCTGAGATTAAAACACGTTTCAAGTACTTAAAAATATCCCAAAAAATCTAAAATCGGTGTTAAAAACCCTTTTCGGCCAATTTCAAGATTCCGGCACGGCGGTGGCGCCGTGCTTCGGCGACGACACCGCCATTTGCTGCGGCAGTTTGCCTCATGTTGGCCGTTTTTGGCCAATTTTGGTCGGTTTTATACTCATTTCTACAAGAAAACACGTTAAAGGGGCTCGGTTGGTCGAAAAAAGTCAAAAAATAAAAGCTTATCGACGGTGAAATTTTTCGATGCGACGGCTCCACTGGCTCACCTTCGCAGTTGGGCCTTTTTTTTTCGGTCAACCTGTGGAAAACAAAATGATGAATATAATGGTTGAAAAATTACACGAAACGGGAATCAGAAAGGGCCTCATCGGAGGTGGTTTTTTATTTTTTCCGCGGCGACGCTGTCGGGCTTTACCTGCGATTTTCAGCTTGTCT
Source organism: Carica papaya (assembly GCF_054855325.1). NCBI lineage: Eukaryota > Viridiplantae > Streptophyta > Magnoliopsida > Brassicales > Caricaceae > Carica > Carica papaya. The sequence goes on along the minus strand of NC_142310.1, from coordinate 3,071,809 downwards.
GCCGGTCTTTTTGCTCCGATTTGGCCATGTGAGTGTTCAAAATTGAATTTTGAGCGAATTAAATTTTTTTACCTATTTTGGCGGTCGGAGGTGGCTCCGGCACGGCGGCGGGCGGCTCCCTTCCCAGCAACTAGTTCTTTTTCTCTGGTAGGGCCTGGCGGTTAGGGTTATGATTTGGTGTGAGGGGATGTATTTATGTCCGTTTTATTTTAATTTGGGTCATCCATCGCGTTTGATCTGCATCGTCCGATCGCGTTTAAATAAGAAGTGAATCTAGACCGTTCATCGCAATTTGATCTGGACCGTTTGATCGCATTTAAATAAGAAGTGAATCTGGATCGTTCATTGTGATTTGATTTGGCCATACGATCGTGTTTATAGAGGGAACATATCTGAACTGTCTACACGCGCGGGAACAAATCTGGACCATTCGATCGCGGACATGTGGATTGCCAACGTGGCCTCCCCCGTGGCATCGCATCAGAGTGCCTTGCCATGTGGCGTGCTCCGGTTCATCGGGGCTGCTAATTGAGCGTCCTACGTGAGACATTTTTCCTAAATTGTGTTTTGATATCTAATATCTGATTTTTGTTTCAAAAATACATCTAGAACCCAATTTTTGACCTATTTTTCCCAAAATTATTTTCAAATTCATCATCTACTTATTTTCTTCATTTTTACACTAAATAAAAATTTAAAAATTTAAAAATTATATTTTATACATTAATTTTAAATATATCAAAATTAATCTCGGGTATTACAAATATACGTTTCTAATTATTTTTATTATTCATTTATAATTTATATTATGTGTATAATAAATATATAGTGGATAACTACAAATATTTTAAATACTTAATTGGAACAAGTGGCCTGTAAATTTTTCTTTACCTATTTTGAAAAGGGTCTAACTGAATATATATATATATATAGAGGGTACATAACTATTTTTAGTAAATACAATCATGTATTAATTAGATATGATTTAGTGAAATCCAACTTTATATTAAGAAGATTTATCAGGATCCTCATTTTTATACCAGTATCTGCTTAATTTTACATTGGATTTTTTCTTCTAAATATAACAACACGTTCATCTCCACTATAAATACAAGTAAGAGAAGCTCAAACTTTCATTAAAAAAATTAACAAAGCTCATATTATATACACCTCTCTCTATCTCTCTCTCTCTCTAAGCCACCATACATAACCCAGTCAGCCACCAAAAAGAAGATGTCACCCTCATTTCTCAAGTTCACTTTTCTTGTTCTCCTTCTGGTTTTTACCACCGGTAATTTTCTCCTCATACACCTTTGGTATTCATTACTGTTCTATTGTAATATTTTACCGTTTTGTATATGTTGATTATGTATATTCTCTCGTGTTTGTACGTATATTAAGCGATTAAGTTCTGAGTGCAGGTAATGCGAGAAACATAAACATTCCATGCAATACCGTAGCTGATTGTCTTCCACCAGGAAAGTGTGAATGCAAGATGAATTTGTGCTTTTGTCACCCTGCTGAAAATGATTCTATACTTGATGCTCTTGAAATCAACCATGGAAGCAGCAGTTCTGGATACAAAAACCCAGTACCCCCTGTAACTTCATCTGCTGAAACGATACCGATAAATTAATTTGTTATATGTCAAAATACATATATGGGAAATGTGTAACAAGTCTTCTCTAAATAGTAATAATAAAAGTTTAAGTGTCAAATAATTGAATTACTTATTGTGTCTGCATTCTACATTTATTTTAGCTCAAAGATAATGGAGATCTTATTTGAAATTATTAAAATTGAATTTCATCTGGATAGAAAACAATTTATTTTTTTTTCCAGTTCTAGGTGAATTATTTGATTAATAAATAGACTAATTTTAATAATATATAGTACAATTATGGTGAATTGACATGTCTTTTTAGTGGCTGGCTCACCAAAATGAGATGGGGAAAGGACCTTCTCTAACATTGAGTTTCCATTTATTCTTCTAGTAATTCATTAGTTTTATTAATTATATAAATCGTGTATCTTAATAATAACATAATTTTAAAAGGTGGTATGCGTAATACAATTTTTTAATGAAAATATACAGAATACGTAACTTATAACTCAACTCACATTTTCGTATAATAGAGTTTGAAAGTATTTATTTATCGGTTAACTAAAGAGTAAATGGTATAACTATATTCATCTAACAAATAATGTTTAGATTAAGTACTTTTTTATTATAAATATATATATTTTGTTTATATAGAAATTCACATACACTTTATTAATCATATAAATATATACATTAATAATGATACAATTTTCTTAAAATAAGACACATATCACAACATCTTAAATCAAAATATACAAAATATATGACTCGAATTCACACGTTTTATGTAATAAAATTTGAAAATACTCGTCGTCTAATTAAAAAATTTACAAGGATACATATCCCGGCTTAACTATTTCTTAGGATCGGCAGGAGGCTTAGACTTACCACCATCTTGAATATCTCCGGCCTCAACAGTGCGAACCTTAAATCTCTCTGGCCTCAAAGATGGTGAGCCAACGCTTAAACTCCTCTTCAACTGACTCGTTGTCACTGCAGCCCGATCATCATTGCCTCTTTCTGGCGAGACCGTCTTGCCAAATTTCTCGAACAATTCAGCAAACTCATTTTGAAGTACCCCTGGAAGCAAGTTGTACAGCAACTCACGTCTTTGAAGGTAGAGTTGCCTGAAAAACTCTACCAACATCATCAACCGCACGTCCATTTTTCTTCTTGATGATGATGATGATGATGATGATGATGGTGAAGATGATAATGAGGATGATGACGAGGATTTTTCTACCTTGGCTTCGATTTCATGGAAGTTATCAACATGATTTGTAGTGTAGAAACCACTACTTTCGAGCAGCGATATATCGTGATTTCCTGTATGGTGTCGATGATGATCTAACGATGGAAAACCATGTGGGTTATAAACTTTGGGATCCATACAATCAGAAAGCCGAAGCTTGTGAGGATTTTCCATGGATTTATTTTACGGAATCTATCAAGGGAATAATGGTAAAATTATCAAACAGGATGATGAAGAGATTGAGGTATGAATATAATGTTGATATAATCTTGGTGTTAAATCAGACGACAGAACATACATGTTTTAATCTGCTATAAATGTTTTTATGGTGTGTATATATATACAGAGAGATGTTTCAGGGTATGATTTGGTCGTTCATCTAAACAATTTATTAAAATTTCCACACCAAATATTAAAAAGAAAATTATGGTAGCTGACGGATGATCTTTTAAAAAACTAAATAGATAGTCATGATAAGGAGAAATTGCCTGTGGCTGCTTATGTGCGAAGCTACGACTATATATAATTTGTCCACGTTTCAACTTTGCGTGTGCATATATATATATATATATATAATATCAGATTTTCTTTTTAGAGATATATAAACAATTTATGGGAATTTCGTTTAAGATCTTATTGTTTCCTTCCCAAGTTAAGCATTCATCGTCTCATTGAAGGAAGCTCACTTATACATATACATATATATATATATATATTATGTAGCGTAATGCGTCTCAACTACATATGAAACTTGGAAAAAAACCAATATTATATCTTAATTGAAAGGTTTGCATTAATATTTTTAGTAAGGGACACGTTAAGTTGTTGAAATAGCGGTGGTAATAACACTTCAATTATATTATACACATATATATATAGTATCTCAAAGTATATCTATTATCTATATATATATATATATATATATATATGCATATAGGTTGCCTCACGGCTTTTACAAGAAGAAAAGAAAAATTAGAAAAGTCTCATTGTCAGTTGATACTGATACACCATATGCTTTATTGTTAAATAATAAACTTGAATTTATATTCTCGATATTTAAACCAGTAAAAAATGAAAAAGAAGATGTCAAATAGCAGACAAGAGCATGGAGGGATATGAAAATCAAGACAGTAAGAAAGTTAATTAATGAGCTATAAAATCAATGAATATATAAATACAGAAGGGAATAAGGTTTCTAAATATTAAACCAGGAATTCTAACTCTGATATTCTAATAAATAATAAAGTTAAATTAAATCATAATCTGCTTTGATCATCAAACATGACTGGATTATTCTATACGATCATATTTACATGAGAAAGTCAAAGAGTATTTGTCCTTGTTTGATCAAGAGATGGAAACAAGATAAGATTTTGAACATATTATTGTTCAGAGGGGACAAGACATGAATCGATGCAAGTCATTGCTCTTTACAAATTCTATTTCTCCCCAGCTATAACACCAAATACTACTATTTATTTTACAACAAAAGCAAATTGCAATGATAGATCCTACAGGACTATTTCCGAAATCTTCTTCCTTGAGATTACCATGAATAACACAAGAGATCGCTAAACTATCTATACATATCTGGTCTCAAGTGATCATTGTAAAATGCAAAGTGATTACCGGGAGGTATCCCAACTGACTGGCTTGATCGGAATGTTGGAAACTCTTGTTCAGACAGCAGCCGTGAACTCAAGTCAGGATGTGTACGGAATGAGGGATGGGTGTATTGACTGCCAGGGGGCAGACTTGAACTTAAGAAATTATCAAAATTTGGTTTCTCAGTTGATATTCTTGATCCACTCTCTGCCTTGATAGTGAACTGTCGATGATCCATTGTAGAAACAGATGGAACATCTGAAGACGGGATGGTTGAAATACTAGACCTAGTATCCTTGTAAGTTTGCCTGGAAAATTGTGCACCAGAAAGCAGTCGATCACCACCATGAAAACTTGGCAAAGTATGCAAATACGAGCTTATAAAAAGTTGATCACTAGCAGTTCGTGCAACACCTGCGTCAGGAAAATGGTTTGCCATATCTAGTTGAGAACCTGAACCCACGTAATTATCTTTAGTGGCATCGTCTGACAATGTAGGTATTCTAAAAAGTCTAGCACATCCACCAGGAATCTCTATGTTACCCCCAATCCTTCTAGCAGGAACAGAAGGAATAATTTCTTTTCCGAAAGATCCAGCTTCCAGCAAGGGAAATTTACCGACGTCAACTTCTATTGGCATTGAGTGTTCAGTGGGTTTAAGAACCAGTCCAGCTTCTGCTGAAGGAATTGTACCCATTTTCTGTTGTAGTGATAACTTAGCCTTCTTAAGTGCATCCAGCACGCCATCAAACCCACTAGATGTTTCCCTTGCAAACAAGTCATTTTGGCTCCCAGAAGCTTCTCTATAGGAACTAGAACTAGCATCTCTATTCGCCGAGAAGACAATATCTGTCTGAATCCCTTGGGGAACATCTAGATGCAAGTTATTATAGGAGCAATCAGAAGGCATACAATGATTGCTCTTCAGGCTCTCTTGATTCTGCTTTCCCTCGGCCACTGGAAATGCAGAATCTTTGACTGCAGATTCAGCACTGTTTTTATCATTCAAGCTTCCCATAGCATCATGTAGAGGTCGGAGCAAGCCATTAGACTGATATTTGAATTGTTCTGTGGAGAAGCAACGGCCCTCCACCTTGGACCTTGCCTCTTGGACCTGGGAGGCAACTGTACCAGAATCATATGGAGCTTGGGACTTGATTTCATCTCTTTCATCAGTGACATCAGAGTGGTTCCCATGATCGCCTGAATCCTAAACATTTTTGGGAGACATCATAATTTCAGGAGTTATACATATAAAAGCTTCATAAGAGGAAAATTAAGCTGTCTAAAGAAGGAATTAAAAGAAAAAGAAAGATATAGCATCTGAATATGCACTTCAAGTAATAGTTTCATTGACACCAACAGGAAGCATGCATATCTCCTGCAATTTGATCAGAATTATCTGTTATGCTTAACATCTCACAAAAACATTTTACTTCAAATAGCTTAAACTTCAAAATGACATGTAGCTTGCTGCCTCTTCCCATTAACATGTCCATCTGAATGAATATTTTTCTGTATCTCTTTTCTCCAGCAGTCAGCAGAGGTCAGAGAATAGTTTTAATCTTCATCTAGAGTTTGTGAAATTTGCATGTGTTTTTGCCTGTGTGTATGCATGTAGCTCTTGTTCAGGGGAAGGGGGACGTAATGAAGGTTTCGAATTTTTGGGGCAAGGACTGAGACTGAAGTTTGCAAATTTCTCCACTTGTAGGAACAATTACATTTGTAGACCGGATCTTCCTAAAAAGTTTTCCATAGCAATGTTTGTGGTTCATTGGCCACCTAAACCACAACCTCTAACCCTGCAACTATGTAATTTCTAAATCTGTGACAAACAAGAAGTTTTCAAATGTCATTTCCAAAGTCTTTTGAGATAAAAGTTTTATTTGCAAAACTGGTTATTAGAGCAATTTAACTGGTATTATGTCGTTTATGTTCAATTAAATTAAAGCAGCAAAAGGCCACCAAGTCTTTGACTAAATAGTCTGTACGTCCTTCCTTTAATGAGAGATTGTAGGTTTAAGTCAAATTTTGTTTTCCTATGTGTTGTTGATTAGGAAATTGTCTTATGATTGGTGTGTATATGTTACTTAATTAATCAAATGTATGTATTTTACTTTTTAAAAAATTAAATCAGGAAAAGGCTGCCCGAAAAGGATTTTTTAAGGAACACTTGTTATTTCAGTTTCCAAAGTCTTTTAAGATAAAAGTTTCATTTCTACAAAACTGGTTCTGAATTAATTTCAAATGTGGTTTAAATTAAATCTGCAAATACCTGATCGAAATGCGTAGAGTTACTAAACAAGGCTGATCACAAGATAGATTTGTTTCCTAAAGTGTAGGAGCCGAATAAGGAGGATCTGAATTTGATTCAATCCCATAAAATCAGTGTAAATCACTTCCCTTCCTAGGAGACTCAACTTAGGAGGATTCTTGCCTAAATTGTTGGGCCATGACTTTGTTAACCTCTTCCATATTTGAAATTTGGATGTTCTAAAAATAATACACAGAATTAACAAACAACATGGTATCAGAACCGCCTCTGATACCATGTTGACAAATACAGGATGAGAAGCCAGCACATCGCGATCTGAAGTCATTTGACCCCATGAAAACTTTCCAGCACAACTAGTGGAGGAATGAACAGCCCTGCAAAGTCTATCACTGGACACAAACTACACGGCCAAAATTACCTTCCATGGTTGGAAAGGACAATAACCTCACTAGAGCTGTGCAGTTCCTCCACCAAAAGAAGATTCAAAGTATCAAGTGTGGAAAACAGAAAACAATATGGTTTATATCCTGGCTCATCAACTTGATGACAAAGTCGAGATTGCAGAGAATTTCCTTATATTTGGATCGGCAAAGGAAATATGGGATGCAACAAACGAAACTTATTCCAAAGGAGACAACTTGTCTGAATTGTTTACAGTACAGAGCACGCTTCATGACTTGTCATAACAGGACCTCAGCATAACCCAATACTTCAACATGATCAGGAATTGGCAGCAGCTCAATATGTTCGAAGAGCGTCAATGGAACTGCCCCAAAGATGGCCTGAGGTACAGACAGATTATTGAAAGGAAAAGGTTGTACAAGTTCTTGCTTGGACTCAACAAAGAACTTGATAATGTCTGAGGAAGAATTCTTGGTTCGAAACCTGTAACCAGTATCCGCAAGGCCTTCTCTGAGGTGTGCATGGAGGAAAGCCAGAAAAAGGTGATGCTTGAAAACACCAATCCATCTCAGATCACTGAAAATTTGGCACTTACTGCCCAGAATAGCTGAATAATCTAGAGAGACAAACAGTAGAAAAAAGGGAGAACCTGGTGTGACCGCTGCAAAAACCCGAGAACACAAAGGAGATTTGCTGGAAAATTCGTAGGAGACCAATCCGGAACCCGAACAATAAGGAAGCAAGAGGAAACATAACATAACTGCAGGGGAAGACTCCACTCCAATAAACCGGCTCTGTTTAGTACGGAGGAAACGGAATTCTTGCAAAAACCAATCAACCCCACCAAATAGATAGTCCAGTGATTCGTACTGGATCAGTGACTCACTCATGTAACTTATAAATGCTATAACTTCAATGCAAAAATTGGATAATACCTGGATCATAAATTCTAATCCTTCAGACAACATGACTAGTGATTCTAGAGTCTTTAACACTTATTTTCCTTTTTTTCTGAAATAAAGAGTCTTTAACACTTACAACCCTTGCCTCTGTTAAAATTGTAGATGGGTCTTTAGCACAAGTTGTTGGAAAGGACTCAATGCTCCTAACGAAAGATATAATCTTAAATATAGTTCAGTTCTTTGAATTTAAATTGCAATTCATCATCTATTAATAAACTCACTCAAGAGCTGAATTGTATTGCTAAATTCTCTTCAAACCCGATTGCATTTCAAGAACTAAGTTCGGGAAGGACAATTGGCAATGCTAAGGTGTGTCATGGACTCCATATCCTCAAGAGCAACTATATCCAGGAACAATCATCCAACGTTTATTTCTTACACTAAGGACAAAAGTGCAATTATGCTGTGGCACTATAAACTCAGACATCCCAACTTTAGTTATCTACAAAGACTTGTTCCCTCATTATTCATCAATAAAAGCTTTAAGAATTTCCAGTGTGAAATATCCCAATTTGCAAAGCATTCTCTAATTCATATTAGGCTCAACCTTATAGAGAATCAAGCCCATCCTCAATGGTTGGTAGAAATGTATCAGGACCTACTAGGGTAAAAGATATAACAGGAGCAAGATGGTTGTTCTGCTTATTGATCACCACACTAGAATTACATAGGTATACCTTATGAAAGAAAAATCTAAAGCTGGGTAGATATTTCAAAAGTTCAACTTCATGATCTAAAACCAAATCCTTATAAAAATCTAGATACTTAGAACTGATAATGTCAAGGAATACCTTATACACACTCTCGTAAGATATCGAGAAAACGAAGAACTTGTACACCAAAATTCATGCATTGACACAACCTATCAAAATGGGATTGCAGAAAGAAATAACCATCACATCCTAAAGGTTGTCAAATCAGTCATTCTCAACCCATGTTCCAAGCCATTTCTGGGTGGAAGTCATATTAACTGTCACTTACCTTATCAAGATAATGCCCTCAAGAGTACTAAACTTTCTAACACCAAGCCAAAAGCTACTCATGATGTTCTCTCAAACCCAAACCATTTCATCTATACCACTAGAAGTATTTGGGTGCACAGCATTTGTTCATATTCACTCACAATACAGGAGTAAACTTGAGCCTAAATTAATAAAATGTATCTTTCTGGGGTACACTCCAAACCAAAAAGGGTATAAGTACTATTTCCCAAGTAACAAATGGTTCTATACCTCTGTTGATGTAACATTCTTTGAATCTGAACCATTATACCCCAAATCTGGCATTCAAGGGGAGAGAGAACAACAAGAATCTCAGGTTCGGGATCAAATAGGGTAAACCAACAAACTTTGGGATCAAACAAGGAAAAACAACGGAACTATGGAGTCACAACCTACCTCCAACACTTTGCAAGATAATATGTTTAACACCCATTATGAACCCAAGCATACCCTTGAAGCTTGCAAGAACCTGATTGCACACTGCCGGCCAAGAACGGAGAATTCGTTATATACTCAAGGAAGAAGAAAACTAAAATAGAGCAACATTCATTACCTGAGCAAAGCAAGAGTCCGCTCTAGAAGAGAGTTCTCATACTTAATCAAGTAACACACAGTCCAAGGAAACCATGATTGATGATGTTCAATTGCCCTTAAAAAGGGGTAAGGTAATGCACCAGCCACCCTATAAATTTTGTTTTATTTTTTTTTTAATATAAAGTGCGAAAAATATATTGAAATAAGTACCAACGGGATACAGCCCATATACAGAATTTACAAGCCAGTCAATGAATGCCCAGGAAGGTGATTTTGGATCAGCAAGGAAAGCAAGGAAAGCTAGTTTGAAACACTACACAAGGAAAGCTAGTTTATGTTAATTACCTGGGTCAGCAAGGAAAGCTAGTTCGAAACACTATGCAAACCTATTCTACATTTTATCCCACGGTTTATGGCCTATAAAGCAACCATTTCCAGCACACACACAGTATGCTATCTGTTAAATTGTATCTCGATTTCAGTTTTATTAAAAGACAAGTAAATAGGGCCTTTCCATAGAGAATTGAACGTATTAATACTAGGATGAGTGTGAGAAATACACTATATCTTTAAATTTTTTCTATGGTGAATCTGGATCTATCTCTTCTATGGAGTGAATTAGACTGACAGAACTATGCAATTCTTCTTTCTGCACTAGTTTGCTTGTTATTTTCCATTGACGCACTACATTGTGAAATTGATATTTAGAATATTTAAAAAACTTAAAATTTTATCCAGGTTTCAATAAAGCATACCGGAGTGCTGTCGTTGTTTTCCCTGAACTTCTCTTCCCATTCTTGTTGAACCCTTTCCATTGCTTCATAACGTTCAATGAGCTGTTCCTGATACTCCACTGCCCTTTCCATATCTTTTTCTGCTGCATAGCTGTGAAAATCGAGCTCATTCTTGGATGTCTTTCCACCATTTCCTAAACCACTTGAATTTGGACCCTCCAGTAAATTTTTCCATTCATGTCTTTCAGAACCTGCTTTCAAGATATTAGGTTGCTGGTCTATGGTTCCAAGAAAGACTTCAGAAGAGATTGCAACTTTATTTCCTTGATCATTAACCTTGATTGAATCTGTTGTAAGGTCTTCAACCACTGATCTGGAAAATAAGCAAAGTACATATAAAGATCCCATGTACTTGAGTGCAGAAGAATCTAAATCAGTAGCTATGACCTAAACCATGAATATTGCACATTCAAGCAGTTGACATTATCTTAGACAGAAAATTCTCGTAAAAAGAGAAGACTTGGATTTCATTTCAAGATATAAATTTAAATATTCTATATCCATTTTAATTCTATTTCACTAGCCAAAGGGTGCCAAACTACATCATTATGAGCAATTTAATTTTGATGCAAAAAGGATCTCCAAGGTAGTGTGTCAAATTTGGATCAAATTTGTTATACACATTAACTTTCCTTAAAATAGCAAATTGCGTTAAAATAGCAAATTGCCCATGATCTACATCATTCATAATGTTCTTCTCTTTTCTGAATAATGATTATCTTGAATGAATTGCCAAATACAGCAAGGGAAACACAAATTCACATAGGAGATATATATATATATATGTAAATACATATTATATATGAAGGTTTGAAGAATAGAAAAGCTTCTTCTACTTGTCTTAATTTCATTCTTGGTGGTGCTACAATTTATATAAAATAAAGCAACAAAATAACAACGTCCTAACAAATTTATGGGGAGAAGGAATTGTAGAAATGGTTATAACCATAATGAGATTCTCTCCACTAGGCAAAACAAAAAAGAAACAAATTTATTTTTTTATATTTTCTACACTCCTTCTCAATCTAGTTTACATAGATGTTAAATAAACCTAGTATTTCATCATTCCAAAATCTTTAATTTCAAACTTTTTAGTTAAGAATTCTTAAGTCTCTGAATTTCCTCAATGTGATCTCCTATCAAAAAAATGTCATCTACATGGACAATCAAGATAGCTTTTTTACCTGAAATGCAGTGTTTAACAAAAAGTGTATGATCTGATTGGCATTGCCCATTCCCTTCTTGTTTTACTACTTTTGTGAACCTGACAAACCAAACTCTTGGAGATTGCTTCAGACCATATAGTGACTTTTTGAGCTTGTACACTTTTTGAGAATCATTAGTTAGTTCAAATCCTGGTAGGATATCCATGTATACTTTAATAGAGAAGAGGTGAATAAAGAGGAGGTATGCTAACATTCCACAACTGATATTCCTGAGTAAAATTCTCCCCCTGAATATCAGTTGTGGAATAAAATGGTTAGTTTTCAAAAAATATAACATCCATGGTGTTATAGAATCGTCGTATACCTGAAACTAGACACTTATATCCTTTCTGATGAGCAAAGTAACCGATAAAGATGCATTTTACAGCCCGTGGATCAAGTTTCCCTCGAAGATATGGGTGAATATGAACATATGCAGAACATCCAAAAACTTTAAGTAGCTATTTAGGATATGAGATTTAGAAAAGATTTGTGAGAATAATTTATATGGTGACTGGAAATTGAGAATATGGGAAGGCATCCGATTTATCAAGTAGGTGGCAGTGAGTATAGTCTCTTCCCAAAGTAATTTTGGGACGTGAGCAATAAATATGATTGAGCGGGCAACCTTTAGGATGTGTCGGTTTTTCCTTTCAGCTATACCATTTTGTTGTGGTGTATGGGCACACGAGCTTTGGTGAATAATACATGATCGATAAAATATTTCCCAAGAGAGATTTCAAAATATTCACATGCCTTATTAGATTTTAAAACTTGAACATTGGTATGAAATTGTGTTTGGATCATGATATTGAATTTTTTGAAAATAGGTCCAACCTCAGATTTTTCTCTCATAAGGAATATCCAGGCAATTCTTATATAATCATCAATAAAGGATATAAACCACATATTTCCGGTAATGTTAGTGATCCAGGAAGGTCCCCATACATCGCTATGAATTAATATGAATGGTTCAGAAGATTTATATGGTAAACTAAGAAAAGAATTGCGAATGTGTTTTGATAATTGAAATACTTCATATTGAAATGAAACAGGATCTTTATTCTTAAACAGTGAAGGAAACAACTTTTTTAGATAAACGAAATTTGGGTGTCCTAATCGATAATGCCCTAACATGATATTTTGGTTATTATCTGAATGATTTATAGAAACAAAAGTTGCACATACTGCATTTTGAGTTTGTCCCCTAGAAGTGTCTACTTGAAGAAGGTATAGTCATTGTCAATCATCCTCCCCGAATCCGAATCCTGAAATTAACACAAATTAAAGACAAATTTAGTAACACATTTCTGCTCTCTACAAAGCTTGCTCACTGATAATAAATTACAGTCTAATTTTGGTACATAAAAGACTGAATGAAATATCAAATTTGGAGATAAAATTACATAGTCACATCCAGCCACTTTAGAGACAGACCCATCAGCAATTTTAATCAAAATATTTTCTTCATATTTGCTGAAATTTTGGAGCAGTGACACATCTCCAGTCATATGATTTGACACTCCAAAATCAACCACCAAAACCTGCTTTGCTGAACACACAGATAAACTATGAATTTTACCTTTGTGTGCCACTGATGCGTTGATGGGAGGCTGATAATTTTTCTGGGTCAAAATTTTCTGAAGTGCTTCCAGCTGCTCGGAGCTAAAGGGATTACTCTCCACAGAACTCAGAGAGGCTTCTCAAGTGGACGCGTGACTGCCATGGTGGTCAGTTTCTAGTTTAGGCGACTTTCAGTCGATTGGTTTTCCATGGAGTTTCCAGCATTTGTCACGAACATGGCCAGGCTTTTTGCAGTGGTCGCACCAAGGCCAACCTTTCTTCCCCCTCGAGTCCTAAGTTCTCGTCGAGAGTGCAGAAGCATTTTCGACAGATTGAGTGAGTTACGCTTCACCCATCATCACTCTTCTTCAGCTTTCTTCTCGTCGAATCTCAGAGAAGACTTCGCGGATGCTAAGTAATGGTTTAATGCTAAGCACCCACCCTCGGACTTCATCAAGATTGCTGTTCAAACCCAGCAGAAATTTGAAAATACATTTCTCCTCCATAAATGACCGAAAATTTCTAACATCCTCGGGACAGTTCCATCTCCTTTCTTCGAAGGTGTCCAGTTGCTGCCAGCTACGAGATAGAAGGTTATAATATTGAGTTACATTTAGCTCACTTTATCTCAGTTTATGAAGTGTGGACTCGATTTCGAAGATAGCTTATGTATTTTCCTTGCTGGAGTAGAGTTCTCGAGCTGTCTCCCAAATTTTTTGCGCAGTCTCGTAGATAAAGAAATTTTCTGCGATGTCGGGCATCATCGAATTTACAAGTCACGACATTACTATATTATTGTCAATCTTTCATATTCGAGCATTCAATTCATTCGCCGGTGGAGGTAAGAGTTCACCAGTGAAATACTCTTCGCGACCTTTGCCTAGGATGAAAAGTAATATCGACGACAACCACTAAAGGTAATTGTTACCATTCAGCTTATGCCCAATGAGGAGTGATGAGGATGGTTCAACCAAGCCATGGTTGGTAGAAAAAAGATGGTAAGGGCCCGATGAAATTTCGGTTGGAGAAGACGGTAGTTCTCCCAAAGCAATTTTTGACTGCGGCTCAATCGGGATGATTCTCCTGGATCAGAGTTGCTCTGATACCATGAAGGTTTGAAGAATAGAAAATCTTCTTCTACTTGTCTTAATTTCATTCTTGGTGGTGTTACAATTTATACAAAATAAAGCAACAAAATAACAACTTCCTAACAAATTTATAGGGAGAAGGAATTGCAGAAATTGTTATAACCATTCTGAGATTCTCTTCACTAGGCAAAACAGAAAAGAAACAAATTTATTTTCTTATATTTTCTACAAAAAATATATATAAATACATATTATATATATATATATAGAGAGAGAGAGAGACCTTGATTCTCTATGTCTTATCCGGCGGCAAGATTTTCCTTGACGTTGTTTCGAGGAAGAAGAACCAGCAGATGCATAACTGCTCCGTCTTCTCATAAGAGAACCCTTGTATTTATTGGAAGAATTTGGAGCATTCTTGCAGCCCTTCCAGGACAGGCTTCGACCAGGTAATGGAGAAGAGTCATGATCAGAACCTGAACATTCTTCAGAGTCATTTCTTCCCACTTTTGAATTGATATAGCTCCCTTCCACTTCAGTGGATTTATTACCCACTTTGGATTCACAATCATTTTCCTCAGAGCTTGAATCAAATGCTTCAGAAATGTCAGTGATCCCATTGTTCTTCAGAATAGCAAGAACATCAGCTGTTGCCTTCTCAGCTTTCTTTCTTTGAAGAGATACTATCCTGAGCTGTTCCTCTAGTTCATCGACCTAATCCACAAAAATCAAAGGATTGAAATACTGTAGAAATATAGACATAGACACGCTAACTTCTCTCTTTAAAGAAAAAGAGGAGAGTTCATCAAGTGGTATCAAGCTGAGAAAACCCCAGATAGAATCCATAAGTAAATTTTTTTTTAGAAAAAAAGACACACCCTTTTCGCCAGTTCATCAGCTCTCTGTCTTGCGCTTCTTGATATGGATCTTTCAGACAGTAAACGTGCTCGGAGGAATTCAATGGTCATTGCATTTGAATCTCCCATACCAGAACTAGTCCTGAAAAAGGAAATGACTCAACCAATCAAAAAATTTTGACTACTTTCCCGTCCTGATTTGAGAAAATAAGAGACCCATGCAAATGACTCTCTCACCAATCCCAACTTCCAGATTCCCAGGTAAATGCATTACATGCCACATGTACATAGAGAGGATATGCATAAAAGATCTCTTACTTCGCAAAAATTAAGAAATTGCAATAGAATTTTTCAAGCAAAGGAAAATTCTCATTTACTTATATGCATTCATTTTTTTTTTTTTTTTTTTGTTCCAGAGAGCCACCAAGAAACTGTAATGAAGTTATCTAAGCACCAGTAACAAAGTTTTCAACAGAAATAGAAAACATTGTTTAAAATTACAAATTTGACAGAAGAATATCTAGAAAAAATTTGTGTACCATCTTTATTAAATTGGTATAAACTTCTTTTAAACTTCATTCTTTCATAATTGATGCTTAGACCAAATTGTATGAACTGCGGATTGGCACAAATTGATAATACTTGCAAGCATGAATTCTAAGTCCTCTATCCCTATAAGGATGATTATGATAAAAGCAGTCCACAACTGAAGAATTAAAATCCTCTTCTATGTAAATATGAAAAAATAGCAATACTCTGTTTACAAGGTTTCAGGGTGCAGATGGCAACAGGGTGGAATTTTCCATCCCTGATTCTAATCACAAGAGTCAGAGGTAAATGCATACGCTCAACCGACCCCGTAAAGGAAAACAATTTCCTCAACCCAATACACCCTACCAACAAGGCCACTTTTCATACTTTTTTTCCTTTTATTATCTAGAATATATAATTTTTTTTTAAATAATCTAGAATATATAAAATGAACTAAAGTTATTCACATCTATCGGTATAATATGTTATTAGCTTACTCAAACTTGAATCAGCATATATGAATCATCACATAACAATATCATCCTTATAGATAATGAAACCATATGTGAAACTACTTTAGCAGCACTCAAAAAATTAAAAATTTTCATTAATCCACAGCCAAACGAGACATGATTGCAAACATAAGCCTCAAGTGGTTTTTTTTCTTTAAAAAAAGATGCCTCAAGTGGTTACAATATAGAAAATTGTATATTTAAGATCTTAAATATATCAGAGAAAAAGCATACTTAATGACAGTATTAGGGGAATAACGATCGATTAATCTGTACCAGTAAATGTAATAATACAAAAGATGCAAGTGTTATCCAGAATGATTTAAGGTGTAAAACGTCTGTAGGTCACTCTTTAAATCGCCTGTCAAACCCTAGGGCTCAACCCTGGATAGGTGATGGAAAGTATCAAGTTGAAGTATGGTCCGCGCAAAGGAAATTTCTGATGGAATAGTGAAATTTGTAAAGATCGAAAAGAACAGCCACTGTGAAAGCAATCTGTTGAGCTGATACTGACATTGAGAGACGGAAGCTAGGGAAGCGAGAGACCCATGGCAAGGATCGTTGAATAATTTATTCTCAACAATTTTTTTCCTTGAAAATGATTGCAGATTCATAACCTAGAAGCTTCTACTTTATTTAAAAAAAAAGAACAAAGAAGCTTCGAGAATACATGACTTACCACATATAGTTTTATTTTCATGTTTGTTAAAAAATTTTAATTTAAATCAAAATAGTTGCAGAAAAAGTGAGTGTCATTGCATTAGCAAAATTCAGATTCTAAATTTAATTTCTGGTTTAAGATTAGGAAAAAAATTGGTATTTACATTGTTTCCCAAAAAAAGGCTTTTACAACTTGGAAATTATCTTCTATAATAGGGATATACTCAAGTTGTATTCCCTTTTAATTAATTAATTGATAAAAATATTATATTCTACAAATTTTTTATCACATAAGATTTTTGTCAAACTATTAATATAAAGAAGATTATGTACGTTTTTTTCAATAAAAGAATACTTTATCGAGAAAGGGAGAAAGAAATTACAGCAAAGGAGAATGAGACATCATCCTCAAAATACAAAGAAGAAAACAACACCAAAGAAAGATAGGAAAAGAGATAAAGTAACAAACTTAATACAAAGGCTATGCACTATTAATAAATGCATACCATCTTTGGTGGAGAATGGAGATGCTAATATCACAAAAGCAACCATGTGCTTTGGACCATAAGTGATATGAGCATGGATGGCTTGAACTATTCAAGCAACCAACCAAGTCGAGAAAGGGTCCCATAACGAAGTTAAAAGTCCATAGGAAATCTCTCCTCACTCATGAGAGACTTTTTCCCACTCAAGATATATTTTTTTCTCAAGAAAGAAAGTTTCATTTTTCTCTCCATATCTTTCTCAAATGGCAAAAAAGAAATCAAGATTAAGAAATTTTGAAAATTCATCAAGGGAGAATCGAAATTATATCTTTCCAAGTTTTCAAACCAAGATCATATCTTCCTAAAAAGGTATATTCACATATTAGAAAAATCAAGAGAGATCATGGACGGATTTTAAATATTTATCGCAAGATCATGAATGAATTTACTTTCCTAAGGAATTCAAAAATCTTCGTTAAATTAAGAGATTTTCATTAAATTAAAAGATTTTCAAGAGATCGTCTTTAAATTATAAAATCTTCCTAAATCAATCAATCTTTCAAGAAAATAGAAAATTAAATTTGCAACCTTTAAATGAAGATATCTTCACAATTTATTAAAATATTCTCCATTTAAAAAGATTTCTTCATAGGGAGATCATATTTATCATATTTTCAAAAGCAATCCTTCTAATTGTTACAAGTTTCCTATTTTATTCTAAATTTATTTTCCCATGTAATTTTGTAATTAACTTAGAAGATTATTTTTCTTATAATTTACTTAGCTTACACTATAAATAAGTCATCAATTCATAGTTATATTCATTCAAGTTTGAGAATAATAAAATTATGAAGTTTTAATTTTCAACTAATTAGATTTTCATCAACCTTCTTATTAAGTAAGAATTGATTCAACTTATTAAGATAAGTTCTTGTAGTCTTTTATCAATATTTCTTAAATTGATTTCACTTATCAAGGTTCCACCTTATGTTGTTTAATCAATTCAAATAATCATCCCAATTACCCTGGCACTCCCCAATTGAGTGCAGGTCAAATAGGAATGGTTTACTTCGGGTTTTGAGTTTTTGGTTGTTGATGTATATGGGGGATATTCGATTGCGTTGTTGATCCTGAATTCTACATCAATAAGGTAGCCAAAAAATAATCTCTCCCAAAGTTCAGCGTAGGAAGTTTATTTGTTGTTAAAAATTGTAGAATTGCAAGCGAACCATCTGCACCATAGGCCTACGAAGAGGGCATTTTGCCGAAATGGTTTAGCTTCTTTCTTCACCCCTTTCTCATTGATGGAAACACTAAGGAAAGTCTCCATTGTCGAAGGTGACACCAATAACAACTGAATAATTAAAAATACTCACCCATAATTCCCAAGCAGTGTCACAGTGAAGAAACAAATGAGTGTGTGTTTCCTCTACCCTAAAGAAACATAACATAAACATCAAGAGAGAGGGCCTGATAAAGACGATGGATTTGGAGCTTGGGTGATAGCTTTCCAAGGATTATGGTGAGTAACATACCTTCCTGCTTTGACATCCCATTTCGTCCCTCTCACTCCTATGGATGCTGCTAACCACCCTATGCCACAAGGAACTCGGCTTCCTTGGAAATGTCAAAGGCATTTAGCCAATAAAAATAAGTTTTAATCAAAGATTTCCAGTCCTTAGACCTCCTGGCCTCTTGGATTTATAACACACCTCCCAATTTACTAGATGATCCTTATTTTTCTCCTCTATACCCGACCAAAGGAACCTTCTCATATGACCCTTGATCCTATTTGCTAACCTTGCAACACATCCTAAACAGAGATAAGTAATATAGTAGGACAGTGGAAAAACACACCTGAATCAACGTGACCCTGCCTCCTAATGTGTAGTCCACCATTCCAACTCTTTAAATGCTTTGCTACCTTGTTTTCTACTCTATTCCAAAATGATCTACTACAAGGATTACCTCCTAGGAAAACTCCTAGATAAATGATTGGTAATTCCAACTTGCAACAACCAATCTTCCTCTGTAGTTCCTCTATTGTGTCCCCGGCCATATTGATTCCAATGAGACCACTCTTTCCCAAATTAATCTTTAAGCCCGATATAACTTCAAAAACCTAAATAAGAATCAGAACCCGAGGAATGCACTGATTGTCATGTTGCAAAAACAGGATTATATCATCAGCGAACAGAATGTGTGAAACTTCTACCATATCCGTAACTACCTTCAGCCCCTCTTCTTTGTGCCTTTGAGAACATCATACTTAGAACATCCATGACGAAAGTGAAAAGGAAAGGAGAAAGGGGATTATGCATTAGCCTATAACTATCACTAAAAAATTTCTACCTTGCACAATTTTCTATCAATAGTATTACTTTTTGATATATGAAGGAACTTTGTAAAAACATAAATATGGACCAGAATAAAGAACTTTGATATATGAAAGAACTTTGTACTAAGGCTGAATTTGATTCAAATTTCAATTCTGTGAAAGAGGAGTAAAAATATTATATAAATGGCCTTAGTTTTTGAACAAAAATAGTTATTGTAACTCCAAATAAATTCCATATATGTTCAGTTTTACAAGTTTTTAGGGTTTCTCCATTCACAAGTTAAATAAAAAAAACATTTATATGTAAAAAAAGTTGATTTCATATTCATCAAATATGTAAATTATGAAAAATTATACTCATCAAATACAATTAAGATAGAAATAGAATAGGATCAAAGTACGAACAAGGCAGCTCAACAGAACCTTGGTTTCCTAATTAGAACTATATATAGTACTCAAGAAGAAGAGAGAAAAATACAGCTATTTTCCTAACGCTCGAAATTGGCTGCAAGACCAGAAACAGTTAACTGACTCAACAAAAGAGAATGAAGAAGAAGAGGAAAAGAAAACCAACTAGCATATAATGTGTCTAAATGATACTGCTTTAACTAGCATATATCGTGTCTAAATGACCTGCTTGAACTCTAAGTTAAGCATCATTTCACGTATTTATCAGCTTTCTGAGGAAATAAACAAATACCGCAACTAGAAGGCCATTTACTCCGCAGTTTAGACAAAAATGGAATTGTGAGGCTGGGATCTTGGATCGAGACAGGCAATATTTTAGTAGGTAAATTAACATCTCAGGTGGCGAAAGAATCATCGTATGCTCCAGAAGATAGATTATTATGGGCCGTACTTGGCATTCAGGTATCTACTTCAAAGAAAACTTGTCTAAAATTACCTATAGTTGGTAGAGGTCGGGTTATTGATGTAAGATGGATTCAGAAAAAAGGGGGTTCTAGTTATAATCCAGAAATGATTCCAGTATATTTTTCACAGAAACGTGAAGTCAAAGTAGGTGACATGGAAACAGCACTTCCCACTCCGAACTCATCAATAAATCGTCTACTAGCACACAGTTGACAAAAAACATTCAGCTTATTGCAAAAGAAAAAACGACAAAGTACAAAGGAAAATCAATATTCAGACCAGTTTAATACCTTAAACCCTAACTACAAGGTCCTAAAACCAGCAGACCAAGAAATTCCCAAATGATATTTACCTCCGATCTTCCTTCTCCTGGCCTGAAGTGTCCATTATCTGAACTCAAACTTGACAGCAGCAAAGACGCCAATTTCAAAAGTCAAGCTTCTGACAGAAGCAAGAAGCACAAACAGTCGTGATTAAAGTTAGCTAAGAGTGAAGAGAGATAAAATGGGAAACCACCCAGATTTGTGATTGAGAAGAAACAGAGACCAATGAGAAGCATCGATACCTTAAAAAGGAAACGCCATGGAGGGGAAAAGAAGGGAGGACTTTTGCTTGCACTAGTATTTCCACAGAGAAAGAGACTCTTTGGGTCAGTTAAGAATCAAGGGAGGAAGCTACTTTGAGGAAGACGATTTGGACCATGATGCCAGGGGTCAACGATGTCGCGTGATCCTTACACGTAAGGTCGAAGACCATCATCCTAAACGTAATCTACTCTGATTCACTTTTCAATCTTATTCTCAGTTATAAACAAATTTTATTTGTTTTGACTTTTTTTTAAAGTTCATAGATTCTACAGTAATAAATAGATGTATTTACATTATATAAATTTTTTTTTTTTTTTTGTATTTTATCAGTATGCTTATTAATACTTAATAATATTATATTCATATTTAAAATATATATATATATGTATAAAAATATCAATATCTGAAAACTTAAGCTCAATTGTTACTGCCATATGATATTACTAATTATCATATAATATCTGTTTTATTGCTAAATAATATAATCAACAAAAAAATATAAATTATTAAAAAATCTTTATTAATGTAGTTTAAGTTTATTATTATTTTTTTGGTTCTCACTTTAATTATAAATTTTAAATGCTCCTAATAGTAAATAGACATATCAAATGGAGGTCTCGTATTTTTCTGTTGGATTTATGCCCTTTCATCAAAAGTATTTTTCTAAATCTCGTGTACAACTAAACCAATATATGTAAAGTGGTGTAATACATCTTTTCAATTTTTTAAATCTAATAATTTTTCGTTTTTAAATTATGATTTATAACTTTAAATTTTTGAGTTCATTCATTACATCATTCGTAATAAGCAAACTCGATATTTTGTACAAAAGAAACTCATTTAATTCATGCATACACCAAGTAAAGATTATTACAAGAGTGAAAAATATCTTTATAAAATTTGTTTTACAACTTTATTATCTCACATACGTAGATTGAAGTAACTTCTTTAATAACTTTTGTTCTACAAATGGTTTATTATTGGTTCCATTCTTATCTTTTAGGAAACAAAAAATGTATTACGTCCATCTAACATGGCATTTAATTTAAAACTGGACCAATTAAAAAATATCACATGTCGATAAATTTAACACGTAGCAAAAAAGCTGACGATGTTAATAATTACTAACAGTGAGGGACTAAATCGAAAATTTATCAAAAATGCATATATTAATTTATACCAAAATAAAAAGCATGGACTACTTTGAATAAAAATAAATACTATAAGGACCAAATCATTATTTTAGTCTATTTAGGGACCAAAGAAAAACTAGAAGTCTCTATTCTTTTCGGATTTTGGAGCACTACTCATGACTCTGGCAATAATTCATGGAATTCCAATGGCACCAACTGCCCAAAGAGAATCACCCAAAAGTGTATGAAAAAAATACATATGATCTATTATGTCCTTCATAGTGGTAAGATTGACAGACAGCTGTTCGTAAAAGAAGCTTGGAACAGTTTCTAGAGGCAGCACGTCCACTCCCGTCAAGATTTGGCACCTTGTCGGTAGGACTGTGCTTGATGGAAGGAATCAAGATCTCATCACAACCCTTCCCCTCCTACCCGACCCTTCTTTTCTCAACTTTCTCAAATCCTCTGAAAAATCCTGGGCCTTTGCGGTATGGCTCAACTGGAACCTTTCTTGACTCTCATCCGGACAAGAGGTGCAGCTTTGGTCCCAACCCTTTGCCAAATTGGCATTCATGGTCCTATAACAGCCTTGCTGTCATTTGACTCGGAGCTGAGCAGTCGGGTTACCTAATGATTGATCCTCCTAGTGAACATGAGGTGGCTGCAGGCTAGCACGCTGGTTCCAAACAACTCTTGGAATGGCACATTTAACAAAAGGTGCAGTCAGTATAATGTGCATATGTATGATAGAGATACTACAAGAAAATCATGACTGTCTAGACATGGCAAGTCATGCGGGCAGGCACAAGAATGTCAATAAGTACATACAATCCAGTAGCAGGAGAAGAGGGAATGATCAACATAACTGACAAGAAGATAAAATAGTTCGTATTTGCTGGAAAGGAGGCAACATAAACTGAGACACAAATTTCCCTCAATTTGAATATGTGGGCAAGATCAGAAAGGCAGTGATTCATATTACTCATCGAGTTAAAAATTTTAGATTAAGAACACAAGAAGAATTCACAATACAGCAGGTTGAGCATTAAGATTATGTTTCTCAAAGAGCTTTCAGATAATGGGCAAAGTTTGAAACTGCTAGTGTTACATTAATCAAACTTCCAGGAGTCCCCAGGAATATTAAGTACTAAATATTCCGAATATGATTGTACATGTATTTCGGTGCACAAAGACTAATGATAATGACATGCTAAATAAGCTGCCGTATCTGTAATTGAAGGTCATGCATCAACCTGTAGTGATGGAATTTAGAATCTTGAATTAGGGAATGGCAAATTGTGTCTACTACATTAGACATTACATGAATAACGAGATGGCAAATTGTGTTTCCACATTCCAAATTTCCTGATCATTTCAGAAAAAGTAGAATAAGACTTTAGAAAAGAAGAGAGAGAGAGAGAGAGGAGTAAACTTGATGACCATTGGGCATCTAAAAACTGATTATTCCAATAAAAAACAGTTAAATAACTCACATTAATGCTAGTAAAATTCATGTCTGGGAAAATAATATGTACTTACTTGCCCGGCGAAAGAGCAAATAGCGTCCACCAAAAGTATCTGATTCTCTGGTGAAAAGAGTAAATAATTTACTCTTTAGCAATTGCTGAAAAGAATTTAGTTTCCAAATAAGGCTTGAATTTCAGAATGTTATCCCCTTCAGAATGTTGTTGAGAATAATTAAATTCAATTAGGAAGATATGGTATCAAACACCATTTGGGTTGTGAGAGAAAAAAAGTATTGTGGGCTAAATCAATCATCGATTCTCCCTACTCTGATTGTGTATAGAAAACAAAGGCCGAAATGTACAAGTTTCAGGTCCCACAAAAAAAAAAAACTTTCCTCTATGCAGGTGAAAGCTTGCATAAAAATGCTAAATCACCTAGACCGTTCCTCTGGAATATTCAATAGACTTGAAGACTTTTAGCAAAATTTTAGTCAATGCCAACCCACTTCCTAAATGCCTGAACATGTTCAATCCTCTTACTTTGAACCTCAGATCTACCCACTGATGCTTTTAGGCTCCGGTATAGGTTTTTATGAAGATTTAGAAACTCCATTTTATACATCCACTTGTCAGTGCACATGCCACACCTTTCCATGCAACCAATAACCTCCAACACTCTCTCAAAGTAACCACCTCGAATAAAATTCATTAGCAAGAGCTCATACAAATCCCTGGTCAACATTAGAGTCCCATTCTCCACATTCCTTTTAATATCCCCCCACAAAATTGTAATTTCACGGTACATTCCCAAGGAAGAAAATCCATATATCAAAAAAGCAAATGTTTGCCCACTAGGTTGGAATTTCATTCCTTCCATTCGGCGGTAGGTCTTCAAAGCATCCTCTATCATTTTTGCTTTGCAAAAAAAGTAAAGAGACGAATTTAACTCATAAACCATAGGAAGAATTTCCTTCTTTTCTTTAATTTTTTCCACCAAACAGTCAATCAACTCTGATTTACCTACCGAAGAAGATGGGTATTTGTTGCTTACCTCAGATAGACATGCAGAGGCATCAATTCCGTCAGATAAATCTATTTCTAGACCAGCCTTTTTCATTTGTTTTACCAAGGCTTTGGCATCCCTAAGCATACTTGCTTTGTAATAAGCTATCAAAAGTGATTTATATGAAGCACAGCCCATGGGATTCCCAGCTGATTCCATGTCATCCAAGATGTCATGGGCAGCCTCCAGCCAACCTAAACGGATGCATGCATCAATAACGTCACAACATAAGTTGGATCCACCCAGTGAATGAAACAACATTTGAATGCTGACTAAAAGCTTTGACAGCTCAGCAGTCTTTCCATGTCTCTTGTAACCATAGATGAGTTTTGCCAGAGCCTTGTTAGTTGGAAGAAGTCTGCCATTCCTAAATGTGACAAGGTCTTGGTGATCATCTGTGGCAAGAACAGAGTCCTTTTGCAGCAGTTCAGGCACAACCTGTAGTTTCAAACCTGCTTTAAGATTGGAGGGTCCAATTGGCACAAGGCAAGGCTTTTGGGAGTTTGTCCTCGCTCTTTTAATAGGAAAAGAGTCCCTGTTCCCACACATATCTAAGACAAGGTCAGCAGCAGCATCCATGTCATCAAACTTAAAGTGCAAACTCAACAAACTTGCATAGAACTTCTGGTAATAATAAACTGGAGCTGAACATTGATCAACATAATCTTTGAATTTTTTCAACTCATCTCTTTGACCATTCATTTCATGTAAACAGGAAATAATAACAATAGAGTGTGCATCAGCAATCACACCAGTTTGTGACATGAGCTCCATAATTTCTTGGCCTTTGAGAGAGAATTTAAACCTCACACATGCATCAAGCACAAGGTTAAAGATCATTGTATTGGGTTTCATCAGATTTGCATGATCATTTTTCATTATACTTAATTGTAGGAAACGGTTGCAAATCTCAACTAAAAAGTTGGAAGCAAGACATGTCCCAATCTCTGTCTTCACCATATGCAGCACAACTAACTGCAGTACTTCCATTGATGGCAAATTGTCTTTCTGCAGCATCAACCTAAGAATCCCTGAAGCAGGCTCAGGCAACTGAGATCTTGCTAAAGATAGTGACAATTTGGTCAGTATATCAGGATGAAGTAAACCTGATTTTTCTTTTGAGATCAAATGTACTAAATCACATGCTCTTTGAAGGCAGTGCGAATTAGAAGAGTACGAAAGCTCCGAGACCAGCCTACTCAAAACAGAACGGTTGGGAAAACCATATAAACTTTTAAAGTCAGTAAAAGCTGCTAATGCTTCAGTCACTTGATGACCTTTCAAAGCCGATTCAATCTTCTTCAACAGAATGGCATGAGATGAACTTTCCCAACTCAACCTTTCTGGATGAGTTTTAGTAGAAAACAACCTGGAGATCCGTGACTTATGCTGCACAGAGCCCAACTCAACCTTTCTCAACTCAAAGTTTCCTAACACACTGAAAAATTGAAACCTTCCAAACAACTTTCTAAGACAAAATCCCTTGCAACAATCGGACATCAAAACCATTTTTTTTTTAAAAGCTAGTGCTGCACAGAGCCCCAAGAAGTAGCTATTACTAAAGTGGGATGCATAATGAATTTGTTCCTTGCAGGACCTGTCATTCAGCACATATTAATACAACCACATGATGAACTCCACAAATATGATGCCACTGCAATCAGAATCCAACATCCAAAAAGAAAAAAAAAAACATTAGTCATTTACTTCTTAGAACCTGGTTCTCAATTATTAAGCTGTTAAATGAAAACTGAACAAGGCAACATATAGGGCTAACACAACCATATAATTCAAAGTTCAATACTTGAATTCAAATTCTTTTTCCAGAATGCTCATGACTTGGTTCGCCATCATTGCTGGTAACTAAAAGCTGAAAGGCAAGAGAGTAGGGCAATGCAAGCATATGAATTCAAAGTTGAACAGCACAAGCTAAAGGTGCATCCGAATTTAAATATATATCAGCAACACGGGGCACAAGTTTTCTTGTCACTTCTTTATAGATACTCATAATAAAAAAATAATAATAATTAAGAATGGAGCTTCATTGAAGCATTTACAGTACTGTTAACTAGCTTTCGTGTCCGTGCATTAGAGATTATGATATTCGTGAGACAACGGGGATTTATAAAAGGTAAAAGTAAAAGTGAGAAAGAAACCCTAGAGAATTCCCACGAAAGATGTCGTTTTCTGAGAATCGCAAGCTCTTACCAAGAGAATTCCATGGAAGTGCAGTAAAAACTTATTTTGTCTGTTATAGATTATATATGTAGGACATAAATCATTAGTAAAATTCGCATATTGCTCGATTACCTGAACAGAGAGATAGAGAGGTTGCAAAACAAAAGTTTGTAACTTCAGTTACTCTTACCTGAAAATACGAAGTAAAAGGACCCAGTGGAAGTCCATGGACGAAGAAGAACCAAAGTAAAAAGCATGAATGAAACAGATGAATTATTTGGATGGATAGGAAAAATGGAGCTCAATCTATAAATGTGATTACGGCATAATAAAACAAAGAGATAGGATCTCACCATAGACTGGCAGCAGAGTCTGCAACTGATTCAACAAAGATTTATTGGGTGCAAAGAATCCAACTACTGCTTTAGTTTTGTTCTGAATAGGGAAGGGCTGCTTCATTTTTGTTCTGAACAGAGGAGCAATCTGATTCAACAAAGATTTAGTGGGTGCAAAGAATCCCACTACTGCTTTAGTTTTGTTCTGAACAGGGAAGGGCTGCTTTATTTTCGTTCTGAACACAGGAGCAATCTGATTTGTGACTGTTTGACCAGTACTCTAATTTTGATTCTCTTCTCAAAAAGTTTCCTTTTTTCTTTCGTTTTTTATCAGACTTCTCTCGGAATTTGCAAATTACAATTTACTTTTAACTTTTTAAAATTTAGAAATAAATCTTTTTAAAAATAAATCGGTTGATGAATAATATTTTGTTTAATATGTTTACTATCAATTTAAGATTTTAAATCGTTTTAATAATTTAATCATTAGTGTAGCGCCCGGAAAGGAGGAAAAAAAAAAAAAAAAAAAAAAAAAAGGGGGCCACGTCAGCAGCCACGCCAGCAGGCCCGGTCAGCAGTCCCGGCCAACCGGGGCCTGCCACGTGGCAAGATCGCGTCACTCCAAAAGGAGCCACGTTGGCGATCCGCGTGGGTGCGATCCGACGGCCCAGATCAATCACGCGATCGGACGGCCCAGATTCAAACGCACGGACGGCCCAGATTCAATCAAAAACGAACGGCCCAGATTAAAACGAAACGAACGGCTGTGATCAAAAGGCAAGGGGTTATAAATAGAACCCCCACACCAGACCAAAAACCCTAGCCGCCAGCCGCTCGCCGGAGAAGACGAACCAGAGGCCGACCGCCGCCACCCGCCGCCACTCGCCGCCGCACCGGGGAAATTTCCGACCGCCGATCGAGGTAAATTTCATACCCCCGACTCGTTTTTCCCCACTGATTCCTCCTATGGCCAAATCGAAGCCGAAATCCCGGCCAAACGGCCGGAATACGCGGCCGAATCCCAGCGGTGCCGCCGCGCCCCCTCTCGGTTTTTGCCTCCGACGAGGCCCTTCCCGGCCTCCGTTCGATGCAATTTTTATATCACCGTGATCACCATTCTTTTCTCTACAGGTTGACCGAAGCCAAATCACCAAAACACGAACTTCGCCGGAGAGTCGCCGTACCCGAGAGCGCCGCCGCCGGTAAGCTCCGCTTTTCCGTGATTTTTTGGCCCCCCGAGGGCCCTAGGGTTGTTTTCTGACAAGGACCAATGCGAGTGTGGCCGAATTCGGCCAAAAACGGCCAAAAACAGTCAACCCGAGGCGACTCGCCGCCGCCAGCGGCGGCGCCGTCGCCGGAGCACGGCGGAGCCGCCGTGCCGGAGTTGCGATTTGGGCCGAAAGAGGCCCTGGGCCTAATTTGGATTTTTTTTGGAACACGTGCAGGTACTGTTAGCGTGTTTCAGTTCCCCGGGAAAAATTCAGGGAAAATTAGGGACAGCCTGCAGGCGCACTGTGAATCGTATTCGGATCCCGAAAACAAGTAAGGACCCCTCACCCTATTTTCTATCACGGTATTAAAGTTCAATAAATGATAAAACGGTATTTCATGAACCAACGAATGTGTGAAATTGCTTAAGGTCGCTAATGGAGCCCGAGTCTAGTGTGTTTGTCGGTTAACTGTTATTTGGCCTATTTTACAGTTTTAAATGCAGTATGAGGTTTGATATTTTTCATTTTATAGTTTCGTGTGCATATTTTACTGTTTTACTGATTATGGATTGAATGACTGGGATATTGATGCTATATATTGTCTGTTTGGCATAAATTACCGTTTTGCTTGTTTGTATGTGGATTGATAATGCTGACTGAGGGAAAGGAGAATGAAAGATTATGTAAATGGGTAATTGTATAATGTGGTCAGCCTGACTAGATATCCTGGGAGATGGTGGACGGACCGGATCCGTAGGGAACCCTACCGGAATTGTGGTCTCCCATACCGGACGGGGTATGGAGATCTTATGTGTTTTGGCGCCCATATCGGACGGGGTATGGGGACGGCCCGTTTCACCCTCATACCGGACGGGGTAATGAGGTTTATAGTTTTGGCGCCCATACCGGACGGGGTATGGGGACGGCCCTGGAATATAATTTCAAGTGTTAAGGGTTAACGGGTAGCGGAACCCCTATGGATCCCCATGGATACTAGTGGGCTGGTAAATGAGGAAAATATATTGTGTAACGATTGAATTACGAAAGGCTTGATAAGTATTACGTTATACAGTTTATATATGATTTCATGATGATGATGATGTTATTGTTTTCGTATATTGTCTTATGAATTTCACCGAGGTAAGTGAATGGTAAAAGTTTTATTATTGGTAAAAGGTTTTGTTGTAAATTATGCTCCATTGGTCTTTTTGTGGTTTTCTACCCACCTTTATCTCCGTGACGGTGAGATATCGTGATGTTCTTACTGGGCTAGTGTAGCTCACTCCTTAATTAACCATTTCAGATCAGGAAGACATGGTTCCCGAGCCCGTTCCGCAGGAGGACGACGAAGGGGATGCCTAGAGACTCTGTAGTCATACGCATAGTTTATTTTCGAGTTTTCTTTCTTAGTTAGTTTAACCTTTTATATTTTAAGTACGTTTGTTTGGTTTTTCGTGTAAGGGATGTTAACTGAAATTTTGATCTCGCTTCCGCATTCGATATATTTAAATACTCATTTCATTTTAATATTTTCCGGGGCCGTTACAGTTGGTATCAGAGCCGCGTTTCCTCGGACCCATCCCTTACACTATAGTCCTTTAAAGAAATACTCACCGATTGGTCGTTACTCAACCATTCCTTGTAAATGCAGGTACACAGAAATGAGGAGAGGAAGGCCCCCACTAAACCGAGAGGCCCAAGATAATTCGCTTCGGGAGGATTTGGACAGATTATATGAGATGGTGGAAGCTCTCGTAACTGCTCAGCGAAGGCAAGAGGAGAGAAGGGAGTTACCCGGACCTCCTCCGCTAGCGCAGGTTGAGCCCCCGTTACAGCAGGCTGATCCCGAGCCACCCCGGCAGGAGCCTGTTCCTCCACAGTACCACCCGGCACCACAGCCGCGGTACGACCCGGTACCACAGCCACGGTACCAACAGGTACCGCCACAGCACATTCCAGTGCCCCCACCCCATCAGCAGGCGCCACCACAGGGTCCCCCAGTTCACCCTCAGCCGGCCCCAGTCCCTCTACCTCGGGACCCCGCTCCCTCCTTGATCGACCCTGGCTTCATAGAGAGGTACAGGAGACTGAACCCTTCTACTTTTTCGGGGGGATCCTCTTTTGAAGAGGCCCAATACTGGCTGGCGGAGACTGAGAGAGCCTTTGAGACCTTGGGGGTAATTCCTGAGCAGAGGGCTGCCATTGCCTCCTACATGCTGGTAGGGGAAGCAGTACGCTGGTGGGAGCTCAAGCGGGCCACCCTGCCTGTACTAGTTACTTGGGAGCAGTTCCTAGCGGCTTTCCATGCGGAGTATCTCCCTAAGCACATCCAACATTTAAAGGAAATTGAATTTGCTCAGTTGGTCCAGGGTAATATGACAGTGTCGGAGTATGCCCGCAAGTTCCTGGAGCTGGGCCGACATGCCCCGGAGACATTGTTGGATGAGGGCCGAAAGGCCAGGAAATTCCAGTGGGGTCTCCGCCCGGCGATCAGACAGCACTTGTTGGTGATGGAGCTCGAGACATATTCGGCAGTCCTGGCAAAGGCGCAGATCATAGAAAGGAGCTTCGACACCCGCCCTCAGCTAGCGGGAAGTTCCCGACCTTCAGCCCCGCTCCGCAGGCCAGCGCCTACCATGCCTGTCCAACCCAGCAAGAGACCCAGGCCTGCCGCTCAGGGCCCTCCTCAGGCTATGGGGGCAGCTCGTGAGAAGATCTGCCAGTACTGCGGCAGGGATCATGGGGACCGACCCTGCTACCGCCTCAACAACACCTGTCGCATATGCGGCAGTGCCCAGCACTATGCGAGGGAGTGTCCTAGGAACCAGAATCAAGGGAGGCCTCCAATCCAGGGCAGAGTTTACAACCTTACCCAGAAGGATGCCGATGCAGACCCGGACGTGGTACATGATATGTATACTATCTCTGGCCACATTGCTCATATTTTGTTTGATACTGGTGCATCACATTCTTTTATTTCACATGTTCTTGCTTCCAAAATTTGTGTACCACCTGATAGACTTGATTCATTATTGTTTGTATCTACCGCTGGGGGGGAGACATTACTAGGAGAGGTTGTCTACAGGGCATGTGCCGTGGAGATAGCAGATAGGAAATTGAGGGTAGACCTGATAGGGTTAGACACAGGGGATTTTGATGTAATCCTAGGAATGGATTGGCTGGCGGCGTATCACGCCACCATAGACTGCTTTAATAAAAAGATTGTATTTAATCCTCCCAACGAGGAGCCATTTACAAGTTAATAAAATTATTCGGTACTGATTCTCCCTAATGACAAATTCTTTTCTTCTTAATTCCCAGTGCGTTGATATTGTATTTTCCCTAACTAGGTAAACCCAAGAAGGAAGTTTGTATCCAAGAGATTCCAGTAGTCCGAGACTTTCCAGACGTATTTCCGGATGAACTGCCCGGTCTACCAGGGGACAGAGAGGTCGAGTTCACCATAGACTTACAGCCAGGAACCCAACCCATCTCGGTAGCTCCTTACCGAATGAGCCGCATCGAGATGGAAGAGCTAAGGAAACAAATCACTGAGCTACAAAACAGTGGCTTCATTAGACACAGCATTTCCCCATGGGGTGCCGGGGTTACTTTTGCAAAGAAAGGAGATGGAACGTTGAGACTGTGTATTGATTATAGAAGGATAAACAAGGTAACAATTAAAAACAAGTACCCTCTCCCCCGGATTGATGACCTTTTCGATCAGTTTTTCAGAATTGAAGAAGCGACTGACTACTGCACCCGTGCTGGCTCTACCGAGTGGATCAGGAGGGTATACAGTTTATAGTGATGCCTCCTATCTGGGCCTGGGTTGTGTCCTGATGCAGCATGGAAAGGTTATAGCATATGGGTCTAGACAGCTAAAGAATCATGAGAAGAACTATCCTACCCATGATTTGGAGCTTGCCGCAATCATACACACCTTGAAAATCTGGCGCCATTATTTGTATGGAGAGACCTTTCAGATCTACACCGATCATAAGAGCTTGAAGCACATCTTCACTCAGAAGGATCTCAACATGCGTCAGAGAAGGTGGATGGAACTCCTCAAGGACTATGATTGTGACATCCTATACCATCCAGGTAAGGGCAACGTAGTAGCCGATGCCCTCAGTAGGAAGAGTGCAGGCACCCTAGCCCATCTGATGGTTTCGGAATGCAGGTCCATTGGGGCTACGCAGCAGGTTCGACTGCAAGATCTGAAGAGGGCCACATGTTTGAGCCACCTAGCAGTCCAACCCGAGCTAATCCAAAGAATAAAGGAAGCCCAGTCAATCGACCCCGCCCTAGTAAACCGCAAGAAGGATGCAGAACAGGGAGTGAACTCAGAATTTCAGATCTCTGCCGACGGATTGATTCGTTTCAAGGACAGAATGTGTGTCCCAGACGACAATGAATTAAAAAGAGACATCATGACAGAGTCCCATAGTTCAAGGTTCGCCATGCATCCAGGAAGTACAAAAATATACCAAACTATGCGACCCCGATTCTGGTGGAATGGGATGAAGAGAGATATAGCCGACTTTGTATCTAAGTGCTTGGTATGTCAGCAGGTCAAAGCAGAACATTAACGCCCAGGGGGGTTGCTTCAGCCTTTACCGATTCCAGAATGGAAGTGGGAACACATCACCATGGACTTCGTATCGGGACTACCCAAGGCACGGTCGGGACACGATGCCATATGGGTGATTGTTGACCGACTCACTAAGTCTTCCCACTTCCTGGCCATCAGAATGACTGATTCGTTGGACAAGTTGGCAAAAATGTATGTCCGGGAAATAGTCAGACTGCATGGGGTCCCAGTAACAGTGGTATCCGACAGGGATCCCAGATTCACTTCTCGGTTTTGGAATAGTTTCCAGCAAGCTATGGGAACAAAGCTGTCCCTCAGTACTGCCTTCCACCCCCAAACCGATGGACAATCAGAGAGGACAATCCGTACGCTGGAGGATATGCTCCGAGCTTGTGTCCTTGACTCCGGAGGCCATTGGGACGACCATCTACCCCTGATAGAGTTTGCCTACAACAACAGTTACCAAGCAAGCATCGGCATGGCCCCATACGAGGCGCTATACGGGCGTCCGTGCAGGTCACCGATTTGTTGGGAGGAAGTGGGCGATAGAAGATTGTTTGGCCCGGATTTAGTGGAAGAAACCACGTCCAAGATAGTTAAGATCAAGAAGAACATCCAGACAGCTCAGAGTAGGCAAAAGAGCTATGCTGATACCCGGAGGAGAGACCTGACCTTTGAGAAAGGTGACCGGGTGTTTCTTAAAGTCACCCCCTTCAAGGGAATTAGTAGGTTCGGCAGAAGGGGAAAATTAAACCCCAGATACATTGGACCCTTTGAAATCTTAGACAAGATTGGTACCACTGCCTACAGACTTGCACTGCCCCCTGAGCTCTCCCAGGTTCACAATGTGTTTCATGTATCTATGCTGCGCAAGTACAATCCGGACCCTTCTCATGTCGTGGCTCATGAACCGCTCTCACTCCGAGAGGACTTGTCTTATGAAGAAGTACCGGTCAGTATCACGGACCGAGAAAGCAGAATACTCCGTAACCGGGAAATATCATTTGTAAAAGTCTTGTGGCAGAACCACACGCCTAGGGAGGCGACTTGGGAGCTGGAATCAGAATTTAGGGCCCAATATCCTCATCTGTTTGATCAAGAGTAATGAGGCAAATTTGGGGACCAAATTTCTTTATGGGGGGGAGAGTTGTAGCGCCCGGAAAGGAGGAGGAAAAAAAAAAGAAAAAAAAAAAAAAAGGGGGGGCCACGTCAGCAGCCACGTCAGCAGGCCCGGTCAGCAGTCCCGGCCAACCGGGGCCTGCCACGTGGCAAGATCGCGTCACTCCAAAAGGAGCCACGTTGGCGATCCGCGTGGGTGCGATCCGACGGCCCAGATCAATCACGCGATCGGACGGCCCAGATTCAAACGCACGGACGGCCCAGATTCAATCAAAAACGAACGGCCCAGATTAAAACGAAACGAACGGCTGTGATCAAAAGGCAAGGGGTTATAAATAGAACCCCCACACCAGACCAAAAACCCTAGCCGCCAGCCGCTCGCCGGAGAAGACGAACCAGAGGCCGACCGCCGCCACCCGCCGCCACTCGCCGCCGCACCGGGGAAATTTCCGACCGCCGATCGAGGTAAATTTCATACCCCCGACTCGTTTTTCCCCACTGATTCCTCCTATGGCCAAATCGAAGCCGAAATCCCGGCCAAACGGCCGGAATACGCGGCCGAATCCCAGCGGTGCCGCCGCGCCCCCTCTCGATTTTTGCCTCCGATGAGGCCCTTCCCGGCCTCCGTTCGATGCAATTTTTATATCACCGTGATCACCATTCTTTTCTCTACAGGTTGACCGAAGCCAAATCACCAAAACACGAACTTCGCCGGAGAGTCGCCGTACCCGAGAGCGCCGCCGCCGGTAAGCTCCGCTTTTCCGTGATTTTTTGGCCCCCCGAGGGCCCTAGGGTTGTTTTCTGACAAGGACCAATGCGAGTGTGGCCGAATTCGGCCGAAAACGGCCGAAAACAGTCAACCCGAGGCGACTCGCCGCCGCCAGCGGCGGCGCCGTCGCCGGAGCACGGCGGAGCCGCCGTGCCGGAGTTGCGATTTGGGCCGAAAGAGGCCCTGGGCCTAATTTGGATTTTTTTTTGGAACACGTGCAGGTACTGTTAGTGTGTTTCAGTTCCCTGGGAAAAATTCAGGGAAAATTAGGGACAGCCTGCAGGCGCACTGTGAATCGTATTCGGATCCCGAAAACAAGTAAGGACCACTCACCCTATTTTCTATCACGGTATTAAAGTTCAATAAATGATAAAACGGTATTTCATGAACCAACGAATGTGTGAAATTGCTTAAGGTCGCTAATGGAGCCCGAGTCTAGTGTGTTTGTCGGTTAACTGTTATTTGGCCTGTTTTACAGTTTTAAATGCAGTATGAGGTTTGATATTTTTCATTTTATAGTTTCGTGTGCATATTTTACTGTTTTACTGATTATGGATTGAATGACTGGGATATTGATGCTATATATTGTCTGTTTGGCATAAATTACCGTTTTGCTTGTTTGTATGTGGATTGATAATGCTGACTGAGGGAAAGGAGAATGAAAGATTATGTAAATGGGTAATTGTATAATGTGGTCAGCCTGACTAGATATCCTGGGAGATGGTGGACGGACCGGATCCGTAGGGAACCCTACCGGAATTGTGGTCTCCCATACCGGACGGGGTATGGAGATCTTATGTGTTTTGGCGCCCATATCGGACGGGGTATGGGGACGGCCCGTTTCACCCTCATACCGGACGGGGTAATGAGGTTTATAGTTTTGGCGCCCATACCGGACGGGGTATGGGGACGGCCCTGGAATATAATTTCAAGTGTTAAGGGTTAACGGGTAGCGGAACCCCTATGGATCCCCATGGATACTAGTGGGCTGGTAAATGAGGAAAATATATTGTGTAACGATTGAATTACGAAAGGCTTGATAAGTATTACGTTATACAGTTTATATATGATTTCATGATGATGATGATGTTATTGTTTTCGTATATTGTCTTATGAATTTCACCGAGGTAAGTGAATGGTAAAAGTTTTATTATTGATAAAAGGTTTTGTTGTAAATTATGCTCCATTGGTCTTTTTGTGGTTTTCTACCCACCTTTATCTCCGTGACGGTGAGATATCGTGATGTTCTTACTGGGCTAGTGTAGCTCACTCCTTAATTAACCATTTCAGATCAGGAAGACATGGTTCCCGAGCCCGTTCCGCAGGAGGACGACGAAGGGGATGCCTAGAGACTCTGTAGTCATACGCATAGTTTATTTTCGAGTTTTCTTTCTTAGTTAGTTTAACCTTTTATATTTTAAGTACGTTTGTTTGGTTTTTCGTGTAAGGGATGTTAACTGAAATTTTGATCTCGCTTCCGCATTCGATATATTTAAATACTCATTTCATTTTAATATTTTCCGGGGCCGTTACAATTAGAGTAATGTTTAAAATATATTAATTTTATTTTAATATTTATTATTAATTTTATAACATAATTTATTAAATATACTACTAAATACATTTTTAGTAAATTTGTTAAATACCATATAGTTTTATTTTTTTATCTTAAATTTATTTTTATTTAAAATTATTTTTACAAACTAAAAATATACGGAATTAAACATTATCTACTATATTGTAATTACACTTAATAATAATAAGAATAATTTAAAATTACAATATTTTGAGTCAAGTGTGTGTAAATATTAAATTAAAACGTGACCATAGAATATATAATAGAATAAAACTATATATGTTCATATAGAGTTATGTAATTTACTCACATGGAGTGTTTGTGGAGATAGGTGTGAAATAAGATATGAGTCATTTTTTAGTACAAATGTTATATTATCTTACCTAAATGCATAATTAATATGAAATTGATAATATAGATATATCATATATATATATATATGTAAGATATTGAAGAGCACAAAATATAAAAGAATAATATATATACAATTTCTAGTATTTAATCTTTGATAATTTAAGTTTGAAGATTATTTACGTATAATTATCTATATATTTTTTATCCTTAAGAATTTTTAAGTCTAAAAATATATACTTTAAATATAAAATAAATTTATGTTTAAGTTAATCATAATTAATGGATAAAAATAAATAGTTCATAAAAAGTATATAAACTATTTAATTAAATAAAACTATATGTTTAAAATTTTTAAATAATGAACTAGTAATTTAAAATAAATATATTAAATTTTTTTGCAAAAAATATATATATATATAGAAAGAATTTAACTAAAAATAATTATATATATCGTGATTAAAAATATATTTTTTCTTTTAAATCTATTAAACTTATGATTTCAGTAGTATTAGCACATTCTAAACATAATATTTTACCTCGAAAAAAGTTTAAATAAATGCTTGTGGCAAGTTAGCTTGCCTATTCATATTAATATCCTACTTGGCTATTGATCATTAATATAAGTATAAAATTTCATTGGAGAAATTAATTTCTAAAGTGCACACAATTCAACGAAATAAAAACAGAAAAAAATAATAATATACAATATTTTGACGTGATTCGATAGTGTGCCTACATTCATGGATTAGACAAGTACGAAAATTTTTTATTATAATAATTTTATAGAGTACTTCATCAATAGGTTAACAAACCTATGTATAGAGAGACTACGAGAGTTTTTCTTCAATAAAATTTAACAATATATACATAAAGATGTTTCCTATAATAAATACAAAATATCTCTAAAATATATATAAAGTATCAATTAAGATAAATATAAAATATTATTCAGAATATAAATAAAATATTTCTAAAATTAAAGTAACATCAACAAATTCTTTCAAACTTTCAAACAAGTAACAACTGGAGCCAATATTTTATAGAATTATATTATCTATTTAATTTGACGATAGTCATTATATAAAATATAAAAATATCATTAAATGATAAATATGAATCTATATTATTGAATATAAATAAAGATTATCATGGATTGTCATGTTGTTACTAGTAGTTTATGGATATAAATTTTTGTTCGTGACCCAAACTTCAAAAAAAAACTTGTAAATAAATTCAAAAAAATTTTATTGAAATTATTATTTAAAGAAAAGTCTAATCAGAAATGATAACTATCATATTCAAATTTTCATTCTAATTAAAGATTTAAAAATTGAGTTTATATGTAAAATTTTGTTAGACAGCTTAACACAATCAAAAGATTGAAACCCCCCCGACCCCGACGATTAGGTTTTACTATTGTTGAATATAAATAAAGATTGTCATAGATTGTCATGTTGTTACTAATAATTTATGGATATAAATTTCTGTTTGTGACCCAAATTTTTTAAAAAAACTTGTAAATAAACTCAAAAAAATTTTATTGGAATTATTATTTAAAGAAAAGTCTAATAAAAAATGATAACTCTCATATTCAAATTTCTTATGAAATATTCACTTGTTCATTCCAATTAAAGATTTAAAAATTGAGTTTACATGTAAAATTTTGTTAGACAACTTAACACAATCAAAAGATTGAGCCCCCCCCGGATGATTAGGTTTTACGTTAACCTTGCATATTTTAAATGACAAAATCTTATTTTTTACAAGTTGTACTCTTAGTCTAAGTCATCGTTACATTAACTTAATATTTTTAATTAAATTGGCAGAAGAAAAATAAAAATATTACAGATGAGAAAATAACAGGA
The DNA here is from genome assembly GCF_054855325.1 of Carica papaya. Classification (NCBI taxonomy): domain Eukaryota; kingdom Viridiplantae; phylum Streptophyta; class Magnoliopsida; order Brassicales; family Caricaceae; genus Carica; species Carica papaya. Next base: position 3,033,019 of record NC_142310.1, on the reverse strand, counting down.
AAAAAGAGAGGGACAAGAATATAAGCACAAACATTCATTTGACAATTTAATGAATAAATGGAATAAAATTTCGTGAAATAACATGGGATAAACTATAATTGTAAAGACCCATAACTTAAAAGAAAATAAATCATGAATTAAGTGCGGAAGCGAAATAATAGAGTTTAGGGTTTACATTTCTTACACAATAATTTAGAATACCCAATAGGATTACGAGAATGTCAATTCTAAAAGAACAAACAAAAATTAAAGAAATAAACAAAAAATAATATACTGAGCATTTTAGGACGACCTTCACTAACTTCTGAAGCGAGTTCGGGTGGTGAGCTTATTCACAACTCTCTTATTGATAGGGATATGAGTCTTGATCCTTTTGATTTGAAATAGTTAATAAAATTGTGAGTTACACTAGTCCAGTAAAAATGTCACACTACTCATCGATACAGAAACTAAAGATTGGTAAAAATAATAAAAATAACCAATGAACCTCTTAATTTAAGTAAATTCATTTATCATAAGGAAAATTATTTTTGCAGATATTTATCGTTGCGAGATTTTCAAAACTGACCTATAGAGACAATAACTTAAATAATATTTCAATCTCATTTTCGAGTGAGTAATAGCAACTACTTTTCTTTTTTTTATTTGTCTACTAGTATCTCTGGGGGCTCATAAGGATATCCCCCTACGCGTGAACCAATATTCAACATTGTCAACTAATCAGCCGACCTCATATCTCGTCCTGTATGAATGCTAAAAATATCATCCCTCAATACCCCGTCCGATATGAAGGTGAATCAGGCCGTTTTCATACCCCCATCCGATATGAGCGCAAAAATACCATTTCTCGATACCCTGTTCGGTATGAGGCAACGTTCACGGTAAGATTTTCTATGTCCACCATCTCCTAAGATATCTAACAAGACTACTATTTATTAATTCATATGACCAATCAATTTTTCATTTGCGTATTAATTTTTAATTTTACAAATCAACCATAAATCACGCAAGACAAGCAATATATATATTAAGGAAGTACAATTGAATCATTCAACAATTTCAGTATATCATCATGTATTTAAAACTGTAAATTCAACAATCAGCTACACAATACAACAAAAAAGTGACTAACCAGTTTCGGCTCCATTGGTAACTTGCAATTATTATTAAAATTTTCTAAATTATACAAAATATCACATTACTTATTATTAAGCTTTAATTTCATAACAGAAAATAAGGTGATTGATTCTTACCTGAATCGGTATCCGAAATACTAAACTTTATACTGTTCCTACTAGTGGTCCTTGAGTTTCCTAAATTTTTCTATGAAGATTAAAACATACTTCACGTACTTAAAAATACCACAAAAAAATTCAAAATCGGTGTTATAAACTTTTTTCGATCAATTTCGAAATTAGCATGCTCTGGCGACGGTTTGCCTCGATCTGGCCGTTTTTGACCAATTTTGGTCGGTTTCGCCCGGTTTTATATCCATCAATGTGAGAAAATACATTAGGGAGCCTCGTTTGGCCGAAAAAAGTCGAAAAATAAAAATCTACCGGCGACGAAATTTTTCGGTGCGGCGGCTCCGTCGGCTCACATTCGCAGCTAAGTATTTTTCTTCAATCAACTTGTAAAACATAGAACGATGAACATAATGGTAGAAAAATTGTATGAAACGGGAAGGGGTTCATCGGAGGAGGTTTCGAGCTTTGTCGGCGGCAGCGCTGGAGGGTTTTGCCCGTAGTTTTCGGCTCACTCGCTATCTTTTTGATATGATTTGGTCATAAGGGTGCTCGAAATCAAATTCCAAGCAGTGGGAGAATTTTTACCTTTTTTGGTGGTCGGAGGTGGCTCCGACGCGGCGGGGGGCAGCAGTCAGCTCCCTTCTCCAGCGACTGATTCTTCTTCTCTGGCTGGAGGCTCGCGGCTAGGGTTTAGGTTCGGTGTGATGCAAAATATTTATACTCGTATCGCGTTAAATTGGACCGTTCATCGCATTTGATCTCGACCATCCGATCGTATTTAAAGATAAAATGAATCTGAACCGTTCATCTCGATTTAATCTCGACTGTTCGATCACTTTTAAAGAGGAAATGAATCTGGACCATTCATTGCATTTAATCATGACTATCCGATCGTGCTTGAGGAGAGAACGGATCCGGACCGTCCACGCACGCGAGAACACTTTTGGGCCATTTGATCGCGGGGTACGCAGATCGCCAGCGTAGCCTCCCGCGTGGCACCGAGTCAGCGTGCCTTGCCACGCAGCGAGCTTCGATTCGTTGAGGCTGCTGACTGGGCGGTCTTACGTGACATAATTTTTTAAATTATATTTTGACCCACAGTTTCTAATTTTTCTTTTAAAAACATTATTCGAACTCAAATTTTTACTCATTTTTTCCAAAATTATTTTTAATTTCATTCTCAACCTATTTTTTCCCATAATTTCACATTAAATTAAAATTTATTAATTTCATAATTTAGATTTTTATAAATTTTTTAATTTTAAAATTAATTCGGGACCAAATTCTGGGTCCAGTTATTACAATAATAATTATAAATAAAAGTACAAATATAATTAATGATAAATAATAGTAAACAAGAATCCTTCCAATAATCTTAGAATCTTTACTATATATGAATAAATAATTATTTATAAAATAAATAAGAACTTTTGAAGAAACAAAGAAAAATTTAGGACACTAGAGGGAAGATAATGCCAAGAAGATGATGGTAAAACTATAAAGTCTTAAAATATGTTGACATGGACGATGATGTGAATATGACGTGGCAAATGTGTTAACAAATTATGACGTAAAATTAAAAGAAATGAAGAATTTTGTCTTCTTTTAAAGTAAAATGAGATACTTTAAACAAAAAAATAGTATAAAAAGAATTTTAAACATTTTTATATGATGTTGTCACATAAAATTTAAAATTTAAAAAATGTATAAAAATATAATTTTGAAATTAATAAATTTTTATTTAATGTGAAATTAGGAAAAAAAAATAGGTTGAGAATGAAATTGAAAATAATTTTAGAAAAAAATGGGTGAAAATTTGAGTTCGGATGATATTTTTGAAAGAAAAATAAAAAATTGGAGGTCAAAATAAAATTAAGAAAAATTACACCATGTAGGACTGCCTAGTCAGCAGCCTTAACGAACCGGAGTGGGCCGCGTGGCAAGGCATGCTAATTCGGTGCCATGCCGGAGGCTAAGTTGGCAATCCGCGTGCCCCGCAATCGGATGGCCTGGAAGCATTCCCGCACGCCTAAACTGTCTGGATCTGTTCTCTCCTCAGATACGATTGGACGATCGCGATTAAACACGATGAACGATCTAGATTCGTTCCCTCTTTAAACGCGATCTTATACTCGAGATCAAATCGTGATAAATGACTCATATTCATTTTCTCTTTAAACGCGATCGGACGATCAAGATCAAACGTGATGACCAACTCAGATTAACGCGAGACGCGTATAAATATCTCGTATCACACCGAATCCAAACCCTAGCCGCTAGCCTCCCACCGAAAAAAAAGAACTAGTCACCAGAGAAGGGAGCCGACCACCGACCACTGTTGTGCTGAAGCCACATCTAACCTCCCAAAAAGGTAAAAATTCTTCTATCTGGTCGGAATTTGATTTCAAGCACCTCCATGGCAAAATCGGAGCAAAAGGAATGACGTATGAGCCGAAAACTGAGGACAAAACCTGACAGCGTCATCGCAGGCAAAACATGGCAAGTGTCACCGTGGGCAAAACCCGAAATCGCCTCCGGTGAGCGCCTTTCTATTTTTTGTTTCGTGCGATTTTTCCATTATTATGTTCATCATTATGTTTTATACAGGTTGATCGAAGAAAATCTCTCAGCCGCAAAGGTGAGTTGGCGGAGCTACCGTACTAAAAAATTTTGTCGTCGGTAGATTTTTATTTTTTGACTTTTTTTAGCCAATCGAGTCCTTCTAATGTGTTTTCTCGCAGAGATGAGTATAAAATCGGTCGAAACTGCCAACATTGGCAAAAACGGTCAAGTCAAGGTAAACCACCATCAGAATACGGCAGTGCCGCCGTGCTAGAATTTTGAAATTGGTTAAAAAAAGGTTTTTAACACTAATTTTTTATTTTTGAGGGTATTTTTAAGTACGTGAAGTGTATTTTAATCTCCGCATGAATATTTAGAAAAGTCGGAGATTGCTAGTAGGCGTAGTAGAAAGTTCGGTGTTTCGGACATCGATTTGGGTAAGAACCTCTCACCTTATTCTCTGCTATGGAATTGAAGCTTAATAATCGATAATATGGTATTTTGTGTAATTTAGAAAACTTTGAGAATAATTACAAGTTACTAATGGAGTCGAAACTGGTTAGTCATTTATTTGTTGTCCTGTATAACTAGTTGTTGAATTTACAACTTTAAATATATGATGATATATTGAAATGGTTAAATGATCTAATTGTACTTCCTTGATATATATATTGCTTGTCTTGCGTGATTTATGGTTGATTTATGAAATTGGTAATTAATATGTAAATAAAAAATTATTTGATCACGTGAATTAATGAATGATAGTTTTATTGAATATTCTGGGAGATGGTAGACTGACCTGGTATCTAAGAAACCCTACCGTGACGTTGCTTCATACCAGACAAAGTATCGAAAAATAATATTTTTAGCGCTTATACTGGACGTGGTATGGGGACGGGTCGATTCACCATAATATCGGATGGGGTATTAAGGGATGATATTTTTTACGCTCATATCAGATGGGGTATAGGGACGGCCGGTTAGTTGACAATGTTGGATATTGGTTCACGCGTAGTAGGATATCTTTATAGGCCCCCAATGATACCAGTAGGCAAATAAAAATGAGAAGTTATTGTTATAACTCACTTGAAAATGAGATTGATATATTATTTGCGTTATTGTCTCTATAAGTCGATTTTGAAAATCTCGCAACGGTAAATATATGCAATAAATGATTTTTCTTATTATAAATGAATTTACTTAAATCAAGAGTTCTATTGGTCGTTTTTATGATTTTTATCAACCTTCAACTTTTGTATTAGTGAGTAGTGTAATATTCTTATTGAGATATTGTAACTTACTATTTTATTAATTATTTCAAATCAAGAGAATCAGGACCCAGATCCCGATCAATAAAAGGGTTGTGAATAAGTTCACCATATAGAATCCCTTCAGAAGCTAGTGAATGTCGTTATAAAATGTTCAGTTATTTGTCTTTTATTTATTTCTTTAATTTTTATTTACTATTTTAGAAAAGACAGTTTCGTAACCCTATTGAACATTTTAAATTATTGTGTAAAAAATGTAAACTCTAAACTTTATTATTTCGCTTCCGCATTTAATTTATGACTTTATTACCTTTTAGGTTCCGAATCTTTAAATGTATGTCACTAATTTAATTAATAATGTGATATATTATGTATTTATTTAGATTAGTGCAATATAGTAATAAAATTACCAAATTTTTTAATTAGATGAGGTTTTAAAAAATTTAAATAATTAATAAAATAAAAAATATAACCCTTTACTCACATATATATATATATACACACATATATATATATATATATGTTAAATAGATATTTTCTTTCCATGGATAAGGGTACATCATGTACATGACTAAAACTTGGATCCTTCTTGAAACATGATCTAAATTAATCCTCGTGATCTTCATCTGTTCAAAGCATCACGTAAGAAATAACACCAACCTTCATGTGCGGCCTCCACGTACGTGCCTGATCCCACACGTACTATATATATATAATAATATTTTGGATTGATTTTAAGATATTATTTTTTATTTTTTTATTTTATCAAAACTATGTTTGTAAATTAGATTAATTATTTAAATTTATAAAAAATATTTTTATCAAATATATTTGGATTAAGTTTCGAGCAAGAAATTACACAAATAAATTAATTTTTTCTTCTGAACTGTTGTAATTTATTTTCAAATAATTAATAATAAACAGAAAAAATAACTTTGTAGTATTTTAAATTTATTATAATTAATTTTTTAATCAAATACAAATTCAGAATAAACCAATTATAATGAGGATAAAAATTGAAGTCTTATAAAATCTTATCAACACGTAAATATTAATTCTTTTCTTTTTCGATTTGAAGACTAAAAATTATAAAAGCTGACGTACATAATCTGAATTTCTTGAACTTTTCTGCAATAACAATATATATTTGATGCAACAATATTTCTTAATTATATATATAGTAATTATTAATCATCTATGTATTTGTGTTATATGTAGTTAAAATATTATATATATATATATATGTGTGTGGATAGATCATCTTAACTAAACTTTCTTAATAGTTAAATTAAATAATAAACAATACGTATGAATTTGGTAATAATTAATTTTATCAAACCTCAGTATGTACGTGGAACACATACACGTGCATGTATATATATAAGAGACTAAAACAATGGTGATCATAACCCGAAGGCAGAGAGAACTATGGGTGACAATAAAAAAACCAGCTTTAGCATTTTAATGTTTCCATGGTTAGCTCATGGCCATATAACTCCATTCTTGGAGTTAGCTAAAAAGCTTGCCGAGAGAAACTTTGTTATATACTTTTGCTCCACTCCTATAAACTTAAATTTTATCAAACCAAAACTCTCTCCTAAACATTTAAGATCCATATGCCTTGTGGAGCTTCAACTTTCCTCAGAATTCCTCGACTTTCCTCCCCACTATCACACCACTAATGGCCTCCCTCCCCATCTCATGTCCACCCTCAAGAAAGCTCTTGACATGGCTGCCCCTTACTTCCTTACATTACTCAAAAACTTAACTCCAAATCTTCTTCTCTATGACTTCATTCAACCATGGGCGGCAACACTAGCTTCATCCCTCAATATTCCAGCTGTTCATTTCACGACTAGCTCTGCAGCCACGACTTGTTTTTTCTTTCATCTTGTTAAGAAACCATATGATACTGAATGGCCTCCTCCAATCACGAATCTTCAAGATTGCTTGAAATTTAAAGCATTGGAGAAATTTGTTCGAGATATCTATATTACCAGTACTTCAAATCATAATAATGATATGAGCGATATGAACAGGTTTACACAAAGTTTCGAGCAATCTTCTTTTGGTCTAATTTTTGTGAAGACTTTTAGAGAACTAGAGGGAAAGTATTTAGATTACCTTTCTCTTCTATTGGACAAAAGAATAGTTCCAACTGGTCCACTCGTTCACGATGATGATGATGATGATGACATCTCCATTAAAGATGATGAATATGATGAAGACGGAACAAAAATCATTGAGTGGCTGAATAATAAAGAAAGATCTTCCACTGTATTTATGTGCTTTGGCAGTGAATATTTTTTATCAAAAGAAGAGAGGGAAGAGATAGCCCATGGATTAGAACTAAGCCAAGTGAATTTCATTTGGGTAATTAGGTTTCCTCTAGGAGAGAAAATTGAGCTAGAAAAAGAACTACCAAAAGGATTTCTCCAAAGGACAAAAGATAAAGGTATAATTGTTGAAGGATGGGCACCGCAAAGAAAAATCTTAAGACATGAAAGCATTGGAGGATTTGTTAGTCATTGTGGATGGAGTTCAGTCATGGAAGGTTTAAAGTATAGAGTTCCAATCATAGCTATGCCTATGCATCTTGATCAACCAATAAATGCAAAGGTTGTGGAAGAGGTTGGTGTTGGTTTAGAGGTGAAGAGAAACAAGCTTAACGATGGACTTGACAGAGACGAGATTGCTAAAGTGATCAAACAAGTGGTATTAGAAAAGATGAGTGAAAATGTTAGAAAGAAAGTAAAAGATATGAGTGATCTCATAAACAAGATAAATGAAGAACTCATAGATCGTGTGGTCGATGAACTAAAGTCAGTGTTGACAATTTAATAATAACGTGTTTCTTTTCATATAATATATGATTGTAAATTATTTTTTATTATATATTAAAATAATTATTTAAAAATAAAATATTTATGTGTAATAAATTATTATATAAATTTTTTAAAATTATGTTTAATCCTTATTTTTTAACAATTATATTTTATTACAAATTATATACTTTCTTTTGGTGAAAAAATAAATTTATGCATGTGGTAAAGGAGTTTTTTTTTTTTCTTTTTTCTTTTTGGTAAGGAAAAAGTATTTGTAAAGAGAGTTAAAACATGATCTTGTTTACTTTGGTATCACTTTGAGCAGTGTGTGCTTATGTATGATTTCATTTTGTGTTTGGTATATGTATATCTTGGTTTCAATAGGCTGTAAATACACGGATTGTTCCTCCAAATTTTAGTTCATCAATTATTTGAGAATTGATTATTATAAAATTTAAGTTCAACGTAATCAGTTAATCGACTTTGTTTTAAATAATATGTTAAATTTAATTTATAATAATATTTTTTTATGTTAAATAAAAAGAATTTGCGTAATCAAAGAATTATCAAGCCAAAAATGTTTTTGGTTTTATCTTATACTGAATATTTAGTTCAATTTTTTGGAAAATGCATGTGAGCTTCTCAGAGCTTATGAAAAAAGGGATATACCAATTCTCAATCTGTAAATAAAACAGGAAAGTAACCAAATGAAATTAAAGGGGTAAGAAATAACCAGATAAAAAAAAAAAAAAACAAAAAGAAAGAAAGAGAAGTCAAAATTCAGCATACTTGCAAGTACCAAAGAGGAAACTAATAGAAGTAAAAAGTTGGAGGAGAGAAAAAACGCATCGGCAGAGACGTAAAAATGCATTACTGGGTTCGAGCTTCTTCCTCTGATTTCAGTGGAACTCTTCCGCAACCCCGCAGGTACTATCTCTTTCTATTTAGTGTGAATTTCAATGGGTATATAATCAAGTTTTTTTTTTTTTTGATTGATCTTCCGATTACCAGTGGTCATACTGCTGTCGGCATCGGGAAATCGAAGGTTGTGATATTTGGTGGACTTGTCGAGAAGAGATTTCTCAGGGACATAGTAGTTTACGATATTGGTATTTCTCTTCCATTTTGATCTTCAGTTTCGAGTTTCCTTTGATGAATTTTCTTGGCTTTTGGGTATTAAGTTCGTAATTCCAATTTCAACTCAATGAGATCAGTGGCCTGACTTGATTCCTTGTTTCTTTACTATTAATATGTTCGGATAAAACTTCTTTTTGGAAAATGATACCTTGCAAATCTATTTTGCAGCTAATTAGTTCGAATAGGTGTATCTTTGAATTTGAAGGGTTTTAGCGGTGTGTAGGCGCGCAGATTGACTTAGAAGTTTACGCGTTTGATGGTTCTATCTGTTTTTGCCATGCTCTGTTCTGTTTTGGAATTCTGTTGCTTGGGAGTGGCAAGTGGCAAGTAGCATGTGGGTTGGATGCGGTTGGACCGGAGTGGAATTCTACTAACACTGCTTGAACTCAAAATTTAAATAAAGCTGCATGCTTCATCATTTAATTTATACATGTCATCTATTTAGGAACTTAAATTATACATGTTTGTATCATCTATTCAACCCCATTCATGGGAAAAATTAATAGGATATGCTTTCTCATGTTGTATAATGACTAGTTGCAGAAACTCTTATGAGGACAAGTATTTCTTCCTCTGTGTTTCCTTACCAGTTGTATCATCGAAAAAATTTCTTCTTGTGGATCGAACATCCTTCAATATTGTTTTTGAAGGTAAAGAGGCAGATGCTATAATCATAATGCAGAACAGTTTCCAAAGTTGTTTCTTAATCTCTCACTTCGAACTTGAATTATATGGTTTTTAAGGCGTTTGGTGAGTTTTTCTAGTAAAGGGGACCCAACATTTAAACTAGGAATTTGTGCAGGTGAAGAATGAATCTTGAACTTCTCTTTGGGTAGAAAAACATAGGAAGGTTATTAGAGTTGAAGGAACATAATGAATGAGGAAGGTGGTTGATGCTTTTCTTGAGGGTACTGAAGATGATAGCAATTGGAGGTTGTTTTTAGGGTATGCATGGTGAACCAGTTATAGTTCTTGTAATTTGTTTTCGAAAGATTTCTGTACAGGGAATCTTCCCTTTTCTAATCCTTTCCCTCTCCTCTATAACGTTTCTTTATGTCGTCATGCTCCCATCAGTCAATTTCTCAATCAGTTGGATGGTTTAGTCTTTTGTAATTTGTTTTTCTCTAGAAATCGAAGGTTATCTAATAACATTATCTCTTTACTCAACATCTTATAGCTTTTTAGTGTCTCCCCGCATGTGGATAGTAAAATCTGGATCTTAGAGCCTTTTAATGTATACTCTTACAAGTCTCTCTTTCTGCATCTGAGCGATAATTCCTTTTGACACAATGAAACTTTCATTAAGTAATTTTCAAAATTTTCTATAAGGTTAAGGTTTTGTTTAGACAACTGTTCAAGTATCTCTGACTGGACTCAACGCCAATGATTAGTTGCATATCTCGCAGGCCTAATTCCTCTTTTCCCCTGGATTTCTGTTAGTGTTTCAAGGTGACCGAATCCCATAATAATCTGTTTTTCTTTTTTGAGGTGACTTGGAGGCTTTCGTACAGATTCTGTGGTTCTAGTTAGGTTGCGTTCCCTTACCTTAAGTGTTTCTCTCTTTCCTTAAGGAAGGTGGGAAGAAGAAGGAATTTTGTGTGCCATGGAGAGAAACTATTTTAATGGGGTTTGGCCAGATAGGGGGACACTCATGGGGTGGCTGGTGGCTGAGGTCTGCTGCTGGCTACGAAAGCCAGTTTTATGGGCTGGTGGCGGGTCTTTTGGTAGCTGGCTGCTGGCTGCTGGGTGGTGGTAGCCGACAATGAAGGCGCTCCTTAGGTTTTGTGACTTATTTTGGCAATGAAGGCCAAATAAAGTTTGTAAAAGAGTTTAAGGTTTTTTTTTGACCAAGAGATATGAGACGATATGGAGAATAAAGTGTGTATTTTATTGAATAATAAGGTCCCATATATACAGATTATAAATAATAAAAGGAAACACTACTAATTATGTGAGAGAGGTATATTTCTAATGTATCATTTACTCTACTTACTATGCAAATACACTTGCCAACAGAATCAATATTTTTGGATGGTCTTTGTTGTGACCATGGTTGTTAGCAAGCTTAATACTAATGATTTGCTCCAAGCTCACGGGCTGAATTGTACTATAGATCCACTTAGAGAGTGGGTTGCCATAACCGAATGTGTTGACAGGAAAGCCTGAAGGCTATTCCCATCCCTGTCAGGAGAGATGCAACCATCTCTCCTGTCTATGAACACCTCACAGGCTGAATGATACTTTGTTCCTTTATGTGTGTATGATGTATTCTTGCGATGTTTTTTTTTTTTGAAATAAATGTATTCTTGCGATGCTGAGTCCCATAGTCATCGTTTCTTGGATTTGGATGACGCTTGAAGAATTCAGATTCATATATTTGACACTTTGGGTGTTGTTGGGTTTTTCCTCTGAATCATGAGGGTTATATTACTTCTTCTCTCTGTGGTGTTGGAAAGAGGAAAGAAGATAGACTGTTCTGAGAAGGATGATGTTATTTGGGCATTGTGGGTGTTTTGTCTGGAGAGGATGCAAGGATTTTTAAGGATCATTACTCTATCTCTTTGTTTCTCTGAGATAGATTGTTTTCCTGGCATCTTTTTTGGCCAAGGCTCATGTGTGTTTATAATGATACTTCTTTGTCTAATTTATAGGTTTTTGGCTGGCAATTCTATGTTCAGTAGTTTTATTGCTTATGCCTTCGTCTTTTCTGCCCCCCCCCCCTTTTTTTGCAAGGGCATTTAGTCCTCCTCTGTTGTACATTCTATTCCTCTAAAGTTATACATATATATGTATATATATTTATATGCTAATATTGATATATTAAAAATAGAGTTCATCAATCTTTTCTTGACTTTTGGGTTTAAAGTCGTTTTTTTTTTTGCACAAAAATTTTGCAGGTGGAGTTTTCTCCAAAGACCTATAATAGAAAAAAGAAAGTAGAAAAGGAACTTCGTAGATTAACAATTATAACGAATCATGGAAGATGCAAAGGAATAGAGGAAAAATTAGTTTCTCCTTATGCTAGTTTTCGGATGATTTTTATGTAAGCTTTCAGATGGATCTAATGTGTTATATGTAGAACATTTTATTTAAGAGTTTAACAATTACAGTGACTGTCTGTTTTAGTTTTATCTGATACAGTGGTCAGGGGAAGTTTTGCACGTTTCATACTTTTCTATTAAAAAAAAGGAAGGGTTTTGTGTGTTTGAATCATGGGTGCTTTTGTTAAATTTTTGTTTGGGTCAAGGATTTGTAATTTTTTTTTAAAATGTTTTGTTCTTGAGGATATTTTGCCGTCTCTCCTTTACATTCTTTTCCTTCCTATTTATTTTCGAACAAAAGGCCAATGTATAATAATTCTTGAATAAGTTAAACATCTTTAATGAAACCAAAAAAGTCATATAACATAAAATATTTTGTAATTGAGAAATACTTCTCATTTAGAATCTTCATGTTCTGCATCAAGGATGCATAAGTTGTCCATACAGGAACTAGAACCAGATAAAAGTCATTCTTGCTGTGCACTTATATCCTGTTTACTCTAGTTCCGCACCCTTTTTTGTTGATTTCTCGAATGGTCAGGGCTCCATATACTTCTTGGTTCCTACTTCTCTGTCTCCGTTCTTTTATGTTTAGTCAGAACACAATCTAAAAAATGCTCCTTAAAGAGCTTATCATTATGATATATTTTAAAGTTGTGTATGGTCTGGATATGCTCTCTGGATGTATCAGAGAACAAGATCTGTTTTTTATGTTTAGTCAGAACACAATCTAAAAAATACTCCTTAAAGAGCTTATCATTATGATATATTTTAAAGTTGTGTATGGTCTGAATATGCTCTCTGCATGTATCAGAGAACAAGATCTGGTTTCATCCGGAATGCACTGGGAGTGGATCTGATGGACAAGCAGGTCCCAGCCCGCGAGCGTTTCATGTTGCTGTTGCAATTGATTGTCATATGTTCATCTTTGGTGGCCGTTCTGGTAGTAAAAGGTATGTGCATGTCCAACATTTATGTGTACAGTAGATATGTGCGTGTTTCAATCTCAATAACTTACATCTTTTTGATGGAAAATTTTTAATTTCAGGTTGGGTGACTTCTGGGTCCTAGACACGGGTAAATGTCCAGTTTATATGTAGCTTCAAATAGTGAATAATGCTAAAAAATATAGACCAAAAACTTGGATATGCCTTCTTTTAGTGCTTTCATGATTTTTTCTGTACCTGTTGGTTTTAATTGCATTTACATATATTCTAGATATATGGCAGTGGTCAGAGTTAACTAGCTTTGGTGACTTACCTTCACCTCGAGACTTTGCTGCTGCATCAGCAATTGGAAACCAAAAGATTGTAATGTAAGTATTTCTTTGATTCTTTATCATTCACCTGGTGGAGGTATTTGTGTTGTATTTTTGTCAAAAGTAGATTGAATTGAGTGCAGGTATGGTGGATGGGATGGAAAAAGGTGGTTGTCGGATGTGTATGTCATGGACACAAGTAATTGCTTTTCTCAAGTTTTGAGATTTAATTTTTTCTAAATTTCCATTCTTAGATGGACCATATTCATTGAGAGAGTTTTGATCTGCATGCACAAACAGTATCACTTGAGTGGATGGAGCTGTCAGTTTCTGGATCATTACCAGCCCCTAGATGTGGCCATACAGCTACTATGGTTGAGAAACGGTTGCTTGTTTATGGTGGTAGAGGTAAAGTAGCATATCTTGGTCTTATGATATTTGTTTCCGCTTCATGTACACAGTCCTTCATCTGTGATTCCAGGGCCCAAATGTTTTTCTCAAAGATTGCTACTGATGCATATGCGTTATCATAAACCTTATAGTATAATGCAAGATAGTCATCCTTTTTACCCTAATTCTTCGTTTTGAATAAGTTTCACTTCCATTGTTGTTGTGTTTCCTTTCAGAAAAATGACAGATGATTGGTATTGAATACATATGCTTATAATTAAATCAGCAGCAGTTTCTTTAGAGTTCTAGTATTTTTCTGTTCTGGCTGATAATGGTTAGGTTATTTTTGCTGTCAGAGCATATAAAGAAACCCTTGCTTTAGCTAAGTTGATGTTTCTACAGGTGGTGGTGGGCCAATCATGGGTGATTTATGGGCCTTGAAAGGTCTTTTTGAAGAAGGTTTGTTGCTAAATTTTCTCACACACATGAATGTATATTGTGTACTATCTGCGAGTTGAATGTCATCACTTCTCTTTAAATAATGGTTAAATTTTCACTATATATGGCACCTGTTTTTCATTTCTATATAGGCCACATGTGAAGTTCTAGGTAGAAGTCCTTCGTTTGGCTATGAGAGAAAGATTTCCACTTGACTGCAATAATTTGGTAGAAAAGAGTTGCAGACTTTTTGTCAACGTGAAATTTTCATTTTGTATTCGATTTTTTCTATTTATTTTTAGTTGAGAAATATGGTACTAGGTTTCTTAAAATTGGTTGTCCCCACAAACAATTTTCCACTTTTATTTCTTGTTCTGTATGATGCACAAAAGGCAGAATATTCCTGAGACATCCGAACCATCCAAATCAAGGTAAGGAAACAGTTTTACGTCAAGTAGTTACACTAGATGATATCTTTGCATGAAATGAATCACTATCTTCTTGAACAATTGGCTTTTCAAAATCAGGTTGAATAGAATAAAATCTTATTTTTATGTTTAATATTTTATTTCAGCATTTCTATCTTTGCTGAATCTCTGTTGATATTCTGTTGCTTCTACTTCTCTGAGTTCATTTCATCAGCGATGGCTTTATTCTGTCTCAACTTAAAAAAAAGTACTATCATCTCATATTATTTAATTTGTTTTTAACTGACCTGGGTTCGTATTTTGCCAATTTTGTGGAAGGAAGAGAATGAAGTACCTGGATGGACCCAATTGAAGCTTCCAGGTCAAGCACCATCTCCTCGTTGTGGGCATACACTTACCTCTGGAGGGCACTATGTAAAGACCTTGATGAAGTCCCTGCTACTGTACACTTTTGTTTTAACATTTCATAGTCTTTTACAGGCAGAACACCTTTGATGCAGGAAAGTGGATCTTATAGTGGGGGGGGGGGGGGGTGGGGGGGAGAATACACGAAGGAAATAACAGAAAATAAGGGGAATGAGGACAAAAGGCACAAGAAAAAAGGGGATGAGAGTTAGAACACAAAGGAGGATAGATTAGGGAAGAAGAGAATGTGAGAAAAAGAAATGATATTCAACTAGAAACGGTATTAGATATCCAGCCTGCATATTTCTTACTTGGTAGTCCTTATAGATCACATTTATTAAGGTTTTCCAAAACTTGTGATCTCCTAAAGAGGCATAAACACAAAGTTTCCTAGTAACCAATGGCTTGTCATTTTTTACCCAAAGAAAAACCAGGGTTCGTAGTAAGTTAGGTCTTAGCTTGTTCTGCACTGATTCTTTTTTTCTTTCATTCTTTCTTGTTTATTGGAGGTGAACCAAATCCCTCGACCATTCGCTATTTTAACCTGAGATAAGCCTTAGTAGTGTGAAGTTGGTAACTGACCTTCATCGTCAGTCTACAAGCTTGAAAACATAACAATACACACCTAAGATTTAGTAGCGCTCTTTCTTCCGGTTGACAAAATAAAAATGTGGCGTCAACAAAAAATAAATGCGATATTTCCTTCGCCGTCTCTCCTTCGCCCACCTTGATCCCACTGAACAAACCTTGCTATCTTGTTCTCTCCAACAATTTGTTGAGCGCTTCCATTACAATAATGAACAATGAGGAGGACAACGGATCACCTTGCCTTAATCCTCTTGAAGCTTTGAAAAAAATTGATGGACTACCATTTACCATGATCGCAAAAGACGTAGTGGTGATGCAAGCATTAATCCACCTCCACCAATTTCCACGGAAATCTGTTATTGCCAATATGTAATTGACAAAACCCTAATTGACATGATTGTACACCTTTTCCATGTCTAGCTTATGTAACACCCTACCCTATCTCTCTTTCTATACAATTGCTCATCCACCACCTCTTTGGCTACCAATACCGCATCCATAATCTGCCCGCCTTCCATAAACGCATGGCTCTTCCCGACCACTTTGCTCATTACCTTTACAAGTCTCATGAGTAGTACTTCGCAATAAACTTGTAAATACTGCCCACTAGACTAATCGGCCGAAATTCCTTAATGTTAACTGCTCCCTCCACCTTTGCTATTAAAACCAAGAAAGTGGAATCGAGTGATTTCATAAATGTATTCGCCTCATGAAAATCCTTGAATAATTTCATAATATCATCTTTGACTAAATACCAGAACTTGTGAACAAAATCCATGTTGAAACCATCTTGTCCCGGAGTTTTATCCTTCCTGCACTGCATGAGACCTTCAAAATTTCCTCTTCGGAGAATTCTCTTTCAGGTGACACCCTACTCGCCTCATCTAGACTGTCAAAGCTAACATCAGCTGATTTAGGCCTCAACTCAAAATCTTCACGATATAGGTTACTGAAATATTCCGTCACCCCTTGTCTCCGATTATGATTTCCTTTTACTTTTTTGTCCTCAATCTTCATCAACTCCACATAGTTACATCTTCTATTGTGACTGGCCATACAATGGAAATACTATGTATTGCGATCCCCCTCTTTAATTCATCTTGATCTCGATTTTTGTCTCTAGTCAACCTTCTTCCTATGCAACTTAGTCGCCAGTTCATCCTTAAGATTTTCCTTCTTCTCTATTATCTTCTATAGTTACTGCCTCCTTAGCTTCTAACCTGTTGATGGCCTCTAGTTCTCAAAAAAGTACTTGTGTGCCGATGCTCTTCCCTCTCTACTCCATTGCTTTATTGCTGTCTTTATTGCCTTGAGTTTATGCACTATTATAAAGCTAGCCTTGTCATTAACCTCATTGCCTCTCCACCATTCTTCAACCTTTGCACAAAAATCATCCACTGTTAACTATTTATCTTCAAATCTAAATGGGCAAGGACCCCACATGATCCCATCCAAATCAAGACAAATGGGAAAGTGATAAAAAATGATCATCTGCAACCTCTTCTGGCATATACCTGCAACTTGAAGATGACATGTGACAGACACCAGGAACTGATCAATTCGAGAACATGTAGGGTGTATCCTTTGATTTGACCAAGTCTATTTTCCGCCAGTAAGTGGAAGATCAACAAGGTCCAATCTCTCAATAGTCTCCTTGAATTCTTCTGCACAAATCCTTGAGAAGGAATTCTCTGTTCTTTCTTGTATGCTTAACCCCATGTTGAAGTCCTCTCCCACTACCCTAGACATATTCCACTTATGTTTGCATTTCTCCAAATCATTCGAGAACACTGCTCTATCACTCCCTTCCCTTTTGTTATAGATCCCTCTGAACACCCATATGCCCCCACATCTCCGATCTTTGAAAAGGCAAAAAACAGAACACTCAACCTTATGTACTCCACAGACCGGAAGCTTTCCTCCTCACATAACCAGGATGCCACCCACTGAGCCTGAAGCCGGTAACTCCTTCCAAACCACCTATATATTTTTCTGCAAGCTTCTAATGACCCTCTTTTGCATATTCTCCATTTTTGTCTCCTACAAGCAGATGATATCTAGTTTCCATCTGCTCATACTTCCCCTAATTACTTGCCTCTTCTTATGATCATTAATTCCCTTAACATTCCACGAAATTTTTTGCCCAAACATGGATTAAATGTTTATTTCAACTTCCCCCCCTTTCTTTCCCCCTCTCCTCATACTACCGTAATTAATACTGGACTGCAATCTCTTTAGCTCCATAGAACCTGACTCTCCCTGCCTATTCGTTCTTCTTGTCACATTTCTGTCTCGTTCCAACTTCTCTTCTCTCCTTCTCTCTATCTCCATGAATGAAGCCATGGCCTGCATTTCTCTCTCTTTCTAACTCTCTTCTCTTCTTATCCATGTTTTGGCTTGTCTTAAGACCCTAAACAGCTGTGCTCTTTTCCACTCCAAGGAAATTCCTGGCGGTGGAGAGGAAATTCTTTGATATTGTCTTAAAAGGGAAGGTTTATGATATTTTGAGAATCATTGAGAATGACTTTAGGAGTTGTTTCTTTGTCTGCTTCTTTGATGAGGAGACTAAATGTTTCTTTAAGGCTGTTTTTTCTTTGGGTGAAGGGCTACAACTCTTAGAGGAATTTGAGAGAAAAAGGCAGAGCTTTGATTTTCTCTCTAGGAAAGAACAGGCATGGAAGATATCTCAAGCTGGTGGAATGGAACAAGGGTGGCAAGTGGCGAGTACTCTTCTCAAAACTCATACCTCAATGGTATTTCTAGGGGATGGATCTTGATTTTTATACCACATTAATACATATACCATATGAAGTTTCTGCCATTTTATTATTACTCTGTGGGATCTTCAAAGAAATATCTTAAGAAGAAAAGATACATAATGTAAGTCTCAAGAAGGAAAAATATCCTTTAAAAGTCAAAATGTTGAAAAATGAAAACAGAAGAAAAGATACCAAAGTAAGTCTCAAGAAGGAAAAGTATCATCTAAAAGCCACAACGTGGAAAAATGAGAACATCCATGACCGTAACAATAAAAAGTTTAGTTATAAATATACTTGGGATTAGGATTATCTGCATTACTTCTTTATGGCGTAAGGTGCATGATTTTTTCTGGAGTTTGCCTTTGAGTATTATTCAAAGGAATTGTGAGGCTATTCTATAGTTGATCTCTGTCCCATTTTACTTGTTTTCTACTTTGTTTTCTTTATTTGGTAGGAAGATATTTTATCCTAACTCTTTTTACTCTCTATTTTAATCTTCACAAGGTTTTTTTTTTTCAAATGAAAAGATAATGTTATCATCTTTATCATCAATCATCATCATCATTTCTTATTTTTATCTTTCATGTAATTTCTCACTATATTTCATACCTTATGACTTCTCAATTGCAGCTGTTGTTATTTGGAGGACATGGAACTGGTGGTTGGCTGAGCCGTTATGACATATATTACAATGACTGCATTGTTTTGGACAGAGGTAATAATTCTTCGACATGCCATTTTTGAGCTCTATTTGTTTTGTGCCATCATGCAAGCAACCCGTCTATTTTTTTTTTGTGTGCTAGTGATGTCTAATTTACTTGTATTTGTTAGAATGAGTTGAGATAATCTATTACTATGTTGTTTCTACACCATTGGTACCTACATGTGAACTTTAGCAATCTCTAACTTTAGGAATTGATGACTTGTTGGATTATTCACAATGGGTAACTTGGAGGGTGGCAACTTCACTTTTTCGTCATGCAATGTTAAGCTTAAAAATGAAGTATTGAATATTAATAGAATTTAGCTAGGCCCAAGAATGCAACTTGATTATCAACTTCTTAATCCTACTCGCTTTAAAATTTCCTAAAGAAAAAGTGTAGGAAAGATTAAGATTAATTTGCTTACGTAGGATTTGGAAATAAGATCATGTACGTCAGTTGTTAATGTAATAAGTCTTAAGTAATATATGTAAGGTTTTGTTGCATCATATAATAAAAAAATTGAGGAACTCTCAAAGTATTTTATTAATTAATTGAATTATACCTCAAAAAGTGAAATTATAGAGATGTTATGATGCTACTCAAATACCATTTCCTATATAGTATTAAACTTAGAAATACTAATACTAATAGGATTAGGAAATAATGGTACTAAGACAAATGAAAAACTAAATGGTACAATAATTTTATATTTTAATAGATTTATAATCTTATCTACTTAGGCAATCCAGAGTTAAATCTATTCTGTATAAAAAAAGGGGTGCGTCCGTTTTTGTTGTCAAGAAACTAATGATTTTTTGTTTGAAGAAAGTGAGGGGGCGTGTACAGACATAAACATATATCTACCGACCGGAGATTACGTTGATGAAATTGTTCATTGTTGCTCTCTACGAAAACTGATCTCTTGTTTCAGTATTTATTGCAAAATTTGTGGAAATAGAAGATGGAACTCTTGTACTCCTAACAGTTGTTTCTTTGTCAGTAATTTATCCATTCTCCCCCCATATTTTTACCTTGATTCTCTGCCATAATGCAATTTTCCTATATGTAGATTGTGCTTTGTCTAAAAAATTTTGCTTTCAAGTTGTAAATCTCTCCTTTTCTTTCTTATCCTGACAAGTGATGTAATGTTTTTCCTACTAGTGTCTGCACAATGGAAACGCCTGCCCACTGGTAATGAACCTCCTCCTGCTCGAGCATACCATTCTATGGTATGTATTGGTACACGCCATTTGTTATTTGGTGGCTTTGATGGGAAATCGACATTTGGTGATTTGTGGTGGTTGGTTCCAGAAGGTAGTAATATGTCATTTCAGATAAATATTCACCTATTTCTTTTTTTCCTTCCCCAAGTTTTTATGACCAATCAAAGGAGTATTGGCAAATGACAAATTTTATATAATAGACTGATGCTATATACTATACTATACTTGTCTATTTATAATTCCTATTGAGTCATGAAATATTTGAAGTAACATAAAGAGTGATATGTATAATAAACAGACTATTATTTTATTTTTAAGGTAATTATGTTTGCAACTTATTTTTTCATCATGGTGGTGGCTGGAGGGTTGAAATAGGTTGTTATCAATGTATAATTTCTTGTGGGTATCTCCTCTAGAATTGGAGACTTATTCCTTTATTATTCTTTTCCCACTGTCGTGTATGGAGTAAGGATACTTTAATGCTTCAGAGGGGGCTATACTTGTGGGTTTGTGGTTCCCTCTCTCTTTTTCTCTTTTTTTCCCTTGGGGGGGAGGCGGAGGTCAGTTTTATTGGGCCCTTTGGTTGGAGGAGAATGCTAGGATTTTCAGGGAGTGATCTCAGCCGGTTCATGTTATTTAGGATGTTGTGTATTCCTCTGTTCTCTTTGTTTGACGCTGACGGTTTTTGAAGAGGTGTTTTATCCATGTAGCACCAGGTCGGGGATGCTATCTTCTGTTTTCTCTTTCTCTATTAGAGGATCCATTTTCCTCTCATCCTTGTTTGTAATTTTTCTTTCTTCTAAAAAATATTCATTCTTTTATTAACAGGACAGAAAACTTTTGTTTGTATGAAATGTTGGAGGAAAAGGAATGTCTGAAACGAATGAGATTGAAAGGGTTCGTAGTATTATATGATTCGTAGATCTCTACTTTATTGTCATAATTTGTGTCTGAAAGTAAGTCCTTTTATTATTTTTTTGCCATCTATAGGGGATCTGTAGCTAAATCAGACCTAAACCAGATTAAGTGGTGGGTAGAGGGAGCGGGCCGGTCCTTTAATGGATGATGAAGTGTTTCCTCCATTGTATAGCTCAGCCATTTAAAAAGAACTAGTTCTAGTTCTTACTCATGATTTTATCTTGCTTTATAGATGATCCTATTGCGAAAAGGTTTATTGCATCTTCTCAGCAAAATCTTCCTGAAACTAGTAATGTTGGAATTGCAGTTGATAACGTTCAATTTAAAACCAAGGTATGGATCAGGATGACTCTGTAGAATCTAAATATTATATTTTGCTTTTTGTATACTTAGCTCATTGTCAAGTTGCTTAGTACCTTAGTTTTTCAATTGCTTGAGATACAAGGTCTTGCAAGATTATTCTCAAAATTTTTTGGTGTATGGTACCCTAAAGCTGAGACATTTATTGGATGCAAATGTCTAAATTGGTCCCTGCCTTCTAAACCTTATGTCTAATATGCATGATTCCTGATCCTGAAAAGTTGCAAGGTTGGCATTCAGATGAAAGGCCCTTGTTCCTTTAAGTTTATGTTGTGAATCAACCTCTTAGTCAGACAAATCAGAAATACATTAGTGGCATTCTTTAAGATCCATATATTGGTTTCTCTGGTGCTAGGCAAACGAACTCTGTTTTGAATTTAAAGTTCATCAAGTTCTTCCTTGATTATACATCGGACGGAGGTTTAGTACTCACTCGTTGAGCATCGTCAATGTATTCAACAGGAAAGCAGAATGGAAGATTCAGCTATATCTGAATTACAGAAAAGATTAGAAATTGTAGTTTCAGGCTCTGGTCCTGGGCATCTGATTATGGATGAGTTGGAAGACAGAGAATTTATGGAACTGGGGTTGAAATTGATTGGGGGACATCTCAGCAATGCACAGGTCTGACACATTCAGGTAAAGCTTGCAGTTATAGTAACTGGTAATGTTGGTTGATCGATTATGTTTTCTTAGGGAAAGAAGGCAACTCTGGCACTTCGTGACCATTGGAGGAGGTCTGCACCAAGGTCAATACCACTTAGGGAGCTTGGACCCTTGCTCCGTGATTACCAAAGGCTGATTACTCAACAACTTCTGTAAGAACTATAGTTATTATTCTTTAGTGGTAGTTTTCATTTCCATAGACCATTTTACTGGCTACTTCCTCAAAATTTGGGGGCTTATCCATGAAATAAGTCAGTATTGTGTATCATTCCTAAGAAAGATCCATTTGATTCCCTCTTCCCAACTTTCTTGATGATTCTAGAGATTGTACTATGAAATATCTGTTTAGAGTCAATTGACACTATTAATGCTTATCCTCATCAACTGAGTGCATCTGAGATGTTGGAAGTTGTATGTGGTTTTTTCTGATGTGTCAGCATGAAATACAAAGAGTTTGAAACTGGATACAGATTGTATGTTTTAAAATTTATCTAGAACTATTTGTTTGTTCATCAAATAATGTTGATATAATATGTGCTGTGCATTTTACCATTGTTCTTTGATTATTCTCAAAAGTAAATAGTCTTTTTCTTTCTTGTGTTATGTTTGTTAATATAACAGAGCAGTTGGTGGATCTGGTTTTCACTCAGTTGACTCAAGTTTTCTTGCAAAAGATGCTTACAAGTTTTACCATCTCAAAAATGCTTCTCAGGTAGGTTGTGAATGGGTACTAGACAAACTAAATTTTTTACTTAGTTTATGTTGTGCTTAACCTATGAAGATTTAGTATTTCATTTTCTTCTGGGAAAATTATCATTCTGTTATCAAACATAAAAAAAAAAAGAAAGAAATGGATTCCTGAATTCTTTGTTAAACAGATTTTATATAGTACAATTTGATTACACCTGGGTCATTTTACTTTATTACTCTACTCGATCAGGCAGGTATCTGGATGCAAAATATGCGAAGAGACATTGTGGTGGTTAAAATATGGGGTCTATTACTTTCCCCATAAAAATAGGGCTTACATGGGAATAGCTGGAACGAATTGGTTCCATTCTGATTCACGTGATGTCGACCCGAATTCAATTAGCTTTTATTTTTTATTCAACCTCAGGTTCTTGTCTAGTTTCTGAATCCACAATATGGAGAGAAAACCTATTTCATAATTGCTGGAGACATATAGCTCCTTATTGTGGTAGAGAACATGGTATTTCTGTTCAATAATTTTGGTCATTTCTGAAGTACATTTCGCATAATCCAAGAAGATTTCATGTTCCTGTTAAACAATCTTGATGTGAGCCCACAAAAACTCACTTTCTGAAAGTAGTTGAGAATTTATTTGGAAAGTGAGTTGGGTTTGTGCTCCATTTCTATGAAGTGAAGGAAAAGAATTTGGGAGATCCATTTTTGGGTGTTAAGTAATATAAATGTGCAGTTGATTGAGTAAGAGCTTTGTTCAGAGCTTTTAGTTCATATGCAAAGAACTCAACAAACGTAGATTTTGCCTAACAAGACAACTTTCAGACTGTGAACTGTTTTTTAAAGCTATAGTTGTTTGGCTTTAGTTATTTTCTTCTAATAGATAAAAATAATTATTTAGTTGTTAAATTGCTTCTGTCACTAGGCACGTGGTAGCAACTGCACATATGGCTACTATCGTGTCTTCTTACTAGTAGTAGTTATAGTAATTATTATTATTATTGTTGTTTTTATTATATCGTGTAATGTTGAGATGTTACTTATGGTGAATTGGGCATGAGCTGTTAAGCTAAAACTGAAGATGATTGTGAGCAAGTCTTGACAAGGGGAACATATTAATCTTTAATTTAAAGTTGATTTAACCAACCTTGTCTTGGTGCCACCTGCTTTTTTTCTCCTTTTATAATGAACATTTTGATCTGGCAATCTTATTCGTCGTTTTCCTTATATTTTCTAACTCTTAAGAGTTGGTGGTTTCTTTTCAGTTACGAATGGATGATGTCCCAAAGCTGTTGAAAGAGTACAAACAACTTCCGTCAGATTAAAGGTAGTGTTGGAGATCTCGTCTCAGAAACCCAGGAAATCAGCATGAGGCCTTGCCAAGTTCTCTCTTGAAGTCATTTAAGCAACTTGAACCTTTAGTATTGGGGCACATAGCGTCATGAAAATACCAGTTATACACAAATTATTACTAGGGGAGGAAAGACACTGATAACTATAACGATGTTTGGCCATGTATTGCTGTCAAGATAAGACAAGACAAGCTTTCTGTATTTGACATTAATTCATCATGATAAAAATTCTTAAATAAGAATAATAGGGCTTATCAGAGTGTAAATAATAAAATAATATTTTACTGCATCACTCGAAATAAACATTTTACTGCATGGACTCAATGTTTTTGCTGATCTCCTCCAGTTTCTTCATTCTCACTCTTTCACTTTCAGTCAGCAGCTGCTTACAAGGTTGGACCATCAGTTAGATCAGAGTTTTCTATATGCTACCTTGTCTTGCTAGAGATTGAGAGCAACTTACCTCCATTAATGTAGCAACTAACTGAGTTTTCTCTTTGCTCTTTTCGTTAAAAGCCTCCAAAGCATCTTTATATTCTTTTTCCTGTCATGAGCAGCGGCTGGCCTTGTCAATACCTTGTATGGTCTTCTCAAATTCAGTTACCATGTTATGGTTATTCTTTGAAGGGTTGTTGATACATTCCTCTTTTTCAGGGTCAGATTCAGATATCAAAATCTCAACCGTCCAATATGCAATGAGGAAATGTATTAGCAAGTTGCAATAAATGGTAAAGCTAGACTGGTATGTTACCTTTTTCTGGCAGCTTTGTCCAAGTGGCTTAAGCTCCCGATTGGCCAAATCGATTCTCTTACGCACCATTGCTACTTCCTTCCTCAAAGGGTCTCCGAGCACTTCGAGCTCCTAATAAATTGCATCATCATTTCGTAAGTTTAAAACAAAGTGATTTTCAGATGCTAATGATGTTTTGTAACAGGAAGTATAGACTAACTTCCCACATCTGTGCTAAGCGCCTTGTTTCTTCCTCAGCACGGCCTAACTGGAGTTCAACTTTCTCTTTAACCTCCATCTTTTTCCTCTCAATCTCTTCTTCTTTAGCTTGAAATGTGGACATTGCAAGCCTCGGAATCTCTTCATCATCGTAGTTGTCTTCCATTGATGGTCTCCCGCTGCTGCCAATGCTTCCTAAGTTCCGCATTTTCTGCATTATCTCCTTGCAGATATTAATGCTGCCCTCTTGAGCGCCCTCTACTTCAACATTTGCCAAACACCTGCAAGATGATCTATATGTGTGTCTCATTGTTTGTTTTTGCTTTTACTTCAAAACTAAGTTCTCCCTGGGGAAGGACTTGCTTTCTTTTCACACCATCCCAAAGAAAGCAACTTAAAGAAAGTGTTTCAATTGCTTTTCTTTCTCTGGGAAGATATCAACAAAATCAAGAGGATTAGTAACAAGACTCCCAAAATTTAGTTGCTTTCTCTTATCTTCATCTCCAAATTGTCGACCAAATAGTAGGTTTTGTAATACGATTTTTAATAACGTAGACTTTCAACTTTTAAAGTTCTAAGACTCTACTTTTCATGCAAATTTGAGAATGAGTACTTTAATTTTTATTAGTCAAAACACATGCTCAAGAAAGAGAAAAAAAATAAAAAGATCGAAATTATTCTAACAAAATATGGAAATGAAAACCCATTTTGGAAGCAATCATAAACCACCAACCACTGATCTCATGCCGGTTGATTTACCAACCTTCTCTTTAAAGACTTTTCTTCTCTATCTATTTACTTCCGAGATAATATTTGTTTCAAGTGGTTAAATTATGAAATTCAGAAGTATGATTGACAACACTTTCTACTGTTGGAGCAGTGCAACTCTACCACATCATTGAATTGATAAGGTAACTAATTTATTATCAACACGTTAAGATCAACTGAGTGCTGTTGTAGTTCTTACTTAGCATGATTGACAAGTCGGGAAACTCAGAAATTTTCATAATATGCTCATTGTAAGTGAGCCAAACATTACATTAAAAGTAAACATCTAGACATCAGGAACAGGTTGAACAATTAAAGATAATACATGATCTTTAGTTTCCCCATCTGAAACACCAAATCCATCTCCATGCAGATAAATGCATTGCGCCATCCGAGCAATATTCATTGAAATTTCAAAAAGATTCTTCGACATGAGCTTGTTTGTTATTCGTTCTTCATTCATCATCTTCCATGTTTCTTTTATCAAGTATTTTATGTGTTCACGTGCATCTTCTTCCGAGACTTTAGCTTCATGCATATAGCATTGAATTGATTTTGAAACATCTCCCCTTTTTAGCTCAGCCTAAAAACTCAACTCAACAAGTGATATTAAAATGAATAAGTGGATATGAACATAGCGCATATACATATATATATATACACACGTTTTTAGTGTGTATGTATATAGTATATATACGTTTTCTTTTTAGATTAATTGACTACATAACATTAAAATATGTAAGAATATATGAAACTAGCATGTATATGAAACTATGCTTTTAATATGTCCTATGTAAGATGTTGTAAGTAGTTTTATTTTTTTTCTAGTATTAAAGAGCATAAACAACCTATCAGCTTCTATACTAGTAGATTTTTTTTAAATCTAAAGTCATGTACTAATTTTTGATATATTTTAATTTTGTATTTTCAAACTTCTACTGAAATTATCTAATCACTAACTGTCGTATAGAAACTGTTAACTTTTGAATATGTAGCTGATAATATATCAAAATTATACTATATAAATAATAATGTGTCATATGACATCCACATCATATTAAAATTTAAAAATTAACAAAAATACTTTATTAAACCTTATTAATTATTATTATTTTTTCTATATAAGCCTCTAAACTAATTTTTGATTTATTTTAATTATATACTTTTAAATTTTTACCAAATTGACTATTAGCAGTAATAATAAAGTATTAACTTATTGACATATTTAGGACCATTAACTTCTGAACATGTGTCTAATAACATATCAGAATCAAGATGCTTAAGTAATGATATGTCATCCATGTTAGATTAAAAATTAAAAATTAGTATATCTACCCTATCAACCCTTATATTAATTGGTTTCTTCTATTTAAGCCCATGTACTAATTTTTAGTTTAGTTTAATACTATACTTTCAAATATTTACCAAATTCATCATCAACGATGATGATAAAGTATTAACTTTTGAATATGTTTAGAGCTATTAATTTTTAAAATCGTATCTAATGTCATATCAAAATCACGATATATAAATAATGATGTGTTATCTGTGTCAAATTAAAAATGTAAAATTTAGAAGAAATATCATGTGAACTCCTATAGTAGTTATTTTTTTTTTAATTTAAGCTCTTGTACTAATTTTTTTTTATCTATTTTAATTTTATACTTTCAAATTTTTACCAAATCCACCATTAGCACTATTGATAAGGTATCGACTTTTGGATACATTTAGTGTTATTAACTTTTAATTATGTTGCTGATGATTGTGTCAAACTCATAATATGTAAGTGATGACGTGCCACATGGCCTGTCATTTACATAAGATTAAAAATTTAAAATCTCCATTTGGGTATCTTAAAATCATCTTTTTGCCATCTATCCTCTTGTGTCTTAATTTTTGTACACTCCCAAATTCAAAATTTGAAGTCTCTTTTTATCATCTCATTC
This sequence comes from Carica papaya, assembly GCF_054855325.1. Lineage (NCBI taxonomy): Eukaryota > Viridiplantae > Streptophyta > Magnoliopsida > Brassicales > Caricaceae > Carica > Carica papaya. The sequence goes on along the minus strand of NC_142310.1, from coordinate 3,005,085 downwards.
TTCTTCATTCCCATCATTCGTTCTCAAAAGTAGAGAGGGAACAATAAGATCTCCTCATCATCTCTTTTTTCCTTGTTGATTATGGTCCATAAAGTAAACAAAGAAGTTCATAGAATCTTTACTCAGAGAACGAGAAGTAAATAAAACACAAATATCAAAATAGTATTTATAACTTATATGAATTTTTAGTATCACTTCATATTTTATTATTTGTCTTTTCTCTACTTATTCAATCTCTAAGTGAAGATTTCACAAACTTCTTTGTTCATTTCGAGGACCATGATTAGTAATGAAGCAAGAGATGACAAAGAGACCATGTTGTTCCCTCTTTGATTTCAGGGTTGATGATGAGAATAAAGAAGGAAATGAAGAGAATATGACATTTAAATACGGGATTCGAGGTTTACAGAAATTAGGGCAAGAAGGGATAGATGGCAAGAAGATGATTCTTGAGTATAGATGGACTTTTAAAGTTTTTTAATATGACATAGATGATAGACCATGTAACTTATTACTTTTATATCATGATTTTGATGCATCATTAGTCACGTATCCAAAAGTTCATAACTTTAAACATGCCCAGAAATTAATACTTTATTATTAGTGTTGAGGGTGGATACACTCAAAATTTAGAAGTATAGGATTAAAATAGACTAAAAATTTAGTACAATGACTTAGATAGAAAGAGCCAATTAATACAAGAGTTGAAAGGGTATTTGTGTTAATTTTAAGTCTTTATTGTAATGTTAATGAGACGTCATGTAATATGTCATTACTAACGTGTAATGATTTTAATATATTATCAGCTACATATTTAAAAGTTAATAACTCATAAACAATAGTTATTACTGAAATTCGATAAGGTCAAGTAAACTAAAAATTAGTATAAGGGTTTAGATAGAAAAAACCAACTAGTACTGAAGTTGATAAAATATTTATGATGGTATATAAGATGCACTAAGAACGATAATATTCCTACCATCCATTTAGCTAAATTAATTTAATCAATTCTGAAAGTATATTAATCTTTCGGGTAATAATTTTTATTTCGGTATGCTAAAAAGTGTGTGACAATCAATTTTTACTGTAATGCTTTACTATTAAAAAAAAACAGCTAATAAATTTTAATACGGAATATTTTAAAGTATAGTCTTGATAAATGAAATTAAATATGGAAATTATATATAGTTTGAAATGATAATATAATTGCAAGAATTTTTATAGATTTTTTTTTTCCAAATACGAGCTCTTCTTAATCTTTTAATTCTAAACAAGAATAAATTTTTTTTTCAAGTAGAGTAAGAGGGATTGTTTACCGATGATGTTGCCAGATCATCCACAAGCCGAAAAATAATCGATGACAAACGAATAATTTTTGGATAGCGAACTATGGATTGTGATTCTCCCTTTGCAATTGCTTCCATGAGAATGTGAATATGCATTAGTACAACAGGTCCAGAAATAGACACCCATGCATTTTCAAGATATTCTTCTAAAGATGGTATGTACTGCTCGTGGTACCATCTTGCTTCCAGTAATTCTGATTCACAGAAATCTGCCCACTAGAAAATTCAAACTTTGCATCTACTAAGATAGAAGACAAACTGAAACATATCTATAAAAGTTTCTATGTATTAAAAAAAATATCAAAAAATTTTCTTGAGTACGATAAGAAATTTAGGGTTCATTACTATTTTGAGCATCAATTAATTTATTTGCAGAGAAATTAAATATTTAATATTTTCTGGCCGAGAAAATCATTTATTCTTCTTCATGCCAATTAAATTAAATATAAAAATACAAATTGCAGGTACTTACCAATTGCTTTAATTGTGGAACAATATTAATTTCTTGTTCTTTGAGGACATTAAATGCTATTTCGTTGATGATATTATATAAAGCCACAAAAAATATCTTCGTATACTCCGAAAGTTGTCCAATTGCATTGATATCCCATCTACAATAGCAAGTCAAATAATTTAACTATAGAACAAAAAAATATAATATAAAAATACAAGGTAATAATCCTAACCTTTTTATGACTTTTGTGAAGAGTTTGAGTTCATCTAAAGTACCGTATACGTCATACATATCATCAGCTATTGTTATCAATGAGATAATCTTTGTTGTTATCTGTCTGTAGTATCCAATTTGAGCCTCATACATAATACCAACAGTCCAAAGAAAATTCTCCATCAATCTATCCCTTGCAAAGTGTAATTTTTTGTGGAAGTTCATATTTGTCCACCATCTTTCAGTATGATAAATGCAAAAAACAAAAAAAAAAGTTAGATGTGTTTTAATAGATAGCAAAATAAGTTCTCGGATCATGAAGTTAGATTGTTGTTTTCCTTTGAAAAACAATAATTATATTCTCACCTTGATCCATGCTTTAGTTCTTCTTGGTACGTAGCCTGCACTATGTTAAAATCTAATTTAGCAAGCTCGAGTACAATCGAGTTCATGTTCAATTTCTTCTTATAAGCATCAATGAACCATCTAGCTTCAACTCTTTGCATTCTCCAATGTAAAGGAAGCTCCAGCGCATGTTCCACTAGCATTTTAAGATATTCATTAATTTCATTCTCTTTTTTTATATATTTTTTAAGATGTTCGATTGTGAAATTTTGAGCCTCATCTAAGATTGCTTCATTCTGAATTAGTAGGTATGAAGCTTCGTACAAGCTTAACATTCCCCATGTGTCCTCACCTAGGCACGACTTGAAGTTTCCTTCTTCCATAAAATTTTTAAACACCTCTACAATTAACAATTAAGCTTATATGTAAAAATTATTTACTTGAAAAAAAATAAATATATAAATCATTAAAACTATTAATTTATCATACTTTTACCTTGCGATACATAATACCCATGTTGTCGTAGAAGTCTAAATTCAAGTGCTGCACTATATAAGTCCTTTCTTATCAGTGTCCCATTTTTATAACAGTTTTTACTTACACACTTCATAATTGTGCTTATTTCATTGTCAAAATGATAAGATATTCCAAGTCTTTGCAAGGAGTCGATAAGATCTAACTTCTCTCCAACGTCTACCATTTCCTTTAACATCATGTTAACTTCTTGTATTAGCTTATGAGCTCGCGCATTATGAAAATTTCCCTACACACGTAAAAAAAAAAAAAAAAAAAAAAAAGACAATTAATACTTACATTTTCTATTGAAAATTAATAAATTAAATATTTAAACATATATGGTTAATTACCTTATAATCGTTTCTCAATGACTGAATGTAATCGTCATTCCAAATGCATGACTGATAATTTGCAGATCTTCTAAAAGAATTTGGTGGTTGGGAGTTGGAAATTTCAGTGGAATTGATAATGGTGGAATGAACTGGACGAGAAATTTTACCCTGACTAATGAACAAAGATGTAGATAGAGGTACAAAGTGAATTCTATAAGGTGATTGTGTTACAGGTAATACAGACTGTAATGGGTAAAGAGCCATAATATGAAAATGTTGTGCGTAACTAAGATGGTTATTAAATTCAACATCCATGCATATATATATATATATATATATGTTGTGTTTGTGTATAGCTAGTAACTGTTTGTGCCTAATGTATATGAGCTTGTTATTATTATATATGTATATATAAATTATAATATTGGTAAAAATATGCTGATGATTCAATATAATTAAGTATAATACTAATGATGCAACTTTATGCATTTTTGCTTGCATTAATTCTTGCAACGTGTTCATCATTTGTTTGTTTTTTTTTCTTTAATTATTTATTTTTATTAAAAAATTATGTAACACTCGGACTTGAAATTTGGTTAGAGATTAATTTTAATATAAAAAAGTATAAAAACTTATTTTTAAAATTAATAAATTTTAATTTAATATGTAATTATGAAAAAAATAAGTTGAGTATGAAATTGAATACAATTTTGAAAAAAAAGAGATGAAAATTTGGGTTCGGATGATATTTTTAAAAGAAAAATCAGAAACTGGGGGTCAGAACACAATTAAGAAAAATTGCACCACGTAGAACTGCCCAGTCAGCAGCTTCGACGAACCGAAACGCGTCGCATGACAAGCCATGTTGACTCGGTACCACGGGGGAGGCCACATTGGCTATCTGCGTGCCTCGCGATCGGACGGTCTGGAAGCGTTCCCGCGCACGTGGACTGTCCGGATCCGTTTTCTCATCAGGCGCGATTGGACAATCGGATTCAAATGCGATGAACGGTTCATATTCATTCTCTCTTTAAACATGATCGGACAATTGAGATCAAATTGTAATGAACAGTTTAGATTTATTTTCTCTTTAAATGCAATCGGACAGTTGAAATCAAACGCGATGAACGATCCAGATTAACGCGAGAAGGGTATAAATATCTCGCATCATAGTAAACCCAAACCCTAACTGCTAGCCTCCTGCTGGAGAAGAAGAATTAGTTACCGGAGAAGGGAGCCGACCGCTGCCCGCCATCGTACCGGAACCACATTTGACAGCCAAAAAAGGTAAAAATTCTCCTATCCGTTCAGAATTTGATTCAGAGCACCCCCATGGCCAAATCGGAGCAAAAAAATGGTTGGTGAGCTGAAAACTGCGGGCAAAGCCTGGCGGTGCCACCATAAACAAAACTCGCAACTGTCTCTAATGAGTTTCTTCCTGTTTTTTGCTTCATGTGATTTTTTCACTGTTGTATTCACCGTTATGTTTTTTATAGGTTGACTGAAGAAAAACGTCCAGCTGCGAAGGTGAGCCAGAGAAGCTACCGTATTGAAAAATTTTGCCACTAGTAGGTTTCCGTTTTTTGACTTTTTTCGGCCAACCGAGATCTCCTAACGTATTTTCTTGCATAGATGAGTATAAAACCATCCAAAATCGGTCAAAACTCACCGAAAACGGTCAAGCCGAGGCAAACTGCCGTCGCGGGCAGTAATGCCGTCGCCAGAGCACAGTGATGCCACCGTGCTGGAATCCCGAAATTTTTTAAAAAAGATTTTTTTCACAGATTTTAGATTTTTGGAGTATTTTTAGGTATGTGAAGTGTGTTTTAATCTCCGCAGAAAAATTTAGAAAATCCAGGGACCGTCAGTAGGCGTAGTAAAAAGTTTAGTATTTCAAATACTAATTCGGGTAAGAATCCCTCACCTTATTCTCTGTTATAGAATTGAAGCTTAATAATCGATAATATGGTATTTTTGTAATTTAAAATTTTTTAAGAATAATTACAGGTTACTAATGGAACCAGAATTGATTAGTCATTTATTTGTTATCCTATGCAACTGATTGTTGAATTTACAGTTTTAAATACATGATGATATATTAAAATGGTTAAACAATTAAGTTGTACTTTCTTGATATATATATTGCTTGTCTTGCATAATTTACGGTTGATTTGTGAAATTGAAAATTAATATGCAAACGAAAAATTGTTTGGTAATGTGAATTAATGAATGGTAGCCTTACTGGATATTTTGGGAGATGGTAGACAGATCAGGTACATAGAAAATCCTACCGTGAACGTTGCCTCATATCGGACAGGATATCGAGAAATGATATTTTTGACGCTCATACCATACAGGGAATGGGGGCGACCCGATTCACCATCATACCAGACGGGGTATTGAAGGATAGTATTTTGACACTCATATCGGACGGGCTATGAGGATGACCTGTTAGTTGACAATGTTGGATATTGATTCACAGGTGGTGAGACATCTCTATGGATCCCCAGGGATACCAGTAGACAAATAAAAAGAGAAAATTATTGTTTTTACTCACTTGAATATGAGATTGAAATATTATTTGAGTCATTGTCTCTATAAATCAATTTTAAAAATCTCACAACGGTAAATATATGTAATAAATGGTTTTCTTTATAATAAATAAATTTACTTAAATCAAGAGTTTCATTTGTTGTTTTTATGATTTTTACCAACATTCAGTTTCTGTGTTGGTGAATAATGTGATATTTTTACTAGGGTAGTGTAGCTTACCATTTCATTAACTATTTCAAATCAAAAAGACCAAGACTCATATCCTGATCAACAAGAGGGTTGTGAATAGCTCACCACCTGTACTCCCTTCAAAAATTAGTAAAGGTCATTCTAAAATATTCAGTATATTGTCTTTTTTTTTATTTCTTTAATTTTCGTTTGTTCTTTTAGAAATGACATTCTCATAATCTTATTGGGTATTTTAAATTATTGTATAAGAAATGTAAACTCTTAACTTTATTATTTCTCTTCCACATTTAATTTATGACTTTATTTCATTTTAAGTTCTGGCTCTTTACCACTTGTATTATAATTAATATTTACTTGATTAATATAATCAACAAAATATATCAATTTTTATTTTGAAAAAAGAAAATAATAATAATTATATATATGGTTGCCATTCTTGGAATATGTTTTTCGTATTCATGCAACATCAAAACAAAATCTTAAATAAATATACTATAAATTGCGCTTACGTCAAAAGATAAAATAAATGATTAAAAATCAATAAGAAAGGCAAAATATTATACAACAAGTTTTTTTTTAACATGCATGATGATGTGATATGGATATGTACATGGTGCATATTTTTCTATTAATATAATTATTTGCGCATGGATGGTTGTAAACAAGCATTATATAGTTTTGTATATCTATACTACACTATATGTATATATTTAATCTAAATGCAATGGAGGAGGCTCTTTGTACTTTATGTATTTTTACTCGGTTCGTCCACCATTTCCCAAGATATCTAGTAAGGCTGTCATTCTATCTGTTTATTTGATCACACCCCTTTCCTGTTTTCCTTTAGTCTCTATTATTAAATCAAATATAATCACATAAATAAATAAACATGCATCCGGTAATGCAATCATGTCTCAAATTCCAAATCAAACAGTAGTTAGGTAAGACTACTACATGCATTTAAACCATAAAATAGATAAATAAGATACTATCATACTTTTAGACTATAAAATAAATCAATAGAGAATAGTTTTCGGTTCGGGCTCCATTAGAAATCTGTAATTAATTATGCACATCTATTTAATTTGTACAAAATACCGTATTATTATTTATTTAAACTTCAATTCTATGATAGGGAATATGATGAGACTCTTACTCGATCTGACGTCGAAAAGCTAAACAGTTTACTGCGCCTAAGGGCGGTTCCTAGATTCTCTGAATTTTTCTCTGATAACTGAAACGCGCTTATAGTACCTACAAATGTTTCAAATAAACCCAAAATCAGTCCCAGGGCCCACTCAGCCAATTTCAAAAATCCAGCACTGCGGCTCCGCCGTGCTCCAGCGATGGTGCCACCTCCCATGGTGGCAGTCCACCTCGGGTCGGTCATTTTCGACCGAATTCGATCGAATTTACATCGATTCCTGCGAGCACACACACTAAAAGGCCTCGGTGGGCCGAAAAAATATAAAAAATCGAAACTCACCGGCAGCAGGGGGCCCCCGGTGCAGCAGCTCCTCCGGCTCACGTTGCGGTTGGGTGTTTTGTTTTGGTCAATTTGTATAGAAGAAAACGGTGATCACAACAGTTGAAAAGTTACGCGAAATAGGAATTGAAAAGGGCTTCATCGGAGGCAGTTTGTGAAATTCTCCACGGCGGTGGCGTCGGGTTTCGTCAGTATTTTTCGGCCAATTGGCAAGTTCTTTCACTCCGATTTAGCCATGGATGAGTTTAAAATTGAATTTTATGCAAAAGGGGAAGTTTTACCTTTGTTGGCGGTCGGAAAGGGTTCTGATGCGGCAGCGAGTGACGGCGGTCGGCTCCCTAGCGACTAGGTCGTCTTCTCCGGCGAGGGGTTCTAGCGGCTAGGGTTAGGATTTGGTGCGTATGAGGGTTATTTATACCCGTACGCTTTTGATATGAGCCGTCCATCGCATTTGATTTGGACCGTTCGATCGCGATTAAAAAGAGAGTGAATCTAGACCGTTCATCGCGATCTAATCTGCACTATCCATCGCGATTCATTCTGAGCCGTCCGATCGCTTTTAATCTGGTCGTTCGATTGCGTTTGGAAGAGAGCGCATCCAGGCCGTCCGTACGCGCGAGAACGGACTTCAGCCGTTAGATCACACGCACGTGGATCGCCCACGTGGCCCCTCTGTGTGGCCTCCCGCGTCAGCGCCTCTACCACTTGGCGCGTCTTGGTTGGTCGGGGCTGCTGACTGGGCGTCTGACGTGGTAAATTTTTTTTAAATTGCGTTTTGACCTCCCGGTTTCCGATTTTTCTTTCAAAAATACTTTCAGAACCCAAATTTTCACCCATTTTTTCAAAATTATTTTCAATTTAATCCTACATCAATTTTACTCAATTTTTTCATTAAAATAAAATAAAATAAATAATAAAAAGAAAATTATATTTATTAATAAATAAAAAAAAGATTTTGGTGGGTGTTACATTCAATGCATGTTTGATTTCAATTTAAAACTTTTTAAATCTTTATTTGACATATAAAAATATTAAATTTATAATTGTGATAAAAATATAAGTGAATTTAATTTAATTAAACATACATCAAACATGTAATTTATGATTAAAATTTGACATTAAATAATTATATTTAATTATTAAATGAGAAATAAATGACACTAAAACATAACTTCCAAACTTTTCTAAACAAATACTCTCATTTGACACTGTTAAAAAGGGTCATTAAGTTAACTGAGACACGTATTGATTTGTTTGGTTGCTAAGAAATTGGAAAACAAAACAGTTTCTATAGGTTATAGGATTATGAAATTTGTTTAAATGATTAAAGCAAACAAAAAAAGATGCAGTAATTCTGTGAAGTTTTTTGGATCAAAAGGGAAAGGGTTTTGTTTTTCAGAATTTTTTCTCTCTTTGTTTCTCTCTCTTTCTTTTTTAAGATATAATTATTAGTTTTTTTTTTTTGAAGTAATAACAACAATAATAATAATAATAATATACTGTGAATTTATTATAATTATTAATATTAGTAATAATGATAATAATAATTAAGTAACAAGAGTATATAGTTGAGTGATTTTAGTAGCTGTCCAGGTATTACCATTTAATTTTCTATGTTGAAAGAATCTTATTTTGAGATTAATTGAATTCTCTTCGTATAAAAAATATTATATAAAATCTGAGAGCGAGCAAAGTTTACTCTCTCAAACTAAACAAAAAGAATAATTTTATTCGAGATTAAATAATTTAGTCGTTGAATTAAAAATTTATTTAGTAAAATTTCGTAGATAAGCAATATATTTATAGTAATTTATAATTAAGATTATATTTAGACATAATCTAAACATCATGGACAACCGCATGTCAATCATTCTCTTTTCTTAATTACTTTCCCCCTCTGCCCAACGCTCTGGAAATCTCCAGGCTGCATCTTTATCCTTTAACTTCTGCAACCCTCAGACAAGATGAAATTCGATCGCATATTTTGCTAAAGAAAACGGCCATGAACAGAGTGCTAGAGGTAGAAATTGATCGTGGGCTGTGATTTCTATTTACCCTGATCTCTCTTTCATTTAATTCGTGGACATAAAAATCCTATTGTGTTTTTGTTTGGATCTTCTTTTTCAATCAATTTGGCTGTTGTTTGGGGTGATGATATGATTTTGAATACTGTACTGGGAATTGGGATTTTCTACAGTTCCAGTTTAATTGAATTCGAATCAGTGTCGATATATCAAATCTAGTAATCTCTAGTTAGAACCCATGTTGGCCTCTGAGCGTCTTCCGTTTCAGTGTTTGCCAAACACCTGCATGATGATCTACATCTGCGTCTCTTTTTTGCTTTTGCTTTTACTTTAAAACTAAGTTCTTTCTTTGAGAAAGGACTTGCTTTCTTCTGGCACCATTCCAAAGAAAACAATAGAAAAAGGAAAAAGAAAAACTGCAGACCAAATTTTAGGCTTTGTTTTAAGATTTCTAATAGCGTAGACTTTCAACCTTTTGTAAGTTCGCAGACTGCAACTTTCATGCAAATTTGAGAAAGATTTCTTAATTTTTGTTGGTCAAAACACATAAAAAGATTGAAATTATTCCAAGGAAATATTGAGATGAAAGACCCATTTTGGAAGCAATCATACACCGTCAAGCGCTGATCTCATACCCATCGATTGTCAACTTTTATCTCTAAAGATTTATCTTCTCTATCTGCTTATCTCTGAATCATTATTTGTTTCAGATCAGAGGTTAGCACCTACTTATTTTTTATTGTTGGACTGGTGCAACTTTACCCACATTAAGATCAACGAGTGCTCTTGTAATTCTTTCTTAGCATGGTTGATAATTCTTGTCAATGAATAGAGACTTTGCATTGAATTATACTAAACACCTGTTCACTTTTCTTCTTTCATTTTCTATTTTTTTGGTGATTTTTTGTGCCCAAGACAAGTCAGGAAACTTGAATTTTCATAACATGCTCATCGTAGCAGAGCCAATGATGATTACATTAGAAACAAATTTTTAGACATCAGTAAATGGCTGAATAATTAAAGATAATACATGATCTTTAGTTGCTGCATCTGGAACACCGAATCCATCTCCATGCAGATACATGCATTGGGCTATCCGAGCAACATTCATTGCGTTTTCATAAAGAGTTTTTGACATGAGATTATTTGTCAATCGTTCTTCATTCATCATTTTCCATGTTTCTTTTACCAAATATTTTATGTGCTCACGTGCATCTTCTTCCGAGACTTTAGCTTCATGCATGTAACACTGAATTGATTTTGAAACATCTCCCCTTTCTAGCTCAGCCTAACAATTTAACTCAACAAATAATATTAACATTAATTAGTGGATACATATATATAGCATATACATATGTTTTTTTCTTCGGTTAATAATATCTCAATAAATAATAATATACGTAGAGTTACACGAAACTAACACATATACTTTTAGTTCCATTTTGATACGGATGTTTTTAATATTTTTTAAGCATTTTAGGACCTATGCTTTTAATGTGTTTTAAGAAAGATTTTGTAAGTAAAATTCTTTTTCTTGTATAAAACTTCATAATTACCCTATTAATTTTTATAGTAATTAGTTTTTTTTTTAATCTAAATTCATATACTATCCTGTTCCATCAAACAAAAAAAACTTGTGGAATCTTTTTTTAGAGAACGAAGAAGCAGAGAAAAGACAAATACTAAACATAATATTTATGATTTTTTATGAATTTTAGTATCACTTTATATCATTTTACTGTTTGTTCTTTCGCTACTTCTTTAACATATAAATAAAGATTCCATAAACTTTGTTATTGGTTTTGAGGACCACAGTCGGCAAGGAAAAAGGAGATGATAAGAATCTTGTTCTATCTTTAACTTCAAGGATGGCAATGAGAATGAAGAATGAGATGACTAGAAGATGACTTTCAAATTTAAGATTTAAGATTTTCATGAATTAACGCTCGAAGCGACAGATGGCAAAGAGATGATTCTTCTCCTGTATCTAGATGCACTTATTAAATTTTTAATCTGACATGGATGACAGACAATGTGACATGTAGTAATTTACATACCATGATTTTAACATATTATTGACCACAAATCGAGAAGTTGACAACTCTAAAAGTGTCATGAAGCTAACCCCTTATCATTCATATTAACGGTAGCTTAGGTAAAAATTTAAAAGAATGGGTTAAAAGAGGCTAGAAACCAATTCGTATAACGGCTAATAGGGTATTAATGCTATTTTCAAATCTTTAATATGATATGAATAAGACATCATGTGACACATCATTACTTATGTTTAATGATTTTTACACATTCTCAGCCATATATTTGGAAGTTGATGTCTCCTAAAAAATAGTTAGTACTGGGGTGACTAGGTAAAATTTTAAAATGTATTGGGTTGAAATAGACCAAAACTTAGTACATGAGCTTAGCAGAAAAAAACTAATTAGTACTCGAGCTGATAAGACATTTATGCTGTTATAAAAGATAAATTAAGAACGCTGATATTCCCATCATCCATTTAGCTAAATTAATTTAATTAATCCTGACTATGTATTAATTGTTAGGTAACAACTTTTATTTCACTAAGTAAGCAAAAAGTGTCTGACAACTAATCTTTATTGTAATGCTCTACTTACAGAAGCAAAAAAAAAAAAAAGATTAATAAGTTCTAATATGGAATATCTTTAAAAGTATAATCTTAACAAGTCAAATTAAAAGTAAAAATTATATATAATTTGAAACGATAATATAATCACAAGGATTTTTATAGATCTTATTTTTGTTCAAATATGAGCTCTTCCTAATCTTTTAATTCTAAACAAGAATAAAAAATTTTCGAGTAGAGTAAGAGAGATTGTTTACCGATGATGTTGCCAGATCATCCATGAGCCGAAAAATAATTGATGACAAACGAATAATTTTTGGATAGTGAACTATGGATTGTGATTCTCCCTTTGTAATTGGTTTCATGAGAATGTGAATATGCATTAGTATAAGAGGTCCAGAAATAGACACCCATGCATTTTCAAGATATTCTTCTAAAGATGGTATGTACTGCTCGTAGAACCACCTTGCTTCCAGTGATTCTGATTCACAATAATCTGCCCACTAGAAAATTCAAACTTTACATCTACTAAGATAGAAGACAAACTGAAACATATCTATAAAAGTTTCTACGTATAAACAATCATTCAAAAAATTTCTTCTTGGGTATGATAAGGAATTTAGGATTCATGAACATATATTCATTTTTTGGCATAAAAATTAAATATGTGATATCTTGGAGTGGATAAAACCACTTATTCCACCTTATGCCAATTGAAGGCTAAAGAGAATTAGATATTAAATTCAGTTCAATTTTCAGATACTTACCAACTGCTTTAGTTGTGGAACAATATTAATTTCTTGTTCTTTGAGGTTATTGAATACTATTTCGTTGATAGTATTATATAAACCAACAAAACATATCTTCATATAATCTGGAAGTTGCCCAATTGCATTGATATCCCATCTACAATAGCAAGTGATATAATTTAGCCATCGTAGAAAAAACATAATATAAAAATATAAAGTAATAATCCTAACCTATTCACGATCTGTGTGAAGAGTTTGATTTCATCCAAAGTACCGTATACGTCATAAATGTCATCAAGTATTGTTATAAGTGAGCTGACTTTTGTCATTATCTCTCTGTAGTAACCAAACTGAGGCTCATACATGATACCGATAGTGAAAAAAAAAATCTCCATCAATCTATCTCTTGAAAAGTGTAACTTTTTATGGAAGTTCATATTCATCCACCATCTTCATATGTGATAAATGCAAAAAAATATCAATTAGATGTGCTTTTAATAGCTAGCAAATTAAATTTTGGAACCATGAGCCTAGCTTGTTGTTTTCCTTTAAAAAACAATAATTATGTCCTTACCTTGATCCATGCTTTAGTTCCTCTTGGTGCGTAGCTTGTACAATATTAAAATCTAATTTAGCAAGCTCGAGCACAATAGAGTTCATGTTTAATTTTTTCTTATAAGCATCAATAAACCATCTTGCTTCTACTCTTTGGATCCTCCATTGCAAAGGAAGCTCTAATGCATGTTCCACTAACATTCTAAGATACTCATTAATGTTATTCTCCTTTTTCATGTACTTTCTAAGATGTTCGGTTGTGAAATTTTGAACCTCGTATAAAATTGCTTCATCTGGAACTGATAGATATGAAGCTTCATACAAGCTTAACATTCCCCATGTGTCCTCGCTTTGGCATGACTTAAAGCTCCATTCCTCCATAAAATTTTTAAACACTTCTGCAATTAACAGTTAACTTTTTATATAAAAATCAATTAACCTAAAACAAAATGAACATATAAATCAATAAAATAATTAAATTTTCATACTTATACCTTGCGAAACATAACACCCATATTGTCTGAGAAGTCGAAATTCAAGTGCAGCACCATATAAATCCTTTCTTATCAATGTCCCGTTATTGTAATAGTTGTCACTTACATACTTCATAGTTGAGCTTATTTCATTATCAAAGTGATAGGATATTCCAAGTCTCTGTATGGAGTCAATAAGATCCAACTTCTCTCCAACGTCTGCCATTTCTTTTAACATCATGCTGACTTCTAGAATCAGCTTATGAACTCGCGCATTATAAGAATCTCCCTACACATGCACACACACACACACAAAAAGACATTTAGTACCTATATTTATCTATTGAAAATTAACAAACTAAATATTTAAACATGTATGGTTAATTACCTTATAATCATTTGTCAATGACTGAATATAATCGTAATTCCAAATGCATGGCTGATAGTTTGCAGATCTTCTGAAAGAATTTGGTGGTTGGGGGTTGGAAATATCAATGGAATTGGTAATGGTGGAATGAAATGAACGAGAAATTATACGGTGACTAATGAATGAAGATGGAGTCGGAGGTGCGAAGAGTATTTTATAAGGTGATTTTGTTACAGGCAATTTAGAACGTAATAAGCGAAAACCCATAATATGAAAATGTTGTACGTAACTAATATTGGAGGCTTTGGTGGTTGGTTATTGAAGCCAAAACACACACACACACACACATATATATATATATAGCTGGTAACTGTTTGTGCCTAATGTACATGAGCTTACTATATATAATTAATTATAATACTAATAATGAAACTTCATGCATTTTACTTTTTGCTTTCATATATATGCATTTTACTGTGTCCATCATATTCATTCATTAAAAGAGAGATTTTGAGAAAATCTTATAGGGGTATAAGTAAATAAGTTTTCTTTGCGTGTTTGAATCGTAATGTACACACACATAATTTCATTTACTTTATAAAAAGTCATATTATAATTAGTGTATGTATATAATATATTATGTAATTAATAAAAATTTACTTTATTAAACGAAAAAAAAAAAACTGTATATATATTGTTCTCATTCTTGCAAGGTGTCCTGCATATTCATGCAACATCTAAACAAAATCTTAAATAAATGTACTTAGTTGTGCTTACGTCCAAAAAATAAAGTAAATAATTTTAAAAAAAAATTATTGAAATATGAGATTAATAACAAAGACAAAAACTTGACACATACTTTTCTATTAATTCAATTAGTTAGATATGTTTCTCTATCTATACTACATTATATATCTATATATTTTATGTATATATTAAATTTCAATCTAAATGCAACGAAGGAGGCTTTATGTACTTTTACACTACGTTTAATTCAAATTTTAATTTCTAATAAGTTCCATGCATGCATGAGAAAAAAATAGTCTTAAATAATAAAATAGTTCTTCAAACTTTTTCTAGACAAACAATTTCATTTGATACTGTTAAAAAATGTTATTAATTAACTGGATATATGTTTCGATTAATAAAAGATTAAGTGTTTAAGTCAGACTCCGTGCATGTTTATTTATTCTCATAAAAAAATTGTACTATGATTATTATATTCGTAATCTTAACAATGTTAATTCAGAAGATTTGTTTTGAAAGTACAATGGACAGTATAAAAAAAAGTATAAGAGATTTAACACAAAAATTTTAATAGTAGAGAGATTATTTTACAATTTAAGCCAAAAGACATATAATTAAATGAGCCGATAAATTAATAATAAATAAACAATGAAAATTGATTAATTGATGATATAATATTTTGAGGGAATTAATTATAGATAATTAGATATATAAAAATAATTTATTAATAAAATGTTTTAGGGTATTATCAATCAATTGATTTTACTAATTGTATCATATTAATCTCTAATAAATTAACTAAATTAATTAATTTTTACTATATACTGAATTTCTACTAAATTAGTAGTTTAAGCCGAAAAAAATGATAAATTTAATCTTTTTTTTATATGATCGTGTTTTAATTAATTATCATCGAGGCTTAAAAGAAATAAACACGTGCTGACACCATATGTATTCAAGGGTGTCTTAACATAAACTCTAGCAACTGCTGCCTCTAGGTCATCCATCAATATTTGAAAGAACAACTTGGAGAAGCTTGTAAAAGACACAACATAAAGTTTCCAAAAGCAAAAGCAAGAGGGCACCTCCTCCTTTTCGAGACCTTTATCTCCCCAAAGTTGTCTTCCCGATAGCATGAGCAAGTGTCTTCTTCGATTTCTTCTTTTTGGAGGAAGAATAGACCTCTTTCTTGGTGTTCTTTCAATCTACAATGAAGTCTTCAAGAAGTCAAAGAATATCCAACGTCAATTGTAATAGTTTTAACAAAATTTAGACACTATCTATAAAATCAAGATTCTCCATTAAAACATCTAAAATATTCAACAATTGAAAAAAAAAAAACAAGTATTTGAATGTCTCTTTAACAAATTATTTTTGCCAAGGAAACAATTTTATTTTGAGATCAAACGAATCCCCTTCAAATAAAATATATTATCCAAAATCAACTTTATTCGAGAGCGAGTAAAATTCACCTTGAACTAAACAAAAAAATGACATTATTCGAGATCAAATAATCTACCTATTGAATCAAGAACTCATTTAAGGGTATCAAATCAAAGGAATATTTTTTTGTAAAGAAAGTAAAAAGAACTCAAACTTTATATTCCAATCTTCATTAAATATATAAATCCATTATTTTTCAATAGATTCTATTTATATCTTATCTTAGCCATAAATTTTCTCTCTACAACATACAATGACTAAAAATTTCATATAAAAGATAAATATTATAATTGTTTTTCTTTAATAGTTTTATTATTCTTAAGAAGGCCATCTCAGTAACAAGATATAAAGATAAACAAACCACTATTAAAGAACATATGTTAAACGGAAAGAAATTTATTCTTTTCTCAATGATTCAAATCATTTTTTTTTTCTTTTTTCCATCAATACTCTCTCACTTACTTAGGTATTGTTCCTTTCCTTGTACCAACCATGCGCATCGTTTATCTTTAAAAGTTCTTATGAATAAGAAGCATGTTATATGAGATATTGCCAAAAAAAATTTTGTCATCTTTATTTTTTATCAATTAACATTATTTTTTGGAAGTGTCTTCTCTTTAATACTTATGCTAGAAAAAGCTATATGTAATAATGAACTTTAATCCCATTAAGGATTTTACCAAGATCAGTCTTCATGAAAATTCATATTGCAATACTAAAAACTATAGTTGATCACAATTTATGAAAACTCTACTTTATATAATCACAAGAATCATAAAGAAAATAATACTTATATATTTCTTGAAATTAATAATAAATAGAAGAAAACTTGTAATGTGTAAAAATACTAAAAATCTTAAACATTTTGTAACACCCAAAACTTTTTATTTTATTATCATTAGAATTTTGTTTGATTTTATTTTATATTAATAATTAATTTATAAGGTTTTAATTTAATTTAATTTAATTTAATAGAAATAAAAATAATAATAATGATAAAATATGATAAAATTATTTTTGGGATTTAATTGAAATTGATTTTGAAAAAAAGGGGTGAAATTTTGGATTTTGGGAGTGTTTTTGAAAAGAAAATCGAAAACTGAGGATCAAAACGCAATTTAAAAAAATTACGCCACGTCAGCAACCACGTCATCAGCCCCGGCCAACCAGGACACGCTGCGTGGCAGGGACACTGATGCGGGAAGCCACGCGGGACCGAGACACGTGGGCGATCCACGTGCGCGCGATCAGACGGCCCAGATCCGTTCCCGCGCGCACGGACGACCCAGATCAAAAGCGCGCATGGACGGCCTAGATCTCACGCGTGCGGACGGCCCAGATTTGATCACGCACGGATGGCCCAGATCGCATCGCAATGGACGACCCAGATTTATTTCTAATTTAATCGCGATCGGACGGCCCAGATTAAATCATGATGGATGACTCATATTAAAAGGGGAATGTTATAAATAATCTCATCCACACCCAACCCCAAACCCTAGCCGCCAGAACCCTCACCGAAGAAGACAACCCAGCCACCGGAGGGACTGACCACCGCCACCCGCCACCGCACTGGAGCACCTTCTGGCCACCAAACAAGGTAAAATTTCTCCTTTTGGCTCGTTTTTCGATGCTGAACCTCCCTGTGGCCAAATCGGAGCCAAACCACCGGCCAATTAGTCAGAAAACACCGTCGAAGTCCAGCGGCACCGCCGCGGGTTCCCTCGATTTTTGCCTCCGATGAGGCCCCTTCCGGTTTTCGTTCGATGTAATTTTTACACCACTGTGACCACCGTCCTTTTCTCTACAGGTTGACCGGAGCAAAACACCAAATCGCAACTCGCGCCGGAGGAGCCGCCGCACCCGAGAGCTCCGCCGCTAGTAAGTCTCAGTTTTCTGTAATTTTTTGGCCCATCGAGGGCCCTAGGGGTGTTTTATCACAGGAAACAATGCAAGTTTGGCCGAATCTGGCTGAAAACGGCCGGAAACAGGCAACCGAGGCGGATCGTTACTACGGGTGGTGGTGCCGTCGTGGGAGCACGGAGGAGCCGCCGTTCTGGAATTTTAAAATTGGCCGAATAGGCCCTGTGTCTGATTTGGAGTTTTTTTGGGGACATGTGCAGGTACCGGAAGTGTGTTTCAGTTTCCAGAAAAAAAATTCAGGGAATCTAGGGACTGCCCGTAGGCGCAGTGAGAACCCGATTTCAGACTCCGAAACAAGTAAGGATCCCTCACCTTATTTCCTATCACGACATTAAAGTCTAATAAATGATTGAACGATATTTTATGAATAAATAGATATGTATAATTAATTAAGATTGCTAATGGGGCCCGAACCTGATGTATTTATCGGTTTATTCCAGTTTGATGTATTTTACAGTCTAAATGCAGTATAGTATTTGATTGTTTATTCTGTGATTTCGTATGCATGAATAACTGTTTAATCTATTATGGTTTGAATTATTATGGACCCAATGTTGTGTTGCATTGTTTGGTATGCGTTGCTGCTTTATGTATTTATGTTGATTGGGTAATTGAGACTAAGAAAAATAAGGATGGTATGTGAATTTATGAACGGACAAGTTCGACAGCCTCACTAGATATCCTGGGAGATGGTGGATGGACCGGGTCCATAGGGGACCCTACTGGGAACGTGGTCTCTCATATCGGACGGGGTATGGAGACTTTAAATGTTGTGGCGCTCATACCGGACGGGATATGGGGACGGCCCGCTTCACCCTCATACTGGACGGGGTATTGAGGTTTATGGTTTTGGTGCTCATACCGGACGGGATATGGGGACGGCCCGCTTCACCCTCATACCGGACGGGGTATTGATGTTTATGGTTTTGGCGCTCATACCGGACGGGGTATGGGGACGATCCTAGAATTAAGGTGAATGGTTCACGTGTAGCGAGGACCCCTATGGATCTCCATGGATACTAATAGGTTGATAAAAGAGGAAATTTTTTGCCTGATGATTGAAATACAAAAGTATGATATGTGTTATGTTACAGAGTGTGCATGATCTTATGATGTTTATGATGTTATTGTTTTCATAAGTTGTTTTCATGAATCTCACCGAGGTAAGTGGACAGTAAAAGGTTTTATTATTGATAAATGAATTTGTTATGAATTATGCTTTATAGGTTATTTTTATTTTCTACTAACCTTTATTACTGTGACAATGAGATAGTGTGACATCTTTACTGCACTAGTGTAGCTCATTCCTTATTTAACTATTTCAGATCGGGAGGACTTGGTTCCCGAACTCGTTCTGCAGGAAGACGACGAATAGAAGCCTAAAGATTTATTAGTTTTCCTTATAGTATTCATTCATAATATTTCCTTCAGTTAGTTTATTCTTTCATATCTTTAATATGTTTTGATTATTGTGGAAGGGATGTTAATCACAAACTATTTTATTTCACTTCCGCACTTAGAATAAATATATACATTTCCTTTTAATTTCTGGGGCTGCTATAGTTGGTATCATAGCCGTGTTCCTCGAACTCGTCCTTTACACAATAATATTTAGAGAAATACCAACCGATTAATCGTTACTCAACCATTCCTTGTGAAATGCAGGTGTAGAGAGATGAGGAGAGGAAGACCCCCACTAAACCGAGCAGCCCGGGATGATTCTCTTTGGGAAGATGTGGACAGAATATTCGAGATGCTAGAAAGGATCATTGCTGCCCAGCAAGGCCAAGAGGAGAGAAGGGAGTTACCTGACCCTCCCCCACTACCACAGGTTGAGCCACCGCTACAGCGAGCGGATCCCGAGCCACCCCGGCACGAGCCTGCTCCTCCACAGTACCCCCCAGCACCATCGTCGCAGTATAATCCGGTGCTACAGCCACAGTACTGCCTGGCACTGCCACAGTACAATCTAGTGCCCCCATTATATCAGCAGGTGCCACCATAGGGTCCCCTAGTCTATCCTCAGCCCGACCGAGTCTCTCTTCCACAGGACCCAACTCTTTCCCTGATTGACCTGGGCTACGTAGAGAGGTACAAGAGACTGAACCCTTCCACATTTGCAGGGGAGTCATCTTTCAAAGATGCCCAGTACTGGTTGGCGGAGATAGAGAAGGCTTTCAAGACATTAGGAATGGTTCCTGAGCAGAGGGTTACCCTTGCTTCCTACATGCTAGTGGGGGAAGCAGGTCGTTGGTGGGAGCTCAAGCAGACCACCCTGCCTACACCAGTCACTTGGGAGCAGTTCTTAGCAGCCTTTCATGCGGAGTACCTTCCCGAGCACATTCGACATCTAAAAGAGATGGAGTTTGTCCAACTGGTCCAGGGAAACATGACGGTATCGGAATATGCTCGTAAGTTCCTAGAGCTGGGCCGATACTCCCCTGAGACATTGATAGATGAGGGTAGGAAGGCTAGGAGGTTCCAGTGGGGCCTCCGCCTAGAGATCAAGCAACACTTATTGGTACTAGAGCTCAAGACTTATTCAGCCGTTCTAGCAAAGGCGCAGATCGTGGAGAGGAGTTTCAACACCCTTTCTCAGTTAGCAGGGAGTCACAGACCCTCAGCTCCACCCCGCAGACCAGCACTTACTGCGCCTGTCCAACAAAATAAGAGGCCTAAACCAGTGATTCAAGCTCCCCCTTAGGCTTCAGGGGCAGTATGTGGCAAGATTTGTCAGCACTGCGGTAGGGATCACGGATATTGATCATGCTATCGCCTCAAAAATACCTGTCGCATATGTGGTAGTGCCCAACACTATGCGAGAGAGTGCTCGAGGAACCAAAACTAAGGAAGACCTACTTTTTAGGGCAGGGTTTACAACCTCACACAGCAGGATGTCGATGTTGACCTGGACGTGGTACAGGGTATGTACACTATTTATAACCATATTGCTCATGTTTTATTTGACACTGGTGCATCACATTCATTTGTTTCACATGTTTTTGCATCCAAACTTAATGTATCACCTGATAAACTTGATTCAATGTTGTTTGTGTCTACTGTTAGGGGTGAAACATTATTAGGGGAAGTTGTCTACAGGGTTTGTGTCGTGGAGATAGAAAATAGGAAATTGAGTATAGACCTAATAGGGTTAGACACGAGGGATTTTGATGTAATTTTAGGGATGGATTGGCTAGCAGCGGATCACGCCACCATAGATTGCTTTAACAATAAAGTTGTATTTAATCTTCCTAATGAGGAGCCATTTACAAATTAATAAAATCATTAGATACTTATTCCTTGATGGTAAGTTTCCTTAATTTTCAAGTACTTTAACCTTGCTATTTTCTCTAACTAGGTAAGGCCAAGAAGGAAATTTGTATTCAAGAGATTTCGGTAGTATGAGATTTTACAGATGTGTTTCTGGACGAACTGCCCGGACTGCTAGTGGACAGGAAAGTTGAGTTTACTATAGACCTACAACCAGGCACCCAGCCCATTTCAGTTACTCCTTACTGCATGAGCCGCGTGAGATGGAAGAGCTGAGGAAACAGATCACTGAATTGCAAGACAGTGATTTTATTAGACACAGTGTGTCTCCTTGGGGTGCCGGAGTCACGTTTGCCAGAAAGAGAGATGTAACGTTGAGACTGTGTATTGATTACAGAGGATTGAACAAGGTCATAATCAAGAACAAATATTCCATTCCCAGAATTGACGACCTCTTCGATCAGCTGCAGGGTGTGCAGGTTTTCTCCAAAATAGACCTGCGATCAGGTTACCATCAGGTGAAAATAAAAATAGAAGACATCCCTAAAACGGCCTTTCGAACCAGGTACGGACACTATGAGTTCCTGGTCATGCCATTTGGGCTAACCAACGCCCCGACCATCTTTACGGATTTATCATAGTGAAATTTATGAAAACAACCTATAGAGACAATAATACCATATAGATCATAACTTCATTAACAATCAGCAATATATAATATATCATAAATTTATATCGATTAATAATAAACCAAATAATAACCGTTTCTCATTTCATCAGCATACTAGTATCCATGGAGGTTCATAGGCGTGTTTCCACTACACATGAATCCTTTTCTTTAACAATCTCAATTACAGGGCCGTCCCTATACCCTGTCCGGTATGAGTGCCAAAACATTAAACCTTAATACTCCGTCCGATATAAGGGTGAAGCGAGCCGTCCTCATACCCCGTCCGATATGAGCGCCAAATTACCAAGTCTCTATACCCCGTTCGGTATGAGACAACGTTCACGGTAGGGTTTTCTATGTACTTGGTCCGTCCACCATCTTTCAGGATATCCAGTAAGGCTGCCATTCCATCTGTTTATTTAATCACGCAACTCTTCCGTTTTCCTTTAGTCTCCATTTTCCAAATCAACCATAATCACACAAATAAATAAACATGCATCAAGGAATACAAGCATATCTCAATTTCCCAATCAACATTAGTTACGTAAGGTGGTAATTCATGCATTCAAACTATAAAATAAAATAGTAAGGTACTATCATGCTTTTAGACTATAAAATACATTAACAGAGATTAACAGAGAACAATTTCTGGTTCGAGCTTGATTAGCAATCAATAATTAATTATGCACATTCATTTAATTTACACAAATACCATTTTATTATTTATTTAGACTTCAACTCTATGATAGAGAATAGGGTGAGGGATCTTTACTCGATTTGATGCCAAAAAAGCTAAACGGTTTACTACGCCTACGGGCAGTCCCTAAGTTCCCTGAATTTTTTTTTAAAAAACTAAAACGTGCTTATAGTATCTACAAATGTTCTGAAATAAATCCAAAATTAGTCTCATGGCCCACTCGACCAATTTCAGAAATCTGGCACGGCGACTCCGTTGTAGGTGTCGCCGCACGTAGGAGCGGTCCACCTCGGGTCTGCTATTTTGTGCTAAATTTAGCCGATTTTACATTGATTCCTGTGAGCACACACGCTAAAGGGCCTCGGCGGGTCGAAAAAATATGAAAAACTGAAACTCACCGGCAGGGGGCTCTCCGACGCGGCGGCTCCTCCGGTTCACGTTGCAGTTGGGTGTTTCGCTTTGATCGACCTGTAGAGAAGATCATGGTGATCACAACAGTGGAAATATTACGCAAAACGGGAATTGGGAAGGGCCTCATTGGAGGCAGTTTGTGAAATTTTTTGTGGTGGTGGTGTTGGGCTTCGTTGGTGTTTTTCGGCTAATTGGCCGGTTCTTTCAGTCCGATTTAGCCATGGGTGGGTTTAAAATTGAATTTCATGCAAAAAAATTTTTTTACCTTTTTTGGTGGAAAGGGTTCCGATGCAGCGGCGGGTGGCAGCGGTTGGGTTGTCTTCTCCGGCGAGGGGTTTTGGCGGCTAGAGTTAGGATTTGGGTGCATATGGGGTTATTTATACCCATTCACTTTTGATCTGGATCGTCTAATTGCGATTAAATAGGGAGTGAATCTGGACCGTTCATCGCGATCCAATATGGGCCGTCCCTACGCGATTCACTCTGGATCGTCTGTGCGCGCGCAAACGGACCTCAGTCGTTCGATCGTGCGCATGCAAATCGCCCACGTGGCTCCCCCCGAGTGGCCTCCCGCGTCAGCGCCTTTACCACTTGGCGTGTCCTGGTTGGTCGAGGCTGCTGACCGGGCGTCTGACGCAAAATTTTTTTAAATTACATTTTGACCATCGGTTTCTGATTTATCTTTCAAATATATCTCTAGAACCCAAATTTTCAACCATTTTTCTAAAATTATTTTCAATTTAATCCTCCATCAATTTTACTTTATTTTTTTATTAAATTAAATTAAATAGATAAAAAATTATATTTATTAATAAAAAAATAAAAAAACAAAGTTGTGGTGGATGTTACAACTCTTCTCCCCTTAAAAGAAATTTAGTCCCTCAAATTTGTCTCTCATTCTCAATGGAACAGCTGGGGATACTGGACTCTAAAGTCTGATTCTAGCTCCCATGTAGTCTTTCTCGGTGTGTGGTTCTGCCATAAGACCTTTACAGAAGAAATTTTCCGGTTATGGAGTAATCAACTCTTTCGATCTACAATGTCAACCGATACTTCCTCGTAAGATAAATCCTCCTAGAGTGGAAGCGGCTCGTGGGCCAAGACATGAGAGGGGTTCGAATTGTACTTGCGTAACGTGGACACATGAAACACATTGTGGACCTTGGAAAGTTCTGGAGGCAGTGCTAATCTGTTGGTGGCGGTACCAATTCTGTCTAAGACTTTAAATGGTCCAATAAATCGGGGGTTCAGTTTTTTCCTCATGCCGAACCTACTAATTCCCTTTAAATGAGTGACCTTAAGGAATACCCGATTGCCTTTCTCAAATTCTAAATCTCTCCTCCAGGTGTTCGCATAACTCTTCTGTCTGCTCTGAGCCGTCTGAATGTTCTTTCTGATCTTAATTATTTTAGATGTAGTCTCCTATACTAGATCTAGGTCGAACAGTTTTCTATCATCCACTTCTTCCCAACAAATCGGTGATCTGCATGAGCACCTATAAAACGCCTCATACGGAGCCATGCCAATACTCGCTTGGTAACTATTATTGTAGGCAAACTTTATCAGGGGTAGATGATCATCCCAATGGCTCCCGAAGTCAAGGACACAAGCTCGGAGCATATCCTTAAGTGTATGAATTATCTTTTCTGACTGTTCATCGGTATGAGGGTGAAATGCAGTACTGAGGGACAGTTTCGTTCCCATGGCTTGCTGAAAACTATTCCAAAATCGAGAAGTAAACCTAGGGTTCCCGTCGGACACTATTGTCACTGGCACTCTATGCAATCTAACTATTTTCTGGATATACGTTCTTGCTAACTTGTCCAAAAGATCGGTCATCTTGATGGCCAAGAAGTGGGAAGACTTGGTAAGCCGGTTAACAATTACCCAAATGGTATCATGTCTTGAGTGTGCCTTAGGTAATCCTATCACGAAGTCCATGGTGATATATTCCCACTTCCATTCTAGAATCGGTAATGGTTGAAGTAGCCTGCCTGGGTGTTGATGCTCTGTCTTGACCTGCTGA
Source organism: Carica papaya (assembly GCF_054855325.1). NCBI lineage: Eukaryota > Viridiplantae > Streptophyta > Magnoliopsida > Brassicales > Caricaceae > Carica > Carica papaya. The sequence continues at coordinate 2,979,697 of NC_142310.1, read as the reverse complement.
CATACCAAATACTTAGAAACAAAGTCAGCTATATCTCTTTTCATCCTGTTCCACCAAAATCGGGGTCACATACTTTGGTACATTTTAGTACTTCCGGGATGCATGGTAAACTTTGAGCTATGGGCCCCTGTCATGATATCCCTCTTTAACTCATTGTCACTTGAAACACACACCCTGTCCTAGAATTTGAGCAATTCATCGGCGAAGACTCAGAATTCTGAGCTAACTCCCTGTTATGCATCTTTCTTAAGGTGGAATCGGCGGACTGAGCCTCCCTTATTCTCTGAATTAACTCAGACTGAACGGTCAGATGACCCAAACATGTGACTCTCCAAGTCCTAAAACCGTACCTGTTGGGTGGCCCCAATCTGCCTACATTCTGAAACCATCAAATGAGCTAATGTACCTGTACTTTTTCTGCTGAGTGCATTGGCTACCACGTTGTCCTTACCCCAGTGATACAAGATGTCGCAATCATAATACTTAAGAAGTTCTATCCACCTTCTCTAATGCATGTTGAGATCCTTTTGAGTGAATATGTATTTCAAACTCTTATGATCAGTATAGATCTGAAAGGCCTCTCCATATAAATAATGGCACAAAGTCTTCAAGGCGTGTATGATTGCTGCAAGCTCTAAGTCATAGGTGAGATAGTTTTTCTCATGGCTCTTTAACTGTCTGGACTCATAGGTTATGACCTTCCCATACTGTATTAAAACACAACCCAGGCCTAGATAGGAGGCATCACTGTAAACTGTATATCCCCCCGATCCACTCGGTAAGGCCAGCACAGGTGCAGTAGTCAATTGTTTCTTTAGTTCTGAAAAACTTCTTTCACAGTCCTCATTCCACTCAAGCTTGACATATATATTTATGAGCTGGGTCAGGGGAGCAGCTAGACTAGAAAACCCTTCCACAAACCTGCGAAAATAGCTCACCATTCCCAAAAAGCTACAGATCTCCTTAACTGATGTCAATTTCTCCCATCAAAGCACTACTTCAACCTTTTCAGGGTTCATTGACACACTATCCTTTGATATGATGTGTCCAGGAAGGTGGTCTGCTCAAGCTAAAATCCACACTTACCCAACTTTACACACAAATTCTTTCCTCTGAGAACCTACAAAACCTGAGCTAGATGGTGAGCATGTTCTTCTCTGCTTTTTGAATAAACTAGGATGTCATCGATGAACACGATAACAAATTGATCCAAGAATTGTGTGAAAACCCTGTTCATCAAATCCATGAAGATGGCTGGGGTGTTGGTTAGCTCAAATGGCATGACTAGGAACTCATAGTATCCGTACCTGGTTCAAAAGGCTATTTTGGGGATGTCTTCTGTCCTGATTTTCACCTGATGGTAACCTAAACGCAGGTTTATTTTGGAGAAAACCTGCGCACCCTACAACTGATCAAAGAGGTCATCAATCTTGGGAAGGGGATACTTGTTCTTGATTGTGACTCTGTTCAACCCTCTGTAATCAATACATAACTTCAACGTCTCATCTCCCTTTCTGGCAAAAGTGACTCCAGCACTCCAAGGGTACACACTATGTCTAATAAAACCACTGTCCTACAATTTAGTGATTTGTTTCCTCAATTCCTCCATCTCAACAAGACTCATGCGGTAAAGAGCAACCGAAATAGGTTGGTTGTCTGGCTGGAGGTCTATGGTAAATTTGACTTTCCTATCCACTGGTAGTTTGAGTATTTCACCTGAAAATACATTTGAAAAGTCTCGAACCACCAAAATCTCTTGAATACAATTCTCTTTCTTGGGTTTGCCTAGATAGAGAAAACAGTCGGGTTAAAGTACTCAACAAATAAGAAAATTTGCCATAAAGGAATAAGTGCTAAATGATTTTATTAATTTGTAAATGGCTCCTCATTAGGAGGATTGAATACAACCTTCTTGCTAAAACAATCTATGATGGCGTGATACGCCGCTAGCCAATTCATTTCTAAGATTACATCAAAATCCCCCGTGTCTAATTCTATTAAGTCCATACTCCATTTCCTATCTGCTGTCTCTGTGACACAAGCCTTGTAGACAACTTTTTCCAATAGTGTCATACTCCCAGCAGTAGACATAAACAACATAGAATCAAGTTTATCAGGCAATACATTAAATTTTGATGCAAAAATAGGTGAAACAAATGAATGCGATACACTAGTGTTAATCAAAATATGAGCAAGATAGTTACAGATAGTGTACATACCTTGTACCATGACCCCTTTGGCTTCAGCATCCTGCTGGGTGAGATTGTAAGCTCTGCCCTAAATAGGAGGTCTGCCCTAATTCTGGTTCCTTGGGCACTCCTTCGCATAATGTTGGGCACTACCACATATGCAACAAGTGTTGTTGAGGCAGTAGTAGGGTCGATCCCCATGATCCCTGCCATAATACTGACAGATCTTACAGCGTCCTACCATTGGAGCCTGAGGGGGAGCCTGAATCACCAGCCTAGGCCTCTTGTTATATTAAATAGGCGTAGTAGGTGCTGGTCTACGAGGTATAGCTGAGAGTCTGAGGTTCCCTACTGCCTGAGAGAGTGTGCGGAAGCTCTTCTCCACTAGCTGTGCCTTGGCCAGAACAGCCGAATAAGTCCTGAACTCCAGCACAAACAAATGCTATCTGATCTCTAGGCGGAGGCCCCACTCGAACCTCTTAGCCTTCCTGCCTTCATCCAACAACGTCTCAGGGGAGTATCGACCCAACTCCAGGAACTTGCGAGCATATTCTGACACAGTCATATTTTTCTATACCAACTAGACAAACTTTATCTCCTTCAGATGTCAGAGATGCTCTGGGAAGTACTCTGTATGAAAGGCTGTTAGAAACTATTCTCAAGTAACTAGAACAGGCAGGGTGGTCTGTTTGAGTTCCCACCAGCAGTCTGCTTCTCCCACTAGCATGTAGGTAGCAATGGTGACCTTCTGTTCGAGAGTTACTCCTAGGTCTTGAAGGCCTTCTCTATCTCTGTTAACCAGCACACGACATCTTCAAAAGAGGATCTCCCTGCAAAAGTATATGAGTTTAGTCTCTTGTACCTCTCTATGTAGCATGGATCAATCATGGGAGGAACTAGGTCCCGTAGAAAAGGGACTGGGCCAGGCTGAGGATAGTCTGGGGGACCCTGTGGTGGTACTTGCTGATACAGCGGGGGCACTAGATTGTACTGTGGTGGTGCTGAGTGGTACTAAGGCTGGGACACCGGATCGTACTGCGGTGATGCCAGGTGGTACTGTGGAGGAGCAGGGTCGTACCGGGGTGGCTCGGGATCCTCTCACTCTAGAGGTGGCTCAACTTGTGGCAGTGGGGGATGGTTAGGTAGCTCCCTCTTCTCCTCTAGACCCTACTGGGTAGCAATGAGTCTCTCCAACATCTCAAATATTTGATCAACATCTTTCCTAAGCAAACAATCCCGGGCTGCTCGGTTTAGTGGGAGTCTTCCTCTCCTCATCTCTCTGTACCTGCATTTTACAAGGAATGGTTGAGTGATAATTCATTGTTTTGGTGTTTTCCTAAGTATCATTATGTAAGGAATGGGTTTGAGGAATGCGACTTTGATACCAACTGTAATGACCCCAGAAATCCAAAAAGAAATATATAATAATTTAAGTGCGGAAGCGAAATAAAAGGTTAAAGTTTACATCCCTTACACAATAAGTTAAAAGTACTAAACAACATTACGAAATGAATACTCTGAAAGAAACACGAGAAATAAGAAAAGTAATGGAAAATAGAAAGTATCTAACATCTACTCCCAATCTTCTTGCAGATCAAGCTTTGAACTCGGTCCTCTTGATCTGAAATGGTTAAATAAAGGATGAGCTATACTAGCCCAGTAAGGATATCACACTATATCATCGGCACAGATGCAAAGGTTAGTATAAAATCAAAACAACTAATGCAGCACTAAATTTAACAAATTTGTTTATCAATCATAAAATCATTTACCATTTACTTATCATAAATTCATATCCATTAACAATAAACCAAATCATAACCGTTTCTCATTTCACCAGCCTACTAGTATCCATTGGGGTTTATAGGGGTATCCCAGCTACACGTGAATTATTTCCCTCAATAATCTCAATTACAAGGCCGTCCTCATACCCCATCCGGTATGAGTGCCAAGATGTTAAACCTCAATACCCCATTTGGTATGAGGGTGAAGCGGACCGTCCCCATACTCCGTTCAGTATGAGCGCTAAATTACCAAGTCTCCATACCCCATCTGGTATGAGACAACGTTCACGGTAGGGTTCCTTATATACCTGGTCCGTCCACCATCTCCCAGGATATCCAGTAAGGTTGTCATTCCATCTGTTTATTTAATCACACAACTCTCCCATTTCCCTTTAGTCTTTATTTTTTAAATCAACCATAATCACACAAATAAACAACACATGCATCAAGGAATACAAGCATATCTCAATTTTCCAATCAATAGTAGTTACAAGGCAACAATTCATGCATTCAAACTATAAAATAAAACAGTAAAGCACTATCATGCTTTTAGACTGTAAAATACATCAACAGAGATTAACAAAGAACAACTATGGTTCGGGCTCCATTAACAATAAATAATAAATTATGCACATTCATTTAATTTACACAAATATCATATTATTATTTACTTAGACTTCAACTCTACGATAGGGAATAGAGTGAGGGATCCTTACTCGATTTGGTACCGAAAAAACTAAACGGTTTACTGCACCTATGGACGATCCCTAGGTTCCCTGAATTTTTCTCTGGGAACTGAAACACGCTTATAGTACCAACAAATGTTCCAAATAAACCCAAAATCAGTCTTAGGGCCCACTCGACCAATTTTAAAAATCTGGCACGGCGGCTCCGCTGTGCTCCAGCGAAGGTCCGCCTCAGGTCGGTCATTTTTCACCGAATTCGGCCAATTTTGCATTGATTCCTGCAAGCACACATGCTAAAGGGTCTCGGTGGCCCGAAAAAATATGAAAAACAAAAACTCACCAGCGGGAGAGCTCTCCAGTGCGGCGACTCCTCCAGCTCACGTTGTAGTTGGGTGTTTTGCTTCAGTCAACCTGTAGAGAAAAAAACGGTGATAACAATAGTAGAAAAATTATTCAAAACAGGAATCGGGAAGGGCCTCATCGAAGGCGATTTGTTAAATTCTCCGCGGCAATGCTGCCAGGCTTCGTTGGTTTTTTTTTACCAATTTGCCAGTTTGTTCACTCCAATTTTGCATGGGTGGGTTTAAAATTGAATTTCGTGCAAAAAAAAATTTTTTACCTTTCTTGGCGGTCGGAAAGGGTTCCGGTGCGGCGGCGAGTGGCTGCGATCGGCTCACTGGCGGCTGGGTTGTCTTCTCCGGTGAGAGGTTCTGGCGGCTAGGGTTAGGGTTTTGGTGTGGATGGGGTTATTTATACACATCCGCTTTTGATCAAGGCCATCCATCGCATTTGATTTGGACCGTTCGATCGTGATTAAATAGGGAGTGAATATGGACTATTCATTGCAATCCAATCTGGGTTGTCCGTGCGTGATTCACTCTGGGCCGTTTGTGCGTGCGAACGGACCTCAGCCGTTCGATCGCGCACACGCAGATCACCCACGTGGCTCCCCCTACATGACCTCCCGCGTCAGCGCCTCTGCCACTTGGCACGTCCTGGTTGGTCGGGGCTGCTGACCAGGCATCTGACGTGGCAAAATTTTTCTAAATTGCGTTTTGACCTCCAGTTTTCGATTTTTCTTTCAAAATACCCCCATAACCAAATTTTTCACACTTTTTTTCCAAAATTATTTTTAATTTAATCCTCTATCAATTTTATTCCATTTATTTTATTAAATTAAATTAAATTAATAAAAATTATATTTATTAATAAAAAATTTAAAAAAAAAATGGTTTTGGTGGGCGTTACATAAATGACAACATAACAAAAAATATGATAAAAATATTTACATATGAATAATATTTTAATTTCTAATAGGTTCCATGAATGTTTGATTTAAATTTAAAATTTTTTAATTCTTTATTTGATATATAGGAATCCAGAGTTTATGATTGCGAAATTAAAATGAAAGTGAATTTGATGTAGTTAGACATATATTAGAGATGTACTTTATAATTAGTTTTTTATGTTAAATAATTAAAATTTAATTGCTAAATAAATAAATTTAAATAGTAAAGTAGCTTTTAAACTTTTCTGTTTAAATCCTTGTATATTTTTTTGCTCTATATTAGCTCTTATACTTTTAAGTTATTTCTAAACAAACTCTTTCATTTAACAATGTTAAATGCACTACTAAATCATCTGGACATGTGTTGATCTATAAAAAATTTATGTGTTTGAGTCAAATTTATACATTTTTACTTATTTTTATAAAAAAATTATGTTATGATTAGTGTATATGTAATTTTAACGATGTTAAATAAGAGAGTTTTTTTAAAAAATAATTCCAAAGTGCAATAGTCAATTAGAAAAAACAAGTATAAAAGTGGTTTAAGCAAAAAAAAAAAAAGATTAATTTTAACATACTTTTGTATTGGGTAACATGATATTTGTCCTCTAAAGTGCTCTTAGAATGATTGTTGATCCAGATTTTTATAAACTTTTTTCTCAAGGAAAATTGATTTTGTTCAAGACATTAGATTCTTAACCCATGTTGATTATAATTTGAAAGCAATGAATTTTTCTTTTACATTTTCTTTTTTTTTTCTTTGGCTTCTTTCTGTTTGGTTGCTAGGAAATTGGAAAATAAAACATTTTCTACAGGTTATAGGATTATGGAATTTGTGTAAATGATTAAAGCAAATGACAAATGTAAGCTCGAGAAGAACGTGCGGCTTGGGACGAGCCCCTGCACACACGCTGCCTTTGGGCCTTACGGCTCCACAGTTTGCTCCAGTTTTTCCTTAGTTAGGCCCGCGATTACTATTGGGTTGGGATCGATTTCTTCTCTCTCTAGTCTTTCTGATGGGCCCCCATAAGCCCATCTACAAGGATATGTAGCATAAGCTGCACGTTCTTTTTGGGCGCCTAATCTGCTAGCCTGCGGGTTGGGCTAAGTGGGCTAAGAAGCTGGTCAGGTGACTCGGGTCACCTGGCCCCAGGTACTTCCCCTTCATGCGCGGCCTCAGACATGCCATCTTCATCTTCTAGGATTAATATGAAATTCCACAATTCATTGTTGTTGATGCTTCCTTGGGTCGATTGTCTTGGCTGCCCATAGGCTTCCTAGTTTTGATGGTATCGATAATCCATCTTACCCCATCTAAGCTTGCATAAACTAGATGTAATACCCTTAATTAATTTTAAAAAATTTTAAATTAGTGTATGAAAATTTAATTTCTTAATTTTTAAATTTTCATTTAATATAAAAATTAAGAAAAATAGGTGGATGATGAAATTGAAAATAATTTTAGAAAAAAAATGTAAAATTTTGGGTTCTGATGGTGTTTTTGAAAGAAAAATCGAAAACTGGATGTCAAAACGCAATTTAGGAAAAATATGCCACATAGAACGCCCAATCAATAGTCTCGACGAATTAGAGCGCGCTGCGTGGCAAGGCAGCTGGTGCGGTACCATGCAGAAGGCCATGCTGGTAATCCCCATGACCGCGATCAGATGGTCAAGATTTGTTCCCGCGCAAGTGGACGGTCCGAATCCGTTCCCTCTTTAAAATGCAATCGTGCAGTCCAGATCAAATCGCGATGAACAGTCCAGATTCACTTTCTATTTAAATACGATCAGACGGTTCAGATCAAATAACAATGAACGGTCTAGATTTATTTCTTATTTAAACGCGATCGGACGATTCAGATCAAACGTGATGGATGGTCCAGATTAAAAGGAGATGGATATAAATACCCCACTTCATACCAAATCCTACCCCTAGCCGTCGGAACCCCACACTGGAGAAGAAGAACCAGTCGTCGGGAAGGGAGCCGACTGCCTCCCACCGCCGTGTCGGAGCCACCTCTGACCGCCAAAAGAGGTAAAAGAAATTATATTTGCTTGAAATTAAATTTTGAACATCCTCATGCCTAAATCGGAAAAAAAAATCGGTGGATGAGCCAAAAACTGCGGGTAAAGCCCGGCAGTACCACCGCAGAAAAAATAAAAAACTGCATCCGATGAGGCCCTTCTGGATTCCCGTTTCATGTAATTTTTTCACCATTGTAATCACCATTCCTTTTTCTATAGGTTGACTGAAGCAAAATACCCAACTGCGAATGTGAGTCGGCGGAGCCGCCGCACCGAAAAGCCCGCCGCCGTTAAGCCTATGTTTTTTGACTTTTTTGGGCCAACCGAGACCTCTTAACGTATTTTCTTGTGGGGAAGAGTACAAAACTGGCTGAAATCAGCCAAAAATTTTCTAAAATAGCCAGCCCAAGGCAAACCGCCGCCGTGGGCGGGGGTGCTGTCACCGGAGCACGGCTGCGGTACCGTGCCAGAATTTCGAAATTAGCCAAAAAAAGGGTTTCTAACACCGATTTTAGACTATTTAGGATATTTTTAGGTACTTAGAGCGTGTTTTAATCCCCAAAGAAAAATTTAAAAAATCCTAAGACCGCTAGTAGGCGCAGTTAAAAATCTAGCATTTCGGACATCAATTCGAGTAAGAATCCCTCATTTTATTTTCTGTTATGGAATTGAAGTCTAATTATAAATAATATAGTATTTTGCGTAATTTAGAAACATCGATAATTAAATATTACTAATGGAGCTGGAACCGGTTATTTATTACTGTTTTTAATGTTTAACTGATTGATAATTTTACAGTTTCGAATGCATGATAATATATTGGAATTAGTATGATAATTCAATTGTGTTTCCTTGATGCATGTATTACTTATTTTACGTTATTTATAGTTAATTGGGAAACTGAAAATTAAAGGTAAACAGAAAATTGTTTGATTTAGTGAATGGATAAATGGTAGCTTTACTGGATATCTTTGGATATAGTGAACAAACCGGGTACATAGGGAATGCTACTGTGAATATTACCTCATACTGGACGAGGTATCGAGGATTTATATTTTGGTGCTCATACCGGACGGGGTATGGGGACGATCCATTTCACCCTCATACCGGACGGGGTATTGAGGGATAGCATCTTTTGGTGCTCATACCGGACGGGGTATGGGGACGGCCCGTTAGTTGAAAATATTGAATAAAGGTTCACACGTAATAGGGACATCCCTATGGACCCCCATGGATACTAGTAGGCTGATAAATGAGAAAGTTATTGTTCTGACTAATTGAATATGAGATTATGATATTATTTATGTTATTGCCTCTATAGGTCAGTTTTAGAAATCTCACTATAGTAAGTATGCAGTAAATGATTTTATTCATGATAAACGAATTTACTTAAATTAAGAGCTCAGTTAGTTATTTTTATGATTTCTACCAACCTTCATTTCTGTATCGGTGAGTAGTGTGATATTCTTACTGAGTTAGTATAGCTCATTCTTTCATTAACCATTTCAGATCAAGAGGATCAAGATCTAGAGCCCGATCCAGAAGAGGGTTGCGAATAGGATGCCCAGTTATTTACTTTTCAGTTATTTCTTTGATTTTTCGTGATTTCTTTTAAGATGGTCATTTCCGTAGCCCTATTGGATATTTTGAATTATTGTGTAAAGAATGTAAACCCTAACTTCGCTTCTGCACTTAATTTTATAATTTACTTCCTTTCAAGTTTCGGGCTATTATAGTTGGTATCAGAGCCACGTTCCTCGGAACCATTCCTTAAACAAAAACCCTAGAAAACTTCAAAGAATGAATTATCACTCAACCATTTTTTGTGAAATGCAGGTACAGATAGATGAGGAGAGGAAGACCCCCACTAAACCGAGCAGCTCGGGAGGGTTCGCTTTGAGAGGATGTTAACCGATTGTTTAAAATGCTAGAGAGACTCATCACTGCCCAGTAGGCCCGTGAGGAAAGGAGGGAGCTACCTAACCTTCCCCCGCAGTGAGAGGATCCTGAGCCACCTAGGTATGACCATGTTCCTCTACAGTACCATCCAACACCTCCACAGTATGATCGGATGCCCCAGCCACAGTACCACCCGACACCACCATAGTATAGCCCAGTGCCCCAATTGCATCACCCGGCACCACCACAGTATAATCCGGTGCATCTGTCATATCATTCAGTACCATCACAGGGCTATCCGGTCCATCCCCAGCACAATCCAGTTCCTCTCCCATGGGACCTAGTTCCTCCTCCCATTATGGACCCAGGCTATATTGAGAGATACAAAAGACTAAACTCATCTACTTTTGCGAGAGGATCTTCTTTTGAAAAGGCCGAGTACTGGTTAGCTAAGACAGAGAAGGTCTTCACGACTCTTGGGGTGATTCCCTAATAGAGAGTCATACTTGCCACCTACATGCTAGTGGGAAAGACAGGCCGCTGGTGGTAACTCAAGTAGGCCACCTTACCCATTCCAGTCACTTGGGAACAATTCTTAGTGGCCTTTAATCCAGAGTACCTCCTAGAGCATCTCCGACATCTGAAAGAAATTAAGTTTACACACCTAGCCCAGGGTGATATGACTGTATCAAAATATGCTTGAAAGTTTCTAGAGTTGGGACTGTATTCCCCTGAGAGTATGATGAATGAAGGCAGAAAGGCAAGAAGGTTCGAGTGGGACCTCTGTCCTGAGATCAGACAGCAGCTATATGTATTCGAGCTCAGTACTTACTCAGCTGTTCTGGCCAAAGCACAGCTAGTGGAGAGGAACCTTCACATTTTTCCTCCAGCAGTAAGGAACCTCAAGCCCCCAGTTTCACACTGCAGACCAGCACCTACTGCACCTGTTCAGCAAAATAAGAGACTCAGGCTCTTCCTCAGATTCCAACAACGGGACACGGCAGGACTTGCCAACATTATGGCAAGGATCATGGGGACTAACCCTACTATCGCCTCAATAATACTTGCTGCATGTGTGGGAGTGCTCAATATTACGCAAGGGAGTGCCCGATGAATCAGAACTAGACCAGACCTCCTATCTAGGGCAGGGCTAACAACCTCAGTCAACAGGATGCAAAGACTAACCCAGACGTTATAATGATATGTACACTATCTATAATCATCTTGCACATGTTTTGATTGATACTGGTGCCTCACATTCATTTGTTTCATATATTTTTACATCAAACTTGAATGTATTACCTGAAAGACTTGATTCTGTATTGTTTGTATCTACTCTTAGGAGTAGAATACGACTGGAGGAGGTTATATATTGTATCATAAATATTGCAGATAAAAAATTAAGTGTGGACCTAATAGAGATTGACGCGAGAGACTTTGATGTAATCCTAGGAATGAACTGGCTAGCGGTGTATCACACCACCGTAAATTGTCTTCAGAAGAAGCTTGTATTCAACCCTCCTAATGAGGAGTCATTTATAAATTAATAAAATTCTCTAACATTTTTCCCCTCATGACAATTTTTCCTATTAACAAGTGTTTTAATTCGGTTGTTTTCTCTAACTAGGTAAACCCAAGAAAAAAATTTATATTCAAGAAAAATCGTTAGTCCGAGACTTCTCGGATGTGTTTCCAAATGAACTATCCGGATTGCCCGTAGACAAAGCAGTTGAATTCATCATAGACCTTCAGCCAGGCACCCAGCCTATTTCGGTTGCCCTTTACCGCATGAGTCATGTTGAAATGGAGGAGTTGAAGAAATAGATTAATGAATTATAGGATAGTGGATTCATCCAACATAGTGTGTCCCCTTGGGGTGCCAGAGTCACATTTACAAGGAATGAGGATGGGATATTAAGATTGTATTTTAACTACAGAGGACTGAACATGATCGATGACCTTTTTTATCAGTTGCAGGGTGTCAAGTTCTTCTCTAAAATAGATTTGTGTTCAAGTTATCATCAGGTAAAGATAAAGGTAGAAGACATTCCCAAAATAGCCTTTCAGACCAGGTACGGATACTATGAATTCTTGGTCATGCCATTTGGACTAACCAATGCACTAACCATCTTCATGGATCTGATGAACAATATTTTTAGATAATTCCTGGATCAGTTCGTCATTATATTTATCGATGATATCCTGGTCTATTTAAAAAGAAGAGATGAGTACGTTCACCATCTGACTCAGATTTTGCAAGTCCTTAGAGAAAAGAAGTTGTATGCAAAACTGAGCAAATGTGGGTTCTACCTCGAGCATACTACCTTCCTAGGGCACATCATATTAAGTTATGGAGTGCTAGTGAATTTTGAAAAGGTTGAGGCAGTGCTCGGCTGGGAAAAATTAACCTCGGTCAAGGAGATTTATAGCTTTCTGGGAATGGCAAGTTATTACCGCAGGTTTGTGGAAGGGTTTTCTAATCTAGCTGCTCATTTGACCCGGCTTATAAAAAAGAACGTCAAGTTCAAGTGGAACGAGGACTGTAAAAGGAGTTTTTCAGAACTAAAGAAACGGTTGACTACCACACCTGTGTTGGTCATGCCGAGCGGGACAGGTGGATATACAGTTTATAGTGATGCCTTCTACTTAGGGTTAGGTTGTGTTCTGATGTAGCATAGAAATGTCGTAGCTTATGGGTCCAGGCAGTTAAAGAGTTATGAGAAAAACTATCCCACTCATGACTTAGAACTTGTTGCGATTATCCACGCCTTGAAGACTTGATGCCATTACTGGTATGGAGAGACCTTTTAGATCTATACCGACCATAAGAGCTTAAAACACATATTCACTCAAAAGGATCTCAACATGCGTCAAAGAAGATGAATAAAACTCATCAAGGACTACGATTGCAATATCTTGTATCACCCAGGTAAAGGCAACGTGGTAGCCGACGCACTCAGCAGAAAAAGTGCAGGTATATTAGCTCACCTAATAGTTTCAGAATACAGGGTAATAGAGGTCATATAACAAGTACAACTTCAAGACTTGAAGAGAGTCACATGTTTGGCCCACCTAACTATTCAACTTGAGTTGATCCAAAGAAAAAAAGAAGCTCAATCCACCGATTCCACCCTAGCAGCCTTTAAGAAGGATGCAAAACAGGGAGTTAATTTAGAATTTTGAGTCTTTGTTGATGAGTTACTTAGATTTTAGGACAGGGTGTGCTTTTCATGTAATAGTGAGCTGAAAAAAGACATTATGACAGAGTCCCATAACTCAAAGTTTGTCATGCATCCCAGAAGCACTAAGATGTATCAAAGTATGCGACCCTAATTTTGGTAAAACATGATGAAAAGAGATGTCACCGACTTTATTTCTAAGTGTTTAGTATGTCAGCAAGTCAAGGTAGAGCATCAACGCCTAGGCAAGTTATTTTAACCATCACCAATTTCGGAGTGGAAGTGAGAACATGTCATAATGGATTTCATGAGATGACTGCCTAGGGCACGCTCGGGACATGATGCCATTTGGGTAATTATTGACTGGCTCATCAAATCTTCTCACTTCTTGGCCATCAGGATGACCGACCCCTTGGACAAGCCAGTAAGAATGTATATCTGGAAGATAGTCAAGTTACATGGAGTGCTAGTGACAGTAATGTCCGATAGGGACACCAGGTTTACTTTTCAGTTCTGGTCTAGTTTTCAGCAAATCATGGGAACGAAACTGTCCCTTAGTATGACATTCCACCATCAGATTGATGGACAATTAGAAAGAACGATCCGCACACTTGAGGATATACTTCGAGCTTGTGTTTTTGACTTCAGGGGCTATTGGGATGATCATTTACCGTTAATAGATTCATCTACAATAACAGCTATCAAGTAAGTATTAGCATGGCTCCGTATGAGGCATTATATGGTCGTCTACGCAGATCACCGATCTTTTGGGAAGAGGTGGGTGATAAAAGGTTGGTTGGTCCAGATCTTGTGGAGGAGACTACAACCAAAATAGTTAAGATCAGGAAGAACATCCAGACGACTCAGAGCAGATAGAAGAGTTATGCAGATACCCGAAAGAGGGATTTAGAATTTGAAAAAGGTGATCGGGTGTTTCTTAAGGTCACTCTGTTCAAGAAATTAGTAGGTTTGACAAAAGGGGGAAACTAAATTCCCAGTTTATTTGGTCATTTGAGATCTTAGACAGAACTAGCACCGCCGCCTATAGACTAGCACTGCCTCCAAAACTCCCTAAGGTCTATAATGTGTTTCATGTGTCCATGCTATGTAAGTACAACCTGGACCCCTCTGAGCCTCTTTAACTTCAGGAGGATCTGTCCTACAATGAGGTACCGGCCGATATTGTAGACCGAAAGAGCAGAGTACTCTGCAACCAAAAAATTCTCTTTATTAAGGTCCTATGACAAAATTACACACAGGAAAATGCCACATGGGAGCTAGAATCAGACTTCATAGCTCAATATCCCCAACTGTTTGATTGAGTAAGAGAGAGATAAATTTGAGGGACCAAATTTCTTTTAGAGGGGAGAGTTGTAACACCCTTAATTAACTTTAAAAAATTTAAAATTAATGTATGAAAATTTATTTTTAAAATTTTTGAATTTTCATTTAATGTAAGAATGAAGAAAAATAGGTGGAGGATGAAATTAAAAACAAATTTGAAAAAAAGAGGTGAAAATTTAGGTTCCGGAGATGTTTTTGAAAGAAAAATTGAAAACTGAGGGTTAAAACACAATTTAGAAAAAATGTGCCACGTAGAAGGCCCAGTCAGCAGCCCTGACAAACCGGAGCATGCCACATGGTAAGGCATGCTGGCAATCCGTGTGACCGCGATTGGACGGTCTAGATTTATTCCCGCGTGTATGGACAGTCCGGATCCGTTTTCTCTTTAAAATGCGATCGTACAGTTCAGATTAAATCGTGTGAATGGTCTAGATTCACTTCCTATTTAAATGTAATCCGACGGCTCAGATCAAATTGCGATGAACGGTCCAGATTCACTTTCTATTTAAACGCAATCAGACGGTACAGATCAAACACGATAGATGGCCCAGATTAAAATGAGACTCTAACGACCCCAAAAATCCAAAAGAAAATATATAATAATTTAAGTACGGAAGCAAAATAAAAAGTTAAGGTTTACATCCCTTACACAATAACTTAAAAGTACTAAACAACATTACGAAATGAATACTCTGAAAGAAACACGAGAAATAAGAAAAGTAACGAAAAATAGAAAGTATCTAGCATCTACTCGCAATCTTCTTGCTGATCAAACTCTGGAACCAGGTCCTCTTAATCTAAAATGGTTAAATAAAGGATGAGCTACACTAGCCCAGTAAAGATATCATATTATATCACTGGCACAGAAGTAAAGATTGGTATAAAATCAAAACAACTAATGGAGCACTAAATTTAGCAAATTCGTTTATCAATTATAAAATCATTTACCATTCACTTCCCATAGTAAAATTTATGAAAACAACCTATAGAGACAATAATACCATACAGATCATAACTTCATGAACAATCAGCAACATAGAACATATTATAAATTCATATTCATTAACAATAAACCCAATCATAACCGTTTCTCATTTCACCAACCTATTAGTATCCATAGGGGTTCATAGGGGTGTCCCCACTACACGTGAACCCTTTCCCTTAACAATCTCAATTATAGGGCCATCCCCATACCCCGTCCGGTATGAGTGCCAAGACATTAAACCTCAATACTCCATCCGGTATGAGGGTGAAGCGGACCGTCCCCATACCCCGTCCAGTATGAGTGCCAAATTATCAAGTCTCCATACCCCATCTGGTATGAGACAACGTTCATGGTAGGGTTCTCTATGTACCCGGTCTGTCCACCATCTCCCAGGATATCTAGTGAGGCTGTCATTCCATCTGTTTATTTGATCACACTCCTTTCTTGTTTCCCTTTAGTCTCCATTACTAAATCAAACATAATCACATAAACAAATAAATATGCATCCGGTAATGCAATCATGTCTCAAATCCCAAATCAAATAGTAGTCAGGTAAGGCAGTAATACATGCATTTAAATAATAAAATAGATAAATCAGATACTATCATACTTTTAGACTGTAAAATAAATCAACGGAGAACAATGTCCAGTTCGGACTCCATTAGCAATTCGTAATTAGTTATGCACATCTATTTAATTTATACAAAATATCGTATTATTATTTACTTAAACTTTAATTTTATAATAGGGAATAGGGTGAGGGGTTCTTACTCGATTTGATACCGAAAAGCTAAATGATTTACTGCGCCTATGGGCAGTCCCTAGGTTCCCTAAACTTTTCTCTGAGAACTGAAACGCGCTTATAGTACCTATAAATATTCTAAATAAATCTAAAATCAGTCTCAGGGCCCACTCGACCAATTTTGAAAATCCGACACGGTGACTCCGCTGTGCTCCGGCGACGCCATTCACAGAGGCGGTCCACCTCAGGTCGGCCGTTTTCAGCCAAATTCGACCGATTTTACATCGATTCCTGCGAGCGTACACGCTAAAGGGACTCGGTGGGCCGAAAAAATACGAAAAACTGAAACTCACTAGCAGTGGGGCTCTCCGGTGCGGCAGCTCATCTGGCTCACATTGCGGTTGGGTGTTTTGCTTCGATCAACCTGTAGATAAGAAAACAGTGGAAAAATTATGCGAAACAGGAATTAGAAAGGGTCTCATCGGAGGCGATTTTTGAAATTTTCTGCAGCGGCGCCACCGGGCATCGTCGGTATTTTTCGGCCAATTAGTCGGTTCTTTCACTCCAATTTTGTCATGGGTGGGATTAAAATTGAATTTCGTGCAAAATGAGAAATTTTTACCTTTTTTGGTGGTCGGAAAGGGTTCTGGTGCAGCGGCGGATGGCGGCGGTCGGCTCCCCAGTGGCTGGGTTGTCTTCTTCGACGAGGGGTTCTGGTGGCTAGGGTTAAGGTTTGGTGTGGATGGAGATTATTTATACACATCCGCATCCACTGCGTTTGATCTGGACCATCCGATAGCGATTAAATAGAGAGTGAATATGGGCCGTTCATCGCGATCCAATCTGGACCGTCCATCGCGATTCATTTTGGGTCGTCTGATCGCTTTTAATCTAGTTGTTCAATTGCATTTGGGAGGGAGTGCATCTAAGCCATCGTGTGCACGGGAACGGACCTCAGCCGCTCGATCGCACGCACACGGATCGCCCACGTGGCTCCCCCCGCATGGCCTCCCGCGTCAGCACCTCTGTTACTTGGCGCATCCTAGTTCATCGGAGCTACTGACCGGGCGTCTGACGTGGTAAATTTTTTTAAAATTATGTTTTGACCCTTAGTTTCTGATTTTTCTTTCAAAAATACTCTCAGAACCCAAATTTTCACCCATTTTTCCAAAAATTATTTTCAATTTAATCCTCCATCAATTATACTCCATTTTTTTTATTAAATTAAAATAAAAAAAAAAGTTTTGATGGGTGTTACAGAGATGGATATAAATACCTCATTTTACACTAAACCTTAATCCTAGACGCCAGACCTCCTGCTGGAGAAGAAGAATCAGTCGCCAGGTAGGGAGCCGACCGCCTTCTGCCATCGTACTAGAGCCACCTCTGACCACCGAAAGAGGTACGAAAAATTTATTTGCTCGAAATTCGATTTTGAACACCTCTTTGGCCAAATCGAAGCAAAAGGACTGACGGATGAGTCGAAAACTGGGGGTAAAGTCTGGCGATGCTGTCGCGAGAAAAATCAAAAATCACTTCCGATGAGGCCCTTCCCGATTCCTGTTTCATGCAATTTTTTCACCATTCCTTTTTCTACAAGTATCCAAAGCAAAACACCCAACTGCGAATGTGAGCCAGCGGAGCCGCCGCACCAGAAACTCTGCCGCTAGTAAGCCTCTGTTTTTTGAATGTTTTTTGGCCAACCGATGCCTCTTAACGTATTTTCTTGTCGGGAGGAGTACAAAACCGGCCGAAATCAGCCGAAACTAGCCAAAAACGACAACTCGAGGCAAACCACCGACGCGCTGGAATTCTAAAATTGGCCAAAAAGGGTTTCTAACACCAATTTTGGGTTTTTGAGATATTTCTAGGTAATTGGAGTGTGTTTTAATCCCTGAAGAAAAATTCAGGGAACTTGGAGATTGCCAGTAGATGCAGTTAAAAGCTTAGTATTTCGGACATCAATTCGAGTAAGAATCCCTCACCTTATTCCTTATTATGAAATTGAAGTCTAATTACAAATAATATGGTATTTTGTGTAATTTAGAAACATTGATAATTAAAAATTACTAATGGAGGCAGAACCGATTATTTATTACTGTTTGCAATGTTTAACTGATTGATAATTTTACAGTTTCGAATGCATGATAATACACTCGAATTTATATGATAATTCGATTGTATTTCCTTAATGCATGTATTGCTTGTTTTACGTTATTTACAATTAATTGAAAAATTAAAAATTAAAGGTAAACAGAAAATTGTTTGATTTAGTAAATGGATGAATGGTAATCTTACTGGATATCCTAGGAGATGGTAGACAGACCGGGTACATAGGGAACCCTACCATGAACGTTGCCTCATACCCGACGAGGTATCAAGGATTTGTATTTTGGCGCTCATACCGGATAGGATATGGGGACGGCCCATTTCACTCTCATACCATACAGGATATTGAGGGATAGTATCTTTTGGCGCTCATACCAGACGGGGTATGGGGACGGTCCATTAGTTGAAAATGTTAAATAAAGGTTCAGACGTAGTAGGGATGGACCCCCATGGATACCAGTAGGCTAATAAAAGAAAAAGTTGTTGTTCCGACTGATTAAATATGATATTATAATATTATTTATATTATTGCCTCTATAGGTCGGTTTTGAAAATCTTGTTATGCTAAGTATGCGGTAAATGATTTTATTCATGATAAACGAATTTACTTAAATTAAGAGCTCTATTAGTTATTTTTATGATTTCTACCAACCTTTATTTTTGTGTCAGTGAGTAGTATGACATTCTTACTGAGTTAGTATAACTTACTCTTTCATTAATCATTTTAGATCAAGATGACCAAGACCTAGAACCCGATCCACAAGAGGGTTGCGAATAGGATGTTCAGTTGTTTACTTTGCAGTTATTTCTTTGATTTTTCGTTATTTCTTTTAAAATAGTTATTTCCATAGTCCTATTGGGTAATCTGAATTATTGTGTAAGGAATGTAAATATTAACGTTATTATTTTGCTTCCGCACTTAATTTTATAATTTACTTCATTTCAAGTTCCGGGCTGTTACACTGGATTCTTAGGATTCATGGAATTGGGTCTTATTGATGAATCTCGATTCTGTTTCTTTGATCCAGGCTTCTTCCGGGCTTTGTTTTCGGGTTGCACTAATTCTGATAGTTGCTTTCCGAGTAATTGAAAAAAACAATTTTATTTTAAAATTAAACGAGTCTACTTTCAAATAAAAAAATATTATTCAGCATCAACTTTATTCGAAAGTGAGTAAAGTTCACTTCACTCTCAAACTAAATAAAATAAAAACTTAAGAGTTTGTACTCCGATCTTCATTAGATGTATAAATTTATTATTTTATAATAAATATACAATATATCTTATTTTAACTATAAATTTTCTCATTACAACATATATAACTAAAAATTTTAGAGAAAAGATAAACACTAAAGCTATTTTTTTTATAGTTATACTATTTTTAATAAAGTCACTCTATCAGTAGAAAAATGTAAGAAACAATAAATTATAATAGAAGAACATATATAAATAGAACGAAATTCATTATTTTTTTGATATTTCAGATCAAATTTTTTTTTTCTATTTTTCATCAACACTCTTTCGACTTGTTTAAGTAGTAGATCTTTCTCTGTATCAATCATGAGTATCATTTATATTTAAAAATATGTTATATGAGACATTGTCAACAAATGCTCATTCTCATTTTATTGTTCGTCAACTAACATCATTTCTAAAATGTGTCTTCATTTTAATATTGATGCTAGAAAAAGCAACATATGATAATGAGTTTCTTCCTAGTTTAATTCATTAATAAATTTAACTAAGATCAAACTTCATAAAAATTCACATAATAACACCAAAAATTTATAGTTGATTACAGTTTATGAAAATTGTATTTTATATAATCACAAATATATCGATTATTTAGAAAATCATACTTAAATATTTCTTGAAATTATAATAAATAGAAGAAAACATGTAATGTATGGAAACCTTAACACACATTATTATACTAAATAGTAAAATATTTAGAAATAATAGATTTAAAAATTGATAGTAATTTATAAATAATAAAAGTAAAATATTTTAAAATAAAATGGTTTAAATATTATTTATAGATAAATAAATTACATAAGTAAATAAATATTTTATAAAATTTAATATTAAATTTAATCTTCGAAAACTGAATGAGATCTAAAACGTTTGATTTTCTTTCTTTTTTATTCCTTGAGGTTAAAAGTTCGATTTTTACAACCACGTAATTACTTCCCGTCGGATTCGACGCATTACCCAATAATCATGTCGATCATCCTCTTTTCTTATATTTTACCCTGCACCCAACTTCCCGCAAATCTCCATCCCGCATCTTTATCCTTTCTTTTCTGCAACCCTCAAATTGGATGAACTTGACTAGCGTATTTGCTGAATAAAACGGCTATAAACAGAGTGCTAGAGATAGAAATCGATCGTGGGCTGTGATTTTTATTTACCCAGATGAAGGTTTGATCTCTCTTTCATCTAGTTCATGGATATCAAAATCCTATAGGGTTTTTTTGTTATGGATATTCTTTTTCAATCAATTAGGGTGTTATTTGGGGTGATGATATGATTTTGAATTCTGTACTGGGAACTGGGATTTTCTAGGGTTCCGGTTTAATTGAATTCTTATCAGTGTCGATCTATCGAATCTTGTAATCTCTAGTTAGAATCCATGTTGTTACATACTGGATATAATTGAAAGGTAGGGCTTTCTATATATAGAAGGGGTTCTTGTAAGTAGCTTAGTCAATATGCAATCTCGAAGGAAAGAAAATTATGTACGAGGTTTTTCATCTGTAAAGTTGGGCAAGCAACCCATAGTCAAGATGGATCATGATCGTTATCCAATTTCTCGTCGTATTGATGGACGGGTTAAATCTCCCAGTTTGAGAAGGAGCTTCAGCCCCTATAAATTAGATGAATCTGGCAGGGGTTTACTCGTTGATCGAAGAAATGCTTCACCAGATGGGAGAGAATACAATTTGCACTTTGGGAGAGGCAGGAGTATTAGAAACATGGCTAGGTCTCCCCCATATGAACAAATGCGAAAGAGGTCTTACTTTGATGAGGGTCCAGTGCATAGGAAATATGAACATATGGAGCCACTGGATTTTAATGATGCCTCAAATTCTACATCAAGACATGATTATGGACATGATCATGGCCTGTCCAGAATTGATAAAGAGAAGGATTATAGTGAAACTGAAGTTGCAAGTATTAAAGAACATGAGATGTTTGGTGGAAATTCAATTCGCATGGAAAGTGGCATGATAAGAGGGTTACGTCGCATGACTCCAGATTTGGGTCCTACACCAAAAAATTATAGGGAAACAGCTGGACCTGTGCCATCACTGCCAAAAAGTATGGACCTAGGTCACATTGAGCATGGAGAACTTAGCTATAAGGAGACTATGCAGTTAGATAAGGTAGCAATGAGGGAATCTTATAGAGAAGAAGATAAACACATTTGCAGGTCGAGGGATGTTCCATACAGCGCTATCCAAGCATCTCACTCCAAGGATTTTGTGAGCATTTATCAGTATAGGGATACTGTGGGCTCCTCATCAGGACCTTCAAGAAGTGAAGTTCTGGTTTCTTATGGGGATGGCACATCCATACCTGCTTCCGAGGAATATCCAAGGAACAGTGGCAAACTTGCTGAACCCACAAGTTTTAATACTTATGTCCAAGGGCCACGTCGAGATCCTGTGAGAAACTTTGAGGGTGCTAGGAGGAGTATGACATTTTACCAACATGGTGCATGTAGTCCGTCTAGGGTTGAGCATGAGGAATACTTTTATGGTGAACAACAGGATGTAGTGAAAGATAAACTTTTGTATCCATCTGGTAGATCACGAAGAATGCTTTCGTCACATAATCAAGTGGACTATAGTCATGCACCAGTGAATTATGATTATAGAAATTTATCAAGATCAAGTGTTATAGATCCTGTCGTAGACAGATTTCATAACAATAAGGATTCTTGTGGAAATGTGAGAGTGAATAATGGTTCAGATCATCCTACTTTACAAAAGGAGATGGTTCCAGACTACCTTGACTTAAACAGATCATATCCATTGAAGCATGCTGGGGATTATTTGGGTTCCGGACGCTCTCGTGTTGCGCTTGAAAGGAAAGTATCACAAGATAGTGATATATCACATTTGGATCCACTACAAGAGCGTCATGTATCACATCTGAGATCAGATTTAGGTTTTGATAGAGTGGCAGCTCAAGAATTTCACAAGGAGAGATTGCAGAGTTCCCCTGCTTCTAAAAATGATCCAGACCTGCGAGGATTTGGATCAAAGATGCACAGAATGGAGAGAGAACGTGAAATATATGAGCCATCTGATAGATTACACAAAAGAAAGTTCAACATGGAGAAAAGCGTAGGCAGACATAAGTCAGAAACAATTATGTCAAATAAATGGAATGTACCCGAAGAGTATGAAGATCAATATGATAGTGAGGAGGAGTGGATTGATGCAGATATGATGAGCTTATATCAACCAAAGAATAGGAGAGTTGATCATAATGAATACAGAAAATCAGGGAGGACTTATAGTTGGCAAGATCCTTCTGGACACTGTGCATCGGATGACTGGTTGTCTCACCAAGAATCTTTGTCATTTACACAAGGCCCATCAGTAAGGTTTTATAAACGAAGTGGTAGATATATAAAGGGTCATCAGAGGCCTGGTTCTTTAAAGTGGCATAAGTCACACCATACTGATAAAAGAAGTGGTCTTCACAAATATAACAAAGTTTGGAAAAGAAATGATGATCATAATGAGGATGTGCATGATAATGATGCCATCACATCAGATCCTGCTGAATCCTATGCATATGAGGACTCTGAAGAATTTAAGCAACTGATACATGAGGCCTTTTTAAAGTACACAAAAAAGTTGAATGTGAATGCAGCTGTTCGAAGAAGATACAAGGAGCAAGGGAAAGCTGGAAGTCTGTTTTGCATCGTGTGTGGCCGAAGGTTTGTTTTTCTTTTCTGGCATATGAATCCTAAAAGGAAGGTTTGTACTTCCACGTGTTCTGCCAACATGAGAAGGCAAAGAAAAAACTTTCTTCAGAGTCATGGTTTCTTAGTGTTTTTTTATTTTATTTGCAGTACTGGGATTAATATTTTCTCTTATGATTCAGTTTTCTACAATTGATGTTTAGCCCCTGGAAATTACAGTTGGTTAGCCTGAACAAAGTTGCACAAATTTTTTAGGGAAGTGTGAGTTTACAAGAGAAAGTTGAATCTTATCTTATAATGCTGGTTGATGACAAATCGCTTATATGATAGCTGCGCCTCATTTACTAATGATGGAGTACTCTGTGCATGGTGATAGAATCAATATTTGTTGTAAAGGTTTTCTGGAGTTCGGTTTCGGGAAACCAACGAGATTTATTGAGTTGAAGTGAAGAAATGAGATATTGATCTGTTGGTAGCTGTTATTGCTGGTTTATTAGATAGCAAATGTTGTCGGTGACAATCCAGTTTGAGGTAACCAGATAAATTTGGGAGAGTGGTAGTAACATTTGCAATTAGAGAAAGAAACCTTAATGGTAATTGATGACTTCTGTTTGTGCTTCTTTCATGTGTAATCATCAACTTCTTACTAGAAGTGGGACAAGGGGTTTATGGCCCTAATTATGGTTTGAAGATTTTTGGTAACTATATGTGGACTGCACTATAATATCTGTTCGTATATGCATCTTGAAGATGTTTCTGATGGATATAAAGTATTATAGGTCGAGTTCCTGCTGCCAATAGTGTATATGGAGAGGCAGTAATTGAAGAAGGCAGCACCTGCGTTGTTTTTTTGTCAGGACCAGTTGGCTAGATTGCGGTGTCTGTAGGCTAGGATATAGTGAATGATACATGATAAGAATGAGACCAGTTCATGTTAGGGACAAGATTTGGATTCTTTTGAAAACATTATTCTGGAATAATGTTTACAATATTTTTGGATTCCACATGAGGTGGAAGTCTACCTTTTGCTAGTTGCTTTCGAACTTTCAGGCATGTTCAACTGTTTGTGTGATGGTTTCCTTCCTCTCTATCGCTACTTTCTTTTTATGATAAATAGTGGTATTAGCGGCATATGCTAGTCATTTGCATCTCAAATAGGAAAAAATGGTGCTTCACCTTGATGATTTCTCTTAGGTATTGCAAGTTAGGTCCTTATTTTGGTTGGGTTAAATATTCAGAAAACTTGGGGTCTTAGGTGCTCTTAGGCCGCCCAGGACTTTTTCAACTTCAATGGAAGTTTTTGTGTGTAAGTTCATTCTGCTAAACATGGTTCAACGTTACCTTATCTTTTCATTATCATTTTCTTCTTCTGGAAAATATATATTATTTTTTTACATTCTTTAGGACTACATTCTTTCTTCTCTATGTGAGTTTTGACAATGGAGACGGGTGCTTGTTAATTTTATCTGTATGCTATGAATTTTTTATTTAGATTTTAGGGATATGTATCTGAAGACAAAGATGATGTTCTTTAAGGAGATTGGGGTACCATTGTTTCTTTAGTTGTTTAGTTGTATAGAACTAGTACTTACTATTATCATTTGCGTCTTGCCTTTGTTGTGGTCCATATGATATTTTTTTTTTGTATATGTGCTCTTGTAGCGCCTCAAAGGAGTTCATGGACACACAACGCTTGGTGATCCATGCTTTTATGTCCCAGAGAGGTGGGTTGAGGGCTCTGCACCTGGGTCTACACAAAGCTATATGTGTTTTATTGGGGTGGAATTGTGTTGTACCTCATGACACAATAACTTGGGTACCGCAAGTCTTGTCTGATGCAGAAGCCTTAGCTGAGAAGGAGGATTTGATTCTTTGGCCTCCTGTCATTGTTATTCACAACATTTCAATGTTAAAAAACATTCCAAATGAGCAGAATGTGATCCCCATTGAGGGTATTGAGGCATTTCTCAAAGGTGAGTGATTAATCTTTTACAACTTAATGCAATTTGCTTTAAGATTAAAACTCACTATAAATATTGCAGGTCATGTTGATAAATATGCATTCTTTCTGCTAGTTAATTCATGATGAAATAATAACTTAGTATGCTAAATCTATTTGGTAATATGGAGCAGTTTAATATGTGTGAAGGATTCAAGATGGTTCAGATATGCTCCTTAACTTTGCAAGAATTTTCAATTACTATATTAATTGACTAGGAGGTCACACAAATGTTTTTGTTGTCCATGTAAGCAACTGCTCTTTTTTTCTGTCCTTTAACTTTTTGAGAGCAATCACAGGTAAAGGTTTTCTTGGGGGTAACGTCATTTTAGGGAGACCTTCTGACCAAAGTATTATGGTGGTGAAGTTCATGAGAACTTTTACTGGACTCGCAAATGCAGAGAGGCTTCACAAATATTTCATGGAGAGAAAGCATGGGAGACTGGATTTCAATCAAATAACTTCCAACAAATCCAAAGTCAACTTTAATGTAGACACAAAAAAACCAGGAGAGAAGTTGGAGTGTCTTTTATATGGCTATATGGGGATTGCAGAGGACTTGGATAGAGTTGATTTTAATACCAAGAAATGCAGTTTTATAAAAAGCAAGAAGGAGATTCAGGAGCTCGCAAACGCTCCAGTTAAAACAGATGACAGATAGGAGTTTGAAGACATGCCAACCTGTGGTTATAGATCCAAATTCAAACAGATCGGCTCCTGTTAAAAAACTGTAACTCAACTCTCTTAATGTTCTGTAGCTTGGTTCTAAATCATGTAAGCTGATGCAAGTGACACTTGTTTTTTTTTTTCCCCGCTTCTGTATGTAATCTGAGCATTGTTGGCTTCTTGTTGTGCCTTCTGATATGGGATCCTATGAAAGAGAATCTTGAATCTAATATCATAATCTCTGATACGATTTGGCCTGCTTGATTTTTGGCACGGTAACTTTGTTGCCTGTAGGTGATATCTCAAGATAGGAGGGATGTCAACCGAGGTGTGTGCAGTTATGTCTTATTTCATTGCTAGTTGCAGATCAGTTGATTCTTTCTGGAAACAATCTTCAAGCTGGTTGTGGCTGTTGCTGTCTCGGAACTAAATTGTAAATTGGATAATTACTTCTCTGCAAATCCGATCTTTAACTCTTGCATGGAACAGCTAGCGCGTGATTACTGACTACTTGTGTATAAATCTTCTTTAAGAATTCCTTTATAACAAACTTCTTAACTCCCTTTAATTCTCATTTAATCATATGAAATCTATCCTGTAAGGTGTATTTATACACAAAGTTGTTAATTGAAAATTCACGCACCAAATTCCTTTATTTTAATTATTTTGTTCCATTTAATGGTTTTTTGTCTTCATCATGACATCTAAATATGATTGTTTCTTACTTAACCACATCTTCCATCTTTTCTTTATCTTTGCTCTTTTCTTCATCTTGAGCCTTAATATTTTTAAAGGCAGATACATTAGCCCAAGATGAAATCTAATACCAATTGATACTATAAACCAAGAAATACAAGAGAAAATGCAGAACTTGCAGAGAGAGAGAGAGAGAAGCCCAAGTGAGAGCTATTGATTGGAATGAAAAGTGCGTATAATATTTTATTGAGGATTTTGATGGCGTTAAATATATCTTCGAAATTTCGGTACTATTTAAAGTACCTATTAGTAGTGTGATTCTTGATAAAGGACTTTCTTTTTTTTTCTCCGTTTGAATTTGCACGAATTAAGAAATTCCCAAAACTGAATTCTGAAGATGGGTAATTAGCATTATCCAATTAACAGTGGCATTTACATTAATAGGTTCATACATGGATTTAAGAAGGATTTTGATAAACAAGCTGGTGTCCAAATAATTCAAAGAATGAACATGGTTAGTCCATATGTTAGGCAATAATAAATAAGAGAGTGATAATCTAAATCTACCTGGTGAGTTTAGGAGACGGACCAACTTGCACAAAGCATTTCAAAATTGCAGAGAGATTTTTAAGCAAATAACATAGAGGAAGACTTCTTACCAGGATAGAGATATGTCATGAGTATTTGGTTCTTTTAGAATCAAATAGTATAGCCAAGATTGATTGATCATCAAAGACAATGTGATTATTATTTCACTGACAGGTACTTATATGGCTAATTCAATTAGCTTTCAACTGACTAGTTGTGTTGCTATCTTTTTAATATTGCATATACAAAACCCCATATCATGACATATATATATATATATGATATATGCAAGTCAATGTAAGGAGTCTCATCTTTTCTGGAAGTTAAGGAACTTGATACCAAAGGCAAAAAGGAAGATGAAGAGTACAACAATTCCAACATGAGCTGCAGCGATAGGTCCAAGGAAGCCATGTTCAAATCCCAAGTACTTCTTCAAGTAAGCTTTCATTGGAATGGAACCATCTCCAGGTACAACAACATAATCAACTTTTCCACCAAATTGGGATGTTACAAGGCCATTTATTGTCCAAGCCACTGGAGATGCCCAATAGAACCATCTCCACCATATTGGTATTTGCTGCAAACATGATCCAAAATTTTACTTAGTGTCTATATATATATATATATATATATAGATGTTTGCACCAAAGACACAGTATCCATGTTAAACAAAGTAGTGTAATGAATCGTATACCGTGACGGGGATGAGGAAGCCAGAGAAGAGGTTCCAGAGGGTTAGGAAGAAGGAGGAAACAACTGAAGCAATTTGTTCGTTTGGAGTGAGGGCAACAACCATCATGCCATGGAATGTGTAGTACATAAAGCACATAGACATGAAGAAATAGAACCACAGGAACTTCTTAATTTCCCAATCGAATCCAATCATTGAATAAAGCAATAGACTATACAAAGAAGTCTGAGTCAATATGTAGATTGTCTCTATCGTAACCTGCAAGAAATTAATAAAATTGGTTATCTATACATAGATATTCTTAATAGTATAATTCTGTCCTATCATTAATCAACTTTCAAGTGAAGAAATTAAGTTTCAGGTTCTAATTTTACCAGAGCAAATGCATAAGGTAGTGGCGAATACATCCCTGCTGCTCGTTCACGATAGAAGATTGTTCTTTCAGTTCCCACAACAGGCCGAGCAGCAGAAGCACTGGTTCCTCCAAGGAAGAGTACAGAAGAATACATAGCTCCCATCAGATTTGCCAAGTCTTGTTGCTTTCCTCTGTTTACACAAAATAGTACAGTTATCTTAACATGAAACTTATCACTGATATAAAAAAAATTTATTACATAACAGTTTTCACTTACGTTTTTTCTCCTTTGTTCCAGAAAATAAGTCCAAATAGAACACCAGAAATAGTTGTCATGAAGAATCTGGTGAGATTGTATTGCGGGTGCCTCCAGTATGACCAATACTGTTTCCACAAGCAAGCTTTATATTGAGTTACAAAATCTTGAGAGTATTTGGTAGGGAAATGAAGATCCTCAGATCCTACTACTGGACTACTTAGCTCTTTAATAAGCTCCTGATTTTTTCTGGTAACAATTAAGAAACATGAAATAAGCATAGCTTAAATTATATTAGATAAGAGTCCTGTCACAGGAGATCGAAAAGTGATGAAACATGAATCACTAATATATGAGTTACTAACTTTTACTTACTGGTAAAGTATAGATTTAGTGTAAATTTCAGCATAATCTACATTAATTTGAGCCTCAAAAGCAGCTGAACTGATTTCTAACACCCAAGTTGCAGGATTGTAACCTTCTTTGATCTTTGGAACTCCTGGGATAGCCTGTATTTTGTCAATAAGAGAAGAGAATCCTTAAAATGAGAAAATAAATATCGATATTTCTTCCTCTATGAACACAACCTTGAATTCTAAAAAAATGAAATGAAGTGAAAAAATATTTTTATTTTAAAATAAAAAGTAGTTCATAAAGAAGAAACAACTTCGAAGTAACTAGTACTCACTTCAAAGTATTCTTTAAGCTTTTGAGAATAGTGTCCTAAGGGTCCAGCATAAATGACTTGTCCTCCTCTCTTCATCAGCAACAACTATAATAAAATCAATTCAAGTTAAGAAAACAATTAAGAAGACAAACTTATGACAATTAAGGCAGCAAAAAGGCAACTTTTGGATAATGAAAAAAGGAACTTATTTAATTATACCTCGTCGAAGGCTTCAAATATATCTATACTTGGCTGATGAATAGTGCAGACAATTGTTCGACCTGTATCCACTATTTTTCTCACAGTACGCATTACAATTGCAGCAGCTCTAGCATCAAGACCAGAGGTTGGCTCATCCATGAAGATAATAGATGGATTTGCCACCAATTCTACAGCTATTGTCAGTCTTTTTCGTTGCTCAGTCGACAAGCCATCAACTCCTGGAAGACCAACTAGACAGTTTCTTAACGGGTTTAACTCAACTAACTCCATTACTTGCTCCACAAACATCTGTGATAAAAACTATCTAAACATTAATTGCAAAGTTTATGATAAAATGTTGTATAAAGATTACAAATTCAAGTATTAAAGACCATGCCTTTCGTGTTTCTGCTGTAATATCCTTTGCAAGACGTAACCAAGCTGAATAAACAAGAGATTCATAAACTGTTACACGTGGAGAATGAATATCATTCTGTTCGCAGTAACCACTAATTCTAGCAAAGGTTTCTTGATTCTTTGGGTAACCAGAAATACTGATTTCCCCTTCAATGTATCCTCCAGTTTTCCTTCCTGCAAGTACATCCATTAAAGTAGTCTTTCCAGCACCACTTACACCAACTAATGCTGTTAAAACACCAGGCCTAAATGAACCACTGACATTTCGTAACAGTTGAAGGCGATTCTCTTCAACTCTTTGATTCTTCATTTCCTGAATTGGACAAACCCCTTTTTCAAAAGTTAAAGATTTCAAGTGCATCTAAACAATGAACTTATATGCATGATGTAAAAGATGAAATATTTGAGAGGACTTACATCAGGCATATCAACATAGTAATTCACATGATGAAATGCAAGTAATAAGGGTTGAAAAGGCAACAGCATTCCTTGTTTCATGGATGCTGGCTCCGCATCACTTGGAGTCAAGCTATTAGAAATATTCCTCCCTGCTATAGAAACTGCTGTAGTTAATCACATATTATTGGCACTCAATCATAAATGTACACAGATGTCAAAACTTTTAGAGAGGCCAGAAAGGATAAGTTGGTAGGATTTGTATACTAGCATAGCATCAATGGACCGAAAAATACTAATTTGGTTTCTTGAGAAATAATAATGCTAAGATGGATGGGAAATAGAGAGATGCTCACCATCCTTATCTTTCCTTAATTACTACTTTTTAACCTAAACAAGTAAAAGAATGGTGAACATCACACCATTTCTTTTCGTTTCCACTTGCTTCAATCCAAACATAGTGTTAGCTATCCAAATATTCTATTTAATGAGCTCTTAGCTACAAAATATAAGTCATCAAAGTAGGATATCCGTCAAGCAATCAATATGGTCAATTTAAGATTTTAGACTAACCCAATCCTTAACTAAATCCACAGAGGAAAAATGCCCAGCTTTCTATTTTCAAGGAATTCCATTGGAACATACACATTCCCCACAACTTTTTTATGAAGTCAAATTGCATAATTTTTCTTTCATCTATTTCCCTTGCAAGATCAGTCAGAGACATGACAAACCTTCAGATAGCATAGATCCAGATCCCAAACTGGTCTTTGTTGTCCTACCATTGCCTTGCCCATTTGAAGATGGGTGTTTCTGATCATTATCATTATCAAGTATAATAGACTTACGATCTCCAAGAGCTGCATTGTTTTCTAAGTCATCAAAACTCAAATTTTACTTCAAGGTTGAAATAGAAATCTGTTCAGAAACAAAAGCTTACGATTTAAATATGTCAGTGTTGCTATAAAACCCAGATTGAATAGTAGGGAAAAGCCCAGAAGTGCCGCCACACAAATCCAATACCAATATTCTTCTGTGTACAAGCCCCTTGATCTAAGAAGAGCTTTTCCAACTGTGGGTTCAGCAATGTTTGGAGTAGGATTAGGCTACATCAAAGAAATGACGCAACAATCATTATGATAATTATGAAAGAAAGACAGTGTAGAATTGTGAATTAACTTGTGTTTTTGGAGAATCTTAGATCTCACCGCACTCCATCTTTCATCGAGAAATTCATTGATGGCAAGAGCATTTTGTCCATAAGACATTGGGGAAACATAATAGCCCCATATCATCCATGGTGCAATATCATCTGCCAGAAAAAGATAGGATTCTTAATACATTTTCTTTTATGCGGAACATTTATAAATAAAAAAAAAATTTGCGAACGGTTATAGTTTCTTCCAACGAGTCCACCAAGGATAATTTATGATGTAAAGAAGTATAACCTCTTGCAACAATGAACCCGCCAAGGACAAATAGTAGCAACAGTATGATACTACCAAGTGAGTTGGTTATAATTAGTGTTCTCCCAATTGAAGCAGTAAAGCGAAAAAGAGATAGAGCCATATGATGTGTGGCAAATAATGCTAATAGCTGACGAAAGAACCTAAAGCATTTTGCGCACATGTTAGTTCATAATAACATATTCTTAGAGCACATTTACCTTTTTTCAAAAGAAAGTAGGCATGTACAACCTTACCTACTAGCAGCAGGAGCAAACCCTATAGTGTAATATGTTAGGATAATCCATATTGCTGACTCAATTAAGGAGAGAGGAATCTTTAGTAGCCAAAATGGCAAAGCAAAGGCCCATGGTGGATAGAAAAAGAAATCTCTCTGCTTATAAAACACAGGAAGCCTGAATGCAGTCACTGCAAGCTCAACCAATCCACTGAACATGATATTATTAAGACCAAAGAACAGTGCACCATAAAATTTTGCACCATCTTGTATATGACCTGTCTTCATTTCTGTTCGTAGAAACACTGTCATGGTAATCAGTGATATTATGGTTATCTGGCTTATCTTGAATATGTACACAAAACTTTTGCGCTTCATCAACAGCCATTCTCTTGCGAAGCATGTCTTAAAGAGCTCCCAGTTAGGAATCCCATATTTTTCTTTTACCAATGCAGCAGGGTGAGTCTTCGATCTCTCATATGGAACTTTAAGATCTTCAAAAAGCTTCCGGCCAATATCAGAAGAACAAAAATGATTCACAAACTCTGGTACAGAAATATATCTGTAGGTTTCATCATTTCTGCTCCAGTATTGTTGTTGGTCTTTCTTGGAAGTCACCTCTTGCAGAAAATCTGCAATTCCTTTCCTTTCAGGACATTTGAATCCTACACTTTCAAAGAATTCAAGCACATTTTCACGTGGACCTTGATATACTATCTGACCTTCAGAAAGCAAAATAATGTCATCAAAAAGATCATAGGTTTCTGGTGCAGGCTGCAAAAGAGAGATTATCATGGTGACGTCCATGATATGAACCATCTGCCTCATAAACCTTACAATCTGGAAGGTGGTGGAACTATCCAAACCCGTCGATATTTCATCCATGAAAAGGGCTTTAGCTGGTCCAACCAGCATTTCTCCTACATTATTTTATGTAAACAATTCAGTTCAAATTGTTCTCGCATTGCCAAAGTAGCACTAAAAAGGACAGGCTCAATAAAATAACTATGCAAACGAGCTAACATCTATATCCCAAATCCTCAGTCGGGGCTCTACTTTGTACCTGTGGTGACTCGTTTCTTTTGTCCACCCGATATGCCCCTTCTCATCTCATTTCCCACCATAATATCAGCACATATATCCAATCCAAGCATCTGCAAATATAAGGTCTCAATGAGGGAAGCTCAGGAAACTTAATACTTAAATAAATAGGCTTCATAGCAATCAAAAAGATAAACAATACACCTTGAGCACGTAATCTGTAATCAAACTTGTCTTTTGGCCGGAAATTGCAGTAGCTTTCATGAATGCATCAACCTCAGGATCAGGCTTTATTCCAGCTTTTTTTTCTTCTCTTATCAACTGTGCTAACAGTTCATATCTAGCTCCAACTCCCAAACAACATCCTGAAAAGTCCAATATTTCTCGGACAGTCATCTCTGCATAGTGGAGGTCATGCTGGCTAATATAAGCACACGTTCTTTGGGGAATGAACTCATCCATGTCATGACCACAATATTGTATATTCCCCGTTACTAACTGTCAAATTTACAACCAAGAACACGATTTTAGAATCAACCATTCTTACAAAATCTAAAAAATCCAAGAAAATTATAACTGATCCATAGGTAAGTCCCTGAGTTTTAGAAGGGTTAGTAAAATGGATGTGTCATTTTAAAATTCCCACATAATTAATCAACTTCAACTTCTTCTTGATGTTGACAAACTATAAAATACTTGGTAAAACACAAAAAATGATATAAAAGACATGAAGGGAATAATAACTCTTAAACCCCTGTCAAACTTTCCCGCTAATGCTTGCAGCAATATAGTTTTCCCTGATCCTGGAGGTCCTAAAAGCAGTGTCATTCTGAGAAAAAGGGGAAGACCCATTAACAAACTTCATTTGAAAAAGTTAGAAGCTAAAAGCTATTAACAGAATGATTAGACAAGCCTCATACCTTGAAGGGTTCACAACACCACTCACATTCTTGAGTATGTTGACTACTCTTTTCCTTGATGGTAAAAGCCTGAAGAAGAGAAGAACATCCTGTTCATCATAATAAAGTTAAAACCCAAGCAAATAGAAATAGCTTCAAGTAAAAGCATCAATGCCCATTGAAAATTATTACACAAATAAGATCAGAAAAAATAGCACATTTACTTCTATTATATTCAAGGAAGAATTCAGCAGAGTTGGAAGTGCTCTGGTTCCAATATACGCATCTCCCTCCATTGATAAATCTTTAAAGCGAATTTCAATCTTGGGAACCTCGATTCCCACCCTATAATGATCATTGTTAGTAAAGGAGAGATTTTTAGTTCAGGGAAGAGTTCTTTACACACACACACACACACACAAATTTATTAAGTTAATATTTATACTACGAAATATACTTTTTCCTACTTCTATATGAATATAAAGAAAAAGTATTGAGACAACATAGTGATTAAAATTTATCTATGAATCAATTAAGAACCCAATTTTCTATTCTTAAATTTTATAGTTCACTCATTCTATGTTTATTACAGTAGTTGTTTCCTTCAACAATTGAAATAAATGAAGCAACTGAATAAATCAAAATAAAGGTATCAAGTTTTTGAAAAAAAGTGAAAAAAGAAAAGTAGTGGAAATCATAACAAAAAAAAAATTACTTTTATTAAATTCTTACTTTTTTTTTAAACTTTTATTTCTTCATTTTCTTACAAGGAATTATATGAATCAAAACTTGTGATTTCTTCACATTTTTAGATAAATTTATATAAAGAAAATTTAGATCATAATAAAATTTTTGGACTCACAGATTTTATTAATTAATTAGTTTTACAACTGAAATAGTTATTAAAATTGTAGGAAAAATCTCGTATATATTAACTACTTATCATGTACTTATAAGTTAATATGTATTTTTTGAGTATTAATCAAAACTACATTATAATATTTTAAAAGTTTCTAGCGGCCCTCTTCATTTTTATTTTTTATTTTTTTAACTTTTTGTGCATTAAATAATTCAAAATATATCAAATATATTTTTAAAAACTAATTAAAAATAGTTTTAAAATTAATTATTTTTATCTAACTTATAATCTTAATTAAAATACATTTGGATATTAGTGGATGCACATAGTATTAGTGTATATCTTTCACTATCTTCTACATTAAATTACTTGGATTCAATTTCTTATACTCCTTCTATAGCTACTATTCTAATTTTTTTATTTAAAAAATCTACGATTATAATTTATTAACGATTAAATTAAATTTAAATTTTATCTTAAATTAGATTATTTCAAAGAATAAACTTCTGATCTCTTTTCATCTATATTAGATTTAAATATTAATGCAAAACAGAGAAAGAGAGAGAGAGTGAGAGATTAAAACCTATTGGATCGTTCTCTGATTTTTAGAAGTAGCTTCTCGTTGTCGTCTTCAATGATATTGAATAAACTCTTCACAATATGTCTCTTCTCTTCTATTCCAAGATTAACAATATCAACATCTTTATATTCGATCTTATCATTATCCAAAACATGTTTCAACCTCGCCTTTCTCATACGATCATATGTTGGAAGTCGTTCTAATGCTGCCCATTTTAGCTCCTTCTCATCGTCTTCCTCCCTATTGCCTCTCTGAAAAACATTTTCTGAGATATCCAACGTTTCCATTATACTCGCTGATGCCCAACTCCTTTTGCTTGAAGATCGTGAAAAACTTGCCCTTCGACTCATTGATATATCACTTAAGATTCTGGTAAAATTGTCATCTTTCATCATTGTCGGTTGCTCAAATGTTGTTTCTTTCTTCTTTTTTCTTTTTGTTTTTTTGAAGAAGGAAAACGTTATGAAATTGTGACAACTCTTATAAACTGATAAATTTTGATTTGTAAAATAGATTACTAGATCTTATATATAAAAAATTGTAAAAAAAATATCAAACATGTATGTACGTAACATATTATAATATTAATATTTTCTTCATAATAATTTTTTTTAGATTAATTACTTATTATATAGGCTAATATTTATTGTTTTTGGCCTTTTTAAAAAACAAATAAGTTATAAAAGAATAATATATTATAAACGTATACCAATTTCTCACAAGCACTTGCTATTTTTCTTGACCATATAGCATTTATAGTATCAAAAGTTAATTTACATAGAAATTTTCTTTCTTCTTATATGCAAGAAAAAGAAGAAAAGAACAAAAAGAAAGAAATCTGGAATACACTTTGCAAATCCGATCTCCTTAAATAATAAGATCCTACAAATCTGATTTTCTTCACATTTATGAGAAGTAATATCTGATCTTCAATAATAAGATATTAAGAAAATATCTCCTCATATAATTCAATTTTTGATGATATAAGCACAATCTTTCTAGAAGACATACTCTTTATTTATTTATTTTTTCAAATAACAAGAAAATTTAATTTAACATCTTTCTTTTTCTTAGGAGTTATTATTACATATAACTAAGTTATGAGACAAAAATATCGACCATATAATATAAAATATCATAGAAAAAGATGGAATGGACAAGGGGATATATTTTTATTCTTGTCCATAACATTTCGAAGTAAAATCTTGAATGTAGTATATCTTAAATTATATACAAAATTTTGAATTGAAAGGTAAATTATCTCTATGAAAACTTGTAAATAATTTATATTGATTACTTATATACCAGTTTCTTGTTCATAGTAGAAGATTATTCTTTTCAAATACCATAATAAGCTGCATAATGTAAGTTTTGGTGGCTCCAAAGATCAACTTTATTTTTTTTCCTCCATTTACACAAAATATTGTAATTACCTTTAAGATGGATCTTCCCATGATAACCTTCTACTAAAACAAATATGAAGTTCAAAATAATATAAAATAAGCTTCTCATTTTAGCTAAACTATATGAGTTAATCAAGTCAATAATGAGTTTTATAAAAGAAAAACAAAGGGGCAGCGTTACAACAATGCCTTTTTGAATTTCCAATTCAAAAAATTTTGTACGTCTCTTATTCACATTCAACAATATTTAATTGTTAAGTTTCATATAAAAGTTTAAATCTGTAACGGTCCGGAACCTAAAAGAAAATAAATTATAAATTGAATGCGAAAACGAAATAATAGAGTTAGCGTTTACATTCCTTACACAATAATTTAAAATACTCAATAGGATTATGAGAATAACTCTTCTAAAAAAATAAGTAAATAATTAGCTATCTTAGAACGATCGTCACTCCGGGTAGTGAACTATTCACAACCTCCTTATTGATCGGAATTTGGATTTTGGTCCTCTTGATCTGAAATTATTAATGAAAATGTGAACTACACTAACCTAGTAAGAATATCATACTATTCACCGATACAGAAATGAATTTTGGTAAAAATTATAAAATAACCAATTGAGCTCTTAAATTAAGTAAATTCATTTATCATAAATAAAACTATTTATTACATACTTACCGTAGCAAGATTTCCAAAACCGCCCTATAGAGACAATAACACAAATAACATCATAATCTCATATTTAAGTAGCAAGAACAACAATTTTCTATTTTTTTTTTACTTACTGGTATCCCTAGGGTTCATAGGAATGTCCCACTACGAGTGAATTCGTATCAAAACTTATCAACTAACTGGTCGTCCCATACTTTGTCCAATATGAGTGCCAAAAGTACTATCTCTCAATACCCCGTCTGGTATGAGAGTGAATCAGGTCATTCTCATACCTCGTCCGGTATGAACGATAAAAATATCATTCTTCGATACTCCATCCGGTATAAAGCAACATTAACGGTAGGGTTCCCTATGTATGTAGTCCGTCCACCATCTCTCAAGAGATCCAGTAAGACAACTGTTTCATAATTCACTTAATCAAGCAATTTTGTGTTTACATTTAATTTTCAGTTTCACAATTTAACTGTAAATCACGCAAGACAAGTAATACATGTGTCAAGGAAACACAACTAAATCATCTTACCAATTCCAGTGTATTATCATACATTTAAAACTGTAAAATCAAACAATCAGTTAAAACAGTACAAACAGTAATAAATAACTGGTTTCAACTCCATTAGTAATACGTAATTAATTCTCAAAATTTTTAAAATTACACAAAATACTGTATTATTTATAATACAGAGAATAAGGTGATGGATTCTTACCCGAATCGGTGTATGAAATACCAAACTTCTATTGCGCTTACTGGCGGTCCCTAGATTTTCTAAATTTTCCTGCGGAGATTGAAACACGCTTTACGTACTTAAAAATACCAACAAAAAAAATCAAAATCAGTGTTAAAACTCTTATCCGACTAATTTTGGGATTTCGGGATGGCAACACCACCGTGCTCCGCCGATGGCAGGACTACTGTGCTCCGGCGACGGCACCACCGCCCGTAGCGGTAGTTTACCTCGGCCTGTCTATTTTCGATCGATTTTGGCTGGTTTCGGTCAGTTTTATACCTATCCCTGTGAGAAAACACGTTAGAGAGGCTCTGTTGGCCGAAAAAAGTCAAAAAACAAAAACCTACTAGTGGTGAAATTTTTTAGTGCGGCAGCTCTGCCGGCTCACCTTCGCAGCTGGACGTTTTCCTTCGGTCAACCTGTAGAAAACAGAACGGTAATCACAATGGTGAAAAAATCGCATGAAACGGGAATCGGGAAGGGGCTCATCGGAGAAGGTTTTGGATTTTACCCGCGGTGGCGCTGTTAGGCTTTGCCCGCGGTTTTCAGCTTATCCGTCGTTCTTTTTGCTCCATTTAGCCTGGGAGTGTTCAGAATCAAATCCCGAGAGGATAAGAGAATTTTTGCCTTTTTTTACGGTCGGAGGTGGCTCCATCGCGGCGGCGGGTGGCAGTCGCCTCCCTTCTCCGACGACTGGTTCTTCTTCTCTAGCGGAAGGCTGGCGACTAGGGTTTGAGTTCAATATGGGTTGTTTATCGCATTTGATCTCGACCGTCCGATCGTGTTT
This sequence comes from Carica papaya, assembly GCF_054855325.1. NCBI lineage: Eukaryota > Viridiplantae > Streptophyta > Magnoliopsida > Brassicales > Caricaceae > Carica > Carica papaya. The sequence continues at coordinate 2,940,942 of NC_142310.1, read as the reverse complement.
AAAGAGAAAATAAATCTGAACCATTTATCGTGATTTAATCTCAACTGTATGATCGCGTTTAAAGATGAAACGAATTTGAACTGTTCATCGCATTTAATCGTAACCATCCGATGGGGAAAAAATGGATCCGGACCGTCCACGCATGCGGGAACGCTTCCGGACTGTCCGATCACATGGCATGCGGATTGCCAATAATTTTTCAAAATTGTGTTCTGACCTCCAATTTCTGATTTTTCTTTCAAAAATACTCTCCGAACCTAAATTTTCACCTTTTTTTTTCAAAATTATTTTCAATTTCATCTCTAACCTATTTTTTTTCATAATTCATATTAAATTAAATCTTATTAATTTCAAAATTAGATTTTTATACAATTTTCGAATGTAAAAATTAATTCCAAACCAAATTCCAGACCCGAGTATTACGATTTAAATTTGAACTGTCGAGACTATTGCTTTGACCTTAAAAATTGTTGACTTAGTAGTAGTGCTTAAGTTTAAGACATTACTTTATTAATGTACTAATCAAAAGTAGATTTATATTTTGAGTTTTTGACTATTTTTTTTCTTGCAATAAGAAAACTAAAGTAAATATAGAATAAAATTAGAGATGTAACAAATAAATCAAATTTGTGGGACAAATATACAATAAATACAACAAGAACTACAATACTGTAATGTAAAAAGCAATAAAAGATTTTGGGATGTAAATATTTCTTTATGTAAATAATTATTTTTATATATTCAATTAACAACTCATCTTTTTTGGAAATTAAGATACTTAATTCCATAGGCAAAAACAAAAGTAAACAGGACAACAAATCCAACATGGGCTGCAGCAACAGCTCCAAGGAAGTCATATTCAAATCCAAAGTAATCCTTCAAGTATGCCTTCACTGTAATAGAACCCTCTCCAGGCACACCAACATAATCAAGCTTCTCACCTAGTTGGGATGTTATGAGGCCATAGATTGTCCAAGCAACTGGAGATCCCCAATAGTACCATCTCCACCATATTGGTATTCGCTGTAAATATGATCAGAAGCTAGAAATCAATGTGTATATATATAAATATATATCTTTGTATGAAATTGGTATACTTGTATTAGCATGTATTGAACCATTAGTATACATTTGGGTTAAAGAAGTAGCATGCTGAATCACACATATGTAGATATATACCGTCTTAGCAATAAGGAAGCCGGAGAAAAGATTCCAGAAGCTGATGAAGAAGGACATTACGATTGCAGCCATTTGATAACTTGGAGTAAGGGCAACAACCATCATGCCATAGAGTGTGAAGTACATAAAGCTCATGAACATGAAGAAGAAAAACCAAAAGAAATTCTTAACCTCCCAATCGAACCCAATCATAGCATAAAGTAATAGAGCATACAAAATAGCTTGAATGAAAATGTAAATTGTCTCTATGGCAACCTGCAAGGCACAAAATAATCAGATTAGTTATATTTGTAAGCTAGCGTACGTCCTAACATTGATTCGGATTTTTCAAATGAAGAAAGTTTAAGCTTTTTTTTAAGTACCTGAGCGAATGCATAAGGTAATGCTGAGTACATCCCAGCTGCTCGTTCGCGATAGAATACTGTTCTTTCAATTACTACAACAGGTTGTACAGCAGATGCATTGGTGGATCCAAGGAAAAAAACAGCAGCATACATAGCTCCCATAGAATTTAACAAGTCTTGTTGCTTTTCTCTGTTTATACAAAATATTTTAGTTACTTCTATGATCATGAACTTTACCATGATAATTTTCTGATAAAACGAACATCAAATTTAAAATGCAATTAAAAAATTATGTGGAAAATAAGTTCAGACTGTTTATTACTTAAACTATAAGAGACAAACCAATGCTTATTAAAGAGATATGTGCTTAATGAATTCAATGTAAGAGCTCGAGACATTATCAACAACCTTGGTTAAGGTCTTTGAAAGATGAGAATTTGCACCAAAAAAATTTATTGAGTTATTCTATGTTTAAAAGATATGTTATTACTAAGTGTTAAATGAGAAATATTTTAGACTAAAAAAATTATTGGGTCAATCAACAGTAGTAGGGGTATTGACCTTTTGAATCTTCTTGGTTTCATGTGAACTGTGTATTTTTATATTTTTAAGTTAATAGTAACTCGCTTTCATCATTCTTCTATCACTATCAGGAATGAATTTTTTATGAATCATCTTACATCCATACTTCACAACAAGATGAAATAGTGACATGTAAGAATAGTCACCTTTTAACCTTCGCCAAAATTTTTCTATTCCAAAACAACGCACCAAAAAATATTAAGACGAAGCTGACCTTACTACCAACTACATTATTAACTATCTGCCCACCAACACTCTGGATTTCAGAAGTCCTATACAAATACTTCAAAAAATTTTACCTAACTGTAAGTATCACAAACCATCTACTCCATCGGATATTTAGGTGTGTTGCATTCGTTCATATTTATTCCTATCAAAAAGAAAAATTAGATCATCGGGTTTTAAAATATATATTTGTAGGGTATTCTTCCTCTCAAAATGCATACAATTTTTACTATCTACCCATCCAAATATTTTATATTTTTACGAACGTATATTCATTGAACAATAATTCTACTTCACGCAATCTTATCTTCAAGGGAGTTTATATTGAAAAATAAGGATACGGAGTTCTTAATGGACTTTATCCTATCACCTTTGTCACACAACACCATCATCATAAGAGAACCTTTAAAACCTAACGGAACATTCACCTACTCAAGAGATCATAATAGACCATATTTTTTCATGTGTATACAATGAGAAAGATATCAAATATTGAGCATAAATCGGTCCAATAATCCGATCTTTATCCTAAAACTAAAATAAATTCCAAAAAATTTATGCAATTTGATAATAATATACTTATTGCACTTTGTAAAGATATAAAAGAATGTAAATATTCTATTTATCTTATCTCATAGTTTTTATCATTTGATAAGTATTCACCATCCTAATAAAATTTTTTCATAAGTTTGGATACTAAGTGTATTCTTAATACAATATTTGAGATATTATTTTGTAAAAAATGAAAAAATAATATGAATATAGAAATATAGACACTTCAAACAAATCATACATGAGAAATGATGGATCTACCCAAAAGAAAGAAAGTAGTGGGATGTAAATAATTTTTTACAGTAAAGTATAAAGCAAATGGGACAATCAAGAGATATAAAGCGAGATTGGTAACAAATAGCTGTATAGAGATATATAGATAGACTAGCAGGAGTTCGCACCAAGAGCCAAGATGAGAATCTTGTTGTCATTAGCTGCTCATTTTGATTGGCAACTATGACAATTTGATATTAAAAATGTCTTCTTGCATAGAGAAAAAAAAATTTATATGGATATTCCACCAAACTTTGATAGAAAAACAAGGTCAAATAAGGTATGTAAACTAAAAAAGACTCTGATGAACTCAAGCAATTGCCAAAAATATGGTTTGGTAGGTTCTAAGAGTGATAATAGATATGGGATTCAAGCAGACTTAAGGAGATCATACTCTATTCATCAAACACTCAGAAGTAGGGGTGTGTCTCCTAATATATGTTGATGACATTATTATAATGATGAAAAAGAAAAACTGATACTAAAATAGTATCTAATAAAAGAACTTCAGATCAAAAAATTTGGTAAGTTGAAATATTTTTTAGCAATTGAAGTCGTCTGTTTAAAATTCTAAATTTTTTATTTTTTAGTAAAAATACATTCATAACCTATTGAAACTCAAGCAAGTTAGCATGCAAACCAATTAGATTCTCATCTAATCATAAGGAATAGCAGAAGAAGATACGTTAGAAACTAAGAAAATATATCAAATATTAGTTTAGAGATTGATATGCACATTCCATACAAGATCATAATTGCCTGTACAGTGAGTGTTATAAGTAAATTCATGCACAATCAGAAAAAAGTGCACTTACAAACAGCTTACAGAATATTGCATTATCTAAAAAAGTTACTTAAAAAAAGAATTATGTCCAAAAAGAGTAATAAATCACTCCTACAAGTCTATATTAATATACATTATGTAGGGTTAGTAGTAGACAGCAGGTATATTATAAGATATTGTATCTTCCTTAGAGGCAACTTAGTCACCTAAAGAAGTAAGAAGTAAAATATAATTGTAAGGTTAAGTGCTGAATCAAAATAATGAGCAATGACACAAAAAGTATGTGAACTAATTATGGATAATAAAAATTTTAAAAGATCTTAGAGTCAAGTAAGAAAACCTCATGTGTCTCTACTGTGTAATAAGTCAGCCATAAATCTTACATGCAATCCGGTGCAATATAACGTAACCAAACATATTGAGATCGATAAACGTTTTATCAAAAACAAACTTGACCATGTCCTAGTATGTACATCATACATGTCTATCAATTCTCAACTAATAGATGTATTAATTAAAAACTTAACCAGTCTAATATTCTTAACTCTTATTGACAAGCTGGGAATTGACAACATATATTCCCCAGCTTGAAGAGAAGTGTTAAAGAATTAAATTAAATTAAATGATATAAGAGTAAATTACACTCTATATAATTAATTATAATTACTTATTTATGATCTTTTCCGTTCTACAAGATATGTATATATAGAGTTATAGTATTTAATAAAAAACACATCAATACTATTCTTAGCAATAATATAAATGTAACACAAGATAGTTTTTCACTTACCTCTTTCCTCCTTTGTTCCAAAAAATAAGTCCAAATATAATGCCAGTAGAAATTGTAAGACACAATCTAATGACATTGTATTGTGGGTTTCTCCAGTAGGACCAGTGTTGTTTCCAAAAGCAAGCTTTACACTGAGTGAAAAAGTCTTGAGAGTATTTGGTTGGGAAATGAAGGTCCTTAGATCCTGGTATTGGACTGCTTATCTCTTTAATAATCTCTTGATTCTTCCTGGCGAAAGAAACAATATGAAAAGAAATCTAAATACTAGGTCTAGAAATGGAGCATTAATATATGAATTACAAATTTTTACTTACTGATAAAGTTCAGATTTTGAGTAAATTTCAGCAAAATCGACATTAATTTGAGTCTCGGCAGCACTTGAACTGATTTCCAACATCCAAGTTGCAGGATTGTAGCCATCTTTGATATTTGGAACTCCAGGAACAGCCTGCAATATATACGTAAATCCTTCCATTATAAATACTAACTAAATAAAATGAACTTGTTAAGGAACTCCTAGAATGACTTGAGATATATTTGACAATTGATACAGACTTCAAAATATTCTATAAGCTTGTGAGAATGGCGACCAAGGGGGCCAGCATAAATGACTTCTCCTCCCCTCTTCATCAACAACAACTATACGAATAAGGAAAATCAAATTAGAAAAGGAACCAAGGCAAGTCAACAACTAGATATTTTGAAAGCTTTGAACATATACCTACCTCATCGAAGGCTTCAAAAATATCTATGCTTGGTTGGTGAATTGTGCAAACAACTGTTCGCCCAGTATCCACCGTACTTCTCACAGTACGCATAACAATTGCAGCAGCCCTAGCATCAAGGCCAGAGGTTGGCTCATCCATGAAGATAATAGATGGATTTGCCACTAATTCTACAGCTATTGTAAGTCTTTTTCGTTGCTCAGTTGACAAGCCATCAACTCCTGGAAGACCGACTAGACAATTTCTTAATGGGTTTAACTCGACTAACTCCATTACTTGCTCCACGAACATCTGTGATAAAAATTATCTAAACATTAATTATAAAGTTTATGATAAAACGTTGTACATTGATTATAAATTCAAGTGTTAAACAACGTGCCTTCCGTGCTTCTGCTGTAATATCTTTTGCAAGACGTAACCAAGCAGAATAAACAAGAGATTCATAAGCTGTTACATGTGGAGAATGAATATCATTCTGTTCGCAATAACCACTAATTCTAGCAAAAGTTTTTTGATTCTTTGGGTAGCCAGAAATACTGATCTCCCCTTCAATGTATCCTCCAGTTTTTCTTCCTGCAAGAACATCCATCAAAGTAGTCTTTCCAGCACCACTTACACCAACTAATGCTGTTAAAACACCTGGCCTAAATGCACCACTAACGTTTCGTAACAGTTGAAGGCGATTCTCTTCAACTCCTTGATTCTTCATTTCCTGAATTGGACAAACCCCATTCAAAAATTAAATACAAGAGTGAAGTTCAAAATCTTTCAAATTATCTGAATTATTTCCTTCTTTGTCAAAAGTATTTATAGTTTGCAAATGCTTTAATTTACAAGGCATAAAAGAAAAAATATTTAAATGAGGACTTACAACAGGCATATCAACGTAGTAATTCACATTATCAAATGCCATTGATAAGGGTTGAAAAGGCAACACCATTCCTTTATTCACAGCTACTGGCTCCATAACACTTGAACTTGACCTATTAGAAATGTTCCTCCCTGCCATAGAAAGAGCTGTAATCATTCACATATACACCTGCAAAATTAACAAAAAGTATCTACAACAATAATAGAGGCTGGAAATGATCAATTTGGAGGTAGATGTGGGTGGCACCCTCAGACTGAAGAATATAAGTTATGGTTAGTAATTCATTTAACTCAATTTTTAAATTAAATGGGTTAGCTGAGTCCATTGTAAGTCATAGGGATGCCATAATCATCAAGTTTTTTTTTTACCTGGATGGATCTCTTTTGCCTGAGTGGTACTAAGCTCTCTTTTAGTTTCGTGTATCACCCTCAGTTCAATGGCATAATTGAGGTACTCTATTGCACTAGTAAGATATACCTAAGATACTTCAATAATGATGTGCTCATCATTGGGTGGAGTGGCTTTCATGGACAAAATATTGTGTAACACCAGATTCTGCTCCTTGCAGTATTATTCTACTTAAGGCTTACAAGTCTGCTTTCCTTGAGGAATCACACAGCCACTTGTTTTCCATGTCTCTTACCTCAGGAAATTCTGCAATAATGAGATTTTCCAGCCTATACTACCCACCAAAGGGAAATTATTTTAGTCGCACAAGCTGTAGTAAACCAATGTTACCATGCATAAAATAGCGAACTGCTTATCCATTGCCGTTGCCTTTCACCAGCTGGTTGCCACGTTACTAGAAAATATCCTACTTTGGTACTTACCAAAAGGCAACTTTTGAAGAAGAAAAGTAATTTTATTAGTAATATTACAAAGAGTAGAAATGATTGGTTCATAGGGCAAGTATACAACTGTGAAACTCACTAGTCGAAGAAGATATGGTTGGCACATTGACTAATAGTGTTATGCACCTAGGTTTATCTTTGGCCTAGAATTATCAGATTATGCATGTTTATTCTTGGCTAGAATTATTAGAGTATGAAGGTTATCAAATTTTAGTTCCTGAGAAGGCTAGTTCTCATGATTATTCCTAATGTATATATATTCCATTGAAATCAATACAGTTTCTGAACAATATCTCCTCATTTTATAGTATGTAACTCTATGATATTGAAGAGTTCTCTTCAATGAGCCTTAGTTACAAAACATGGGTGACCAAGGTAGGAAATTTATGAAGTAGTCAGTGCACTTAATTAAAGTTTTCAGACTAACCCTATTCCTAACAAGATCCTAGAGGACCAGAAGATTGCCCTGCAAGTCATTGTATCCAACATACACACAACAACTTCATATATTTAAGTTACATTACCTTAGTTCACTTATTTCCTTTGTAAGATCAACTAGGGACATGAAAAACCTTTAAATAGCTTACCTATAAATCCTGAACCTGCTTCTGTGGTCTGTCCTTGCTGATGCCTTTGTGAAGATGGTTGCTTCTTATCAGTATCCTTATCCAGTGCAATAGACTTGGAATCCCGTAGTGCTGCATTATTTTTCCACGTCAAAAATCAATTTTTACTTTAAAATTGAAATGAAAATCTACGTGAGAAATAAGAGCTTACGATTCAAATATGTTAATGCTGCTATAAAGCAGAGATTAAAAAGCAGGGAAAAGCCCAGGAGTGCCCCAACACAAATCCAATACCAATACTCCTCTGTGTACATGCCCCTTAATCTAAGAAGAGCCTTTCCAACTGTGGGTTCAGCAACGTCAGGAGTAGGATTAGGCTACATCAAAGAAATAAAACGCAGTCATTATAATAATTACAAAATATGGTATAGAATATGTATTAAATTGTGTTTCTGGAGAATCTTAGGTCTTACTGCACTCCATCTTTCATCCAGAAATTCATTGATGGCGAGAGCATTTTGTCCATAAGACATTGGGGAAGCATAATAACCCCAGATCATCCATGGTGCAATATCATCTGCAAAAGAGAAAGAGAAGATGGAATTCTTATATTTCTTTTTATGTTGAACATCTGTAAGCAGATTTAAGCATCTATAGCCACTATATTGAATTCTGTAAATAGTTGTAATTGTTATAAACAAATCAATCCACCAAGGAATAGTTATCCTATAAGAAATATAACCTTTGGCGACAACGAATCCACCAAGGACAAAAACCAGCAGTATTGTCATTGTACCAAGTGTGTTTGCAACAAGTTCTGTTCTCCCAAGTGCAGCAATGAAACGGAAAAGAGACAAAGCCATGTGATGTATGGCAAAAAATGCCAATAGTTGACAAAAGAACCTGAAGCATTTTGAACAAGTGAGTAAATAAAATAACATACTGTATAATCATAACTAACTTTCAGGAAGGTAGGGCATGTATAAGCATATATACCTACTAGCAGCAGGCGCAAACCCTACAGTGTAATATGTGAGGATAATCCATATTGCTGATTCAACGAAGGAGAGAGGAATCTTGAGAATCCAAATTGGCAAAGCATAGGCCCATGCTGGATAGAACAAGAAATCCCTCTGCCTGTAAAACACAGGAAGCCTGACTATAGTCATTGCAAGCTCAGCCATCCCATTGAACATGATACAGGTAAGACTGAAAAACAGTGCACCATAAAATTTTGCTCCATCTTCAATATGACCTGTTTTCATTTCTGTTCTCAGAAACACTGTCAAGGTAATCAGTGACATCATGGTAATCTGGCATATATTGAATATGTACAGAAAACTGTTGTGCTTCATCAATAGCCACTCTCTTGCAAAGCATGAGTTAAAGAGTTCCCAATTAGAAATTCCATATTTTTCTTTAACTAATGCAGCAGGGTGAGTCTTCAATCTATCATATGGAGCTGTAAGATCTTCATAAAGCCTTTGACCAACATGGAAAGATTTGAAACAATGCACAAACTCCGATACAGAGATGTGTCTGTAAGGTTCATCATTGCTACTCCAGTATTGTTGTTGATCTTTCTTGGAAGTCACCTCTTGCAAGAAATCTGCAACTCCTTTCCTTCCAGGACATTTGAAGCCTACACTTTCAAAGAATTCAAGCACATTTTCACGTGGACCTTGGTACACTATCTGACCCTCTGAAAGCAAAATGATGTCATCAAAAAGATCGTACGTTTCTGGTGCAGGCTGCAAAAGAGAGATGATCATGGTGATGTCCATGATATGAACCATCTGTCTCATAAACCTTATAATTTGAAAGGTGGTGGAACTATCCAAACCCGTCGATATTTCATCCATTAAAAGAGCTTTAGCTGGTCCAACCAACATTTCTCCTGCATTTAGGCAAACAATCTATTTCAATTTCTTCGTTTATTTTCAAAGGTAGCACTATAAGGACTCTTGTAAAACATAATTGTACAAAAAAATAATCCAACATCTATAGTCAAAATCCTCAACCAGGGCTCTAATTTGTACCAGTGGTGACTCGTTTCTTTTGTCCACCCGATATGCCTCTTCTCATCTCATCACCCACCGCAATATCAGCACAGATATCTAATCCAAGCATCTGTTTAATATAAGGTCATAACAAGGGAAGTTCAGGAAACTTGAACTCAAAAGAAATGAGCTTTATAGTAAGCAGAGAGATAAATAACAAACCCTAAGCACGTAATCTGTAACCAAACTTGTCTTTTGGCCCGAAACTGAAGTAGCTTTCATGAATGCATCTATCTCAGGATCAGGTCTGATTCCTGCTTCTTTTTCCCGTCTTAACAGTTCTGCTAATAATTCATACCTAGTACCAACTCCCAAGCAACGTCCCGAAAAGTCCAGTATCTCTCGGACAGTCATCTCTCCAAAATTGAGATCATTCTGACTAATGTAAGCACATGTTTTTTGGGGAATAAACTCATTCGTATCATGACCACAGTATGTGATCTTCCCACTGGTTAGCTGTTGGAATTACAAACAACAACAAAGTTTTATAACAACTTTGCTGACAAAAATTCTGAGAAAACTGTAATTGATCCCATGACTTTCTAAAAGACTAAGCACAAGAGTATCTAACTAATGCATAGATCATTCCAACACACATATATAATCAATGAACCTCAACTTCTTTTTATTAATAACAAACTATAAAACTTGGTAAAACACAAAAATGATATAAAAAAGAGATCAAGGGAATACTAACTCTTAAACCCTTATCAAACTTTCCAGCTAATGCTTGCAGCAATGTAGTTTTCCCTGATCCTGGAGGTCCTAAAAGCAATGTCATTCTGGGAAAAATGGAAAAGACACCCATCAACAAACTTCAAACCAAAAAACAAAAGCCATAAGCCATTAATGGATTAGAGAGAGATATATACCTGGAAGGCTTCACTATGCCGCTGACATTCTTGAGTATGTTTAGTACTCTTTTGTTTGACGGGAAAAGCCTGAGGAACACAAGAACTTCCTGTTCAGAAAGGAAAATGTATCAGTGCCCACATTTTTTGAGAAATAATTATATAAAATATATGAGTGAGAAAATAGAAGAGACTACCTCTACTACATTCATGGAAGAATTCAGCAGAGTGGGAAGTGCTCTGTTTCCAATGTATGCTTCTCCCTCTATTGATAAATTCTCATACCGGATTTCAATCTTTGGAACCTCAACGCCCACCCTATTCCATTAAACAAATTATTAAATTATTACATTTTGTTTGGTTAAGTTCTATTAAATTTTTATTCAATTTATATATCTTCATGTTTTGAACATAAATTTACAAACTTTATACATAATGAAACCAATTGATGCCTTCAATTTCGTTCTGTTAAATTTTGGCTTTTCACTTGTGTTCTTATTCTTTTTCCATATAAATAAAATTTGAACCATACTCGAACTTTGAAATATACATTAAAATAAAAAAATTACAAATCATTCATAGAATATTATATTAAAAGTATTATAAAATTTATACTACTTAAGATGGAGAAATAAGATCTCTCTTGGGATATACCTTAAGAGCTAACTTGTACTTAAAATTAAAGAGCTCTTACTATTATTGATATAAATTTATTAAGAAATATTTCCAATTATAAAACAATTAAAAATATATATTTTCTTAATTTTTAGCAGTATAAAATTAGATAGTATTAAAAAAATATAATATTTATCTATGGGATTCATTATATTTTTACCCTCACAATTTAATTTAATTGTACTTCAAGCACATAAATGTTTTAATTTTTATTTATTTAACTTAAATGGTAAAAAAATTTTAATTTTTTATCTGACTATAACTCTTATGAATTAAAAATAAAATTTTTTTATACATTTTAAATCCAAAATTTTCGTTGCCTATAAAATTAATAAATTTAAACTAGCTATAGAAAAAAAAAATAAAGAGAATTCAAACCTATCAATTCGATCTCTAATCTTACGAAGCAATTTTTCATTGTCCTCTTCGATGATTTTGAGTAAACTCTCCATGATAAGTATCTTGTTTCGAATACCAAGATTGACGGCATCAAATTCTTCGTAATCAACCTTACCATTATCCGAAACATGTTTTAGTCTCCCTTTCCTCATTCGATCATATGTTGGAAGTCGTTCTATTGCCGCCCATGTCAACTCCTCCTCATCATCTTCTCTCTCGTTATTCTCGAAAACATTTGTTGGGTCACTCGAAATCTCCCCAAGATGTATCGAAGTCCAACTATTTTTACTTGAAGAGGAAAAGGAAAGACTTGCTCGTCGACTCAGTGAGGGTCGACTCAGTGTTCTTGCGAGATTGTCTCCCGCCATTATCGAATGTGTGACGTAAACTAGAAGTGTTCTTAGCTTGAGACAATGTAAAATCGAAAAAGTAAAATGATAAAAATGAGAATTTATAATATCACATGAATGTAATCTTCTGTATTATAATTTTTCTATTCTTTACAGCCAGCAAAAAGAAAAGAGAGAAGAAATCAAATCCAAGAAATCCGATTTTTCTTGACTTTTTTAGTTATTTTTTTCTTTTAAGGATCGCATTTGATTTCATATAATATGATCTCAAAAAATCTATTTAATTTAATCTTTTTGGCTAACTCCCATTTTTTTTTTCTATATGTATTATATGAATCTCCACTTCAAATCTGTAATTACCATTTTATCCTTAAAAAAATAAGGATATATATGTTTAAATATATATTTATAATTTTTTATTAACAATTTATTTAATCAAAAATAATAACATGTTCAACTTGGTTTTCACGTGATAAATCCGTTAATGATATTAATAATATTTAAAAGACAATAATTAATATTTATATATTTTTGAAAATAAAAAGACTAAAAGATTGAAAAAAAAAAAAACATTAGTAGAGATAATAATTTAAATATTTAAAAATATGATATAAATCAATTTAGTATTTGGGTTGGTATTTTTTTTGTAATTATCACCCGTTATATTTACTAGTCTATTTTTATTTAATAAATAAAATAATTTAAAATAGTGAACTTAATAGAAAAGTGAAGTTTTTAATTAAGATAATTGCACTAACTATAAATATAATGTCGGAAAAAAATCGATTTTATATCACTCTTCGATTCGAATTAGCAAAAACAATGTCTCCTTGCATAATATGAATTTCAAACATTAATTATCTGAATGTGAATGAGTAGAATGGTTTTTTCTTTCTATTTGAGAGAGTTTCTTGCTAAATATTTACATAAGATTTGTGTATATATATATATGTATGTACATACAAGTGTAAAATAGTTTAAATTATAAGGGGTGCAAAGTAATTACATGAACATAGCGGTCATAGGTTTTACACATATCCACCCAATAAACTACAATTTTTCTTACTCGCTAACGTACCCATTGATCATCCCCAACTCAAGAACTCCAAATTCTGTAATATTGACTCGATTTTTGTGACTACATTCTGAAAGTGAGTATTTACGATATATGTGGGAAATTATTTGATACGTTTATGATCATTCACTCCATAGAAACTGCCACTAAAATACATGAATCAAAGACGTAGAAAAATTTTATTGTATAAATTTTGATTAGTTTTTACATGTAAAATATATAAAATATATGAATATGATGAGAATTATATAGATTTTTGGACCAAATACATACAAATTTTGAGTTATGGAGAAACAACAAAATTGTCTGGTGTACAAATGTCACTGTGTAGAGAATTATTTCAATATGGTTGGAAGAACTCATCTTCTTTGGAAGTTGAGGTACTTGATGCCAAATATAAAGACAAACAAAAAGAGGAGAATAAATCCTAGATGGGCTGCAGCAACATATCCAAGGAAGTCATATTCAAATCCCAAGAATTTCTTCAAGTAATCTTTTACTGTGATAAAACCTTCTCCAAGAACAAATACGTTGTCAAGCTTTCGGCCAGCTTGGGATGTTATAAGACCATATAGTGTCCAAGCCACTGGAGATCCCCAGTAATACCATCTCCACCATATTGGTATTTGCTGCAAAAACATAATCAAATGTTAAAGAAGTTCAGTCTTCAATAAGAAGTGACTTCTTTTTAATCCTAAAGGCAAATCTCTTAATTTGTATGCGCGTGTGTATATATACGCAAACATTTAGTATTTGGGTTAAATGAGTAGGGTATTGAATCACACGTACCATCCTAGGAATGAGGAAGCCGGAGAAGAGATTCCAGAAGGTGAGGAAGAAGGACATAACAATGGCAGCAATTTGATGGTTTGGAGTAAGGGAAATAACCATCATGCCATAAAGTGTGAAGTACATAAAGCTCATGAACAAGAAGAAGTAAAACCATAAGAACTTTTCAATCTCCCAGTTGAATCCAATCATCGAATAAAGCAATAGAGAATAGACAAAAGTTTGAATCAGAACACAGATTATCTCTATGGCAACCTGCGAAGGGATGAAATAATTAGGTTGGTTTATATTTATAGTCTTGTATATTTTATCACAATGGATTTCGCCAATGAAGAAAGTTGAGGCTTTCTTTACCTGAGCAAATGCATAAGGTAACTCTGAGTACATCCCAGCAGCTCGTTCACGATAAAAGACTGTTCGTTCAGTTGCCACCACAGGCTGCACGGCACTAGTGTTGGTGGCTCCAAGGAAAAATACAGCACAATACATAGCTCCCATGAAATTTGCTAGGTCTTGTTGTGTTTCTCTGTTTACACAAAATATTGTAGTTACCTTAATACAAAATGGGTTCAATATCTTTAGTTACAATGATAAAGATCCACATGAAAAAAATATGTGATGAATGAGTTTAATACTAAAAAATGGAAGGCTTAAAAATTTTTACTTACGTTTTTTCTCCTTTGTTCCAGAAAATAAGTCCAAAAATAATACCAACGAGAACTGTCAATGTGAATCTAATGGCATTGTATTGAGCGTTTCTCCAGTAAGACTTTTGTTGTTTCCAGAAGCAAGCTTTACATTGAGTCAGATAATCTTGAGAGTATTTGGTAGGAAAATAAAGGTCCTTGGATCCTGGTATTGGAGTGCTTAGCTCTTTAATAATCTCTTGATTCTTCCTGGTAAAAATAAATCATCAACAAAATTAACCTTAAAGAAAATACCCAACTCTATACAGGAGTTCTGTCACACGAAAAGACAGTCATAATTTGAAGTTTCAATTACTGATAAAGTTCAGATTTGGTGTAAACTTCAGCAAAATCTATATTAGTCTGAGCCTCAGCATCACTTGAAGTAACTTCCAGCATCCAAGTTGCAGGATTGTAGCCCTCTTTGATCTTTGGAACTCCAGGAATAGCCTGCAATACATCCATCCTTTATAAATACAAACCCGGAATCTGAAAGATGAAGTCTTTATGGAAAAGGAACGTTGTTCCAACAAAAAAAGCATGAAGAAGAAACAGAACTTACTTCAAAGTATTCTATAAGCTTGTGGGAAAGACGACCAAGGGGCCCAGCATAAATGACTTGTCCTCCCCTCTTCATCAATAGTAGCTATAGGAAAAGATGAATCAGATAAGACAACAACAAGATGATTCTATGATAAGAAAGGAACTAGAAAGGTATCAATAACCAACTAGTAAAAATATCGAAAGCTCTTTGAATACCTCATCGAAGGCTTCAAATATGTCTATGCTTGGCTGGTGAATTGTGCAAACAACAGTTCGACCAGTATCCACTGTGTTTCTCACAGTACGCATAACAATTGCAGCAGCTCTAGCATCAAGCCCTGAGGTTGGCTCATCCATGAAAATAATAGAAGGATTTGCCACCAATTCTACGGCAATAGTGAGTCGTTTCCGCTGCTCAGTGGACAAGCCAGCAACCCCTGGAATACCAACTATAGAATTTCTCAATGGGTTTAGCTCAACCAACTCCATTATTTCTTCAACAAACATCTGTAACGCAATTTATCATTACATTAGAAATCAACATTATTTCAATAAACTTCGTTATACTAGGAATACAGAAACTAGCAAATAAGATGTTCTCCTAAATAAAACTTCTGAGGTGCCAAATAACATGCCTTCCGTGTTTTTGCTGTAATATCCTTCGCAAGACGCAACCAGGCGGAATAAAGGAGAGATTCATAAACAGTGACATGTGGAGAGTGAATATCATTCTGTTCACAGTAACCGCTAATTCTAGCAAAAGTTGCTTGGTTCTTTGGGAAACCAGAAATATTAATTTCTCCTTCAATGTATCCTTCAGTTTTCCTTCCAGCAAGAACATCCATTAATGTAGTCTTTCCAGCGCCACTAACACCAACTAGTGCTGTCAAAACACCAGGCTTAAATGCACCACTGACATCATTTAACAGTTGGAGACGACTCTCATTAATTCCTTGTTTCTTCATTTCCTAAAGAACAACCAAACGTTACCAGAATTAATTACTTCATCTAGAGTAAAGTTTAAAAAATCTCAAATAGCTGCAATTCCTTCCTGTTGAATGTCTATTCAGGCTTTTCTGAAGTTCAGATGTCTGACTAATTATTTCTTTCAAAACTTGGAATGTAAGAATTTAAGGTTTTTGCATTCAAGAATACTTTAATTAAGGCAAGAAAATACAATGGAGAGTTATCATACTTCATTAGATAATTAACTAGTCTAGTTAATGCTGGATTGCTAAACCAATACTCTAACATACACTTTCTATTTAAGTGCTTAGACTTTATCAAAATAATGAATTAATAATGAACTTGTATCAATTTAACTATATGTGACATTTCAGAAGGGACTTACAGCAGGCATATCAACATAGTAATTCACATGATTAAAAGCGAGCGAAAATGGTTTAAAAGGCAACACCATTCCTCGTTTCACAGCTGCTGACTCTGTCATGCCAACACCTGCGAACATTCACATATTTTACACACATATCAGAAAAACTATGCATGCCCATTTTCTATTTCTAGGTTTTTTTACCAAATTTCTAAACACTTCTTCCTATAATCAATTTCCAAAGCATTTCTGCTCACATTTTTCTTTGCAAGATCAATTAGGGACATGCCAAACCTTCAAATGAAGTAGTGGATGCTGAACTCATTTCCCCTGCCTTTGAAGATGAGTGTTTCTTGCCCTTAGTGTGATCATTATCCTCATGCTGTTCGGTAGACTTAGAATCTACAAATGCTGCATTGTTTCTCCAAATTGTTAAAACTATAATTTTACTTTCATGCTTGAAGTGGAGAGCGATATGAGAAAAGAAGAGCTTACGATCCAAATATGTCAATGCAGTGATAAAGCAGAGATTGAAAATGACAGAAAAGCCCATGAGTGCTCCAACACAAATCCAATACCAATACTCTTCTGTGAACATGCCCCGGGATCTGAGAAGAGCCTTTCCAACTGTGGGTTCATCAATAAGTGTGACAGGATTAGGCTGCATTAGAAGAATAACATAGAACTCATTAGGATAACCATGGAAGAAAGGCAGTATAGAATTGCAAAGTGATTGGTTCTGTGAAGATTCTTAGGTCTTACTGTACTCCATCTCCCATCAAGAAATTCATTGATAACTATAGCATTCTGTCCATAAGACATCGGAGAAGCGTAATAACCCCATATCATCCACTTTGGGATATCATCTACAAAAAAAAAAAAAAGAATTGGCTGATTAGTCATCCTAGCTTGAAGTGGGTTCAAAAGATCCTCCGCATAGAGTTTTCGCTATCGTTTGTATAGATTACCATACATGTAGTACCAAGCAGGGGATTGAGCAAAAACGAGTGAATAATTAGGAACACCAAAATACACAAAGGATTAGTAATGAAGATTGCATACAGAAATTTTTGAATTTAGAAGAATGTTAATTGGGCTTTAAGTTAGTAGAAATGATAGATAGTACTCCCCATGATTCCGATGCAGAGTATGCTCCTATCACCGATTAAAGCAATGACTAGTAGAAACGAAATAATCATTTATTATTTTAATCCACCAACTTTTTTACCTTTTTTCAGAAAGAAAAATAGGAACAAAAAAAAAAAATCTTTTTTATTTTAGTCTTTCTTTCATATATTTCAAAAAATCAAATTTGTGTCATAAGTCATGAACTAATAGAATGTCTAATTCTTTTTCGTAATCGAAAACGATGAGCTGAAATACTTATTGATATTTCTACAATGAGTATTTTATTGAAGGATTAAGTTATTACTCAACAAATCAAAATGGAACTTTTTAAGGGATGAGATGAATTCATAAGTACTTTTTTATTATAGCTATAGCAGACAGAATTCCATTGGTATAATTAGGGGTCTTTCGATAGATTTTGATTTCATCTATTCTACAACCGTATCAAGATAAATAATGGATTCTTACATTTGCTCTCATGTAAAAACATCCACAACTACAGTTTAGTATCCATAACCAATAGATAGGAACTCTGCAAACATTTTTTGTTGATATTCAGAGTTGTTAGGAATTATCAACTTGTGCTCAAAAGAAGAATAAATGGCTTAAATCTAGCTAACCTTTGGCAATAATGAATCCACCAAGGACAAAAACCAGCAGCAACGTAAATGTACCAAGTGTGTTTGCTACAATCTGTGTTCTCCCAAGTGCAGCAATGAAACGGAAAAGAGAGAGAGCCATCTGATGTATGCCAAAGAATGCCAAAAATTGACGAAAGAACCTGAAACATTTTTTTTATTGGTTGGTAATACAGTAACACATTGGTATAACTCAAAAAATGTTCGCAAAATTATGGCAAAGTTTGTCATTTCTCAGGGAGGTAAGACATATATAAGCATACCTACTAGCAGCAGGAGCAAACCCTATAGTGTAATATGTGAGAATAATCCAGATTGCCGACTCCATTAAAGAGAGAGGAATCCTGAGGAGCCAAATTGGCAAAGCGAAGGCCCATGCAGGATAGAAAAGGAAATCTCTCTGCTTGTAAAATACAGGAAGCCTTAATATAGTCAATGCAAGCTCAGCCATCCCATTAAACATAACATTAATAAGACTGAAGAATAATGCACCATAAAATTTTCCTCCATCTTGTATATGACCGGCAGGCATTTGTGTTCTTATAAACACTGTCATGGCAATCAGTGACGATATGGTGATCTGGACTGTCTTGAATATGTACACAAAACTGTTGCGCTTCATCAATAGCAACTCTCTTGCAAAGCATGCCCTTAAGAGTTCCCAGTTTGAAAGTGCATATTTATCTTTCACCAATGCAGCAGGGTGAGCTTTGGATCTATCATATGGAACTTTAAGATCTTCAGAAAGCTTCCGGCCAATATCAAAAGAATCAAAATGATTCACAAACTCTGGTACAGAAACATATATGTAAGGTTGTTCCTTTCTGCTCCAGTATTGTTGTTGGTCTTTCTTGGAAGTCACCTCTTGCAGGAAATCTGCAACTCCTTTCCTTTCAGGACATTTGAAGCCTACACTCTCAAAGAATTCGAGTACATTCTCTCGTGGACCTTGATATAATATCTGACCCTCAGAAAGCAAAATGATATCATCGAAAAGTTCATAGGTTTCAGGTGCAGGTTGCAGAAGAGATATTATCATGGTGACATCCATGATATGAACCATTTGCCTCATATACCTTACAATCTGGAAAGTGGTGGAACTATCCAGACCCGTGGATATCTCGTCCATGAAAAAGGCTTTAGCTGGTCCAACCAACATTTCTCCTACATTTTTTGCAAATAACACATTTCAGATTGTTCTTACTTGTAAAACTAGCAAGAAGAGGACTTTTCGAACAAAAGAATAGTACACAAATCCGAGATCTATAGTTAACATCATTAGTTAGAGCTCGGTTATACCATCCAAAAGATTCAATTTGAGAAATAAGATGCTATTCATAAAGGAAATTGGATTTTCAACCTAACTGTCTCTGGAAACAATTATTCATACCTGTGGTGACACGTCTTTTTTGCCCACCTGATATGCCCCTTCTCATGTCATCACCAACCAAAATATCAGCACAAATATCTAATCCCAGCATCTGTTACCGGACGTTAATAAGAGAAAATCAGGAAACTTTAAGCTCAAAATAAATCAGCTGCATAGCAATGAGAAAAAGATAGGCAACATACCCTGAGCACATAATCTGTTATCAGAGTGGTTTTTTGGCCTGCTATTGCAGTAGCTTTCATGTACGCATCTATATCAGGATCAGGTTTGATTCTTGCTTCTTTTTCCCTTCTTAACAACTCTGCTAACAGTTCATACCTAGTGCCAACTCCCAAGCAACGTCCCGAGAAGTCCAGTGTCTCCCTGACAGTCATCTCTCCATGGTGAAGATTATGCTGGCTGATATAAGCACATGTTCTTTCGGGAATAAACTCATTCAGCTCATGACCACAATAAGTGATATCCCCTGAGACTTTCTGAATCAAACAGCGATGAATTTTCTCAATCAGACATTCATTATAAAATCGAGAGTTCTGTTCTGATGACAAAACCCATGAAGAAAATACTGAGAAAGTTACATAAATAATGACAAAATTTTTTAATGAACATGAGTTGCTAAAAGGGTAAGTAAGAGATGATCTGCATAATGCATAGATCACTTGCAATACGTGTAATTGATCAACATCAAGTATGAATTAATAACGTTATTTAGGCATCAAAAACCATGTAGCATCTGTTGCTTCTTGTTGCCGCTAATATACCCTAAAAACTTAGTAAATATACAGAAATGATAAAAAGGTGAAGGGATTAATCACAGACCCTTAACCCCTTGCCAAGCTTTCCAGCCAGTGCTTCCAGCAATGTAGTTTTTCCTGATCCTGGAGGTCCTAAGAGCAACGTCATTCTAGGAAGAGGAGAAGACACCAAAAATGAATGGGAAATAGAATCAGTCATCCATTGATGTTTCATGTTCCTTAGTGTTTTCAATCAAATAAATATACCTTGAGGGCTTCACTATGCCATTCACATTCTTGAGTATGTTGACAAATTGTCGACTTGATTGGAAAAGCCCAAGTACTTTCAGAAAAGATACAAGAGCATCCTGTTCATCAAAATTAAGTGAAAAAACTGAATGAATTTTTAACAATACAAGGTACCAAGTAAATGCAAATAACTTCACCTAAAAGCATCAACCACACATTGGAAACTAAGGAAGAGTAAGGAAAAACAGAACACAATACCTCTATTGCATTCAAAGAAGCATTCACCAGATTTGGAACTGTTCTGGTTCGACTATAAACCTCTCCCACAATCGATAAATTCTTGAACCGGATTTCAATCTTGGGTACCTCAATTCCCACCCTATACAGTCATAATCATCCATTTAACTCTCAGAATAGAGCAAAGAAAGCTAATTTGCAGGGACTAGAAATAGCACAAAATCTAATTAGAATTATATAATTTTCATTCACACCACCTCTCATCTATCTTGTGTTACATATTTTCATGCCCTGGAATTAGTAATTAAGAACCAAACGAGAATACTTACATATCACTGCGTTCTCTAATCTTAAGAAGAAACTTTTCATTATCCTCCTCCATTATCTTGAGCACACTATCCATAATACGTTTCTTGTCTTGCACACCAAGATTAACAACATCAATATCTCGATAATCGACGTTGCCGTTATCTAAAACTTGCATCAGAACCCCTTTCTTTAACCGATCATAAGTGGGAAGCCTTTCTATTGCCGCCCATATTAGCTCCTCATCATCATTTTCTCTCCCACTTCTCTGGAAAACATCTGCTTGGGTATTCAAAACTTCCCTGATACTCGCCGACGCCCAACTCCTCCTGCTTGACGATGAAAAACTCATTCTCCGGCTCAATGACCGACTACTCAGTATCTTGGCAAGATCTTCTTCACCCATGATTCACTGCCGTAAATATATCACAATTCTTATTACCTACACACCTGGTTTCTTGCACATGAAACTGAATGAACGAGAAAAACAAAGGAGACGAAAGTAAGAATCAAAACTCTGTTGAATCACAGGTATTTGGAATTCGTTTATAGAATATAGGAGAAATATAAGTGTGTTTGAAAAACCCAAAAAGGAAAAAAAAAAAAAAAAAAAAGAAAGAAAAGAATAAATTTGTGGTTGACGTACAGGAGTTTGGCTGGCAATGGGCATGAACATGAATGACGAAACTAATATATAGGGGGAGATGGCATGGTAGTCACAGAGAAAGGGCGTTGTGGAGTTTGATGAATTAATTTCATGGATGTTTTAATTTGCTGTTGTTTATTTGTTTTCTATATAAATTATCTGTAATTATATTGTTCAATATTTCCATTTTTGTGTATATATTTTCCATGTATTATATAAGTATATATCTGTTTACAGTTATATCTCATCTTGAATTCTTATATTTCTAGAAGATATACGTTAATAATTATAAATTAATTGGAATGTAAGTAAATTAAAACTAGTAATATTTCAACTTAATATTACAAGAAATCTTCAAGTTCTACGTATTACAATGTTCAAAAACAGAAACACTTCCAACGTTCTGGGAAGTCAGCAATGTGATCAAAGGATTCTAATTGATGACAAGTTTATTTTTGGAATATTACAATTTAATATTTATTTCTTTTTTCTTTTTTTTTTTTTGCTAAAACTGTAATATATATATATACACACACACACACACACACATATAGTAAATGCCAAATGGGTAGTGGAGCTTGAAGCTATTTACAGCGAAAATGAATCCACATTTTCAGAAAATACCCCCAATATTTAAATAATTTTTTCTTCATGAAATTTCAAGTAATACAAAGGTTTGACTCTTCTTTTATATATGTATATACATATATGTATATGTATATATATATATTATATTCTCTGAGACCTTTATCTCCTGTTGTGTTGCAGTCAAACAGGGAGGAAACCAATCATATACGTAATTTATCCTAATTAAATTAATTAGACTTCAATTTACTGGTAATAAGGTTTATTAGTTGTAGAAGGAGATATTGGATTATACTTAATTAATTATCCCCGAAGTCCGAATTATAATTAAAAAACTTTTTAAAATATCATAAAAATATATAATTAAGACAAAAAAAAAAATTAGTTATTTTCTCCATTAGTAAGATATAAAAGTCCACTAGGGTAGATTTCTTTAAATGTTGCTCTTTAATCCATTTGTATTATATTTTATTTGAATTGACTTTCATTAATCAATAATTTATGAATATTTTACTATTTAGAAATATTATCTAAATTTCATCTTATACATTCAAATTCAAAGTAAAATTTGATAAATATTTTTAGATAAAATTAATATTATATGAGTATTAACTTCTTTTTATTTAAAAAAAATTATTATTTGCTAAAATGTTTTTGTCAAATTTAATTTATTTTCTTTACCCATAATATTTTGTCGACAACTGTTTTTGGCTTTAGAGTTTATGTTGGGATTTTTTTTATAAGGAAAAAAAATTAAATTTTTGTCGACTTATTCCACTAAAATTAACAAATTAAAGTATTTTTAAATAAATTTATGTTAAATTTAAATTTTTTAAAAATAATTTAATATTATAAATAAATATAAATCAAATTTATTAAAAATAAATTTAAATTAATAAATAATATAATTTTTAATTTTTAATTTATTTTTTCATCAATTAGTTTTTTTATTTATTTTTTTTAATTTTTGTATGTTTTAGTTAATATTTTAATTCGGTATTTAAGAAGTTAGATGCTTTATAATGGATAAGGGTGTTTAGGGTCAAATGTACAATTAATTATGTGACAATATTGTGTATAAAATAATTTATCAAATTAAATATTTTTCCATTTAAAAAATTAAAATTGCATCAATAGATAAGATCTCAACAAGAAAGAAAGAAAAAAATAAAATAAAAAATAAAAAAATCACAATAATGGACCCTTGAATTTACGTACCAAAAAATGTGTGAAGTACATGGATGAAAGGAACAGTAGATGACTTGTCTGCTCCAATCAACAGGGGATCTAAATTTCAAGGTAGTTATGGAGGCCAATAAATGCCACCGTCTACATTTAACACCTAATCACTTGTAGCTGTCCACTGAAACCTCATTCACAAAATTCATTAAATCCTGAACTTTAATTATTTGAATTGTCAACTTCAAGAACAAAATTCATTAAAACCCAAAATTTGATCATTTGAATTGTGGGACTTAAAGTTTGGTTGTGAAGATTTTGCAAATAGGATTTTGAATCTCTTCAACCTTAGCTTGTAAGTAAACTTGGGTGTGCAGAATCAGACCAAAATATTAGTTCAAACCAGCCAAACTGGTTCGGAGAGACTGGTTCGATTAAACCGTGCTTAATTCGGTAACATTGGTTCGATCAAGTCCACATCTTATATTTCTAATGGAGAAGAAAATAAATTTTGTACAACAAAATAAATTAGGAGGGTCATAACTCAAATTACAAAATTTTGTCACCAATAATCTCTGCATGAGCATTGGCCGGCCATGAACCGATGGAACCTGTTGTTGTCTCTTATGATGATTTCTCTCTCAAAACTACCACAGACAAACTTGAAGAAACTATGGCAATCTCCGCAGATTCTCAAATTTTTGTTGATTCTTATGGGTACTGCAGGAGGAAGAGCGACTAAGCCGAATGCAAGTGCAATCTTCTCGCTGTGGTGCCTGACTTCTGTTAATTTTTCTTCTTCTTCCAAGTCATACAGTGCAAACTTAGTGTCTGGTACGTACCCAGCTGCCTCCATTTTTCTCCTCATCTCATCCAACATTGCTTGAATCTCCGAGTTCCTCTCATGTGAAGTATCCTTTGCTTGGAACACATGAATCTTATTCTTCACTGCTATCCAACTGCAACCTGCACCCTTTTTTATGCCAACATCTTTCATCTCAACTCTCACTAGATTTGCTTCCTCCCACCTGCATCAATCCTCTATTTGGGTAAATATATACATAAACTTTCTTCATTAATATGCTCAAATATGCTAAACACTAATGAGGTCTCTATCAATTCTTATCTTTTCAAATTTTAATGACAGTTATGTTCCTATTATCAAGTGACTCCATTACAGATTATTGCCTGATGCAAAGCTTAGAACAGTTAAAAAAAAAATTTATTTCTCTGGGAATTTGTTTCACCGTAAGCATAGTCATATTCCAAGAGGCAAAAGCAACTACTGCTATTGTTCTAAAGTATCTGTTTATGCACATGGATTTAATCGATATTAAACAAATGATGGGAATTTCAAGAAATAGTGAGGTTGTAACAAAATTGTCCAACTTCTTGAGTTTTTAGGTGGGAAAAAAAGAGACAGAGATGTCTTTACCTTCCAGCAGCTGCAAACATATTTGAAAGCAGCACATGGTTGCCCGAATCTTTGGGATCAAGTTTAAATAGGTTTTCAGCTGCTATTGTTCCTAATTCTGGCTTGCTATACACCTTACAAGCATTTAGAAGGGCTCCCCAAACTGAAATTGTTGGTTGCATTGGCATTTTCATTATGAAATTGTATGCACTTTCTACCATCCCAGCTCGCCCTAACATGTCCACAACACAAGCATAATGCTCGGCCCCTGGTTCAATCCCATATCTAACCTGCATTGACTCAAAGATCTCCATGCCTTGTTCCACTGCCCCTGCTCTACTGCAAGCTGACAAAATACACACAAATGTCACATAATTTGGCACCAGACCAGAGATACCAGAGCCTATCTCTTCCAATAATGCTAATGCCATATCAACCTGCCCTTGGTGTGCATATCCTCCTATTATTGCATTCCAACAAACCAAGTTCTTTTCAGGCATCTCACCAAATGCTTGTTG
Source organism: Carica papaya (assembly GCF_054855325.1). Taxonomy (NCBI): domain Eukaryota; kingdom Viridiplantae; phylum Streptophyta; class Magnoliopsida; order Brassicales; family Caricaceae; genus Carica; species Carica papaya. The sequence goes on along the minus strand of NC_142310.1, from coordinate 2,915,418 downwards.
TGAATCCTCTATGCTTCCACATTTTCCATACATATCAACTAATGCACTCCCCACAAAAATATTCCAATCAATGCAAGCCTTTACAGCAACTGCATGAACTGACCTACCCAATTCAAGGGCTGCCATTCCCGCACAAGCACTAAGAGCACTAGACATCATAAAATCTGTTGGCACAACCCCTTCCTTCCTTGTCTTTGAAAAGATCATACAAGCCTTCTCCTCCTCATGATTCTGCACATACACTGCCAATAATGAGCACCAAGAAACATCATTTCTCATCTCTATTCCATCAAAAACCATCTCAGAAAATTTAACCTCCTTACACTTCCCATAAAAGTCAATCAACCCATTGCAGACGGAGACATCAGCATCATACCCACTTCTTATCACAAACCCATGCAACTGCCTACCAAGCTCTAGGTAGAGCCCATCTGCACATGCATTCAGGAAGGCACAAAATGTTATTGAATTGGGTTCTCTGCCGGTCCTCCGCAGCTCTAAAAAGGCAACTACTGCATCCTTGGATCTTCCATCATTCACCGCATTTGATATATGCGCATTCCAAGTTGCAATGTTTCTCTCGGGCATTTCATCGAATATTTTTCTTGCATCTTCTTTTAGATCAGTTTTGCAGTACATATCAAAAGCACTGCACCCAACAAACTCGTCCCCTATTTGACCGCATTTTACTGCGAGTGCATGCAGCTGCTTTCCAGTGATGGGAAAACGGAGGGAAGCTGATGCCTTGAAGGCACAAGGGAAGGTGAAGTCATTTGGAAAGATGGACTCGCGGAGCATACTGGAGAAATGGGAGAGAGCGGAAGAGAAATGACCATTCTGAACAGAGCCGGCGATGAGAGCAGTCCAGGAGACGACAGAGCGAATGGGGGTGAGTCGGAGGATGAGTTGTGCGGAGTCGGGGAGGTCAAGTTTGGAGTACATGTTGATAAGATGGTTGGAGAGGAAGAAGGGGAAAGGAGAGTCGAGCATCTTGATGATCTTGGCATGGGCTGCCCTGCCAAGATGGGGTGAGTGAGCTAAGATGGCAGATTCGACCAGGTAGGCCAGCGAGTTGGGACTGAGGAAGGGCATTTGCAGTGAGAGAGGTGCTGATGGTCATGGCTTGAACTTGTGGTGGCGGAAAATTTAAATAATGACGGTGGAAGAAGTAGGTATTACCTATGATTATAGAAAATGATGGAACAAGGATAGATTATGGAACTATCGAAAACTTGTGTTGCCTGATTGCTTTCCTACGAAAATACCATTTCATAAAACATAAAAAATAGATTTTGATTATTCAAGGACAAAACAAGATATGTAAACAAAGCATTGTAAGCAGATGATAAATAAAGCATGAGAAATACATTCTATATACATAAATTAGTTATATTCAGCAATTCCTAAAGATATTTTTTGATGGAGAAATTGTTTCGTTTCCAACTCTGTTCCCATTTTCATATACTTAAAAATAAAGTGGTTGGAGTTAAATAGCAAAACTACATCTCACATAAAAGTGTCACCAGCAAAGTTGGCGAGTTTATTGATACTAAAAATTTGTCTAGAAATCGGGAACATATCAATGCTACCAACCAGCAAAAACAAAACGAGTATTCCATTATTGACTTGTCCATTAGATATTTAAATATGTGAAAGTACGTATATCTAAAGCTCGGAATCCGTTAGATTACATGAGACTCAAGCCGAAAAAGCATCTTATCAGGAAATCAGTACGCTAAAATCAAACACTGCTGTTAGCCATATAATATATATATATACATAGAGAGAGAGAGAGAGAGAGAGAGAGTAGATATGAACACTAGACTGCCGACTGTGTTTATACATATATATACAGCTGTATATACACACAACATAATGAAGATGCACTAATTATATGAAGCACATGAAGATAACAATCATAGTTTACATACCTCATACTGAGAATGCGAACTTTACAAGCCCAACCATATGAATCTGCCTCCTGTTAGCAAAATATTCGAATAAAGCAAGCGCGTAAGACATCGAAGTCTAAAGAACCATGAAATCAAAGACAGAGGATACAATCTGTCATTTCACATTTGCTTTCTATTGAATGAAACTGAAAACAAAACAAATAAAATAGTAACGGAATCAAAGACGTGAAAACGCTCCCAAGCAGGAGGACCAAATTTCGCGGCTAAGGAGAGATTTAGGGTTTTGCGGGTTGGGTTGGGCCGGGGCGGGCGTCGCCGCTGACAAGGGAAGACAAAGCGTAGGCCTAAAATAGAAGTGAGATGGATTCGACTAATTGCTTGAATTGGACTTTCAAACAAAAATGCATTTTTTATTTTGACCCGCTTAATTGATTTTTGAGCTCTCATCTCTTTAATCGTTATGAGGTGGAGCCCCGACTAGAACCGGGTTAATAAATTTTTTATTTTAACTATATTTTATAAAATTATAACACATAAAATGATAAATAAATAAATATCTTTACTTTAAAAAAATCATTTAAGTTTATAAATTATAAAATTATTAAAAATTCTTTATCTATAGTAATAATTACTTATTTATAATATAATCGACTCCTAATATTTAATTCTGAATTAATTCTCAATGACAAACATGGTATCATACGGAGGTATAAAAAAAGAGAGGTGGTGGAACAAGGTAGGGCTAAATCTTTTCCGTATTTTCTTCGTTTTTAATTTTTTCCAAAAAAAAAAAAGAAAACAAAACAAACAAAAAACCTCTAGTAAAATATTTGGTGTGAGGTTATATTACAATAATACACGATATACATCAATGAGAATCTATACAGTAATATTCCATTCCAGAAAGTAGTAATCCCTCTTGATTGCAATTCCAACTCTACCATACCTACTACTACCATGAATCATCAATCCAAAAAATCAGCAGCAGCATTGCTGGGCTCGACCACTCGAGCAGCCTCTGCAATCCTAAGCGCCATCGTGGCTTTGTACATAGCCAAATCAGCATTTGCCATAAGTATCTGAGCTCGTTGTCGCTTCACAACTGCTGCTTCCACCGATCTGTCAAGTGTGGCTTTCGCTTGTTCAACTTTGGCCACGGCATTGCGCTCTTCAGCATCATGTTCGGCTGCCATTGCTGTGCATCAGATCAGGCATGTCAATAACACCATAAGACTAAGTAACACTATGGTATTACCCTATCCTTTCTGCTACAAGTTAAGAAATTCTCCACCGCATTGAGGAGGGGGCGGGTAGAGAGATGCCATTAGAAGAGAAACTGATGAGGTTAAAACCGAGTGAAATGAAGTTTCAACAGAAACTTGTCTGAGAATCGATCTTAATAAAAAAGAGTAAAAAGAGGTTTGAAACTCCCACTTGTTTGGTTAGACACAGAATTTTCATTCACAAGACAATTTGTATAATAATATTATAGATTATAGATTTCGCGGATGTCCTATTAGTTGAATAATAAAGAAACAGCAATTGAATTTAACCACACACAAAAACTCTAAGCACAAGTTAACTAAACAAATTATCAGCAAAGCAGAATTTGTGGGAGAAAATTAACTGAAAGTAGTTTGAAGCAAAATAACTAATATACCTTTCAACATACTTGGTTTTTTGCCTCTTCCAATCTGGGATCCCAGTCGTTTGAATGACCTTTTCTTCCGTAGAGCAGGCTTGGGGATAACTAAAGCTTTCTTCTCCTGATGGCACTGCTACAAGAGAGATTGCATATTGTTTCAAAATCAGTAGAGCAGTTTTCAACTTTCATTAAAGAGAAAAAAAAATATAAATCAGTATTAAGAACAACCTTACCCTACACCACAAGTAAAAAATGATTGACTGAGATGAATATAAAATTTAACACAACCCCACCCCCCACCCCCAAGAAAACGTGATAATAAGGGAAGGGATGAAGAGAAATGAAAAATGCAGCAGCCTCTCTAACACATCATAACAAAAAAACAAGTATACTAAATTACATATTATGCTGGGTTACGTAAGCCCTGCTGCAAAGTCTCAAGTTCACCACAATAAAATGATTTAGCTACAATGTGTTGCCTAAGGATGCTATTTCTAAATGAGAAATCCCCCGAAATATCAACTGATGATATCAATATATTAACTGGTGATAATACACTAATATATTTCCACACAGCCTTTTATATTATAGACTGATTTAAGTTGTGATATGCTTCCTGCAGCACAACCTTTCATATTAGTTACTAAGTTGAAGAATGCCATAACTATTCAAATGCACGAAATTCAGCAGATTTATTTTGTCCAACAAGCAACTGAAAGGATTTCATATACAAGCGCATGCTAGCATATTTTCATTACTTAGGTATACTGAAAAATGAATTCAAATTTCTACAAAAAAACTGCAGATTCTATCATCATAAGCTAAAAACTTCTTTTGAAGAACCAGATGCCTTGGAAGTGATATTTTATAATGAAAAAGAATTTATTCACAAGACACCAAGGGGTAACCTCCAACTAGAGAATGACAAATAAACTTTGAATGATATATCCTCATTGTTAACCCTTTCAAACAAAAGTGAGCAGCCATGTTTGAGAAGCTTGTTTGAATAAACAGCTAGTGTAAAATTCATCAAGCACAAACAGTATTCTGAAATCAAAGTTTAGGACTTTCCCTGAGAACAAACATGACACCTACATGTTGATGCCGCTTTAAGCATGAAAGAATAGCAACACAATAGGATCTCTGAATATTTACCTGGAAAACTCTAAGAAGTGGTGATTTTTTCTGTTTCCTTCTTTTCATCCAGTAATCATAGACAGCTTCTACCACTTCACTCCCACCCAGTTCAGGGCAAAGGTTAGCAACTGCTTCCTCTTTTGTATAATCACCAGGAATATCATAAAGTGCCTTCTCAAAGGAATCAATCATCAATTCAAAATTATCCTCCAAAAGATGCTCATATGGCTCATTCACATCACAAAAACCAGCATTGAACTTTGTCAGCCATTCTTCATCTTCAGAGTCCATGTCATAAATTGCGGTCCCCTTAGCCATTGATCTAGATAATTCATCTTCATTCATTAATATGTATGAATCTGGTCTACAGAATGGGGCATCCTTCCCACCTACATAGCCAGAAACCTCTCGAACTCCAGGAACAGGAATGACTTTGGATGCAGAAGGTAATGCATTGCGTTGGAAACATTCCCTGTAAAGGTCCTTGAAAGTGTTCCAGTCCTGTCGACAGGGGAACTCAAGCTTCCAATTATCATTCCCAGTCCATATCATAGCATTCGTTAAACGGTTTGAAGTAGAAGGCCTCATAACTTTTTGTGCCTTGTGGGCATATCTAGTTAACCCATCTTTCTTGACAACAAGAAGCCACTCTCCGGAAGAGGACACTTCCAAAATAATCCTGGCTCCTTCTTCCCGTTTACATCTGTCCGACTCAGTCAACAATATGTTTGCTGAGCAGCATGACGAATCCATGTCCTGTGTCAATCCAACCGTTGAAGAACTCATTCCCTTCAAGTTAACAGCTGACTTAATCCGAGCTGAACTACTAAGGTTGCTTTTAGAGATTACAGAGGAGAACGGGACACCACTATTCCTACTTGTAATCAAATCAGATACTAAAGCTCCACCAGCCTTGTGTAGACCAAGTGTAGGATTTCTAGCCCTTCTCCTCCGAATAGAACTCCTCCTTTTACGAATATTTCGAGAACTTCCACCATTCCTGTACTGGACATTCCTACCAGTTAATTTTGAACCTCTAATAGATGGATGCAATATAACTCTGTTCCCAGAATTACTAGATTCAGGGCCCACAATCTCAACTTCACTATCAGATGCATCCAATTCTTCACATTCTTTGTCATTTGACTGGTCAGACATTAATTTATTTACAAGAGCTAATGTCTGACGGTCAGTTCGTAGGAGAATATGATGGTGCATGTGTGTAAAACAACTAGGAACTGCAGAAAAATCCACAGAAAATGACGGTAAAAAATGCCTGGCCCTAAAAAGCTTGCAGAGTCCTGTACAATTAGCAGGAGCTTCCTGAAAGAAATTGACAAAAGAAACAAGTAAAGTTAATACATCAAAATTAGATAATCAACACATCTATGAAGAGCCAAAATAACAGGATTAGTACTAAATGTTTAAAGAATTCCACCTATAACAAAAGAACATCACTTACACGCAAGAAACGAACGCCGTGCTCAGAGAAAACACCATTGATGGGCTGAGACAGGAAGAATGCAGCAAGTTCAGACAACCGCACTCCTCTCCTCCTAATATGCACCAAAACCAAACTCAAAACGCAAGAAAACCAATAAGTCATACTACAAGGACCATTAACAACAGCAACGATCACAGGAGAAACACTGAACCCACAACTCAAAACATCTCCACCCTTACTCTTTCTTCTTTGTCTACGAATATACCCAATGCCATACATTTTATCTTCTGAACATTCTGAAACGTTACCACCTCGGTGATCAACTCTCTTCCTTTTCCTTCTGTACACGATGCCGAACATCTTATCTACTTTTTTTCCATCATCCGAGACTTCAACTTTTGCTCTTTTGGATTTTTTCAATTGACATTTCTCTTCTTGTTCGTTGTGGTCAATCAATTCTTGCTTGGGATTCACTTTCTGACAGGTCCAACCACCATAAGGCTTGCACCCTGTACGATCACCACCGCCCCCACCTGGTCCATGTACGCCACCGTTTTTCACCAGGCGGTACCAGTCATCACCATCTTGGGTCCTCCTGCCTTTGGCCTCGCCGCACTCGGGCCATAAGCGACGCCCTGAGCGCAGCACTCTGGCCCCGTCCACGCCCTTCACCACCCCGAACACTCTTGTCGTCCGTCTCATTCCCACGGACGGCATCGCCGTGAGGTTCAGATTTTCTTGCGCGACCACCCTTCTCCTGATCTCGCTACCCGACTCAACTCGAGTTGACTCGCTAAACCGACTCACTGTACAACTCGGGCTGACTCGTTTAACCGACTCACTGTACAACTCGCTCCGAGCTGACTCAGTATCAGAACCGTGACCTTTTTCCCCGCATCAAATGGCCTGGTAACACTCCGAATACAACGTAAATAAAACCTATGTTTTCTTAGACGAGGGAAAACCCAACATTTCCTCGGATCTTTTGTATTGTTCACTCAGTTCCTCGACTGAGACACGAATATTTCGACTCAGCGCGACTCAGACTACTTACAAAAACTCAGTAAACAGTAAAGACAAGCAAAAGGAACATCATAGTGCAAGAGGGAAGAGAAGAAAAAAAAAAAAACACCGTCGAACAAATCGGGCACAGATCAACACAGATTCATGAACTAAGACCGAAAAGAAACAAAAAGATCCATCGACTCCAAATCGAAAAACTAAAACCCGAAACAGATACAGAGAGAGAAAAAAAAAATCGTTTCAAGACAAAGATCTGTTCTCCTTACAAAGAGAGCGAGAGATGGGTTTCTGCTATCCTCTCTCTCTCTCTCTGAAGTCCGAAACTGTTGAAAGAGAGGAAGATGAAAAATCGGCGAGTTATTTGGATTCACGTATTTCTCGTTTTTGCGGAGAGAGAAAGTCTGTATTAGAGGGGAAAGAGGCCGCTAGGGTTTATGATAAATAGCAGGAAGCGGAAGAGGGAAAATATTGGGAGGGTGAAAGCTCTGCCGACTGATCGTGACCGTTGAATTAAGAAATGAACGGTTCAGATTTTATTCTGAGTATGGAAATGCTTCGATGGCTCCAAGGAGTCGCTGCTGTTTATGTTTAGAGAGAGAGATATTTTCTTTGCGTTCGCCGTAAAGTCTTGCTCCCCATGAAATGACCAAAATGGGCGTTTCGTGTGACAGGAGATCCGGACTTTCCCGGTAAATAAATTATATTGTTGGGGGCATTTCGGGTATTTTTCTAAACACAAGTAAATAATCGGTGAGTATTTCTCCGGTTAATTTGGAAGATAAATGGTAAAAATCCTGAAAGCGGTAAACAATGAAAGTGAAAAGTCACACTGTAAAAAATATGTAATAAATTAACCATAATAATTTATCCAATTATAATGAATCAAATTATAATATAGTAAACTCTTAAAATCAATTCTGAATTAAATAAATAAAAAGGGCAAGCACGACCCAGAAAGTGTGAGAATATATAATCATCTATTTTTTATTAATTAAAAGTACATAAGATTAATTATAGATTTTGTTTCTATATATTTTTTAATTATAAGTTAAAATGAAGTCATTATATTATACGGTCCATCAGCTCCTTCACGCTTTTTTAAGTTACCAATAATTTATTTTTTTTTTATCTAAAAATTTTTATTAACTTAGTAAGAAGTCCAACTAAATTGTAAATGTGATTTTAACGTTTGTAAAATATATCAATTTGCCCATCTTGTTAAAGCACTCAATCATTCATCCCTTTTAAACTTATTTATTCAATTTTTCACATTAGAGTTAAAATAGAGTTTTAATTATATATTTTCTAAATTTTCATCCTATACATAACATGATAACCAGCTTTTAAAAGTAATAATAATTTTGTTAAAAAAAAAAAAAAAAAAATTCTTACTCAATTTAACTATTTCCGAATAAAAAAATTATAGTTTTAAATGCAATTTAATTTTTTTTCTTTCTTTGCTACAAATGAGAAAAGAAAGTTTAAAGCCGAACAAGACAATTTCAAGTAGTATGAAATTAATTTAAATATAATAAATGGTCAATTTTTAAGTAGTATAAAATTAGTTTAAATATAGTAAATGGTCAATTTTTAAGTAGCATGAACGTGAGCTAATATAGTAGAATCCACGAGATTCTCGTGAATTATTCCAGCCAAACAGTCAACGCAAGAGTTATTTTCTTTGTAAATGTGAAAAAAAAAAATCTAATTATGTTTCTTGTAAATATGAAAAAAAATCTAGTTATTTTTGTTGTAAATGTGGAAAAATTAGATTTTTCAATTGATAGTGAGTAGATCTTTAAGTTGCAATTCTATATCTAAAAATGGGATTAGTAGTTATCGCTTGACGTAGTGATAATATACTTCAACAGTAAGTTTTCAAATACCATGATTCCAAATAAGTTTGAGACCATAAAAAATGTTATAGACTTCAGCATAGAGCGAGTAGCTACTCCCCCACCAGTCCATACTGTCTCTGATAAGGCTTATAGCAATAGTAAAACTACTATTCTACTTTTAAAAAAGAAACAAAATAATTTATCTTAGTTAATTTTTAATTATATTATTTGTGCATGCTGACATAATACGTGAAATGTCAAGTTATATATATATATACCTATTCATTTTAAATTTTTCTGTGTGGTTGCTACATTGGCACAGTGTTATTATATTGGTAAATTAATTTTAACTAATTAATTAAATTAGTAAATTAATTTTTTAATTAATATTTTTACTTTGTGCTTAAGATGTAGATAAATATATCTCTATTTCTGCAATACTACCTAGTTTCTATTTATCTCCCTTTGATGTCCCTAAAGAGTTTTTGTCATATGGGAATTAAAACAAGCATCATTAAGTCCAGGAAGCTTCATTCTTTTAAATATAAAGGTATTTTGTCGCAGCTCAAGGAACTATAGGCGCCTAGATTTATGTAAAACGCTAATGTATATGGCTTAGCACCTGTAACAACGAGGATGAGACTGCAAGAGTTCATATTATTGTCATTTTAAGATTTCACACTTTCTTCAGCATGCCTTTTGACGATTAGGTCTGTGCCAACTTACATAATCAATATAGTTGGTGTCTTTCCTTTTAGGATTGAAGGACAGTATTTGGCATCATCTGCTAGTTATTATGGAAGCAACAGAGCGTCTTAGTTTTCAATTGTCAACCACTCAGTGTGGATAAGTTGAGACATAAAGCTTCTAGGATGATTAAGTACACATTCCAAGCCTCCAGCCTAAGATCTAACTTGTCGGACTGTCACAGCTAGAAGTAGGAAAGACTAATCAATTGGAATATGCCTCCCTAGACTGGATCAAGATCAACACATATGGGGCCCGCCATGAGAGCAATGACATTGCATGTGCGGATGTGCTGGGTAGGGATAATGTTGGACATTGGCTTGGCAGGCAGTTCAGGAAAATTAGGTCTTGCTCTATTCTCCAGGCAGAGTTATGGGGAGCCTTGGAGGGGCTCGAGCTTACTTGGAGTCTTGGATCGCATCGTGTTATCATAGAGATGGATAGTGCTCTCGTTGTTTAACTTTTGAACAAGGTGATCAATAATGAGATAGTTGACACAAATGCTAACTCTAACCTACTGTTAGCAATTAGAACTTGAGTCATGAAAGACTGAACTATAAAGATACAATGTATATATCGGGAAGGTAGCAAAGGTGCCAACTACCTGGCGAACCTGACTTATGACGGTTCTATGGGAGGCCACTCTTTACTGCATCTCCTGCTTGGGCTCCTATGCATTTTTCGCGAGAACATCATTAATGTTTCCTGTCCCAAACTGTGTAACACCCATGTTTGATTATTTTTTTAGCTGTTTTGATTTGCTCCCTCTTGCATTAAAAAAAAAAATTATGTGGTTGCAATATAGTTACCAACTTCAAGCAACTCCTTATTGATGATGACATTAAAATGACCTTAACTCCCACCCTAAAACGAAAAGAGTTGACATATTGCACAAGCACACTTATGATGATGAGATCCAATAGAGCAAGCGAAACTATGACCATGACCCCAAATGGTTGTCATTTCTATTACAATGGCCAAAACGTGTTGACAACACCCTTTTCGAGCGAGGGCGAGTGCCCAAGACCCTGTGAACAGCTCTTCGAGAAGGTTATGACTCTCAACAACCTTGAGAAACTAAATCGATTAGTAATGCTAAAGCAACACACATAAAAGCACTTTCTTCTATCAAGCGAAAGAATTTCAAGGAAAAGTGTTTAGTTAAACTTTAAATTTATGAAGTAAAAAAGTTTAAAAGTTCCCATTTGATAGTATTAACAAACCATAGACACATTAAATGTTATGCAAAAAATAACAATATGAATGATGATGCAAAAATAAAATAGTGCTCACTCCAACAACTTCAAGATGAATATATACGTAGTTTGACACGTCACATGCTATATTTGCATGCACAAACGACATGATTGAAAATTAACATATATGCAAACTTTTATCTCAATTTTGAAAGTTCAAAATAAATTTTTTTATAGATAAAAAAGATTAATAGAAATTTCGAATATTATCATATAGTTGAAGAAGAATTCTGGTATTTTTATTATTGGCTAAAATATGAAAATTTTCCTTGTATGTGCATCTTGATATGTCACATGTTAAGTCAACATGTACAAATAGTGTGATAAAAAATTAACAAAGAGAGTGAATTTTGTCCGATTTTTAAAAGTACAAGGAAAATTTTAAACACAAAAATGATATGGTGAAAATTTTAAATATTTTCATATTATACAAGGTGATTTTTTGTGTCTCAGCCAAATAATACATGTCCGAAAACTATATGGTTAGAATATTACCATAATGAGATTATGATAACATGACATATTATATGTAAACATAGTTTGCAAAAACAATTTATAGAATTAATATGGCATGAACACAACTAAATCAAGAGAGACTAATATATGATATGTGTTTTTTTTTTGGAGGAAAGAGGTGAAGTGTTTGATCTAATTTGATATTTATTTAGTCTGTTCAATGAATAGATCACTAGATCAACTCAATAAATTGATTTTCATATGAAACTTTTACTATATGACAATAAGGGTCGTAAGTATATAGAATTATATTTTACACCCAATTTCATTGCAGATGACTTAATAATTATATTTTAATAATTAGATATGATTATTACTTTTATGTGAGTTAGTATAACTATTTACTAGATATAACTTGGAAAGTATCCAATCATATGAGTGATAGCTAAAAATTCATCCCTTATTGAAAGAGAGGTTGTACCTTATCAGTTGGATTTGACCATATAATTATTTTGTGAATAACTTCCCTAATGTTATCTATTCTTCTTAGCTTTCACACTGACTAGTAGACATTTTTGTAATAGTAGATAATTTTTTCCTCAATAAGCAAAAGAAAGCTACGAATATAATAAAGTTAAAGGAAGTCAAAAATTCAAAAAACAAGTTAGTCAAAAGTGATAATTCATTTGACGCTCTATTTCTCCGATTTTGTTCTTCCCTTTTCTTATAATCGAATAAATAAGTGATAATTAAAATGAACACTCAACATTTTAAATGTGTAGGTGGTCATCAGTTTTGAGAAATCAAATCAAATTAAATAAAATTAAAATTTGGCAACCCTCAAACTTTGAAATTGGAACTTGAGACTTAACCAAATAAGACTATTTTTTTTTTCTTTCTAAATTGTTTTCTTTAATTAAAAATAATTAACAAAATCAATAAAAAATAAATTAAACAATCAATGAATTCATTAAATTCATAATTAATAAAATCAATAAAACAATAATAAATTATTCAATATAAATCAATAATTAGAACGTTTTGGTTAAAAGATATATAAAAATAGAACACATACATACCTAGAAAATCAGAAAACCAATTGTAGAACACAAATCGCTCGTCCCAACACTTCAAAGTACCGTGAAAGGAAATTCAACGCATGAGGTTCCCTTGTATTCGATGGAGAAGGCTGTTTTGGCCATTTAAAACTGTTAAGATGAGAATCCACTATCAATAATCTGTATGAAAACACAGTCCTCTGGTTTCTGAAAACAAGTTAAGTTTTCTAGATGTTTTAAACTGTCAATAAAAGGTGTTTTCAATCCAAATAAAGCATTTATATACAAAGACAATGCTTCTTTTAGCTTTTTTCCATGAAAAATATTTTTTTCATTACCCATTTATATATAGAGTAGAGGGTAACAATTGGATCGGTGGACATGGAAAATTACATTTATATACAAAGTTGGAAGCAACACGACCTCGATTATCTTAACATTTTCTAGTTTATATTCTGAAATTTAATCATACTCCTCGGTCTTCATTCAGGTGGTAACATAGGCCATGGACCAGGCTTCTTTGGAAAGTTTTTCCATTAATCTGCAGCGTTTACACCTTCATTTTCTGCAAACCTAAGATGAAGAGAAGTTAAACTTCAGCTGGACTTCCAGTAATCAACATATCCTGAAGCTGCTTTTGGAGATGTGCTTTCATTTGGTAATTAACACAAATTGATTGAGTCAACTTTTCTTTCATGGCTAAAAGTTCGGCCTTGCTTGTTTCAGCAGCAGCTATCTCAAGATTATTCAAGGACCCATTACTACTTTGAAGTTTGGTTAACGTTGACTTGAGCTGAAAGGATGAACAAAATAAAGATTAATGAAACTTGTCAAAGAAACTAACATCATGCGATATCGAATGAACTTCATGATAATGTTGTTAAAAGGCAATAAACTTCACTTACAAAAGAAAAAAAAGTAACAAACTTTAAATGACTTATTATGTATATAACTTTTGTAACGACCAGGAACTTAAAAGAAAATAAATTATAAATTAAATGCGGAAGTGAAATAATAAAGTTAGGGTTTACATTTCTTATACAATAATTTAGAATAACAAATAGAATTACAGAAATGACCATTTTAAAAGAATAAACGAAAAATCAAATAAATAAATGGAAAGTAAACAACTGGACATCTTATTTGCAATTCTCTTGTGGATCGGGATTTGGATCTTAATCATCTTGATCTAAAATGGTTAATGAAAGAGTGAGCTACACTAACCCAGTAAGAATGTCACACTATTCACCAATACAGAAATGATGGTTGGTAAAAATCATGAAAACAACAAATGAAACTCTTAATTTTAGTAAATTTATTTATCATAAATAAAATTATTTATTACATATTTACCGTAATGAGATTTTCAAAACCGACCTATAGAGACAATAACATAAACAATATCATAATCTCATTTTCAATTAGTCAGAACAACAACTTTTCATTTTTATCTACCTATTGATATACATGAGGGTCCATATGGATGTTCCCACTACGCGTAAACCTTTATTCAACATTATCAAGTAACCGGTTGTCCCCATACTCAGTCCGGTATGAGCGCCAAAAATACAATTCCTCAATACTTCGTCCGATATGAGGGTTAAACGGGCCGTCCCCATACCCTATCCGGTATGAGCGCCAAAAATACCATCCCTCAATACTTCATCCGATATGAGGGTAAAATGGGTCGTACCCATACCCCGTTCGGTATAAGCGCCAAAATACCAATCCTCGATACCTCGTCCGGTATGATGTGTTAGTTCACGGTAGAGTTCTCTATGTATCTGATCCGTCCACCATCTTTCAGGATATCCAGTAAGCCTACCATTCATTCATTCACTTAATCAAACAATTTTCCGTTTATATTTAATTTTCAGTTTCACAATTTAATTGTAAATCACGCAAAATAAGTAATACATGCATCAAAAAAACATAACTGAATCATCTTACCAATTATAATGTATTATTATTCATTTAAAACTGTAAGATTAAACAATCAATTAAAACAGGACAAATAGTAATAAATAATCGGTTCCCGCTCCATTAGCAACCTATAATTAATTATCAAAATTTTCTAAATTACACAAAATACTGTATTATTTATAATTGAACTTCAATTTCATAACAGAGAATAAGGTGATGGATTCTTATCAAAATTGGTGTCCGAAATACTAAACTTTCAACTGCACCTACTGGCGGTCCTTGGTTTTCCTGAATTTTTCTTTGAAGATTAAAACACGTTTCAAGTATTTAGAAATACCTCAAAAAAATCCAAAATTGGTATTAAAGACCTTTTCCGGCCAATTTCAGAATTCTAGCACGGCTGAACCGCTGTGTTTCGGAGACGGCATCGCCGCCCGCGACGACGGTTTGCCTTGGACTGACCATTTTCGGTCAATTTTACATTCATTACTGCGAGAAAACACGTTAAGAGGCTTCGGCTGACTGAAAAAGTCGAAAAATAAAAACTCACCGATGGAGAAATTTTTCAGTGCGGCGGCTCTGCCGGCTCACATTCGCAGTTGAGTATTTTTCTTCGGTCAATCTTTTTTGGCAATCGGAGGTGGCTTCGGCGCAACAGCGGACGACGATTGGCTCACTTCTCCGGCAACTGGTTCTTCTTCTCTGGCGGGACGCTGACGGCTAGGGTTAGGATATGGTGTGAAGTGAGATATTTATACACGTATTCCTTTAATCTGGGCTGTTCATCGCGTTTGATCTCGACCGTCCGATCGCGTTTAAAGAGAAAATGAATATGGACTATTCGATCGCGTTTAAAGATAGAACGAATCTGAACCATTCATCGCATTTAATCGCAACCATCCGATCGCGCCTGATGAGAGAACGGATCCGGACCGTCCATGCACGCAGAAACAAATCCGGACTGTCCAATTGCGGGCA